>NC_084763.1:18750000-20000000 GCF_028858725.1 Colius striatus
GGGAAGGGAAGGGAAGGGAAGGGAAGGGAAGGGAAGGGAAGGGAAGGGAAGGGAAGGGAAGGGAAGGGAAGGGAAGAATAAAAAAACCCATCCTGGGCAATTGTGGAAAGTTAAAAGGTAACATACTGAATTACCACAGGAATATGTGAATCAGAGTGATATTTTTTCCCACTATCATGATACATAACCAAGCTGCTCCTCTGTGTCAACATTAGCTGGAAAAGATGGATTGACCATAACTGAAACACCTACAAGCTCAATGAGAGACATAGGGAAGAGACAGCAAGAGAAAAACACAAGAGCAAAAGAGGGAGAGGTAAGCAAGCAAAGATGGAACATTATTTTGCTACAGCAATCCAAACTATAAAATTGTGAAAACAGAACTTAATTCTCCTCCTAATGCCTGTTCAGGGGCATGGTTTCCAAGTACAAAGCAGTAAATATTATTACTTTTTTTGCAACTCATAGAAGATACTATATTTTCTGTTTAAATTTAAAATGGCAGTCACAATATTATTGCACAAGGGTAAGCACCTTACAAATCTCATCACATTTCTAACACAGAAGAGCACACACAAAATTTTCTGGTTTAGCATCTGGGAAAGCTTTCCCCTGAAGTACCAGACTAATGCAAAATTAGGGAGGGGAGTGTTGAAAAATTGCACATAGATGGCACAAAGCTTAAACTGGAGGATAAATGGCGCAGTGAATTACATTCTTACGAGGTAAAAAAGGAACTAAATAGCTCTGATAATGGAGCTGATAAGGTGTTAGGCAGGGATTTACAACACCTCAAAGAAAACTGTTTTGGGGGACATACTAGTTTTCCAGTTTATATAAAAAATAGTTGGCAATAAGATCACACAACAACCTTAGAGCCAAGAGCCTTATCATTGCCAAGATCTCACTCTCTTCAATTACTATAGGAAGAAAAATGCCCAGGAGTACTTGCAGATTTAGAGCCTTTACCTGAAATATTTCAGTCTCTGCAAAATATTACTGTGAAGTTACCACTAAACTACTTGGTGAAAAGGCCAACTGTCTTGAATAATTTCACTGCAGACTTTGATTTTTAAATCAGGCTTCAAAGACTTAAAATAAAATCTCAGTTAACAGGGAGGTCAGAAGGAGACATATATTCTCAGGAGTGTGCTGAAGCTCCATTTAGTTTAACAATAAGCACTTCAATTTAGGAGTGAATCCTTATAAAAATTTTCTAGAGAAATTAATCCATTTAACATCAGTTCCAAAACTGAAAATAAATCCAGCCTGCTCAGCTCTCAAAGGGCTTTCATTTTCCTTTGCTGGGGTTTCTTTCTAGTCTTCTCCACCTCAAAGCACTGGAAGTTTGTCCCACTACATGTAGAAATATTTTCCGTGTTCACCATGACTGTAGATAAGCTGGTTCTGCAAGCCCATGGCTTTAGAATGTATAGTGTACAAATACAGATAACATCAAACTCTGTAGTCAATGAAACTATTTTCATTGTATGTACATCTGTTTTCCTTTTCTCCTCATAGTTATAGCTTGACAGCATGACAAAAAAACCCAAAAATAAAAACGTACTGGCTTGTATTTGACCTTGCATATCCCATTAAATAATATCCCCCACAAGAAACAACTAAACAAATTAGGAACAAATGGAAGAGAATTTGACTTGCCTAAAAATTAGCAATAGCTTATTTAAAAATGACAAGAAGATGTGATGGTAAAAACTGTGCTCTGCCAATTTAACCTTGTGTTATTTTTACATCTGTTTCCTTCCTGCCATTTGTCAACTGGACTATTAGCTGCCAACATAGGGACAGAAATTCCTTTACATCATCAGACCTCATTTCCAAATTTAGTATTCATGGCACAGATGTGCAAATTACAATTGGTAAGCAAAATTAGGCAGTTTCACAAATGCATCATTACTGTAACCTCCCCATTTGCTTGGAGTCTCTTCATATTCCAACAGGTTTTTGGAAACTGGTATAGAAATACAGCTATTAAACCTATTTGTTTCTGTCATTGTAATACTTTCACAAAGTAAACATACTCTTAAAGCAGTGTCTAGCATTAAATTGACAGTCCTGCATTTAAAGGCAACAATAAAGAATCAATACTATTAATAAATAAGAAAGTTCTTGTGTCATTAATCTTCAGTGTGGCGTACTCCTCGACACAAACAAAAGCTTTACTTCCTCCTGACACTCATTGGGACATAGTAGGTTCTTCACACATGGAAAAGAAACTGCTCTCTGACAAAAATACAGTTCAATAATGTCCTCTTCCCACATATAAGCAGCTCTAACTGAGCTAAATGAAATTATCAGAGGGCTCTTCCCTAAACACCATGCTTTAACCATTACGGAAAACAGAGATCTAGTACAATTAACCTGTCATTCCAGAATCAAGCTGGGACCTACATCTGTGTTTTCTGTCCTCCATGCCCATTTCCCATGTTGTCTTTATCAGTGTGGGAATACAAAAGGCAGTATCAATAAATGGATTTTAAAAAGCACAGCATATCATAAATATTTAGGCACCCAGTAGTATGTCAATTGTAAAACTGCTAAGCTTGGACCCACATGATCTGGAGGCTTCTCTCATCAGAAGTCACTTGGCCTAATTAGAAAAACAAAAAAAGGACAAAAAAAATCTACCTATTTTCTATGTCTACCTAGTCAGCATTAAGAGAATATAGTGGACCGGTTAACTTGGACTTTATCATCAGTTTGTCCTATTGATTTCATTATAAGTACTTAATCAGTAGATCAAGAAATGCGTATGCTAAGTAACTTGGTTTGAAAGGGCAATAGCAGCTACAAACCAGCTTGGAAAAACTGGCCCCAGAAAGTTAATGATGATGTGCAACACTTGGCAAGTGTCGTGGTTTGGCCCAGCTAGCACAGCAGCACCATGACAGTCTCTCGCCCGGTGCCCCCATTCACCTCTACCCTCGTTAGGATGGCGGAGCCCCCAGTGAAATGGGAGTAAAAAGATAAGCAAGATTGTTGTGGATTAAGACAAGGGCAGGGAGAGCTCGCTGCCAATTACGGTTCTGGGCAAAACAGACTCCAGTACTCGACTTAGAGAGGAAAGTAGGAAAGTTTATTCTACAAGAAACAGAACGGAATAAAAGCAAAAAGGGAGTAGGATGATGAGAAAATTACAACCAGCACTTTAAGATCTCCCTCCCCCAACCCTCCTTTCTTCCCAGGCCCAGCTCACTGCTCCCAATATCTCTACCTCCTCCCCCCTCAACGGCTCAGGGAGGCAGGGAATGGAGGATGTGGTCAGTCTCTCACAGATGGGCTCTGCTGCTTCTCTCTTCTCAGATGAGGACGACTCCTGGCATTCTTCCCCTGCTCCAACAAGGGGTTCCTCCCCCGGAACACAGTCCTTAATGAACTTCTCTGGTGTGGGTTGTTCCCAGCAGCTGCAGCTTCTGCGGATACAGGTTCCCTCACACGGGACACAGTCCTTGGTGAATCTCAGGAGTGGATTCTTCGCCACGGTTGCAGTTTCTGCAGTTACAGGGTCCCTCTCTTGGGACAAGGCCTCTTCTGGGCATAAGTTTAATGAGCTGCTTTGTCACGGGTTCCTCCCCACAGGTACACAGCTGTGGATATTGGGTCTCTTCCCTGGGACATGGCCTGCTCCGGCCATAGTGACAAAGGATACCTCCTTCGGGACACGGCCTCTTCTGGCCATAGTTTTAAAGAAGGAAATCACTGCCCCTGGCTTGGGGTCTGCAGTGAAGTGATTGGGTCCCTCCCACAGGACACAGCCTCTTCCAGCCATAGTCACTGTCCCTGGCTCAAGGCCTTTAATGAAGTGAATCGCTGCCCCTGGTCTGGGGCCAGCTGTAGCAAAATGAGTCTCTGCCCCTGATATGGGCTCATTATCAAAATGAGTCTCTACCTCTGATGCGCGGTCTTTAAAGGAATGAAAATAAATCTCAGCTTCACCAATCTTCTCCGTAGAATGCAGGGGAGTCTCTGCTCCAGCACACCTCCTCCTCTCTTTCATCACTGACCTTGGAGTCCGCATGGTTGTTTCTCTCTCTGTTTCTATTCCTTGCACCACCACCAGCCAGAAGAAAAAGAAAGGGCAGAAGAATGAAGAAGAGGGAGGAGGAAACCTCCTCTTCTGGCTTCTTCTTAAAAAGTGATCATGGAGGCGTCTAATTGACTCAGCCCCAGAGGTTGGTCTGGCTCAGAGTTGCGAGCAACTTCTTACAGAAGGCATCTTTACAGCCCCTTCCCCCTTACCAGAAAAGGCTGTCATGTCAAACCATGACAGCAAGATGCCCCTACTATGCTGAAAATCAAAAGCAGACAAGACTCAAACTTCCTCAGACTAATAAGGACATGGTTCTTGTCGCTTCACCTGACTGTCTCCTCAAGACAAGCTTTCTTAACTTCCACAGGGAGGAAAAGGGCTATTTTAAAGAGGGTAGATAACACATTGCCAGACTAGAAACACACTACCATCTTTCTTGCACTGAAATACAGGAATTCTGTTTAAAAGTACATTCAGAACAGATGATACAGTATTTTAAGATTGCCAGCTTATATGAAAATTTAATGTTTTCAAGAAAACATAATCTAAGGACAAAATTCTGCTCAGGTACCACATGCTCCAAAAATGAGCCACCTCTCTCACCACCTACCTACCAACCAACTCACCCTAAAACATGCTACAAGTTGAAACAAATTTATCAGCCAATCAACACTGACAGGCTCTTTTCCCCCATTAGATAAAGGATAGGTAGAGCCAACCTCAATTAGAGAACCAGGTCATCCCATTAACTTGGCTTCACATCATTATATTACTTCCCATCAGCACACCAAAGCTGGTACTGAAAACATTACATTGTTAATCAAAATGTAATTTACTTTGAAGGACATCCCTTAATGCTAGACAAAACCTACAAAAAAAATTTAATCTGGATGTTTTTCTTTACATATATTAAACTCTCAACATTCACTAAGAAATAAAATAAACAAATCAAGATCACTGCATTTGGATTAACCTATTTCACTGCAGTTGATAACAGCAAAATTACACAAACCACCCAATACCAAAACAAAATTTGGTGGCTCTTCTCCAAACAACAAAATATTCTCAACTATGCTGCACTCCCCAAAGAATTTCTTTCTTGATTTTCAGATTTCTAAACTACTATCAAAGTTGTCTAGCAGAAAAGTAATTTGAAGCTGTGACATGTACAGGCTAGAAACTTTATCTGAGAGATCCAAGATGAGTTTACTATTTTTCAAGTAAAATAAGATTACCTGCACTTTAATATACAATATAGTTTCCAGTCAACTACAGAGCAGCCACTAAAAAATGTTTATATAACACTGCAAGTTGTTCTTATTAATAGCAGTTGCAAACACTAGCCAGTCACAATAGCTAACCAGCATTTATTGTAGCAGATACACATGTAAATATTATTCTGAAACTGACATGTTGGCAAAAGCTTGAAAAACAAAAAAATCTCTCAAGGGATTTAAAAACAAAAATAGGCTTTAGATTTTTTGAGAGCATATTCATGTGCACAAAGATAGCCTGAATAAGCATTTGTGGTGGCTTTCTAAAGTTTTTTTTTTTTGTTTTCAAAGTATTAGGAACATTATATTTAATCCACACCAGGAGTGACAAAAGGACTAAACAGTGCTGTTAAATAATGTATACAGTTTGGAGGACAACTCCCAAGCCTTAACTTGAAGGACAGATATGATCCTTCACATATTATCTTTTTTCCCCAGAACCCTATTTGGCAACTGAAGTTAAATAACTTCCAAAGCAAAAACCCCACGTCTTTGACTTTCAAACTTCTTAATGCTTTCACCTCATAACATTTTTTATCTGGAAGTATCTCTTGAATGTAGGGAAACATTTAAGACAATGAAGCACCAGGCAATAAAAGTTTCAACTTAGGGCATTACATCATTCACAGCTTTTATAAGAGCACACCATGAAGCACACTACATTCATACACATAAAAGCCAACATGAGTGTCTGCTCCTCCCTGATCTCCACCAAAGAGAAGATTTAGCAATCTAGGTTTCAACCTTTTGCAGTCATTAAAAAAAAAAAGAAAAGAAAAAGCTAAGTTTACAGTGTAATTAGCTGAAAACGCTGTTGTTTAATAATACTTCAGATATATTCCCATGATATGTATGCTCTTCTACTTGTTAAAGACAGATATAGTTTCCTCAAACTTCCTGTGCAACCCCTAAAGTTCACAGAGAAAGTTCTTTAGTAGCATTTAGTAAAAATTCACATTTCTGTATTGGATGGTGTTAACATTTTAACTGGTGCTAGCCTGAGATTTTCTATCATATTTCATAAACAACAGCAGAAGGAAGAAAGCACACCTCCAAGACACTGGCAAGTGTTAGAGACAGCAGTTTACATTTTCTAACCTTTTAACCTGAGGACTGTTAGAATTAACACCTTAAGAGAAGAGTGAGGAGATTAGGAGGAGTTCCTGGGTATGTTCTGAATTGTGCATTACTTCTGTTATGCTGCAACCATTTCCATATAGATAGCAACAGAAACAGAGAGGCATGCCTTCAAAATTGTGGATCTGACATAAGAGATGCACAGTTTACATGCAATTTGACAATTTTTTTTAAAGAAAATCTGAACATGTTAGTTCTAATGAGGAACAAATATGAAACCATCGTAATAGCGTACAGTGGTATGGCAAAACACCTGGGAGAAATGACAGCCTTAATACCCATGCTTGATGTAATTTTACATACATAACAACACGAGAAGAGAAATAAATCTGTCATTAGCTACAAATCACAGGGATCTGGGGTATGAATGTAGGGAAAAGCACTGTAAGAACAAAGAAAAATTATTTGTTTCCAGTCACTACAGCTTCACTCGCTCTGATTTTCTCACTAAAAGGCATTTCAAATACTCCTTTTAGAAAAATAAAGATGTTCAAACAGCAATACATTTACAAGATAAATATGTTTATGCTATGTCAGAAAATTCCTCAGCCAATCTAAGCAATCCCAGGTGAACTTTCAAGATAGAATAATAAAGAGATATTTCCTTATTTAAGTTTCTATGTCAAGATCTCAGTTCAGAAGAGCCAGTAAATATAACCTTAGAGTATACACAAATAGCTTTCATAATAAATCAGTAAGAAAAGACAAATTCCAAAGGCAGCTGACAGTCCCATGATTAAAACAGACTTCCAATATTTTTTTATTCTATGTTGGCTTTTCAATCACATGTAATTAAAAGTTATGTGAGACAACTCCTTCTTTCCAATTAAGGCAAATTAACTGAAAACAGTTCTCTTCTGCTGAGCTTGTGCCTGTCACAGAAGTGTAAAACAGATCTCATACAAAAAAATCATCCCAATGGTAGAATCAATAACACAGTAGCAAGTTAACCAATACTAAAATGATTTTTTAACTCACTAGGTATAATGCATGTAAAACTACTTGTCAGTGTGTATCTTTCAAGCCATGAGTTAGGGATATTACAGACTTGAAATTATATCTCGATAGAGATGTATATGTGTGTTTCATAACACACAAATCTTCTCATTACATGACTACAAAGACTTTCTAAGCAAGGTTTTCCCCATAAAATAATGTTAAAGTAAACCTCAGTCCACCCATTACTACAATGGAAGCAGTACTTCTGCAAAGACTTTGATCACAGGTCAAGTGCAAATTTTGTCACAGAATTTTGCTCCCTTACTAGCTTGTCAAAAGAAATATCAGAGATCATCAGGCTGGATCTGATCTCAAATTCACCCGTTTCAAGGCCTTGTCTCTCCCTGGTTTCCAGTATCAAAATGGGGCAGAGATGGCCATTATCAGAAGGCTTCTGCCAGGTCTTCTGCTTTCGCTTGCCTCAAAACCAGGCATCTGTTTCCCTTCTGAAATCAATATTACAAATAAGCTGCAGTAATTCGGTTCTGCCCTCCATGAGGTCTTTTTGAAGCTCGACAAATTCCTGGCTTTAGCAATGCAACACAGCAAAGAATCCCTGTGTATAATTTAATTCTGTAAAAATGAAATAAATTTATCTTTTAATCTCATTCCACATGCCTTTGTTCTTGTATTAGAAGACAGATGAAAACAAGTTTCCCATATCTTTTCTCTAGAGAATAAAAATAAGGAAAATAAATACTCAGTTTGTTTTCTGAAGGAAACAATCACTGAGTCTTCACATGAGAACCACTCAGTTTCTTTTTTAATAATTTCCATCTCTTCAAAATCCAGCTACTCTCCAATATGTTTTTTCAGATAAAGTAGACAGCATTACTGGACAAGACGTTATTTTCTGTTTATTTACATCAAGCCTCTTTCTCATTCACATGCCAGAAAAACCTATGGCCCTTCCTTTTATCGCCATAGGTATGCCCTTAATGAGCATTGAGATAGTAAAGAATAAGTTTGTTCCCTGCTTTCAAAGTAAGAATTTTACAGCAGACCATGTGCTGTTAAAGACCTATCCTGTTAGCAAAGAAATTTGTCAAGTGTCTTTCTAGAAGTTGGTACTTCTGTATCAATCTGGACTGGTTGAAATCAATGACAAAACTTCCATCAAATTCAGTAGAATAAATTCACATGCAATACAGGACCTGGAAAAAAACAGAAGTGACTGCAAAAATAAGATTGCTATAAAACACTTTGATTGGGGCTTTGCTTCACCACACTTAGCCCATCGAGTATGATATTCTTCATTCTCACACTTAACTGTCAGCAAAAGACACTTTTGAAAACATCCTTGTTGCTTCTGCATCTGGCACAAAGACAGAATATTGTATTCTTCATAGAAGAATAAACTCTTAAAGAGTTTTTTATCAATGCTGCTGCTGAGCATCTTAGAAACAAGCAACAAGCTTTGTATCTGTCATTAATCTGACTAGAAGTCTTTCCTAAACTCCCAATAACAGAAATTGAAGACCAGGAATATTTTGGTTAATGCTTAGCAATTTATAATTACTTTTTCCATTATGCTTTTGCCCCATTGGGTTTTTTCTTTTCTTTCTGATACTACAAATGTGAGTTTGTTATTTTTGGTTGGGGGTTTTTTGTTATTTTTTTGTTGTTTGGGGTTTTTTTGCTTTTTGGGTTTTTTTTTAAGCATTAGCATATTGATAAGACATTTCTCTTCCCTGGCCACAATATGGAAGAACAATGTGGTTTAAAGCCCTGCTGAGATTTGCAGATATGAATGTCAACTACAATAGTCAAACCTTTTAACATATTCACTACTTCACTCCTGATATTTTTCTACTCTGTGGAATTAATTCCATAACTTTAAGTGCCACTTATTAAAAGCTAAGACATGGTAAAGAGGCTGCTACCATCATCACTTCCTTTACAGAAATATAGTGATTTGACTCATCACAGCATACTCAAGTTTAATCAACATTGTGGCTCTTGCTCTGTGTAGGTATTAATCATTCATAAGTCTTCGGCTTCTATTGCTCACTTTGTAGGACATTTCTGTAGGCATACCTGTGCAATCTGATCAGACATGATGCATAATGGTCATCCTGGGATGAGCTGATATGGAAAGGGATGAGGAAAAAAGGACATGGAAAAGGACTAAGCAATTACATGAGAAGGTTATCCATTTCCAAAAAGACGTAAAATGGGTGTATGTGGAAGGAAAGGAGGAGAAAAACATTTACATACAAGCAGGGATTGGACAAAAAGACTTTCATGCAAAGCTCAGAATTCAAGTAAATTTTACTTCTTAGCCAAGTTTAATTCAAAGGAACACAAAAAAGAATGCTCTTCTGATGCATGTCAAGACAAACTTGCTTAAGCCTAGGAGCATGGGTTTAATGTTGCTCCAAAATCATCATCATTAATAAAACAGATCTTGAACATTCATGACAGTCACATGCTTGCTCAATTCTGTTTCAAATTCTGTTACTTCTTAGCCTCAATAATTTCCCATGACAGTAAGTTTCACAGACTAATTATATGTGTGAAAGACACATACAGTACCTTCTTTTTATTACTCTAATACTTGCCACCTTTGATTTCAATAGAACACATCTCTTTTCATCTGTTTTGAGAAAAAGAAAGCAGATGTTTCCAATTTATTTTATTTTACACTAGCATTCAGTGCAGTATGAAGCTAACAATTAAACAAATGAATGAAGTACTTCATCCTGTGTTCTTCTAGACAGGGCAAACCTGCTTGCTGACTAGAAGAATGAGAGAAAGATGAACAAGAAAATAAAGAAACTGAAAGTTACAAGCTCTGAGCAAGAGGCTTATGAGAGAACATGAGAAAACAAATACTACAAATGTTAAAAAATTGTCCCCTATTCAATGCTAGTATGCCTAGAAAAAAACCCAAATAAACCCCAAACTCTAATCAAATGAAATACAGCACACATAGCTAAAGATGCTAATGAGGGAGAGGGTCAATAAAAAGGCAAAGAAGAAAACCTATCATGTAATGTCACCTCAACCTCTGATATCACATATACTCAGGGTGTCTCATTGTAGACGCAGTTACAGTCAATGGTTACAATTCACTTTGTGAGCATAAGCAAATTCTCAGGTGTAGTCACCAGGGTCATGGATGAATGGCTTAAAAAGGATCAATGCTACAGTTTTACAATGACACTTCTGGGCACTTGCAGGAAGACTGTACCTCTGTATTTGTATATAACTACCATTACCTGTGTGAAGAGCTGCACCAAACATAAGCATGACTTCAATCAAAACATTTTATAAAAGTGAGACATTTCATAAAAGAGGTATCTCTATGTAGAGGCATTATATTTATAACAGCAGTGAAGTAGATTCCAGAGGGACTTCACCAGATTACAGACCAATGACATTGGTGTTACCATTTCAGTGCACCCTTGCTTGATTTTGTTACTGCAGGATAGAAAAGGATAATTCAAAGAAACTACAGAGCTTTTGTATTAGCTCAGCTATAAGACTGGCCCCTAAATACAAAGGTTACCTACTTTCAGGTCCAATACTAATCTTCACTGTGGTTTACTGAGCCCAATTCCCCCACTCGCCAATGTCTGAGACACTGCTGCAGCTAGCCGCATCCAAATCATCATCAAATAACCCAAACACAACCACAGAATGCAGGAAAAAAATTACTTTAGAATTCTATAATTTTCTGTTTGAAAACTTAGTTACCTGTCAAGTATGCACAGAGCATTCTTGAAAGATATTTGCAGGACTTTGGTTCAACCTTAATCCCAACCTAGGCACTGAAAATCACAAGACAGTGACTCACAACAAATACAAAACCAATGGATCTGAGAAGTCCAAGATGACAGTCATTGACTGTCACTGTCATTGACTACAGCTTCTTCATTTTTAATAACCTGGTTGTTCTCATGTGCAATGGAAACAGCACTGTACTTGAGGAAAAACATACTTAAAATGCTTCATTTTGAAGTACCATGGGAACCCTGGTCTTAACATCAACATCATTAACATATGTTAGTTACATGTGAAAGGGCATCAACTATAACTGGCCAGCTTTGAAGAGTTGAAAAAAATAATCTCTAGAGCAGAGAAACTCTTGTCAATAATTCATACTATTTGCATTAGCCTTTCTTTAAAGGTGTACTCATTTCAACAATGAAACAGTTCATGAAACAAAGTGTTCTTACACAGTTACAAAGTTAATCAAAGAAGTTCATATGAAGAAAGGCAGTGGGACCTGGGGCTGTTCAGCCTGGAGGAGACTGAGGGGGCTCCTCAAAAATACTTTAAGTATTTAAAAGGTGTATATCAAGAGGACGGGGCGGTCCTTTTTTCTGTTGTCTCCAGTGACAACACTAGGAGTAATGGGCGTAAGCTGGAACACAAAATCTATTTTACTGTGAAGGTGAGGGAATCCTGGCATAGGCTGCCCAGGAAAGGTGTGGAGTCTCCTTCTCCGGAGGTTTTCAAGATCCACCTGGACTCATTTCTGTATAACATTATTAAAGTGGTCCTGCCTTACCAGTGGGGTTGAACTAGATGATCTCTAAAGGTCCCTTCCAAGCCCTACCATTCTATGATGACTCTGATTCAGTTTCAAAGTCAAAGCTCTGCAAAGATGGGGAAAATGATCAGTCTGCTTTGATTGGCTAAGGGCACAAGAGCACAATTAGTTCTTATTTGCTGACAGAAGAATTGGACTGGAAAAAGAAACCCAGGTGGGTGAAATAAAAAACGAAGAGTCCTAATTCAGTGTGATGACACTGGGGATTGAATTTTCTAAAAATGTCATACATCTTTTCACAAACTTGGGTGATAAAAGTGCAGTTATATCTAGTTATCATCATATGCACTGTATTTCATATATAAAACCCGAGTGTATATACACACGTGTATAAACATGCTGATGTGCGTGCATACACACACACACGTGTCTACACACCTCCATGGCTGTACTAACTCTGTTCAGCAGCAATTAAAATAAACAGCTACCACTGCCATAATAGTACTCTAAAAGTGCAGAAAGACTATGCAGGATTGATAAAAGAGAATTAGACCAGAACACTCTTATATAGTCCCCTATAAAGGCAGACCTACAATTATCATCTTTGCTACAAAATAATGACAAGAATACACAATACTACAGCACTGATCCCAGCTAACAGCTTTTGCTCCCAGTCCCAACAAGAAGTCTGGCCTTACCCTTTATACCACTGGGATTAACTATGTTAAGTCAATACTATCCTTGGAGTCTCTTTTGAAAGACTCCCATGTGTGCTTCTCCTGGGTGATAAAATGTTTAGAGTTTAGGAATATGTGTATTGCGTCAACTTCTGCAATTCAAGTTAAATACTGAAGAAAAGGAAAGTTGATTTTACAATTTTTTTCCATACAGCTATTTTTGTGCATTTGGGATGGGAAAGGTACAGGAAAAAAACGAAACCAACTCTTTAGTTTCTCAGAAATACAGCTGCATGCTGGAAAGCAAATGCAAAAGGTGGGTTTGCACACTCATACATGCTCTAAACACCACTAAAAAAAAGCAGACCTGATGCAACACTGTTCCCTTAAAGCTGCTAACCAGATAATATTTAACAGTTTTAAAATTTGCACATTATTATTAATTGCCTTATAATTTGCAAAATGAAATGGTGGGCAAAATAAAAAAAGCTAAAATCTAATTAATTTCAAAGTTGAAGACTGCAGGCTGTATTTTATATTCTCATTCTTCATGAACAATTCACCTACTGCAAAACACATATTGAGACGCACTAGTAAGAGCCTTCCTTACTGCAAAGTATTTACCTTTAACTGCTGGCAAAGTCCAAGTACACATTCCTCTCCTGAGCATCTTTTAATCTGTACAGTTTGTTTCTATTGCCTTAAATCCAAGTAGAGCAGATCCCCAACAAGTAGACATGCCTTCCCAGCACAGGCTACAGATGGAAGGCAGCTCTGGCTCAGTGGTAACTAAGCTCAAGTATTTTTCTGAATAGAGTAGAAAGCAGAGCTCAATCTATGCAATCTCCAAATCAAAGGGAAAAATAGCTTAAACTAAGAAATGTGTATCTATTAAAAATGTCTTAGTGGCTGTGACCAACATGGATAAAAAGGTGCTGAGAGAGGCTACCCAGTGGCTGTTGTGCTGGTTTTACACTTTTCCCACTTGAGCAAAGAATGATCAAGAGACTCATCATCTCAACAACTATTTTTCATGTAAACAGCCAGTGTTGAAAGTCAGACCCCTCATAAATACATGCATTTCATAATTTTACTCCTGAGACATGCAGTTCTACTACATATCAAAAGGGGTACAGAAAGAAGAACAAATATGGGATAATTTAAGCCCTTGTTTTTCTTCAGTACTTCTTGTAAAGAGAAACTTGAATGCATAAAATAAATCATCTTTCATAATCCTATGATTGTTCTAAGGATGCACACAGGCATGCAAGCATTAAAAAAAAAAACCAAAACAGTTCAGTGTACCTTCCCTCATCTAGATCAATCTTACTGCACACAAATTTATCTTTTTCCTTTCTTTTGTTTGCTATATGCATACTTGGCTCTGTAACTGTTGAAGTTTCCTAAAATCAGAGGACTGTAACAGTGAAACCAATGCATAGAGAAGGCAAAAATCACAATCCTCCCACCAAAACAACACCCCAGCACAGCATGCCCTAGCTTTTCTTATAATATGAAACTGGATAATAAATATTAATAAGCAAGAAACATGAATCTGAGCATGGCACTATTATTACTATTTTTAAACAAACAGTCTATATGTTTGCTTTTCATTAGCTCCCTGTGGTGTAAAAACTATGAATGTAAAACTTAGAGACATAAAGAAAAAAAAAAAAAAGGAAGCAGCCAATAGCAAAGACTTCAAATACACTTACACAACCACACTGTTTGTTTTACAGCTGCTTTACATAACAATAAAAATGTAATATACTATGGGCTTTTGGCAGTGTGCAGAGAGAGCATCAAACAGCAACAATGGAGTAAGCACAAATGATCTCTTTGGAACAATTAAGCAACTTTAGAAGAACCACTACATCCAACAACTAATGGGTCCAAAGAGACAGAAAGGTCAAAAGTGTGAATTTCTCCATGCCGACCAGAGATCACATATACGACCCTGTGGAAGACAGGATAACTTTATAGTCATATTACATAATCCTACCAGAGAATAATGCCTTATAAAACCCAGCAGACAAAACAACAAAACCCCAAACAAACAAACAGAAATCTTGCTTTCAGAAGTCAAAATCAAGATGGACTCTTCCATCTAGCTGTATCAGTATGATTAATAAAAAGGAAGAAAAGAGAAATGCTTCCCCTCTTCACGTATAACCAGGTGAGAAAAAGAAAGTTGCTGGCTATATATGAAACAGTAACAACACACGTAGTTCAATAATAAGTCTGGCACTTTTTAAGAAGGAACAGGTAAAACATCTGTATTGTACATTAAAACTCACAACTCTTCTAATGACCTTGAACTCTAGTAATATGAACAGGGACATAGAAAAGCACTTATTTTTGGACACAGTTCATTCACTATCTCCAGCAAGGACTCAAATTTACCACTTGACCTAAGTGTATCACTAGGATATGACACATTATCTTCCAGGAAAGTCAATCTAAGTAAACACCAGAAAATGAGATTCTCCCTCCGAAAAGAAACCATTTGCTAATACAGAGACTACATGGCTTTGCAGATGTGTACATGAGAGAAAGATTAGTAAAAATACTGACCAAAGAAACTTTCATTTGCCTGGCATACAGCTGTCTGCTGTGCAAACGCTCAATCACCTACTGCACACATCTAATATCCTCATAACCCCAAAGTTAAGTTTAGATCCACTCTCTTGACTAGAAACCTTGCAAGATCGTAAAATACAATTTTCCAATGACCAGAGTACTACATAAAGACGACAAATGTCAATTCTTACGTTACCTTGCACTCAGGATTGTTCCAATTGCCCATCTAAGCACTTTAAAAACACTTTCCCTTCCATCAAGCTCCTCCCATTTATGAACCAAATACTTCAGCAATTAAAAAAAATGATATAGGCATTCAGTAGTTTAGCTGGTCACAGCTACTTCATTTGCAAGTAAATTAAAACAACAGTAACAGTTTTGTCTGTTTATTTTTTAATTCCTGATAAATGTTTTCTGTCCATGGAACAAACTTGCCTCTTCATTCCCCTGTAGGCATAGGCTGCAGACTTAGACAGATGTAACAGCTTACTGCTGAAGGATCAGTGCAGTCACTAGACAAGAGAAGGGGTCAGAACCTACTCAGCTGTGGTGGCTTAGCCAGGTGTCCACCAAGTCATAAACTCACTACCCCTCCTAAACTGGACAGGAGAGAAAGAGAGAAATATAATGACTGGTTTGTGAGTTAAGGGGAGAGAGATCACTCAGCAATTAGCATCATGGGCAAAACAGACTCAACCCGGAGAGAAAAAGGTTTCATTTATTAAAAGAACAGTAAGAACAAGGAGATGTGAAATAAAACTGAATCTTAAAACACCTCCCTCTACCGCTCCCTCTTCCTGGGACTCCTTCCTTCTCCCCCAGCAGTGCAGGAGATGGGGTTTGCAGTCAGTTCATTACAGATGGACTTTGCTGCTGCTTCTTCTCAGGGGGAGGCCTCCTCACACTTCCCACTGCTACACTGTGGGGTCCCTCCCATGGGAGACAGTCCCTCAAAAACTTCTCCAGCATGAGTCCTTTCCATGGGCTACAGTTCCTCATGAACTGCTCTGGCATGGGGCCTCCCATGGGAGCAGCTCCTCACACCCTGCCCCAACATGGGTCATCACTGGCAGAACAGTCCTTCAGGTACCGACTGCTCCAGCCTCAGTCCCTCACAGGATCACAAGTCCTGACAGCAAATCTACTCTAGTGTGGGCTCCTCTCTCTCCATGGACTCCTAAGTCCTGCCAGGAACTTGCTCCAGGGTGAGCTTCCCACACAGTCGCAGCCTCCTTCAGGCATCCACCCGCTCCGGCGTAGGGTCCTCCATGGGCTGTGAGTGGATCTCTGCTCCCTAGTGGTCCTCCATGGACTGCAGGTGGACAACCCACCTCACTGGGGTCTTCACCACAGGTCACAGGGGAGTCATTCTTCCAGGGCCTAAGCATCCTCCTCCTCCTCCTTCTCCACTGACCTTGGTGTCTGCAGAGATGTTTTCACATTCTCACTCCCTGTTGCTGCTGCAGTTCAGTAATTGTGCAGCAACTTTTTCTCCTTTTCCAATACATTATTCACAGAGGCATTACCTCAGTCACTAACTGGCGAGGCCTGGGTCAGCTGAGGGATCCATCTTAGAATTGACTGGTCCTAACCCTGTCATCTACAGGGGAAGCTTCTGGCAGATCTTTGTTTAAAGAAGCCACCCCTCTAGCTCCCCTTGCTACCAAAAAACCTGGCCCAGGCAAAACCACTACCTTAGCTCAGTAGGATAAGAAGACATTAGCATTGCTCCTTACAAGCCTGTGATCATTTCCAGAAAGAGGATCAATTCCATGGGCCAGAACAGGCACATTAGCTATATTTTGCAGAACTTTCAGCACACTGGTGACTAAGGACAAACTTGATTATAATGAAGAGAGAGCCTAGGAAAGATGCACAGAGATAAATGATATACTTTGCCAGAGACTGGCAGATTTTGCCCAGGATGAGACCTGGGAAAATGTATTTTTTTCCCCCACTGTTCTCTGCTTTTAAGGATCACATCTAACCCCACCCCATTTTTTCACTCTTTTCTAGTGTGTCCTAGTTCAGCCATCAACTCCATCCTTTTTTCCCCTATTAATTCTGAACTGATGAAGACCACTGCAAAACAGAACAGAGAAAGTAACAGACAAGTCTCCTTTCCAGAGCCCAGAGACCACTCCTTCCTTACTTCTCTTTAAGCCACACTGTGAATCACTAACAAATCCCATCCAGCTGTTCAGTCAGCCAAGAGAGGACACAGCACAGCCCTACTTACCCTCAGCCCTTTACTATGCTGCTACAGCTTATGGCTGGACCTTGCCAGTTCATCATATCCCTGCTGCAAAGTGCTACCCCATAAAGGTTCCACAATCCAATTCTTATTATTAATTTTATTCCTGACAAGATCCAGTACAAGTTATCAAACATGTCCTAAACGGCTAGTTCTGGGCTACTTAGCACTGCAGTGAAACATGCACCTGAACAATCTCAGTGCTACATTGTTTGTCTGAACTTTACATCTCCTCATAAATAAGACTCTATTATGAAGAGCACAGCAAAAATCTTTGTAAAGCAATGCAGAAAGTACAGCTTGCCCGTCTATGGGTTAGAAAATTTGCATTTTCTGTGGAAAACACACATACAAGACATACCTGATACATTACAAAACCTCAAATGTAACATAATATTTACAGTCATTAGGAGTTAAGTACACACACTGAATACTAAGTACTTTAAATTGGAATGTCTCAGCACATGTAATAGCTCTGCAATTTAACTAATATTTCCCTAACAAATAGTTACAGTTCTCCTAGTTATTGAGGTAGAAGGTGAAGTAGGAGCTCAAAAACAGCAGAGATTAGCTGTTGGACACCTTTATTACTTCTCTGCCACTATCCAGGAAGGAAAAAAAAAAAAAAAAAAAAATCAAAAAAACCCAACACTAATATATCTCAAAGCACATTATCCCATTACAATGTAGTACTATCACAAAGTAACAGCTGTGATAACCTTCATGTGCATAAAACCGGAAAATAAGCAAATCACATATTCAAGATAATACAATAGCTGCTGAATAAAACAACTTATTTACCTCAATCAGATAAGGGGGGAAGAAAAGGCAGTGTCATAGCATAAGTGGAACTTCATTTTTTTTTTTGGGATGAGAGGACAGGGAGACATCTACAAATCCAAGGACTAAATCTACTTTATTATTAAAGAATAGTTAAACATAGCTGGAAATTTACATACTACTTTGCAAACACAGACAAAAATGAAAGAAGTCCTTTGCCCTGAAAATTTACATGCTGAATTCAGTAAGACAAGAGCACGAAGGTTAACTCTTCACAAAAGAAAGGAGAAAGGGCTGAGTGACAGGAAAACGAGGGCTTGCTTTAAACAGAAAAGCATAAAGAGAGGCAAGAACAGTTCCATAAAGGGCAGAAGTTGAACATTTTGTGTGGCTAAAAGCAATGTCAAGTGGAACAGGGGAACCTAAAAGAGACTGAAGCTAGTGGTCTAGAATGAGAGACAACAGGGTAGGGGAAGGAAGTAATTTTGTAGGTACTTCAAGTAAAATGTAAAAAGACTATTTAGGGTTATATAATTCAGTACCCTATCCCTGGCAGTGCTAAGAGCAGATACTCCCTGGCCACTATCTGCAGTCCATTCCCCTTGTAATTCCACAGCATTCATGGCCTCTGGATTAGGATGCTAAAGGGTAACATCCTTGTGTCTGCTTAGGGACTTGTTGTCCATTAATTTTTCAATCTTTCTTTGAGTGTCCTATCTGCCTTCACAACCTCCTGCAGGAACAGCTTCCATAACTCCACTGCCTGTTTCATGAAGGATTTAATCTGCTCTAAAATGATCCCTAACACTTTCAGTGAATATCTCTGTTTCTAGTATTATGGAATTTAACAAGTAACAGCTCTTGCCATGCTTCTCTTCCAGTTGCTACAAAAGCAAGGTGTGCTCCTTTGGGCAATGCAGGTTCACAGCTCCTTCAACAAGTTAAATTTGAACTTCCTACTTTTAGTATTAGTTTATTTGATTGGAATTGACTAAGGTTCAAGTGATTTTTGAGAACTCTTACCCTTTTTGCTTGCTTACTTGTTTCTCTCTCCCCCTTCTGCCTCTGCCTTCTCATATCTTGCTGATAATACTTATAAAGATATAGGAGGACAATCCATGGGTCAAGAGCCACACGTGGCTCATGCAATGGCTCAAGAAAGCCTGTAAAGATACAGCTGGGTGTCTGTTAACGTGTATTCTTTAAAGTACAGTAGGTTGTGACTTCTTGATTTACAGAGCATTGTAAACAGTTTAAGATTATGTAAGTGCATTGATTTTACTACTGTATGAATATATTGCTTCCTAGGTGAGGATGTAAGACGATCAGCACAGCAAAAACTTGTTGCAGCTTCAATGCTTGCCTGTTTTTAAAATTCACTCATGGGCAAGAAGAGGTTGGCCTATGACTGGCCCTTCTCATTCATTCAAAGGGATGATGCCCCATCTCTTCTGCTCCTTAGAGGAAGCAATAAGAAAGTGGAGCTAAATTGCTGGAGTAGATATAAAAAAAATAAAAATCAGACTCTCTCTGCTTCCACTTTTACTGCAACTGTTTCAGCACCCAGGGCAAAACTGCCTTGGCCACTCTGGTGGGCTCTCTCTCTGCTGCCTCTTTCAGTCACCAATAACGCCTTGTACAATCTTGCTGTCCATGGGAAACTAACACCCTTGTGTGTCAGCTGGTTTCATGTCCTTTTCCATTCATCACCTGCAACTCACTGTCTCAGTCTAACCAAGGCCTGCAATCTGATTAACCCCAGAAGGGGAATGAGGAGATGAGAAAAAAAGGGAAAAATGCTGTTCTAAAGAAAGTATTCAGATTTCTGGCATGCAATTAGAAGATGAGCAGTAGAGCAGCTGGAGGCCTGACACTAATTACAGCCAAAACCTAGATTGCCTAGGTCTTGTCATTCTTGTCACTACTATAGATGTTCTCATCCAGTTTCCTAGATCATGTGGGTGCTGCTGAAGTTCAGTTTGCAGTAGTTTGGAAAGCGTTGCCACAGCTTTAATGCAATAGAGAACTCTAGTCGGATTCATGATATTCTAGGTTTTTATTTGGCACAACTATTTAAAGCCTTCAGTCTTTTCCCTCTCTCCCACAGACACCCAAGTGTAAGTAAGCATCACTACTTTTATCAAAAGCCAGAGCACTATGAAATATGATGAGATTCTCAAATTGAGAACTACCTTATCAAAACCAGAACTAGACAATCCATATTGATAAACTACTTACAAGGAAGTCAAGGAGGACACGAGCTATAAATGCTTGCACACATCCCCTAATTTATCTCTTTTAAAAAGGTTACCAAGACATGCAGGAAATAATGTGCAAATACAGCATTACAACAATCAGTTTGATTGATCAGACACTTCTGACGAAATGACCTTTTGTGGTATACTACAGTATTGATATAATTGCTTTAAAACTATGTAACTACAACAGTGTGCATTTTAGCAATCTTTCAAAACCATCTGCAACAGTTAAACACTGCTTTAATTAAATATATTGCACTTTCTCCACCATTTACAGACCACTTCTCAGAGCAGTCTACATTTATTCAGAATACAAAATAACACATGGAAATTTTCTATAAGTTGTTCACTTGAAAATTTCAAACATATGACAGACTCATAAGAATCATCACCTAAATTAGTACCTTAAAATTTTAGTGAAGATATTCAAGCTGCATGTAAAACCTTTGAGACAGCTACCCTGACAGGCTTCCTTGTATAACAATAGCTACTGCCCTTGAGCTTTGGTGTTGTCTCCAAAACACTCTGACAACGTTTTAAGTCCATACTAGAAGTATATTTCTTCTTTTCACCAGATCATCTATTATGAAAAGATATCCTGGACTGCAGAATTAATTTTTAATGTTTTTCAGCCTTTTTACTCCTCTGTGCAACTCTCTGTAGGATCTTAGGCATCAGAAGAAAGAAAGAAAGAAAAGACCCCTCTCCTGGTTGCTCTGTAATAGACACCAAAATTAGCATAAACGGCAAAAATCTATTGCTCAGATACCCAAAGCAGAAATAGCATTAAATATTAGCAGTCCACCTACCCATGCAAGCACCTCCACTCTAGCCCACAGCCTTTACAGTTGTCAGTACCAGCTCAAAAATCTCTGTTTCGAGCAAGTCCAGGAGCTCCAGAGGGAAAGATGAAAAATGCAACTATCTAATCATAGATAATCATTTACACTGATAAAAAGAAAATGAAAAATACATCTAAGTAACATGCAGATTTGGTTTACACTCACTTTTGACTCTAAAAGTTGAAGTTTCTGAAAGAATCAACCCCTGAATTCTGCACTGATTCACAGAAACACAGAAGCACAGAAATTTAACAGGATTCTATTAATTGTACAGTCTCCAATTGCACAGCAATCCAATTACTTTGTATTTTACCTAAAACAAATGAACTTCAAAAACTTGGCCTAGACCCAGTTCTCAGAACAGCCCAACGTCCTCTTACCTGATCTGTATTTTCAGCTGTGAAATCATGGAAGAGATGGAATCAAACTCCACATCTGCCCTGAGCTACAATCTGTGTGACTCAATCTCCTTTTCTACTTCCCATTCCAGGGAGAGCGGATTAATAAAGAAAAGAACATTGCATTTTGGATGCTGCAGTTAAGCATAAAGATCTGTCATTTATTCTCCTGGTAATGTCAATTAGCCCCTCATGCACAGAAAATACGTATTAAATGCATTGTAGTAACGATTACACTTTCCACAAATGCTTTGGAAGACCAATTGCATTTTCCTGAAATTCGCAAATTGGCAAAAGAAACAAGAAAACCCTTCTGAATTCCAGAGTATACAGTGTTTATTTTGACAGTTGCAGCTTATTTATAGTACTTGACAATACATGTTCTCTATTTCATCTGGTAAAATAATGAAGTCAGTATTTAGACCTCCACTATTAAGCCTCAGAGGGAAAAGTAAGTGTAAACTTATTTCATTCAAATAAATTTACAGATTGGCAAGATTCTACTATAATGACTAAATTACATCATTAATTTAACTTAGTTTAAAGCACTTTCTTTGGTGGAGAAAGCATAGCCCTTAACTTTGTATATGGCGTGCAAATCTGCAGACATGGAATAATCTCTTAACCTATTCACATAAAACAATATCTTCCTTTTGTTTAGCATATTACATTCTTCTAGGGAGGTGCTGTATGGAAGGCTGCCAGTCATGTATGATTACGGAAGAGCACAGGAAGAGGCTGCAGTTTTGCTATGCACAAACTCATTGGTAACCGTAATCCACCAATATAACTTGTACCAGTGCAGGTGAGCTCTGTCTCCATTTCCAGCACAATCCCCTTCAGCAGCAGGGCCAAAGTCGACCTCTTGTCAGATAGCATTTTATCAAGATCAACCCACTCTTCAGAAACAACAAAGCTGTCACTCACTAGGAACCTGTTCTGTTGAAATCCTCACACACAAAACTGTCCTCTATCACTTTCTGAGTCCTCTAGACTAGCTAGTTCTCCGTGGACAATTTTGTCTTCATATAAAAAGACAAGATAAATTCAAGCCCTTAAAGTACAAATACTCCACAGTATTTCCCATTTATATCTATAAATTGCTGCACACATATCATGAATATTTCTTAAAACAAAACCAGACATACAACCTGCTGCTATACATATATCCAATATAAAAAACTAGACAAGCAGAGCTGGAATACAATGGAAATGAAACCAAATGAAAGACCAAGAGGAAATACTAGAATTTGTCAGGTAACGCATGCACACAACATCGTAAACACAGTTGCACAGTGCCCTCCAAGGGCAGTAAAGCTGAAAGTCAAATAATAAAATTAAGTGGTATACAGTAGAGTGTGCACAGAAAGGATTTCAGTCCTCTTTGTTCTTAGCCAGGATACGATTTCACAGTCGCTCTCAAGATTCATCGGTCCGATGTTTGGCATGCAAGAGCACAGAATGCAGTTCATTTGGGAATTACTGAGCCAGTATGTGCCCAACAAAATCAACCACAGCGTCAGCCAGTCCCTGCCACAGCACTGGAGCAGTCTGGCCATCAAAATGTTTCTGATTTTTGAAGGGAGATAATAAATAAAAACAAGAATATCTTCAGAAAGGTGAATTCCTGTATTATTACCTAATCAATCCCCAGTAAAGAAGCTGCTCTTGTGCAGCTATTGTCTGAGTACGTTAGTCAGAGGAGCCTGCAGGAGCTGCTACCTACACATACTTCAAATTCACTGAGTGTAGAAATGGTATTATTTTTATGGTTTGCAAGCTAGACCATACACAGCTGCAAAGGATCTCTAAAATAGCTAATACAACATTTCAAAAGGAAGAGTTATTTCTGCAGGGGTCAACGTGCTAAACAGAGAGGGGAGGGAATGTTGAACCACTAGTAGTTTATATGACAATATTTTTCAACTACACACAGCATTAATTATGAAGGGCTTTCTTATCCTATAGCTGTAAACTTCTCACAGAAAACATTCTCATTTCAGAGAAACAACACAAGGGGAAAAAAACTCCAAACAAACTAGAAGTGCTAAACCCACTTCTTTTAGGCTGACAGTTTTCATTAAACGTGATGTGTGGTTTTTATTTCTACAAGTAAGTAAAACTCAGCATTTGTGTGATTCTTGATCTAATAATTTGAGCAACACACTGAAATTAAGCTTTTTTAATTACAAAACATAAGGCCAGAAAGTTTATGCTAGAATATGGCTATGTTTGCTCAAGAAGGGCTATTCCATGTATGAAAATAATAAAAACAACACTGATATTATAGTTTAATAGTGACAATTCATCCTTAGATAATACACTAGATTTAAAAGCAAAAGCACTTAAAGCATTACTGGAGATGGAGGTATTGAGAAAATACATTTGCAAAAAAATTACAAGCACCATAAACCCAAATGTAATCAAAACAAATGCCAGACATTCATGGTATGTAGATGAAATATATTAATTAGAATACGAAACTACTGAGTTCAAAACTGCCTTTGAGCCACACATTTTCTGCAGATTTCTCTTTAGTCAAGACATCTTAACTCCGTACTGCAAAGCTTTGAAAAAGATGAATATTCCATACATTATAGTGGACAGTGCTTCTCCCCACCATCTATATGGAGACATGTATTTATTTTAGTGCTGAGAGTTAACTTCCATAAGACTCTCAGGGAGATCTGGTCTTTATTCCGTGAATTTACAAAAACTGTGTTGGAGGAGACAGGAAACACAACTGTAGTTTATTATTATTTACATAATGAATTTGTGATAGCAATTTACTCCGAAGTTATGCTAAGCCTTGCAAGCAAATGCCTCCTTCAGTAAAAATTTTTAAATTACTTTTCTTTAAATAACAGCTGGTCTTGCCCACGTGGACTTAAATGAGCCATGTGGAGACAAACTTGTTTCAGTTTGAGTAAGAAAGATTAAAAAATATTAATTCTAGTTAATATCCATTTTGGTCCCTCTACATAGATAGAAAAATATCATAAAATTACCATGCTTCCATAAAGTCAATACCAGACACTCCATCAAGCACAAATTCAAAGCCCTGCTCATAACACAGCTAATACACATAGCTCCAGCAGAACAGCTCAGCTAAAAGTTAGCCTGAAATAAAGGAGATTTACAGTCATTTCTCCACTTTTCTACAGACTTGCTGTGTGACCTTGGTCAAAGCACTTAGTTTTTCTGTGCTGCAACTCCCCATCTCTAAAAATGGGGAAAAAACTTTCATTTCATAACCTCACAGCAAAAAGTAGATTCACTATCAGGAGATGCTTAGACATACAGGTCAAAAAAATGACATAAAGAGAATAAACAGTACCTAAAGCTGGAATTCACTTGTGTTAAAGCTTTAGAAACTGTCACAGTGACAGAAGGAAAGCTTTGGCACAATACTCACAAGTGATACCTACAAACAAATATTACATCTGCCTACACAGCAAGATGGAATTGTATTTTGACACCTGCAGACAGTCGGGGACACAGATTTCCATGGCCAAAAGCAAAGACATGACATACTCCTCTGTCACCAAAATATACAGAAGACCATAAGTCCAATGTCTCTAGGTACCTTCTTGGAGTTCTGAAACAAGGTTATAACTTTCTGATACAATACAAAGTAGGAGAAGAAATCACCATGCACACTCTTTAAAAGATTTAAAACACTTTAGGTCCAAACACCAGCCTACTGAAAACAATGGAGAGGAGCAAGAACCATTCACAAGTAGCTGAATGCCACACATACACTAGAGTAGTATGCTTGTGAGGACAGTATTGCTTCTATCAGGAACACAGCAATTCATTACATATAATTAAATATATCTTTTTAGAAAACATCTTCAAGTTCAAAAATCTATTTTTTGAATGCAGCCCAAACTGTGCTTCCATGCACAGTCACAAATGTGCACTGTGTACAAATAACTATGCTTACCTTGTGTGAAGTCAAAATCAGAGCCTAGGGAGGGAGACAAGAGAGGCAAAGGGACTACAAGAGACAATGAAGCAGTCAAGACGAACACAGGGGCACCCAAGCAAGCTATGGAAAACTAGAAGCAAAGAAACTATCAGGGAGAAAGAAAGTTCTGGGATAAACCTACTCACACTTGTGTAAAACTCACAGAGCTGTTCAGTCCTAGTGTGTTAAGTGTGCTATGGGTTTGGGCGTTTTGTGTTTTGTTTTTTTTTAAACAGATGATCTGTGGGTGACACATGAAAATATGCTTGCTGCAAACTACTAAAATAAAAATGAAACTCATTTCGTTTAAAGCTATTTTGTTTGAAATATCAAATGGTTTTCATTATTTGTAATTTCACCTTATATGCAGCATTGTATAAGAAGAAAAAAAACCCAGTTCTTACTAAAAATCATTTGCAACCTAAAGCTTCCTCTTCCAATACGCAGGGCTGCTCTGAGATGCATTAAATATCTCAAACTTTCATTATTGCAGTAAAACTGGAAGAACAACAGTACTTTGCAACAAGGCCAAAAATTAAAGCACGGCCAACAATGAACTTCTATCAAACAGCAGGCACAGCACAGAACAGAGAAAAATACAAAGATGGTGGTGAGGGGTGTAAGAACAAATGTTGGGTAGAAAAAAGAATGTGACGTTTCCAACAACACAGGATACAGTTTTGGATGCACATTTTCAAATGTCACTTCTGAGACTCTGGCACCCCTAAGGTTGATGGCAGAATAGATAGTACCTGGTATCGTACACAGCTCCCTGAATACATAAGTTTTGAGATTAGTCTTGCAGGAGAGGGTGAAATGCATAAAATAAGAGGAATGCTATCCCTTTCAGTGACATCTGAAAAAAGTCTGTAGAGCTATAAAGGCAGCAGAGATGAGGGGCTGGAGGTCAGAGGAAAGGTGAGGATAAGCAAAGTGATGAAAGCAAAAAAAATGGAAATTAAGATTTGGAACTATATATTTAATACCTCCCTCACAGCATGCAAGTAACGTCCATACAAAGGAAAAAACCAAAATAAAGCAGTGACACTGTTAGCAGGCTTCCCTGGAGCACATTCTGACAACCTTAAACATCACTCAGCAGTCTTTCACTTGCTTAATCTCCTCACACTCACAAACTGACTATTTCTATTTCTTTTTACACAAGATGTGAACTATCCTCATAACTGCGTTAGTTGAAACTCATCTCGCTCTTGTGGCAATTGGCACCTGCCTACCCTTTTACAAACCAGCTGCTACAGAAACAAACTCTCAGTGCTTGCCTGTGCAATTAGAATCTCGTTAGCCATGAGCAGAGCATCACTCCTTCACTCTCAGCACTATCTTTACTGAAGTAGGATGACTTCACCCCAAGATGAGCAATACCAAAACTCCTTTGGTCACACACACACAAATCTCTCCATTCATGTTCTTCTACCTACCAACATATTAAGAGACAGTAACAGTTCCACCAGCTTCATGCATTATTTGCAAGAGCTGCCAGCCTTCACTGTCAGTCATCTGAAGGTCAGAAGGAAGTCACAATACTTCTACTATGGGTGAGAATTAATCATCACTATTTGTACTATGAATTGATTTTTACCATTAGAAATATTTATAAAAGCTGAAACAACACAAATGTGCTATTCAGACCACCCCCCCAATGGTCTATGTAATTAAAAAATAAAAAACTTAAAAACATGCTCTGACAGGTGGTTTGCTAGTCTGTCTTTACCTGTGAACGATGCCAACTGAAAAAAAGACAAATTAGGGTTCTAATACTATTTACACAAACCTTCTGACAGAACACAGAGTCTGACATACTCATCTACTATCACAACTTCTGGATAAATTTGTGAAGTTCAGACTGGAATCCCAGTCCCTCAATTATCCAGACTCATCTAGAGAACAAGCCACAGTGCCTTTCTGACCTTTGCTTCGGGGCTACTTTCCCATGAAAGTCGGGTGATGATGGGAGAAGGAGAGGAAGGCATGCAAACTTCATCCTGACACAAACCCAAGACATGGACAAGACAGACACCTCCAACCCAACAGCTGGAAGCTCTTGTAATATTCAGGTAGTCACTATTGTCAATAAACAATATAGTCATGACTAAATATTTCAGAGCTCATTGGTTACCTTCCAAAATGCATAAAAATCTTAGAATCAACTCAGACCTCTACTCACATGCCTCCATTAATTATGATCCTTGCAGCTGGTACTTAAAGAGTGGCTCTGGACCTGTCAGGCAAACTTCTGTGCTAATGCCTCCTTACAGCCAAACAATGGCAAAAACTTTCAATAAAAACATTCATGCATTTGTGGGTGGCAAGTCAGTACAAGAAAGTAACTTAAACAGTTACTTACAAACCGAATTTTCTCTGATTTCTGCTATTAAAAACATAAAAAGGCTTCAAATCTCAACCACAGCAAGAAGATAGGAACAGAGTTCTGTTTTGGCAACTAAGGAGAACACAGACCAGACTGAAAGCCACTTTCCTCTCTAATGAACAAGCACAACCAAAGATGTTACGCTACTACTCTGCAAAAGGAAAGAAGCTCTGGCCACCCTGCAATGAACCAGATCAATCTGCTACAAGTTTTAAACAAATGGCAGAAGTTTCACAAACATATTTAAAAGCAAGCTGCTCTATAAAGGGCAACAGAATATCATCCCTCCTTTTTATTTCATCAGCAAACCTGTGTGCTCCTGTTGGGCACCCATTGAGTGATAAATTCACATTTTTCTTCCACTGTAACTTACTGTTCACAACAGAACTCTCTGAGCTAAAAATCTCATAGCATTTTACTATTCTCTGCTTCCTTGGCAAGATTCTTATTTATATAAGATTACTGCAGTCAGGCATTAGATTTATAAACCAGAAAAAAAAAACAAAGAGAAAGTATTCATACCGGTTTTTTTAGGCCAGTTTCAGAAACGTACATGAAAAGCAGTGTAACAGATTGAAATGCAACTGTTCAAAAAAAAAAACAACGCAAAATCACCCCCAAAACAAACAGAAAACTCATATTGATACCCTTGGTCACCTAAACAGACACTCCTCTGCTCCATCCAGAGCTTCTGAGGACAGTTACAATGCACACAAGCACCCTCACCTTCCCCCACCCTCCTAAGGTAAGGAATTGACACCAACCTGCAGTTGGGAGGTGGATCTAAGGTGATGTCAGCCAATTCCTTCTGAATCCTGTGGCAATAAAAGAGAGAAGGAACAAAGGTAAGTTACTGTGTGGGATAGCAGTTAACACATACGCCTTACAGACATACTGTCACCACCAGTTTGCAACAATGCATGAGAGGCACTCTCATCTGCAGCCTCCCATCAGTCCAAAAAGACCAAGCAGGACAGACACCCTGTTACAAAGAGGGGCTGAAAAGCAGATGGGCTGGGAGCACTGAGCCCAGGGGGGTGCACTGCTGTGTGCTCCCAGCGTGATGCCAACCGCACAGGGGCAGCTGGAAAGACTGTCTGCTTCACTCTGCCAACCTGCCTGTAAATGAGGGAAAACCTCTGCAAATGGGACGCAGCAAGTACCAGGAGGAAGCTGCAGCCTGAAAAGGAATTTTGTCTTGCTGGATTGATAGAAACAGTCATTGCCAAGTTGGCTTCCCTCTGCTTTCCCCCTCCAGCTTCCCATCACCATCCTCAGAAAAAACACCAGCCCCAAGGGAAGGAATAAGTGCACACTTAAAGGAAGGTGAATATCTAGTTCCAAGGCTCCTACATGTTCCTATCACCTTCAATTCTCCTCTCTCTTCACCCTTAAGAGCCACACAACACCCCACCCCTCAGCACTCCAGATACTCCCTCTCTTCACTGAGTTCAGACAACATCCTGCCCAGACTATTCTGGGATCATGCTGCTTTTGCCACAAAGCACCCAACCAGCTATCATCCCCTTCCCTGGAGTCCCATTACTGTCACTCAGGCTTCCCCTCCAGACTTCCCCGCCCAGCACTCAGACTGTCTCCCTTTTCCTTTAAACTCAGCCAGCATCTTCTGCCTCTCTTCTACTCATCACATGAGAACCACAGCCTTTTCGTATTAGACAGTTTACTATCTTCTTTTTAAAATAGTTAACGGCACGACACGTAAATATCGCTTGCCACTATCTATGTCAGTTTTCCATGGAAACCTGCTGAGTGGAGAACTGGAATAACCAAACTGCCTAAATTCTACAAAGCCACAGAGAACTCAGTTTTGATGACAGGGTATTTGCATAAAACCCCAGTCACTTTTGACACCTATAGATACAACCTCCCTGTGCTATTTGGCAAAGCTGTTCAGTGAAGTTTGCTTGAAAACTTCCATTTGTCAGCTAGCTCCCTGGAGCAGGATGGTGCTGAATTCCAGTGAAATACAGAATAAATAAGAAAGGGTAACATTTAAAAAAAAGAAAAAAAAAAAACCCAAACCAGAATCTGTCCAGGTGAAGAAAACTGACTGATGTAGCTGTTCTGGAATTACTATCCTACGCAAGCACCTCTCCTCTAGATATTATTCTAGAATAGAAATTATTTCATTCTCAAAAAAGAACTAACACCAAAACCCAAATGAAAATCCAACCCCCTCTGTGCTGTAAGCAAAGGCTATTTTACAGTAGAATGTTCACAAGTGGACCTGCTGTGGATTATTTATTCTAGTCAACATCCAGCCATACACAGAAAATTCAATATAAGTCATGAGCAGACAGAAAAACAGTAACATATCTGGTGGAAAAATCTGTGCCTATATTACATCACTTGCACAGGAGTGCACTCCCCCACCACAAACAAACTCAAAACTCTTTATAAACAGGCAATTAATCCCCAAAGTATACTGAAAAGAAAAACACCACTCTGGACCAAGCCCAGCCTACAGAGAGGGAAACTGACATTGACATGTAGAATTAAGGAATTAAGAATGTAGAAATACGGAATTAAAGTCCTACATGCCAATCCTACACTATCTCGATAAATGATGCTAACAAGGAAAAAGGAAAAGACACTGGAAACAGCTGAGGGACAGAGTAACAGTCCAGAGGAAGAAATGGCAAGAAAATATTTGGGATGGAACACAGGAAGAAGCAGGAAGAGAGGCCAGAAAGCAGTGAATTTGGCCAGACACTGCATTGAGATGCTGAAAAAAGTGAGATAGTGGCAGCTTCATATGCAAAGGCTGAGCATAAGGGCTAGAGACAAGGAACAGGAGCAGCAAGGGAGCAGTGTGGAAACGCAGCACAATAAAATGAGGAAGGAGAGGAGATGCAGCGAATCAGTGAGAAAACTGACTGCAGCCTCACCTCTTGGCACTGGTAGATAGCAGCTTAGAGTTTTTACTCATGCTGACTTTGCTTTCCTTCTTCTTAGGCGTGCTTGTCTCTTTCTCTGTCTGTTGGTTGGAGGATGAAGATGAGGAGGAGCTGGTGCTGGCCCTCGAATCGTCATCCGACATAGCGACCCCCCCACCACACACCCCAACCTGGAGAGGAGACACCATGGGGCGTGGGGAACAAACAGTGAACACAAACACACACAGAGAAAGGCTGATGACAATCTCACTCTGTGTTTGGGTCACGCTCCTTTTAAAGGGTCCTCGTGTCTCCCTCTCCTCCAAGGGCCCCACAGCCAAAGCAGGAAGAGTGGTAGCAGTAACACTGAGGAGCAGTGGGAAATGGACTTTTAAAGCATCCTCTCAGAAAGCAAGTGTAAAATGAGAGAAGAGACTGGAACGAGGATGACTGTGAGGATCAGGGAAGCTCAAAGCAATTCCTTCTAATCTCCCCCAAAAAGCACATACAAGAGAAGCCATCACCACCCACCACTATCCAGCCAATGGGTGTAGGAAATAAAAATGGAACAGCTCAGGTCCCTGAGGTTCCCGGGAGGCATGTGTGGGAGGCAAGAAGGGACGAGGCTTGAGGATGACCGTTGCCAGCACTAAAATGGGAGTGGGGCATCACTGGCACCGGGGGGAGACCTGTAGTGGGGAAATCCCTGCCTGCTAGGGCAGGATCTTGGGAGCAGGGGAGACAGAGAGCTAAGCTAAGCAGGGAGTGGGGTGCACAGCAGGGACTCACTGAGGCCCACTGCACCCAGGGGCATCCCAGAAAAGGGGGAAGGGAACAGAGAGTCTGTGCTGGGGGGGGTGTAGTGCGGGGGGAGTGAAAAAGAAGGGCCGGGGCCTACAAAGGCTGAGAGGGGAGGGCCTGGGGAAGCTGATGGCAAGGAGAGGGGCAGCCCGGTTTCACGCGGGCACCTCGAGAGCATGGGGGAAGAGGGTTAGCATGGTGGGCTCCCGAGGGCAGGTCCGCACTCGAGCACGGTCAGAAGCCGTCGGGAGGGATGCGGGGGGCAGACAGGGCACCCCGCCAGAGTTAAGGTGGGAGGGCGGTGGGCAGCAGGGGGCCAGCACATGGCCGCCTCGCTCTCAGGGCCACTGGCCCCCAGAGAACTCCCCTGCCCCCGCCGGGCCGCCGCCGCGGCCGCCCCTCGCCCGGCGGAGGACCAGGGGCAGCGGGGCCCGGCCGAGCTCCCTCGGCCGCAGGCCCGCAGGGCCGGGCAACGAGAGGCCGGGGTGGGTTTAGGGGGGACAGCGGTACCTGACAGCCCCGGGCACGATCCCCCTTGCCCCACCGGCTCCGCCGCCTCCCGCCCCATCGCCGGGCCGCGGCCGGCCCTGCCCCTCGCCCCTGCTCCCGGGGTCGGCAGGGAGGGCGGCGGGGGGTGCCCCGTCCCCCTACCTCTCCCTTTGTGTCTGGCTGCTCCTCCTCGGTGCGGCTGGGCCTGGCCACTCGTGTCTCTCTCGCTGGGAGAGAAGCGGAAGTGCTGCAACAGCAACTATTAAACAGGCAATGGCTTCCCTGGCTGCCTCCCCCACCGCCGAGCGGGCTGGGGGCGGCGGGGCCGGGGCCAGGGCGCCAACCGCCGCCGCCTTTCGCGGGGCGGGGCGGGGGCACAAGCGACGGAGCCCCCGCGCCGGGCAGGAGGAGGGGGTCCTGGGAGCTACAGTCTCCCCTGTCCCGTTCCTACCCCCCCCCTTCCCCCCACCCCCACGCTCCGGCGGGTGCTGGGGAAGGAAGAAAGGGGCGCTTGGAGGGGAACGTGAGTTTTTAATGGACACCCTTTGGAAAGTAATCTGCAGGGGTGTCCAGGGGCAGACAGACGCCCTCCCGGGCTCTCGTCCGGTTCCGTGCGAGAGCCCCACAGAGACGCGGTCGAAGCAGGTGGCTGGGAGAGGGGGAAAGCTCCCGAGGCTGCTTTTCTGAGGCTGAGAGTAGGTTATTTGGCTTGGTTGGGGAGCGGGGAGGCAAGGGGGCTGCATGCTTTCTTCCTCTTATTATAACTGTTTTAACCCGAAACCTCCTCACCTGCTTTATGCTTCCAGCAGCAGCAGCAGCAACTTCTCACCTGTCTCAGTTGGAAAGCAGTAAGGGAAAAAAAAAAAAAAAACCCAAAAAAAAAGAGCCTAGCCCAAAGCCGCCCCCCCACCCCACAGCAAGCCGAAAGGAATCCCCGGCAGCTTTCCCGTCTCTCACCTGTTTCAGCCCTAAAGCAGCAGCTGTGTCTTCCCTCCCCCGGCTCAGCCCTGAACCAGCAGTAGGAGCAGCCGCTTCCCACTCGCCTTCGCCCGGAGTTCAGGATTCCATTGTCCCCCACGCTGCACTTGGTGACATCACTGACACACAAAGAAGGGGTACTTCGTGATGTCATCAACGCATGCTGGGAGAGAAAACAAAATCCCGGGCTCGGGGCTTGGCAGAGACAGCACGACACGACACTCCTCCCCCACCCAAGTTCAATTTTCTAAAGGTAAAAGTATAAGGTTTGGTTTTTTGTTTTTTTTCCTTGTTTTTTCCCCCGAGGTCCCTGATGGGCAGCCCGTCTGCAGGAAAGGCACAGCGGCGCTCAGCTGCCCGGGCTGCTAGCGTATTGTATTTGCAAGGCGATTTACTCATCTCTCTGAAATGTTTACTGTCGATCTCTCACTCCCCGTCCACCCGACGGAGAAAAGTGATGCGGCTGGAACGACCCACCACCTCCAGCCCACTCGTGGGCGCAGGGAGCAGCCGGCCGTCCCCGAAGGCCGTCCCAGTGAGCTGCCGCGGCTCTTCCTGGAGGTGCCTGACCCACTCATGACAGGACAATAGGCTCCGGCACTCCCACCGACCTCAACCCAGGGCAAATTTGGCTCGGTGCCACTAGGTTTCCACAGCCTATCGAGGGATCGCCTATCGAATTACTCGGTATCTTCAGTGGCTGAAAATACCGTGACTGTCACCACCGCGCATCACGATAATGGAGTTTGTATTCCCCCCCCGCCCCCCCACTGCCGCGTGAGGCCCCCGAGGTGCTCCGCAGGCACACGCCGCTGCAGTCGCGACATCACGCTGTTACGACATGACGCCCCGGCAGTCCCAGGACTTCAGTTACCAACCCGAGGCCGCCGGAGCGGTGGGACGGCACAGCCTTGCTCCCGGGGGCCCACCTCCGCTTCGCAGCGGCTGGGAGGGGATGGCGTCGGCAGCCCGGGCTGGCTCCTCCGGAAGCCCATGCTCCCTGGCCCGCGCTGCCGCTCCTGCGAGCCCCTCCGGCGCCGCACGCCCTGGTGAGCCTCGGGCCCGGGTCCTGCCCGGGGAAGCCTTGCCGAGCCTCCGCGGCAAGCGGCCTTGCTGCCCCCGAGCTCCCGCGGTAGCCGGCTACGTGCCCGCCGTGGGACAGGGAGTGTGAAGCTGTCCCCGCGGCCACACACTCCGAGGGGACCCTAACCCTGAGCGAGGGCGCAGGCTTGGGTGGGGACTAAAGGAAGCTTAAAGGTTGGGTCGGGTAGTGGATGTCCCCATGGCTTCTTTTAGGAAGAGACACTTGGGACCTGCATAAAAGAGTTGAGTCAGCTGTAAGCAGGGCTGCCTGTGGATGCTAAGCCTCTTCTCCATGGTACAGCAGCTTTGCACTTTTGTGACTCATCACAAGGATCAGGTTATTGCACTGATTTATCGCCATTTTATTCAGTAATCCTTGAAACAAAAGTATTCCTGGAGGAGACACCCGTGCATGGTTAATCTTTCCCTTTGTCACCTTCTCATCTGTTTCCTTGGACCTCTGCATCTACTGCATCTCTCTCCACATCCTCACTTTCTCCCCTTCACCCTCACTTCCCGCACACATCTCAGCAGCACCTCATTTCACCCACATCAATCCAAAAAGTATCTATACTCCTCACAAATTTGCTGTCTGGTCTTCTGTCTGTCTGTGCCAAGCAGTGTGTTGGATAGGTACACGAGCAACACTGTGGACTTACCCTGACAAAAGAAGGAATTCCACTGCAGTGTCCCACCTCCTGATCTTTGGAAGAGTTGGCTTTTGTGTTCTGTTGTTTGGTTTTTTTTGCTCACTTTCCTCTTCAGTCCTATGATACCACCATGTGTTAGGCTTTGGTGAATTGTCCCTCAAAAGCAGCTTGCTAGCAGAGCCAACCTGTTTAGTTTGACCTATGGGAATGACACTTGGGAAGTCATAGTCATCCTTCCCTCCAGTAACTGTGGAGGTTTGACATCTCCACCATTGACAATGGTCTCAAAGACACATAAAAAATTGAATGAAATTATTACCTAGCATTTAGGTAAAGGCAGATGATCTGATCAATTTGTGCCTCATTGATGAAAGCGGGGCAGAATTCAGCTGCTATATACTTCACATCAGCTAGCTGCTTCATCAGCATTCTCCAGGCTAACCCCAGAGGGACTGTGGAGGATGGGGCTGCTGATATGTGCCAAATGGCAATGCAGGAGATGAGAAGACACAAAGCAAAGTGATCAGGTTTCATAAATTTCACTGCTTATAGAACAACTCTTTTTAAACAGAAAATCTTCACTTTTCACCACAAAGAAGCCTCCAACCCTTTCCTGTCATCACAGGAAACCTGCACCAAAGTCAAATGAGACAGCTGGTGCTAATAATGAAAGCCCTCCACTTATGCAGTAAGGGGCAGGGAAAATGTAAAGATTGTTACAAAATCACACATGCACTTTTCCTTTGTTATGTTAACATAATGGTAGGGGGTTATCTGTAGGCTAACCTTTTCTGCAGCACACACTTCTTGGTAACTCTGTTCAAAGTAATAGTATGATAACCACCAGCAGTGGTTATTTACTTTGAAGCCTACCCAAAAGTACATTTGCTGAAAGCACCTACTAGTGCCATCTCTTGAGCAGCTGTTACAGTGGCAACTCTCATTTTATGACTCACCTCCTAGGTCATGGCTAGGACCAGGCAGTGGGCTGTTCTCCTATGGTAGCCATGCCATACCCCCAGCTCTGGAGAAAGCGAAGGAGCCAAGAAGTTGACCTCTATGCCCAGAGATGTCTTGTGGCTTGCCTTGCTCCCACCCATGATTGACCTCTCAGCTCTGCATGAACACCGAAGAACTGCAAAAGGGTGTAGAATATGGTCCATTTTCCAGGAAACAGGAGAACTAGCTCCTCTAATCTCTTCCCATCTTGGGAATTTTGAGAAAACCTCACTGATAGGTTTCTATTTATTTTCTGTGAAGTGTGTGCACTTTATTGGGTGAGCTTTCTCTTTCTTATCAGTGCTTCCTCTTGCTGACTCCTAACTTTTTTTTTTTTTTTTTTGGCCAAGTGGTGCAAAGGACTAGTGGAGGAAAACTGACCTAGATTATTCATTTTCCCTGTGCCCTAAAGTTTTTTAGTCAATGCCACTAGCTCAGTGTAGTGACTGGATAGGATTAGTCACTTTTCCCCCTGGATTGAGTTTGGAGGAGGCTGCAAAGCAAGATGACTAGAATCAAGTTGCCTTTGGGGTTTTGAGCTTGATTCATGACAGAAGCTAGCCAATTCAAATCGCTGTGAGCCTCCTGCTAAAGGAAGATGACTGGGATTAGTTCTTTTGTACCATCTCAGCTCTAGATACTTTTCAGTGTTATTCATGGCTGGACTGTTTGAGTCTGAGCCAAAGTCCCTTTTATTTCCACCAATTCCAATGAGTTTTGCATCAGGCCTTTTATGGGGAGCAGAAAAGAAATAATCATCTGTTTGACTCTTTGAATGTCAGCTTGCTGGTAGTGTCACACTTGCAAGTGACAGCGGCAAAGCCAGAAACATGCTGATATCTCACACAGTTCTGTTATGACACACTTTTCCTTTTTTGTGTGACACTGACACAAGGTGAGGTATCAGGGAAAAGCTACGATAAACTCAGGACTCGTGACACAGCTATTTGAATAAAGCTGGACAGAAACTGTGAATTGGGCCAAAAAGAGGAAGGAACTGTATTCAAATGAGAGAAAATGTAATAAAGAAAACACAAGTGGCTCATTTATGTGACATAAGGGTAGTGAATTTACAGGCTCACCCCTTGGTTTCCTGCTTACAACTATGTTGCTGTAACTCAATGATGCAGTCTAATTTCTCTTGCTGTAATTTTCTTACACAATGCAGCTCTTAGTCCTTACATACTTTCCAGTTTCTTATGGAAGAATGGAAGGGTCTACAAGCAGAAAAATACTTGTTTCCCTCCCTTTTATTACAGTGCCAGAGCAGACTTAGTTGTGGAAGGGAAAGTTTAGGTCTGCTATTCACTACTTGGTTTTGTTTGAGACTAGTCCTCGGAGCTCTCTGAAGGCCTTGCTGAGACACTGTCGTGTGGGCAGAAGGACCAGAGACCTATTACATGGTCTTGGCGTTATTAAAGGTCTTGGCTGAACTCCCACAGACTTGAAGAGTGGCTGGCAATTAATTCCAAATGCTAAAGCTGAGAAGTATAGCTGTATGTGAGTATACATATCTTCTACCTCTGCCATGCTTCTTTTATGCCTCACTTGCTATATGATCTGGTTCATGTTGCTAACTGAAATACTGAAAATGTTTGTATCAATTCAGTTTCACAGCATCATAAGAAGTTTCATGGGAATATTTCCAAGGCTTTCTGCTTTGCTCCCAGGTGATGAGACTGAGCCTTAAAGTTGCTTTACCTTAAAGATAAAATGATTCACTGCTTTCTAAGTTTGCCCCATCCATAGCTAGAACTCAGTGATCAGGGCTCAGATAGATGTGATACTTCCCTTTCCATATCTCTAGCAGCCACTCCATATTTCTGATCTTTGTTTTCCCTCCTGTAAGAGAAGAGAATGATGTTTATTAGGATTAGATTGAAAATGTAAATAAAGGTGCACATACAGACTCGACCCCCGGCTGATCATTAGGTTTTTCTATCACTTCCTTTTTGTGCCTGATGGGCCTGCTTTTCTGCAGAATGCTGCCTCCCAAGTGGTCTCTGTGCTTTCTTCAGGCTTTGCAGTAGTTGTCTCTGCTTTTCTCCTCTGCCTTTGCAGTGTACAGGCTCCCTGGATTGCTGTATCCCAGACTCCTTGGCTTTTTCTCTTCTGCCATTACCAGCTCTCCTAGTTCAGATGTTTTTCCTGCTCCTGCTTCTTTCTCAGATTGCAGAAACTGCTGCTTTATTGATTATCATCAGCTTTCCATTTCTACATACCATTTGCCCTTCTCAGGAGTCAAGAAGAAACTCTGAAAGTGGAGTGATTTTACTAGACTAAGTAGTAGATAGACTATCATCAACCAGTCTTGATCTAGGAAAGCTCTCAGGGCAATGACAATGCTGTTGTCAAGAGCCCTGGGGGAGATGGAAGGTGTTAGCCAACATGAGCCAGACAAAAGCACTCCTGCAGGCAATGGGTCAAACAGCAGCAAATGCACTGTTTTTGCCACTCCAGATAACTTGCAGGAAATTGTCCAGTTGAGTTTAAACTAGTTTGCCTTTCTTTGTCACCACTGAACAGCCAATGGCAATGGCTGCTTCTGGATCAAATCCATAGTTGAAGATTTCCACTGGAGTAACGGTTAGGTTGTGACCTTCCTGTGTTTGCATAATGCCAGATGTAGCCCAGGAAAAGCCAGTCTAAAAGACTGTTTCCCAGCATAAACTGCACCTCCTGATGTTATATTTTGCCTGCTCAACTATCTTGCCTGCACAGCCATCGCAAGAGATCTTTTTCTGGTGTAAGCTTAAACTCTGCCTCTGTCTTTCAACAGAATAGAGAGGAGTACCACTGGGGTTGTCTCATTAATAGTATATGCTCACAGTTTGTGCCTCTGTCTTTGTAGGGGCTTTGATGAATTCAGATGAAAAGGACAGTATTTTTCATATGATTACCAGAGTGTTACAGGTTGCCCATAGACTCCAAAGACATACCCTGGAAAATCACTTGTCGTGGAGATGCAGATCTACAAGAAGACATACAAAATGACAGTGAATTGCACTGAATGGGCTATTTAAGAACTTGGCAATAAATGGAAAAAGTAATTTTCCTAGTATCTGAGACAAACGGGTTTCACACCATATAAATAATACTAACACCTACAGTCCTTTATTTCTGCCCTTTCAAATATTTCTCAGTGTCACAGTATGTGTCACTCTGGCTCAGATGTGTTAGTACAAGAAAATCTCCTTTGCTTGCTCATACACTGAATTGCTAATATTCTTATTTTAGTTTATTCTTTCTACTAAAAAAAAAAAAAAGAGTGATTCCCTGTCTGCTCCAATTCTGTGGATTTTTAAATCCATGTGGGCAAAAAATCCACATGTCCTAACTTCTCAGAAAATGTATTTAGTGAGGATTTCAATTGAGTCTTTCAACCTCTGCCTCCTCATCTAACAAAGGTTCTTCTCAACAGAGAAGGATCAGGAGAGGTGTTCAGGGCTCAGTAATTTCTCTCTGTGGCTTGACTACAGTTCAAGACTTCAATGGTCTTCAACTGCAATTTTTCTCCCTAGGCCTCCTTATTATTAGAGCCCTTCAAAAGGAAGCAATAGAATCACTCAGACTTTTACAGACTCCTGATGCTGCATTCTTGAGAAACCAGTGTATAGCACTTCTTTTCTTCCTTTTTGTCTGACCTGCAGATGGAAGAAAAGAATAGAACATACATCTGATTGTTAACCATTACTTATGTTTAACACTTGAATCATATATTTTTCATATTTGTTGAGGGATAAAACATTCTTCATTTCCCAAGTTTAAAAAAAGAAAGGTGTATGGTATTAAAAACTCCAGCATTAGAATGCCCTTCATTTCAAGTCTTCTTAAATACCATTGTCTATTTTTTTTTTCCTCCTGATATAGACCACAGTAACTTTCAAATTATGCCAAAGGTTATAGAAGTGTTCACAGCATGGACTAAAACTTCACACATAATATTTTCTCATTATTCCTTCTCACATTCATGATCACAAAACTTCCATATGACATCTTCACTAATTGCTTACATGGAAGTATAAGCTTAGAAAACCAAAACATTTCTGAATACCTGTGAAAGACTTTTTTTTTCTTTTTGTCAGATAACCTTGTGTTGTTCTGCTCTGTTCCCATACAATCATGGAAAGGTACCTTTGAAATATGGCTTCTTGCTAAGCTAAAGAATGTCATGTCTATAGCCTGAAGGACAGCTAGATATTTCAGGCTTTGTCCATAGAGACATATTTCACCCTTCACATCAATACAACTATACAGATACAGTTAAACAAGCATAACTCTTCCTGTGAACTCCTGTCCCAACATAAAAATACTATCTACAACTAAAACCCCTTCCAGAGCAGTATAAGTCAAAACTGGAAAAAGACTCATTTCTAGAGTGTTCACACTAGGAACCATACCCATGTAATAATATAACATTACATAATATAATAACCTCTTTTGCTGCATAGACATGCCTTGAGAAACTTATCCATGGTGTAACAAAGTTGTTTTGCCAATCTTTCCATTCAGCAATTCCATTGAGTTAGAACTGAAACAGGAGGACCTTGCTATGATGCTTAGAATCATAGAATTGTAGGGGTTGGAAGGGACCTTTAGAGATCATCTAGTCCACCCCCCCTGCAGGAGCAGGTTCACCTAGATCAGGTCGCATAGGAACATGTTCAGGTGGGTCTTGAAGACCTCCAAGGAAGGAGACTCCACACCCTCCCTGGGCAGCCTTTGCCACTGCTCCGTAATCCTCACAGTGAAATAGTTTTTTCTTATATTTAAGTGGAACTTTTTGTATTCCAGCTTTATCCCATTACCCCTTGTCCTGTTGCTAGCTACAACAGAAAAAAAAGGATGTCTTAGTTTTCAGTCCTTTCTCAAACCATTCATTACATCTTTTCTCCCCCTTTGGTTTTTTCTTTCCCTCTCCACATAGCCTGAAGTACTATCTTTGTTTATATTTGTCTGGCCATGATTGTCTGCTTCTTTTTTACCTTTTTCTTTTTTTTCTCTTTACATGTTTTCTTATTTCTGGCTTTTTCTAACTCCCTACAAGTGATTCCCAGAATTTTGACTGCTGTGTCCAGTCGGCCGAGGTTTTTTCTCCTGTCTTCTCCAAGCATACAAAATGGACAATTACTTCCTTCTTCCCCTTCCTTCCACATGGTATAGTGGTAACTTCTCTAGCAAATGCCACTATGTTAGTTCCTTTTCCTTATTTCCTGCTTTGTACAGGCTTTCAGACTACACCCTGAAGTGCCTTGGAAGCAGCATTCTCTCAATAGATCAGTAACAAGGCAAATTGTCTACAGCCTCACTGGTCCACAGTGGCCTGTAGTTTGAGAGCCACTACCTATTACACCAGTTGGCATGATAAAAATAGCAGCCCTCTGGACATGACCTTTTCTTTCTTATAGCATAACTGGGCTTTAGAGATTGCCATAATATGAACAGGACACAACAATGTAACAGCAGAAATTCCTGTTTGTAGAGTTTAAAATATTTTTTTTTAACAATATCCCAAGTAAAAAAAAAAAGAATGATACAATCTGATTTAGTAAGACATGTACTAGCCTAGAGACACATGGCAGGTAGGAATCCACTCGTGTATATGCTTAAAGCAAGTCAGAAGGACCTGCCTCTTATGCAGAACATGCTGATCAAGGTGTCAGTAAAACTGCACAGTTCTGTGGCACCTTTTTTTGGCAACTGTACTGCACCTTGGTAGGGTTTGTTTGCAAAACTGAGGTTGAAAAAAAAATAGGTATACTGAACAAATATGTCAGGAGTACTTCCTCCACCAAGTACAGTCAGGAGTACAGAGAAATACCTTTTCAGTTACTTTTTGAAGACCTGCACACAGATTGCCGTGTCCTCAAAAAGTGAGATTCGCATTTCAGATCTCAGAATTTATATATTGAAACTACAAACTACAGTCAGTCTTTATAGGGTGGGCTGATATGAAGGGCATATTCAGAATAGCTAATAATGAAATGGAATATTGCCATTTTTTTTTCTAGGAATTTATTGGCAAGGAAATTGGAGAGTTTTCAAGCAGCAGAGACAGGACTAGCACCTTTTGAATGCCATTTCTCAATTCTGCCATTAATTTTGTTTTAAACTTCTGCTGACTTCAGAAGGTGCCCATTTATTTTTTGTTGATGTCATAAAAAGATGACATCCTTCTAAACATGCAGTGTCACTGTAGTACGATCGTCTGCAGTCTGGGAACCTGTGTGTTCATTTATCTTGACAGTATTTCATCATTTTACCTTTTATTTAAACTCATCAGACTCATGCACTGCCTGATGAAGTCAATAAGATTCTTTTTGCTAGTTTAATCTGTTTCAAACCAAGGCCATAGGTAGAAGCAGATTTTTGGAAGGAGGGAGCTCATTACTGGAGATGCTGCTGCTTCCTGCAACTTCAAGACTGCCATGGTGGGAGTCCTTTAGTTGCCTCAATGTCTCCACTGCAGCCATGTGATGTGTTGTGGCCATGTTACACAAGTATTGTGGGTTTCTTTAAATTAGCTGTCTTGATTTCCATTCAGTTATGGGTTTTTCCCCTGCTGTGAAATATTATTTTCCCGTCTATCTATTTTCTATGCTATTGGCTGCCCTTCCTCTCTGCTTATCAGAAAAGCAAGAGAGAGGACACTGTCACACTTGAATGATTTTTTATAAGGTTGGGATAAACTGTAGGTTTCACAATAAGATAGCCTGGCCAATAGAGTTTGTATATATAGATTTTTCAGTTTTGTTGCAACTATGGGATTAGCTAGCACAGGAAAAGTGAAAAAAAAAAAAAAGCAAAGAGGAGGATTCGGATTTTGCCTTGGTGTAGCACTATTGAGTTCAGCAGGCTTATTCTAGATTTACGCTGGAATAAAGGGCATTCAGACTCAAGCCCAATGGATCAGCTTACAGTGCTTTTGGAGGCATCAATTTACTCAGTCACTTGGAAAATCTTACTCCTCTACTGCCAAAGATCTGGGACAATTCACAATTCTAATATATTTGGGGGTCTGCTCTGTGGTGCGTAGATGCTTTTGCTTAATAGAATTAGGAATCTGTAAAGTAAACTTTATACAGCAAGCCCTGCCCTCTCTTGTGCTCGAGGGCAAAGCAGAGAATAAGGCACACAGGGAATTTCCTTCCCCTGTACAAAGACAAAAAGCTCTTGAGTGCTGGCCTGTAGCAGACCTGGATATAGCCTGCCAGCCAGCGATTGCTTCCACAGCCCTCAGAAGCAAGCTCCAGCTAGATTCAGATTTGAGTGCTCTCACTTACCAGGAAAAGGATGCCAACAGTCTGCTGTGAGGAGCCCTGTCCTGACTGAGAGGATTTCTCATAGCAGAGGCCATGCTGAGCAGTGCCTTTGCTCCCCTTCGTTGCACAGACAGGATTTTGGTCCTGCTATTAAACGATTTAATATACTACCCTTGTTCTGTAATGAGAGAGGCTTAAGCAAGCTTATAGATGTGGGGGAAAAAAACTATTTTCTATCAGTGGCAATTACATGATGTAAGCTAAAGAGCTTTGAAGACATGCTACTACCGTAGCTTTCCTTTAAGAAAAAGGACTCTGTGGTAAGTAAAAATACGAAGTGTGTCTGTTTGGAGCTTTGTTGACAGTTTTTTTAATGCTTCCCAAGGTGTGAAATCACACTTGGCAAAAAGCATCTGAGCAGTAGAATGTGTCATTTAGTGCCCTAAGTGTTTACGTCCATACCCCTGCCACTGATGACACAACATGCTGCAAGAACAAAAGTCTGTTGGCTGGAATCTGAACTGGTTTCCTAATTTGTACCTGTGCATTGGCAGACAAGCAGACATCAATCCTAGACTTCTGTGCATCCTGGTTGCAATGCTATAGGCAGGACTGAAAACATTTCTCAGGGTACTGGTGGGAGGGATAGGGTAGGAAAAAACAATAGCAGAAAAGTTAGAACAAAAAGGTAATATAATGACAGGAAATAGGGCTGGAGGGGATGTCAGGAGACTGAGTTGACTATACTTTTGTAATTCCTGACAGATGCAATTAAAAAAAATCTCTTTGAAATGCATTACAACCACAGATACAATTTGTTAGAAACAAGCCACTTGCTACATCTATTCCAGAGTAGTAGTCAACATTTTGAATTGCTGTATAGAAGTTCTTATATCTTCTTTTATTTAAGTATATACAAAGCATCTATATAAAATATTTATCTACAGAATAGAAGAGTATAGATATGCACAATTTTTGTAACACTCTGCCAAGAAATGGAATTTTACTAGAGTAAGACTTGTGTTACACACTTTAAATTGTGTTCATAACCAACTTGTACAGCTTTCAGTTTTTGAGTGGATTTTGTGTTTAAGAAGTAAATAAAAGAAGAGGGGGAAAAAAAGAGAAAGAAAATTAACTCCTGTGCAGCTAAATCATCTTTAGAAAGGTATCAAGGCCAGGTCTCCTCATTAGTTTCCTTCTTCATTAGCACTGAAAGAACAAAGACCAGCATTTACTTTATATTCTAAAGATTAATTGAAGTGGGGGATGAAACACCAAAATTGAATTAGTAAATTATTAACCAATTTCTAAGTAATAAGAAATAATCTATTATAGAGTCTATCCCTTCATCTTGAGATTTGTCTTAAGCATTTGTCTTTAGGAGAGAAGGTGGAAGGAATAAGAGGACACAGACTAGAGACAATCTATCAAGTCAGCTACGGGAACATTGGTAATGAAGACCTTTGAACTTGGCAAATCTTCCAGATATCTCTCTTAACTGTGACTTACAAGTTGTCCCGAGGTTGCTGCGTAATCTAATGGCCTTTTTTATTTTTTTTTGCCTCTCATTTTATTAAAAATGCTCCCGTTATAATCTCAGCAGCTGACAGCAAAAGCAACAGTTAACAAAGTCCAAACCTGGCAGCATGTCAGCTCAGGAACTCCCTCCAGCCTGCAAATACAACTCCACCCACTCACATTTTCAGGAGAGGAGCCTGGTGCCAAGGCAGCGCTGGCGAAGGTGGTGACTGGGGAAATGGAGGTTCTGGCTTCTTTGTTTTTGGAGGCTGCCTATGAACAACTGGGTTCTTTCTTCCCTTTTGAGTCAAACATCTATTTGACAGCTGGAAGGTTTCCCTATCACTTATTTCTAGTATTAAAACTCCAATTTACTTCTAGAAACTGTAAGAACGTCTGACTGAAACCAACAAACTTACCTCATGCACAGTTCTGACTAAGAGGAAAGGTCTGGCTCTCAGTATGAGCACTTCTCAATAGACTTGTGGTATAAAGGTGTTTTGAAGCAGCTCACAGGGGAGAGATTTTAATCTGTCAGAGCCTCCTGGCCACTGGTGTATGGGACATGCTTGCAGCATGTGTGGGAAAGTTGAGGAGGAGGAGGAGGGGAGAGGGTATATGGGGTATTTGTATTCTTCTCCACCCACAAAAGCTGCCTGATGGAGATTGTGGCAGTTCTAAACAGCAACACCTGGCTCCCCCCTCTGAGTAGGGTTAAAACCTTTATATCAAGTGCAAAGCTCTGTTCCTCTTTGCCTGTATGATGGTCTCCTTCTGCCCTGCTTCATATATGCATCTCTTGGCTCACAGCTCCAGCCCACAATACTTTGTATCCAGACACACTTACAGTGTCTGCTCCAAAGAAAAAATGTATTTTATCTTAGTGTCTGACTGTGACTCTATGAATGTCCTTGGTGGATTTTAGAGAGGGGAGGGGGGAGGATGGAGAATTTTTTGAAAACTTCTACCCTCTGGTACCTGAGCTGTGCCACATTTCTCTGGCTGGGCTACAAACTGCAAACACACATTGCTCTCCCTCAGACTTCTGCTTAGGCTTTGGTGAAAGCCCACAAGAATGGCTTGAATAGCTTCTTGACTCATTGTACCCAATGTGCAGCTTTAATGAATTACTTCAAGTCCAGGGGTGAGACTATCTCCCCAGCCTCCTTCCCTGTGTGTCAACACCCCTGTCCTCTTCCCACTCTTGCCCAATGGCTTCCACTGTCCCCCAGGCACTTCCAGGGCCTTCCAGGAGTGGGAAATGTCAGAAGGATACAGGTAAAATTGTCCTGTGCTTGGGTTCACTTTCAAATAAAATGATTCTTCTTTTGTTCTGTTTTAGGTACAGCTCTTACATCATGTTCAAGAGGGGCCTGGATCAAATCTCTTCCTTTTCCCCTCCCTCCAAATGAGCTCTGGTTTGTTAACAAGGGAACACCTCCAGTGGCTGGTTCACGGTGGCTCCAGAGTAGAGTCTACCTTTGAGAACAACTCCTGGACTTGTTCTGCTCAGTTTCACCATATGATTGGGCTCTAAACTGTGTCAGACCCAAGGGCAGACCTACAGTGATTGCCTGTTGTCTGGCAACACAGATCAGTGATGATTTGTCAACAGAGAAAACCTCATTCCTCTTTAAAATGCTCTCAATACACTGTGCGTGAAGATGAGCTTCAGTAGCACCCACAGTAAATGGGCTTCTGTCTCTGGCTTCCCTGTCCCTCATTCCTGGCATATACTATGCAAGGTTCTGCCCATTCTCCTGCTGTATAAAGACACATTGCTTCTATAAAACATAGATGGGGAGAGCCTAGACAAAATTGTTCAGACTCCAACAAACTTGGTGCCCTCTCTCAACATGACTCTGCATCTGCTTTTTCTGTGTGGCTCAGGGGCAGGCTTACAGTTTGAAAAATTCCATTTTCTCCTTCTTAGATCCCAAGCCCTTTAAATTGAACCATCACAAGGGAAGATGAAGAGACAGTAAAAGAACAAAGGTTTGTTGTTTGGTAGGGGGTTTTTTGTGTTTTTTTTTTTTTTTTCCTTGCAATTTTAGCCTTTTTATTTCTTATTTCGAGATGTTATTGTTTAAAAGAAGCAATGTCCTGGCAAAGACCGTACCAGAGAATTTTATCATCCCAACCCATAGACCACCGGGGCCGAGCCGGGGCCGAGCCGCACCGAGACGAGCCGCACCGAGACGAGCCGTACGGCTCGGCTCCGGCTCGGCAACAGGAGGGGGAGCTCGCAGCGCGCCGGCTTTCATCGGGGGTTTATTTAAACACGGCTGCAAAATCACGGCTGTGGCTGAGGTGCCCATAGGGCCCTCCTCAAGTCCCGCCCCCGCAAAGGGAGAAGGGGAGTTTTATTTGGGGTTGAGGTTAGGATGGAGAATTCACCTAAAGAGGATTTGACAAGCAACGCGGCTGCCGGGAAGTGGTGGATCTTAATATGTACTTACGGTGCTAGCAGTGGTGATTATGATGCTTCCAGTAATAAATATCACCTTCCCTCTGGTAGAGTGGGGGCAGGTTCACTGCTGGTGTAGGCTGCTCAATCCAGCTGAGGCATAAAGGGTTGTGCCTGCTTTTATGTTGAATTTAGCTGTATATCTGCCACCAGACCCGTGGAGGGAGCAATGTTTCCAGAAGTGAGGCAGAGAAGCATGAACTACCAGTCTCATCATAAAATCACAAGACCAAAGGATGAAGCTCTCTTCTTCACCATAAATTCAAGAGAAGGATATTCAAGTCTGTGCTGTTACATGAAGCACTAAGGACAGGATTTGGCCTCATGGGCAAACGTTCTGCTACACCTTTAGGCCTGATGTAAGTTGACATCAAGCTTCATGAAGTCAGGATGCTTTCCTGAAAAATTCTTCTTCAACTTAGAGGCACTGTGCTACTTTTTTTCCAGTGGTTTTTTTTGTTTGGGTTTTTTTTTTTGGTTTTTTGTTTTTTTTTTTTTACTCTATTCTCTGAGAAGTCAGCTGAGGGCAGAATTTGGGAAAAAAAAAAATCACAACCCATCAAAACACCTTGGTGGAGTCATGTCTCCCTAAGGATGCAGAGGAAATCGCAGCTTTCAGATTGCGTTTGTCAAGAGAAAACTAACATAATCTTTTGTGGAGCTAAGCCATGAGGAAAACTTCTCTTGGTTTCTCAGCAGTAGTGAGAGCAGGTTTTCCTGAGAGAATGATAAGACCAAATTGTGTCTTCCCTCCTCACAGCCTACCGGTGCAGTTCTGCAGCCGAGCTAGTCTTCAAAGTGGACATTATTTTTCCTAGTGCAGATAGCCCTGTAGAAAACTAATATCCTAATATTGCATTGATACATTTGAGAGATTTATTTTACAGTCTCTTAAGTACCTGCAAAGTTTCCCTGTATGTGAAAATTACCAAATTTCAAATCCAGCAATCTCTCACATCTTTCTAAAGTAAAATATCCTCCTTAAGTGTAAGCTTCTGACTCTCAGTACAAGCTGGGTCTATGATTAGAAAAAAAAAAGAGCCTACCACTTGAGCTGGAGGAGAAAGAGTCTCGATTGGATTCAAAACATTTAGCGCCAAATTGAAGACTCCCCTGAGCTCTCCCAGAGAGAGGATTGTGGCTTCCCTTGCCACGGAATAGAAGCAATATTCTCTTCAGAAAGAGAAAGCTTTCTACAGATACAGTCCTGTGACACATTTAAACAGAATGAACCTCATTCTTAAACCTATCTAAAAATGTTAGTGGAATCGTGAACACTGACCTTAAAATGAAAAATGATTTGCAACCTTTGCAGAGGTATCTTTATCATAGTGCCATAATTTAAAGTATTTTATCCACTCAGCCACACAATCTTACCATTCATTTGCAGTTGTCATTTTACCTACAGAAGGGTTCACCTAATATCCCCCAAAGCAAGAGAAACCTACTGAGTATTACAAGGGGAAAATTATTACTCATATAATAGATAGAAAGGCTGTAAAGTTCAAACAGAGGGAGTTGTGTGTGCACACCACGTTTCATGCAAATTACGCTTAATAGTTTAACACTGCATTACATTTTGCCTCCTGAATAAAAATGCTGCTTTAGTTATTTTTCTAATAATCTCTGTAACTTTGGGGAACTAATTAAGGCAAACCATTTCCAATGCGCCTGTTTAGCTGCCTAAATCAAGTGGCCTGATTTTCAAAAGTGCTGAGTACTGAAGCTATAGTAGATGCTTAGCATGTTGTACCACCTGCTCATTTTTATGTGGTCAGGATAAATTTAGGAGCCATAGGTAAGCTACCTATGTGATATTTTTGGTTTAATGATTTTAAATATAAGTACATGGCTCACCGTAAGTAAACAAAATCTAAGAAACATTTCTAGTAAGTTTATTTCTCCCTCTCCTCCACTTTTCCAAGTTAGCTGTAGGAAAAAAAGCTAACCTACAGGACTTTCAATGTAAAGGTGTTTCTGTAGCTGCAGAATAATGCTGGTACTACTTTTTGATTGCAAAAGGAGGATATGAGACATTGGATGAAGACATCTTCCAAGACTGGAAATGGAAAACTAATCAAGGGTACATATGACACACTGAATTCAATACACATGCTTCAGTAGGACTTCTTGGCTTCCTCACATCTGACTGGCTTGGAGCACAGGCAGATCCACACATGACTGTCTGCCCTCTTTCATGGAGATGAATTCTGAACTGAAGCCTGACTGTGCCTGGAAGGCTTCAATTTCATCAGCTTAGTGAGTGCTAAAGTATGGTTTATCTTTCCTGGACTAGAGTTTTGAATATATTAATTTGCTTCCAATGAACTAACACTGTCTAATAGGAATATTTTGAATCCTAAACCTTTGGCTTGGTCTATATACAGATTTTGTACTGATGCGACTAATGAAAGTGATAGCAGGACTTGTTTGGTTTTAATCCAGGGGCATCTCCCACAAAAGCAAATACCTGGAAAACTGCATACCAGTCCCTTATTTTGAAGGGCCAAACTGGCTGGTGATGCAGATGCCAAATTCTCATTGACTTTTGCAGGGGATCTGCCTTGGAAAAGATGGAGGTGTCATGTTTTATATCACTGTGCTGGCTACTGGAAACAGCTCTGCTTTCCAATCCTGTGTAGAATTACTGAGATCTCAAACAAGGTGCTGAGGTTCCCATGGCTAAGCACCTCCAGAGCAGTTTAGACTCAGTTCATTAGGAAACTATTTCTTTCCTCAAAACATAGATTAACGTGATGACAAACTAATTCTTCCATGCTGGATGCCTTACCTTACAGGAAGATTTACAGAGCCGTTTGTAGCAGGTGCTTTGACTGTGCTGTTTACTGCTGCAGTGAGAGACCAAGTAAGATTTTTATATTCCTCTTCCATAATATTTAATGAGCAATATTTATGCTTATGTTGGAGATATGCTTTGAGCCGTGATTATTTGCTGCAGTTTTACAGTCTAATGTGATGTCCAACTTCAGTACTCACTGTTATGATGCACCATTAAGAGGCAGTGATCCTTGTCATCTGATCTTACAAAACACAGAGAGCTGTTATGGTTTAGGAGGCTGGAAAGGTCTGTGAATGTTAGTAGTGAATTATGAAACTGTTAATTTTTTGTGTCCTGAATCTGAAAAGCACCCAACCAAAGAAATATGTCTACAATATATATTCAGGTATAAAAATACACATGTGCACATGCATGTAAACAATACAGGTATGGAGACAAAATTAAACTCTGTAAATATATCCTGAATCAAAGATGTAAAAATAAATCTCAACTACACTGTCTCAAAAGAGCTCCATAAATAGAAAAGTGCTCAGACACATTTGACCCTGCTAGCTAGGTACAATACATCAGCTGCTCTGCAATACCTCATTTGAAGTATCTGACTCATCAGCCATGCTACCTCCCCACAACAGGCTAAGGGATGAGCACAATCTTGCATCTCATGGGTGGCTATTTGTTGGACCTCATAATGCAGGTGGGAGTCTGAGTTCTGTTTCTGAGGGAAAGAGCTGACACCAGGCTAATTCAAAGGCAACATAAAGGACAAGACTCTGGTAAGGTCAAATCACTGTAAGTATATCAAAGTGGAAATTTGCATCAGCTCAAGATGAGGGCTGATGTACTTTGAGAACCCAGAGCCTGAGTGTAACAGGGGATCTTTTATCTTTAAATATCTGTTACCCGATGCAGGTCATATTCAGTTAGCACTTTAGAGCCACAAAGGTTGCAAAAGTACTTCAGGCTTCCTCTGAATATTCATCTTAGTCGAACTGTGTTTGAGGTACAAAAGTTCCAGAGAGATCTTTGCACAGAGGATTTGAATTCTTCTTATGGAAAGACAGGGAAAGGAAGGTAGAGAGTGAGCAATACTCATGGATGGGTTTGGGAGGGGGGTCTCATTCCAAGGAAATAATCAAATTCAGAAAAAACCTGTCAAAAAGGGCTTTCACAGTAGCTTTCTTCAGGAGAAATGTGCTTCGAGCAAGGCCTCTTGGGGCTATATCGCACAATTCATTAGAGAGACTTGGTGGGTAAAGTAGTGCCAATGATCTTTGAAAAAATGATCCAATTTTTCCTTTCCATTTTGTCACAAGCTGTCAGGAAGTGTTACACAGTGCCATCAAACAGCTGTTCCCTTTCTCCTTAAAAGACAGATGAAGTAAGGCTGGTAGAGCACCTTGCTCTCAGTAGATCTCTGAAGCATGATGGAAATCTCTCTAACCACCACCTCATAATACTGTGAAATCTTAGTTGTCCTGGATGTTTTTTTTCCTGAATTCAAGAAATTCCAGTTTTGTCTCTTGAGATGTTCCTGGGCTGGATTTTAGAATTTTTCTTGCAGAGATGGATACTGACACCAACAACCATCACTTTGGATGGTTCCAGGTCTGGGAGAGGAGTCAATGGAGGAACAAGAAAGAGGACAGTGTGAAAAGAGATAGCCCTTGGACTAATGGAAGCAGGTTTTTAATAGCTGGTCCTAGCAACTACTTCCACTATGGTTTTGTTTGACTGCTGACAGGCAACAGCTATGTAGTGGCATCTGCACTCTGTTAGGAGATTTGGAAAGGAATTAAGACTGTACTCTCAACCAAATCTTACTGGATTTTGTTGACATCCTCCTTATTGATGCCAGCATAGATGAGAAGAGAATCTGACCTTAGGGCTTATAAAAAACCTTCACATTTCTAAATGCTTTTTTTTTTTCCCCTGTAATTAAAGCTGGCAGAGTGCTGGTGCTACCTCAGAGAGAACTGAATCAGTACGTAATCACTTGGCTCTGCATTCTGCTGCTCCTAAGGCAGTCAAATGACAGTGAGAGGGGGAGGGAGGAGCTGTGATGAATATTTTGCAAAAGCACCAGAAAGGGAGAAGATGGGGGATGAGGCAATCAATTCCCTGCTTCAAAGCACTACCCAGTGAAGACTTCTAGCTCAGTCAGCCCACATATGAAGGAGATGGTTTAGATGGCTACTACACCCTACTACATGAGACCAGTTGTTGCTGTGAGGCTTGTAGACCTGAGGCATTGTCAGTGCTGTCATCCCACTGATGAATGGTCCCAGCCAGCAGAATGATCCTCCCACTCAGGTTGTCTTTGCTTCAGTAGCTGAGGTACTTCTTTTTTTATAAGGCATCATTAGGGACACGTGAGGTGAGTGTCTCTCACTGAACATGACTCTTGTGGGAAACTTTAGTGAATGGCTGTCTTCTTTAACTCAGCATCTCCTGAGTTTGTGTGCCGTGAGGCCATTTTTAGGCCTGAATGCAAATACAAAGGTTTTATTTTTCAATAATCTGTGTTTAAAAGTCTCATAGTTGTTACTTTATGTGAACTACTGATTCTGCATTTCAGATGCTCCCTTCATCACTCAGCTGCAGACGAGCAATTATTGGGATCCCTCTACTGCCAATCCACAATGAAGATACCCCGCAGAGCAGCAGACTATGCAAGCTGAGACTCTCAAGAGGAAAAAGCCAGGCTCACTCACATTGCCATTGAAGACAACCTCTATTTGCACAGTGTAAGGGACAAAATGCCAGTGGGAAGCATCAAGTATTTTCAGGCTTCTCAGAGGAATATTATAAACACAGTGAAGTAAAAGGAAAGGTATATAAAATGTCTTGACAGTGCCTTTTAAGTGAGTCGCCACGTGTTATTTTAACCAAGTCTTTTTTCATTGTTACTTAATGCTGTGTGCTAAAGGTCTCAAAGCTGCTGGCAATACTCCGTGGAATAATTTTAGAACAACCTTAATAGAATGAGCAGAATAAAGGATTGTTCAAATACATTGTAGCAAGATAGTTTTTTAATAGAACAAGTTCTCCAAAACACTGATGGCTGGGGCTTGTGAATGGAAAAAAAATCTCTCTTGTGTTTAATTACTCCAGCCTGTCTCTACTTTCTTCTTATAATTCTAAACACTGCTGGCTTCTGCTGGATGTAGTCCAGTTGGAAAGCTGGTATTTGATCTACGATGTGTGCTGTTCACAGGCTGGAGGTCCAAACAGGATGACTACAGCCAACCATCCCATCTGACCTCCCGTATAATGTAGGTTATGGCATTCCACCCTGCAAGGCTTGCAGTGGAAGGAATTACTCTTCACTGCTATTCTGGATTCAGGAAAGCATTTCTATTTAGAGCAGTACTTAAGCACACACTTAACTCTAATAATATGCTTAATTCCCATTTAAACATGTGGTTAAGTTCAACTTTGAATCTGAACCTTTGTGAGCAAATACTATGGGGTCCAGTTAGCTTGGTCATGCTGAAAAGTGCGCTTTATGACTCCCAGTACAAAATGAAATCTGAAGAGTTTATTCAAAAAAGTCAGATGGCTTGCTAATGTATCTCCAGTCAGCACATGACCTCCAGAGAGGTCTGATTTGCTTGGGGATTTTCAGGCCTGTGGGGGCCTCAACAGTGTCACCAGTTGCAGTATGAAACTGCTGCAGGAAATGTAAGTGATATCGCCTTCCATTTCGCTTATTAAAAAGGATATATGAATCACTACTGTTTCATTAATTCAGTAACAACCTCTGCTAAGCCTCTCAAAAGGCAAGAAAGAAAAGAAGCTGATTTTGTCTTCATTTCCAAGTTTTTTTTTTTTTTCCACTTGCTTGGGGAGTGGAGGAAATCTCTGCTGCACCATAATATCTTACCTAATTGAGCTCTTAGATTAATGTTTAAACTTCATTTGCAAGTCCATTACTAAATCTAATCAGTTACAAAGGTGCCATTAAGGAAGGGATTTTTTTTTCAGCTCCACTTTTAATTCACATTTCCCTCCACAACTGTCCAAGGCCCTGGCAGTGGCTGAGAGTACTGCGTTACAGATATTGTACTTATGCCAAGAAGTAAAAGAAACCACAGAATATTTTCAGCAGAGATAATAATCTACAAAATTACATGGAGTTCGTATGCTGGTACGAGCCAAAACCAGGTCAGTTAAATCTTGAATCTACTGAAAGTTTCAAACATCAGAGAAAAACAACACTAATGTTCAGCCTCTTTTAAAATAATGATGCCACCTTTGAGAAGGTGCTGGATTAATTGCAGTGAAGGCTTTTCCCTAGACCCATTACCTGCAAGAGATGTGTGGCGTGGTCAGCATTATCCACAGCATCTTTCAATCTATTGAAATCCTGGCAAAGCCCAGAAGTTTCAGGTCTGCTTATTTTCCATTCTTTTGTATTCTCAGCCTTGCTGCTAATAAATACTCTTCATATTGTGAATAAACTGTTCCTTTTCAGCTACACATCAGAATAAGACCACCAGCTTCTCGATACATGGGACAGTGGACAATATAAATGCTAACACACAGCTGACCTGACCACAGATGAATGGGTGACTTTAAGCCAAAGACTCTCTCCCATTACCTAATCCCTGAGACATCCAGACTCCCATCCTCATCAGCACTTTAAGAAAAAAAAAAAAAAGAAATCTGGATTTTATTTTTATAACTGTTCTCAGCAATAAACAAAGCTGAAATTGAGATATAAAAATCAGCAGTGTGATATTATGCAGACACTACTACTTCCAGGGAAACCAAAATTTTGCTGCTCTGTGTAATTGAGGAAAGCTCTGCCTACTCAGGGTGGTTGGATCCTGGCTCTGGGAAGGAGGGATGTTTAGAGGTATTTGCTAATAATCAGGGATTTAATTACCTCTTCTAAATCTTCCGATCCATATATTCTTTTCCTGATCCTTACACACCCGTCCAGTCTAGTAATCTCTATGGAAGCAGTGGTTGGGAAGGAGATTTTCCGAGTCCTGAGATGAAAGTAGCTAATGCTAGAGTGTGGATAACAATATGCTGAACTGGCTTGTCCATTAAAACATGCAGTGATGGAGATCTCTGAACTTTTGTTTAAAAGGATGTCTTCTGCTGATCTAAAAGTCTCTGATTAAATACAAGAGAATCCTTTCCACCACACTACTTGGATTAAGAAGCACATAGAATAAAGCCCAACATGCTGTATGGAAAGTCTCTCCCACCCTGTATCCCTGTCCTGCTGCATGCCCTTGGGTGTCTCTCTAAGCCTGATTGAACAATCAGGGATGTTAATTGTTATATTAGCACTTATCTTTGTAGAGCACTTAGAGATCTGTGGATAAAAACTGCTGTGTAAGTACTTCTGTTATGATATGCTACCGCATTTCTGCCTCCCTATACTGAAAAGGAGAGAAGAGCAAAGAGAATCAGGTAAGAATGATTAATAAATATGACGGCCTCTCTCCCAAGACAAATGTAGGAGCAACAATGAATACAGTGGAGGAGAGGGGCCAGCGAATGGCAGAAATGAAAAGTGTAGACAATGCCAGCATTATATCCATAGATCCTTATCTCCATGGACTTCAGTCACTGCTGTGTGCTTGAAGCCAGTCAGAAGAATCCCCAGCAGAGGTATCTGACTACTCGCCCTTAACACAGGATCACTCTACCTGCTTTAAACATGAAGAAAAAGGAGGGAGGAAGAGCCCCAGGGTTCAACGTCAACAAGATCTAAACTGCTTGACATTCTCATTTTGAAATGCCAGCTCTTAAATTATCAAGGCCTATTTTTTTTTCCCTGAGTGCTCTGTATTTCCCCATGTAACAGCGGGGGAGGGGGGAGGGGGGAGGAAATCAGCTACCTAAAACTGATAAAGAAATTTGACACAGAAGCAGCAGGTATTACTTCTAAATGGATAGGAGCATTCTGAGGTTTAACAAGTTGCAGGGATAAAAATCTGGGGACTGACTGCTCCAAGGCTAAATGGGAAGCTGTGCTCACTCACCTCATGACATTTTTACCTGCTCCACTGCCTGTGTTACTGGGACTATGCCCTAATGAAAGGAGTTATACCACACTACTGTACAGCAACGGTCCGTGACGCTGTGCTAGCAGTATGTTTGGGGCCATTACTTAAGTGATAATCTCACTGCTCCTTTGTTTTATGAGGCAATAATCTGATTCCCATGTGCATAAAATGAGGCCAAAGGGTAAATAGTTTGTTATAATGAGGGAACAACATTAAGACTGATGAAAACCAGAGGTCAGTGTTATTATTTCTGTTATGACACCCATTCATTTAATAATACTTGTGTTCATATCCTAACGGCAAGGGTCCATGTCTTGGCTTTTCAAGGCAGTATCTGTCCCCTAATAAAGGCAGATATTATCCTTCTGTCTCTCATATCTAACTCAGCTCATTCTTGATATAGTTCCTCATTACAATCAGATCTGAGGGACTCAAAACATGGCTGCATGGTGAAGAACTAATGGAAGGGGATTGGTGACACTAAAGAGACATTATCTGCATGGCCTCAAGGCACAGAGGTATCAGTGGCAGGGCAGGGAACTCATCACAAGCTTTCCAATTCATAATGAGCTTCCCACTTTGTAGGCACTCTTTCCTTTCTGCTGCATATTCCCCCTCCTCAATTTATCTATTCTCTACAATTTGTCATTCCCAGATGAGAAAATATTCCCAGTAGGAGTTAGCGTGAGAGACAGAACAAATGCATAGCTAATCTACTTAGAATGGACCCAATCAAAGCAATACTATAGCATTTTCTTAGCTGCAGAATAAAATAAGTAGTGTCGGGGTTTCTGAATGGGTAAAGTTTCCATGTGTATTAAACATGTATAGGTATGTATAATTTCAAAAACTAGTAAAATAAATAAAGCATTTTTTATCTGGAGACTTTATTACAATATAATCTTCAATTTCCCTGGATCCACCTCTTCCCATTTTAGTGTCTTTTCGCATCATCCAGATAACTGCCTGTTAGGTAAATCCCTTTTTCATCTTAATAATGATACATAATCTTCTGCCTGTGAAGTATACTAAGTATTATTTTTAATGTAATTACTTAAAAAAAATTATTATGGTGCTGTGCTGACTAAGAGAGGTAAGTATGAACCATCACTATGCTGGAGTAATGTATTATAGAACAGTAGATATGTCTTTTTACACGTCAGCTATGGGCAAGAACATGATAATAAAACCAGCCAGGTAATGGCAAAAAACTGCTGAAGAATAGAGGCCTTATTATATGTTTCCTAACTCATGTTAAGTGCAGAATTCAGTATTGCTGCTACTTATATTAAAAAAAAAAAAAATCTTACTGATATCAATAGTGGGAAAATCTAATTTACAGTTCTCAGTGAAATCAGCAGATGTAGAGCTGACTCTAACATTCTACATCCAAGAACTTCACTTTACTTAAACCTTTTTTTTTTTTTTTAAATACACCTAAAGGCCAAATTTTCAAGCAGACTTGATGAAGCAGAGAGACAGGTACAACAGATAAAAATGAACATTTTTAACAAGGGTGTTTTTATTGTAGGAGCTAAATGAAAACTATTGGGATGAATTCCCTTCAGATCTCCTAGAATATTATCCCTTGCTTTTGGGAGAAACAGGGAAGTTCAAACCACAAATTATTTGGTACTGATATTATGAAACTGAATTTTAAGACAGAAGTCAAGACTGTCATAGTTGAGGAGACTACAAAATAACCTGAATTTCAGTAACATATCATTTGCTCCAGAAATTATAAACAGAACATTGTATGTAATTTTAAGAAACTTCTGAGTGATTTATGAAAAAAACCCAAAACCAGAAAAAAAAGAGAAAAGCCTCTGGATTGTAGAGTTCAAACCAAGGCAGATGAGCTCCCCAGTTGTGCACTTAAATTACGTCAATGTAGCTGAAGTCTATTCTACTGACTGAATATGGATACCAGAAAACTGCATAATAACTGTCTGAATGTCAGTGAACCTAATACAACTTCCACTGGAAATATTCAGGGAAAACTCCCTTTTTCAGTGATCTTTGAGCTGGGCTTAGTACTAACTATTTATCATAGATAATAATAGGAACCTCCAGGTGATTTACTTCATTTACTTAGCATGAAATGAAGACATTCACTGGTTTAAATTAATGTCTTGAAAACATCAACATAAAAGGAAAGAAATAAAGACATTTTGTTCTCCAAACCTTCTGGTAGGAAACAATTCAGCAATGGGAATCCCCACAAAAATTAATTAATTCTCTAACATTATTATCAAACAGTAAAATTATAACTAATGTAATAAAATTTTCGTTGTTAGAAACACCCTTCACTCCCCTCTGGATGCCAGAAGCACCAGTTCATCCTTTACCAGCTGACAATATCTCTCTGAGATACCAGATTTCACTCCTTTTATTCATTGATGCATAGAAGTTAGGGTGAAAAGGAATCCCTAGATCATCTAGTATAGCTTCCCATGCATCACAGGCATTTAAATCCCTTGCAATTGTCTGTAATGAATCTGATAATTTGCATTTGGCTAAGGTACAGACTGATTGGAAGGTGCCATGAGATGGAGAATAACTTATTCCTTTGGTCATGTATTCCAGTGGTTGAGTATCTTCACTGCAAAAAGCAAACAAAAAAAAATTCCTTAATTTTCTAATTTGAATTTGCCAGGACTTAGTTTCCAGCCATTGGACCCTATTACATTTTTCTCCACTAGGCTGGAAAATCTTTCTATTTTCTACCTGCAACAAAAATGCTTATGTTCTAGAATTCTGATATGCTTTTTCATAAGCTAAAGCACTAAGCTTTGCATCTCTTTCTGCAAAAATTTCTCTCCTGTTGGATGCTCTTTCCCATTTCAATTGTCCTTTAAACATGTGGATACCAAAAACAGATGTATTCCAATATAACTTGTCCCAGAGTTCTACCCAGTAAAATCACTTCCTTAGTCCTACTCACTAATCATCACTTCAGATGTCCCAGAGTAAGACTGCTCATGTTGAATTGTTTTTCTGCTATAATCTTTCTCAGATCCATTCTTCAATGGGATGAAGTCTGTAACTTCAGCTTGACTGAACGCTGCTAAATGAATTACTTTGCATTTTACTGCATAAATCCACATGTTATTGGAATGATCCAGGCTTGCTAAGCTCCTGGACAGTTTGTATGAGAGCTCTGTCCTCATCGTTATCTTTATATCATCTGCAAATTTTACTAACAGTGACTTTAGAATCATTTCAGGGCATTCATTTGAGATGTTGCATGCCCTTGTTCCTAACATTGATGCTTACAGAAACCTGATAGAAACCTCACCAATATCATGTCATACAGTTACTACTACTTTTTGAAAGCTTAGCAGTGTGTTTCCCAGTCTATTGTGGGCATACTCTGTAGAAATCACATAATGTTAAATTTAAACAAAATGGCATGAAGTACTGTGTCAAAAACATCAGCTGGTAAAAATAACAACAGAAGTGTAACACATTTAGTTTGTTTGACCCATTTTCCACAACATCTGTTGACTGGCAATAATTATAGTTTGGGTCCCCAATTCATTATAATTGAGCCTTGTGTCATCATTTTATTTTTCTCTTTTCTTTTTTTCCCCTGGGACTGAAATCAGCCAAAGCAGTCTGCACATCACGTGGTGACCTTGGAACCAACACAAGCTATTGATACAAATGTTTGGGGAGTCATCCAGGAATGTGGCTTATATGGTCTTGGGACGCTTGCAAGAGCTAGCACAGGCCCAGGCTGCAACTAAGACAGACTCTCCTACATTACACTAGGACTTGCATCAACATTGGAAGCAGGCAAGACCAGGGGAGTATTCAGGTAGCTCTTTTTTTCCCATAGGCAAGAAATCTTGTGCAGCTCCTCTCAGTACATCTGGGGTGGGTTTTTCTTCCTCTCTACTGCTTGACACAGAGATGTATTAGGTACTTATTTTCAAGGCTGTCAGTTTGTCACTTTTCATAAGTACTAATACTATATATTCTCTCTCTCCTCTTTCCCAAAAACAAATGACACAGAAAGTTAACATTAAAAATGACACAGTACCTGAAGATATTAATGCCTTTACAAAACTCTATGTACATCATAAAACATGTGAGCAGTACTCATAGGCAAATGACATTTTTTTTTGCCCCTTCCTACCTATAAGTGATTGTGATTTTATTTTGGAGTCTTAATTTCCCTGCTGTCTGCATTTCTGATACACAGCCACTAGCATCTGAGGTATTTTTATTCTGTCCTAGAAAAAGAAAAATAGTGATAAAAATAGAAAATCCACACGAGGAAATAAACACCAATGTTATTTAGTGCACTGAAACAGAACTCATTCTCATTGGAGTACTCTACAATATAGATATACTACAAGTATATTGTGAGCCTCCCTGAGCTCAGACAGGGGTTTTCTGGTCTGTTTGGAAAGAGTAAAGCTTCCTTTTTTCTTATTACTTATCTTTATTCCCATGAGTATCCAATTTAAATTATTTGGATCAGCACTCTGGTTTGTTTGTGGGGCCACTGATGGACAAGCTCTAAATTGTAATTAGGCCTGAAGCATGGTAGTAGGGAACTGCCAAAAAAGTGCGCATTGTACACTTCCTGAGAGTCTGCATGATAGCAGGAGTGTTCCAAAATACCAGGTATAGCTCCACAAAAGAAACAAAAAGAAGCCCAGTAGTTCAGGCTGGGAGATTAGAAAACTGTGTATCTAACCAAGGGCCATATTTTACAGTCGAATCACATGTGGGCTCTAGATGATGATGGACACAACAGAAAGACAAGTACTGTGGCTGAAATGTAATACTCCTTCAGACATCAGCCTTGCTACCAGTGGTGTCGTAAGCTTGTTTCTCCACCACCAGCCTCATTTGCATAATGTAACATTGCTTTTTGTACTTTTAAAGAAAATATGAGTAGCAATACAGTACCATAAGGTCAGCCGCAATCATATATGTTATTGGTGGTTATCTGGAAACCACATGAAACAGCAATCTCTTTCCTCGCACCACCTCTGCACTGCCTTCTTGTGCAGCAACAGCTCACAGATGAGGAGCTGAGAGTAGTTTTATTTTTCTTCCCCTTAGTGCAACTCTTGTGTGGCTTGCATAGCCTTATGTCTTGAAAAGTAGCTGCAAAGTTGGTCACTTCTGAAGGCAATGAGAGTGCAAGTGCTGCTGAGGGAAGCCCGCCCATCCATCTATCCATCCATCCATCCATCCATCCATCCATCCATCCATCCATCCATTCATCCATCTATTAATCCCTGCGCCTTCTGCAGGCTTTAAAGGAGATGTTGGACTAACAGTTACAGTGAGGGAAGAGAAAGCAGAGGTGATGGTCTTCCCCATTTTTTTCACAACTTCTCTGAGACCCATAGCAGGGATGACAGCAAGAACACCTACTTGGCAAGGTCTACCTAGTGTTGGTCCAAAGCCATCTCCAAACAGCAGAAATGCCCTCCTGCCTCAGTTTCTCTGCTTCAGAGTGGAGACAAATATTTTCTTTGTGAAAAATATGAAAAATTACATAATGCAGACCAGCTACCCTCCTTCAGCAGGCAGTACAGGAGCACATGGAGCCTCATGGGTGTAGCAGCTCCACGTCCTGCTGACTTGTGTCTGTCCCTGGAGGTGAGGCGAGAGGCAGGTGCCAGTGCTGCCAGCGTGGGCAGCCTGTGGTTTCCTTAGGTGTGCAGTCTGTGCCCAGATTGCCACAGCAAATTCTTTCAATGGGAGGGGCAGGAAACTGTGTTTCTGTAGCGCAGTGGAAAGAAAACCATTCACTGCTGTCAGGGTTTCATCTCCTCCCAAATAAGATCTATGTTTATAAATGTGGCTTTGTAGTTCTATGAGAACCAGTAGAATTCTACTTTCGGGAAAATATTAATGACTAACCATGAATAAGTGAAGGAGGATGAGACTTTTGTGGTGTCTGCTGAGGGACAGCAGAAAGCACATGGCTTGTCAATGCTTACTCCAAACTTCCACCCACCCACGAAACAGGCACACGCCACATAGTTCCTCTGCAAACTTACGCAGCAAATTGTGTGTGTCCCTCCCAGCATGTAACTCTGGGGATTCTTATAACAAACCTTCCCTACTGCTCCTGGCAGACCAAGGGGTAAGAGCTTCAGAGGTCTGACCGGCTTCAGTGAAGCTGTGCAGTAAACTTTATTAGTCTTTCCGAGGTAGGAATTAGTATCTACTCTTCTTCCTTCTTCTTCCTCTGTCAGCACCAGCTGCTACAACGTGTATTGCCCTATAAAATACTTTCTGTTCAATTCTGCTGCCCTCAGGTGCCCTTCTCCTTCCCCCCCTCCTCCCAGATGAACACCTGTGAGAGGCAGATGGTACAGATAATCCAGAATATATTTCTTGAGTCCATGCAGAGACGGTGCCAAGCTGCTGATTTTTTGGCACCATGCCTCATGGCATCCATAACTGGTGAGAGACGCAGATGCCGCCTGAAAATAGCTGAAGAGGAAATTCTCCCTGTGTCTCCGGAGGTCTGGGGAAGGCGGCTGCTGCCGTGGGGTTCACAGGCAAGCATCCCGCTGGCACCCCTGCTGAGAGTGCCTCGTGAGAAGAGCTTCCTCACTCATGTCTTAATCAGTCCTTCCTCCAGAAACTCTTCAATGGGCTCCACGGGCACTGCCTTGCCTTCTCAGAGTGGAAGAGGAAAGGCTGTTTTCAGTTGGACGTGGCGAAGGGAGGAGATGTGTTTGCAGAGAGCCAGGAGCTGTTGTTTCTGCTTGTAGACTTCACCTCCACGTACACTCAGAGGCTGCAGCAACAGGTATCTCCGTTCATTTGTTTTCTTAAAAGATAAGCACCAGCACATATTTATGTCTGACAGAGGTATAATATGAACCCTCTTAACCACCAAGCTTTGTCAGAGTGGTTGCATGGGGAGGCTCTGTGGGCACCCAGCTGTGTAGGCTCCCGGCATAATCCCACACCGCACCACCTCCTTTGTCAGCCAGCATCAGCAGCAAAGGGGTCCGCAGGACAAACCATCGCTTTAGCAGCTCAGCTCTTTCCTGACAACAGAAATGTTTTTTTTTGTTGTGCCTGGGAAATAGTCTGGTTCACATACGAAGAAATTAACTCTGGAGTAGAGGGCTCAGCCACAGAAGTCCCCCTGAGATTCAGATATTCGTCAGGGCCTACCTATCACAGCTGACACTGGATTATTCCACAGCAGTTATCGAGAAAAGGAACTGAGATAACTTAGCAGCACATAAGACCAACAATAACAAATAACAAAGAGTCAACACACTGTGCTCTTCCTAAGGCGTGGAGCTTCAGGGCAGCATAAATCCTTGCAGCACCTGGCCAGTTTTGAAAGGCAGGTTCTTCTTGCCCAGGGTCTGCCCAGGGTCTTCCCAGACATGAAGGAGAGCACAGTCCTTGCCTGAAGGGGCTGATGGTCAGTGGCAGTGAGGAAAAGGAACACAGAAGAAAAATGCATGAGAGTGTTAGAAAGTATGTGATTTTTAGAAGCTGGAAGAAATGTGAGAAACATTAATTTTCTCTCCACTATTTATTCTTTATTGATTCAATAACCTTCAGATATGTAACTCAGGGTCTAACATCCTTCTTTTCCAGTATTCAGTCCCTTTATGCACATTTTGCAGAAAAAATGTCTCTTGCTCCTTGCCCCTTCTTCCTCCTCCTTGCAAACAAGGACACTCCACCCAGCTCCTTGACAACAAGGGGTTACCCAACCCTACTGGGATCAAATAGGCTTAACCAGATTTAAGTGCCTAAATACCTTTGACGATCCAGGCTTTAATCAGCTCGTTTAAAGAGTTCCTATAGTCAAAATGCACAAACAAGGTCTTAAAGCCAGTGGCTCTGAGATCCAGTGCAGAACAGATCCTCCAAATGCAGGCATGAAGGCAAAGGGTCAGGGAAAGTGTTGGAAAACATTACTGAGATGGAGACAGGTATCATGTTCCCCAAGCAGCAACATTGTGTCATCATCTGTATTCTCTTTAAGACAGTTCCTCCTGCTCCTGTTTTCTGAAGGAATCTGATTTCTTGCTGAAAGGCAGGTGATCCAGAAGCAAGAAGGCACCATGGAGAAGTTCAGCTATGCACCTTAATTTTTGGGGAGACTATTTCTTCCCATCAAATGGCACAAGTACATAACAACTAACTTCAGTCACAAGCAACTTAGCATAGAGACGCAAAAGAACTCATAGGTGTGGCTGCTTCTGCTGCCTTACCACACAATGAAACAGAAGTTCTCTCTAAAAAATAATAATAATGTTATTATCACAGAGCTTGCACATCAGTCCTACTCTGTTACAGAGTATAACTTTGCTAGGTAATGTATGAAGAGAAAACAAGAGAAAAAAAGAACAAGAAGAGAATGTCTTTTCATTGGAGAATAAAAGAAGAATAGATGGTGTCATAAACAGCAAGGAGCAGTGTTGGTGCTGCAGCAGCTCAAACAGAAATGAGTTGGGGCTGTGGTTTTAGGGAAAGTGTCACGAGAACTTTCAGGGAGAAATTTTAGGAGGAAAATAACAAGATTGCATCTTCAGTAGTTTATGGCCAACTTGCAGATAAGAAGGTGCAGATAATGAGGGTTAAAAAGTGCTATGCTATGAATTGTGGCAGTGCCAGCCCCAGGGCCATGAGGACACAGCCATGCATGGCAGCACCCAGCCTCTACAGGAAGTCACTTCTTTGCTACTTTGCTCAGGAGGTCTAACACAACCATACACTTGGTGATTGGTGCTTGGGTTGCTGTGTTGAAATCAAAGAGATGTTATAAAAACATGAGATAGTCCTCTGTGTCTTTCAAAGAGGATGTAGGCTTTGATCATAGAAGAAAAGGGAAATTTATGTAATTCAGAATATTTCACCACCTCTGTATTGGCTGAATGATCTCGGGAAACTTTTTTAACGGTGCTGTAGGGCTGGGGAAGTGTGAGTCCATAATGACAATTTTCACTTTGAGTTTAGCTAGGAAAAGCCAGTATCCGCAAAACCAGTATTATTACATAGAAAGGACCACTGATACTAAGTTACGCTTGTGAGTTTGGAAATAAAGAGATGGATTAACAATGTCTAATGAAGGAGCTGATTTCCACAATAATCACAAAAGACAACAAACACAGAAGACCTAGATGACAGTCATAGTTAGCATGGTGAATCAAACACGTTGATTAACTTTCTCAAAGCAACATCCAACAAACTGGAGATATAAATGGAGGTAAAGAGTCAGGTCCACAGCTGGCAGAGAGGTCTGGTTCTTCATGCTTCTCAGACAGGTCTGGACTGTAAAAACTATTTGGATAAGGACTGCAGCATTACATGTTGCAAGGGAATCCTCTTTCTAACTGCAATATGACCCTTCAGCATTTCCTGCTGCACCTGAACATGCTTTATTTGAGCTCATGATGGGGCACAGTTTGCTTGTTTTTCTGTTTATCTTGTAGCAATGGGCCTTGATATTATATATCAGTGTCTGCAGTATAGATTAGAAAGGTGCAGAAGGAGCTGGAGTAATTGCTCTACTAATGATAGTTTCTGGACAAGCTGCCATTTCTGTTTTATTCAAGTAGCAGTCTCCAGGCTGAGGGGTCTACTGGGTTTTGGCAGCAGGCCTCCTTCAAGGCAATTGTTTCAGAAATCCTTGCAGATTTCTCAGCTTGCTCTCCATTCAGGCCAGTGCACTAGTATCCACTCCAGTTCTCCTCTTCTTCTAAATGATGTAAAGAAGCTGAGACCAACAGAGATGAAAAGGAGTAAATGGCTGTGAGCACCTTTTCCTGCACTGTAGTGGAAGCACCACTACACCTGATGGTACTCCAGGCTACCACTCTGTGTATTTCCATACTCTGTCTCAATCCTCAGCCCTACAGGTGCAGTAGCTTTGAGAAGAGCAACCTGCTTCTAAGGATACAGCTGAATCCTGCTGAATAGCCCAATTCTCTGCTTGCTGAGGTGGCAGGATTTCTCAAAGTACCTGAGAAATGGTACTTTTCAGAATGTACCTGGAGATCAGTTAAGCACTTTTACAAATTCTGCAAAGTCTTGGTGCAGGAGCAATGCTGAACTCTTGATGAAATCAAAGGAAGCTGAGGACTTAGCCTGAAGAGATCTTTTTAGAGTGAAGGTATCTTAAAAATATGTCCTGTCTGCATTTTCAGGAAACTGCTTTTCAAGATCTGCCTCCATGGTTTCTTTACTGTTCTAGCAGTGCTTGACATGTCAGGTAAATGTCACAGCACTTCCACTGAAAAGAGGCATTAGTGCAAATCATAATCAAGCCTGAGGATTCAAATCCTCCCTCCAGGTACGTTGGTGTGACCCTGTCTCTAAGCAGGGCATCGCTTCAAGCATAAAATGGGGAGTTCTCTGACCTGTCAGGGTCAACATGGATTAGAAATTCAACTTAAGCCCCACACAGCTGCCCTTTAACTGACAGAGGAATCCCTACATACATGTTCAGCTTTTAGGTTAGCTTTCATTGTTATTAATTTCCTTTTATAATCTCAATTTCGTGCTTACCAACACAGCATCAGATTCTCAGCTGATGAGGATCAGCTCAGTGATTCCTTGCTGTGAAGTGAGCAGCAATATTTTACAGCAGTTGAAGGGTTGGCCTCTAGCTATTAATTTTGCTTTGCTCCTCTCTCTTGACAGGAATAATCTCTTTTAGAACTTGAGACTAAATTAAAAAAATCACCCCTTTGATGGCTGAATCCTGTGATTCTCTCCTGTCCTTCGCTCTCCTTGCTGCCAATGGAAATGAAGAGCACTGAACACCTGGTAGGATCAGGCCCTCGGGCAGCTCAATGGCTGCACCAGCCCTCTAATTCTGGAGTAATGATAATAATCAGGCTTGCACTGAGTGTTGACACATATTTATTAATTGCAAGGTGCGGCTGGCTCTGCACTTTGCTAAGACAAACACTTGCAGAACAATGTGCACAGAGGAGGCTGGAAACCACCCAGCTATGTGTCAGCAGCAGCTGAAGGGAGAGGAAGTTGCTAACTGTCCCACGCAAAGAGGCAGAGCATTGAAAATCTGTCCGGAGAAGGAAAGATCTCCTTTTCTTGGGTTCAGTTTTCCTTTTGAAAAAAAAACTTTCCTCTTTCATCAGAAGGTCTCTGACCTCACGGTGGCCCTGGCAGCTCGTGACACAAGACCAAGATGACACAATCAGAGCCAGGCTTTGTGCCAGGGCTGGCAGTGATTTGGTGACGTTCCTGGAGAGCACGGGCAGGCAGGTCCTGGCCCACGAACTGAAGGTTATTTGTGCAGTCATATATTTCAGGCAGCAATCATGCAAGTCCCAAAGTGGTAGGAAGGAAAAGGGTAGCCTGCCTGCCCGCTGGCTTAGCTAGTCCTGAAGAATTGAACTGCTGGATGCTGAAGTGAGAAACCAGCAATGAGACTGGGACAGAGAAGAGCTTTCACTCTTACTTTTCATACTAAAATGTTAAGTAACAAGTGGCTGTATTTATTTGCTGGTCTGTAAATGGTGCCGAGTGACTTACTCCTTTTAGTGCTTTCTTTTATCAGTGATGAAATTACTCCTCTAGTGAGTGGTTTCTTTCTTTCCTACTTTTTCCCTCAGCCTGAGGATTTACATGCAGAAATACCAGATAAGCAAAGATGGTGCAAGACAGGACATTGAGCCTGTACCTCAGCTTCGGTTGAATTTCACCTGGCAAAACCACAGCTGCCTTGAATGTGTCTGTAGGCTCTTCACTGTGCCTCTGCTTGCTTTCCTGCACAGCTGAGAGCAATCTGAAGCTGTGCTAACTCACGGGACTTGGAGCAATTTTCAAAGCCCACTTAACTTATCTGCCCTGTCATAGCTTTGACCAGCCTGGCACTAATTGGGATGTTCAAGAAACATCAGGCAGTTACACACAGTCCTCTGAATCAGTGAAGGCGAGAAACTTCCTTTCTCATTTTAGGTAGTTTCTATATATCTAGAGATGTCTTACAGAAACAGAAACTACACCTGATAAAATGCCAGCATTAATCCATTTGATGTATTTGAATCCATTAATCCATTTGAAGTGCGGCTGTTTAACAGCAACATATCAAGTTAATGCAATACTGATGGAATAAGAAAAGGTATCAGAGGGTTTCAAAAGATTTCTTATCTCAAAGAAAAAAAAAGGATTTTGACTTCCCATTTTTCTGTGAATGAGAACACCTTTGCTATTTACATTATTTACTGTTTACCATAGTCGAGTCACTACTAAAAATCAAAGTGATTTGCAGAGCCCTGCCAGTTCTTTTTATATCTCCTTTGCTGACTCAATAAACATCTGACACTCCAGTATTGTAACTAAGTACTGTACTGATTCTACCCTCACTGAAAACATCTTTGTAAGAGAAAGAAATTGTTCTGCTTCTGCTAAAAATGTGATTTGTCTGGTGAAGCATTTGTAAAAGCTTTTTTTTTACCCCCAATGTTACTGTGCAATTGGAAGCAGTTAGGCATGTACAGTAACTTGAGAAGCTACATGAAATCTTCTGATATGCAAATATACTGCTGTATACATGGCAAAGAAGAGCTTTGGGCACGCTTACATGAAACAAAATTGAGTTAGCGATTCCCTCATATGCTATTTTGAAATAAAACTTCCTTCTGAAAAATGATCTAAAATAAATATTCCAAAAGGCATTTGCTGGTAGGGGACTGTTTCTGAATTCAGACCAGTTCTGCCTCAGGCTGGTTCAGTTTCTGCCAGTACAGCCACGTTTAAATAAAACAGAGCAGGATTGAAACCAAAGAATGTGAGCAAGGTGCAGCAGGGAAGACACTCTGGCAGTGGCTGGCAAGGACCAAGGACAGGGCATTTCATCTCTTGATCATCACCTGGCAGAATTGAACTGGATGGATATCTCTATGGGAAAACGTGGCCTTCCAGTCTGAAGAGGACACATTGCATCTGGTCCATATCTGCTCTTGGATCCAAATTCAGGCAGGGAAGAGACAATGGAAAATGAGAAATAACAGCCTAACGCAATACCACTGTGGTGTTCTTGGATGCCAGCCACAGGTGATTCTTCCAGGTAAGCACAGAACACAAAGGGAATTATGAGCACATAAATCATAGGAGCTGAAGATGGCAAAGGCCACTGTAGGACTAGTCAATGCAGGCCTGTTTTCTACAGGGAATTTCCTGGTTGACAGCTCTAAGAATTTAAAACAATAGGGCTTTAACTTTCCTGTGGAAGCAATTCAGGGTGGTTAGACACCCATCTGAACCTTTCAGTATCTTGGATTATTTCACAGGACTGGCCCTAGCAGTTCTTGCTGTAGGTCATTACATTAGGATTTCTTTTCGCTGCTTATTTCAGGCTTACACTATAATGAAGCAAATCCAGAAGTGAAGATAGTCACTTCAGGCTTACATACACTGTGGGTTTCCAACTGACTTCCTCCCAGGGAAACCGAGTCAACGGCAGAGTAGTTGTGAAAAGCTCCCCGTGTGGGTTTGGGTTACACTGAACTGGGAAAACACACTAAAATCATGGAACAAGGAAGCCTGCCTGCAGCACTGTTACAGGATATGTGCAGTGCATTGCAGTTACGCTCTACCATACAGCAGCGTGTCCTCTGCACAGTCAGCTCCCTAAGGTTTGAGCAACTTCTACAAATTCCTCCTAGAAACCAGGCTGAGTTTCACCAATGCAGATCACATCTTCAACTGCCTTTGCTGTTTTGCACTAGGACAGGCATGCAGCAGCAGCTGCTCCACAACAGATTCCCAAGGAAGATGTAAGAAAGAAAAGGCACACGAAAGATCGATGAAGATACCTCTGCCCCTAGCATCTGAAAGTAAGGCTGCTAGAGCAAGAACAGAGACCTGCTTGTGCCTAAATTCCACTTTATATTCTCTGTAGCAATGAACAGAGTCTATTGGCATTTTGCAATGATTGTGAGGAACATTAGTGGTTAATTATATCCTCTGTTTCTTGCCTCCCTATCTCTGTGCACATTCATATGAGTCCTAAAAGGAGTTTACTGTTCAAGTGCCTTGGCTCTGGGCCAAAAGCAGTGTCTAGATAGAATACTGTGAAACATCTCACATGCTATGACAAAATGCTCGAGGATATATTATATAGAGCTATGAGTATGTCTGCAAAGTCATGAAATGCTATGTCATCAGTGCTATGAGTGCTGCAAGGTTGTAATCTCAGAGCAGTCTATTAGCCAAAGTAGGAGTGTAGCAAATCTAGACAGCACGCAGTATTCAAGGGCTGTGTCACCATTAGATGGTGATACTTTTCAACACGGTGTGCCAAGGGTGGTAAGGTGGTGGTTAGCTGAAATGTGCAGAGTAGTGCGGTGAGAAGAAGTGGGCACAAAGGAAGGAAAGGGTGAAAAGCAGACGAGAGCAGTGATGGGAGAGCAGCTCGAGGCCAACAGGAGGCTCTACAGGCAATGATGTGCTTAATCATTTCCTCACCTGGAGCCCAGGCACTGCAGCAGCATCCTGGGTAAGTGAAGAAGGGCACCATACTTAGCTAAAGCAGGAAGCAGTAAACACATCCAATAATGAAATGGAAGAAGAAAGGGTCTTACCTCCTGGCTTTCTCCTGGTTTTCCTTACCAGATGCTCCAACAATCCTAAAGTCTTCAGTAGTCTAAAGGCAATCATAATAAAACATCATTTAGTAAAAATGACCCATGACAAAGCCCACTCTTACCCATCAGACTTTGGCAGGTAGCATAAACCCTGCCAGAGTCTGACTTCTTTCCTTACAAAGCACTTCAGCTCCAAGCTCTTGATTGAGAGCTACAAGGTGCCCTGACATGTTCCTGCTTTAACAATTCATTAGCTGTGCCTTTTGCAATGACTGCTGTATTGCAGTACTTCTTTAGGGCTTCCTGGCTCTCCCCAGGAGACAAGGAGATGCAGGATCAGTATCAGGGTAGTGCATCAGGCAGTACAGTCATGTCCACAGCAGAGCTTTGCTGCTGATTCCAGCAATTTATAGTCGTGAAAGAGCTGCACTTGAATGCAAGTCTGCACTGAAAAACAGACTTGGCCATCTGGTCAACATGATTGCAAATGGGTGGAGGACATGCAGGTACTGATCATTTTTGGCATGACACAAAGTGGGAGGGCAGCTGGAGGCCAATCAAACCAGTCAGGAGCATTAATCCTCACTCACTGTATGCCATTAGCGAGCAGAGCACAGATTGCCTCCAGCATTAATACCCACTGGAAAATGCGCTGTGTGGGTGTGGGGAGGTTCAGTAAGAATATAGCTGGGCTTGCTGGGGATCTTGTACCAACAGACTCTGAGAGGAATGGCAGGTATGGGAGTTGGGAGGCATGAATTTAATTTCTGTGGGATTCCTGGGGCAAAGTCCTTCTTGGCCTTTTGCCCTTCTCCTTGGTGCTGAGAAGGGGGTGAGTCCTTTGTAGCAAGGGCTGTCCCTTAAAATTGATACAAACACAGTGAGTACCCTGCACACAAGTAAAGTTCAAATAATCATAGTGAGGTCCTCCCTTGCTTAATTGACTACCTTTTACTAAACTGTCTGTCTGTGTATTGTGCCACAGTGGCAAAGTGTGGCAGGAAAGGGTTAATTTGTGGGGGAGGGGGGGAAGGGGTTGCAGGCAGAAGGGAGGAGCAAGAGAGTATTTCTGTATTAACATGCAGCTGGTTAATGCAGCTGAATAGCCCTGGCTCAGCTGTTACCTTTCTCAAAGCCAATGGCAAATGATGAAAAACCGTGGTAATATCTATTAAAAGTTTGTGGAAGGGGCCTGCTCAGTGGGAGCTTTTCCATCTCACATACAAGTGATGATTTAGAACAGAGAAAGATCCCCTCGAGGGGATTTTGTGAACCATGCAATGCTAATTAACTCCATTGTTGTATTTTGTTTTGAACATAAGAGTCCCTCTGGGATTGCAGCACTCTTCCCTCCTGCAATAGATTTCCATTTTGCACCACTGTATAAAATCTCCTCCACATCCCATCAGCAAAAGGGATTAACAATAGGGAGAAGCATATGTGCATAGTTTTATGGGGTTCTAGGGAGGAATGTCTCTCCCTTCACCTCCCAGATGCATTCTGAATAAGGGCTATTCTGTACATCGTTGCTTTGCTGTTTCTTTAACCTTGAATTAAAAATAAGTGTATATCAAACATTAGGCAGCATCTCTCTTTGATCTTCAGCATATTCAAGCCACTTCCAAACATGCTGTGCTGGAGTTTGCATTACTGGTGGGATCGATTGGGCACAAGTGCAAAAAAACCCCACCCAACCAAAAAACAAACTCCAATATACCAAAAAAATCAACAAAACAACTTAACATCAGGAGTGGCAGCACTGGTGAAAGACTGATTTGCTCATTCCTGAAAGGAATGCAAGAGAATGAAAGCTCCCATCTGTTTGAAGCTTTTACTCTCTTGAGCCAACGGTGTTAGGAAGAAACTTGACTCCCTCTGTGCTGGATCTCCTCTTAATTTCTGGACTTCTGGTGTCCCCCTTTGGCTTGCCCAGACACCTTTCTGTCTGCTCATTCCTTCTGTGTTGAACAGAATGGATTCTGACTTACTCTTGTGCTCTGGCTCTTGCAATGTAACATCGGCTTCTGCAAAGTCAGAACAAAGACAAGAGAAAGGAGCATCACGTCTTTCAGGTGCATTGAATGGCTTCTTAATTCTTTAACTTCAGTCTCTGGCCCCTGTTAACTCCGTGAAATCCCAGATCTCCATGTGGTGTCTTGAATATTCTATTTCTCTGCTGCCTTAAGTTTCAACTCTGCACAGAACAATATTTACAGAGCACTGATGTCCATTTTCCAGCTTTAGGCAATTTGGTTGTTTCATGGTAAGAAATATTTAGCTAGCTGTCCCAAGGGAGTGGCTAGTGTATTGGTGTCAGACTGATGACTTCTGTATGAAACTGGAACTCCACTGGGAACTGCTGGTCACCAGCTGTAACAGGGATTCTGCATGAAGCTGACCAGCAGGAGCAGGGATCTGCGAATAAGAGACTTTCCCCAGTACCTTGTAACACTGTAAATTTGTGGGTAATTTTTGAGTTCTCTGAATGAAAAACTGGAAAGATGTGTAACAATATCTTCATGGGTGCAAATAACAAAAGTCACAGAGGAACCCAAGCACTGCTGCCTTTGCATGCAGGCTCCTGGAGGGCATAACTGTGCCACCTCCAGACACAGGCAAGGCTGTCGCCCAGGAAAGACACTGCAGCCCACCAGAGACCCTACCTCCCCCCATCTTTAGCCAGTTAAGTAGAATACTAGATATAAGGAAAAGCTTTGTGAGGATTTTATTGGGAATGCTCATTGAGGCAACAGCCTCTGTGGCATTGCTAGCAGACCAAAGAAGTAAAATTTGTTATGTAAATCTTCTCATACTCCCTACAACATCCTTCTTGTACTGCAAACTCTTTTCCTCTCTGAAAGGAGGAGAATCTATTCCAAAAAACTGATAGTGCCTCTACCCCAAACGTTCCTGCACTACCATGGCTGGATGGATTTTCCCTTGGAGTAGTGCATACAGTGATCCCAGCAGAAGGTGCTCCTGTGACTCCCTATCGTTCAAGTTCTATGACATTATCTTATGCTGTGGAGTCTTGAGAACTATTACTTCAACAGCGGCCTTTGTAGCATGCTAATGTGTTTAAAGCAACATACTGAAAGGATGTTCAGAGTCATTCTTTCTGAAAGTACTGATAAATCTTTTTTTTTTGCTTGAGTGTCATTAAATACATCTTTTTCTTCTTTTCTTTGCAATCCCTCTATAGCAAACGACAGAATTAAAAAGGTGAAACACAAGAGGATGACTTTTCATTCTAAAATCGTCAGCTTGCTCCAAATACACATGGTGATATAGTGACCTCAAAATCTTCTCACTCACATCTGTATAAAATAATCAGAGCAAATCCATAGGTTTACCTCACTCAACATCCAGAGACGGCAGGGTAAGAGCCAACCATTCTTGAGAGGCATTTCCAGTCCACTGTTCTCCACAGAGGTGTATTTGCCAAATAATGTTGATTTTTTCACCCTTTAATTATATAGCTACTATTTATCTATATAAAAGTGAACAGAACAAGCTGAAAAGACATTTTTTCTAGTCCTCTCTGTAAGCTCATCTTCCTTTAGTGCTCGCTGACCACTGTCTTGTTATTGTGTGGGCATAGAGAGTCAGCAAAGGCACTCTCAGTGTAGCTTATAGCCATTGCCTTGAGCAACTCAGGCTCACATATGAAAGCTGATGAATAGTCTCCTGACTATACTGACTATGCAACGGGGATACCAAATGCCACACCAGGATGAGCCCTTTTGCAACTGCTAAGATCACAGCAAGACAGTGTAGCAAAGGTTTTCCACAGATACTGAAAGCAGATTTTCCTTGAAGCCACTCCTGATCCTGGCACCATGGAGGCATTGCTTCCCTCACCCCCTCTCTTCTGACGTAAGTATAGAAGGCATTTGAACTCCTAGAAGTTTCATTCTGACTCTGATTTTTGGAGCAGAGCTCTCAGCAATCTCATCTGTGTGCTCTGGTTGCACCAAGTCCTCTGGGGCAACCCACTGCTGAGCCTGCCCATCTCCTGTTTCCTTGCTTCAGCAGCTACGTGGAGATAGTTTTGTAGTTTCCATGATATAGATGCTTAATGCCAACATCCATTTGTCCCCTGTGACATATGATTTTTCCACACTCTGCTAGAACAAGTGAGTAGCAGCTCTACTGCTCCTTGAGCAGCTTTCGCATACTTCTAGGAAAAGGCTGGATATGGGGAAAAGGGGTACAAAGAAGGGTGGGAACTGCTTTCATATCCAATGTACTTTCTTCGAGATATTTTCTGAGCTTTGTATGACCATGTGAACATTTTCCCCTGTTAGACAGAAATGAGTGAAAGGGTAACTAGTCCCCCTCATCACAGAGCACACACTACTTGCAAGTATTATTGCAGTGTGTCTCTGCTCTTCCTTGTCTTGGCCTAATATTTGCAGTGAATAATTTCTAAGGCCTAAATAGCATAAGATTGTGATTGAAGATGGTTTTCCTGAGCTAAACTCCACCCTGTTCAAAAGTAATTGCTTCCTCTCAGTACCCCTTGTTAAATACTCAGGAGAACAGGACAGAGGTTCAACCTCCAAGTCTCACAGCCAAACAGAGTGATAGGAGGCAAAGGCAGGTGTCATGCCGGGATGCATTTCAAAGCCAAAGAACTCTTGTTTTAAGTCTGTCACAAGCTTTGTGTAATAACCTTTCTCCCAGAAGATTGGTGATAAAGCTTTTTAAATTAATTTGCATAATTGGATCTTTAATTCTTTTTAAATGGAAACCAAAATGGCACTGTTCTCAACAAAAAAGGCTTTCACAAAAGCCACTGAACTGGTTGCAAGGTGGAGATATGTCACTAAGTTGAAACTAAGCCCAGATGAAAGATAATTAGGCAAACTGAACCAAATTCTGGTTGTGGAAAGAGGGGAAAGTCTGAGGTAACAGCATGAACTTCAACAAAATTGTTTCGTGCTCATGTCAGCGTAACTGAGATTCAATCTGCAGTAACTACTTTAACTTTTCAGCTGTGTGGGTAATTAGCAACCCTTTTAGTTTATGGCATTTTTAAAATTAAAACATTATTAGATTAATAAATGCTGCAGATATTTTTATAACAGCAAGGCCATCTGTGTAGAAGACTAAGACACTCTTTGAGTCAATAAGACACTCTTTGAGTCAATCTGACTGTGATCATTTAATTCAGTGGAAATTTTGGCCCACTGAGATAATACTAGGAGAGCTGTGCATACAAAATCAGTCAGAGTTCAGCTAGTGAGAAAACGTTCTCTTGTGCTTGTGAATGAAAAGCAAATTTTCTAATGAACTGCAGTGTATTTCACCTACCATCCCTCCCTGAACGCTTTGTATGGTGTTTCGACCTTAAAATTAAAAAAACCAATTTTAGTAGGTACAATCCACCACATTTGTTTCTAAAGAGCTGGGTTTATTGTTAAAATACATCCAAATGGCAAGATATGAACCTGTTCTACAAGAAAGCTTTATTTTATTCCCCAGCTTGCAATAGTTCATTCTTTAATTGAATATAAAGAAACTCGACCGCTGTCCTCTACTTGCCAGCAGTTTTAGTTACCCAAAGCAACCTGAATACTGCCTACAGGATTATGGACATAACCTTGTTAGCCTTTTCATGAAAAGAGGAGTGAAATAGAAACACTGGAATAAGCTGTCAGAATGCAAATAGAAGATTTCTGTAATTTGTCAGTCCTCCTGGGTGCTCCATCACTACTTGTCCCTTGGAAATTCAGCCCAGGTGGAGGGAGCACATAGGAAGCCTCCAGTTAAATTCTGCTCATGGGTAGCCCAGTGTAAATCCAGAGCAACACCACTGGAGCCATCAGACTTCATTGAGATTTTCACCTGGGCACCCAAAACACTTGAAGTAAGGCATAGCTGGGCTGCCGCAGACACTGCTAGGAATAAAGCTGAGTGGTCAAGGTTAGTTGCAAGTACTGCTGCTTAGAGCAATTGTAGGTAGTTTACAGATCTCACAGATACCAGTATTGCTCTTTTTTGTTTTGTTTTGTTTTTCTTTTTTTTTTTCCTTGTACTTTTTAAAGAATGCTTGTAAGAACAAAAACCGTGTTGCTATAAATTAAAAAACCCGTATGCAATACAGTGAGAGCAACACATACCACACCGTGGCACCAGGGACATGATCTGTTTTAAAAAACACATGGCTTTATGTTTAATGAAGGGAGTCTGTTGAAGGATTGCAGACCAGGAGGGCACACTGGATTTGTTGTTTTATTAGGTTCTGTGTTATGTACTTTTCCTTTTGCTAGGTAGCTGACAACATATGCCATTCCACTGGTAACTGAATGAGCTGGGGGAAGGAGGGCAAAAAAACCCCATTTATGAAGGACTGGAGCATTTTATTTTCTACCTTTTGAGAGAAGTGTTAAGGAAAAAAAACGGTATCATTTTGTGTAAACTAGAAACAGAAATGGAAAGAGAAATGGAATTTAAGTAGACAAGAAGAATAATCATTCTCCACAAGTACAGAAGAAATTGTTAGAAATACGTAAAACCCACTCCCCAACATCCAGTTCATTGAAACCATGCACTTAAGATGCAGCAAAACCCCTCCAGTATAACAGGGCCAGATTTGGAACATATTTCACTGCCTGCAAGATGTATTGAAGGCACTTTCCATCACACATGGGTTAATTTGCACTTTATGAGGTCAGGAACTATATGGCTAAGACTGTGCTTGAAGGTACATGCTCCATGTTCTGTCTTTGGAACTGCCTGAAACTAGCAGGTAAAGGGCACTGCTGAGGCTGGTGTTTGCTGCCTCTCCTCACCCAGCATCACTGTAGGCCACTGCCAGAAGGGTCAGCCCCACCACTTTGTTATGGATTTTGCAATCCTGCAACTAGTGCTGCTTCAAGTCTTCCCAAGGTCATTTTTCAAAAAAGCTGCTCTTTCCACACATGGCTCAGAAGCCTCTTGACATCAGGTTAGCAAGCTATGTCAACTTGCTCACAGTTGTACATGAGTGAGACTTGAGGCAAAAAGAGATGAACTAGAATCTGTGGCTGAAGCAGAGGGAAGTAACAGCAGCTTACATAGGTGTAACATGAGGCCACATGCCTAAATGTGATCCAAAACACCCGTGAAGAAACCCAGGCCTCCTGCCAATACACCATGGAGCTGCCAGAATCTTCCCACAGAAAATATGAACAACAGAGGTGGTCTCCAAAATCCTTTCCCCCTCCCAAACTTCAGCAGTGGACAAGGGCTGCAGGAGGGCTCGCTTCTGCTTGTTTGAGTTTCACAGCCCTAAGCCAGCTCCTGAAGGACATAGAAACTCTCCTATAGCCTATAACATTGTAGCTTTCCATTTAAGATTTGATTCAAGACACATGGAGACTTTGGCTCAACCCTCTTCTTTCATCAGAAAAGGAGTTAGACCCACATCTCTCCTAGAAATTTCAAGAATAGGTGGAACGAGGCCAGGGAATCCTCCTTGTGATAGTCTAGCAGCGTGTGGCAACAAATGCATAATCACAAGGCTGTAACTAAGCAGAAAGGAGCATTAATCCCCTTCTCCTCTCCTAGGTCACTGGTTAGCGCAGTGAGTATAACTCTTGCTTTTCAGCTCTCCCCACAACCAATATCAGTACCTGGATATGCTCACCTCTTCCGAGTATCACAGATTTCCTGCATGTGGAACTTTGGTGCTAGCAAAGCACTTAACACTTGCATGATTTTACCTGTTAATGGCTTCATTAGAGTACTTCAAGCCTGTAGCACAATTAAATCATCAATACAGTAGTCTGGCTCCACAAGACCACCTCTCAGGTGGCAACCATACACTTTCCACTCTTTCCTCAAGCTCCTTGGAGACTGGTTTTTGAAGAGTTTGCTATAACTATTTTGCATAGGCTCCAGGATACTAACAGCTGGAATTTCTCACACCCACACAATGCAAATATCCTTTTCTTAGATACTAGAGCTACTGAATATGCTGGTGGGTGTCTAACAAATATCCAGTGCTAGTTCAGTTAACAGACCCCATGCTTACAGTCTTCAGTCTTGGATATACATATAGGCTAGAGCTCTGAGAATAGAAGATTTCCCCCTCCCTGCTGCTATCAAATTAAAATGGTGAAGAAGATGTCCAGGCAGAAATGCTGTATGTGAGGGTCCTGGTTCCCACTCCAGCACTCTGGGCTCCACTCCAGAGGGGAGAGAGGGCACCTCTCTGAGGATCCAGAGCTCCATGCAGCAGTCCTGTGGAGGTGGAGTTTGTCCCATGGGATCACCCCGGGGAAACACCCTTCCATTTCATGGTAGAATTCAGTTTTAATTCCCTGACTGCTTTTTCCTCGTAAGCTCAGAAAAATGACCTGAGATTCTTCAGAAAGAAAGCCAATGCATTTTAACATTTCTCTGAAAACATTCTGAGAAAGTCCCAAATCAATGGTGTTTTGTTTACAGTTGCTGCCAGGCTGACAACTCCTGGAGACAGAGGAATCTATATAAGCAAAAAGATTTCCAGTAGCACAGGAAAACTGTGCAATACCAAGCTATCATTTCCTTCTGATAGACAAAGCATTTATAGTTTATTGTCAGGAGGACTTTGGCTGGAAAGCTTTTTCCTGAGTCAGACCAGACTGACCTTTTGCAGTAGGTACAACAAGGCAGCAAACGCTACTGAGCTGTCAGAACTTCTGCAATAAGCCCAAATCCCTTTTGATAAGGAGAATCAAAAGCACACAGCTCCCCACCACCTCCTAATAATGCCCATGACCTCAATGGTGCCTTACAAATCTGCTACATAGTTTGAGAATGAGATGCAACACCTGCTTCCTGGCAGCAGCCTTTTGTTTTCCTCTGGATAGGTGCTTGGCAATTTCAAATCAAGTTCCCCAGCGCATGCTTCAGAGCCGTAAGAGAGTTTTCATTTCCTATCATTCTACCCTCACGCGGCCTGTCCAAGAAGCCTCATCAATAGTACAGCTGCATATAGCTCTACAACTTCTTTGTAAACGATGTGTTCCCACTCTGTTTTGTGTGTTCCCACTCTGCTTTGTGCTCTGTGTTTATTACCATACTGGATTTTTTTAGAAATACCAAGAATCTAGTTGAAAGCGTGTACTAATAAGAAATTTTTTTTACGCATCAAGTGTTAAAGTGCAGGTTGCTTACTCCCAGCACCTTGAGAGTCACTGCTAAATCAAGAAACAACCCAAAGAAGACTCCAAACTAATCTGAAATGGGCAAAATTACTTTTCTTTTTATATTATGTGTATATATGTATTAAAACTATTTAATTAAATAAATATTTACAATAATGAATATGGAGTTTAGTAACCCATCCTTTCATACACCTAGCCTACTGGAGCATCAAAAGCAGCAACTCATTCAAATCTCTTCCTGGATTTACATTAAAGGGAAACAATTATTTTTCATTGAAGGGGGAAAGGAAAAAAAAATGGGAAAAAAGGAAAAAAAAGGAAAAAATTAAACAAAGCCAAATAATGCCAGCCCAGTTGGAAGCCACCAGCCTTGGGTGGTGGACTTGAAATGGAAGTCTGTGTTTGACCAGAATCTCGGGACTTAAGCCACAGCATATGCTGTCAGCTCTAGGGGAGTTTAAAATAAAAAAAAATGTTTAAAGCTTTTGAGTTTAGCTGCCATTTCAATTGGTTTAAACAGTTATTTAGACACCAGAGCTATACACAACCCAAAAGACCCCTTGGTGATACTACTTCAGGCTGCTCCAGGAACTTCGTTACACCCAAACCCCTTCCTGTGCTTCAGTCATTCCTCCACCTATGTGGGGGTCCTTTGCAAGGTCACCCTGAGCCCAAATCATTTCATTGAATAACTGGATAGGAATCCTCTCCTAACTACAATAAGTACAAACTCTGGAGCCAAGGACAGGGGTTCTTCCATGTGTCTTTGATTCAGGCAGCAAAATCCTAAGTAGAGTGCAGGACTCGTTCACATTTTTCAGCTGGTAAAGTAGAAAATTCTGCACATAGCACACAGATTTGCTGCAGTTTGCTCAGACATCAAGCCTCTGTTCTATCAGGGTCGTAAACCTCATGCCTCAGGTCTGGGTTGTGCTAGTCCTTTGCCTCCCTTGCTTTCTTTCCTTGTCTGAGGATACGAAATGAAGTGAGAATAATAGCATTTTATTGCTGCACAGCAGGGCTGCAAAGGTAATTAAAGATTCTGAGGCTGGAGTAAAAGGAGATATATCTGTTCCCTAGATAGGTGCATTTATTTTCATTTAAAATTGTAAACTCCAAAGATGACTGTAACAACGCGTGTTTCCCTCCTCCACTCTGAACAACTGAATTCATTTACCTGGAGTTTGATCATGTTACACCACAGCAAATCCTATTTAAAAACAGAGCCCTCCTTTCTCCCTTTTTACTCTCATCTTAACACTTTACAAAGCAAAACTCCAGACACTTTGTGAGTCACATATCACTACCCAAATAAGTAGCAGTCATTGAATGGTGCCTCATAAAGGAGGCAGGAAACAGGAAAAGCTCAAAATAAAGCTATTTGTAAATTAAAGAACTAAGGGGAAGAATGGATAGGAAATGAGCCCCTCACTTTTTCTTCAAAATTATTCTGATTAATGAGGAGAAAGATCAATAGCCTATCTGCAGCTGCCATGGAGAAGACAGGGTGAAGAGTGAATCCAGACCCAAGTATCTCTGTGGTGCCAACACATCACATTCTGCACAAGCTTGATATAATGAGCTGCAGGGTGAGATCTCATGTGACTGCACTACTTATTTATCTGCCCATTCCATCTCTCATTATAGCTTGATGTGATCAGTTATAGGGTACTAAAAAGGGGAAGGTATGTCATATGTTTGTGAGTAGTCAGAAAAAGGATTGCTTTCCTTCCTGCAATGCTGCTTTCCTCCTTCTGTACAAGAGCCCCAAATACTCCAAATACTTTGGTGCACTGCTGCTGCATGCAGCAATAAAGTCACGTGCATCGTTTCCACAAGATATGGCAACACCTGGGCGAATGGCCTGACGTGAAGCATGCTGAATGCAGCAAAACATTCCCACTGTCGGTTTTGGATTTTGGTTTTTTTAATCAGCCCCTAAATGAAGTGCCCCAGATACTGCTGCTGCTTCCTTTATCGATGTTTGGTTTGGGGACTTCATAATTATGCTTAGCAGCTTCTGTGGGTCAGCAGATTCCTAAGCAAAATAACCTGGCAGGCTCCTGAGGCCATTTCCACTGGTTTTGGAGTGCTGTGTAAGGAGAGAATGACGGTTATTTGGATGGAGACCCTGAATGAAAGAAGTCAAGGCATCATGCTCCCGTTCTCTTTGGCATGCCTCATCCACAGAGAGAAAGTACTTGCCACTATTTCATTATGGTCTTGGCATGTTCCTTAATGACACTTGTGGTAGTTACAGGCACAAAGGAAGCACTTACACCCAGTTGTTTTTCCCATCTGTGGCCATTCATTTGCAGGATCTGCCCAGAGATCAATCCATGCTGGCATGGGAGATAAGACGGGATCTTGATGCTGGGCTTCAGAGATTAGAGCAGCCAGGCAAGCGCCAAGGGCCAATGCAGAGCAGCAGAAGGGTGCTGTATTTTTTAATATCCCCGGGTACACACAGCCCAGAAATGCTATCACAGTCAACATGCTCCAGGCCCTGTAGAGAGCTGATGATGGACATCAGCACTCAGATGTGGTTAGGGAGAGATACTTCCTTTCTAGGGCAACTGGGAATGTACAAAACAACACACAAAGCAAGGCTGGTGCCAAAAAATATTAGCAATACACATTTGTAAGAGAAAACTTTGCTTCTACAGCCAGCTCTGAAGAAGACACGGTCTCCTTTCTGACACCCTGCTCCAAATGGGAAGGCAATCAAAGACCTTTTAGCAGAAATCTCTTAGTAAGAGGCATTGCTCCTGTAACCACAAAAGTAACTAGCAGATAATGAGATACAGTTCTTAAAGAGCTGCCTCTTTGGCTATAAGTACATATAACATTTTAAAAGGCTTCATGCATTTGTGAAATCAAGAAAAACAGCTATGTAGAGCTCATATTTAGACTTACTGAGGAAAATGCTTTAATTTGTAGTGTACTGTATCCTTTGTCTTGGGCTTAAGCTGCCATGGAACAACAGCTTAAACCAATTTAATTGCTGTCTGCTGCAATATCATCTGCCTTCCCACCCCTGGTTGCTCATTCCTTGCCTTCTTCCTTACACCAGCTCTTGTGCTTATTTAACTCCGTGAGCCATTTGGAAATGTAAGCCAGACACACACCCTTGACACCCCAATTTAACATGCTGGAGTGACTCATGACCAGGTGAGATGCACACTAGAGCTAGTGTTAAAAAAGGGGTGGAATTGTTCAGTGTAGGTAGGGTTGAGAACATGAGGTTCAGAGGTCGGGCAGCTCATGGCTGTGGTCCCGCTCCCTCCACCTCTGCCCGTGCCGTTTAATCCCATCCCTTGCTGAGTTATCCAAAGCTTAACCTGACACTTCTTCCTCCACATACAGACTTGGTTTCTGCAAGGTCAGTAAATTGAATCAGCTCAGCAAGACTCCTTACCAGCATGGAAATGCATGACTGGAGGTGAGAAGGGCTGCTCCCTTTCAACACCAGGGAGCCATTAGATCAGCTAAGTCATAGTGTCAAGCTGTACCCTCAGGCTTCTGCATGCATTTGAGTCCCTGCTACCCTCAGGCCTGAACTATAGAATTGGAGACAAAGCTTTACTCTGAAGTGAACAAGGGAGCAAGGCATCTTCTGCAGCCACGAGCTAAGCAATAATCATGCTTCCCTGTGCAGGCTCTGGCAACCTTGGCTACTCCTCCCTGTAGCAGATGTCCTACCTGGGCTAATAGCCCTGTTTTAAGACAAGGATACCAAGGATTAAGTCAGTTCCTTCAGGAAGAGGTGTAGGTTAATTTAAAGGAAAATGGAAGATTCTGAAATAGCCAAAACCTAATAAATTTAATGGAAAGGAGTGGGAAGTGAGGGGAAAGAAAGAAAGAAAGAAAGAAAGAAAGAGAGAGAAAGAAAGAAGCAAAGCCTCGCAGCAGGAAGAGAGCAGAGATTTCCAACAGGAAAACCTGCACTCAGTGTCGATTTACTGTTGTTTCATGACATAGACAGACTCTTAAATATGTGGATAAGTGCTCATCTGCAATGAAATTTTCTGCATATGTTATGTAGCATCATATCTTCCATGCTTCATATATAGCTATCTGTACCTATAAATAGAAATGGTGCCTCGTGTATTATCATATATTACAATGTCTGATGATGTTGTAAAGGAAAGGAAACGAGCAAAGGAAGTGGTGTGCTCTGCCAGAGCACACAAACTTCGAAGGGCCTTGGTAAGACAGCTTTGGGCAAATCAGTGCTGAGAAATAATCTGAAAACATGTGGAAAAGCAAAATGATCATCAAAGAGAGAGTAAAATGATGGGTTTGTTGCATAACAGAAGACCAAATATTCTTGTGGAGAGGCTAAATGACCAAAAAGATTCCCTGCATGCTTAAAACCAGAGTATTACACACAGTGGCATGCTAAAAGTAGAGAGGCAGAATAAACAGGTCAGAGCAGGTCTGTTGGGCAGCACTGGGAGGAAGATGACAGACAGGATATTCCTGCAACTCTGAGGCTAGAGCCAGAGCTAAGCCCCGAGTCTCTGCAAGAGGTGGGAGGCTGGGGTTAGAACTGCTGTTCTCTTTCCTTTCTCAGAATGTGTAGACTTTGCATTGTTGTTTGTGTTTCCTTTCTTTTTTTTTTCTCCGAAAAATAAGAACATTCTTCTTCATTCTCATACATTTTATGAACTGATGAAATGTCTTCATGTCTTGTTCTCATCAGTTTTCTCCTGTTTAGTATTTCAGCCTGACCACTGTGCCTAAGGGGCTACTGAGCTGTGACTGGCAATACAATTAAAGATAGAGTTGGTGGTATCCCAGCAGATAAAAGTGTTTTAATTAAACTGAAAGAAAGTTGTTGTGTATCAGAGTAAGCCAGGAGCCTATACTGAAAAAATAAAAGTAAGCCTTTTGAAAGGAAAAATTAGTGTTATGTCTAAGAGACAGGGAAATTGAGGTTTAATTCCTGGGTCTAGCAGATTTCCAACACAGCTCATTGCTTTGGGCTGAGAGCACGTTTTGGCTTGCCTTTTGGAAAATGTGGACTGCTTGGTTTCAGCCTCCCAGGATCATCCTGGCTATTTTCACTAGGGAGGACCAAGCAGAGCTTGAAGGTGGCTCTTTACCAAGAGTAAAGTTAAAGCCTCCAATTTTGCTCTTTTAGTCAACTTGAGTTAATTTTCATCAGCCTTTAAAGCATTATAGTTTTGAGCAATGCCTGATTCATTGTGGAAGCAACATATGGAGAAAGAATAGTAATGAATCAGCTCCTCCAAAATAGAAATATCACATATAGGCATTTCAAGGCTGGGTAGGCAGTATCTCCTATTGAAGTTGTGCAATACTTTTAATTTTAATTCTACATCATCACTCACTTCACTTGGACAGCTTTTGCCGCTTGGTCTGAAAGCTCTCACTGGATGCAACAAGTTCATCAAAGAGATGCTTTTTTTTCCTGGTTTTATCCAAAGCATTTCAATTTTTTTAGCCTTGTCAGAAAAAAATCTTTAACATTAAAAAAGTACATACCTCCACAGCTGTGACTGTATACTTTATTTTTAGAGTCCAACAAAACAAGCAAATATGACGCCTAATATGAAAGAGATCAGAAAACTAAAGTCGTTACATGACTGTCAGTGTAGCCTGCCTGTCAGTGAGTTCACCAGACGTGGAAAGTGTTGAAGCAGAGAATCATTTACACAAGAACTGAAGTTGGTTCAAGGTCATCATTATCTCCCCATGGTTGGGGTTTTTTTTAAATACAGAATTAAAAGCTGCTGTGCTTTACAGGTGTCTCACACTTTCTGGAAGTGTTCTTTAAGCTGCACCTGAATCTCTCCCACTTACCATCAGCTTTCACCTGAAACAGAAAATACATCCTCCACTTTTATCAACTGTCATCTGAGAACTGAGGCACCTCCTGAGGCTTTTTCTCCCCAGCTCACACCTCAGGGGCTGCCTGTGGTGGCCACCAGTCCTTGAGGACAGGCCACTGAAAATATCTGCAGCTTACTCCTCTGCTGATAGGTTCCTTCCTCCTGGCAGAGCTGAACTGCTCAGAGCACCAGGGCCAGGCTGAACACACCACCTAGTAAATCAAAACCTCTCCTTGCTTATTCTACTAATGACACCTCAGATTACTGGCACTTAATTGAATTTACTTTTTAGCATGCTTTTTAGATTTTGTTTTTTTATCAGCTGAGACAATAAACATCAATTCCTGTAGGGCAATTTCATTTAGGTTTTTACGGGGTGAATATTCAGATTTTCAGTGCTGCAACATTTGAATGACAAATCCGTGGAGGACTATTTTTTAAGTGCTTCTGTGAAACTAAAGCAGACTCACACTGAGGACAGGTACTTTAAGCAAAATATTTTAAAACCAAATAAGTATGAAGGAAAAACAACATCCTGGGGAAAAGTTACTTGCCCTACTGAAGCAGATTTGTAAGAGACATTCGTGCAAGAAATACATGTAGAACTATTTAGAGGACTGGTGACACAGAAATAGTTATTTAATAATACTTTTTTTTTACTTGCCAAGTTTGACATAAGATTTGATACAAAATACTGCTGAAATCTTCCACCTGGGCAAAACTCCCTATCATACAAAAGATCTTGATTCTGTAAAAATTGTTCATGTGCTCAGCTTTCTGGATAAAGGGTGGTCATGCAGATCTACAAGCTATGTATATCCATCAGTACATGAATTAGGACGTGTTGGCTGAGGCTTTGCATGGGTCATATGGACTGTTCCTCTCGTCCCCCCTGCTTGGGCAGGGTGGAGCAGCGTGAGAGATGCTGTAGGGAGTAAGGGAAGGCACCTCAACAAGCAGCTTAGCATCTTACCACTTCCCTGAAGAACTACTGACTTACATATCTTTTACTTTGGGAAAGATATTTCAAGTCCCAAAGACTTAATAAAGATCTGAAGATGACTTTTTTTTTTTTTTCCCCTTGCTGATGGGCTTTGCTGCTTTCTGGGAGCAGAAATGCTTTTTTGGATGAACAGGCCTTCAAAACAAATGTATTTAGTGTTAAGGACTTCATTTTGGCTAAACAGGAATGAGCTACTTCTACTAGACATACAGTACACAGCACAGAAAGTTCTTCACTCGCCTTGTTCCTGTGGAGGGATAGACCTGTTAAAATGTTAGTTGCCTATGGACAACTAATTCATACATGTTATTACACAGTCTAGTTATAAATCTTAACATGATTAGAAATATTTAATGCTGCCTAAGTAAAATTACTCTGAACGCTGCAGTGCAATACTAGACAGGGAAAATCTGCTCTGTACTTTGGGATATTCATTAATGACTAGAAGGTGACCTTTTGATCCTTAATTCACCCATTTGGACAATTTTACTTCTGTTAGACCCACAGAAGTTTTCCATTGACATTTCTCCCTCTTTTTAATTACTATGTGCCCCACCATCAGTTCCCCATTAGTGTTATTGATTTTACCTTCTGCATGGCTGAAACCACCCTCACAAGCAGCACCACAAGCAGTTGCATTTCCACTCATGACCACATCTTTGATATATAAAACATGCATCAATACACATATATCACATATATATACGTATATTTATACCCTCAGATGGGCTGGAGAAGCCCCAGGCTGGCACCTGATTTTAAGCTGGGTGTCATAACTGTTTTTTTTTCTCCTTGGCACCTCTGCCCTGCCCCTCTGTATTGCCTCTCCCCTGGCCCTGTGTTGCTCTGCATATACATCTCGGAGGCAGCAGGGGGTTGGAGAAGAGTCTGTGCTGAGGGTCACAGAGCTGCAGCCAGCAGCTGTCCCCTCTCCTGCTACCCTGACCATGGCTTAAAATAATATAGGACAGGGATTTATAAATAAGAACAACATTACCTTTCAAAATACATTAATCTATTGGCTTGGTATAACTTAAGAAAAGGCAGGGTATGTCCTTTGCAAACAAGGTACAGCTGCCCTGGTAAGTGTTGCATCACCTCAGCTCTGCACACAGTGGGCAGGCTCTGGAGTTGAAAAACACTGCTTCTCAATATTATTTGTGCTACTCAAAGAAAAAAAATCACTTCTAGATCCACATGCAGGATCCCAGGCTCAGCCCAACAGGCTCCTGAGGGCATAGCAGGAGGGAGGCAGAAAGGGAAGATGAGAGAAAAGGATGCACACCCAGAGACAGTGCACACTATGTTTGTTTTTCTTTTTTTTTTTTTTAAATGAGAACAAACCCCTTTGCATTAAAAAAACTCACAAAGTGTCTCCTAATAAGGCTCGCAATTGCTGAAGCTGTGCCATGAACTTTAAGTGGTGCTGCTGGGGCAGAGGGATGGTAGTCCTGTCCTTGCATGAAGATCTGCTGTATGGGTGAGCACTACCTGCTGACACCTTTGGCTCTGTGCATAGCTTCCAAATTGTGGAAAAATCCTTTTGATTCTGCATTAGGTAGGTTGAATTTGAACACACCAGAGGCATTGCTGTACCTACCAGAGGTCAGAGCAGTGGCAGGCAGGCTCGATGCAAGTGAGGGAGGATGAGAGGGAAGGCTGATTTCTGCAGGGAAGACAGGCTGGGTACTCTGTCCCAAGTGATCTGTGAGCTGGATTTAAATGAGGTGATGAGTGAGAACAGCATCACCTGGACAAGTGCAACCCTGTGTCTTCCTTTCGCCAGTTTTGCATCATTTCATTGTCAGCAGAACTGCTACTGAATTTTGCTGAGCAGATACAGGTGTGAGTGGGATTAGGAGGAGGCAGAAGCTCCCTTGTTAGGAGGTTGATCTTGTGGGACCAACAGCAAAGAAGGTACAGCCCTCTTGGCTTTGTCATTTAACATGCTGACTTCCTGGGGTTATGTTTCCACATACAACCAGGAGCTGGGTACCCAGCGAGACCCATGTGAAGCTGTTGGATCTGGATGAGGTGCAGCAGCATACCTGCTCAAACAGTTCAGCATCCTGCAGCTATTAATGTTCGTTTTTACCTACGGGAGATGCTGCAGCATGTATACATTGCTGGAGGAAATTTGTAGCACGAGTGCAATGTTCATTTCTGTAACTATTTTTCCTTTTCATTTCTTCTTGAGGTTGACTGCTTCTCTTGTCCTTCTGCCTCCAGAGTTTCAGTGCCACTCTTTGAAAATTAGACAAGAGTTATTACACCTAATGGCTCCAGCTGGAACATTAGCAGGGTTCAAGTGACTGCTGTCAGTCTTTCTTTGTAGACTTTGCTCAATCTTCTATACTTTTTTTTTTAAAAAGAACTTATAAATGAGATTAATTTTTTAAGACAAGTCCACACAGTACTGTACTATGCAAGTGCTAGAGGCCTTTTCCACTAGAAAACTATTGATTAAAGCTATTAAAATCTGTAATTATTCTAAATAGATAAAATGGCAAATGTACACAGTAATGAAATATACTATTTCATGATGTATGTTATGAATTAGAAGAGAATTAGATTATTCCTTTAAACCTATCAATTATTAAATTATCATTAAAATGTATGTATATAAATAATTTCATGAGCCTTTCTGATTAGATTATCTTGATATGACAGAGGACGTTTTGATTATTCTTTGATGCTTTGCAGTAAGGATTTAAATTCTAAGTCGATTCCAGGAAGATTTTCTTTTAAAACTGCAGCAAGCAGTAGTGGGTGGACAATACCTAATGAAGCAGAACAGGAAACAGGAGAGACTTTTTAATTCACACAATTATTTTCCTGCATAAAAGATAATGAAGTTCCCACCGCACACAGATTTTTTAAAGGAAGTTTCATTTATTAGATACGTGGCTTTCAGGGCATTTAATAGAAACCATTTTGCTACTATTTAAAATACTCCTCCCAGAAGTCCCAGAAGATCAACAGAGAATGCTGTTGTGAGCTTTAAGACCAGGAGACCTACAGTGTTTGTGCAGAACACCAGGAACATTACCTGCTCTTTCACGAAAAGGAGAATAGAGCAGGTTTTCATCCCTCTTTTTGCAAATATGGCAGCAATCTCAGGTGCCAGGGTGGGCTTTCCCTTCCTCAGGGAGATGCCAGTTCACAATGGTGAGACAGCAATGGGCTGTGAGGAGCCTGGAGCAGAGACTGATGCTTGGTGTATTGCTGGGCTTAGCAAGGGTTTTGTGTCTGAAGGTTGAGTGAAGAAGCGGATTTAGGAATTGAGGAGCAGTAGAGAAGGAGCAGGGATAAAGGTTGCCTGTGGTCCAATGGATGAAGGAAGCCTGATTTTTGAAGGTCCTTGGTGTTGACGAATGATGGCTAGAGAAAGAGTCTTATAATTGAGAGGTATCTGAGAAAGGTAAATAGAAAGAGTTTGAAGATGGGGAAAAGCACTGTTAAGCTCCACTACAAGCAAGGTGTTTCCAAATTGCAATGGGCAAAAGCACTTTTTTTGTCTGGTTTATGACAAGTGGAGAATGGAGCAGGGTTGTATTGAAATCTGTGTGGTAGGAGCTCCATTCATGTGACGAGACTCCATTCAAGGCCTTACAAAGGGTATGAGTCAACTGCAAAGAAAGGAGGCATTTCACAGAAACTGAAGTGTGACCCTTTGTTTTTCCTGACCCCAAGGTCCTCAGCAAGATAAAAGTGGAACCCCAGCATTGATTCTGCAGCAACACATGCCTGTCTTGAGTGAGTGTATTTGAGGAGCAGTGACAACAAGGAATGACCCGAGGCGCTTGTTTCCAGCCCTGGTTTCCCAAGGGACTGCCAAGGGGAAAGTCCTGCCTATCACTTGACAGGAGGTGAAGGAGATGAGGGTGTCAGGAATGTCTTTCCAGTGGAAGCATTTCCTCAGAAAACCTCTCCTGAAACACAGCATCTGACCATCCACATTTACTGTTGGGACACCTGGATAGTATTTTTTTTTAACAGTTATTTGATTCTGCAAAATCTAAAGCAGCAAACACAGATTTTATTTAGTCATTATGTGAAGTGAGATTTTTTTAATAATTTAGCACTGGTAAGGGATTAGGATGGTTTAGTAGCCTTCCCTTTATTTCAGCCTTCCATTAAACCATGACTACTTTCTTCACAATCAAAGTAGACATGAAAGGCACGTTTTGCTTTGCCTTTTCATTATCCCAAAGAGCTGCAGGTCCCTATTAAAGTTCATGATGGAATTAGGGTGCAAGATGATGGATTTAAAGGTATCATAAAACTCTTCCTGGTAAATAGTAGTCCCCAAATATATTCCAGTTGTACCTGAGAGAGGCTGCTGGAGGCATCCCCAAGCAGCCCCAAGCACTGGCTTCACAGATTGTTTGAGCTGAGGAAATGCATTTGCATATGGATGTCATGCTAAGGAGGCAGGCCAGCCGGGATTTCATGACTGCTAATGACCTCTGTGGGAGAAGTGGTTTACTATCTAGCCCGTGCCAGTCCCAGTACAATGAAGAAATACTTAATTCTTACAAAGCTCTTTCCTGCTTTTAAAGACCTAAAAACCAGGGAATTTCAAGCAGCTCACTGGAGGCCCAGTGTTACATGACATGCCTGATGTTAGCACTGGGGGAAGAACAGAGCTGTGACAGAGGTGAGGGAAGGGAGTAGAAGGAAGCTTGAAGAGTTAGAAGTGATGTCATGGAGGAAAGAATAGGAGGAGAAATGAAGGGAAATGGAAAAGAGAGGATAGAGCAATGGATAGAGGATGGGAAACCAGCAGGCAGAGCTGGCTTCGCAGGAATTGTGGCTGCCAAGGCTGGACAGTCCGACTTTGGAAGTACCAGAATTTTCACTCCAAGTAAAAATTCAGTCTGCCAAACTCATGATGCAGACAAGCATATTGGGCCTGGGGCAAGACATCCAGCTTCAGAGACAAGAGAAGTTTCTAAGAATTGGAAAGGAGAAAAGACGCTCCAGGATAATGCTGATGTTGGAATAACTGTCAGCTGCTGCACTGTCTGGATGGGCCCATGGTGTCTTCTTACTCCAGCGGAGCTGCCTCTGCCTTTCCTCCTGTAGTAGGCACTGCCTCAGGCAAAGGGGAGCAGAGAGGGGCCTGGGACACATTCTGAACATAGACTTCAGGAGACAAAGACTATGCTTAGGCAACTTCAGGAATAGCTATTTGAACTGGGATAAGTGTCTTGGGTGGCCTCTCAGCTGCAAGTAATGAATCAGTCAAGCAGCAGAAAGCAGAGAGAGAGAAGGAAAGGGTGAATGAGAGGGAGTAAGGATTTAATGCTGGAGACGTGACAGCCAGGGAGAGGGGGCATGCTGTAACAGCATCCTGAAAAGGCAGCTCAGAGCATGCGTTGCATCCAGAGCATGCAAAGGTTAAGGTTTTGAAGATGGACCCAATTCTGGGGTTTATGTGGCCACTTAGATGGTATCATTGCATAGGACATCGGGGAAGAAGGGCTGTAAGCTGCTGTCCATTGCTTGGGCATGAGATGTAATTGTGTGTCTATCCACAGCTAACAATATGAAAACCTAAAAACAGATCTTTCAAGAAAAATGATTTCTGCCTTATTCTTGCACAGCAGCTGGTTTTAATGGTTTTTAACTGTTTGGCTGAAATCACCCACGAGGCATATAATCAAAAGGGTTATGAGCTGCTAAAACTCACTCCTGGAGCATCTGGAAATGCTGTCTCTGGAAACAGGCTTGTTTGGGGTACCTTAATTTAAGCTATGTTGTTCTGCAATTTTCTGGAGAGGGAAATTGGTCAGTGGACAGAGTGGCATGAAGGCCACCTCAATAATTCTACAGTTTGTAGAGCTCCCTGATGTCTCCTTCATCTCAGTTAACTCAAACGGTATGGGACAGTGACACTTAGCTGGGATTACTGGAAATTGTTTGGAAAAAAATGTGTGGAAATACTGTTTACTTGATATTGTAATGTAATTGAGAAGAACTGTAAGACATCTTTAAAGAACAAACTCCTGTTTTAGCATTTGTGTATCCCTGAGAAAATAACAGAGATTTGCTGAATTTTGCCTTTATTTGCCATTTTAGGACAACTATATGCTATTGAATGTTTTACGATGTGCAAGCCATTTGACTGATCTTCATACTCAGTTGTAGGAGGGCAGCATGTGGACTTCACAATCTAGAACAAGTTAAAAAGATGATTTGTCATAAAAGAAGCAGCAGGAATCAGAAGGAGTCAGATAAATTTGCCGAGGATCTGAAGAGTCAGGGTGAGACAGAATAATGCGCAATATTTTCTAGATGTAGGAAAAAGAAAAAGAGACAAAGAGACTATGTTGATACATTATTTTCAGTGTGGCTCTGCTGGCAGACTGAATTCTGTTGGGGATGGCTCATTTCTCCTCAGCGACAACAGCAGGTTTCAAATAACACTTCATATTTCCCAGGTTTAGCAGATGAAGAAAAAGAATTACTTAGGAGGCAAATAGAGCAGATTTGCAAACAGAGGAGAATGTTTTATGGCCAGACTTGGAAACATTTGGCTCCTGCAGATGCCAGAAGACTCTGCATCTGCTTTAATCAATATGGGTTGATCCTTTCTGATTATTTCTCTGAGATCCCCATGGTTCTTAAGGCAGTAGTTTTATATTATGTAGGACAAAGTGACTGCTCAGCTTCACACGGAGGGCAAGTTACCTACAAATTCAAACTGTGGAGCTTTTGATCAGTAAGAAAGGCAAGTGAGAGCCGATGAACTGAGAAAAGACATTTACTAAGAATTCTGTGATTCTCTCTCCAAGGTATCATAGCTGTCTTTCAGTTATGTCTTCTTTAGAGATAACATAGGCTCTTCTGTTTATAATGTCTTCTTTATATTTTTGAGAAAAAAAGAGTAGAAATTAAAGACTTCATTTTCAAGCAGGTTTAAAAGGTACGTGGGAAATTATTGCATTATGCTCAGCTGAGTATAAATAAAAGCAGACAAAGTAATACAAAAGAAATGTGAAAGTGCCCATTAATTGCTGTCTCAGGAGACACAGGTCTTTTATGGCAGCAATCTCTTCAGCAGATGGGATACAAGCAGAAGTAATGTATTTACTGTACTGGGCAAGAGGCAGTTGTTCTTTTAAATCCTTTTACTCCTTTGTTGTATTTTTACAGCAGGAAAGTTCCCTTCAGACACAGAGGTACTTCGAGGCAAGTTGTATGGTGGAAGCAATTTCTAAGGGAAGCACATATAACAGTTGTCCTGAATTCTGGCTCAGAGAAGTCTGGGTTTTGTGTTTTGTTTTGGTTTTGAACTGTTATTGTTCTTTCATGTTTATATTTAGGATCTGTTGGCCTCAAAATATTGTATGGCTGGGCTTGTAAACAGTTGGCCTTTACAGACACCAGAAGACTTTGTTTGCTTTGATCAAAAGGACTGATTATTTCTTTGAGGCCCCTATAGCTCTTGGGGTGATAGTTATATACCACCTACAATAAAGTCAATGTTCAGGTTCTCTTCACGCAGAGCACAACCCACCAGCATATTCAAGCTGTATGTCTATTCAGCTATTAGCAAATGGCCAAGAGAAAAACAAAACAACCTGGAAATGCTGAGCAGTGTAGGGGTCGATGCAGAGGCTCTGTAGTGTCATCTTGACTGCTTTTGTTTTCAGGATGGTTGGATTGGGTTGGAGGGTAATGGGACTAGGTCTCCCTGTATGTTTATACTGTCCCTGTTGTAATGTATCTTTAAACATAAGAGGCAAGGACAGAGGGGAGAAGGCAGGCAAGCACTGTAATGTTTAATTATAAGAGACAAGGATTTTCCAATATGCCCTGCAACACAAAGAACATTTAGATATCAGCACCACAGTATATATTTTCTAAATTACAACACCCACACATTTCCTTAGCCAAGTAGAAGTTTTCCTTCTATGGCTGCATATCTAAAATTAGTCTGAAGGTCAAATCTGAATAGAAACACCCTTGCCATTGAAAGTGCTGGGAATGATTGGTGCACATTGGGCTCAATTTTCCCATCGAAAACCTCCATTTATTTTTTTAAATAACAGTCACTTTTACAATTAAAGAGGTTGGAGAAAGGCAAAATGAGGCCTGCAGTATAAAATCACCATAAATATTCTGCTTTCACTGCAAAGCTATTTTTACAGACAACTATTTTACATGTAACGAGATGGATATAGTGAAGCCATCGTATAAAAGATGCAACAAGAGGTTTCCAAATAGCTCAGCTATGTGAAAGAAAGGTCTTCAGGTCTGGAAGGTGTTTGTATTTGAAAGATATACACAAAGAAGAATTCTAAGGAAGAAATGCATTGTTGAGAAGAAATGAATAGTTTAGGTCTAAAAATAGTTGCTTAACCTGCGATTGTATTATATGAGGATTATGCAGCTGATACTGCACAAACGCAAAAGCACCGTCTTGCAAGAAGTACATTTATCAGCCACAGTGTTTTATTGAGTGCTTTAATAATACAAGTGTACATCAACTGATCCACAGTCAAAAGTGGCAGGTCCCTAAGAAATTTACAAGCACTTTTTCTTTTTTTTAAGTAAATCAAAATACATATTAATTTGTTCAATACAATAGCCTTTTGTGTGGGAAACAGAAGGCTATAGTGATAAACACAGTCTTAGTAATGCACAGTGATTCTTGATTTTAAGCTTTTATACAAAACTTGTTCCCAGTAGCATGCACCCACCATTAAAGACTTCAGTACAAAAAAATAACCCTAAACACTACATTTAAGTAGAAACGAGATATAATTTTGAATTTGTTTGTTTTTCCCAAAACCACATGAAAGAAAAAAACCAAAACCCCACACATTAATACAAAGCTTTGTGACAAAGCTCTATACTATTACAGATCCAACATTCTTTGCACTGATAACCAAAATTCCCTGTCTACATTTGAGGGAAACGACTTTCAAGTTAACGGAACAAAAAAACCCAAAACAAATACAAATAAAAATAAAACCAAAAAGAAAGGAAGGACAACCTTTTGTCACAAAATGGTTCAAAGTTTAATAAAAAATAAGAATGAAGGGAAGGGCTATTGATGCACTTGGTGAATGTGCTTGCACAGGTCCAGCAAATCCTAGAGTAGGTTCCTATGTGGCGTATCGCTTGGTCCACTGTCTGGCCATTCTGTCGTGCTCTGCTCTGTTAGTCATATACTGAGTGGCAATGCTTCCAACCAGGGGGTCAGCTGAAAAAGAAACACAAACCGTGAAATACCCGTCAGCCTTGGAAGGATGAAAAAGCTGTTCTTAGATCCACATTCATTCCGGTTTAACCATAACAAGATGCCACGTATAGTAGTCCCATTGTGAAAGCATTCATGCATACATGAAGAAAGGAAGATGATGGGGGAGAGTTGGCTGTCAATTAGCTACACATTTCTAGTAAACATGTAACTAAAATAATTTTCTAAAATCCTGCCTCACAGATACATGTTTCAATAATTTTATTCTGAGCTAAAACCCACTTTCAAGTGATAAGAACAAACACATTGCATCACTTATTTATGGTATTAAGACTCCCACAAATATCTATGCTATCACCTAAGAAGAGGATGGGCACTAATTGTATTATCAGATTCAAAGTTGCTGGTTTGTGGGGTTTCTTTTAGCTTTAAAGAATAAAGACAAGGAATTAGGGCAGTAAATACTACTTTCAAAGCAACAAAAGTTAATTCCAAACTTTGGGAATGGTTGGTAATTTATGGGATCTTTCTGAGCATTCATATGGCCAGAATGCTGCGTGATTTGGTCTGGATCTACAAATTACTTCAAATAATTGATCAAAACCAATCAGCCCTCTAGGAAACCACAAAACAAGACAAGATTTCAACAGAAGTGACTGTCTGTAACCAACACTATTTTTCACACATTTTTCACTTTGCAATTTAAGAGATAGAGTGTACAGAGATTTTGCCACTGGGGAAATCCATACCCTTGATATTTCTGCTGCAATGCTAAATTCCTGGGATTGTACTATGAAAGTTCAGAAGCACTGATACAATATTTTTTCCTGGCTTAGGATACTGACCATGACTTCTTATGAGGGCCAGTTAATAATGAGCTTTACAGATGTCTGGAGATGGTGTCATTGAACAATATGAATCTTGGCTTTGCAGTACAGTCAGAATCTGAGTGTGGGTGGTTTTGGCTGAGACAGAGTTAATTTTCTTTACAGTAGCTAGTATGGAGCTATGTTTTGAATCTGTGCTGAAAGCAGTATTGATAATACAGGGATGTTTCCACTATTGCTGGTCAGGGCCTTTCCTGCCCCTCACCTCACTCCACCAGTGAGTGGGCTGGAGGAGCTCAAGGAGCTGGGATGGGACACAGCAGGGATGGCTGACCTGAACCAGCCAAAGGGACATTGCATGACATGACGTCATGCTCAGCAGATAAAGCTGGGGAAAGGAGGAAGGGGGGATGTTTGGAGTGATGGCGTTTGTCTTCCCAAGTAATGGTTACATGTGATGGAGCCCAGCTGTCCTGGGGATGGCTGAACACCTGCCTGACCATGGAAAACAGTGATCAAATTCCTTGCTTTGCTTTACTTTTGTGCGTGGCTTTTGCTTTCCCTATTAAACTGTCTTTATCTCAACCCACAAACTTTCTCACTTCTACTCTTCTGATTCTCTCCCCCATCCCACCAGTGGTGGGGAGGGGAGCGAGTGAGCAGTTCTGTGGGGCTTAGCTGCTGGCTGGGGTTAAACCACAACAGACGTTTGCATTATTAACCACTGAGATTAAAACTGTTACAGAATCACAAATTCCTGGGATGACATCAGGCCTCCTGCAAAGCAGAGTAACTCTGGTCTTCTTTGTTTCTTGAATAATATCTAATGAAAAAATCTTTTGTCTTGAATGTACGTTCAGGAAAAGCCCATAATTTGAACCTTAAGTTTGCACCTCCCAAATTAGTAAGGCAAGTTACCACTGTAATAGTGGTGTGCCTACTTGCCACAGTCTCAGTCCTGCAAATGTTTACTACATATGCTTACCTTTAATATCTTAATATATCCAGAGGAGGTCACCAAGGCCTGGACTTCACTATTTTTACATACATGAATGTCAAAGAAGCATATCTGGACTAAGAGCATTTTTGGATCACATTGCATTTGTCCTGGAGGACATAGAGGACGATGTGTCAACTCCAGAAAGGCAATAAAATAGAGAATACAAGATAAATTGAGGCCCCTTAATTAAAAGAACTAGAAGACTTTGTTCCCAACACTCATAAGTGTTGGTTATAGTGCCCTACAAAATACCAGGTATGAGGAACAAAAAATGGTTCCTCTTTACCTCCTAACCCAAGCAGCACATGGCTGAGAGCCACCTGCTTCTCAGCTGGGCTGCACTGTTTAAGGATTATTGTGAAATCTCCATTAGTAGGGCCCAATACGTATATATAAAACAACCACTGTGTAACCTATCTAATTAAGAGATAAAAAAGAATACTGGATCTCAAAATTCATGATGGTACTTTTCCCATGTTTCCATTTCTCATTACCATAAAACTGTTTCTTATTTTCCATCTGAGGTTTTACTCTTGATGTTAGAAATTTTTTATCTACTAAACTGCTCTTTTTTTTTTTTAAGAAGTAACGTGATTCATCAGCAAATCCAAGTTCATTTTAGAAATTGACAACAAATGGGACCGTGTCCAAATGACACGGAGAAACAAGGGACTGGCATATAACGCTACATCAGGGCACGTCTGGAGCAGTGTGTCCAGTTTTGGGCTCCACAGTTCAAGAGGATAGAGAACTTCTGGAAAGAATCCAATGGAGGACTGCAAAGATTATTAGGAGACTAGAACATCTCTCTTATGAGGAAAGGCTGTGAGACCAGGGGCTGTTTTGCCTGGAGAACAGAAGAATGAGAGGGGCTCTTATCAACACTTATAAATACCTAAAGGATAAGTTTAGTGCTCAGTGACAGGACAAGGGGTAACTGGCACAAGCTGGAACACAGGAAGTTCCTCTTGAAGAGAAACTTCTTTCCTGTGAGGGTGAGGGAGCCCTGGCACAGGCTGCCCAGGGGGAGTGTGGAGTCTCCTTCTCTGGAGGTTTTCAAAACCTGCCTGGACATATTCCTGGGTGACCTGATTGAGGTAAATCTGCTTTAGCAGGGGATTGAACTCTAGAGGTCCTTTCCAGCCTCTACCATTCTATGATTCTGTAACGTATTATCAAAACAATGTAGTGAAAGAACTGAAAATAAACCCATGATAAAATGAATAACAATAACAGGATAACTATGCAACTCATGGCCTGGCAGTAGGAATGTATTTTGTGACCTCTGGGATCACCAGAAACATGGTGTGCCTGGCTGGAGAGCCAGGGTGGCACGTCCCCACACACAGCCCTTTCCCTGCCGTGTGGGCACCCCAGCCCTTGGAGTGCTGGTGCCTGGGGAAGCTGGGACGAGTCAGAGACATTGCATGCAGCACTTGACAGCACCGACACCCGGGAACAGTGTTGGGGTGGTGCTGGCTGCAGTGGCCACATGTGAGGAGTTATGCCATGGTACACACCGCCAGCTCACCAGAGAACCTGCTGCAACTCTGTGGACCTGGAAATCTTTAAGGTCTTATAATTTACTGTTTCTTCTTGTCCCTCTCTAGACTCTCACTTCTAGAAATCTGTTCTAGGACCCCTCTATTGCCTTTAGATTGTTTAAAGAAAATTTTTATCCAGTAGTCTGATTAGTTCAATGTAGAATTGGAACACGCCAGGAGTTACGGCATCAAATTTCATGTTAAAGGACAGCACCAGTAATGAAAATATATTAAAACCCCATGAAATTAAACAAGCATAGACAGAAGCTAAAGTTCAGTGATACAGCTTACATGGAAAATGTCTGCCAAGAGAACTTAAAGTATGAAGCTACTGGATGATTTATAGGAAGACTGCAGCTGCTAAATCCTCCCTCCACCCCCCTCATATGTAATCCTCATGTAATATCAGAATTCATGAAATTACCCTGTACTTAAATGTAGTTTTGAAAGCTAGGCAAGCTGGAGCTTGTCCCTAGCTTAAAAGGGTTGGATGCGCTGCTCTACAACACCTTGTCATCATCTTTTGCAGCCACTTAATATGACTGTATAAGGAAGAACATTCGTGTCTCATGTCTGTTGTAAGGCTAATCAAATTTACAGCCCAGTTCTAGGGAGTAATGCTATTGGGGATTTGGATGAGCTGAGGTTTGGTCATTACAAAATTTCAGCTGTGTTTAATGCTAGTTACACTGCTTTATCATTCAGAAGACAGGTTATAATTCTTCTTTAAAACTACTTTTCCCCCAGAAAAATGAAAATATATTGCTATACTGTATTTTTCTCTGCTTGTATTTTTACAGCTATTTCTATATCAGCAAATAGCAATTTCAGAGCAGAATTCATCTCTTGGGCTTTTCAATGCTCTTTTAAAACTACAGCAAACATACTCTAGTGAAATAAAAAATGGAGATGGTGTATTTAACAGCTTGATTTCAACGTGCCTTCTCCATCAGCCACATGATATGCAATGAAATTCCAATTGGTAGTGCCAACGTGGTTAAAAAGACACACATTTAGACTTAAAATGTACATTATTGGTGTTTGTATGCATTATATATATTTTTTTATGAGCATTTATAAAGTAGAATTATATTTTTACTGCAGTATTTTACAGTTTTAATAGAGAACAGCTGATGGATCCAGTTATTACACCATCACAAGTGTGTTCTCAGAAAGATTTCTGGACGATCTTAAAAACCAAAAAAACCCCACAGCCCTATAAAAGTCTCATAGTTTCTTCAGCCAAATATTTACAATGTAGGTTTTTTTTGATCCAGGTTTAGATTCAGCTCTGTATCAAGGGGAATTTGGAAGAGCAGGCGTCTAGCTGAAGAAGCAGAACTAAATTGGTAGAATTTCTAAAGGTTAGAGGCAACTGGAAAGGTCTTATTCCAACTCCTGAGCTAGGACTCCTTCCTCACATCTGTGAGAGGCATCCCATCGAGAGAATCTATGGAACTACATATGCAAAAACACTAGTTACCAAACATTACATTAGTTTCTTTTCCTTGGATGGGCTGTCTGAAATGTAAAAGAAAACAAACAAGTGATTTTTTTTTTTATCTATCTGGACTTCAGTTACACATTTAGAAGAGTTTTCAGTTTATGGAATACTGATTATTTTGTTTAGGGCTGCTGCTCTTTCTAAATCTTCTGCTGTATTCTTTTTTCAGTAAAAAAAGAATGGCAGGTGCTTGGGTTTTTTTGCGCCTGCTCTGTATGTTGTCTATAGGACAGCTGCCTTGGAGCATCATTATACAGCAGCACAGGCAGGACTAGTTACCCTAAAATTAAACCTCCCCAAAAGAAAAGCTCACATTTTCAGTAACTACATTTTGTTTGGTGATTTCAGTGCAAATAGTAATGTAGGACAGAATATATTCCACCAATGGCTTGCAGTTAAACCTAAGGTTTCCGAATCAATTTTTTGGTGTTTTTTGATATTGTACCAACCTTTATGAAATAAGTTACAAGAGACAAACTAAAAAAATCCCTAAGATTGCAGAAAAAGCTGAAACCACCAATTCATTGAAACACTAGTTTTCCTCATAGCAAATTCTGACAGCTTGATGTGTACCAAAAACATCCTTAAACTTAATTAAAAAAAAAAAAATTAATACCTAAATAGAATTTCTTATGTTGTCTTCAGTGGCATCCAGACCAGTGTTATAAGAAGACCAGTCAGTGAAAACTGCAGATAAAAGCAATGTGAGACATGCTATACCAAAAATGTCATTTAATACTCCAGGAGGGAGGGATTAAGAAAAAATGAATTGTTTGAGAGTAATTTTATTTATAGTGTTACTTTGCCTCAGGAAATGTCCATAGTTAGCCATATGTCACCTGTTTCAAGCTTAATGAACTCCTAGAAGACCATGTCAAGGACACTGTGTGTCTTGATGTGGAAAATGAGGTATGTGACATGCATCATAGTACCTTCAGTAATCTTACAGCAGCAGTGTTGCTCTATTTTGCTATCATTGATAATAATGCACAGAATAAGTAATTCTTTGGAGGCAGGGACAGGTGAAGAGGCATACTGAATTACTCCACTAACCTTTCACCTTGGAAAAGAGTGTTCAAAATCAGGGCAGAAGTGGAAGTGAGTGCAGCACAGCACTAATCCCTGTTTGTGCAGTAATAAAACTAGCCTCACAGTTGGAAGTCTGATCAACACACATGTATGAACTGGAACAACAGAGTGATTCAAGCCAGAACAAAGGGCAGTAGCGGGGCTCTGAATTGCTTTACACACCCTATGAACTGAACTACAATTTATTTCTGACTTTCATAGCATCACAGTTCCAACCCTCCATATAGAATGTATTTATCCATCTATGACACTCCTTGAAAACTGCACAGAAGAATGATGAAGTGATCAGTAAGCACTGTATAAAAAAAGGAAAAAAAAAAAAAAGGAGAAATGTTTCAGTAAACGAAAAAACATAATCTTTAGAGGAGAAAAGATCAAATTCTAGAAATCTGTAATGTCTACTAGGAAAGAAGTCCATGAAGTTAACACTCATTTTAGCAATCAGTTTACAGCAGAAATCATATGATATGCAGTACAACAAACTCCGCTTCAGGAACTAGTTTTGCCGATATGCTTGGTTACATCTTGACACTTGAGATAAATTCTAAAATACATAGGCTACATCAGTGTGCTAAAACATCAAAAGAGGCCTGCTGAAATTACCTTACAGCTCATGTACCTCACTAGGCTGGCTACTATGGTTGACATGGCTTTAATGAACAACAACTGTATGACCCTTAAAGGTTGTTCTCACCACAGTAAAATGAGATGCAGTAAGGTATCACTTGACATAGTTTTCTTAGATACAAGGTTATTGAATGTGTTGGCATCAAAAGAAACAAAGGCCTACTTTGTTATGTCACTTCTCAGTTTCTGATTAAACCCTGGCTTGTCTTTCCAGATGTAACACAGGAAATATGGGGTAGACGTGTAAGAACTTGAGGTACAACCTTTGGAAAAGGATCTGAGTATTTAAACTGACTGCTTCTGCTTTTAGAGAAGTGAAAACTGTGCTATGTACTGTAGCTTCTGTAACTTTAAAAGCCTAAGTTTGCCAAAAGTTTTTCACCCCACATAGGAAAGCCAACCTAGTGGTCATTGTGCTAGTGTAGGGCTAAAGGAGACTTAATAGTTTTGCACCAGGCTTCCTATGAAGTTATGTTCATAAGTGCATTCCATGGTCCTAATCACTCAGTCATCCAGTCCTTGGCTACCTCTCTAGCTATACATCTAAAGTATTTCTCATGGGAGAAATCAGAGCAAGTGCAGGAGGTGAAAGGGAAGGTGAGATAAAGCATGAAAGACCGTGTGGTTTTGTACAGCCAAGGTGCAGCAGGGTGCATATCTGGGCAGGTAAGCAGGGAAATGGCCACATCACACTGCTTGCAAGAGATCAAACTCCAGAGTGCTTTTTGGTCTCCATGATTTGCAAGTACTCCTGATGACTTCAAGAAAGGTAAGTGGTCTTACAGCTGTTTCTCTGTTTCTCATCTGTAAAACTGAACATGTACTTCTCCATCACCCAGGATACTGTGAGAATAAATATGCTAAAAATTGTGAGGTATCAAGTGTGGTAATTCTGGCCGTATAGATGTGTATCGTAAAGAGACTGATATTCCTGACTTTATATTCTGAGCTCTGTAGAATTGTCAGAAACACATTTTACTTCTGTTAGTTTGTACAATGATTAAAGTTACACAAATATGTGTGACTAGAGTCCAATGTCCAAACTGTTGTCTAGAGGAAAACGTTACCTATCTTCAAACAAAAAAGAACTCCATCTATCCAATTTAGAAAATATGCATTTACTAAAATATCCATTTTGGATACATCAAAGGACAAATTCAATCCTCTTTCTAGACTTGCATTTGATTGCTGTCAGGCTACCTACCACAGATCTGTGTGAAATATGAGGCTGCCTAAGAAAAAAGATGTTTCAGAAATAAGGAGTATTATCTGGCCCAATTTTATTAACATAGCTCTTAAAGGAAAGCATTGGCAGCGATTCAGGTCTGTATCTTGCCAAGGGAAATCATTCCTGTTTAAAGAGTAAAGTTTTTTTCTGTCTTCAGTTTTTAGCAGGATTTCTATAAACTTCACTGGCTGACTGGGAGTTAACTGAGGCAATCATGGATCAATGAGAAACAGTGTACTGATCTTGAGAAGTTGTCTTTAATTAAGGAAGAACAAGCACCTATTAGAAGTGTCAGCATGCTGAAACAATTAAAATTCTGAAATAACACACTTCACTTTGATGCTTGGATGCATCTCAAAATGAAAAGCACAGATACATTAGCAACGTATCTGTTCGTAATAATGAACTCAATTGAGAAATGGTCATTGTTATTACAAAAAAGAAGGTGTTAGCAAAATAAGAACTTGATATGAAAGACATTACACGGCACATGACTTGATAAAATTTTCAGAAAAATATCATAGCAATATGTATTTACATTGTCAAAGATGACTGGGAGTGGAAAGTAAGGAAATCTCAACACTCTGAGATCAAAATGCTGTCAGGCAACCAAAATGCAAAGATCCACTGGCTTGAATGCATAGAGTCATAACTATATTTTCCAAAAAACCACTGTGGATTATTATTTTTTTTGTTCTATAGGAATTCCAGAGTGTTCAGAGTTTTTTTCACTTAAAGAAAAAAGAACTATTTTTTTCCCCTGATTTGTTTCTTCTCACTTTCCACTAATTACCACCTTCAGGCAAAGGAGTGACCTATGGGTCTTACACAGCCTGGATGAACAGTGTAATCTCAAACCACCTGGGTATAAAGGCATTCCCTGCGACTATGCTTTGTACAGTGTTAGACATCCTATAATCACAGACACCAAATGTAGTTTACTTTGCAAGAAAACCAGGAGGTCCAATAGGATCCACACTTACTATGTGGATTCCCAGGGGACAGGGAGGAGAGGTGAGTGTGAAATCAATCACCAGGTGAGTGAGAAAATAACATCATTTTAGTAACCAAATGGGCTATCCACTTGTAAGTTAACTTCAGAACTTGAATATAACTATGTTTAATTATGAACATGTTCTCATAAGACTAGAAGGAAAAATAGATTAAACAAAATAATCAGCATTCATCAAGTATGCAAGTTTAGCTCCTGGATTAGTTGCAATGAAGTTAACATGGCAATGCCGAATAAGGATTGAGTTTATGATATTTACAGTGACAATTCCATATCTACTAACAGGCAAAATAATTGTATTTGTAAGTCCTGTCTTTCCTGTGTGAGGGTCACATTGACTACATTGTCATGCCTGACTAAATGATAAACATTTTGCCAAATGGTTTCAGGTATTGTCATAAAAAGTCTTGAGACTTGGCTATAGAAAAAAGCTAGATAATGTAGAGATGGAAAACACGTTGAAGGTCATGTGCTTCTACTAGTATAGTACTGTGTCTTACAGAAGCTTCTACTTTTATGCCACTTTATCTAATTTGTATTACAATGACCCAAGCAATGAGGATTCCAGCCCTTGAGAATATTCCGAAATCTAATTCATCTTAAATTTGAAAATATTCTGCTCCATAGAAAGGCTTTTTTCTAAGCCTCGTACAGCTGGAAAATTCTAAAAACAACTTACTAATCAGAGCTCTATTTCTCTTTCTTGTATGAGTATGAAATCTTACAGTACAGCCCTTCCTTAAATTTGGGCCAATTACATCATACATTTTTCTATTTAAATAACTGTCTGCTACTCCAGTTAATGCACCTGAACTTAATTTGCTATGAAAATAGGGATTCTGAAAGACACACTGCATATAATTTGTTTCATTTGTTGCCTTTGATAGATCTGCAAAACTGTAAAAAACAAAACAACCATTTCCTCCTTCCCGGTTGAATAATGTAGAAAATTAGCCATGCAAAATAAGGGACGTGTCTTGCAGTAGTGTAAATCTTCTCTCAAGGTAGAATCTAAACAGCTCAGGAATATTAATTTCTGAAATCTTACTCAAGAAAGTGAGAAGCTAAATGATTTAATAGCTAACATACTTATATCCAGGACTATAAATTTTGTTTTTCAGGACTGAATCTACATTCTTGTGAATGTATTAGAAAGCCAAATGTAACAGGCTTCAGGAGGTTAAAGAATCTAGAGCAGTGTGATATCTATGGTGAAACATGAATAATTGTATTTTAAGAACAGAAAGAAGCACTCTTAAAAATAGATGTACCAGTTAGGGTCCTGATGGTGGTTCATAGGCAATTCATAGGTAAAAAAAATCTGAAAATCTGTCCTTACCTTCATGTTAAAAAAGGTACACAGGAAAAAAGAAACCCTCAACCCAAAATCAAAACCCCACTTAATAAATGGAACTAAGTCTAAACAAAAAATGTGTGGTACAAAAATTCAGTTGGACTCATGTCAGTTTATTCCCGCTGAGATTTGAGCTATTTCTAAAATCTGGAAATAATGAATATTAGATCATTATGAGATTATTAAATGAATGAATTATTACAAGATAAGGAAACTAAGTGTAGGAGTACAGGTAAAATATTATGTCTAAATTTATTGGTTTTCTAGTTTTCATTATTTTCCCCCTAAATATTTACAGTCCTATTGTTGAGAAAATATCTCCAGTAGAATTGGTGAAGCTCATAAGCGTTGCGTCTACTTTGTTCAAAAGATTCCAATGTAATTAAGGACACGTTGGTATTGGCTAGATAAAACCTGCACAAAAAATTCCAAATAACATGTAATGACTGTAAATCATTGGAGTGTATTTTGAAAGTAAAAGGCAAGTTAATTTTTACCTTGAAATTCATTCATTTTAAGCTAAGATGCTGTATTTTACACATGAGAAATAACTAATAGCTTTATTTAAATACTTCATATTGTTAAACATTTAACATTTATGCTTTATTTTGTTCCCAGTTCACACAAAGATTTATTATGTGCACGCACTAAATTACCTGTCTTCTCTCTGAGGTAATAGGGCATAGGAAACCTCCACTGGTACTACTTTAAATTACACGTTTAGTGAAAGGAAAATGAATTGTAACCTCTTGTATTTGTAGCATCCATCACTTGTGCATTTTCTCAATCACTTTTAATTAAATGATGTCTGAGGTAAAGCTCATAGAAACCCCGTCTCTCTTGAGAGGAAAGGCATGATTTTTTAAAAACTCTGTATGTATATTTATCATATAGCTTCCATAAGCTTTGCGTTAAAAAAAAAAGTCAATCAAAATGACAGGTGTTTTTTTTTCCAGATTTACTTTCATTTTGTGCTAAGCCTCAATTCTATATTTTGTAGAATCCTCTTTCAAGGATCAATAAAAATTAGGAACAGTTAAGGGTAGTGACAAGACTCTTTTCTGTCATGAGTGCCAATTATATCCCTTTACATTTCTTTCTTGATACAGATGTACGAAGCCTCTTTACTGATTTGATTTTAGTCAATCTCTAATTTAATTGGATGCCATTTAATAAACTGATGATTGGGTATTATTATGTCTGAAGTTCAGTTCTTCTCACCTCATCTTAATTAAAAAACACAATAGGAGTAGAAAATTTACAGAAAAGGACATAAAATCATTAGCAGCATGGTCAAACCTTTCCCATTTAAACAATGGTTGAAATCTAGGCTTATTTCTTTAAAAAAAAAGAGACATAAGACAAGACAAGCAATTTTGTAAGGAAGATGACAAAAAAAGTGGTCTTGCTTCTCTTTTCCATGATAAGAAAAGAACACAAAAACCCAAGACATTTAGCAAAAGTAGAATCTTCATCCACCAGATAGTCAAACACATCCAAGAAGACAGATATTAGAATAGAATTTTAGGAAAATTAAAAAAAAGAATTAGAAAACTCACTAGTCACGTCACCACCACCTAAGCTGTCATTGCAAATTCTGTGATTACTGCTCATGCTTCAGCACATAATCTGATCATTAGCTGTGATTAGGAGGGAAATTCCTCTCCAGTATATTACTGTATGACTAAAGTGCTTTGAGGGAATTTCATGCTTTTCACTGAAACACTGAGCAATAGTTATAGGCAACGAACCTGACTGGACTGAGTAGTGCTGGTTTTCTGTAAGAGAATGACTATACTCTTCTTTTTAGTGATTATTCTTTGTAGAGTTACAGATATGTGTGAAAAAAAACAAGAACAGGCTAAGTGCATATGTGACTGGTATCTGGTGCTACAGTTAATGGCTGCTTTATGCCTTGGATACCACAAAATCCAGATTACACAATTTATTTCTAAAAAGTTATCCCTACTGTTCACTTTCTAAATTACATAAATGCACCAATTTTCTTATGTAAATAGCTCCAGACACTTTCCTGAGAAAAAAAATATTTAAACAGACTGTAGATTTCTGAAACCATAATGGGGGTTTTAAAACTAAGTATTTCTAAACAATCTTACTTCTATAGTTGTCTTAATCTTTTTAATTATGTCTTGTGAGCTTTGAATAGCCTAAATCTAAACACATGAAAAGCCTTTATGCACATGAGCAACGCTCTTCTAACCATAAGGTGTTGCCAGTGTGCAGCTGAAAAGAGCAAAGATTCAGGCCAACATAAATAGTAATCCTGATCCAAGCCTCCTCCCCTTGCACATATAATTAGGAGATATTCCAAGACATATTTTCCTGAGAACTACTAAAGGGATGACAGTTCACAAATGTTTTTCCTGCTGTTAGAATAATCCCACAGTCAGGCATTCATGTTGAAGGGACTTAGTCAAATGATAAGAACAAAATCTTATAACCGTTCCATCAGCTCTTTATGGCAAAGCAAATTAATTATCTTTCAATGCTTTTATATGTGCAATTTTCATAATGTGGTGCTGCATTGCTTACATTTACATATGTTTAATTTCATGTTTATAGATCATGTCCACAGAGTTTAAGACATATAGGTGCACATGTCTGCAAATACTTAAACATCAGATATATAGAAAGTCTCTTTATGGCAGTGCAGACAGAATCCCAGTGGGACTTTGGATGCCTAAATCCCATGGGAGGTACTGAAAACTCTGCTGGCTCTCTGCTGGCATTTTTGGATGCCTAAATGCTGAACATGAGTCAGCAACGTGCCTTCATGGCCAAGAAGGCCAATGGTATCCTGGGATGCATCAAGAAGAGTGTGGCCAGCAGGTCAAGGGAGGTTCTGCTCCCTCTCTACTCTGCCCTGGTGAGGCCTCATCTGGAGTCCTGTGTCCAGTTCTGGGCTTCTCAGCTCAAGAGGGACAGAGAACTTCTGAAGAAATTCCAGCACAAGGACACCAAGATGATCAGTGGACTGAAACATCTTGCATACAAGGAAAGGCTGTGGGAACTGGGGCTGTTTCGTCTAGAAAAGAGGAGACTAAGGAGAGATCTCATGAATATTTACAAATATATAAATGGTGGGAGTCAGAAGGTTGGGACATCCCTTTTTTCTATAGTAGCTAGCAACAGGACAAGGGGTAATGGGATGAAGCTGGAACACAATAAGTTCCATTTAAACATAAGCAAAAACTATTTCACTGTGAGGGTGAGGGAGCCCTGGCACAGGCTGCCCAGAGGGGTTGTGGAGTCTCCTTCCTTGGAGGTCTTCAGGACCCTCCTGGACATGTTCTTGTGCAACCTGATCTAGGTGGACCTGCTTCTGCAGGGGTTGGACTAGATGATCTCTAAATGTCCCTTCCAATCCCTACCATTCTGTGATTCTATGGTTCTATAACATATTGGTATTGTGTGTCCAGATCAGATTATGAGAACCTAAGTTATTCAAATATAATAGAAATTAGTATTATATATATACTAGAGCATACATAGAAAAACACAGTATCTTTTGGATTGAATGGAAAAAGAAACCAGCTCTTATCTCTGGAATATATGATGTGATGGTCTAAATGCAGATGTATCACTTCAATAAATACATAGCAGGTTCTGCAGAACTGGCAGGGGAATATACAGTATTTAAAGATAAATAGGTACTTTCTGACTGAAAGAACTGTGATGCAATTGGTGGGATTGTTTTGCTCATATGAATGAAGTTGATGGTGATGGGTTTCTTCCAAGGCAATCCCACTTTTGGCATTATCATTCTGCACTCACTGAGTGCAGAACAAAACCCATCAGTTTTATGCTGCATTTTTCTTTTGTGCTCCTTTAGGACAACTTATTATGATGGCCTTTATGTAAAACACCCATACACTCTGCTCCCAGTCCAGAAGCACCAAGATAGCAGAGCAGCCACACACTACGTTTTGTATTTGCTGAGTAAAAAAGCCACTGGAGTGAGCTCATTTCATTTGGAGACAATCCAAGACAGAGATTTAAAATGGGACAGAAAGGTTATGCTGCAACTTAGAACAAACCCCAAAACATTACTACATGACTTGATTCCTCGCTGCTTTAACTTTTGTTTACTCTCTCTCACTCGTTGCCATGCTTGAGTGACAGGGCATAGAGTATTTTCCTGCTTCAGACACAAAGAAAGCATTTTCCATTGTGCTGAAACAGCCCAGAAACCTGCCCGTTTCCTGACAGAGCACAGTATACAAACTCTGAAGAAATTGGAAAAACAGCTCCAAGCTAAAGGATATAAATAATCTCCGACAACAGAACAATTTCATTGTTTACACAACCCTCTGCTGCTTACAAAAAGGATATATGGCAAAATGAGATGATTTTGTTGTATGTCTGATAGTTCTGTGCTGTGATGTTGCACCTGGTAACCTGTGAGTGCCAGGGAAGAATCAAAATAGCAGGGGTTAGGCAGCTTCAAAAAATTGGACAAATGAAATATTTTTGCCAGTATTCCAGTGATTTTCCAGAATATTCATCACATTTGTCAAATCTACTCAAATATGTTCTGGATTATTACAGGAGTATATGTGATTTTTCTGTCTTCTATATGTTTTGACAAAAGGGTTCTAAAAAGAAACAGAATTTCATTACAAACCAGCACAGATTATATTTGCACACAAGAAAGACTAAGAGTCCTTTTTGATAAACTGAACAAACCTGTTAAGCTGCTAAATTGGAAGGAAAAATATCAGATTGGATTCTGAAGCAGTTTGTGATAGTAGCAAAATGTGCAGATCATGGCTTTAAGGAAAAAAAGAATTACAAGAATGAGGAAAATGAGCTCATCCCTTGAACTTGCTGTCATCTAGAGTTTCTAAACTGAGGGGTGAGGGGAAAAGAAGGAATGATAAGTGAGAAGTCTAAAAAATTGCAGAACATCTGATGTGAACTGGCACTGACAGAAAGCAGCCTCTGCTATGGACAAGCACCAGAGGAGGAGAAACATCATACACGCTTCCTGTTAGATCAAGATGTATTGAAGAACAGAGAGAAAAAAGATACATCCAGTCTGCTGAGTGGGCATGGACCTGTTCTTCATTACCTAGGGCTGGGTAGCTATTTTAAAGTTTGAACACGGAAACCAAAGAGAGCTGTGACCACAAGTCAGCCAAATCCTCACTCAGAGCCAAATGCTTCAGCATGGAACAGATTTTATTTTTTACAGCCATGTTACATTTTCCTCTATTAAGCTGCCTTAGATTTATTTTTAAACCTTTTTTTTTTTTTTCTTTTTGGACAGGCTAAGGCTTTCAAATCTCTCAGTACTTCTGAAAACAGATCTTTTTTATTGATACAGTAGACATCTATTAGTGTATTAAAATGCATGCTGGTATGGCTGGGGCTTATAGGCTGAAAAAACAGAGCTATTACCGTGGAAACTATATATGTGGACACACACTCACTTTGCAAATTGCCATGGCAATTTTGGATGTCAATGTGCCTGTACCAGAGATGATGAGCCCAAAGCAGAGTCAGGACAATGTAGTGTGTTAGTGGGTGTCAGGTTAAAGGTTGCCACCCTCATTCGATCTCTCACTGGAACATGTATTTTCCTGAGAAGGTACAACTGAACCTAGTTCCCTTTGGCTTGGGTGTGCAGAAGACAATCCCATGGATGATGCAGGGGGCAGGAGCTCCTACCAAAGTGGCAAGGGACTTCCATAACCGTTCTATCTAAATTTACCTGCCAATACCTTACACTAATTGGTAGAGATTAAGGAATTGCTACAAACAACTTGGATAAAGCTTGAATTTCCCAAACACTAACACAAATTCAAAATGTGGAGGTGCTCAAAACTTTCTAAACATCAGATCTATCCACATTACATTTGAGTCCATACCCTGGGCCCTCCTGTTAAGCATGTAGTCACACACCCTGGCCAGAGCCATTACAATAGTGAGCTTCAGGGAAAGCTGCTGAAGGCAAATCTGCTGAGGGACAGGGCAGTGACATTGCAGCAGGACACCAATTTCCCACTGCTGGCTGAAAAGGAAACTGAAAAGGGCTGAGAAATTGAGACAGCATGTTAATTCAACTCTTCCTCTTACATGTTGTATGACTTAACTCTCCCCACATACTCTTGTTTTGCAAAGGTCCTGGAAACAGACAGCAGCAATTCTAGCAGCTTTGTAGTATGGCAAATACCATTTAGGCTTTTAGGGCTTCTGTGCTTATGTTGAAAAGTCACTCTCCAAAGTGCTGTTTCAGATCCCATTGAGGATCAAAGATGTGCATTAAATTACACTATTGAATCCTTTTCTGCAAAGGATGACAGAACTAGGATTTTACACTCTCAGCAGCAAGAGTACAGAACCTTTCAAACCTTCAGGAAAATAACAAGGGGGAAAAAAAAAGAAACGGGAAAAAGAATATTGTAATAACGCCATCCCTTCCCTAAAGTTTCTTAAATACCAGCACTCTCATGTAGATGCAGGTAAAGGTATTAATATTTTTTGGCAGAAAATTTAAGCAAACCTAAATCACACTAAAACACATGGATAATTTATAATTGCAATAGAAAAACAACAACAGTATGTTGTCCAAAGTTGCTACTTATATCTACTCCGTGATGAAAACAATGAAGTTTCTGAGGAAGATAAAGGCAAAAACACAAGGGTAACTTAACTCATACAAAGAAAGTCTGAATGCATGTCCTGTGTCCCTTAGTGAGACAAGTAAAGATCCTCATAATCTTAGGATCTTGAATGACTTAGCTTATCTAAGCTTAGATATGTGTAAGTCACTAAAATGCACAGCCACATTACTTAATGTGGGCTAGCAAAATATGAAACCATCTAGCAAATTCATGATTCATGTCGGTACTTGTGAAAAACAGTACATACGCTTCTAACCAATGAAAACCACAATATATGTTGCAAAGTTTTTTTATCAGTCTACTTTTCAGACACGCTGAGCAACTGCAACTCCTATAAAAGTTTTCGGGGCTCACATCAAAGTAACACAGCGTTATCTGTCCTCATTTATTCTTCTATGCACATTTACTGTGAGGACACATGTGGTTCAATCTCAAATGATGTTCACAGCAAACTTTACATGCAACATTGAGCAAACTGTCTCCCACTTTCTGTTTGGTTTAAAGGTTACGAGGAGACAACCAGCTTTAACATTGCTAATATGATATGCCACTGAAGTGTCTGAGGGCAGTCAGACCAACTAACCCGGTCCCTATGTAAAGTGGGTACTGCTGGCCGTTGTCTGTGCATTTCCTTTGCCAGAGGTTAATTCCCTTTTCTAGCAGAAGCTTTTTCCTTCTTTCACTCTCACTTCCTTTTTTCCCCCTTTTCCTTTTTGCCTTTCCCTTTTCTTTTCCTTTCTCCAGCATTTCACTAAATTTGGTTAGAAAGCAGACAGTGAAAATAAAAGGGTGATGAAAGAAATAACCTTTGGTGGGGCTTCCAGTGAGGTAGGGACATTCAACTGGGAGCAGTAAATATTTCTGCCCGGATGATGGTGAAGAGGAGCAGGTTAGACTGTCTAGCTGTGCCTCATGCCCTGATGAACTCCACACGGGTCAGGCATGTTTGGGAAGGATGACTGCAGGGGCATGAAAGGGCTGTGAGAATGAGAAGAGAAAGCCTCTCTTAAGTAAGCAGGCTAATAGATGGAGGTCTGGTTAATGTGCAACAAATAAAAACCAGGAGGAAAAAGGATGGTTCTTCATTAACACATTGGGAGTGAAAAATGGGAAAAGAGTCACTTAAGCTATAGGACAACAATTGCTTAAAAATAAGTGGGTATAAAATTCCTATGAGCTAGTTCAAGTTAGAAATCAGACAGAGGTTTCTAAAGAGCCCCTCAGCAGTTACTTTGGTTACAGCTCACAGTCAAGTGTCCAGCCTAATTGGCCACATTTCTGTGAAAGCAATACCATGGCTGCTCCCCTCCTCAGGCTGCCCCTTTTATGCTCTGTTTGCACCACCACACACCCCACCATCTCAGGGGCTCACAGCCAGGCATGGCCTGACATGCGGGCAACTGGGGTGCTGAAGCATCCAGTTCGGGAGCATCAGGTGAGGCACAAAATCCTTGCTGGCCATGGAGTTTGCATGTGGGAAAAATGGTAAGGAGCTGGAGGATGACACCAGGGTAAAGAAGCTAGCGTGAGAGAGATGTAGCAGGCTTTGTTCTGATGTCCTAATCAATGCTTAGCCGTGTGTTATTAAGCAGACATGATTCGACATTAAACTGTTCAGACATCAGAGATAATCACGCCAGCCAAGTTCAGATTTTGAATGTGTGAAGAAGGAGGCTACATGAAGAAAAATGGTGCAGTGCAGTCTGCCAGTGTTTCAGTTTATTTTCTCTGAAGCATTTGCAAATGAGAATCTTCCTGGCACTTGAGAACCTTTGGCAAGGCTGGGGTCACAGTGACCAACTGAGAATAGTAAGCATTTTAACCCAGATTAGCATAACCAGCTCTCTAAAAATAAAAATAATTAATTACTTTTCATACTTCAAGCTCAGTAAAAATACAAAATCTCAGGAGCTATCCCTACCTGAAAGCTCCTTTGGATTAAAGCAGTGTGGGAATTTACACTCCTCAAGCTCTGATAAAATACTTATAGTTGACTTTTAATCCAAGTGAGAGAGTTTTTTGTGACGTGGAATTACTCTGAAATAACTACTCATGTAGGGTAGAATGAGCAGCTAGCATTGGAAGAAAATATTTTCATCACTCAAGCACAGAGCCTATGAGCACTTACACACTTGGTTTCATGCAGAAGAACATATCTATCAGGTTCGGTAGGGTTGCTCACGCACTTGCCAAAATATTTACAGGACTGTGGCCCTGCTTTGTAGAAAGAGATGAATGCTGTGCCCTAGAGTACCACCTTAAAGAATCTCTGGATTAAATGCCAGTGTGTCCCACCACCTCTCCCATCTCTTTGATACCATTCCAGTTGGCTCTCTCTCTCTCCCAGATAATTCACACATGTTCACTCACATACAAACCCTAAGGTACCCCTTCCTCCCATGAAAAGAACTCATCCAGCTGCTACAAAATTCAGACATTTCATTAACACAGTTTACTGGCTGATACTGCCAAGCAAAATAGAGACAATTAATAATAATCAGGACTGAAGGGTCTGAGACAGCTTATGAGTAAAGGATTGTATTAGTTATTTAGAGAGTACAAACTCACTCCTGCCTGGAGTGATAGGGAACAAAGGGCGGTGATGTATAACCAGGGAGGAAAGAGACTCTCTCCATGGCTTTTGTAGATTACTGTGTGAATGACAGGAGCTGCAGGAGCAAATACCTCTTTTCATTTGCTCAGTCTGCTGGAGAAGAATAGCAGTGCTTGCCAATGACTCTGCAGCTGGGCTCCAGCTCTGTTTAATCACTGTGTATGACTGAGGGTTAATTAGCTACTATTCTTACTGCTATTTGTTGTTCTAATGAAGATTTGCATAAATGGAAGACTAGGGGGTAACTGATACTTGATTTTTCCCTTCAGAGAGGCTGTGGGGGGAAAACTCACCCATCCCAAGTGTTTATGTTTGTGAGAGATTCAATGTTGCCTTTCCATTTGACCTGATCTGCTTCTGGCTAATGAATGGTGAACAAAGAGTTCAAAGTTGCTTATCAAATCAAGACCCCTGTTGGGTTTCTGCCTTTAGAAAGGGGAGACCAGTTAGATGAAGAAAGGAATGAGGGATTAGAAAATTATTCTGACAGAGAGGAAAATACATATTTATATGTTTCTGTATCTATATACATATATATATGTGTGACATATTTCAGTGATAGCCATCTCATAATCTCTCTCTCTCCATCCATCCACCCATCCATCCATCCATCCATCATCCATCCATCCACCCTGCTCAATCTGGATGGCAAGGAAGCAATCATTTGTTAATTATAAAAAGATGATGGGACAGGCAGTACAACCAAAAGAAATGTAGCATATGAGGAGATACACTGAAAAGTAAGAACTTGAAAGCTTTTGCAAGCTTTCTGTTGTACATTGCTAATATTCAAAGTTCACATTTTAATTTAAAAAAGTATCTACCATGAAACAGGCAATCTCTAAGGAAGGTAAAAAATGACTCAGCAGTTCTTAGCTACCTGCCATCAGCACCTCATGAGAGGTGAATTCACAATATAAATTAAGAAATTGCAGTCCTCCAAAAAGCATAGGAAAATTTTAAGATAAACCAGTAAGAAAATACAAAATGACTTTGTAATTAAAGAGGACAAATGAAATGTCACAAAGTTCTGTTATTTAATATGGTCAGGACAGTACTTACGGTTGTTAACTGAAAGAAACTAAAGGGAAGAATAACTTCCCATATTCAACATGTTGAACTGTTGCATATGATAATAAAGTATGGGTAATTGTTTTCAGGGTTCCTCTTACACACTTGGTCTGCTAAAACTATTGTTTAACAGTATCTGTAAAATGGTCTAAGGGAAAGAAAAAGATTGAGAGGACTGAGGTAGTAAATTTCTGAATTTCAAATCATTACTGGAAAGCGGCCAGCTCTCAAGTTGACTGTATCTCTCCAAAGAAAGGTGACCACAAATAAGCACATACGCATTGATAGTTTCTCAATCCCAGCACTGTTGGAAGAAACACAGTAACAGACCCAAATGAAAATGTCACTTGCATTTTTGTCTACTTTCACCTTATTTTGAGCTTTGAAATAATTCAGTCTTCTGTTACAGTTTTTGATTCAGCTCTGGATTACACAAGAATCTCACATTCTGCGATTTGAAAACACTTTTTAGCCCTTTGGTTGCAGAGAAAAGTTTTAAAGCAGGAAACCTAAAAATTTAGAAATTAGATGGCAAATTAAAAAATATTGAAATGTATGATAAAAAATAAACCAGCAGCAACTCCCATGATGTGTAAATAGATCACCTAATTTTTCTTTAATGATTCTTTAATAATTTGTATCTACTATAATTTTCCAAGGCTACAGTCAGAATCATTCACAAATAAGGTAAAGAGGAAGTGGAAATTACAGATCTAGTGGTCAATAGCAGAAAACAAATCTAAAAGAGCTGAGGGAAGAGGTTAAGTGCTATGCTAGTTAATAAGAATAACAGCTTGCTTTGAATGCTCATACTAGCTGTCCAGGACACTGAATAAACCTCATTTAAATTAATTTTCATTATTTGTAGAGTCTATGTTAGACATCTATCATTGTCAGTGCTACTAATATTCTTTCCAGAGACCATATTATCAGCGTATTCAAATGAAAGCTTTCCTTTCAATATTTATTAACACATTAATATTTCTTGGTACCAATATCCTGGTTGTAATATCCAAATTAATGCCTACGACAAGGTATTTTCTACTGATTAAAATTTTCAATTAAAATATTTTTATTCTCAAGTACTAAAAATGTGCTTTAGCTTCTGAAGTTTTGCTTTCTTTCCATACTATGTTTCAAAGGGATGGCATTTAAAATTCAAGGGTTTGGGTGTTTTTTGAGTAGGTAGCAGTAAAACAGTGCACTGACCACACCACAGTAGCTGAGCGAACATGAATTATGAATGAACGTGAATGTGAAAGTTAATTTGTCTTACCTGGGTTGCAGTCTGTGAGGAGGGAACAGATGGAGAGGAGAACTTTAGAAATAGTTAACGCTGGACTCCAGTTGTCTTTTAAAATGTCCAGGCAGATGACGCCTTGGCTGTTAATATTACAGTGGTAGATTCTTGTCCTAAATGTTACCTAGAAAAGACAGTGTGTCTGAGTACAATGGTGTTCAAGCAAATAATAACAGGATTGTTAAGCAATTAGAAAATTATACAAACTAATATACTGCTTTTCTGCTTGAAAGACAGTAGTCTGCTACTGTCAGTTAAAGACTGGATAGGAAGAGAAAGTATAAAACCCCATACCTTAGAGGTCATCAAGGGCTTATTTCTCCATCAGTTCTACTGAAATAATCTCAAAGCAGACTGTTTTAACGACGTGTTCCTAATGTCTAAAATTAAGAGTAGAATTTCAGTGGTCTACTTCATCAGTAATGACCATGCCAACAGAGGGGCTGATTAAACAGAAGACAACAGCAGGTAAAGCACACTCCAATTTAGGAAAGCTCTGCTTTTCATTGGAGCTGGACAGTGGTAATAACAGAGAGTGTTAACACCCCTATCCCTGCTCTACCACACAGATAAACTTGCTTCTGGTGAGTAATGGAAACAGATGATAGGCATACTCCTATTCTTATTTTATTCAGTATCCCAAATCTCAGTGATTTCAGCAAGATTGAGATCAAGCCACTTATCAGTAAGCAGAAGAGAGGATACAGGTGAAGTAATATATTACCTGGTTTAATTCTATTAAAAGAAAAATAAAATTTCCTGGCATACTAAAAAATTCTGGCCCTTTAGATTAAATCAAGCAGCTTAGACAAAATAATGGAAAGAAAAGGTAGCATATTCCTGATATTAAAATACTGTATTCAGCAAGAAATATTTTTTCTCATAAGTACTTTCCCACATAAATCTGGGAATGCACTTCTGGAGCTCATTGTCATGCATAAGTGAGTCCTGTAAAAAAGAACCCACTTAACATCCCTAAACTGAAGAGTAATCCATTGCCCTTGTTCTCTCCTGCTTTTCCTTTATTTTCATGAAACCTCGTACAGTTTAGGTTATTTTTTTATTTGCCTCTCAGGTTCTGTAAAGATTATCAAGGTCCCTTTTATCTTTTTTCCATGATTAACTCTGTGTGCAAAAAGAGTATGTTTACATAATGTAGATGTTTAGTATTTCTGTGCTTATTTATTCAAGTATTTTTTTCCCTGCAATAGTATTTTCAATGATACAGTGTGAGTAGTTGCTTGGCTTCATAATTACCATGAATATAATTAATAATTACTCATATTGCACACTGTTTCATTTTCAGTAATAGTAAAGGTTAACTCATGTGGATGCTATTGTTTCTCTTTTAAATTCTTATCATTTTGGCTAGCTGTGTCTTGCATGGTACATTTTGACACAGAAACCCAGAGTAGTTTGTATCTCAGAATTTTGCGAAGATTGAGTAAAAGTAATTACACTATATTATCTCCTGCTATTGCAGATGATAAAAAATATACTATAGCTACTCTTTACCAACTAAAATTAGGTGAGAGCTAGTTTGCTGAGAACTGGTTTAAGTTACTTGATATATATTTAAATCATGCCTTTTAATAGTAAGTATCATGTGGCCAGTCATTTGCTATGCACTTTATGTGATAATCTGTTAAATATCTCAACAATTGTTCATGTGCCTGTTACCAATCTAGTTACAAACCAGAGGTGGACCACCCTGTCTTAGAAAAGCAGCTTCAGTGCTGAGTATAGATAAAATGAAGTGCACCCCGTAAGAAATTTAAAAAGGCTAAATAATGGAAAGGTTATTGTATGAACATTTTGTCACTCACAGCTAGAGATATTTTTCATTTAGGTTCTTTTATTTTTCTGAGTGTAGGTCTGATCTTGTTTTTATTATTCTATTTGAGCAGACAAATGTATTGCTCATAAAGTCTGACAAACTGAGATGGGAACTACTTACTCCCTCCTGAACTGCATGAACATCATCATAAATGGCATCATATTTTTTAATATATATATAACCTTTTCTGTATGCAGTACAACTTCTTCCTCTTCAGGTAGTGCCACTACAGTTTTATTAAAACTGAACTCCTGGGGAATCTTTGTGGAAGACAGAAGTTTCATCTCAGGCAAGCATGCAGGATTGCACCCATGTAAGAAATGAAAGCTTGAAAGGAACTTTCCAAAACTGCGGGAATGAGAGTCCTGGGATCCCAGTTCTGCTTCCAGTGTTGGCAGAACAAAAGGGGTTGGTTTTGTTTATTCTCCTGTTGCCTCTGGAAGTCTTTCATCTCTCCCTGCACAGTCACCAGGCTTCAGTGGGAGGAATGAGGAACAGGAGGTGAGGGTTTGAACCCAAACCAAGAAAGCGATTCCTGAATGCATGATGCAACCCCTTGCATGCTAATATGCAAAACTGGAGAATAACTTCTTCCCCCTGATATGTTTTTTAAGAGAATTACAAGTGGATTTAGTGGGGTCTGAAAGTGCATGAGATGTGTTTGTGGGACCAGCCCTTTCAGAGCTGCAATGCCTTTATGTGTCGGTCCCACAGCAAAGATTAAGCTAGTCACATCACAGTGGCTGCTTGGGTTTAGATCTCATGTAGCAACATTTGGTGTAAAAGAGAGAGAGTGAGTGATTTTAGGACTACATAATGCTGGAAAACAGATGTTCAAAATCACTCTGAGATCTAGGAGTGATTTATCTTGCCTACAAAGAGTTACCTCCAATCACTCAACTGAAATCCATCTTAATTCAATCTTCTCAGGTTTTATAAACAGCGTTTTTTGGGTCCTAAAACTGACTCAATGAACAGTCAGCCGTAGCTTTACACATACTTATTTTCTCTATAATAGCTTTTTCTCCCTCTTTTGAATAGATAACTTCATATTCTTCTTAGAGACTATAAAAGAGGGGGGTTTATTTGTTTAATTCTGTTTTACCATATTCAGAAAGGTTTGGCTTTCAGCAGTAGATAACCAGATGAGTTTATTATTGTTTACTTCAAAACCAAATTGAATATAAATTCCTTACCATTATCTTTTAAAAGCTCCCTTATAGTACTCTTACAATTTTCAGAAGATAGTACCTTTTCCCCTATTTCCTGTCATTCACATTTTTCTGACTGGCACTTATATTCAAGAAAAATGAGATGTCCTCTTAAAATTGTGGAATCAAAGAGACTAAATCCACGGAGGACACTTGCCATTCAAAAAAGAAAAAGACAAATTACTTCTCTACTATTCAATTGTCTGAGGGTAACTCCTCCTATACACTCATAGAGTCCCTTGAGCCCCTGCATGGGATTGTTTAGGTGTTTACATTAGGGGATAAATAGAATTAGAGTGCACCATTTATAGGAACCATTTCACTGTCATCAAAGGTAAAAATATGACCACAATAAAGAGTTCCCCTGGAATGGTATTATCATTTAGTTTCTCTCTACACATATAATAGGAATGGCCCTGCATAACTTTAAAATGTGGTTATGATAAACACATCTAGAATGTTACATGTCAGCATTTCCCACATTAGCAACAATTTGAGGCAATACTTGGATGAGGAAAGCATTACATTGTACTCTGAGCTGCTTTGGGATAAGAATGCCATTACCTGCCATTGTAATAGAATCATAGGCTGGTAGAGGTTGGAAGGGACCTTTAGAGATCATCTAGTCCAACCCCCCTGCAGAAGCAGGTTCACCTAGATCAGGTTGCACAGGAACATGTCCAGGCAGATCTTGAAGACCTCCGAGGAAGGAGACTCCACAACCCCTCTGGGCAGCCTGTGCCACTGCTCCGTCACCCTCACAGTGAAATAGTTTTTTCTTATGTTTAAGTGGAACTTTTTGTGTTCCAGCTTCATCCCATTACCCCTTCTCCTGTTGCTAGCTACTACAGAAAAAAGGGATGTCCCAACCTCCTGACATCCACCCTTTAGATATTTGTAAATGTTAATAAGATCTCCCCTCAATCTCCTCTTCTCCAGACTAAACAGCCCCAGTTCCTGCAGCCTTTCCTCATATGAAAGATGCTCCAGGCCCCTGATCATCTCGATGGCCCTGCACTGGACTCTCTCCAGTAGTTCCCTGTCCCTCTTGAGCTGAGGAGCCCAGAACTGGACACAGGACTCCAGATGAGGCCTCACCGGGGCAGAGTAGAGAGGGAGCAGAACCTCCCTTGACCTGCTGGCCACACTCTTCCTGATGCATCCCAGGATACCACTGGCCTTCTTGGCCAAATGATAGGTGCCTTCTTGGCACCTAGATCAGGTTGCACAGGAACGTGTCCAAGAGGGTCTTGATGACCTCTACGGAAGGAGACTCTACAACCTCCTTGGGCAGCCTGTTCCAGGGTTCCCTCACCTTACAGTGAAATAGTTTTTTCTTGTGTTTAAACGGAACTTTTTGTGTTCCAACTTCATCCCATTACCCCTTGTCCTGTTGCTAGATACAGTAGAAAAAAGGGATGTCCAAACCTCCTGACACCCACCATTTGTATACTTATAAATACTAATGACTAGACTAAACAGCCCCAGTCCCCGTAGCCTTTCCTCATAAAGAAGATGCTTCAGTCTCCTGATCATCTTGGTGGCCCTGTGCTGGACTCTCTCCAGAAGTTCCCTGTCCCTCTGGAGCTAAGGAGCCCAGAACTGGACACAGGACTCCAGATGAGGCCTCACCAGAGCAGAATAGAGAGGGAGCAGAACCTCCCTTGACCTGCTGGCCACACTCTTCTTGATGCATCCCAGGATACCATTGGCCTTCTTGGCCACGAGGGCACATTGCTGGCTTATGGTTAGTTTATTATCAACCAGGACTCCCAGGTCTCTCTCTGCAGAGCTGCTCTCCAGCAGGTCAGTCCCCAGCCTGTACTGGTGCATGGGGTTTTTCCTTCTCAGGTGCAGAACTGTGCTGCAGTTCCAAGCATACTACGGCTGTCATTAATAAAGCTTCTTTTGAAATTCTGAAAACTTTTTTTTTTTACTCATTAAAATGTCTCTGAGCTTAGCCAGGCACTTTAAAGTGCTATTGGTGTGTTTGATGAGTCAGTGACATATTTGTCAGCGATAAGCAGCAAGTCTTCCTCAGTGCCATAGGTTTAAGATGTTCTTATAGTGAAAAAATGCTACATTTCAGGTCTAAGTATTTGCTAAAAATAGCCTTCCAACTACAAATGGGTTTAATGCTACTACATTTATCCACCAGATAGCTTACAAGGGCAAAGGAGTGTTGAACAGTTTATGAAAGACATGAACTGTCTCCATTCATCTCAGTGTCTGAATCCTGCCAAATTCCCAGTGTCCTCACTTCAATGCTTCAAAAGCAACTGAGGCAGAGGAACGTGTAGCAACATACTTGTCCTCTCAAACTGGCAAAAGAGTTGCATATTAAGATACAGGTTGAAATTCTCGTAAGCAGGTTACAAGCTCAGACTGTAAAAACTGTCTGTAAATATTTCACAGGGTATAATCTGTGAAATGGACTCACTATGTTTCCCCCTCATTTGGTGTGGGCTTGTATATCTTACTACATTGTGCATTCAGATACCACGAGATAAAGTCCTCAAATTTTTCATTATGAAGGCATAGGAAAGCACCTTTGTTCAGGAAGAAGAACTAAGCAAAAACTTTATTCTAACAACGTCCTTAGTAGAAAGTCTACAATATTTAATCAGGTACACAAACAGGGGGGTTGGACTACATGATCTCCAGAGGTCCCTTCCAAACCCTGCCATTCTGTGATTCTAAGAGAATGTTGATAACACAAGGATGTTTTGGTTATTGCTGAAGAGTGCTTGCACAGTATCAAGGCTGTTTCTGCTTCTCACCCTGCAGCATCAATGAACGGGATGAGGGTGGGGGGAGGCTGGTGTATGCACCAGAAGCTGCGAGGGAATTCGGTGAGGATTGGTGACTCGAACTAGCCAAAGGGATATTTCCATACCATAAGAATCATAAACTGGGTGGGGTTAGCTGAGGGTGTGGACCACTGCTCAGGCATCGATCAGTGGGTAGTGAGCAATTGCATTGTGCATCACTTCTTCTTTCTTAGATTTTGTTTCTCTTAATTATTATTATTATACTTTCTCCTTCTTACTGTTATTATATTTTAGTTTAGTTTAGTTATTATGCTTTTTCTTATCTTAAGCCATGAGTTTTGATTTTCTTTCCTGATTCCATTCTCCATCCTATGAGAGATGTGAGGAGTGGCTGCGTGGGGCTTCATTGCCAGGTTGGCTTGAATCACAACACGTGAAAAAAACTGTATGTCACCATATGACAGACAGTACATGCCATTTTTGTTGTTCTTCCTGATTCTACTATGCTTCTGTAAGAAGAGACCTTATGGGAGTGCTCAGGGAGTCAAGTCAGAAGCAAGTGTGGCAAGCACAGGGCTCTGGGCAGTGGCTGGCAGGTTGTGCTGGTAAGCTGCAGCAGGCACCTCAAGTCTTTATTCTGAGGAACCTGGCCTTTTTGTTTTTTCTTGCCCAATTTTAACAGCCTTTGAGTATTCAGTTGCACCCTACATGAGATTTTTTAGGCAGAGTGACCTAAAAAAAAGGTAATTTTCTGACCTAACCAGTTCATCTGTACTTATTCTGTACTGATAATGTACACAAAACTCTTTTTCTCACATCTGTATATATATAATATATATAAAAGAGGGAAGATCAAGAAAAAACATTCATATATAATCAATTTTTCAGATCACAGATTTTATGCAGTAGTAAAACGTGTGATATGGCAGAATTATGTTATTTCTGAAACTTGTAATAGACATCATTAGTCCACTTTTGAAAATGTATTTGACAACCAGAATGCAAATCACTGCTGTAAGGCAGAAAAGATATTCCCCATAAGATGTCTTTTCAGGCTATTTATAATATTGATAATATGTAATATATATTATATATATATAAAAATAATAATATTTATAATAGGAAGAAGTAACGAACCACTAAAGTTTTAGAGAGGGAAGACAGAAAAAGTTTAGTTGTACTAAGCCAATTAAGACTAAATAAATCAATACAAACTACTGATATAAATTAAAAGAAGGCTACTCATTAGAAGAAATTGCAATTCAATTTGGCTATTACTAGAAGAATTATCAGCTAATTGAATGCAAAGAAAATCTCACAGATTTATATAGTGTTGCCCTATCCAATGTGACTTTTGCCTTTATTTGCAATAAAAAGTTGTTAGTGATCCTTTCCTCAGCCTAACATACTTCTGCTTGCATCTCTGTTTTCCACATCTCTGTGATTTTTTCATTTGGAGAGACACTGAAGTTTCCCAAGAAGCTGCCTGGGTCTGCCCTGCCCTGAGCCCTGTGCTGCACGCTGCCCTACAGGTTCAGTGCTGCCTGGAGATATGGGATGTACAGAAGGAACCATGATTCTGTGCAGGTGCTGCAAGCACAGGAGCCATATGCTGCTGTTCATCTACCTGGGATGGGCCACTGAGGAGAGCAGGACCCAGGCTGATACTGACAGCTCTGATAACGGTCTGCTGGTGGTAGGCTGGACATTTGTCCCTCTCAGAGACGCCTGCGCATCTGATTTCTGCCTGCAGCCACCCCCAGTCTTCACTCACTGGGAAAGCCTGCCAACTCCGTTTATTGTCACAGACAAAGAATCTATGGGTTGCCCTCTGCAAGAAGATGTCAATCAGAAGGCCAGGCAAAGAACAAGGGGGCATGGAGGCAGAACAGAGAGGCCAGAGGGGGCAATGGTGTGGGAATGTGCCAGGTGAGGGACCACCAACCAACCAGGAGGAGCAGGATTGGGAGGGCAGGAGACAGACAAGAAAAGCCATGAGCAGAACAGCATGTGATGTGACAGAAGCTATGAGAGAAGTGTGATCAGGCAAATTAATGTAAAGAATGACAGTCATATCCGAAGCCTCATCATATGATGGCAATATTGGGGCAGAAGGGGAGCTAGAGAAGGTAGATTGAAGCCCTGTGCACTCCCAGGTTGCAGAGATAGTAAATACTAATGATCAAACAGTCTGTACTTAAGGTTACTCCGAATTTGAAAGCTTCAAATAGAAACTGTGATAATAGTGAAACATGCAAGTTAAAATGTGGGTCTGCTTTGTAAGGTTAATTTCAACAATTTAGGTTAGAAATACCAAAGAACGATTATTTTTTCTCACCTACTCTTGTAAACACCATTTTTCTATTACAATGCAGATAAAAGTGCCCTGAACAGCTAATCACATTCAAAACAAGTATAAAAAAGCAGAGTAGAAGTTGAGAATAAAAAGAACTGCCCCTCATACATAAGGCAGAATTGATGAAATATGTAGAAAGCACCACAGGAGAAGGATTCCACATAATGATATTTAATGCATAGTGATTAGCATTATATGACAATTATATATAAAAAATTGAAGAGATGCTTAATGTTGCCATTAAGACCGGATTCTATAGACACTGTGTTATATTTGCAAAGGCAGAAGGCTCTCCTTGCAGTTGAGCGGTTGATTTAAACCAGAAAAGCTTTCAAATGCTGTGAACAATTTCTCAGTCAGTCGATAGACATATGAGATTTACAAGGAGGAAATGGAGTTTTCTGTTATTTTAATTTTGATTTAGAGGTGATTTAGCATATTGCAGCTTTCAAGTCCTACAAACCATTTTTCAGTCAGCTGAGATTAAAGTCCCTAGCAAGATTAATTGTAGAGTTGGGATTAAGAGATTTTACAAATCACTCAAATTCAAAAATAAAGCCAGCAGAGTACTAGGATAATGATAGATATATCCATATTGTATCAGCTACAGCTAAATTGAATTGATGCTGTAACAGACTGAAAGAAGTAAAATATGAGAGTAGAAGTTATTAATAAAGATTACTCTTGATGAAAATGCAGACACCACTGCAGTGACAATTCCTAGAGGGAGAGTCTCTTGAAGAGCATTCATTTTTGTACAAACATCTAGATAAAAGACCCTGGTATGGCTTCTTGATTTGTCAAAGCTTCTTGCTCTGAAGGGACTGCATGAAGGATAATGAAATTACTGCCCTTCTTTCAGTAACTATAGACTACATAAAGATGCATGTTAACTTGTCATGATGGCTAAACTTTAGAGTATCTCAGATCATAAAAGTCTACATACTTGGGGAATTCATTGATTTCTTACGTGGATTGAGGAAAAAATTGAGCTGAGATTCTTTCCTTCAGATTAGGCTGACAGAAAGATGTGATACCTCCCATTCATACACATGTATAACTCTATACATGCATAAACCCACAGATACAATACTCCCCCAAGAGGCATCTAACTATGCATAGCTATATATCCCATTCAATAGCCCAAGGAAAGAGACAATGCAAGAGAGAGTTTTCATTTGTTAAAGCACAGGGGTGAACTGTCTGAATTCATTAAGGATGGATGAAAGGAAGATAGATAGGAGGAAAGAGAAATCTCAAAGGTATTTCTAAAAAATGTTGAGGGGTCATTAAGGCACTGGAGAAATGTAAGGTTTTTTCCTTGGCAGGCCATCTAGGTATTTCTATCAATTTCTTTAAGTGGCTGCTCTGAACAGGGCACAGCTTTCTCTAAGGCCACTGCACTACAATGGAGATGCTGTATTTTGGGTTTCAAGTCTGTGACCGTGTGACCTCACCTTGTGACCAAAAATTAAGTCTCATCAATACCTGGCCTTTAGCAAAAGGTGAGATTGTGTCCACATCTATGCCTCTCTTGTCTGTTCCATACCTTTGTTCTGCCTGGCATCTCATAAAATCAATGTGACACAGAGGATGCAGCTGAAAAGTGAACGGCAGTTCTGCAGACTGCTCGCTTTCTTGCTGACTCAGCCAACCTGGTGCTCAGCTAATTTCCGCAGTGCTACAAAAGCTTCCTCACAGTGGAGGCGAGGAAATACTTTTAATTGATTAGAGCCTCCCAGAAAGCCAAAGCTAATTTGTCAGTTCTCAAATGAGCTGTTCTAAAAATCGTGTTCTCTGGTTGTAGAGATAAATTGGAGTTAGGCTGGGATGGCCCTCCATCACTCCTCTTCAGGCTGCAGCAGTCACACAGAGATAAACTTTTTTTTGAGGAAGAACAACTACCTCCTCTGCATGAGTGTGCTGTGAAGCCAAATGCCATTGACTTAAAAGGAAAGTAGAGCTGAAAGGGTCAGTGACCTCTGCCTTGGAAAATTTGGAGTCTAGTTTCAAGGCATGAGACGGCGAAACAGAGTGACTTCAAAGGGGCAAAAACTAACACCCTGAGAGCAAATGATCCTCTGACTTACACAGGGTGTATTCTATTTTGACGAAGAACTAATTTAATTTGATATTATGCTTATGGTTTAACTTTAGAGACACACTGTCAGGTAAGGACAGATAAAACCTACAGGTGCAAACTGGAAGGAAAACTTGATGGTAGTGATGCTTGGCTATAAAAATCTAGTGAACTGGGCCACGCAGTATAATTAGAGGATGTACAGAACAGACACGAAACTTGTGTGATGTGATGTTGAAGGCTACAAAGGTGTAAAAATTGAAGAAATAAATAAAAATGAAAGGTTTGGATAGATATTTTTGTTTAAACAAACAATGAATGAGTGATTAAGTTTCTTTTACATAATAAAGGTGGGGAAGCAGGTTAACTGTCTAGAAGAACAAATGAAAATTTCTTTACATGTTTGTGAAAAAACCTTCATAGATCAAACTTTTTTCCTCATGGGCAAATGTGCTCTCAGATGTTTAATTTTAACTACTGTTTTCCAATATCCAGCAAGGTGCCAAATGATCAAAATAGGAATCAACAGTTTTTATAGAAAGAATCTGGATTCTTTAAAAATACTGAGAACTTTTTATAACACAAACCTAAGATAGTTACCACAAATATATTTTAATTATAATAATACAAATAAAAGACATTTATCCAGAATCCACTTTCAATATATTTCTCTTATTAAAAAAAATATTTTACCCTTCCCAACATCTATGTGCAATGTACACATTCTTGACAACAGAGTGCAAAATATCTGAGACTAGATCAAGGAAGGGGATTGGGGAAATACACCTGCAAATTACAATATACTTTGGATTAGATCCTTTAATGGTAACCACGTTATTTGACACGGGCATTTGCCTTTAGAATCTCAGGCTGGGTCAAGATATTGCATTTGGGAGATAGAGTTTCTGGCTCTTCCCAGGTTTTTTGTGGTCACATTTTTGAAAGATAAATTTTGACAGTACTCATTTAAATGCCTCCTTACTTCATAGTAAAAGAGGGATGAAAATGGTCCACAGAGATCTCAGGAGTAATGTATGAATTCAATCACAGTGAGAAGTGTGAATTACACCCTTTTTGCTATGTTCTTACATAGGTAATATTGCCAACACTCAGGAATACACTTTATGTCTTTCTCAGTACATTCTACAGTCTTGTACTTTATCTCTAGAATTTCTGACAGAGTCATAAGGAGCAGGACTATACTTAGAAAAAAGAATCTAAGATGATCTATTCCTGTAACCCCGGGGCGCATGAATTTGAGAACAGCACCAAATATCACAAATCTTCTGGTGAAGTAGAAGAGATGTCAACACCCAGTGACACAGATAGCAATGTATCGTGATGCCATATGTTACGTTCCACGTACTCACTACCTTTCTTTTCCTAGAAATACGCATGTAGAGAACATATTTAACCACCATTTCCCAACAACAGTTGACTGGCAGCAGCTACTTTGGGACAACCAGTCATCTTCCCATACTGCTTTATTCAAGGGATTTTCCCAAGCTATTTAACCTGTGAATAGGTTTCACAGGATCTGGAAAAGGGTGTAATGAAATAGCAAGTTTGAGAGATCCTACAGGAGTGTAATTTCTAACAGATAATATAACAATTTCCCTCATCATAAATACTGGCCTTTTAGTAATACAATATGGCATCATTAAGTCTCTCCTCCTTTATCAAGCAGTACATTTGAATATGATTTATATGCACACACTTCTTACAATGACAACTGGCATCAAGGTACAGGCAGACAAAATAATCTATTAAAAACACGACAAGAACCACCTCTTTCCTTGAGATTTCATTAATAAGCAAATACACAGTTGCACTACTGATGTCTCAAAGTAATACAGTTGCCAAACACCACCACCTTGATTGAAAAATTCTTTACTTCATGGTGAAACAGCAAACTGGATCTTCACTTTCTATTTTAAAAGAATGCCTATTGCACATATATTGCCTCAAGACAACATATTCAACACAGAATGAAAAAATATATATCTCTAACTTGTCTTTCAGATCTAGTTTTTTACATATTAAGTTTTGACCTCTGAGAGAACTTTAGAGAGAACTTTAAGCTCTATTTTATAGTCAATAAATCCATTTAGTGGATATGCACTAATTCGTTTGGGACTGAATGTAATCCTTGCATTACAACTACTACAAACAGACTAAGCTCAGCAAAAAACGCAAACAAAAGGAGTCTGTTAAGTACAGTGAGTAAGAAGCCTTGAGTGGCCTGGGCTAGGATAGAGGCAGGACAGGGCATCGCACCAGCTCAGTGTGCCCAAAGCTTTGATTAACTGAAGGAGGAGTTACAAAGTCTCAAGTTATTTCTTCACTTTGTAATCACAGTTACCTAAATCAGACAATGAGCAGACAGCAAGATGTACAACTCCTATGAGACTTGTCAGTGACCTTAGAGTTTCCCTAAAATGGAACACTAGGAGTGGGAAACAAAGTCAGACCATCTCTAATACTGCTACAATGACCAATCTTTACAGTGCCAATTGGAAAATCCAATTTACAGAATGACAAGTACGTTTTAAAACTTTTTCCTGATCATATCAATGCCAACTACTATAACGTTACTACTGTGGCATTAAAATTTTGTTTATAAATATCTCTCTTTCAATAGTGCACTGACGGTAAACAAATAGGAATCAGCTACTCCCTCTTCTATTATAGATGAACATGGCATATAAACTCTTTCATAAATGTGACAAAAAGAAGGCAAATGTATTTGCTCCCTTCCTGGGGAGCTGTTCCAAATTCTCACTCTCCACACTGGCAAGGTGAACAATTCACCTCTTTTCACTTTGTTCCGTAAAGACAGATTTGATTCTATTAACAGCCCTGCAGGGTAAATTTTCTCAGCATCTGTTCCTGTCAGGGAACATGTGTGTTAAGAATTGCACTCAGCCTTCCTGATAAGGTCTTACAAGTGTCTCGTATATGACATTGGTAACTCCTTATCTCTATAGGCAGTGCCAGAGGATGTACCTTAGGAGTGTATTTGCCTTTTTTAATAGGTGCATTAGATGGGTGGATTGCAATAATCCTATGATCACTTAGTAAAGTCATATTTTAACACCCTCCCTCAGCAATTATTGCTACTGGTTTTTGATACTGCATTTCATCTCATTTCTGTTTTTTCCAGTCTTTGTAATCACTAGATTTTTCCTCTTTGACATTCATGGTAAGGATCTGCCACCTTCATATTATTGGTATGGTTTCACGTTTGTGGTTAGTGGCATTATTGACAGCATTAGAAAATGAATCTGTAAGGAATTCTGTAAATCTCTCTTACTCCAGTTTCTTGCCTTTGCTGCTCTGTTTCCACATTCTTCCAGAAAACTCATGTAAAGCAATTACTTATAAATTCAGGAACAACAGTGTATCTTAAATCTGCAGAAGCAATTTATATGAGGTAGTGCAAAAGCCGCATATTTTTGTCAGACTGCCATAGACCCCTGGTGAACGATATGGGTCAACAGGAAAGATTAAGTACCTTCAGCTGGCTACAAAAGGTGCAATTCAAATATAAATGCTTTCACATTAGAAACAAATCCAAATCAAACAAGTAACGGCTGGAAATTATGCAACCATTTGCTAAATAAATCCACATCCATCCAGCTACACTGGCAACATGCAGGCAAATTTTGTGCAGTTATTAAAATTCTTTCCATCAAAACACTCAGTTTGAATATTCATTATTGCCTTGAAAGTTTTAGATTTTATCCTACCGTGATATACCAACATACACATAAAAAATATCACAAGGAGAGGACTCCTATCAGACTTTTAATGTCCTCCTACTAACCTTAGGTGGTTTAAAAGGATAGTCCGGTGAAAAGGTAATGTCAAGGAAGAAAACTCCGCCTTCATATACAGACCCTGGAGGCCCCAGTATAGTTGACCTCCATTCATAAATGTTGTCTCCTTTGGGTCCAGCACTAAAACAGAAAACAAAAATATAACATAATGACCACATACAATCAAGAATATACTGCATCAATTACACTCTACCAGTAGTACTGCTGGTTTTGCAACAACACTGCAAGGTAAAATTGTGTATCACATTCATTTAGTCGTGAATAAAGCATTTAACTTGTGTCCTAAGCTCTGTCAGTGAAGTGATATATTCAGCCAGGAAGAAGTATTAAACTCACATTATAAAATATTCAAACAAGCACAGAAAAATTCCTGACTGTTATCTCAAATATTTTAGTGGGCAAATGTGGAGTATTTACAGTGCAAGGATACAGAGACTTTGCTGAGATGTCTTGTCACTGTCTTGCTTCATGAACCATCCTATTTTCTCTAACCTCCTCCTCATCCACCTACCTCATCAGTCAGTAGCAGTGTAATTACATTATTATACAGCACCAACTGTACTAAAGACTGAGCAGGGCACAAACGACCTTGTAGCTGCACTTTCTAAGTTACTAACCTAAGGTCATCAGTCACCAGTAGAGAAGGCTGCTTTACTCTGCAATGGTTACACTATCTTAAAAAATATAAACAGAAGGTTGATTTAATTGTTGGATTATGTTCATTCAAAGCCCTTGTTTAAAAACAATGTTTAAAATTTAGAAAATATAATCCTATATGTGAAATACAAAAAGCTCTCACCCACATGGTCAATTCCTGACAAAATGAAATTAAATGTTAATAAAAGTTCTTATATATGATTCTTACAAAAGCCAGCACAGCCTCCTTTCATAAAACATACTGCCCATCCATAGAAATACATATTTTACACAGAGTGGCCTCTCAAGGAATATGAAGACTTCTTCTCAGTTCACAGCCTGCTGATACCAGTTGCTGATACAAGATCTGAATTTTAAGTAGGATCAATTGGGATGGTGAATTCTAGATACTTTTCGGAGGCAGGCAGCGCTGGTAAATATTTCAAATAAGTGGCATGGTATTGTCTTAAGGCAATTCCTGCGAAACAATTCTTGTTATGTTTGAAATAAAGATTTCCACAGCATCCTGGAGTTTGTGAAATAACTCTGTGTGTAGAACAGATGAAAGCTCTTGGCTATGCTCCATGCCTCACAATGCACCCAAGGCATACAATTATTATACGACATCATGTCATGTTCACTGCTCAACTATTCATTTTGTTCACTGAAAGTTAATAAAACCCTCTTTCACCTGAAATTCCTTGGGCTCCCTTCATTAAAACTTCTGACTGCATGATTCCCTGCATACAACTGCGTGACTTAGTGCTGTGCAGTGTACTTCATTAGTCACGGTACCTACATCAATTTTCTATAATAGCTGCTAATGCTTCTTGGCTTTCTAAACTACGTGCTTTCTTAACAAAAATGAGTTACAGAGTCTATAACATTACGGAACACTCATTTTCTATCTGCATAGTAACAAACCTAGCAATTGTTTTACAGATAAAATCTGGCTTTTTAAGTGTCACAATAGAATAAGTGTTGCCATCCATATTTCACAGTTTCTATAATACATCAGGTTGCTAGCTGCCAAACAAATTTAATTTACCCAGTTCTCAGTTTGCATTAACCTTTGAATAATAAAGCACAGCTGAGACTGCTGTAAGAAACAAACCGGAGAATGAATAATTAAAAACATCTCCACTGCCTTTAGAAAGACCAATCCTGAGTCAACAGGGAAGGTTTAATTGTGACTGAACTAGGCATTAAGGGGCTAATTGAACTCTTTATAAGCCCAAACGAATGTGGTCCTACATCAGCGCTATGGTATACAAGGTTCACAGAAAGTAAAACCCTTAAAAAAAAAAGAAGTCAGGCAATTAGTTCAAATAGAAAAGGCAAGAAGCAGAGGCAGTCCAAATCTTACATGAAAAAACTCCCGTAATATGGGAAGGAAATCCTTTCCCATTTTCTACGGAAAAACATTCTCACACTTGGAGAAGCAATGACTCAGTTGATGCCAGCAGGTTAAAGTGGAAGTGATACAAATGTCGATCCCAGAGAAATAGTTGGAAACAGCAAGCAATAAAAGCAAGCCTAGTCTTTTTAAGACCTTATTTAGCCAGGAGGGGATGGCTGGGTTTGAGAGAGGATCACTTTTTGAACAGCAATGTCACTGATAGTGGCATTTTCATAACGCATATTATTTTTATTTGTTTTTCCTATTTATTTAATTGCATTAACATTTGAAATGAGCAGCCATTAATTAGAATAGTTGGAAAACACTCCCATCTGCCAGTTGAAATGTTTCGGCACGTCCAGCTACAAGCCCAGCCTGATCACATTCTGAAGATGCTGATTAGCATTAATTGAAGGTTTTCTTTGCAAATGAGAGATGAAGCTTTATTAAGTATTATTATTATTATTTTGAAGAATAGCTTGAATTGTATAGAGTGTGGGAAGACTGCTGTTATCGATGTTGCCTGCTGTTGCTGGCAGTGAGACTGCTCAACCAATGTAAGATAGTGATTCATGCGCACAGGCAACAGCTGGTATTATGGGCAACAGCACACAGAGGCATAACCTTTTTTTCACTTGCATATTAATAATACAAAAAGTTTGACAGGTGTATTATCTTTGTTTTCCTTCTTTCCTAATAGTTAAGCCTTTTATTTACCCACTTTATTGGCAACCAGAATGACAGCTCATCAGGCTTCACCAGAGAAAAATCCCATATGTGCAAGACCTCAGCCAGAGCCTTATTCTATAAGGTTTACAATGCAAGAGGATTTAATTGCCCTTCTCTCTACATGGATATCTGCCCGGCATGCTGCAGCCCAAATGTTTTACATTCAGTATGATTTATGTTCCAGCCCTATTAATGTTACTGGCAACCAAACCACAGATCTCAAAGAATGCAAACCAAACATCTCAGTGCCCAAAGTTCTGTTATCTTTGGAAGGACAGATTCAGATGTGCACCCGCCCAGCAAAGGGCAGTCTAAATTTGTCTTGAACTCAACTGACCCAGAGCCAGAGCATATGCATGCTGCCTGCTACTAACTTCCTGCTCAATTGGTCAGCTTCAGGGATGAAACAACAGTGGCTTTGGCAGCTCCAGGTGAAACTGGATGAGCTATAAGGATACAACGATTAGGAGAGGGGCAGGTCTGCTATCAGACCAGTAGCATGGGCTCCCAGAGAGCCCCAGTGCTGAAACCCTAGTGAACCGGCAGGATGAGGAAATCAAAGAGCCCAGCAAGAGTCTGTGCTGGCATTCTGGAGCTGGTACTCTCCATGTTTCCAGCGTTATCTCCCAGGTGTAATTTGTAACACAGGACCGAGGAGCTGCAGCTGAGCATAAAGGCCCTGGAGATTTGAAATTATCAATGTCTTGTCAAGGGTTAGCGCTCTACTGTCATTATTCCCCTATAGCTGAGGAGACACTGCACAGAATATTGCCTCCCGCTTGGGGAGGCTTTGCTCACTGGATGAGCTGGAGTGGGTGGACATGGAGTCTGCCTTTTTCTTCTTCCAGAATGACATCATTATGGGATTAGGAAATTCAGGACAAAGAAGTCAAAAGATAAAACAGTCTCCTTTGCATTTCACTATCCTTTGCCACTGCTTCCCACATACATACTTGCAGGTGAAATGCAGGCACATAGTTACACTTAGTAGCAAAATAGGATGCTACTGTAACTGAATTCATTTTGCTTTAAATATGCTTAATCCACAGATTATTTTCTATTCCCTCAACATGTTTTAGGCAGGCAGTCACTTGAAAGCAGTGCTGCTAAAAACTGCTTGTCCAGTACATTCCATTATAAACACCAAGCTTTCCCCACACTTAGAATATCCTGAAATATTAAATTTAAAATGAGGTATTAAGAGAGCTGTGTGAAAACAACAGCATCTATGAAACATACCAGATGAAAACCCGTCTGGGAAAGTTAAGAAAGTACAATTCATTTTTAGTTTTATCAAGCCATGATTGGTATACAAATTTACTCAAATTACAGAGGATAACTCCCAAAAAGTAAAAATGCAAACATTTAAAGAAACAGCAGTATCCCATGTTTATCAAGCAGTATAATAGAATAGTCAAAATGTTTTTATTATTTTCTTGATGAGGGATCCCCTGCTTCCCCAGCACCTATAACTGGGAGAAGCATAACCTCATACTGTAGAAAATGAGGAACACTTCAATTTCTTCCCTCCTATTTTTGGTGTCTGGATCTTGCTGGTATCCACATTTAAAGTGTAACTGTGCTCTTTAACACAAGGGAAAGTCTATCACCCAAAGAAGAAAAAGATTTGTAAATTAAATTGCCTTCCAGTTCCGACATGCTAAGGTTGTGTGTGGGAAAGCAATCAGGCCAAATAAAATAGGAAAGTGAGATGTCTGGGAGGCCTTCCCATTCCTAAGGACTCAGGAAGAAATGGAAAGATTCTTCTGGACTAGGTGAGTTTAAGTTGATGTTTATCCTCAGCCTTTATAGCAGGTCAGAACAAAGTAGGATCAAGGTATTATACTAACTTTATCCATGAACTCACTTTCCATGGCATTTACTATGGCAATTCATTCTTAACACTGCATTATCTAATCTGAATTGTCTTAGCACACAGAAGCACACATCAGAACTGGGGTATTCCTGTACTAGGTGCAGTCCAAGAAGTAGGCAGACCCTCTCAGCTATCTTTGGTAATGTATGACAACAGAAGAAAGAAGGATACACTCAAGTTCTCTTCCTTTCCATTTCATTACACAGAGCCTTGACTTTACTATTTAAGAGATTTCTCTCTAAGGAGAGAAGCTAATCACAGAATCATCTCCATTTATAAGACATACAACACTTTTTCTTGCAGTCCTGTTTGAGGGTAGTTTCTCTAAAACATGGTGATATTTCTATACGGTGATAATTCATTGCTCCTTTTTCATTGTGGAACCTTCCTCTCTTCAAGTCCATGCAGGGCCCTCTCCAACATCCCCCCCCCCCCTTTTTTTTTTCTCTCATCAACATCCCACTATTTTTCATCTTTCTCCAGAAAGGAGGAGAGAGTGGAAAATGGTGCAGTGGATTTTATTACAGTACAGCAGTTACTAATTTTGTTTCTTTCCTTCCCTGATGCCCTTCTTCTGAGGCGCAGAAAATGAAGAGCAAGCAGAGCGAGTGATGCAGCAACAGCAGCATAGGGAAGGGAAAGGGAGTCACAGCTGCCTACCCAGATGCTACAGTGATATCAATAGGTACTTTTATAAATGTATGTAATAAACAGTTGCCACAGCAGCCAAAGGAATACATTTCTACAGAACAAAAACAGAGATAGCAGCGAGCATTGAGACTGCCTGTGGCAATGGGCACAGTTGTATGGTTAATAACACCTCTGCTATGAATATAATTATCAGGCTAGTCTCCAAGTAGTAAAATCAAAGAACAATTAAAGAAATGAACCCCTCCAGAATTAGAGATAAGTGCTTTGGCTATAATATTGATGACTTAACTCTCATCAGGAAAGAAACCCTTCCTAGATCTGTACCTTTGGAATACATAGTTCTTTTCTTCATTTCTTTTTTTTTTCCCCCTGAAAATCTGCTGAAAACTCCTAAACCTTATTTCCTTTGTTTTTTCTTTTAATTTAAAAAAAATACCCTCATCTCAATTCCTTCATCCTGATGGTGCAAAAAGTACCACTATAACAATATTGGAAGATGCTGTTTGCTCTGACTTGTTATTATCAAGGACAAAGTTAGAAAACTTTCAGCGTTAAATTTGAGGCCCAAGAAATCTGAATTATTCTAAGGAAATTAACAATATCAATACATTTAAAAAGAGTTGTTCATTTTACTTTAATTAGACACTATATATAGTGAAAAACCTTGGGTTTCCATGACCTAACATTCAAATTTAGGTCCATGCTAGATCCAGTATTTTCAACCACCCTTCAATATCACTGTGCATTTATGTCTTATGTGTGTTGGAATATCAACATAATTAGATGAAGTATGCATGATTTTTTTATAGGTATCTTTGTTTAAACTTAATTATTCATAATGGAAACTGAGAGTGAAGTGACTGGGCATTTAGCAATGAGAAAGGCTTTGGAAGAAACAGAAACTTTAGATAATTCCCTTCCATCACTTAGTTACCATTAAAGCAAGACAAAAATTACAGCTAAAAAATTTGGATCAGGCTTTCTTCCAGATCTTCCAGTTTTCTGATTGAGACTATCTTTCCATAAGAAACTTTAAAACAAAAAGTACTTTTAGGAAAACAGTGAGAGACAGAGGATATTAAGACATTTTTCTAACTCATGCAGCAATTCCTTCAAAGTGGTTATATCCTGCTTTATCAAGTGCTTTATTGAAGAAGGTTACTCTTTTCATCTACACTTTGGAATCAATATGTTTGTGGTAAATGCAACTAGAATAATATATAGGAAAACTGATCCTAATGAGCTGTCAAAGAAGCAGCAATGTATTACAGGACAACTCAAGATATTGCTTCCTAATGCTTATTGACAGAAACTGAGATCAGTATGGTATGACATCATTCAACTGTGAATCTTCGCTAGTTTTAGAAAGGTGTTTCTAGAGGTCCCTATATCACCTGAAGTGATATGTAGGTTACCTTTGGGGCTTCCTGCCACTTTCTTGTAGCAAACCTACAGCACATCTCGCCTGAGTGCTGAAAGAATGAGTCCAATCCTTTTTTCTCTGCCCACTTGTAACTGGAGCTATTAAAAAATATTAGTTGAATCTGCTGAAACTCTGTTTGGCTTAAAATTAATAAGTTTTGGCCCCAGTAAAAATAACAAATTCATTATGATCAAAGTGAATATCATTTAGTTGATTTTGTTATTCACCTTTAAATAATACCAATAAAAAGTATTAAAAGTATCTAAGCACTTTAGCAGACTGGTATTATTCAAGGAGTACTTTGATGCTTTTATTCTCTAAAGTCCTGTCTTCAGAGCATTCCTGAGATAGAAACCATAATGACAAGAAATGCTTCTTAATGCACAAACCAGTTATTTATATTATAGTATCTACAGCAATTTATTCATTGCAAACACCATTACACAGTGTATGATCACAGCATGCTGAGTATTCACAATGAGATTTTAAAAATGGCAATTTTGTTAAGTATTCTCCACTTTGTTCAGCTGAACAAAATTACATAAAACCTCTCACAGAAGGCTTTCCTTGTTCAGCACCAGAAACAATCATTTGCCTCCTATTACACATCTATGAGTTTGATTCCCTTTTGTCACATATTTTATTTCCTTTTTCTTTTAAAGTAATACCACTAACTGTAGTTTCAGCTCTTTCATACCACCAGAAATGGACTGTATAGTTTAAATAAGATAAAATATTTATCAGCCTGATTTGCCTTTACGGTTTACATCAAGCAGGATTTGTAGCCATATTTTAACAGAAATGAAAAATGCTACAAAAAAAAAAAATAACCAACTGTCCTGAGATCCTCCATTATGACCTCCAACCTTGCAACTTGCCAAGCGATACTATTCCCATGTTACTTCTAATTTGCCTTTCCTTTTTTGCTTCCCCAGGACTGCCATTTATTTTTAAAAATGTAGCTACTTTTTAATTGCACAACATTCCCCCTTACTCATAACAGCTATAATTTACCATTATATCTTTTCTAAGTTAAGCAAAAACTATGACACACAACAGTGGAGTAGAATGGGTGACTGAGTTCAGACAGATAGCATAGAAACCCCATAGCAGCTGGAAGCATTAGAAGGTGTAACAGGGAAGAAAACATTCTTTAAAATGGGACTGACTTCTTAGTTTCTGTGTAAATCTTAGAGGCAATGCAGGTGAGAGAGGTAGATGAGGCTAAACCAGATCAGCTCAAACAGAGTAGAAAAACTTGTCATAAATGGATGCAGTATACTGAAAGCTTTGGATTTGAAATCCATTTGATATGTTGATTTTATCACTTATATAAAAATTATTACAACTCCAGCTCCCCATCAGAAATGATGAAAAAAAATTAAAAAATCATGTGCAATGTATTAGTGATGAATGGATGAGGTGAACTTCAACTAACATCTCCTTCATTTTATGATGATGGAATGATGATTTAATGTAATAATTTTTTTTAAGTGTTATTCAAAAAAGATCTCTACCTTATCTTACTTTAAGAAATATTACTGTAAAGATATTCTGCAGCAGTCAGCCATTTCAGTAATTGAGAATGATTTATACAGGATTATTTCTAATATATGTACACATATATTTTCTGATTATTATCAATACTCTAAGCAAGGCAGTAATATTTTTCAATGACTGCACATTCTCTATTCCTCTGGAAGCTGATTTTCTGTATAACCACTAGTCGTTGGATCTTTCACCTATATGGAAATGATTTATCCAACTGCCTATAAAGAGGTTTGATTTGTTCAAGACTGTAATATTTAATAATCCTGTCTACAGGCAGTTTAAATTGAAGCCTGGAAATTTTGAAACCTTATACAACAAGAATAATATTGTGGGGTTTTTCTCTGAAGGGGTTCAATTCTGAGATTTCCTTAAGTGACTTTTGAGAGACACTTGTTTCCACACATAAGCCACTTGTAAAAGTGTCCCAAAATATTAATAAGGGAAGGCAATGAGAATACAATTTAAAGAAGTTAGTATTTACAGAGGGACACATCTCAAACACACAATACTGCTCTGTAACCAAGAAGCCTGCTTTTCTGTCCATTCTGTAAACAGAGGAAAAGGCTTGAATACAGACTCCCCTCATTTCAGTGAGAGATTCACACATGCTTACATGTGAAATGCTTGCTTACACAAGGAAACAACTCTATATTATGGCACAGATTTACTAACATGATGTTAAACACATTATAAAACAAGTCATTTCCTCCCAAGTAAACAAGCCTATAAAGCCAACAGTCACAGAAAAAGGAAATTTGATTCTGAAATCCATATACTTCAAAAGCAGATTCCCTTTATTTAGTCAATTTAGTTAAGAGGCTGCCTTATTTCTCCAGACCTCTGGTAAACAGAAGAAAACATACTTGGAAATTACTGGCAAACAGTCATATCTTCACCACATTTGCTCTTCATTTGAAATTATTTCCTTACTTTAAATATGGATACCAGCCATAGGTCCAAGGTGAAAGAAAACTTAAAATGTCTCAACTTTTTACTGAGACTGATTGCACTCATTACAGGCCACATTCTGACTTATTAGAAGAAAACATCATTTAAAGGCAATTTTACTTGCAGTATCTGTGAGGACTGAGCAACTTAGACCTCTTGACTGACCAGTCAAAATGAACAGATCTGGTAGATTCTTAGGGAGTGTTTATGTGAGACTGAGACCTGGTAATGTAATCTTTTACTTCCTCAGAAGATCACTGAGATGTTGGACTGAGGTGTTGGACTTATTTGGACTGAGGTGTTGGACTTATTTGGACTCGTGACAGGGTGAACAGAAGATAAAATATACAGTAATTTCTCATTTTCTATCAGGAAAATTTTCTCTTAGGATCTTTAGGGAGAGCCTTTGGAGCTGAGGTTAGAAATGGGCTTAAATAGGATTGAGTTTTCTGTGTTGAGGTTCCTGGAATTTTCTTACACTCAGATCTGGAGTTATCAAGCAAACTTGCTAAAACAGTCCCCTGGAATTACCAAGTGAACTTGCTACAACAGTCCTGGAAACTGGTTATGTCACAGACTTCACTATAAGAATGAGTCATTCTAATGAGTTTTTCAGTAAACGGAAACTTATTTGGGACAACTGCAGCTATATTCTTTTCAGTACACAGACTTCCACTGTGCTCCCAGAATCAGGACTTATGATTAAAAACCTGTTACCTTTTCAACCCTTTATTCAAAAGCATTAGGACTGAAAGGTGTAAAGTGGTCCTGGGAGGATGATGGCAAAATTGATTGAAGAAAGGAAGAATGCTCATCATTTGAAAGCCATAATAAAAGTGTATAGGTGGAAGAAGTCTTCATCCTACTCTCTCAGGATGAGAAGGCAAACAATTGGTGTGCAGGTTTCTGCTTGAGAAAGTATTCTTCACCTTAGAATTCCAAAAAATCTCTCTTAAGGTTTCACATGCCACTTCCCCTGCTGTAGGCCTCACACATGATCTACTCTAAAAATGATTCCTTGTCTAATGAAGAATCAAAATTTCTAATTAGTAAGGGAGAACCAGAATTCTAATCTGTAACTCTTAATCAATGACTCTCTCATAAAAGAATCAAACTTCACATGTATAAGGCCTGAGTTTTTTATGACCACGACCTTATGTTTCCTGCGTCAAGATATAATACCAACAACAGTTGAAATTGCCATTATAGTTTCCTTTGCAACAACAGCTTGGAATCTTTACTCACACAGATGTTTCTTGCATGATAAAAATTACATTTGGGTTATTTTCTTTCCCATTTTCAGTTCTAGCTCATCTCCTTGCTTAAGCTGCCTGTTATACCTTCTCTCACCATTGTTTATTCACTTGTAATGCGACTGGTTGTGTGCATTAAATTTTTTGAGTCACAGCTACCACCAGAAAGAGAACCACAGAACACTGCCTTAGTCATGATGAAATCCACAGTGCAAAATCTATATGGAATCATACAATCATTACGGTTGCAAAAGACTTTTAAAGATCATTGAGTTCAACCACTAACCTCACACTGCCAAGCCCATCACCAAACTAAACTATATCCCTCAGCACCTCATCTATGTGTCTTTTAAATATTTCTACCATCTCCCTGGGCAGCCCCTTCCAATGCTTAACAACTCTCTCAGCAAAAAAGTTCTTCCTAATGTCCAATCTAGACCTCCCCTGGTGCAACCTGAACCCACTTCCTTGTGTTCTATTACTGGAGAGAAGAGATTAACGCCCGCCTCACTACAACCCCCTTTCAGACAGTTGCAGTGAGTGATCGTATCTCTTCTCAACCTCCTCTGCTCCTGGCTAAACATCCCCAGCTCCCTCAGCCACTCCTCTTAAGACTTGTTTTCAGACCCTTCACCAGCTTTGTTGCCTGTCTCTGGACATGCTCCAGCACCTCACCGTCTTTCTTGTAGTGAATAGCCCAGGACTAGACACAGTATTTGAGGTGCGGCCTCATCGGTGCCAAGTACAGGGGGACAATCACCTCCTTGGTCCTGCTGACAACATTATTCCTGACACAGATCAGGATGCCATTGGCCTTCTTGGCCACCTGGGCACATTGATGGCTCATGTTCAGCCAGATGTCAGTCAACATCCCCAGGTCCTTTTCTGCTGGACAGCTTACCAGCCACACATCTCACAACCTATAGTGTTGCCTGGGGTTGTTGTGGCCCAGGTGCATGACCTGGTGCTTGGCCTTGTTGAATCTCATGCAATTGGCCTTGCACCATTACTCCAGCCAGTCCAAGTCCCTCTGAAGAGCCTTCCTGCCCTCAAGCAGGTCTACACACTCATCCAGTTTGGTGTCGTCAAATCACATATAGCTTAATTTATTAAAACCAGTGTTATATTACTTAGCTTTATCATGTGTTACTGCATATCTCTATTATCCTAATCATGCTTGTTTAAGTCTTGTGTGTTCAAAGTAAACAGCTGGAGCAAATGGCTATGCGATACAGAAATGTTCATCTTGTGGTTTGTGGTCTAGTGCTAGCCTCGAAGGCTTCTGTCCAAATTGTTTGGACTTGGGGGCTCCTTAGTGGTCTGTATCTAATGAACAGAATTTTTATAAATTCACTTCTTCGTGGACAAATGTTCCAAGTCATAACAATATCACTGCTGACTGCAGCCTCGCTGGCAACTCTGACTGGACAGAGGAGGATATACTCTTTGGCTGCATGTGCTAGCTCTTGGTTGAGAATCTGAGAATGTTGCAGGAACACATGCCAGACAGCTGCGTGTCTTTACTGGTTATTCACAGGTGAATAAGGAACGTATCTGTACTAATCACTTCAACAGTCAGTTAGGTATTCTGTGCAAACATCGCTTTGGGTGTAATAGTGTAAACAGAAAAACGTCCTGATTTTTTTCTAATGCAGAGGCATGGTGGAGACGCTTCAAGTTGTACTACTGTTTAAATAACTGAAATATGATCAAAATAAGGAATGGTTCTGCTTGTGACAATGTTGCAGAAATCTATCCGCCTGAGAAAGATTTAAATATACCACTTCATGTATTAAGAAGAAAAAGAGTTCCTCTGTCAGATCATATGGAGTCACAACAGTGTGCATAAGTATTCTTGCCACAGTTTCTGCACTTTTACTGGTCTTGATGCCTTCAAAATAATCTTTAAAAAAATTAATATACTTGTCAATTGTATATACTGGAAGAGAAAGTTGTTGTTTTCTCACAACTATATGCATAGCCTTTTGAAGAATTTTTTTTTTATTAATGGTAATCTTTTTTTCATAGCTTTGCAATTTCTTAGATAATAGGGTAAAACACAATTTTCCTTTCATGTCCTCTGCATACTTAAGAGATAGATGCATTTGCAAGAGACTACTTGTTCTGAGGGCAAAACTTAGTACAGCTTAATGTGACTTAATGACTAAAAAATGTGTATCATTTATATATGACTTGTAGTACTCAGCTAAGACATTATTACGGTCAACGAGTACTCTTTCCTGACAGTTAGTAAAAGGATTTTAAATTAAATTTGGTTTTATTTTACTAGTTCAAGTAGACACACTGAAAACAACTGAACTAACCACGTGAGTAACCTTAATCTTTCTCTAGACAAAAGCTCACATAGAACAATATATATTTTAGCTTTAAACATAGAACTGAGAGAAAAAGGGTAAAAAACCAAAACAAAAAAACCAAAACAGCTTGAAGAAAGGCTATTTTACAGCTACATAGACATGTAAACACCTCCAGGAACTTTGCTTAATAAGGCCAGCTACATTCAGCTATCACTGGTGACAATCTTTACATGAAAGCATTTCTTTCTCCCCCAGGCAACACTATGAAGTTAGTGCAGTTACCTTAAAACACAGAAATGTTGTATTTAAGGCTAAATGTATAGCATATGGAAGACTGGAGCTGTGCTCTGGAGAACATCCCCCTCACCCACCTGACGGCACTCAGCCATGCCAACCAATGCCCCTTAGAAATGTGGCAAATGTGACACAGAAATTTCCTGTAGGTTTTACCTCATGTCAAGAGATACTCTAGTGTAACAGAGATACCACAGGGTCCACAACTGATCTTGAAGTACATCAAGACACAATGAAGTAGTCAACTCAGCCGTATTTAATGGGCGAGCACTGTTTCCGTTACAAGATACATTACTTAGCTTTTCCTAAAGATATCAAAGTGATTAAAATGTTTCTTTACCAAAGTAGGTATATTCAACCCAACCACAGAGAAGCTATGACCAACAGTCAACTTTCTTCAGAAGTGAAGGATCAATCTAGTGCATTCAAGAGTCGATCCAGTGATGTTTTATCACAGCGATGCCAGTGATAAAACTCCCACTGACTTCAATATGTTGAAATCCTCAAAAAAGAGCATTTATGAACCACCTATAAGCACACAGAATGTGCACACTGTTGTGTTTGCCATTTTATAATCTATTTTTAGTGAGTCTTGTTAAAAGTTTATTGTGTGCAACTGTACATTCAAATTTATGTTGACCTACTTTGAAACTGTTTTCAGGTTACCACGTTAGGAAACATATTCTAAAACTATCCTCAAATGATCAATAAACCATGCCCCCATGCCTTTAAAATCAAAAAAGCAGTGGATAGTGGTCTAGACCCTGCAACCACCAACCTTTGATCAAGGTTTTTTCATTACTACAATATTTCAGAATCATGTAAAAATATCAACCAAACTTGATGCTTGACTTCTGTTGCTATCAATTCAGTGGGGGTCTGAGATTGCACAGAACCATTTAAACACAATTTTCTGAAGTTCATAACTAAAATGCCAGTTCTGGTGTCAAATAAGAGAGTACAATAATTTGGGAAGTCTATTGACTTGTTTGACAAAATTTCCCATTATGTTCCTTCATACTAATATTCTCTGTTTAAAGAACATTTCTATTTTTATTTTCATTTGCACTTTTACATTTATTTTAAAGTAATTTTATCACCAATAGGGATCACTGTGGGGTTTAGGACTTAAGTTTTACTACTAGTTTAAAAAATATTGGTACACTATTACATGAATATTTTCTCTGAAGAGGTATAGTTAAACTGAATAGCACTAGACACAAGAAAAAGAATTCATAAACTGAAAGACAGGTAACCGGTCTGGCTTCAAGGTTAACTTTATGCTATTTATTGTAGTTTGTTCTTGCTGGTTTTTTTAAACTTCTAGTGGTATGCCAATCCAGAGCTATGGCTTGCTTTGCTACCACAGTAGAAACTCCACAAATAGAAACAATGTCTAAAAGTCACATCCCATTTCAGACACTCACCCCTACCCTGCTGCCTCTCCCTCCTAAAAAATCCAGAGCAAAGAAATACTCTTTTGATGAAAATCAGGAAACTGAGGTCCTGGTCACTGACAGGTAAAGCAAATTTATCTTCCCCAAAACCCTGATTGTGTGAATAAGAGGAGTTCACACATGCAAACTGCCTGCTGCCTCCTTGGATGTGATTGTAAACACTGTATTTAAATACAGAATCATAATGTTTACAAATAGAAATTACACACAGAGTGCCTTTCAAAATCTGTCTGCCCTTGTTCTGAGGGTTTTGTGGTAAACAAACCAGCATAAACGGTGGGAAGAAAAAGTCATTTAAAAAACTTTTTTTTTTTTCCCCCAAACAAAACAGTATTAGCAACATCAACAGTTACTACTCTTGTATTAACACTGTTGCCTTATTTTATTCCTCTTACTTTGACTTCATAAGCCAAATAAATACTTTACTTCACAAATTCAGAAAAGCTTGCAAAAAGCTGCTTTCCCTCACTTTGCAAGCTTTAGAGAATTTATCTAAAAAATTGTAACACTCAGAAACCCTGACATCCTATTGCATAAATAATAATATGTCTGAACATTCATGTATTTCAAACAAATGTCACGAGAGATTTAGTGCAAGTTAGATGGCACTGTCACAAATTTCAATTTATGGTTATCAATTCAGGCAAATTAGGATTTTCCAACACTGTTAATTAAAAATTTTGTATTGACATATCTTTTGTCAAAAACCCCAGATACTTTTAAAATCTCTTTTCATCTCTGTTTCCATATAATAGCCACAAGTATTTTTCATCTGTAGGCTATAAAACATTACAGTTATTCATTACATATGGCATTGGCATACTTGTTATAGCTACCCAGTGTATATTTCAATACCAAAATACATTTCTCACTTTAATACACCACTAATGAATCAAATAAAATTCAAGTGGTTTGAGGCTTCAACTGACACTGTAACTTATTACCCCCCTAATCACATCGTGAGCAGAAATGTTCAGGCTGTTGCAGTGAAACTCACTGTAATATTTTCTCTCTGTGGTTTATAATTACTTCCAAATTTCACAAGATGTATTTACATGCCCATTGATTCTGTTTTTTGGGGGGCTTCTGTTATGCTAGCCACCACAAAGGTCCCCAAACCATTAAAAAAATGCATATTCAAATATAATCTAAAAACTCTTTTAAAAGCATTTTAAATGAAAGACTTTGCTTTGTTAAAATACTTCACACTAGATATCCTCAGCAAAGATTAACCCAGAACCAGAAACTCCTGACTGGGCAGTGGAGTTGTGCAGCTGTTCCTTTGCCAAATAGATATTTAAACCCTTTGACAACCCATGTTTAAAATATTTTTCACTCATTCGATATCATTACTTATACAGGCACTGGGACGAAAAAAGAGAAAGGTTTGGAGCAATTCCCAGTCCTTTGCTTTGTCCCACCAAGACCAAGGAGACAACCTGGACTCTAGGTGTTATGGAACAGTTTTCTAAAGCCACTTTTCTGCAGTCACACGTAGCACAGCTTGCAGTCCTTGCTCTACAATATTTAAAACTTAATAACATGTTGCAGCAAATACCTTCTACTGGGTGACGCCAATGAAAATATTACAGTACTATAAAGAGGAGTCATTAATTATCTTCAGGTCTTACAAAATGTTAGGACCTGGTACTAAAAATACATATGGCTATGAACAACAATGTTTTGTGCACATAAAGCTACTTAAGGACACATGCTTCCAAGCTACACGTTGCTAGTTTTGACAGCAAAGTGAAAAGTTGTGTTCCAGGAATTGAAACATTTATTTTATAGGGCTATTTTTGAGCCAGTACAGTACCAGAAGGCACTAATAAGCAAGGCCTATTTAGTTCTGTTGTGCAGTGAATAAACCCAATTATCGAAGCATGGAATATTTCAGAACAAGTCCCAAGAGTTTTGTGTTGGATTTTCAAGGGGCGTTGCTGCTTTTTGTGGTTATAGTGCATGAGATCAGTACCCACAGCAGGCACAGAACGCAAAGCTTATTATCAGCTCAAGGGAATGGTACAATCAGGCTTTCATCTGCGCAGTAGAAGCTCAAAACCGGGATGTCTTGTGTGGAACATCTGCATCTGCTGCACCATGTGACAATGGGAAACAGGTTCTAGAGCCTGAGGCGAAGGAACCTAACCTCATCACAACATCTTGGTGTGCTAGTGGCTGTCGTAATTGACTTTTTAAACTACAGAAATACATTCAGCTTCATCGCAATAAATCCCGCAAAGAGAAGAAAATGAGAAAACAGACTGCGGTACCTCTAATGAGTAGAATACTTCAGACCATTTTCAGTCAGATTCACCAATTGTAAAGAATCTATTTACTCTGAGCTGGCGAGCAAAATCTCTGTCAATAGGTAGAATAAACACTATTTAGAGTGCAGCCATTTGTAATATACTTTAATTGGCAATTTTCCCTTAATGAATAATACAACGTCTTTCATATGAGGATTCTGAGGCTCTGTGATTTTTTTGTCCCTGTATTAAGTGATATAAAAACTGATGCACAGAATAAACTACCTTATTAACAGAGCTTAGACAGGGATCACACTTGTCTTCTATAACCATGCAAATGCAACTAGAGCAAGAAAGTAATGTAAAACTGAAAAAAAAAAACCTGAAAACCGATATCCTTGCTTCAGAATAGATGGTAATATAAAATATTAATTAAGAGTAACTTCACATAAATTAAGGAAAAAATATCTTTTGAATAGAAGAAGATACCTGAATGCTCAGGAATTGTGTTTAAACTCTGTGATGATTTAGCTCTGCCTGGGTGCCAGGTGTTCACCAAGTTGTCCTATTGCTCCTCAATTGGACAGTGTAGAAAGAAATATAACAAAAGATTCACAAGCTGAGATAAGGACAGGGAGCTCACTCAACAATTACCATCATGAGCAAAACAGACTCAACATGGGGAGAAATGGTTTGATTTTTTCATGAACAATCAAAACACAGCAGGGAAATGAGAAATAAAAACTGAATTATAAAACACCTCCCCTCACCCCTCATTTTTCCTGGGACTCTCCCTCCTCCCTGCCAGCAGAGAATAGAGGATGGGGGTTGTGGTCAGTTCATTACTCCAATATGGTCTTCCCCACAGGCTACGGTTCTTCACAAACTGCCCCAGAGTGGGTCTCATCCACAGCAGAAATGGTCCTTCACGAACAGACTGCACCACGGTGGGTCCCACACGGGGTCACAAGTTCTGCTAGCAAATCTGCTCTGGTGTAGGCTCCTCTCTCCATGGGTTCCCAGGTCCTACCAGGAACTTGCTTCAGTGTGGATTTCCCATCGCTCACAGCCTCCCTCAGGCATCCATCTGCTCCAGCGCTGGGTCCTGCCTGGGCTGTGAGTGGATCTCTGCTCCACTGTGGATCTCCATGGACTGCAGGGGGACAGCCCTGCCTCACTATGGGCTGCACCACAGGCTGCAAGGGAATCTGCTCTGGCAGCTGAAGCACTTCCTCCTCCTCCTCTTTCTCCACTGACCTTGGTCTCTGCAGGGAAGTTGTTCTCACACTCTCACTCTCTTCTGCTGTTGCTGTAGTTTAGCACCTGCAGAGCAACTTTTTCCCCTTCTCCAGTATGTTAATCCCAGAGGCATTATCTCCATCTTTAATTGGCTCGGCCTTGGTCAGCAGCAGATCCATCTCAGAGCCGACTCGCACTGGCCCTATCAGATACATGGAAAGCGTCTTTTTTTAAAAGAAGCTATCCCTGTAGCTAACCCCCCAACTAAAACCAGACCACACAAACCCACTATAATGTTTCTTCTGCACATAGGTATGTCCAGGAGGTTCAGTCGACAAAGAAAGAATTGCATATTTTTTTTGTACTCTATGCAATCACTTGCAGACCAGACTGATAACACCAAAACATCACCAAAAAAGGTTGTCTTTCAAAGGGACAGCTGAAAGAGTTCTGCCTCAGGGAAAAGGTAACCTGATATGATGATGTCTAAGTTGACTGGGTGCACGCAGAACATACTCTCACTGAAAAGCACTGGGTGATGATAAGTTTCATTGGTAGCTATACTATACAGTATAAAGCAACTGGAAAGTCTTTGCTGAATAAAGTTTTAATTATCTTTTAAAAAGACTTTTATATGCTCTGTTCTTGTCCCTTAAATTGGGCAGTAATAACCCTCAAGGGTCTGTACTAGGACCCAATACTATTCAGTGTTTTCATCAATGATACAGACAGTAGGACTGGGTGCACTCTCAGTAAGTTTGCAGATGGCACCAAGCTGAGTGGTGCAGCTGATTCACTTGAGGGATAAGATGCCATCTAGAAGGGCCTTGACAGACTTCAGGAGTGGACCCGTGGCAATCTCATGAAATTAAACAAGGCCAATTACAAGGCCCTGCACCTAGGTTGTGACTGGGGTATCACAGAATCATAGAATGGTAGGGGTTGGAAGGGACCTTTAGAGATCATCTTGTCCAATCCCCCTGCAGAAGCAGGATCACCTAGATCAGGTCACACAGGAACATGTCCAGATGAGTCTTGAAGACCTCCAAGGAAGGAGACTCCACAACCCCTCTGGACAGCCCATGCCACTGCTCCGTCACCCTCACAGTGAAATAGTTTTTTCTTATGTTTAAGTGGAACTTTTTGTGTTTCAGCTTCATCCCATTACCCCTTGTCCTGTTGCTAGCTACTACAGAAAAAAGGGATGTCCCAACCTCCTGACACCCACCCTTTAGATATTTATAAATGTTAATAAGATCTCCCCTCAATCTCCTCTTCTCCAGACTAAACAGCCCAGTTCCCACAGCCTTTCCTCATATGAAAGATGTTCCATTCCCCTGATCACCTTGGTGGCCCTGCACTGGACTCTCTCCAGCACTTCCCTGTCCCTCTTGAGCTGAGGAGCCCAGAACTGGACACAGGACTCCAGATGAGGCCTCACCGGGGCAGAGTAGAGAGGGAGCAGAACCTCCCTTGACCTGCTGGCCACACTCTTCTTGATGCATCCCAGGACGCCATTGGCCTTCTTGGCCATGAGGTCACATTTCTGGCTCATGGTTAGTTTATTATCAATCAGGACTCCCAGGTCTCTCTCTGAAAAGCTGCTCTTCAGCAGTTTGACCCCCAGCCTGTACTGGTGCATGGGGTTGTTCCTTCCAGATGCAAGACTCTGCACTTGTCCCGTCATCTAGCCAGCTGGTTATGCACTCATAGAAGGCTATCAGGTTGGTCAAACAGGATTTCTCTTTGGTGAAGCCATGTTGACTCCCCCTGATAACCATCTTATCCTTCATATGTTCAGTGATAACATTCAGGATGAGTTGTTCCATCACCTTTCCAGGGATGGAGATGAGGCTGACCGGCCTGTAGTTTCCTGGGCCCTTCTTCTTGCCCTTTTTGAAGACTGGCGTGACATTGGCCTTTCTCCAGTCCTCAGGCACTTCTCCTGTCCTCCATGATTGTTCAAAAATGATGGAGAGAGGCTTAGCAATCATATCAGCCAGCTCCCTCAGCACTCTAGGATGCATCCCATCAGGATCCATTGACTTATGAGCCTTAAGCTTGGCCAACAAGTCTTTAACCTCTTCCTCTTCCACCCAGGGCAAGTCCTCTGCTATCCTGGCCATCCTGTTATCCTTGCCAGACTGGGCTTCCCAAGGGCCAGACTTGGCCGTAAAGACTGAAGCAAAGAAGGCATTCAGTACTTCGGCCTTCTCTGCATCCTCACACACCAGGGCACCTTCAGCATTTAGCAGCGGGCACACATTCCCCCTCGCCATCCTTGTGCTGCTGATGTACTTGAAAAATGCCTTATTGCTGTCCTTAACTTCCCTGGCTACATTTAATTCTAGAAGGGCTCTAGTCTTCCTAGTTACACCCCTGCATGCCCTGGCAATGTTTCTACACTCTTCCCAAGAAGCCAGCCCCTGTTTCCACCTGTCATAGATGGCTGCTTTCTGCCTGAGTTGTCCCAGCAGATCCTTGCTCATCCATGGAGGCCTCCTACCTCCTTTTCTTCCTTTCTTGTGCATTGGGACACACTGATCCTGGGCTTGGAGGAAGTGGTGCCTGAAGATTGACCAGCACTCATGGGTACTACTGTCTTCTAGAATCATATCCCATGAGATCCGTCCAAGTAGATCTTTGAAGAGGCCAAAGTCAGCTCGCCTGAAATTCAGGGTCACGGTCCTGCTTTGTGTTCTGCCCCTTCCACACAGGATCTTGAACTCTACCATCTCATGGTCACTGCAGCCGAGGTTGCCTCCAACCTTCACATCCCCAGCCAGGCCCTCCTTATTTGTCAGTACCTGGTCCAGCAGCACATCCCTCCTCGTTGGTTCCTCGATCATCTGCGACAGAAAGTTGTTGTCAACAATCTGTAGGAACCTTCTGTACTGCGTGTGCGTGGCTGTGTGGCTATCCCAGCAAATATCAGGGTGGTTGAGTCCCCCATGAGGACCAGGGACTGTGATCGTGAGGCAGCTCTCGGCTGTTCATAGAAGGCCTCATCCACATCCTCCTCCTGATCAAGTGGCCTGTAGCAAACTCCTACAACAATATCACCTGCCTTGCCTTGCCCATTAATTTTTACCCATAAGCACTCTACTCGCGCTTCATCCCCACACAGGCACAGTTCAGCACACATTAATTGCTCCCTCACATAGAGAGCAACTCCACCTCCACGTCTTGTCAGCCTGTCTTTCCTGAACAATACATAACCCTCCATGGCTGTGCCCCAGTCATGGCAGCTGTCCCACCACGTCTCTGTGACCACAATAAGGCCGTAGCCCCGCATCTGCACCCACATCTCCAGTTCCTCCTGCTTATTCCCCAGGCTGCGTGCATTGGTGTAGAGGCAGCACAGGGGCTTATTCAAACACACAGGTTTCCCTGGACGGGTGCAGGAGATTCCTCCCCGGTTTGGCTCTTCCTCAGGGTGGTCAGCCTTCTGCATCTCAGTCCAGTGTGCAGATGAATGGCACTTAACATTGCATTCCCTGTCCTGCCCTGTTTCCCAGCTAGAGTGGACAGCTTGTTCTGTTTTGCTTCTCCTCCCACTCGTCAAGTCCCTTAGTATGAAAAGTACTGACTCAATTCTGAGTCAATGAAAGGATTGACTCAGTTCTGCAGAGAAGAACTTAGTAATATTGGTGGATGAAAAATTGTACACAAATTGACCATGTGTGTTCACAGCCCAGTAGGTCAATTGTCACCTGGGCTGCATAAAAAGAAGTGTGGCCAGTAGGTTGAGATAGGTGATTCTGCCCCTCTACTCTGCTCTGGCAAGTCCTCAACTGGACCATGTCCAGCTCTGGGGTCCACAGCACAAGACATGGACTTGTTAGAGTAGGTGCAGAGAAGGCCACCAAAATGATCAGACAGTTGGAACACCAGTCCTGTGAACAAAAGCCATGTAAATGAGGTTGTTCAGCCTGGATAGGAGAAGGCCCCTGGGAGACCTTATTGTCTTTCAATTCTTAAAGATGGCTTATAAAGATACAAGGGCTTGTATTGACAGGAGAGGCAATGGTTTTGAACTGAAAGAAGGTAGATGTGGATTGGATATAAGGACAAGATTTTTTTCTTTTATGAGGGTAGTGAGGCACTGGAACAGGTTGTCCAGAGAAGTTGTGGATGCCCCATCCCTGCAAATGTTCAAGGTCAGGTTGGATGGGACTTTGAGCAACCTGATCTGGCAATTTTTTTAGATTAAAAAACAAACTGCACGATCATAGTACATCATGGTATATCAGGATATACATATTTCCATTAGAATAAACTTTTACTTTTCTTTATTTTTCCTACTTTGTTCTTATCAGTAGGTATACCTTTTCAAGAGTTTACCAGGAGTAACCATAGCTGCTTGTAACAGAATGAAAAAGATGTTCTAATACATGCATAAGTATAAAACCTCTCATAAATTAATGGGCCAAACATCATCATAATATGATTCAATTGACTTCAGAGGAGTTGTACTAACTTACTTAAGGATTAAACTTGGCTCAGTTACATCATTAGGAAAATAAAGAACTGAAGAAATAATCTTTTGAAATCATGAAAGCGGATTGTGTGAGACCACAGTGCAGTAAAAATGTAAATAGCAAGATAATTACACAAAGGTCTGTATGGGTACTCGGACCAGTATTGTGAGAATGTGATCTGATCTGATGTAAAGAAACATATATGCACTACCACAAAAAAAAAGGAATACAATAATTTCTCACAGCTTCAGTGCTAGAAAGTTCACAGGTTTCCCCTAGAGAAAACCTTATAAAAGGCTTCCTCTCTTCAGAAAATGCTACAGAGTGGAAGGGAATGAAAAGTGGCACGTAAAACCTCTGCCATCACCAAATATTATTCAAAGTTAGAAAATGAAAATGTTTCATTACAAGATGAAGAAAAAGATGTAGCTGATCAAAGTCAGTCAGTCCATCAGGAAACACCTCAGGTCTGCATTTTGTCAATCTGCAGAAAGCAAAAGATTTTTCTGACCTCATAAATTGGCAAGAAATGGCTTGTGTACTTATCTATTCAGCTCAGCAAATACTTGGTACCATTTATACTGGCTCTCACAGAACCATATATGCCTGCCATAAGGGCGACAACTATGGAGTTTCTGAAAGTTGAGAGGAAAAAGCTTCATTTAAGCAATTGATGAGTCAGTGTTTGCACATGGACTCTGGTCTAATTGCCTGAAATAACTGAAGACAGTGACCACTGAATGCTATTATCATCACTATTCTGCAGCTATACGCATAGCAGAGCAAAAGTATAGCAAAGCAAGACTTCTAAAAAATTCTTGGTAACGTCATATTAAAAAGTTGTAAGAAGATGATACCTTTGTTTATGGCCTGTAGGTTTCATTCTTCATACAGCTTCCCAAATCGTTTGCTATACAGAGATAATCACTAAGACATTGCAATATAGCGCTGTATCAGCGCAGAAGCATCTAAAAAGAACATGTCTAAACATACAGAAGCAGCTGAACTTGTCCTGGTGATATATATTCACATTCACAGTCATCAAGAAAAACTTGGTATGTGAATAGGAAATAAAGTGTTTACTCACTACCCTAAACAAATTTTTTGCAGTGTCATATTCATACACTCTGAGGTAAGTATGCATGCTGGCAAGATCCACGTATGGATTTTGCACTTGGACTAGACTGCAGAAGGAATTTATTATTTTTAAAATTATGTTAACTTTCTTAAAATTATGTTAACTTTCTCAAAAACACATATCTTGAAGAAAACCTCTAAAAAGATTCATTCTGCAGTCTAAAATGCTGGAGCCTCTCCCATTTGAACTGAGCATTTGAGAAATACAACCATAGTGCCTCCAGTTTTATATCAGATTGTCCACTGACAGTAAGGAAAACATGTCAGGCCTGTGGCAATGGAGGGAGAGATTCTTTCATGTATTATTTCTAAAATCAGTAAAACTGTTTTGTACCTTTTATATGTATCTCCTCTTCAGAACAGAGGTAACCTCAGACTCCTTTTCACATAAGTTGGTTTTCTGTATCCTGATGGTTTTCTTTAAAGATATTGGCATGGGCAATTGGTTCCACTACATTAATGCAATCTCTAGAATAAGCAGGACTGGCACTGAACAGATGCTGTGACAGTTACTCTGTTAAGGAAAATCAAAGGCTGTGAAAGAAGATGCACCTGTTTTTGTTTAAGATTACACATTGTCTCTTCACTGGTTCCTGCTTGCTGACAAGTAAACACATGACCTAGGCATAAGCAGCTAGAATTACCTATTCTCTGAAACTGTGCATTTGCTGACTTAATGTGTTTAGCATTTGTTACATACACAGGGGAGCTGACAAATACAATCTTCTTGACCTTACTTAATAATTGTGTGGAGCATGAAATGACTCAGTTCATTCTTCCTCCTTACTTTACTTGTTCTTAATTATGGTAGTATGCCAAAAACCAGCTCACAGCCATTTCCCTTCTCTAACATACAAAGTCAAAGTAAATTTCCAGCTGGCAAATGAAATGTAATGTTGATTAAGAATGCAATATATTTGAAACATTTGACCTTTAAATCACAAAAAACTTGCATCTGAAATACAGTAAGTTTGTCACATATCTACAAAACCATGTCAAATCAGGAAACGCAGTTGTTAGAGCTGATTAATGTCGATGTTGTAGCTTCATGATTTTTGTATGTGTGTCATAGTAACTCTGTGAAAGGAACACTGCCAAGTCCTTGACTTCCCAAATATGTTCTACTTTGCAGCCGCTATCCTCTTGAGGAATTATGTTATATATTCCAATTATATTTTGTTCAACTAAGATCTCAAATTTTACCTTCAAACTGACTAGGTATATCAAAACAAACATCTGAAAACTTGAAATACACTCTAAATCTTACCAGTCTCATGCTATTGATAATTACCATGTCAAAAGTCCTCAGACTCTGAACTTCCTTCACATTTGAAGCCCATCCACTGAAAGACAAGCTCTAGAAAGAGCTTAACATTTGTTTTTCTATGCTGATGCAAATTGATTCGTGTGCTCTGACATTGTCTATCAGGTGTCTAACAATAAGAAGCACAAAAAATGAAACGCTGCATATGAGAAAACTTTAGTTGTGTACCATTTGATCACTTAAATTCAACCAATTGCCTCATTCAATATAAATGTGGACTCAAATTCTCTCCATATGGAGAAAGGTTTATTCAGACCTTATGCTTCAGAGATTACCAGTTAGCTCTTCCCAGGACCTCCTGCTTGGATCTGGGAGAAAGATAAATATATGAAAAAGGGGAACAAGTTCGGGTCTGCTCAAGTTCTTAATCTCTTTTTCTTGTATTACAGGTTGCAATATGAAACATAGGGCTATGGTGATAAAAAAAAAAAGAGTGACAAAATTGCTCTTACAAAATCTATTATGCCCATGACAGGTTGAATAATATCCCTGTTCAATGTAGGCAAGTTGTCAGCACAGGCTCTTGGGCAGCTGTGTGATAGTTACAACACATTCTCGAATTCAGATTTTCCTCTTTGAGCGTAAAAACACAGAATCATAGAATCATAGAATGGTAGGGGTTGGAAGGGACCTTTACAGATCATCTAGTCCACTCCCCCTGCAGAAGCAGGTTCATGCACCATTTGTTCCAATCCTGTTTTCAACATGACTGGAGAAAACTTTGCACTGATTTCAATTAAAAAAAAAGCCCTTCGCAAATACAGATTTATGTTTTGTTTAGTTAAATATACAGATATACCAGCCAGTAGAGGGGGTATTCAACTGTTTCACTTCCTAGAACAGGAAGTCGCAACTGATGACAATGTGAAGAGGAGGTAAACAGGAAAGCTGTGCAAATTTACATGCCTTCAGAAAAAGGTGCTGCAAGGGGATAAGGACTTCTGGAATGCAAGAGAAAAAAACAGTAGGAAAATAAATATTAATTTCAAGCTTCTAGCAGTTTAGAATAAGCCAACCAAAAGACTGAGTCACAAGTACCTTCAGTTGATTTCAAACTGAAATATCTTCTATGAAGTATTTTATGTCAACAGTGTACATATCTTACTTAGTTTGAATACTGAAATTTTCCATGTTAAAAACTCCAGGAATAAACCCAAGCATCATATAATTCAATGAGTTTCTGCATTAAAGCAAAATAAGATGTTAATGTATTCTTGCGAAGCAACAGGTAAAAAACTTAATATCATGATGGGAGTCCAATCTAGTTGAACTTGAACGGTTGTGAAATGCCTTACTAGGTCCCCAATGGTCATAGCTAATTCTAGTGAAGAAAATTCCCTCCTCAAAAATGGAGCACACCTCAAAGACAGACAGGACAGATGTGTTATATCACAGAATTCCTGCCTGCCATCAAACCAACAGCAACTTGCAAAAGAGAATTTTTGAGATTTCCAAAATAATGCTGCAAGAATGCCAACAAATATACAAGGTGTCATTAACAAGCAAGTTTAGGCTCAATCTACCAAACTGATTGCTTATTTAAGAGACCCGGGGTTTTGAATAACTATATTAGACAGTTTTATGTGAAGACTTCACAAATACCTTTCAGGCCAAGGTGTGGTTGCCCAGCACTTCCCAAATTAGACTATTAGGTCACGATTCAAGAAAACTCTTTAATAACTTTTTAATTACTAACCCAAGTGCAGATGTGTTATCCTGAGCTGACTCCGGAAATGGCAGCACCCAATGCAGGAAATCCTTGGTGAGTTTGCTCCAGCCCGGTAAGTGGAGCATGCTTTTCAGAGCATGCCCAGGAGCATGTCTAGTCAGTTTTGAATCTTGCAGAAGTTCTGTAACACTTCAGAGACATACCCATGTATTCTCAGACTCCAACTGTAATGTAGTTTAAGAAACTCTGCTACAACATCTGAGATTGTTAGAATGCTTTGCTATAAACCAGAGCAATTAATGTTTAAAAGGCATAATACTGTGATGCATATATTAAGCTATTCTGGTACTGTAAAAGTGAAAGAAATTCCACTGTTGAGTTTTATAGCTCTTGGATTCAAATAGAGTTAAAGGGTATAATTCAGGACAGCATTAGCTCAGTTGTGGCCATTTAATTTGTATGACTAAAACCAGTATTAGATGGGTAACCACACATATCTGGTCTATTCATGGAAGTGTGGGGTGTTTATAGACATCAGTTTGTGTATATAATGTAGGCATCTATTCGTTAAATAAACACCTCTAAGTGTACTTGTACTACCTAGTTCACTGTATCTCTGTTAATGATGTTCAAGGCAATTCGAAGAGGTAGTTCTCACAGGCCACATACATGGGATGATTGTCACCACAGTGATCCAACATACTTAGAAACTACTATGCCCATAGGAGAGAGTTTTTGCATAGTGTACACTGCATAGTCATTACCTAGCTAAATGCTTACAAAACTCAAGTCTACTTTATCCTCAGAGAAACTAAAGGAAGGGGAAAACAAAAGAGAAAGAAATAGGAGACAATGCTGCAGTAAAGAACAGAATCATTTATTTTCTTGCACTAGGCTGAACAGACACAAGTCCTGCCTGACTGACTCTCTTAATCTACTCAGTCATTCCATTTTCCCTTTAATCTTTCGTAACTGCAATTCTCTGAGACAGTCCGTCTTGCCTCTAGTAAACTGTGTCTTGCAGTTCACATGCTACACAGAAGGAGCAGATGAAAAACAAAAGGCAAAGGGCCCCACTTCGCCCAGCAAAAGGTCACACAATTTTCTGGAACTAAAACATATATCCATATTAAATTCTTTTCAAGTGCCAGAAGGCTAATTATATAATTAATGGTCTGACATTAAATGAGTTAATTTGTTCTCCTCACTGTGGGTAACATCTAAATCTGAAATTCCGTCTCAAATGGTTAATTAATTTTTCTAATACAGATTGTAATTCTCCTAAGTGAGGGAAACTGAAGAGATGCATGTACAGAGCCCACGGGCACCTCTGCCTAACACACTCTTGGGGTCAATGCTCAATGGAGGAACATCTATCTCTGCTGTAACTAAAGCAATGGAGAAAACTGAGGCCAGTTTGCCACAAAAAGTTTACAGGATACTTTTCTGGAAAAAACTGAAGGTAACCTCTTTAAAGGGTGTGTCCTGGCTTTAGGGTCCTTGGCTTTACTCATACCAGTTTGGACCTAAATCTGAAAAATTTGGGTTCAGCTCCTGACTGTCACAAGCTTCTAGGTCATCAAATGGGGCAGAAGACTCAATTAATTTCACTATTGTCTCATTTCTAGTTGTAAAATGAAGACATAAAGCTCCTTTATGAAGGGGAGAGTAGAGAAGGAACAATCACCTATGAAAATATCTAAGAAAGAGTAACTGAAATCTTTCTCTAACACTTTCAGAAAAGAAATTGTTCTTAATTCATTAAAAGAAATAAAAGAAATCAGTATCATTCTCTGGTTTATTGAAAAAAATACAAGAATGAATGGGAAATTTCAACCAGTTCTGATCACTGAGGATTACTCACATGTTCAAGAATCTGAAAAAATACATCTGTAATCTTTATTTAGACTTTGTCTCACGCACAGGCAGTAGTTTCATAACTAACTTCACATTTGCTGCTACTGAAAGCAGCAGTCCTGCCCTCCCCGTTGTCCATGATTGTGTGCTCCAATGCCCTTGTTTGTGCTGGCATCAGTGCTAGGGCAGCTGTGCAGCTGGACTGAAAATTAATCTGATCACAAGAAAAAAAGGATTTTTTTCTCTCAGCTGAAGCAACTTCCTGAACTGACAAGCCCTGTGCTGACAGAGAGAGGGGCAGCAGTGAATGGCTGAAGGATAAAGCAGAGGGAGGGACAACCTCTTTCAGTGACCCTAGGGATTTAAATAGGCTTAAATCCATCATGAAACCACTTCCTCACCCTTATCCCCACCGGCTAGAGGATCCTTTTGTATCTTTGGTAGAGGACAGCATTTTGCACAAACAAGGCTAACAAGTTATTTTCCACAGATGCCACCAGTGCATATATAGGAAACACAAAGCTACTCAAGACAATTTGTCCTGGAACGAACCAGAGGTAAGCAACGTTGCATTTACCATGGAACAGACTCTGACCATGCTCAGTTACCACCACAGCATCGCATGTATTGCTCGGCTTTTGCCCCTTTGGGTGATATGCATTTTTACTTCGCAGAAAATATATAACTCAACATTTTAAGTCCCCAAATAATGTTAGGAAAATATTTATTTCACTCAAATTAATGCAGTAAAAGAGATAATAAAACTGATTTAATTAGAAAAAACCCCAAGCTTTTGATCCATACAAAATAATTTGTCCAGGAAACTATGTAAACATTCTAAAAGTAACAATTCAAATATTCCTACAAGGGAATATTCCCACTATTACAATTACAGCACTCCTAACATTTTTCTCTTCTATGCGTCTTTGACAGAGTACTGATTTTAACACAAATACTAACATAGGATCATTTCATACTTCATTTGAAAAGATTTATTTTTCTTAAATTTTGATAATACATGTTTGGTCCTAGATAAAACTGTTATTTTTCAGACTCTGGTGAGAATTTAAAAAAAGAGTCTTTAGTGACATAAGATGAATATTATTTGCAGATTTATAAGCTATATTGCAACAGTACTGTTGTAGAAAGTAGAATAACATTTCACTGAAAGTTGAAACATAATTCAGTAATATCCTGAACCTTAATTTTTAATGATGACAATACCACATTGATTCTTCAGTCTTGTGTTGATTACATTTGTAATAGTCTTTTATGAGCAGCTTGAAAATAACAGAGTAAGAATAATGTCTGCATGTGCTTTAAAAAAAACAACAACTGAAATGAATTTTCTGTGCAGTCATGCTTAAATCAATTAAACAGATCTAGATCTTAGGAAAGCTCTCTAATTAGACTTCAATTATTACCCAGGCTTTAAAAAAATATAGAAAGAAAGAGAAAAAAGCTTAAAGTTATCAGGTGCCTCATCTTCCTTGTTATTACTTTGAATACGTAATGTTAAAAGACACCGTATGTTAAAAGACACCAATAATGAGTCCTTCATTTATGCCAAGTGAGCCAATCATTTTCTTATGATGAAAGTATTTCTCTGAGCAGCTACACTTAAATAGAAACATTCACAATCTTCTTCTCCAGCTAATTAAAAGCACTTGGTCTGATTAAACATGAATCTGCACAATGTTTTCCATCCTATCCCTCCTTATTCCATTACAAACCAGTGCTCTTGAGTGAGCTGAGGCTCTTGAGTACTGTCCCTATACTAATTTTATTTTTATTATTTTAAGAGTTCTTAAAAATATTAGCTCAAGTGAAACATGAAGGCATGAAGTCTTCACATGAAGCCCTAACAGATGTTTGCCAGCTTATTGTTTCTAACGCTTTAATGAATGACCATTTCCACAAAATAAAACAGACAACATTTTGTGCTGTTGCTGAATGGTTGCATGGACCATTCACTAATTGGAAAGAAATTAGCCAATTCCCCTTACAACATGTATGCTCTTCTTAAACCTCATGCAGCAAGTTGTCCTATGGCTCAGGGACTCAAGGCAGTTAAAGAAGCTAGCGTGGACAGGCAGCAAACCATCCATACATGACACGTCCCTCGCAGCTCCTGTTATGCCTAAATTGATGGTTTTCCAGTGGTGATAGCTCTATGACAGCCACCTTGGCTGCCTGGCAACTATGGATGGATGTCAGTTTTCATCTGGTGCTTGTGACTTTTCCCCCAACACTGCACAACACAACAGAGGGTCTGATGGTGTCAGTGGCGAGGAAGTTGGCCTCCCCACCCTGGCAGCCCCAGGCTGGTGGCTGGTGACCAGGCAGCCAGCTCTGCTTCACCTCCTCTCTTTGCATCTCTAACTGCTGTGCTCAGCAGCAGCAAGAAGGTTTTAGGAGCCTTTCTATGGCTCTTATCAGGCAGTCGTTGCTACAAATTGGGCTGGTAACCTGTCAGACCAAAAGTAATTTCCCTGGAATTAAGGGTAACTGGATGACTAGGCTATGCTCTAAAACACAGAAAACTGAAGGATATTTTAAAAAAAACCCCGTTTTCTGCAAACCTTTCTGCATCATGAGTATTGGAATAGGGCTGAGGTGAGTACAGTTGAATTAATATACCACCTACACTTTGCCTGGTTTTATTATAACAATTCACCTAGCTAACTTTCTTAGCTGTAAAAAAAAACAAATAAGCCCTGCTACAAAGCCTAGTGTTGTTCTTTAAACTGTCAATAAACCGAGTTTCTAAAACAGTTTTGTTTCAGCTAGTAGTTTTTGTAAACATGTCTGAGAGTCCCGATACAATCTCTTAATGTAAAAATAAAAATGGTTTAAAAAACATCGTTTTAATTTTTATGAATGGTACCTCTAAAAATACTTGATGGGGTTACTAAAAAAAAGGCAGAATGTCACTTTGATGCATCTTTTATTACTTGCTATAACATCTGTCGTTAAATTTATAGTACAATGAAAAAGCTTTTTGTTAAAAACCAGAGAATTAGGCATGCAGTGTATTTTCAAAGGAAGTCCTAGTCCATGTGAACGAAATACCACGTCAACAATTTCTCTCACTGCAAAAAAAGATGTCTAAAGATTGTGGCCAGCTAATAAAGTCTTTTTAAATTTTACCTGGGGAGCTCCCATTCACATTATGCAGCCTGAGAGATGACTGAGACATGCATCCAAGAAATATGATAATCATTACTTTTTACAAAAGACAGAAAGCATAGCTGTAAGATTACCTTCTAAAATGCCTCCAGCTATCTGAATTCAAACTAACACCTTTACAAGGGTAGAAGGTAACATCTCACAGTATCTGAAGCTGGGAGGGACAGAAGAGTTTAAAGGAAGTTAGCAGCTCCTCTTTTTTTGAACTTGCAGCCTAGAAAGTTTAAGGTAATTGTACAACTAACAGACCACGTTTAATCTTCAAAAGAACATTCAACAGATCAAGCATAGAAGCTGTAAATTACCAGTAATGACAGCAATCTTTTCATTTAACTATCAGTTTATCAAACCACATACTCACTGAACACAACAATAACTTGAAGATAGGAATCTAAGCAGACTTAGACTATATATTTATTTGGTTTTCAGGTACACTGTTAAGCTGGAAGAGACAAGTATGTTTGGTTTTCTCAGCAATAATGGGGATACAAAAAGAACTTTATGCATGAACTAAAATATTGAGTGCCAAAGAAAAAATACATTTCCCAAACATTGCAGGTACAGAGCCATGTGCAAAAGAGCATTTTGAGCTGGAACACCCACATGAAGGGAATTGCTGAAGGTTATTTGGGTGCTGCTACTGAAACAAGGGAGAGCAGCTCAAAGGTTGATCTCTTGCCTGGCTATGGAACCATGTGTGATATTGAGATGAGTAGCTCTGGGACCCAGTCTTCTATACCACAGGGAGTACCTGTTGGTCTATTACTGGCATTCAAAACTTGGGGTGAGAGGTCGGTATTTTTGAGAATATTTGCTGGCATCACTTGTAAGCCTGAGAGTCTGGCCTGGTTCATACCTGAGAACTTTTCCTGTGCAATGAATTTACTCACATGTGCTTTATTTTGGTACCAAGACATTTCTACTTGGAAGATGCGTAGTAAGCATATAACTACAGGGCTTTATTGATACCTGTAGCAGTGCAGTTAGTAGCTTTGAAGAAGAAAAAATATACACAAATATAAGGAACTTCTATATGAGTGTAACTGAATTACATGATGGCAACTGTTTTAAATATATGTATGGATTTAATTAAAGTGATATTTTATAATGTAAATAATGCAAAGCCAATCAATGATAACCAGCCACAATTTATGCTATAACAAAAATAATAAAACCAGGGAGTAAAACCATGTGCTATTTCAATTACAACTGCTTCTGTTTTTCCTGATGGCCAAGGACTTCATCCAAATATTGCACTTTCAGTGCTCAGTGTTAAAGTCTACAAGGGAGAATCAGGACCATATAGCAATCTGATTTTATTCTTTCCTCTTCTTTTCTCTCCCATGAAGTCTCTTTGTGAAAGCAGTATTCTGTGAAATGGTTTCACATCAATTGGAGACCACTGTTTGCAATCTGTACATCATATCCCTTTTGAAGTATTACTACTGTAACTTTGTTTAGATCTTTAACACTGATCTACACATCTACAAAGCCTACATTATTACCTAACCACACACCATATCCTTTTTTTAATGGATGAGTGAACGTCTCTCTTGCGTATTTCTCTTCTTACAATATTAACAGTGATGCATATGGATTGTGGTCAGTTTACTACTGAGTGATTGGGGATGTTTTCTGTAGCAGCAAGAGATTGGCATGTGTTTGGCCCTAAATGTGCAAAGGCATTTGTGTTCAGTACTACTGAGAGTCATTACTTCTCATCCTAAATGCCTGGCATCCAGACCGAGCTGTTCAGGACCTGGTTAGATGCCTGAGGTCTCTGCCCGTGGGTGAATTGGATGCCTCAGAAAGGAATTCAGAGCAGACAGTGAGACTGAGCTGAGAGCTGTCGAAACTAGCCAACAGAAACACAAAGGGAAGGGTTTGCCTCAAATTCATCTCCTTTTGCAGCTTAGGTACCTTTTTTATGGCCTACAAGGCGATGCCTATATCAGATAAGGTTTCAAAGCCCCTAGTCCCCTCTCACTTGTTCAGGTGCCTCGCTTCCTCCTTTCACAATCCAAACATCCTAAGTGTCTACTTTTTAAAATACTGCTGTAGATTCAGAATATAGATAATCTGGGATTCATTCCTGGTTTAGTTCTTTCTTTACCCTGCCGTGGTTCAAACTACACTTCTCACTTCCCAGCAGAATGCTCCAATCCCATTACATTGGGGAAAAAAAAAACCAGGGATGGCAGAGAGGAAGAAGTCACTGGCCCCTCTGTCTAAATTGTGCCAGCACTAGAATAGAGGCAATTTACTTAGTTAAAGCAAAAGGTAGTTTACAGTAGTCTATTGCTTTTTTAACAGAATTATGAAGTCTACTGCTTTTTAAATAGCATTACCTGTTACTCTCCTATTCTCTTGGTATGTGATAGTCTCTTGAGATTTTTCAAGCTCCTATTTAATTCTAGAGATATGCTGCTTAGCAGCAACATTCAATTAGTTTTCTACTTAATAAATAACTGTATATAATTGAATATCTTTGTGAGTATTAAACATAGAATATATTCATTGTGAAAATTTAAGATCTTTAGTTATATGCTTAGAGGCAGTGAATGGCATTGTTCCCATTAAAACAACATCAAGGGATTACAGCACAATGCTTATGTTTAGAAATGGGTCATTTGCAATTTCAGAAAACAGATAATTTACAAGGTTTAAAATAAAATGTATCCTTTCATTGTTCTAAGCATTGTGGGATTGAACAAAAGGTTTCCACTTTCTTATCAGCATCAATTAAGGCATGAGTATGACTAATGTGAATTGTGACTGAATCCTTACTAACCATTTTTGTATAAACTTCCACTTTCATTTCACCAATTTAACATTTTGATAAAAGACAAAATTACAATTTTTCTAATAGCCATAAAGAAAAAGCACAGCACTTGTTCTGTGACAATTATTAAGAAGAAGATACAGATGATCTCCCTATCCCTAACAGTTACAGCTAATAACACTACTGGATTACACTTCCCCACACAGAAGGCCTTCACCTCAGTTTTGACGAAGCCAGAAATGGGACAGTTTTCCTTCTCCAGTCTCTTCAGGTATTCCTTCTTATGCTTTCAAGATGGTCACAATTTGGGAACCAGGTCTGCCACACAAAGAAGATTTGTCTTTCAGGAAGGCACAGTAGGTGTAGAAAGAGAAGCTGTCTTGCTTTTGGCCTGTGTTATGGTGGTATACCCAGTTATACAGAAAACTGAACAGCATCTGGTGAGGGAGGACAGAAATTGTGGTGGGGTATGTGTGTGAGACATAACCGGGTTGAGCATTGCAGCCTATAAATGTAGGGAATGGGGGAAGAGTGATTAATCCTGTGTTAATTATGGAGCCAGCAGATCATTCAGCAGTTAATATTTCTTTTGTCTGGAAGATGACTGGAAACAATGACAGCAAAAGATGATTACCATATAAACACTGTACACTTCCATACCTTTTAAACATAAGCCTTAATTTGGTCCAGGAAAAAGACAAGATTAAACAGAACTTGCACTTAAAGCATATGATAATCATACATCCAGAAAAAAAAAAAAAGTTTGATTATATGTATTGTGTTACTTAAGTGCTCTTGAAGGCAGATGAGATGGAACATTTAAATATGTCTAATATATTCAAGGAATATTTTAAACAGCTCTTGCACACTGAGATATGTTAAGTGAAGGGCTCATGGGACCATAGACTTGTACCCTCATTTTGAAGTGGGATCCACCGAAAGACTGGACACTAGGTTGCATAAATCACTACACACGTGCACATATGGGGACAAGGAACTGCAGCACAGCCCCTGTTACTACATTTTCAAGTAGCAATTTTTTTTCCCCAGAGTTATTTAATACACTGAAAGAACTCACAAAATGAAGCAGGAAGCAATGTAATACGTGTTTGATAATGATTTATCTCCAATATATCTATGTAACTATGTGCAGTTATCTCTCCAAGGATCACTTTTTGTAAGGTTTTCTTTAGGAGTGCCCGCATTGGTAAAAAGACTTCGTTTTTCTGTTCTCTGATGTTTATATTTTTCATCAAGTATAAAAGGCATAAGTGAAGCAACAAATCATACAATCGTAGAACCATTTTGGTTGGAACAGACCTCTAAGATAGTCTATCCAACCACTAACCTAACACTGTCAAGTCCATCACTAAACCATCTCCCTCAGGACCTCACGTACATGTCTTTTAAATATCTCCAGGGATGGTGACACCCTCTCCTCCCTGTTCCAATGCTTAACAATCCTCTTGATGAAAAAGCTCATCCTAATATCGTATCTATACCTTCCCTGGCACAACTTGAGCCCATTTCCTCTTGTCCTATGACTTGTTACTTGGGAGAAGAGACTGACATCCACCTCGCTACAGTCTCCTTTCAGATAGTTGTAGAGAGTGATCACATCTCCTCTCAGTCTCCTCCAAACTAAACATCCTCAGCTCCCTTGTCTACTCCTCATAAGACCTGTTCTCCATACCCTTCACCACTTTTGTTGCCCATCTCCAGACATGCTCCAGCACCTCCATGTCCTTCTTGTAGTGAAGGGTCCAGAACTGAACACAATATTCGAGGTGCAGCGTCACCAGGGCCAAGTACATGGAGATGATCACTTCCTTGGTCCTGCTGGCCACACTATTTCTGATACAAGCCAACCAGTTGAACAACTAATTGAACAACTAATTCACTGTTGCTGCTCCAAATTTATTTATGCCACACAAAAGGACAAAACAGCCTGCAGAGTTGTTCATTTGCACTGGAGCCTCTTGTAGGGCATCTTTGTAGGTGAAAACTAAATGCTCCTATGTAAATTGGGAGGCTTTTTATGGAGGATACCCTTTGTGATACTGCTTTCCACCGTTTTCTGTGTACAGTTCTGAAATTACAGCCAAGATGTGTAATCTTGTATTCAGAAGCTACGTGCAGAGCTTTTTCCAACTCTAAGGATTCAGTCCTTTCTGGAACTTGTAAGAGTATTAGCTTCCTAAAACCGCATTTTTTCAAAATAATTATTTAAGAAGGCCATTTTAGATATCGCTGTAGCCATTATCATCCCTTTGCATGAGGTGCTAGCAACCAGCTTCATCCCATTGCTGTCAGGACAAATGCCACTGGCACATACTGGCACACCTACTGAACAAAGATACCCACAATCTCAGTAGTCCATGAAGACCTCTCCCTCCACATGGTGCTGAGTATAGCCATCATCCTCAGAGGATGTGGGATGGAGAAGGCTTGAACGCACCATGACCTTTCATCCTCCGTCTTGTTGAGCAGAAGGGTCTGATCCATGTGAGCCTGGGTAGGTACCATACCATGCCAAGCGAATGAGTCAGATCTGTGCTTTAGTGTTTGCTATGGTCTATTTTTCTTTCCTAAGACTTTTTATGGTTGTCTCTATGATGTTCAACTCGCTATTAACCATGCCTTGCAATAAAACTTGTGGTGCAAATTTGTAGACTTAATTTCTTAGTCAAAGCATTTTTTCATTCAAAAAAGTAGTGCAAAAAACATGCCACGTGGACGTAAGACTTTTTTTGGAATAACCTTTAGCAAACTTAAAAAACAACTCCACAGAACTTCCTCATCACTGTTTTCTTTTATGGACACCATCCTATGCCAAGACATAAGGGGTTTTTTTTGGTTTTGTTTTTATTTTTCCTGTAACTTTTTTTACTGTAATGCTCAATAAATACTTAAGTGCCAGCATGAAGTGGATTATCGTTAACATGTTGCAGGAAAATTGCAGAGTGCTAAAGCTTGCAATAAAAATAAGCAGAACGCCCACTGTTACTACACTGTAGTTAAGTGTATTAGCTGTTTTCAAAAGCATTAACTCCCACGCAAATAGCAAAGCTATTTTGTCCAATATATTATTATCAGACAGTGAAAATCAGTTGGGGACTATCTAAAGCCTTTCTGCCCATATGTATTGAAGCAAAATTGTTTCACAAAATGAGGAAATTGTGTGGGGACAGCACTTAAGATTTTACTAGGTGTAAACAAATAATAATAATAATAAAAAATGAAATTACATACTAGTCATACAAATGACTCTTCCCCACTCCCCACCTGATATTCAAAATCATTGAAAAGAAAATATTTTTTTTTATTCCATCTCTCACTTTTTATTGTATTTTCTGCGCCATTAGCCGATGAGACTTCATAAATTTTGAGCACTTGTACTTCTCCCTTCACCAGAGTGGGAAAACTAACATTGGATAAAAGTGATACATAAGAAGAAGCAATTGCTAATGACCCTAATGTGGCAGGAGAAACTCTTCATGAATTTACTATCCTTTTTTTTCCTCCTTCCTGTTCATCTAACTCAGCAGCGACACCATGAAAATAATAATTTGCACCTAGATTCTCCAAGTTGTTTGCAAATATTAATTAATTACAAACCTAATTAAGCCTCTGAGACAGATCTTATGCTCCTATTGTACTCTGGAGACCTATGTGCATCTCTCTAAAGCATATTTCTCCTCCTTATTGGGCTATTCAAAACTCTCTGAAGTTAATGGGAAAAAAAAAAATTAAAGGGCAGGATGGAGGAAGAGAGAGTGGTGCTCTACCTACCTGATATAGGAAAAAATGATGTGTTTTAAGGGCATTTTCTGTTAGCAGTAGTATTAAAGAAAACTATGTTTTGTCCAGAGGTACTGTTATGTGGCAGAAGGCAAAAACATGAAAAAAATGGTAAAAACTGTCAAATGGTGTAATAATTTTACACATATTCAGATGACAACTGTCATCTGGTACCCAGCAAACTCTGGTTCACATGTGGCTGTGGCTTTGGGCTTGCAATGAGCTGCAGGGATGCATTGTCCCGCGATTAGGCACACTGTCACATAGAAGGGGCAAACCCTGACACATCCCCTTTTTGGTGTCAAAACGTCACAAGTGCAAAAAACAACTTTTCAATAACTACAACAGAAAAACTCTTTAAAAAAATGTATATCCTACAGAAGATAGATGAGGATTTTCCTATTTTTTGGTAAGCATGCTTTGGTATAAAGCCAGGATGTGTGTGCCTTGGAATAACTATTACAAAAAATGCTTTCTTTTACACTTCTTTTTGTTATGATGCTCTTATTTCTTTTTCAGAAAATCCCTCATCACTCTGAGGGATCAAAGTATACAAAATACTGCTAGTTACCTTTTTCCTCACTTTAACATCATAGATAGTCAGTTAGGTAATTGTCATGCAAGCATTACTCTTATGACTTAAAAAATTATTAAGGAATTATTTCAGTCCTAAATAAGCTGCCTTCTGTGTCTCATCCCCTTACAATAACAGCAAGTAGAAGAACAGGATAATCATAGCCAAAAAAATGGTGAGCTTCAAATCCCTATGCATCACCAAAATATCTGTTCATCCTAATGGAAATATACATCCTTCCATAACTTAGGCTGTTTAGTAAAGCAAAAAACCCTACTCAGTCGACCAGATGCCCTACCAAAATGAAATATTCCTTCCATAAACAGCACACAGGCTGATGAAGGAAAACACAAGAACTAGAGCTCAAGTGATGTTCAGGACATTGCAGGAGTGCAGAAAATTCAAGTAAAGCTAGGAGAAGCCTTTGACATTTTCTTTAAAATGGTAATAATTAAAAGTGCCTGAAATCACCTATCCTGACTAGCAGAACGCAACAACATGAATACCCTTTGAAAACCTCAATCTTATTTTTAAAAAAATCTTATTTTTTTCCTTTCTTCATCTAACAGCCTTAAAGTGGACTGTGTAGTTGTCAAAAGGATTTACAAATAATATGTTCAACTAATTCCACAAAAAGCACACTCTATAATTTGACTTTTCAAATGAAAGCTACTTTTCTGTTATTTTGGTCAAATTTAGTAATTCGGTTCGTTTGTTCTGTTTCTGAGAAGAGCAGCTGAACAGATGACAGCGGTTCTGTTCCTCCTAGCGCTCCTACATTTTGGAATACAGAACTATGGGTAGTGGTTTGGAGGTGTAATTTGTATGAGAGGACATAACTGAATGCATTGAGAGATTTAATAAAATTATAAAAAGATAAACCAAAACAACTTACAGCTTTTTCATTCAAAAAAATCTTTAAACCCCTTGTAAAAAAACCACAAAAACCAAAACCCCCATCCTACAGGCTTATAAACCAGAACAGAATTCCTTAGGAAACTGAACGCCTAAGATTTGAAGCTGTATGAGTGTCTTACAGAAAGGGAGTTGTAATATGCTGGCAAAGGATTTCTGGAGCAGCAGATGGCAGGAGTAACTCTGTCTCTTACCTTTATTCACCATATGTCATTTGACTGATTAAATTGTATTTATGTACAAAAAAAAGCTCCCAACACACGTAACTGTAGCTCTTTGATGCACATCATCCCACTATCTGTTTGTGTTTGGTAATCCATCTGCAAACTCTGTGCATTTTTGTGCAGGTTTCCTCCCCCTGTATGAACTTGCTTTATGTTCCTGACCCTCTACAAAACAGCACATACTCTATACTGTTAAAGCTGTGATCTTCCTATCTGGCTGAGTAAACACAGCTAATTCTAGAAGAGGAGGAAGACCTGTAGAAAGGATTGAGACACTTTAGAAAGTCTTGGTAATTCAACAGGTGGCAACTTTCTCAGAAGGAATCTGTAGTGTCAGACAGTGTGGGAAGAACACCACCACATCTTTGAGAATGAGTTTGCCATTCCCTGAGTTGGCTGATTTGATTACTGCAGGGACCAGCCAGGTCAGCATCAGATCAGGTTGCCATGCACCTTACACATCCTTACACTATGGTTTTCCCCTTTCTCCTCCAAATACGCAACACCTTTATGCCTCTTACCATTCTCTTCTGAATATCAGCATTCATCCCTTGCATCTCCCCAGCTCACCTCGATAGCTAACATGGTACTGTCTGCCCACGATAGACTCATAGTTGTCTGCCCACAGATGCCCAGTAGTACCACAGCACACCTCAGAAAGGCAACAGCTGTCAGGAGTTAAAAGAGAAGTGGATGTGTGTCACTGTTTTGGGTCAAAACTGTTGGTGATGTGCTCCAACTTGCCTTGATCAACATGCAGTCATTTATTTAGCCAAACTTTTCCGAGCCCAGCAGGCAGTGAGTGCATCCCCTGCTGCAAAGCATTCTGGTTCCAAGCTCAGTCCTGGCACAATGTTCCCTGTGGAGTTCTCCTGAAGCAGGCCTTTTATTTATAAAAATGTCAATACTTTATAAGACAACTCTGAACAGCTGGTAGATTTGAGGTGAAGTTTAATTTGCTTCACTGTGACCTTATTTCATCACTTCTCTGAGTGAGGTGAGGATCACTTCCAATTTGCTGATGAAGGCTCCACTCATGGTCAGTTATGGCCTGGAGTCAACTGGCCCAGAATGAAGTGTCTGGACAGTGAAGAGTGAATAGAAGAATAGACCAGCAGGACATACATATGCAGGGGGAAAGCAGTGGACCATAAGAAATCTAGGAGAAAGACATCAGAGATCCATCTGGCTGATTCTGTTTAAACCAGGCAAAACCTTACTCTCAAATAAGTGAGCTAACTTCTCTGCAAAACTGACAGAATCAGCAAATCATGAATGACTGGTTCCAGTGATCGCACTGGCCAACAGCTCCTCAGTTTGACTTTAGCAGGGATTTACTGTCTGCATTAGTTGACAATAGTAGCCCATTGTTAAAAACTGTTTCTAATAGCTTTGGGTCATTATTCTTTGTCTTGAATCTTCCCAGACTGGGAATAATTCCTTCCTTCATCTACACAGTTACTCTGAAAGTATTTATAGCTGATAATTGGGTCCTTTCCATCCTACTGAGTTTTGTCGAGGCTGTAGGACTGTCTTATCATGTGCTATGTTATCGTATCCCTCAATCAAATTGTTATTTTTTAAAAAATGCAGCTTCAGTTATAAAGGCAATCAGAATCACGTAATACTTCTGATATTGCAGGATCTGATAATGTGAAACACACATTTATAAACTGTAGAAAATAAACTCTGTAAAGAGAAAGTAATATAAAATTTGTCTCTCTCCACAATCAAAAGATTCTCCAGAAGGGGTCTGTGAATATTCATTATACAGGTCAAAATTTCTATTAGTTAATGCCAATAAAATACACAAAGAAAAGATAACAAAGATTTTAATAACATTGAGCAATCAACTCAGTGAAACTTCTGCTAGTTATTAAATCAGTTGCGGGCTTTTTAGAAAATATTCCAAATTACTTAAACATACAATTGAAATGGTGAAGCAGAATGCCCTGCCAAAATGTCCTCAAGGATACAGATAATTTGAATCACACATAGATCTTGGTTTTTTAAAATTCCAAAATGTTATTAATTCTCCTTCTTCTACAGCTATAAGTAATAAAATAGATTATTATTCTAACTACCTCTAGATTAAATGTGAAGTTTTCTCATTGAAAATTACTATCTTAAAGGATGGCTTAAAGTATCCTGATTTAAGAAAAAGAAGTATTACAATTTTGTGGGTCGTTTTATGGAATTAGACTCAAATGAAACCTTGACGCTATACATAAGGGTAACAGAAATTTGAAAGAGATATACGAATCTGAAACAGGTATTTAAAAACTGGATTAAAATGTCCCTGGTGCACAGAAACCAACACGAATTAGTAAAGCTAATTAAACTGTTCCTATAAAAAGTTCCTCATTTCTATTTAACACTTACAATTTTCAGGCTATTCATGAACTATTTTCAACACTCCCAAAGATAAATTCATGCTGCTAATTTTTTTTCAACTTCCTCTTTCTGACAAATGAAACTAGACTCCTTTCCATGCTGACTGTCTACCAGTTTATTTGCTGATAGATTATTAATAACTGTCTTCCAAAAATGAAAACATTGTTTTATTTGCACACACCTGTTAATGATATTCTTGGTCTAGACATGTCAAATAGGAGTTAGACAAGATATGTTAGTGAGCTTAGTTCAGTATTTCCAAAAGAATGACACGGTAAATCTTGAAAAAAAGTGATGGAGTTCAGTCTAGTTAAGAAAAAACTCCCAACTCTACTACAATGTTTTATTCAAGTCTTTGGAAATTGAAATGTAATTCTTGACACCTATAGTGAAAAGTAAAATTATTCATATCAAATTAAGCATTACATTGAAACACCAAACTCACTCTAGATAAACCAGCTAATGGCATTCTGGAATGCATCATGAAGAGTGTGTCCAACAGGGCAAGGGAAGTTCTCCTCCCCCTCTACTCTGCCCTGCTGAGGCCTCATCTGCAGTCCTGTGTCCAGTTTTGGGCCTCCAGCTCAAGAGGGACAGGGAACTTCTTGAGAGAGGCCAGCACAGGACCACCAACATGATCAGGGGACTAGAGCATCATTTCTATGAGGAAAGGCTGTGAGACCTGGGACTGCTCAGCCTTGAGAAGACTAAGGGAGGTATATCATTAACAAAAGTATTTAAAAGGTGTTTGTCAAGGTGATATGGTAACAATAAACCTTAGTACTCCTGAACTGTACAGTTTTTTTAAAAAGCCACAGACAGTTCTATCAAGCAGGAGAACAATTTTTCTCAGAGCAGATCAGCATTGGACATAAAGGTCTTTATGCAATCTGATGTAAAAAATATTGGAGTAAGGCAGTATTATTATGTATTATTGTCCTTACTAAAAATTGGCAACAGTCTACATTTGTACCTCTTGTAAAACTATAACTATCATAGAATTTGCTCGTAGCTACCACAGTATGGATCTTTAGTTATGTATAATTTTTTGTTGACCTTTATAAAATTTAATTTATTTCCTTTTTTACATACATATGTAATATGGCTTTAGTATAGAATCATAGAATCAATTTGATCGGAAGAGATCTTTAAGATCAAGTCCACTGCTAACCTCACACTGCCAAGCTAATCAGTAAACTAAACCATATTCCTCAGCACCTCATCTATGAGTCTTTTAAATATCTCCAGGGATGGTGAGTCCACCACCTCCCTGGGAAGCCCCTTCCAATGCTTAACAACCCTCTTGGTGAAAAAATTCTTCCTAATGTCTAAGCGAAACCTCCCTGCTGCAACTTGAGCACATTTCCTCATGTGTTGTCATTCCTTACTGGAGAGATCAACCCCCACCTCACTACAACCCCCTTTCAGTCTTCTCCAGACTAAGCAATCCCATTTTCCTTTGCCGTTCCTCATAAAACTTGTTCTCCAGACCCTTCATCAGCTTCATTGCCCATCTCCAGACATGCTCCTCAATGTCTTTCTTGTAGTGAGTGGACCAGAACTGGACACAGTATTCAAGGTGTGGCCTCACCAGTGCCAAGTACAAAGAGACAATCACCTCCTTGGTCCTGTTGGTCACAATATTTCTGATACATGCCTGGATGTCATTGGCCTTCTTGGCCACCTGGGCACACTGCTGGTTCATGTTCAGCTGGCTATTGATTAACATCCCCAGCTCCTTTTCTGCAGAACAGCTCTCAAGGCACTCTGCCCCAATCCTGTAGCATTGCCTGGGGTTGTTTTGGCCCAAGTGCAGCACCCGGCTCTTGGCCTTGTTGAACCTCATGCAGTTGGCCTCAGCTCATCAATAGCATACATTGTAAGTGTATTTATGTTATTTATTTGTCAATTTAAGAATAGTTGTACTAGATCCAATGCATTTATAATACAAATTGCTAATTGGACATAAATTTATATACCCTCCCAACCTCAATTAAGCCAGTTAAATATGACTTATTTCCTCTCATCTGAACCCAGTGACAGCTCAGACTACGCAGACACTCATCAGATGCAAGGCTGTTTCCACCAATTCAGTGTAGGTCACCTGCATATAGCCCATTTCTTAGGATTTGCCAAGGCAACAAGGATTTTATCATAATATTTAGAATTAAACTGATTATCTTTAGAAATCTTCCCAAATCCTTCCTGCTAGTTACATGAAACTGCTGTTACAGTGTCTTTACTCAATGGAGGACTATGATATCTTGTTTCTGTTTTTTCAAAGTTTAGAAAAACCTACAGTGCTTTAGCTCTTTTACTTTGCTTCTGTAGTTTTAAATGAAACATTGCCTTGGGACTTCTGTTAATGATAACACAAGGTTACAAAAATTAGTTCAGATAGTAGAAATCAGAATAAGACTGTGTTAATCTAAAGATCAGATCCATCATCACACATTTTTATATGCATTTATCTCAATGAAAACAGACGATACTCAGTGTTAATAAACTCAAGCTTGTTATTTACACAGATCTTCCAAGAACAATGATAACTCTGATTTAAAGTATAACAGAGACGGTACTATTTGTGTGTCTTGAACTGAGTTAAAACCACTACGTAAGTACAGAAAATATTACCAGAGTCTGTATCAAACTGAAGACCGGCTGTGAAGGCAAAACGTGAAGTTCTAGCTTGTGTTAGGATCTCAGTAAATGTCATTGAATGGGGCCAGGATACAGGTATGGGAAGAGAGAGGAAGGGAAAAGTAAATCCAATGAGGACAGCTATTACTCTAAAATGATCTTTCTAGGAACTTCTCAAACTCATCTGTAGTATGGACCTTGTCTAACCAACAGTACAGTGAGGAAAGCCTGCATCTTGCATCTGTAGGAACAGAATCGTAGAATTGTTACAGTTAGAGAAGAATTTTAAGATCATCAAGTCCAGCCACTAACCTCATGCTGCCAAGCCCATCACTAAACTAAAACATATCCCTCAGTACTTCATCTACACATCTTTTGAGTATCTCCAGGTATGGTGACTCCACCACCTCCCTGGGCAGCCTGTTCCAATGCTTAACAACCATCTCAGTGAAAAATTTCTTCCTAATGTCCAATCTAAACCTGTCTTGGTGCAACTTAAACCCATTTACTTATTTTCTATCATTCATTACTTGAGAGAAGGCTTATGCCTTCATTTACTGAGATGCACAACACTCAAATGGAGATTACTGTACCTTTTGGAAATACAGAATGTCTTAGGGAAGCACATATGTATGTATTTTTAATCTTCTTTCATTGCGTGTTAGCAGGGATCAAAGGCAGCTGCTCATGAACAGTGATGTCCATTTAGAACATTATAAGCATTTCATCATAACAGTCTGGGGCCCGCTTTCAATTTGGTTAATTTCTCTGGAGTTTGTTCAGCATGACAATATTTTTAATATAGTCCTGTAATATTACATATATCAATGTACAGAAATGAAAGTAAGAAGATCTCAAAGTCAGACTCTAAAAGTGATGTTCCATGAAGAAGTACCGGGAGTGTGGGGTGGAAATATTTGCTTACTGTTTTCTAACTAAAGCACATTACATTCATGACTCTGAATGATTTTATTCTGTTTGGATCATAAGACATTCAAACATATCTGAATTCGGTGATCAGCAAACAAAAATACTGAGTTAAAGAACAAAGATAGCAGTTTATTTGTCTGTGAAATAGAAATTTCAGCAGTAAGGCTCTAGTCTTGCAACTGAAAAGTATGTAAAACTAAATTAATTTCAAGCTAAGTTCAAACCAACAATTTCTAACAAATTGAATATATTTTATATCACTTTTATGTAAGATTTTTACATAAGCTTTTATATATTGATCCACCGATTCTCATTATTATATTAACATAGAATGATAATTCATTACAGGAAATAAGGTAATTAAAAATTCTACCTAGAAAGTATCTTGGTTACATGTAATTGTATTTTTGTCTGCCTCTTTCAGTCTATTTTTTAAGCATTTCCTCCTTCTTTCTCCCCCAAATATTTTAAAATGGTCCAGTACTAAACAAACAAACAAAACTACACGGTCAAAATAAATAATATTTTTTAAATATTTGACTTCTTTCAGATAAGTTCTGAGGAATTTCAAAGCAGTATTTCAACAAACACTACGCAGCAAAAGGCCCATTGCTCCAGTTTTGATAAAGACTGCACTTTGCCATCAACCACTCCATCTATATCTCTTCCTTTTATCATTTCTTGTCTGAATAAAGAATACAGTGAAACTTTCATGAATGAATGAGCTTTATTTTCTCTCTCCAGGTAGTTTACCACTAAAACCCCCCACTTCTTGTTGCATGAAGATATTTTTTGTGTAATACCATGGATATCAGACTAAATGAAATATTCTCCTGCCAGATAATGATCTGTCCTTAAAAGATTAAACTATTTATTTGTACCTGCTGTGCTATTCTGCACTTTTTCTCCTAGATACTTTAAGATCATTTTTAAAAGCAGTACTTTAAACCTCTTGTGCTCCTTTTAATTTGTGACACAAACTTACAACTCTTTAAAAGTAATTATTTAAATTTCATTTGTGGTTATTTCAGTAGCATTATAAGAGTAAAAAGCATCTGCTTGTATTATTATAATTGTGTTTTTCTGCATTTCTTGTAAAGTTACCAAATTGGTTGTGGCTAGTCTGAACTATCGACACTGCTTACTTCTAATCACTCTATACAAGAATATAGGTCTGAACAATCAAACATGCACTTGAAGGTAAATTTTCCTAACAAAACATTTTTCTACACAAAACCCTATTTTTGCAAGTATATTGTTTTCTTTTAAATGGAAAAGTATATTTAAGACTGGTACTAACTCTTTAATCTCACTTGTACATTGCTAGACATATTTTAACAATTAAAGTTGCATCTGCAAATTAATACCAAGTACTGACTTGATTATGACTGAATTTGGCTCTTGGAGACATTGACATAGTCATTATAATCATAGAATCATAGAATGGTAGGGGTTGGAAGGGACCTTTAGAGATCATCTAGTTCAAGCCCCCTGCAGAAGCAGGTTCACCTAGATCAGGTCGCATAGGAACATGTCCAAGCGCATCTTGAAGACCTCCAAGGAAGAAGACTCTACAACCCCTCTGGGCAGCCTGTGCCAGGGCTCCATCACCCTCATAGTGAAATACTTTTTTCTTATGTTTAAATGGAACTTTTTATGTTCCAGCTTCATCCCATTACCCCTTGTCCTGTTGCTAGCTACTATGGAAAAAAGGGATGTCCCAACCTCCTGACATCTACCATTTAGATATTTGTAAATATTAATAAGATCTCTCTATATTAGTATAAGCTTGCTTTTCACTATAGGAGGGACTAAAGTGACTCAAAAAGCCTTTCTTAGTGCATCATTCAGCACCTAAGTGTGCATGATCCTTCAGTAGGTCCTTGACTACATCTCTATCAGACATGATCAAAGAACTCAAAACATAGTTAGCATGGATGAGTATTTAACCCATCCAATATTATGATAAACATATTCTGAGTTGTTCCCTAAATGGCAGTTATGCTCTTGAAAATATTAAATCTGCATAAAGATTGAAACATGTCAAAATTACTGACAGCTAAAATTGAAGCCATATTAACTTTTATTTTGTTTGCACTTAATTTGGCAATAAATTTGAAGATTTGATTTGAGTAAATATCTTCAGAAAAAGTCTTTATCTTTCTCTATAATGATGAGAAACATTAAACATAGTAAATAAATACATTCAACTGATATAAGGGAAATATTTCTAGAGTGAATAACCAAAGGAGTGAATGTCCAAATAACAAAATACAGAGTTCTAGACACACATTTGTTATTGCATTTAGCTGTTGTGGGTAAATCCTTTCAATTAAACAGATCAGAAAAGCAAAGTGCAATATCAATGTATTCCCTAGTAAAATTATTCAATTTAAACATTTTCTGCTTATCTTCTGCTTCCTCTTGTAAACACATAATATTTACTCTCCAGATGCTCTGAAAATTTTTACACAGTGATCCTCATGAGTAAGCTTAAACAGTTATACTAAAGATTTTTTTGCAAAAAAGGAGCTTTATTAAATAAAATTGCTTCAAAATACCATTTTGCCAGAAACTTAAACTCTGTTTTGTGAGATTTAGATGTTTTACAACCTACTGATGAAACCAATAGCTTCCTAAAGCTTTCAGTAGTAGTAGTTGCAATTGAAACAGAGCCTGCTGAGCTGAACTTTCAGGCTATGAAAGCAAAAGAGCTCTTTGGTCTGGATTTTTAAAGGTATTTAGGCATTGATGGCCAAAATAATTCCAGTTACAAAGTTCTGGTTTCAGAAATGTCACTCGTAGAAATGAAAAAGACATAAAGAATGACATAAGCCTACTCAAAGAACATTACAACCCTCACTGCTAAAACTTTGCATAAAAAGTTAGTAAGGCTAAAGAAAAGCAGGACTAAATACATGTAAAACATGACAACTTTACAGAAGGGATTACAATGTCTGAACAACACAGTTCAGACTGTATGGCTTAAGAAATTGTGTAGCTACAACAAGGAACAAGACAAACAACTGCACAAAAGAAAACTGCATGCATAATCACTGAAGAAAATACTTGTGTTTAAGATGTCTAGGTTTAGTGCTTCCCTGTCCCTTTGACTTTTTTTTTCCTTGCTTTTTTCAATACTTCTTAATAAACACTGCTGTAATGGAAGCCATAATTGCTATTTGGTTACATTTTACCTTCTCACTGTAGGCAAGCAAACAAAGCTACTGAGATGGGCAATGTCTTTATAGTTACTGCACACCCAGAAGCTTAATTCCTCTCAGATTCCAAAGTCTGTGCTACTGGAATGACTTTTTTCTCACACATCCTACTAAGTACACTTGACTGACATCGCTGCAATTCTAATTCTAAATATTTATATGACATATATCCTTTGGCTAACACTGACTTACCACAGCATAGTCAAATAGCTTTAGTATCTCATCTGTCTGGTGACTAGGGCTGAACACACTAATCTCACCAAATCCATGAGAGCTGCTTATTATTTTTTGTATAGAAATGACAAGAGGTTGAAATCAAAGGTCAAGGTCCCTTTAGGTAATATAGTCATGGCATTTAATGAAAACTTGGTCCCATTCAAAAAAGATAATATGCTATTTTTGTAAACAAAGGAGTAGTGAATTGTACTAATGTGAATAAGTCTTAACGTAAACTAATTCGAAGAAGCCAGTGTACAGATAAGCAAGTACAATTTCAATGAAGAAACAATTTCTTTCATTAAACCACCTGATCCAGATGGAGAGAAAAGGCGTGCTTTTAGATACACATGCTGTTCTTTCACCTCCACACACACTTACCACATGGGAAAGTCATTGTAATTTATTAGGGATCTGCTCTACAGATATAGGGCAGATAGAGCAGGGCACTATATTAGGTCAGCCAGTGGAGAAAGTGAGTGACTATGAAGGTTCAAAGCTCTCCTTCTGAACAGGATTGACATTCAGTTGCTCATAGCAGATCATGTTTCAGGCAAACCATTTTTTGAGTACAGAAACCATACCAAATGTATTTTAAGCACTATTTTACATATGCCCATTAAACTGATAAAGGTAACACATTAAGAGGTTACAGGATTGCTTTGGCAATCTTTACAAGATCTTATTCCCTGTACATATATCATCTGTAGATACATCAAAGGGACTATTTTTTTCTGATCATAGTGTATTTCAGTGCTCCTAAGGCTCACATTATGGTATTTTCTTTCCTTTGGTAAAGAGGTGACAGATCTTGCTACTGTAATAAAAACTATCACATCTGATATAATTATTACTTCCTTTTCTCAATATATAACTGAAATTCATGATCATAGGCACAGGTCATTTTCCCAAATTTTAAGGAAACTGAACTTTTTGTGGTTTTCTGTCGGGTTTTTTTTGATCACGTTGGTTGAATTTGATTAGATACACAACACTTAGACAAGCCGTATTTTTGTAAGTCTACAAAGCTGTGAAAGTATTTCACAATCTGCTTAATGAAACAACTGTTGATCAGCAAAAGAATATAGCTGTTAGGACATATTGTGGTTGGAAAAGTGACTGTAAAAACGACAGCACTTACTTCTCATGAGTTTTACCCTCTGAATGAGTTTGTGATCTACTGAGTTTTGCAGCGAAGCTACAATCTTTTTACTGCACTTTATTCATAGGCAGTGCAGCATCAGCACAGCTGTGAGAGACAGTGAGGGGTAACTATTATCACCTCCCATTTTAACAAGTAAGTGGCAACTATCCCCCAATATGTCTTTGAACTAGGAAACATGAAGGTGAGGAGAGGGCTTTTAAGTGTTATCTTTTCTGCTGCATTCCCCTGAAAAACTTAAAATGGGAATCTCCACAGGAAGGGTGTAGTAAATATAAGAACAGCCTTTTTGTTTATCAACTGACTAAGCTATTTCTTAATTAAGTAAAAATTGGCCATTCTGAATTTTTAGAATACTATTTTTTAACATTCACAACCATTACTGCAAAACGAACACATTCACAGAATGTCAGCAGTTTTTTTGGTAACATTTTCCCACTATATATATTTCCAACCTCTACCATTCTATTTGTAAATGTTTTGTGGAAAGAGACTGATCAGTTTCTTTTGGTAGTACTTTTCAAAATATGCCACTTGTACTGAAATGACCATAACTAATTCAGAGTAGACTAAAGAATGGTAAATTACTTCCATTCATGTTCATTTATTTTCTAAAGGTATCTTAAATTTTATCTGCAGTACATTCCATCAGTTTTCCCCCTCCTTGGACTCCCAGTCTAACTTTCTTCAAGGGCCCTTTAAGATTTTTAAATACTACTGTGATGGTGAGAGGCTCACCAAGTTTATAAATCTGAATTATTTTCAGTCATTTTTTTACTATGTGTTAACATCTGCGGATTGGCTTGGAAATCCACTGTGGCAGATGCTACGGTTGCACTTTTAAATTAAAGGATAGTGTTTCTGGTCGTTATGAAAAAAAGTAGCAGCTCAAATGAAATAGGCATTAAATTTTTAACAGCTATGAAAATGAAATCATTCCTCCATAATCTTTGCTATATTATTTAAATTTTTTGTTTATGACTTGATTGGACTTTTTTTGTCTTTTCTCCTTGGGGTTAAGAACCACACGTTTTCTCCCAACAGTTTAGGCAAGGACTGTTATGTGCTACTAGTCCATGAATGTGACATAGCCACCTGTGATTTTCCTTCTTTCACTTGCATTTCCCTCTGTTCCTGCCAGCTTTTAAACTTAAATAAATTTGGGTAGAAAGCTGGAAATGAATAATAACACTTTTGTTGAGTACAGCAGGACTTCTGTAAAAAAAGCAAAACAAACTGCCCCCCAATATTTTGTTCCTGTTGCTTTTCAATACAACTGGGTTAAGGTCACCCTGGGATTTCTCCTTCCTCAAAGTGACAACAGTAAGGAAATGATAGACATAAGGAAAACGTCAGTTGTTATCCAACTTTCTGGTTTTTAGATGACCTGTCTACCCTGACAGGACGGATCTTTCTCTGCTTTTCTGCAGCAGCATCAATCAAAACCAAATATATGAAGCTTACACCTTTATGTGAAAGGGACAATTTATGTATATAGCAATTACAAAAAAAGTTAGCCAAATATCTGTAAAAGCATCAGCTGAACTCAACGTACTTAAAGTCATTTACAGCATCCTATAATCCAGTTCCTAATCTATGAAATATTTAGTTTAGGCCATAATTATCTATTAATTAATCCATTTTAATGTTTATTTGTGAGATAAAGTAAAAAAGAAAAAACAAAACATTGCAAGCTTGTGTCATCTGATACCAGCAGCTTAATTAAAGCTCCTTAAAAATAAAATCCATTGGATGCCATAAAAGTCCCAGGTGTAAAAGCCATTATCTCGGGAGAGAAAAAGACACATTTTACTACCCACAAAAGCTAAATTTTTCTAACATCAGCACCAATAAACCTTTCGGTTAATCTGAAAATGCACAGTGCTTGATAAAGGTAAGCACAATGAAAGTATTATCTAGGACAATTTTTCTGCTAATGAACAAAAAAGTAAAATTGACTGCAAGAGAGCTCACAGTATTGACTGAATAAAAACAACTGGGGAGTGTGACTACTGCAGAAATATATACATTGTAAAACAGCTGGTTTAAATAAAGCACTAGTTTTCCACTTGCTCTGTAGAAATCTTAGCAAGTATTAAGGTAAAAAAAAAAAAAAAAAAGTGGTATCCCAGCCCTTTTGGTAAAAGGTAACTTGGGATACCCAATAAAAAATGACGGCAGGAACTCAGAGTCTGTTGGTATATGTGGTAAGTCTAAAGCAATTACTACCTGCTACAGGAACAGTCTATTGATTTGACCACTTAAGTTTGACAAATTGATGTCATATAGCAAAAATCACAAGGAAGAAGCTCATAATCCTGGCACTGAGTCTTAATTTATTGCAAGAATGACAAAGTCAATATTTTTTAAAAATACTGTTATTTGTGATAAAGCAGACTGCTTTCAAATGACACCTCTTCTCCTCAGCATGGTAAAATGTCACAAGCAGTAATATTAGATTATAAACTGCTTCTTGCACCAGAAGAGTTGCAATATACACCACATAACTGTCTGCAATCCGAAACACAAGCATAATCCTTGTTCTACTTAGCGATAATAATTATTTTAGGTTTTTTTGTATCATTTGCTGACAACATCACTACCCACATGCCATTATTATTTTCACATGTTGAGTTCACTTCTCCCTCTGTGATATACTACATACAATTTACACACTGCACCATGGAACTGATAATGAATATGCTCCGCATGTAGTAGAAACTTGTTCTAAACTTATCAGCCTATTAAAGTACTATGCTCTCTTATTGGTTTAAGTAGTTAAGACCTATAAGAACCACTTAACATCCCCCCGGCAAACAACCCCAAAAAACCACTCAAATCGCTATTCGGTACAGCTTTACGATTTTTTGCAAATTCTGTGGAGAACTTCTAGAACTTCAGTTTGCAAAAGAAGAGAAGAAATAACAATATCATAAACCTTTATGAGAAATAAGATTTTTTTTCCCAAAAGGAACTAGAGAGTTTCAATACCACCCATAGCCATGCTTGGGAGGGAAATGAGGGGAAAGTACACAGAAACAACATTTGAATAAATTAGCTAAAGGTAGAGTCCTACAGCTGTGTAAACTTCTGGTTCAGCTCTTAATTTACAACATCTCCAAACATCCACTAAAGGTTTTGCATTCACATGAATGCAGGCCATGAATGAGGAATACTTCAAGATTAAATAGATGTTTCTAGTACCCTTCTCCAGTAATCAGTACTAGAATCAATGCTATTGAATCGTTTTCATGAGTGATATGAATGATATTTTCTGATAAAACCACAGAATACCACTAAGATGAGTGAAAAGTGAAATGTTAAGAAGACATTTCAGCCACACAGGACTTGTCCACAAGGTGCAGTGACAGCAAGAGAGGATCTCAAAGCTCAGGAAAACCTAATGGGAATCAATAAGTATTCCCAGCACACTGCAGTGTGGTCAGGACTGAATGACTCTAGTCTTGGGGCAGCAGGGGATGCTGACTCAGGAATGCTACTTTTAGAGGCAGCTCTCAGCACTCCAGCTTAGAGTTGTCTAATGCAGACACAGCTGAAGAATATTTGGATCTCAAGCATACAAATGACTGCAGAACAATCTGGATTATATCATAAACTGAGCCAAATCAGACAATGTGTATTTTAACACTGAAAACATTTAGGAACACATCACACAGGCCAAGTCTTCAAAGCAGGGGAGTATAAAGTTATCGCCCTAAAAAATTACACTGGATAAGCAATGTCACACCAATATTCAGTGTTGTGTCGTGGCAAAAAAGACATATAGTCAATAAAGAGATAAGCATTCTGGTGCTTGTATTTTCAAGAGACATTGGACAATCTGGAACTATAAGGAAAGGAAACATCAAATTAAGGTCTGGAAAAAATGCCTTATCATGAAAGATATAAACTGTTGAATAGTGGACCTTAAAGAAAGCTTATTTAACAAAACAATGTGTACTATGTACAAAAAGCTAAAGTCAGAATAATTCAAATTGGAAATAAACCATGAATTTTTCTGCTAGTGAAAGTGATAATTCACTAGAATAAACTGCCAAGGGATTTGGCAAATTCTTTAGTGTCTTCCAGTCATGAGAAGATCTCTTTCTGGAGAAGTAAGCATGGGAGCAACCCTACAATATAGGTAAATGATGGAAATGAGGGTCTAAGATAAACAAGACGCTACTCTGGCTATAATGTCCTCTGTCGTAAACACTATGAATCTAAAAGAGTGAAAATCAGGTAACAACAGCTTAAGATTCTCCTGTATCTTTTCATTTAACAGTTATATTTTAAGGTATCGACTCCATTTTGCTCTGGCGAGAAACAGATCAATAGAACAGGTTCACAAAAAAACCCCTGAAGTTTGGCTCTAAAATTGGTAAATATGTCTTCTAAAAGTAACAGGCAGGATTTTGTGTTTCAAGTGAGAATATATTCTACAAACAATTGTGAAGTTTGAGAAAATGTGAAGAGATATGAAACTTAGGACTAATATTTTACAAAACGTCAAGAAAAGTCAGGGGATTTTGAGACCAATCAATGCAGTGAAACTATCTGTATATGGAATTTATTTGCTAGAATAGGAAAAAGAACGTGACTTCAATCTGGTCACTGAGCCAGGAATTATTTCAGAGTGGTGTATAACATTGTGAAGGTTGCCTACGAACTGGTAAACAAGTACTCAAAATGACACAGAGGAACAATGGGCAGATACAGCAGTGAGATATTTTTTCTACTGATAGCCAGAGGTCAGTAATTACATGGAAAATCTGTAAGCAATGCCACACAGGAGGTGAGAGAGAAAATGAAATATGATTAAGTGTCCTATTTAGGCACGATGTGTGAAAAGCCTGTCTGTTTGCCACCTCAAATAAAGTTGTTGAGGATATCATATTATAGACAGGTCTTTTTAGAAAAATATTCTTCTGACATGTATCTAATGACTCGTGTTCCATATGCCTGCACTATGTTCATTAGAAATTTGGTCATGTTAACAAGTCTTGTAAACTCACCACCTCATGCATGTCCTTTTTGACCATTGATTTTATCACTGTTTTTCCACACAGAGCAGCAGGATAGACATCACCGCACAGCAGTTTTCTGATGCACAGTGCCATTTTGACCATGTCAGTGGAGGATACTGGGGCTGCCACTGCTCCATGACACCAAGGGCCAGCCAGAGTAGGTGGAATGCAAAGCTGTGCTCAGACAACGGTTCCGTTTTTTTTTTTCCCCCACAGGAATCTAAAGCTCTGTACTGAACTGCTGGAACAATCATTACAATGATACATATATTCACAGTGAGATGGACAGTGTACGTACCTCACCCTGAAGTTATGCACTCTGGTTTACAGATCAGAAATGTTGATGTTCACCTAAAAGCACTCTATCTGTACCTGAAGGCAGATTAATATGCCAAAATTTAGATGTGACTTTTTTATTGAAAGAGAGATGGATTTCTCTACCTGTTTCTGGAGTTGAAAACAAAATTTTGCTTTGTAAAAATACTCCCCCCCAACATGTTTATGAAAATTCTGTGGATTGTTTTGTGGACAGCAGATCAATGGAGGTTCTCCTCCTCTTCTACTCTGCCCTGGTAAGGTCACACCTGGAGTACTGTATCCAGTTCTGAGCTCCCCAGTTCAAGAGAGACAGGGAACTTCTGGAGAGAGTCCAGTGCAGAGCTACAAAGATGATTAGAGGACTGTACCATCTCTTTTATAAAGAAGACCTGCGAGGCGACCTTATCAGTGCCTCTAAATACTAAAAAAAGCAGGTTTCAAGAAGATGGGTGAGTTCTTTCTGTAGCGTCCAGTGTCAAGACAATGGGTAATGGGCACAAGCTGGAACACTGGAAGTTCCACTGGAACAGAAGGAAAAAATTCTTTCCTTTAAGGGTGAGGGAGCCCTGCCACAGGCTGCCCAGGGAGGACGTGGAGTCTCCTTATCTGGTGGTTTTCAAAACTCCCCTGGACATGTTCTTATATGACCTGATCAAGGTGAACCTGCTTTAGCAGGAGGTTGGACTGGATGATCTCTGGAGGTCCCTTCCAGCCTCTACCATTCTGTGTGATGCAACAATCCTGTGATTCTTACTAACGTAACACTAAATAAGTTCTTCATGAAAGCACTTTACTAAAGGAAAAAAATGGACTGACTTCAATAGATTTTGGGCCAAGTCTTTTGCCTAAATCCATATTTTTGAGTGTTTTTCCTAACAGGCTGATTTAAAGCTCACTGAATTTTACTATATTCTTTCCTGTTGAGTACAATGAAGTTTAAACCCAGCCTATGTAGTAATTGCTCCACAGGTTCAGGTGAATGTCTGAGAGGAGATACTGAAGTTTTACTTTCAAACTACAGAAAGAGGCAACTTCTGTCCATAAGAGAGCTTAGAAAAGAGAATCAGAACCATGTCATGTACCTTCAGCCACAAAAACTTCCTGAGTGACAAAGCAGGACCAGAAACTTGCATTATTTTTAGGTAAAACAGCCTTAAACCTTGCAGGCCCTCACCCAGGTGCAATATCTTGACAGAGGAAATGAGAAGGAATTTCCCTAAGTAGTCATCTACATCAGCATCCTATTGGGATAACTAGATTTAAGAACATACAACCCTTGCCACACATACCCGCTGTGACATATAATACATGACATGAGCAGTTATGATTTGAGTCATGAGATTCCTCTAAATATTTTACTTTTTCATCCATGAAAAATAGAAGGTCGATGAGGATAGATATCTTTTATTAGCTCAACTGATATATTTGGAGAAAAAAAAAAGTTTCTGGTCACTTAGTCCCTTTTTCAGTTCTGAATTAGAAGCAGCCATCTTCAAAATGAAATACAAATTAGGGACAACTGTTCCAACTGATATATTGATTAGTCAGAGCACTCAACACAGGGATAAAATACTTGGGGAGTTGATGGGGTACTCGCAGGAAGACTAGAAGGAAGATAAGGTGCTTATCTCTATAAGAAGAGAGACAGCTAAATTACAAAGTACGTTTCACTCTTCTCAATTTCAATGAATGGCCAAGACCTTGAGCTGGAGATATTAAGACTACTTTTTAGTAACATGACTTCTTGATGTCCATACATGCAAAAAATAATTTCGCTTCAAGGATTAATAGCTTATAGCAGCTTAGAGATTCACGTAACGTAATGAACACAGGTAAAAACAAATTGGAATCTGAATTTGGTACAGCTGCAGTGCTCGGTATAATGCTAAAGAATATAATGTTAATTTTACTTCATCTCTTTTTCTTTTTTTTAAGAATTAGAAAGGAATGTAGTAGAAATCTTGAGAAATTGATGAACTGTGCTTTGCTTTCCTGGATGCATTCTCTGGGGCACAATGTTACTGGAGAAATGCCTCTCTGTTTCAAGCTGAGAAGTCAATATTTGTGTCTTAAAGGACACTTAAAATTTTGCTCCTGCACCCAGGCATTAAGAGAACACTCATTTCATCAAGAAATGTATCAATATTAGGATAAGATAGTAATTTCTATAATGTTCTTACTCCCATCAGGAGTAATAGACAATGTATGAACAACTACTGAAATCCTGAAAGTTACGTATACTATACCCTAAATTATCCTACCCTTAAACTATGCTCAGCAGTTTAGGATTTGATTATTCCCCTTTATTACCTTTCTCATTTTAGTTGGGTATTTTTGTCCTGAAACATTCTTAATCAGAACAAAAAGCATTGTTTAATTGTCATTTAAACAATTCTGATAACATCGCCTTTTCTATTAAACTTAATCTGGTACTTGGTGTAACTGATGCACTCCATGATATTTAAAGGATAGCTTTTCAATGCCTATTGGACAATTTCCTAATTCAATGTTTTCCTAGTATCTCTTCTCTTTCTGCAGAACCAAGTAGATGAAATTCTCACAGGAATTCCTTTACTTTCATTCCATAACACATCAGAAGAAGCTTTTAAAAATTATTTTTACATGACTGTAGCTTCTCGTTTTTTAAACATATGATTTTCACTGTCAAATGGGAAATGAGACTGAAATAGCACAGACTTACTCTCGTATCTGTTATGCTATTTTTTCATGCTTGGAAGTATTGTAATGTTCAAGGGAGCAATTAAAATTGTTCCACTGTGTAGTAATAAAGAAAATGATTCTTTAGTCAAGTTCCAGCCAAGAACATTTCGTAAACTAAGAGAACACTGAATTTCTGGATGTTATAATATGCTATGTAGATATTTTAAAATAATGAACTGTTTCAATTTTTTAACAAAAAAGTGAGAAAGAATTCTGAGCACTGTCCATAGCATTACACTAATGCAGTAGACCATGTAGAAGGCAAAACATTTGAGCAATAAGTTTAAATATCTATAAATATAAATATTTTTTAAATAACAAATGATCATTTTTTTTCATGAGTGTTTTAATTTTATATCACATACCGTAAAATAGATTTGGTTTCAGTGGCTTCAACAACCTCTTCAACATTGCATTTTTTCTACTTAGAGAGGCAAATTTAATCTTATTTCTCCTACTATTATATAGTACTGTTTACAAAATATTGTACCCATGAGAGTTACATTTGTAAGATTCAATTTCAGTACTTGAAAGAGCACTGATTCAAAAGCATTTCAATGAAACATAACTGGTTTAGGATTTCCCTTTAGTCCCTTCATGGCACATTTAATAGTATTTCTCACACTTTCTAAGAGATCTGGTCTCTTAAGGAAAACACAAACAAAAACTGTAAAAATAAAGAATTTTGACAGGTATCAAACTTAAGTGCAGTAACATTAACACATGACATATCATACCTCTTTACTACACACAAATCCTTTTGCAATAAAAACAGTAAGAGGTTACTATAACTTGTGACACCATCGCTTCCTCTCCACTTTTTAATTATTCCCAAGCTCTCAATTTTATGCAACTACTGAGCCACATGCTCTCCAGCCTAGCATTGCACGTACACCTGAGACCAGGTATTCCAGATAACTATTCAAGGCTGAGCAGGCAGGAAACCTTTATTCCAAACCATGCAACTTGCACACATTAACCACAAAATTTTTTCTAACTGTGCAATCTCAATGGGCTGAAAGATGTCAGTAGACATGGATAACAGGGAAGCTAGGAATATATCAAAAGTTGCAGTGCCATTAACTCGCTTAGTCTGTCTAGTGATGCTGCTGGTGTGGACTAGTTGCATCCCATTTCTTCAGCAAGGCTCTTTCTATCTTGTATTTCACATATATGTTGCAATCATCTGCAAGTTACAGTTTCTTACCTGTAAAAATAGGAATGGCTTTTTCTACATGAGTTCTTTGGGTTGTCAGTTTATATATATCTATATTTATTATGGACATACTGAGAATATTGAGAGCGTAGGTCAGACTCAACATATGGTCTGGATAGGCTACTCTGGAAACACAGAGACAAATAATACATATTACATTTTGCACTGAGGAGATGAAGCAGAACTGTTCCATTATCTCATTCAATCAAATGCTCCACTGTTCTAGTTTTGTAAAATTTTAAGCAATTCTGTTCTTCTATATAACTGTGCCTCAGAGTCAGCAGACTAGGTACAGAGCACACCGACACTGGAATTGTGGCTCATTTTACTTATGATAGATATCCCTGTAGAAAGGTACACAGGATGTACACTTACAGATAAATAAGCAAGTCCTCAACAACATGCTCAGCCTCAAGCCTCTTCCCTGCCTGGGGCTGGCAGAGAGGTCCATGTTTTGGACACCTACACAGAATTGCACATGCTTCTGCTCCTCTCTCCCACTTGCAATGGAGAAAAAAAAGAGACTAGCCTGAAGAATGCAATGAGTTGTGTTGCTCTGTTGTTGTTAAATTTATGGTGCAAGAATTCCTTGCACGAAGCATGAAGGATGGGCACTGAAGTATGCAAAGGCATGGAGGGATATTACACAGTAATGATAAAACTTGAGATTTTCTTTCAAATAATTTAGAATTGTTTTGAAACAATTGTACATAACTGAGAGTTTTGAAGAAGTATCTTTACATATAAATACAAGGAAATATCCTGAAGAGATGAATTTCTATTAAAAAAAAAAAAAGATGAGGGTATCAACAGAAGGGTCTAAAGACAGCTATAGTAAAGCCATAAGAAGAGTACAAATAAATTACTACTACAGTCAGCCCTCTGTGTTGTAGTTTGGCAGAGAACTCAGAATGCCTGAGCCCTGGCCCAGAGGATCAAACGGTGAAGATATGAACATCTGGCTGATGATGGGAGAGAAGATAGTTTAAGCTTCCATTCTCTTCAAGCTGGCTAATATGTCGAGCTGCATTTTCAGCACAGTAATTGATCTCCTGATTCAAACAAAGTGTTACAGATTTCAAGGGAAGGGAAAAAAAAAAGCAAACCCCTGTGTTTAAAAAGGATAATATATTTAAAAATTTTGGAATTCTCAAAGCATACAAGCCTTTTGTGCCTAATATAATAGGTATGCTTTTCTTCAAAAACATTCAGGAATAGCAAGTAGTATTTTTGCATAATAAAATTGCATTCTTCGGTGTTTTTAAATAGCATATAGAAAACTCTAGCTGAATGTACATTAAGGCAATTTCAAACCATCTTTTCATCAATTTTATAGTGGGTCAATTTAACAGTGGGTAAGCAAGTAACACCTACTATGAAAAAATCTAATGACAATGAAATAACTACATTCTTTCATCTTTTCCGTTATGCTTGTGTACATACACAGAAAGTATTACTCTGTGATTTGAGTTATGACTTTAAGACAGAGGCGTCAAACTAGTTACTGTTTAAAATAAAATAACATCTCATTTTCATTCAAACAAAAAAATAGGAGTTGCATGAAATAAAGTATCCTATGCTGTGGATGATGGCTAACGGCATGGGAAAAATCAAGCATTTAAAAATCACTAAAGATATCTTAATAATTAAAAATAGAGTAAACTTGGCATGCAAATAAAATTCAGACTAATCACAAGGAGAAAAAAAGATCTGAGTCTTTTCCCTTCTTCATAAATTAATGGTTTCCATGTTTTTTTCAGCCAAGGATTCCAGGTTTTCTGAGAGGTGCCTTATTCTAATGCAGAGGGCAATCAAAGCAAAGTGAGGTCCTCTCACTTCTCTAGGGTCAGGTAACTGACTGGTTTAAGAAAAGAAAATTTCATCCCATCTGTCTTCTTGCCTACTCCCACGCTCTCAGGTTGTGTGCTACACCACCCTACCTTTCAACACATGCTCAGCTTGCTTAAATTCATCTGTCAGGGCAGATGAGTGAGTTTTTTTGACTATTCTGCTATAGAAAGCCACAAACACACTCGAACAATTACAGACAGTGTAAGTCACAGAAACGTGAAAACAACAAAATTAATCATAAATAATGGACTACATTAGGTTCTGTTGCTGGAATTTTGTGTCTTGTTAGACTCTTTCCTCACTGTCTTCTTCAGAGTAGATGGAGCTCTACAAAAGTCTGCACTCTCTCATCCTTACAAAAATCTGGGAAACACCGTGACAAGAATAAAATTATATCCTTTTTACATCTGTACTACTCAAATGGCACAGCAAATGCACAGGAACTCTCTCTGTGCTTCTCTAGCTTATTCAAGCTGGCAGAAAGGAGAGGTTCAAACTGGGGATCAATAGGATGATTTCATCTGAGACATGACAAAATGTGTAAAAGAGTGCATCTGCTGAACGAAATTGTTCTGTTTTGTGTGTTCTGTTTTGTTTTGGTTTTTGGGTTTTGTTTTTAAGAAAGTGATTTCATTTCAAGAGAAGTTTTCTTAATAAAAGTATTTTTTATTAGGGACAACTATGATAAGAAGGCTTTCCAATTTCCAAGACCACTAACTAAGATCTCTGAGTTTGATTTATTTGGTTGCTTTATTCTAACCTTCAAATGACTCCTGCAGTTTTTTTTGCACAGTTTGAATAGAAGAAATGGAAAGCTTCACAAATAAGAATAAAGTGTCATCAGAATAACTGGAAATTTGGAACTTGAATTCCTTGGACTGTAAATGGCATAAAAACTCAGCACCTCTTACCCTTGGAGAGTCATTTGTGTAGCTACAAATCATAGGAAAAACCTTTCAAGATGAAATATGAAAAACAATAACAGAAAAATAATTGCTTAACACATGCCTAAAAGTATGACCTGAGCAGTAATGCTGTGATTACATCTACCACCTGAAGGCTTTAAGGAAAAAGATCACCTCAAAAGAAATTTCTATAATTACAATTCCTTTGAAATAAATGTTTTATGAGCCCTTAGAAAACATTACACACTACTTCTGCAGCTAATATACAGGCTGCAGCTAATATACAGGAGAGCCTGAAAGACTCCTGCTACATGTTGCATTGAAACATCAAGTTTGTCTCTGTGAATTCCTTCAATAATTTTGCACCTTTCTAGGAATAATCCTTTCCTTTGTTCTTTTTAAGTGCATAAATACTACTAGAGAGAGGAAAAGGTGACTGGATACCTTTGGGGTATGTGAACACTAACAATTCATAACTTTGGTAGAACTTATGTAATAAATGACTATATCTATGTAAAAAAATATTGTGCTACTTTAAGCAGCCGGGGAAAATACATATTGTTAACTGATTTTTTACTATAAATTGTTACATTGTTGATATTTTTAGTTAATGCTGAGCAGAATGTCCTATTGCAGCAACAGTTTTGAATCTATCTCCTTATGTGCATAAACCTTATACTGACCATCAAACAAATTATATACAGAGATTTCTCATATGCTTCAACAGAATAAGGTCACCTCTGCAAAGTAATGAATATAATTCCATCTTTATTGTAGGTTCTGCTTGGATGTTTCTTCATTTAGTGTTGTCTGGCTAACTGGAAGATGCATGCCCTCACGTAATGTTTGTCCAACTTTGGGCAGTCCACCACCTCCTCTGACCTTCCCCACTGAGTAGCTACCTAGTCCTTGAACAGACAGTTGCATGGCCCTTCATTCCTGGCAAATGTGCCAAGAACTTGTTTCTAACTTAATGTAATGATCTAAAAATTTATCCTACTGGTTGCTTGAAGTCAGCTGATACTTTAGAAAACAAATTGTGTAGAATATGCTGTGGGGAGTTTGGAAGAAAGGAGCAGTAATATCTGAGAAACACAGAGAAAAGCTGCAATACTTTCAGGTACTTTTGGGGATTTTTCAGTCTGCTCCTCCATTATGCAACTTTTTAATGAAGTTGTATATTCCCAGTTCTTAAAAAACGACCACATTAAGTATGTGCATTTCTATTTTATGCATACGTAAAAATCTCTGGTATATTGATATATGGGTCATCAGCACTGTTGTACAGCACCCAGCCTATTGCAAACACTGAGAGGAGAGCTAATGCTTTCTCAAAAGCCAGTGTGGTCAACAGCAGTCAAACCCTTCTCATACTTAGGCATTATCTACTGCTTCTCCTGCATTTGGACAAAATCTCCCACGTGCTACTTTCAGCTTGGCATACACTTATGTAGTGGTTCTGTGTGGCAGGTTTTGGTAGGGGAGGGCTACAGGGGTGGTTTCTTTAAACAAAGATCTGCCTGAAGCTTCCCCTGTAATTGACAGGGCTAATGTTAGTCAGTTCCAAGATGGACCCACAGCTGATCAAGGCCTGGCCAATTAGTCACTGAGGTAATGCTTCTGTGATTAATGTATTGGAGAAGGGGAAGAAGTTGCTGTGCAGTTGCAAAATGGTAGCAGAAGTAGAAGGGAGTGAGAATGTAAGACACCAAGGTCAGTGGAGAAGGAGAAAGAGAAGGTGCCCAGGTACCGGAAGAAAGACTCCCCTGTGACATGTGGTGCAGCCCATGATGAGACAGCTGTGCATGGGGGAGCAGAGATCCACTCGCGGCCCGTGGAGGACGCCATGCCAGAGTGGGTGGATGCCTGAAGGAGGCTGTGACTCCATGGGAAGTCCTCACTGGAGCAAGCTCCTGGCAGGATCTGAGAACCTATGGAGAGAGGAGCCCACAGCAGAGCAGGTTTACTCTCAGAAGATCCTGTGGAGGACTCAGGCTGGAGCAGTCGGTACCTGAAGGACTGTTCTGCCAGTGGATGACCCACGTTGGGGCAGGGTGTGAGGAGCTGCCCCCATGGGAGGCCCCATGCTGGAGAAGTTCATGAGGGACTGTAGCCCATGGGAATGACTCATGCTGGAGAAGTTCATGGAGGACTATCTCCCATGGGAGAAACCCCACACTGTGGCAGTGGGAAGTGTGAGGAGGCCTCCCCCTGAGAAGAAGCAGCAGCAAAGTCCATCTGTAGTGAACTGACCATAACCCCCATCCCTGTGCTGCTGAGGGGGAAGGAGGAATAGTCTCAGGAAGGAGGAGGGGTGGGGGGAGGTGTTTTAAGTTCTGGTTTTATTTCTCATTTTTCCTGCTCTGTTCTGATTTTTCATTAAATAAATCAAACCATTTCTCCCCAAGCTGAGTCTGTTTTGCCTGTGATGCTAATTGCTGAGTGATCTCCCTGTCCTTATCTCAACTCATAAACCTCTCATTACATTTCTCCCCTGTTCAATTCAGGAGAGGGAATGATGACTTGGTGGGCATCTGGCACCCAGCCAGGGCTAAACCACCACAACTCGTAAAGAAATTACTCTCATTAATGAAATGCAGATAAAATGCAGACGTAAAGCCTACACTAAATATTACAAGAAAAGATGTTTCAAGTAAAAAAGCCCCAATCTAGCACCAATTTAAAGATCATTCCAAGCTCCTTACAGCAACTTACACACATTCTGCACTCTCTTTTCCACCCTTCATATGGATCATCCAGAGCATTTCATCAGAATGTTGTTATCCAAACCACACACTTCCTTCTCCAGATTTGGGAAAAATCAAGCCTTGGCTACACGTTTGGAGAGAGTATTCCCTGTCACCTGCAACCCCTGTTTCTGCAGTCTCCTTTTCTGTGCTGTGCTGTGCTTGATAGAGCTATATAATGAACAATAAGCAATAATAAAGGTAATGACAACACTAAAGGCAAACTTGGTAGATAGAGGCTAGAGCCACTGTTAAAGACAGATATGGGCAAGTATGGTTGTAGTGGGAGAATATCTGGAACAGTTACTTGTGCATTAGTCAGGGGAGATAAATCACATGCTCCAGGTGTACGCAAGTGTTTGCAGCAAATGAAGGTACCTACTGTATTGGCTTGTAAACTTGATGATTCTGAGTTTAACCCCATTATTAGCTCCTACTACATTGATTTATTATCCACATTTGCCTACCACAGGATCCTAGCACTTTCTTTCAGAGGGCACAGTCGGGGACTAACGAATATGCCCACCAAGCAGGACACAAGATGACTATTTCATTCTAATTTCATTCCATGATGGAAAGTTGTAATTTGATTGATTTTGGGTTCAAGTCAAAATCAGAAGGATCTCTTACCTCTGAAATGTTACATCAGCATTTTTTGCTAAATTAGGACTCAAATATCCATGAGCTGTACACATACATGTTTTGTGACAGGTATTTTATCACTGATACATTACTTAAACATATGCAGTATAAATATGGTTAAATATTTCAGTAAAACTTAAATAACAACCACAAAACACCAGAAAAAAGCTGTAGAATACCTGTAAGGGCTTGGTTCAAGTAACATAAAACAAGAAATTTAAAAATTGAACTGCCACACAAATTTCAGAAAATTAAAAGACGTTTCTGGGCTATACTTAGAATTGGGGGCATCTATCACTATGAAACAAGTAATTAATAGTATTTAAAACTAATCTTCATGTGAACATGCTGATGTTTTTAGTTGTACATCATTATATAAACAGAAACAACCAAGGTTAAATACAATGTTTTAATTTATAAAATGGCAACAGTAAATCCTGCTTTGCTTATGCACCTGACCTTGCTATGCCCATCTCTTCGCAAAACTGCTGAATACTAACTTTTAAGCACGTTGTCCTTCAAGTGCTGTTTTAAGCACCCCCTACCACAAGAACAGATGAAGCAAACTGCCAACAAGCTGCGGTGCATGTAATACACATGATGTAGTTAACAAACAGCATTCTGTAAAACCACAAAGGCCAATCAAATCTCTGATTAAGTCAAATGAAATCAGTATCGTTACATCAGGATTACATTTATATCTAAGTTCTTAAATTTTAAGCATCTCTAGGCATTTAAACATTGATGTCTTGAAAAATGTCTTAACTTCTCCATGAAAACATTACAGAAAACCAAGCCTGACCTTGGAGAAAATTTGTAGAAGGAGAATAAAACAGCAATTAACCCCTAAGACTTTCACTTCCATTTTCTACCCTCCCACTGCCGACTTTGTCATTCCTCTAACAACAGAAAGATTTAAAAAATTTCTAGTCCATTAACCAACAGCTTGTGGACACCAAGAAGCAGACGGGAGAAGGCACATTAAAATCAGATTTTGCTCAGGAAAGAAAAAGTAGAAAATGCGCATAACTGTACAGAAAGGAAGATGATATCAGACTAATTCCCAATCTGAAGCTTTTAAAAGCAATTCCATAGTTTTACAGGACTCAAGCTTTGGAGTTCTGTTGTTAACCAGGACTACTTTCTACCTTTCTTTACCATGAAGAAATAAAATATATCACTTAAAATATTTTAAAATTAATATAGAATAATTATCAATATCTTAAAGCTAATACGAATGTATTGAATTTTATAATTTAAATGTTACTTTACTATTTTACTAATTCAGTGTGCAATAGGATGTATCTACAGATATTAAATTTTATTATCAAATGCACTACGGTAACTAATTTGTAAATATCCTGCCCATTTTTATGGCTTTATTTTATATATTTAATTGAGCTTTCTACACTGTAAATTACATTCTTAAGGGACAATGTCTTACATTTTGTCAGATTAATGCTCTGCCAATTTAATATGCTCTCTAAGAGCAGCAGTTTTCATAACAATCAATTGGCGCTCTGAACCCTCTTTTGGATGCTAAAAGACATCATTTCTGTTCCTAAGATCTTTGCTATTACTCTCTTCAGACATTGCCTTGCTCATAATACTAGCTATCAGGAGATTAACATAATGTGCTAAACAGTTAATAACACTTTTAATATGTTATATTTACTTGTATTTATTATTTGAGAACATCTACTTTCTTTATCAATATGGTGCTGTGACAAAGATTTGGACAGCGACTATGAACTGTCAAAAGTTTATGACGAAACATTAACTGAGATCTGTATTCAGGTTATAACCTGACTCCAAAGAATCTTCTTCTTGAGTTCCCTGTAGGGAAATGAGAATGAAGAAACAGAAATTCCTCTGAGGTTATAAAGTTTCTGGTATCTGATGGAGGACAGAGCGAGAGAACAGGAATCATTCTCCTCTATGAATCAATTCACGCACACACAGCTCCAGTAAAGGAGTGATTATTTGTACAAATCCAAGCAGGACCCTGAGGATACAGCAAGAGTATATCTCCCTGTCACAGCATAGGGTTTCCCTGGATATCTTCACAGGAAAATGAAAGTGCAGATTCCAGTCTACTCAGGCCATTAAGGATACTGTGTGAGGCCTTCCTGCATCTGGACGCATTTCTCCCTCTTAAGGGATGGAAAAAGAAAAGACATAGTTAGACACACATTTCAACAACTAAGCATTTGGAGGGTTTCCTTTGCAGATGTACCTGGTTAAGGAAATTTTCAAGCAGAGCAGACTATTGCTCTGTCAGATGCAAAGACATCCCTTGTCCCTGCCCCTGCCTTTGACATCAAGAGTCTCACAGCAGCTCTTGCATGATTAACAGAGCTATGAAGCAAGGTCTGGTCTTAAGACTGCCTTAATTAATCCCAATTCCCATCACTGCTTCTTTTCCCTTTGTGATCCACAGATCTGAGAAAGCACTTCCAAACTCCTTCCACACCTTCAGAAGTCTTTTTAAAAGGTAGCAGCTGGTAGTGTCACTCTCCTTAAATTAATCTAAGTAGCTTAATGGAGATATCTGTCTCTTGGTCTTGTGCCGCCAATGGTCTCATTACTGCAGGACTGAAATCTCACAGCAAAGTGCAGTTTTAGGAGGAACCTCTCTCAATCTCCAAAGCACCTCTCTTTGTTGCAAAGACAGAAAGTTAGGCAAGATGGTGAGAATTGCCTTTCCCCTCCCCAATCTTTGTGACTGTTGCTCAAATAGGAAAAAGCTCATAGATCTCATCCTTCCCTATCAAAGCAGAAGAGAGTAGGATACATTTTTTTGCCCCTTGCACATAGTTGAATGGATAAAAAGCATCAGTTAGATTCACACAGCTCAAATACACCCCTGACAGCACATTGATGTTTTTCTCAACGTAAGACAACTGCAACCTGGCAGATTAATAGTCAGACAATACTTAACCAGTAAAGGGGTCTAACTACTTATCCTCAGCACCAATACACATCAGAGGTTGTATGCACCCACAACAAAGATTTTTTTCTGTGAAAAGATTCATGTAAGTCATTTAGTCACACATTCCTTCAACTTGTTAAATTCTATGAGGCACTTACACAGATGCATACAAATATGCCATTTATACATCAACAAAGGACTAAAGCAATTAGAGTGTTTTTAAATGTTATAGCACATACTATATTATGCAAGTGAGGAACAATATATCAATCTTACCATTCTCCTAGTTGAATATAAATGTTGTATCTGTATAATCTAACCATCCATATCTCAGACAAATACTGTAATTACTTGCTTTGTCTGTGTTGCTCTGCAATATCTTCAAGTAAGATAGTATCACTTACAAGAAATGGCATGGTACAGGCATTTATAAGCATCAGTCTTGGAACGCATACATATAGCATGGTTTGGGGAACCATTTTCAACATAAACTACAGGACATGTATTGGAAGATCACCTGCCAGATTAGCCCAGGGGGAAAGGAACTGCAGTACTGCAGATCATTAGATATGACATACTCATCACCATTATGGCTGTGAAGAAAATGAGGGAAGCGAAACTGACAGAGGAAATGCTGCAGAAAGAACTCAGTAATACAGTATTATATATAGACAAAAGTAAACAAAAAAGAACCATCCAGTGCTTAAAGAATCCTAATTAAATTAAATTTTAAAAATTGAGCACTTGAAAAGTTTGTGAATGGCAGATTTTCAGCTTTCTGTGCACTTGTATTTTCAAATCATTGTGCAGTTGCCTTCTGTACTACATAAAGATAACCTACCCATCTCACCACTTTGTTTACACAAATACATAGGGTAACTATCTCAAGTACTTTTTTGTTCACATTTTCAGTGCATGGTTATCAGTTACATCAAATTTATCCTTGCATTTACTACTATTGGACACAAATGTCTTATATGCACCAAAATAATAATCTAAGGGTAAGGAGATACAGATAAGGAGATAAGGAGAGCAAAGAAAAAAAACATTTAAAATACATGAACAATCACATAAACATTTCTCATTTCTATTTTCTTTTCTCTCACAGGTGGATTGGAACTGTACTAAAGATTTACTAAAGACACTCACTGTTCTGCTAAGATGAATCATTTCACCTCACTCTCAAACCTAATTAGCAATATGTTAGCGGGTAGAGAGAACAGATAACAGGCATCTAATCTGCCAAATGCTGCATCCACAGAGGTCCATTTATCTAACCTGCGAGATGTTTGGTGAAAATCTGGACAGATTGTTACACCCTTAGAGAAGACTGCCTTTGTATGAGACATGACCTTGCAATTTCTGAAACACCAGGATTCAGTTTCAAGTATTGAATATTTGGATGTAAAATACTGAGCTCTGAGATAACGTGAAAAATTGCTTCACAGTGATTTACATTGTATTTAAAAATCTCATTGGTCATTTAAGTACCATTACTACCATTACCTCGTGAATGTAATTAATCTCTTCCAAAAATACTGGATTTATAGTTTGGGACCTTTTTTACTTTATATTTTACTTAATAACTGTGGGATGAAAATAAAGGTGCACTAATGCAGTTTGTTGAGGATACAAAGTCAGGTAGCGTCTTTCTAAAACAGGAGGACCTGAATGTCCTGGGCAAGGGAAATGCATGATCCTCAAGATTGCAGAAACAGAACTGGGTTGAAAGTAACGGTTCAAACGGCACATGGAACAAGAATTTCTGATACATAATAGAGGCTCATTAGTGGGAAATAGAAGCCTATTTTAGTCAGTCATGGGACGACTATGAGCTACTTAATTGAATCTGACCATGAAAAGGGGAAGGTAAGCTATTTTCATAAAGAATAGGGAGTATTAATACCACTGTATCTGTACCGAGACTTCATCTGAATATACACGTTCAAAAAAAAAAGATGAATTAAAATTTGAAAAGGTACAGAACAGGGCTGTTACAGAGATCAAACACAAAGCTATATTATGGGAGGAGCCTGAAGTGACTTAGTTTTTTGCATGCAGAAAAACAAAGCCTGGAAAGAAAGATGATTGCTAGCAGCAAATGCACTGAGGCAAAAGATTTGTTAAATCTTTGACAGAACGCTGGTGATAGTACAAATGGGTAGAAACTGGTCATGAAAAATTAAGGATGGAAACTGGAAGAAAATTTACAATCATCATTTTAGGAGTGTGGTCATACCGTATAATGTCGTATGCCATGGCAGATGACTGGATTTGGTGACCTCTAAAGTTCCTCAAAATCTAGTGTTTCTACTGGCTTAGCTGAAAGCCCTAAAGAACAGTTTGCAGATCTAAGCCCAGAGCAACCACAGCTCATAGAGTGATTAAATTTATTTTAAACAATCTCTTTCATTCAAAACTATATTTATGCTTAAAAATAGCCATTGGTAAAACCTTAATGAGGCACAATTGCTCAGTCATACTACTAGTAGCCACAGCAGAATTATGGTCATGCAATTCAATATCACATTTGGTATCTCAAGCTCTCTACATCTACAGCATACAAGCTGGAAGTGCTCTGCATCCAGTGGCCATGTTTGGCTTTTAAATCTGGTATCTTGTTTCAGGCAATCATCTTATCTCAGGAAAAACACAAGACCACAAAAGAGAAGTCATCTCAACTTATAAAAGGGAGGATGCTAATAGCTACGACAATGACATCTGTGTATTTGTTTTCTATTTAATTATTTAAAGCCTTTAAATATAGCAAAATTGAGAGTAAAAACAAACTCTCCCACCATGATATATGATAAATAATAATTATATATTAAATCATTTTCATCAATCTCCACCTGTTTAACCAATTACAGCAGGTGCACTTACAGGCTTCCATAATCCAAGCTAAGCAATCCATATATAACTAAAATTTGATGAATGACAATTTCCAGCACTATTCCTTTCTGTCTCACTAATACGGCTTCTTTGTGATTTTCTGTGTTTCTGCTATACAAACATTCTTCCAGATAAAAAATGATATCTCATGATAAAAATCGTTTCACACAATTGTTAAATGGAGTAATTTGCTCAGTTAGGAGTTATAATATGGGAGGGAGAAAGAGGCTTCACAATCTCCTGTAATATTAACGTTTCTAAATGTGTATTTCTATAATGTTGTCTGAACCTTATAAGTATTTACCGATGTGAACAGTTAATACCACAATTTTTAAAAGCATCCGTTAGTCAATGTTCAAATTCAGAGACCATTAGAAAACTTCCTCCTCACATAGGACAAGATTCATGGCAGCCTAGAGTAATTTCTCAAGACACACGGTTCTACAAAAGAGTTGTTGAAACTGTTGTGCTGCCTGTACAACACTTATATAAACACAATTGAAGAAAACAAGCACTCAATAATTTAGTTCAACAACAATTTCATTCCTTTTAAAACAGCTTGTTGGAAACACTCTGATTTTAACTCTATGGAAAGAACTTGTCATTCCGTTATTAAGGCCTGACAGAATAAAGCAAATGACACAAAAGCTAAAGTTCTTACTAATAATCCAAATGTAAATTTTCAGCAAAATTATTCTCCACTCAAAGAGCAATTCCTCTTTGTTAAAAGAAGACACAGCATTTTTCATGCAGCACGTAACACATGGATTCCTCTTCTAAGTGTAAACCAAAGTTATTCAGTCAAAGCCTGTCTTCTGGACTGCAAAGTCAGTCACATAGCTAGAATACACTTTGAAGGCACATTTGGAGCTTTACTCAAAACAGAATAGTGTATGTACAGCCTGCAACTCTCTTACTGGGAAGGCTAATGCTTCCATTCATCAGAACACAGAAATATATTTACAAATACTAAATTACTAAACAATTATTAAAAATACAGACAAATTATATATAATTTCTTGATTTAAGGACTATCTGAACTGAGGGCATGTGTCTCTTAAAAAAAGAAACAAATAATATTTGCTATTTTTTTTACACAGTGCCCAATATGATTGTTTTTATATATTAAAAAACTGTATATGTGGTGAAAGATCACTATACATACAGGGATGAGTAGATGGCTGTAAGTCTGAGGTACTGGGTTTACTTTCACATAATGAGATCAAATTGTTAGGTTGGAAAAATACGATTATCTTTGCTAGATTTGCTTAACTAAGGAGACTATAGGATCACGTCAAATACATGCCTGTCTATAGAGAATTAAACTGTAAACTGTCAGTAGCAGAGATTCACCTTAAACTTCAAATTACTTTGCAATTTCAAGGGTGCTATACTCGTATAATCATCACAGTTTTGCCAAACTGTCTCATCAGGTTACTAATAAAGACATAAAATAAATTGACACAACATAGTGATTGATGAAAATACTAATGGCAATTCTGCTTGCTTAGAAAAAAAATTACTCTGGCTCTTCAAGCAAGTTGAAATTTATGTAACTATCACAATGTTATTTTACAGTTTATAATTCACATTAAAGAGTCTCTGCATTGAAAACTACCAAAAGACTGAGTTATTATGTGAACAGTAGTATGAAGAAAACTTTCCCCACCCTGATATGTGTTATAGCCTTCCCAAACTTGCCACACTATTTTAATGTCCGGTTGGATGTTGTCCTCAATTGCTCTTTGTTTCAATGCAATACTGTCAGCATCTCACTATTCCTCAAGTCATCCAGCTTTCAGCTTTTACCCATTTTCTTCCAAATAATTTTGGGCAGCAGTATCTGCATGTGTAGAGATTGGCTACACATTGAGTGCAGGTCAAGTTAATGCCTCAAGTTTATGCTGCAGACTTTCCCCAAGCACAAGAGCAGGGGGACAGGTGGTGAGAAAAGCTCAACGACAGCTCTGCTGAAACATTGCTTTTCATGAAACTGGTAAAACAGAGTAATGAACATACAGAGAGGTAGCAAGATAATGTACAACTCAATGAGAAAAATAGACTACAGTTTTCAATTGCCCAGACCAACTCAAAGAAGCATCAGAATTTCTAAGAACAATGTGCTGTATTTATTTTGTCTTTTGTGGTCAAAATCACTTAACCCTGACAACTTAATTTACATTTATTCCTTATCTGCGCTCATTTTTTTCTTCTCATGCCTAAGCTTTTTTTTTTTTCTCCCCCATTTTAATTTTAAAGCACAGCAGGATTCCTGCTCTGTTCCTAATAGCTCTCACTGACAAAAGAACACATGCCTGTTATACAACAGTGAAAAAATCATAAGCAGAAAGCAATCACACCAAAGCAAACCAGCACCCAAACATGCACAAGTATAAGCTGGGGAATTCTTGCTGACTTCAACTGCTATTAGCTATTTCTTTGGCACCTTTCTGTTCCCCTGAAAAGCTCCAGCCTCACTTAAAACCTGTCTGAGTATGTTCAGCATATCCACTTCTGTTAGTTTTAAGTGGCTAATAACAGGATGTTTCCATATAGATGCTTGGAAACTCTGCAGTGGCCCAAGGCATGATGTTTCATTCACTTGAGAAACTAGTCCCAGAAGAGTTTAACTGAAGTACCTAAGACAGTGGTGCCTCAAAATTAAGAGAGGCAAAACGATGGTCTCTCATTACTTCACAGGCAAGCAAGGTCCCTAAAAGAGCTTCTAGGTCAGCAGTAGTCCAGAAGAGAGGATTTTTCTATAGAGAAAAACCTTTAAGTCCTGCTATTGTGTTTATACAGTTCAGTACAGCTACAGTACATCACATAGCCTAGTTTCTACATTCTGCCACTAGATTTCTATATACTTGCACTATACAAAGAGCTGGGAAGTTGATATTGCAGTATTACACACAGATGCACAAAACATAAATATATGTTTCTACGTCAAATGCATCTATTCCTGTAACAGATTTGATGGTGCATCACCTACATCAGCTGTTTCTCAGTCAGCCATTATAAAAGCACAAATTTAGATGAACTGGAAACACCTGCACTTGAAATTCTACATCAGCAGCAACTGATAATACAAGAGGAAAGGAGTCTTTCATGTTAATAAACAGTGTAGCAGAACTGATACAACATGTGGCTATTGTCCTTTCAAGTTGCTTTGAGAACATCTACATAAATTAAATGCTCCTTTTTCCATTATCAAATCTCTCAGGTTATGATTTGCTATATTTTATTAGTTCAGCAGTCTCATTCAAATAGTAGCTATCTAACACAATCCTTGCAATTAGTACCTTATGTACATTCTTGAACCAAATTCCTCCTCTGGGATTCAAAGAAAACCCAGGATCTCATTTGAGTCTCTCCTGTAATTCAGCTTTACACTACACTTTTACAACTATGCAAATTAGCTTCAAGGAAAACTGTGATATACAGCAAAGGAAAAGATCTGAAAATTAAAATCCTGCAGGAGAGAAAATACTTAACATTTCCTTTACATTTTTTCTTTTGTTTAGCTAATCCCTAAAGGCATTAGGGCAGCATGTTCCATCTTGAAAAGTCCCTGTAGAATCATGTACTATTGAGAATAACTAAAATGTGATGCTTTGAGCAGCCAGATAATGGTTTTTAATTGGCTCATCACTGCAGCTTCAGCCCAAAAGCACAAAAATGAATTTAGAACCAATATTAACAGGTGATAATTAAATTATGGCGTCTGCATGCTTAATATATTGGAATAAGGCAAATGAGGCAACAAAGATCATTAACAATGGAAATCGGTATCTACCTTAAGTAGTATTTTATAGCACATTTGCAATGGTTGATTAGTGTTAAATCATAAAAGCAAATTTTGTTTTCTTACTAAAGCTTTTTTCTGTTATTCTACTCTGTACCCATCTATTTAGCATGCACACTAAACTAAAGATGTCCATTAAAACCACTGGGCAAACGACCAAAATCCACAAATAAGCCATCTAGTGAATCCATTGTGATGACTTAAATACTTTATTTGTAACTTGAATAAGTTATTTACTAACCCTTAATATTAAAACATACAGAGATTGAACAATGAGTACAGTGGGAAACTGTTTTGAGTCAAGTACTTTGAGTAAAACTATTCATCACTAAGTCAGCTGGGTTTGTAACCCAGATTTCCTACTGTTCCTTGGTGAAGCAGAACTACCTGAGTGCACTGTTCTTACCACTGTAAAGAGGGATGCCATGTACAGATTAACCCTCCACTTCCTTAGGGGAACAAGACTAAACTTTGACAATGTCTCAGCAATAAAAGAAAGCTTTGTTTTCTTTTTTTGATTGTTTGTTTTCTTTTTCATGACTTTACATCTGAGGAAAGAGACAGGCTTTGATTTTTCCTGTTTTGTTTAGATTAGCACACCACTGTATGTTTTTTTCTCCACTTCTACCCTCTTTTCCACTCAATTTACCTTACCTAATGCAGCACTATCTCCTCGATCTTGCAAAAGTCTATTATCACCACCTATTCTGAGTTTCCCATGACTGCTGTGTCCAAATTAAAGCTTTTACTCTGCTTGCTTTTCTGCTGCTACTTACATCCTTTTGTCTTTTCTGCAGTCTATCCTGTCAAATAATTTTTTCACTTTACACCAGAGTGCTAGGGTTCCTTTTATACTTCTATGTCTGCTTCTTCAGCTTGAGATCAGCCATCAACTTCCTCTTTTTCCACACCTACTTACACAGTGTGAGCTATCAAGGGCTTTAGGAAACATGGTTTTTCTGTAAGACTTCTCTCCATTAGTGAAGTCTCTTATTTCTGCTTCTGTCTTCGTGCTCAGGATTAGTTTTGATCAACACTTGTACCTTCCATGCTATTGAGGATTGTCCATGTTCAGCCTTTGTCTGAAATAATCTTCTTCAAAACCTATCCATTCATCCTCTGTTACTTTCTTTTCCTGTCTTTTAACTTTTTCTAACATCTTTCATCTGGATGGAAATATATGAATTCCCTTATTTCCTATAAAAATGAACATAACAATGGTTCGTAAATCTATAGAGTGAAGCAGCCATAAAGTTACTCTAAAGCTACCCGTTCCCACTAGTGGATCCGGGAACACCCATAAATTAAGTCATGGAGGAGAAATATGGAGGTGCAGCCACTTGTTTATGCAGCTATGTATAAATCCAGAAGCCTGGTTACCTACTCTTTCAATGAAAGCACCTATTAAGCTTGAAGGATTTAAATAATCTGCAGACCGTGAAGGTACTGGCCCTCAGGGAATATATTTCATAACTCTTTTCAAAGGTGCAGGGTTTACTAATACATAGTCTTAATATCCTAAGTACTGAAGTCAGACTTCATGTAAAATGCAGAACCCGGAGGTAAGGAGGTGAAAGTGGTACTTCAGAATATAAAACTCAAAGTCTTGAAGCAGTTACACAGAAGTCAAATGAAATCACAAGTTTCTTATGATATCATTGCCATCCTACTGTTGTTAATGTCAAATTCCAATGGAGTGCCATTAAGCAATTGAACAAAGATTAAACAATCAAACTAAAGAAACAACGATTCTTCAAAAAAGAATAACTCATTATGAACTGGAAGTCAAATTTTACATTCAAACAACATGAAATTGTGATTTTCACCAAAAACAAAGTAAAACAAATGCTTAATATGCTTGATGCAGCTGTGGTGAAGGCTAAAGGTAAATCAGATCTTGAATGAAAATTAAGTTTGTCAGTTACACAACAAAAATTAGATGCACATATGTGACTGCATCACACCCTCATGGCTATAAATTGTTACATCCACCCCAATGAATTGTATGGCTAAAGTTTTACCCTGTGATATTGCCTTATTTCAATGCAGATCATCCCAAGCGAGTGTTCAAAATACCTCTGCTTTGCACCACCGTTTATCATATCTATAACACATATTTTGCAGACAATCTATTTTTGATCTGTTAGAGAGATTTACTTTTTTATTGAGACTATTTCTCATATATCTACATGTAAAAGTCCTTGATTTTATTATCATGACTTCAACTTTTATAGGCCTTACAGGGAGAATAAAATGGTAATGAATATATTTCAATAACCTAAGAAAATTATTAAAATATATTCCCTATAAGTCATGGTACTACAGTTTTAACATCCAATAACTCGGAACTTACCATGAATTGAAAAGAATGTCTTGCAATACCAGAAAACAGAATTTTCAGCTCTATTGATTAAGCTTTTAATGGCTCACAAAATACTGGCTCTTAGACCACTGAGTAAAGCAAAATAAAACAAAATCATTATAGATTTTTTTTTTCAAAAATGCGTATGGTGCACAGGAAAAGAATTTTTTCTACTTTACAGAGTGATACTTCCACATAACATTGAGTCAAAATCAAAATGAATAGTGACAAGAATGAAGGCAAGGTAGTCAAACATACATTGTAAGTGAAATTTATCTCATGGTTCCGCAGTCTGCCACAAAAATCCCATTGTCAAATGCACAATGTATGCACCCATGTGCTGAGTATCCTTCAAAAACACTGCAAGACTGAGATGGCATCGATACTGAAGTGGCATTTGTATCCAATATGCAGAGAAACATAGCAGAGAAAATTAATTCTAAAAAAGTATTGATGTAGCTTTCAAAATTAACTAGTAAAAGCTTGCAAACACTGTTTATTAAAGAATCTCCAGCTACTGCTAAAGAAATTCCTTTGAACTTTCAGCAACTACTGTGTAGTCATTGTACCATTCATATGCAAAGTGTCTGTCATGGTTTAACCTCAGCCAGGAACTAAGCCTCACACAGGCCCTTGCTCCCTACCCCGTGGGATGGGGAAGAGAATCAGAAGGGTAAAAGTGAGAAAACTCATGGGCTGAGATAAAGTCAGTTAAGTAAAGAAATAAAAAGCTATGCACACAAGCAAAGCAAAGCAAGGAACTCATTCACCACTTCACATGGTCAGGCAGGTGTTCTGCCATCCCCAGGACAGCTGAGCTCCATCACATGTAACCGTTACTTGGGAAGACAAAAACCATCATTCTGAATGTTCTCCCCTTCCTTCTTGCCCTAACTTTATCTACTGATCATGATGACATATGACACGGACTATCCCTTTGGATACTGAATCAGCTGGGGTCTTCTATCCTGTCTGTGTCCTCTCCCAACTACTTGTGTCCCCGCAGTCTCTTTGTTGGTGGAATGTGGTTGAGAAGCAGAAAAGGTCTTGACACAGTGTGAGCCCTGCTCAATAATAACTGAAACACTTCTGTATCATCAGCACTGTTTCCAACACAAATCCCAAACTACCTACTATGAAGAAAATTAACCCCATCCCAGTCAAAACCAGCACAGATTCTTACATGCTACCATAGTCTTTTGTTACCTGGTAAGAAATAGAATCATAGAATGGTAGGGGTTGGAAGGGACCTTTAGAGATCATCTAGTCCAACCCCTCTGCAGAAGCAGATCCACCTAGATCAGGTCACATAGGAACGTGTCCAGGCAGGTCTTGAAGACCTCCAAGGAAGAAGACTCCACATCCTTCCTGGGCAGCCTGTGCCAGGGCTCTGTCATCCTCACAGTAAAATAGTTTTTTCTTATGTTTAAATTGAGTTTATTTGTGTTCCAGAAGTTCCCTGTCCCTCTTGAGCTGGGGAGCCCAGAACTGGACACAGGACTCTAGATGAGGCCTCACCAGGGCAGAGGAGAGAGGGTCCCTTGACCTGCTGGCCGCACTGTTCTTGATGCATCCTGGGATGCCATTGGCCTTCTTGGCCACAAGGGCTCATGTTCAATTTATTGTTAACCAGGACTCCCAGGTCTCTCTCTGTAGAGCTGCTCTCCAGTAGGTCAATCTCCAGCCTGCACTGGTGCATGGGGTTGTTCCTTCCCTGATGCAGAACTCTGCACTTGTCCTTGTTGAACTTCATGAGGTTCCTCTCTGCCCAACTCTCAAGCTGGTCAGGATCCCGCTGAATGGCAACACAGTCTCATGTGAATCAGCCAGTCCTCCCAGTTTGGTGTCATCAGGGAACTTGCTGAGGGTACACTCAGCAGGTCCCCTCATCCAGGTCGTTGATGAAGATGCTGAACAAGACTGGCCCCAGAACCGATCCCTGTGGAACTCCACTGGCCACAGGTCTCCAACTCGATTCTGTGCCATTGATTACCACCCTCTGGGCTCTGTCATTCAGCTAGATCTCGATACACCTCGATCCACCAGAACTGCATTACGGGGCTAAAAGTACTTATGTGACGTGACAGCAACACAGAAGTCATTGAATTCTTCTGCAGTTTCCATTGATTTGAACAGCTACTGAGAGACACATCTAATTGTTCCATGTTTTCTAAAATGCATTTCTATTCTCACTTTGTAGAAGTCTTAACCACAGAATGTTCAATCTAGCATTGTCAACTACAAGTACTCAAATAAAAATGATAAAATAATAACATGTATTAAGAGTCTCATTTATTTAACTTCATTACTAACATTCAGGAACTAACTCTATTACTAACTTAATTGATTCATAACTTACGTGTTCTTTTGGTTGTCACCAAAACCATAAGAATTAGACATCTTACTCTTCTTAAGCAAAAGTTGAGTTTTTAATGTGTGTACGTATCTCCTACAGCACTGCGCATGCATGCACATGCATAACAAGTATGAGAGTCCCAATGAAACTTAAAGATTCGTCAACATTGTGTATACATGCTTACATATTCTCCAAAGAGAAAACATATAATGAAGCTAAATAGTAGCAGAGCCTAAAAAAAAAGTTTAAAAAAGGTCAGGAATTGTAGCAAGACCACATCAATAACAAATAAAATATGAGATACTGTGGAGTGAAATGGTGTCACTTCTCAAGTCCAGCAGATAGGCTTCTTAAACACTGTGGCAACACAGTCTATAGTTGTTTACAAGTTCATCTGATTGTACACATTCTTTGAGCTTGCTGTTCAGAAAATAGGGTTTTAATTCAGAGTTGACTTTGGTAAAATGCCACATTCAGAATTCCTGTTTCATCTATGCCTGAAGATCATAAAAATGGAAAGAGCCCAGGCAGACCTCTGTTTGTGTGGAGGTATCTGTGTGTGGAAGCAAGTTTTGGCCACTCGTGAGAAAAAAATGTGGGATGCTGCATTTGACTTCTCAGGGGAACAGGGAGTACTAATAATCAGCTCCAAAAGCTCTTTATTTTTTAGTTCTTTATTAAGATTTTCCTTCACAGGATCTTCCATGGAACACTGCAAGGAATCCAGAGAGATCCCAAAACTTCTGCTCAGCCTCAGGGCAGCAAATGGTGGAATAAGTGAAACCCAGCAGGGAAGTGTGATCAGCTACAAGGAGATCAGAGTAGCAAAGGGAAAACTGCTAAGGATATATTTAAAAAAATACTTTGTATACAAAATAGCATAGAAGGAAGGACTTTGTGTTTCACTGGCTTTTGTTGAATCAATGGATCTTGCCATACACAGCAAATGATTGCCTCTGTGCAGCCTTTTACTTCAGGTCTTAATAATCTGAAACTCATATTCCTTTTCTATTATTAACTAATATTACTATTATTGATTTATATAGCACTGCCAGACAGAGAATTTAACTGAAGGAGCTGATTTCAAGACAAGTTTTTATTAAAATGACAGTATATAATTATAAAAACTGGAAGTTTTAATTTTAAAATATTAAACAAATGTAAAATGAAGAATTCATCTTTATTTTTAAAAAGGAGATTGAAGTTAATACACAGAACCTTTAAAAATCATTACACTCAGAAGTTTAGAAATGGCGAATCCCTGGCAGCAAATGTGTGAAGACAGAATGTTTATTTATTAGTGTTATTTTTAAAAGGATGTTCCAAGTCAAACTCGACAGCTTGTTTACAGTGGGGTCCTGCCCAAGGGTGGCTTAAAAGATATTAAACAGGCATATAACCAGAATATCATGTTACTGTACAAGATACAAGTTTGCCTGTGGCTTGATTTTTACCGTGACTGCTTTAGCAATTTCTTACTTATTTTTCAGGAAGCACTAATCTGTTCTAGCTTGCCAGCCCTCTACACAGAAAAAGAAATGCAAACCTTCAAACTCTTCATGTATATAAATATATTAAAAATATACACTCCTAGAATCAATATAATATATATACATATGTATATTTCTATACAAATGAACTAATGGGATGACGCATAGAATCCACGCCAAATGTTGCTAGTTTCCATGTGTTGTCTTTCCCCACAGAACATTAGCTTTTTCTCTAATAATTTCAAGCAGAACCAAGGCTTTTTGCAGATGTCTCAATTTTCATAAAAGGATTGTGAAAAATATTTGGTAGTCCTTCTTACCATACAAATTTGGAAAGGGAATAACTTTAAGAATGGACTGATTTCCAGCAGGCAGTACTCTTGATAACATCATACAGGTGAGAGCTTCTTTGGAGATACAGTAGGTGTCTCTGAGGCTGGGAACATTAAGTTGGAAACTGGGAGTGGGCTGATGGGAAACTACCATGGCAAAACTGATGGAATTACTTTATTTTAGAAAAACTTGTTTTGAAGGAATATTTATCATGAAACAGGTTTTCTTAAGAGCTCTAACACTGTTAAAATTCTCAACAGGAAAAAGAAAAATGTCTTTCAGGAAGGTATCTCCCTGACAGCAGGACCTCCAATCTCAACTGGCTTTAATTCAACTTTAAATTATTATACAGATGCAGCTTCTGAGCAGCGTTTGGTTGAGCAGAGTTTTAACTAGAGGCTGAGTGTTAAAATCCCACAATATTTCCCCAGCACTCTGAAACTTCAGACAAGACAAAGGCAAAATGGTAAATGGAATATTAGTACTTCCTCATTTTTTGAGGCAGGGTTACACAAAATCAAAATTCAACTCACCTAAATGATATTACATGTTACAGGTAATTTTTGTGTGCACATACAATATGTATAGCTACAACATTCAAAACGAGGCTGGTCTACATAAAAATGGAAAGGAAATTATATATCAGAACTTCTAAACTACCAGCCCAGAATTTCCCCTTTTACTAGTGCATATGTCTACAGAAATAATAGATGTGATGCATAATAACAATCCCTACAGGGCTTGAAAATAAAATACTTATACAAAGCCATAGATGGCACAGATTATATTAAAAGATATGCCATAATTAATGTTTTATATATGAGGACTAAACTGAAACTTTTCAGACAAAAATTTTCCATAAATTACTGTTTAATCAGCATCACTGAAGCAAATGGGAATACATGGGTATAACTGAGATGTATTCTAGCCTCTTCTAACTATGTTTAGGTTTTTCATTTGAAGCAGAATCTAATTTGCAATATTAAAACAGCATTATCAGTCATTTATGAAACATAAGAATAAATTTACCATCCCTCCACCCAATTACAATGTTTACCAAAGAATTAGCCAGTCCAAGTTTAAAAAAATGAGTTTTGCATTCTAGATCAATTTGTCAAGATGGTAATTTCTAATTTGACAATAACAAAGACCTGTCCTCAACTACCACTTAATGTTGGTATTTAGATGGAGCAATCTTTTACACTGCACTGGAAGTTTACATTGAAAACATGACCTGACATGCATGCATTTCAATGGTATGCTGGCACTAGTTCTCATTTCTTCCCCGCTTTTTTGTTTGCCAGTACAGGGAACTGATCTAGCTCAAAAATAACCTTATTAATTTTTTTATTCCCTTGTAACTTGGCTCAGGTCCCTGATTTGGTTCACTGCATGGCTGCACAAATACTTCTACCAACACAAACAAGGAGCTACAATGGCTGTATAAGCCTGAACTGCAGCCAAAACCAATTACATGTCAAACTATGGTCTACATTTCAGCAGACAACTTTAATGTACTAGATGTAAAGAATATTGAGATTACATAGCTAGCTGATAATATTGATTTATGTTGTCTGCCGTCAGAGAAGTCTTAGGAGTTAATTCAAGTGCATTATTTAAATAGAGTGGACACAATAGCTTCATATGGGCCCATTTGAGAAAACAAAGATGCCACTGAGTTTTAAATACAACTATAATTTTTTCCCATATATGAACTTTTCAAGTCTGAGTTCTAATACAGACCATGCCAGAAGAACCCCAGAAGCATGGACTTGTACAAAACACTGAGATTGAACAAAATGTCCAGCCTTCAGAGATAATATGAGGAGGCTGACAGTGAACAGCATAGCATTAGAGAATAATGACACCTCTCCCAATACTTTTTGCCTTTTTTTCTGATCGTAGTTCCAAACCTTTTTTACCAAACCTTTTGTAAGCAAGAAGCCAAGCTACTAAACTAAAACTAACTCAAAAAACTTCTGAAAAGCAACCTCATGCCATACTACCAGGTACTGAAAAACTAATGCAACAAATGAGGGTTGGTTAATGTTGCTACCTACTTATCTGATAATAAATCCTCATCTAGAAATAAAGAACATAACTTGTTCTTCTCCATGCTTGTTTCCCACTAATTATTCTAATGTGCACGTACTGTTGGGTCTAGATTACATTACAGAGGTGTTTCAGAAAGGCTGACTTCACTGTATGGAGACTAGCTTTTCCTTTTCAATCAGTGGCTAAGGACCTCAAGAGAACAATTAATTTAGACACCTGCTGTCTGAAACTGCCTTTTGGATAAATTTCTCTTTTAACTTGCTCTAGAGAAAGGCTAAAGGATAACCTACCCAAGCAAGGCTATCTACCAGTTCTTGTCATCACCTGGTGCTTCATTATGGAGCAAGTGTAGTCAAAAGTCTGAACAGTTTAGCAGTCACAGCACTAAAAAATAATCTTAGGGCCCAAACTAACAGGAAAGGAATCACAGGCTCTTTCCCCTAGAGAATGGCCTCTTCTCTACAGAGAGAACAATGTACAGCAGCTCTGTGAATTGCAGGATTCTGAGCAAGTCCACACAGGTGGCTGTGCAGTGAGCTAAGAGTGTGAAATTGCAGTGCACAGATAATGTGAAGTGTCAGGCAATTTGCAAATTCACAACTTCAGCTGCTGTGCCTGGGCCCCACAGCCCCGTGAACCCAACATAACGTGGAGATGGTGCATGGCGTATCACCTCTCCAACACCGCCTAGTCTGGCAGCACAATACAGCACTTCAGCACTATCTACTCAGGTCACAGCTGACGGTTTTAAAAGTCTAGATATTGTTAACTGCAATAGCTGTGCTGGCTGCATATGACAGAAATGGATCTGAACATAGTTTTTGCCTTTTATAAATTCTATCTGTAGCGTGCTTTTGAAAGATAGTATTTCCTTAATCTAAAATGATCACAGGTAGTACATCTCTGTTAGTTTCAAATGTGAGAGCCAAGAATCATGACACCACAGTTTAATGCTGCGCTTATCAGAAACCTGCAGAGATTAGAAACTCTAAGAAAAACACTGATGAACATTTTCAGGCTTTCTGGATTAGTTTGGAATTAACCACTGGTGGCTTACTTTTTTTGACAACTCTTTTATAATTGGGCACAGATGGATGAAAATACACTACAAATGCACTGAGATTTTCTTTAATCATTAATTTTCATTTAATTTGCCAGATGGCTTTGGTTTCTAGTATACACTTTATTTGCTGTTATGTCATTTTGCAGGGTAAATTTTACTTCTTTTGGTTGAAGCTTTATGTCTCCTGAAACCCATATTATTCTCTTCTGATCTCTTTCTAAAATCTAAGGAGATCAATTTGTGTATTTGATTACTTTCCCGTTAATTTCTTGTACTTCAATTTTCCCTCTCAGAAACAGAAGACTTTTACATTATCAATAAAGTTTTCATATTGAAAGTTAAAACATATTAAGTTACTTTCCTATGCTCATGTACAAAACATGACCCTAAAAAATAAAGCTTGAATTTTAGAGCGTATGCGTCGTTTCTAATGATACATGTGTACCGTTTGTGAAAGTGGGGATTTTCATTTATACATGTGCACCGCTTTTCCTCCATACTCTTCTGTTTTGCCTCACACTGTAATTGTTGAATTCATAACTGTTTGTGAAAGTATTTGAACAGAAAAATGAAATACTCTGTTCAGAAAAAAGTGTTTCTTAAACCTGCACTTATTCAGAAATCACTGGTTTCATGTCAGTTAATTTTCTGAGGCTTTGCTTATTCTTCACATAGGCTCAGATTGTCCTTTATAAGCTTTGCATTAAAAGTCCTTTTCTCTAGCCAGCATGACAAGATGGTGGTGTTCTTTCAGTTAAAAATTGAGCGGGCTGTTTATGTAAGTGGAAAACTTTTTCTGCTGTCAAACTATATGTATTGGAGTTTCATAGTCTTTTTATAGCCTAAGAGTTACTCTTACCATACTTCTCTGCAGGACAACATCTGGCTCCATGAGGAATGTGTTGGACGCTAGAGTGGGTAGCGTGTGGAGTGAAGAGCTTCTCATCCTAGGTAAAGGCAGCACACTCTTTTATGAATTATCAAGTCTCTGCTAAATTCGAACCTACACATTTTCCTGCAATGAGGTTCTCCTCTGTGTTTTTACAACCTTGTAAAACCTTAGCAGCTCTTCCTTCAATGAGGCACTGATGAGATTATGTCTGAAGGTCTTTCTTAAGCTTTCTGCTGATAACACTGGATGTAACATTAGTCTGAACTGATGAATGAAGGCAGAAAGAAGAATGGAGAAAGTGTTAAATGGATATGAAATGGAATATTCAGAAAACAGCCCCAGGCAATCAGTACAGGGCAGGGATGACTGAACAAAAGAACAAGGTTATCTACTCTCATATGTTAAAAATTCTTAGGGGGCTCTGTGTCAACCTTTAAAAAAACAAATCAGAACAACGCAGTAACAGAAATAAGAAAGGAAGAAAGGAAAAATTCCCCATTTCTTTCCCGTCTGCAAATGTTACTTTATCTCCCATTGCAGCAATGGATGCCTCTACAAGAACAAAGGGGAGTGAAAAGGAAATATAATTAGACTTTCCAACACTTAAACAGTTAGAGAACTCTTTTTTTTCTCTCATGGAAAGATGATTCAAGCTTCTGAATACATGGTATTTAATTTAATATAGGGAGCAATGCAGCTACAGCACAGGCTGAGAGCCAAGATCCTTTTCACATAAAACTAGTCCACAAAGTCATTCTGTAGTACAGTGTGATAGCTGAGGAATACAGGCAGCTCTCGAAGTGAAGAAGAAACCTGAACAGTATCAAAACTTCCACTGAGATTGCTAAGGCTTTTACTGAAAATTCCCCTTTCATATGTACCCATAATATGAAAACAAACTTTTCTTTGATGAGTTAGACTTACAGCTATGAATGCAAGTTTCTATTGATTTACACTCAATTTCTACTTTTTCTCACATTCTTCTTGACAAAAAATAGCAACATCAAGAAAACATCTCACAACATAACCACTAACACTAAAATTCTAGTGAAATAATTAAAAGTAACGTTTCTGAACATTTTAATATATAACATTTTCCAAATGCAGAAAAAGAAAAAAGAAAAAAGAAAAAAGAAAAAAGAAAAAAGAAAAAAGAAAAAAGAAAAAAGAAAAAAGAAAAAAGAAAAAAGAAAAAAGAAAAAAGAAAAAAGAAAAAAGAAAAAAGAAAAAAGAAGAAAGAAAAAGTGTTTGTTTGCAGAATTCAAATGGTGCAGGCAGCTATGTAAGTTGTACTAGTCAAACTATGTCCTGCAGAATACACACTGGCTCCTGTTGACATCAGTGGAAGCTCCACATGCAAAACTGAGAAGAGGTTTTGGCATTAGGCTGCAGTTGAGTCGATGGCAAATGTTTAACATCATTTTAGTCACATCTAATACGTTAATGGCAGATATGGATTCCAAGATACATATAAATCAAGACTAATGAGTGCTTGGTGTGACTCTTAAAAGAAGGGAGATTAATAAGTACAAGAAATGCACAACTGATTTAAGTAGTTTATCCTTTCTTTTTAATGAAAAGAGAAAATTTAAGGTTCAGCAAACTAACAGAATTTTAATTTTACTAATATTAGTTTTAAATAGAGTATGTTGTTAGCAATGGCACTTAAGAAAGGGGAAAAACCAGAGTTAGTGAGGCTTGAAAACAGCAAGAGAGTAGAATATGTTCCAGTAAGAAAGCATATGAATCACAGAGAACTGCTTTCTGTTACAGCAACAAGATCAATTAGATCTGCAACAGCTGAAAACCATTAACTGCTGTTGGCTGCTGTTAGCGTAATGGGTTTTTTTCTGCTCAGTATTCTGGTGTCAGTTTATCACTTTACTACCCAAACAGTTCTGCCTGAAGCCCTGGTAATCTTAAATATAGAATTGTTAGGAACAAAAGAAAATCTCCCAGCATACAAATTTAAGTATTAAATATTATTAACTTGTTTATAGATTAAACACAGCTTCAGCTGCCAAAATTGTCAGTACAGTATCAAAGATGTCTGTGTTTTAGTATCAAAGATGTTTGTGTTTTACATTTTCATTTTTTTATTTTGTGAGAGGCAGAAAGGGTTGCCTCATGTTAGTTATGTGAAGTAATTTCTAGCCAGATATTTAAAGGCTAAAAAAAAATTGCAGCAAGAAAAGCTTCACTAGAGCAGTAAGCAACAGCACTTCTTTCTTCTCCCACTTTATGGAAAATAATCAAAATTAAGACTGTTAGAGTGCTGTTCTTATCATTGTCCTGGGGCTCCTGCACTGGCCCCAAAGTTCTGCACCAACTATGGCTGGTCTTTTTCTCTTTTAAATTAGCAACACATCATCTTTTCTAAAATCACACGATCTTTCGACATAGCTTATATACAGCACAATTTACTAGTTTCTTACTTTCAGAAGAGAAAAATGGTAATTTTTAAAATGTTTTCATTTAAATATTCATAGTATAACATTCAAAGTGACAGGCGGTCTTCCTCTAAATGAGGTTTGTTTTCTTTTGCTCATTAATGGATCAACCTCAGGCAGCATTATTTCTGTAACTTGTCAACTCGTTTTTCTCAGTTCAGTGCTACTTCCTTTCTTCATCACCTTGGTGGTTGCTTTTACAGGCTTCAAATTGTTGCGTGGGAAATATCAGGAACACCACTGCTTACCCTGGGCTAAATTAATGACTCCCATTTGAGGAGCTATGTAAGCAAGTGTTGGGCTTTTTTTGGTAGCAGGGGGTAGGGGAAATGAAATGCCAACACTGATTTATGTTCACAAGGTTCAATTGAGAGATAAGCCTGTCTGCTTCGAACAATGAGGTGAGGTGAAGAGATCCACAAGATAGCACTAAACCAAGGAGAAGTGGAGAAGTGTTTGCACAGAACATTCAGACACTACACTGACCGGGACAGGGTGATCGGGACAGGGTCTGTGAAGTACAATAGGCCCCAAGAGGCAGCACAACTAATGATCAGTGTTGGTGTCACACTAAAACGTTGTGTCTTCTAGGACTCCTCAGTTTAGGTACACATACTGCCTGCAGTTTTGAAATAAATCATTAGCAGTTTGTACGGACCTCTGGTGCCCAACATAGGTGTGTATGGGTGACATTCCCAGTGTAAGGGATACACTAAACATCCCCACCTCTGTCCTGGGTATTATTCTATTATCACTCCCCTGTCTAGGAGGAGTGATAAAAACCTGTTTTCTTTATCCTCATCAAAATTCTCTTCACCCTATCCTTGTGCCTCTGACAGAGTTCTCTGTGCTTGGGATGGGAATGAGCAGTACAAATATCAGAGGTGTGCTTTCAAGCCTTTAACATACAAATATTTAAAGGAATATCCCACAGCCTCTCCTCCAGTGCACCATTTGGCTGCTTGGCATCATCACAGTATCTGAATACTTATAACTTAACAGAAATTGTGTGAAACTATAGGAAATCATGTTGCCAAGATCTGCCTGTTAATGCAAAAAAGGGAAACTGGTAGCAAAAGATTCCATTCTTTTGCACATGAATAATGAAAGATAAGTAATAAAAAGAAAAATTGCACTATTTCATGATGATTTACATAACAGCTAATCAACATTTCTTAGTTGTTCTAACCTACACTCAAATTTACAATGCTATAGCCTCACACTTCAATATCATTTAATATTTGCCTGTGCCTTAGAAAGGAAAACAATTAGAGAAAGTCCTCATGCAGCTGAGGCAATCAGGTAGAGAAGAGACAAGGTGGAGATGGAGAATAATGCAACCATCTATCAAAGCATCAGTTAAATGGCAAATTTTGTTTTTCCTTCATATGTACAGTTGTGTTAATTAGCAAAGCATGCATTTGCAGTAGCCAGCTGAGAGTGCAATGTTTCACTTCATGTTTCTGGACAAACATGGAATTTTTACAAAGAAGAGCACTTTCAAGACTTTCAAGACTTATTAGTCAAAAATTGCCCTTAGTGCACAAGCCAGTGTCTAAGAAGGGACCTGTGCTTGCTCAAGTATCAGAAACACTAGGTATGATGTCGACCGAAGCTTAAGCTCTCTGGCATGAATCACAGGAGCACTCTGCCAGCTATGAGGTCTCTATTAATATTCTCCACACACCTGAAACTAGATGACTAAACAAATGTGTAATATCCTGAAGTATGATAACTTCAAAATGCATGTCGGGAGCTTAATAAACACGCATCCCAGAGACATTTGGAATTGCCCAAAATGGTGATTTTCATCTTTCCTGAGAGGCACTGAACTGATTTTGTAGATTTTATGACTTGAGTGTTAAAATAACAGCATTAGTACCTACAAAAGTATCATAGAAAATTTAATAAATTCTGAGGTGTTCCAATGTCATCATTTCAGAGAGCTCCTGCCACTGAATTCTGCAAAGAAAAGGGACAAAACCAGAGAGACAAAATACTAAGCCAATCCCCCCCCCTTTTTTTTTTTTAATTAAACCACTATTAACTGTATAAATCACACAGAAGATAAGGAAGGGGCTGTATAAGCCTTTTGGGGGGGCATGTCTGTGTGTGTATTTGTCACAATTCCTCCACACACTCCCAAATTAGGAAAAACTCTTAAACTCAGCTGGTGTGAGCAGGAACTCGAACAACTGTCTGAGACTTTTTTTTAATCAGGGACAGAAGAAAAGTTAATGCAGAAGATCTGTTCTCCAAAACAGTGATGTAATACAAAACACTGCATTTTTGCTGTTAAAAAAAGACCAAAAAAAGTGTCTGTCTTGTTTCACTTTGAGTGCTAAAAGTAAGAAACTATTTCAAGACACAATTACAGCCTTCATGTGCAGGTTTAAACAAACTATAATCCATTATTAAAACCAAATACAAAAAAACTTGTCAATACAGATGTTACACAAACAGTTTAATGCCTTCTTTCCTTAACATAACTGAATCTATTCTATTCTAAATTAACCCTGCTTTATTTTGAAGTTAATCTGAAATCTAGGAAGTATTCCTTAGCATTCTGATGGTGAGCAGGTCTTTAAACAACATGAACTACTGTGAAAGGGCTGACAAACAGATGCTTATAAATTACACAAAACAGCAATCACTCTGTTAGCTAATGCATATTGAGATGTTCTTCTACACTGTATCTGGTAATCAGATACTTGAATGGCAAGGCATAAAATCAAAGAGTACATTGCCCATATAAATTGGCTCATGGTAGCCTGTTTTTAAATAAAAAATCGAATCTATATTGACAGAATGGTTACAGTCAAAAAGACAGATCCTTGGCATTCTAACAGAAAGTTGTGTCTCAGTTAATTTTTATTCTAATTAGTAAGAAAATAACACCTTACTTAATGAAATGTACAGTCATGGTGTACAATTGTCCTGCTCTACATTAAGTAGTATAAATCCAACTCTTTAGAACAAGAACTAAACAACTATTCAAATTACCAATGAATGAAGTTTTAGTGAAGACTTATACATCACATTAAAATTTTTAAAGTGTCAGGTCATTTTAAACCTAGGCAGATCATTTTAAATGAAAATGAGATTAAAATAGTTTTTAATAGGAACAACATAATTTTCACGTGCAGAGTCTTAGCTAGCTCGCAGTAACTTCTAGTGTGCTCACTGTTGGCCATGAAATTAAATATTATGGAACTGCCTAAGAAGTTTTACAAATCCTTACTCTTTCCCAGCATTATTAATAGCTAGAATATTGATTTTGCTTGTTTGGCACAGGAAATCACATGTCTTAAAGCAAACAAACATCTTTTAAAACAAATAACTTATTAAAACCATCATAAGCAGAGGCAAGGTAAATGCCTGTGTTTATTTCTGAAAACATACAGTGACTATTGAATACTATTAAGCCCTTGACCTCAGGAAAATTATTACCCTAGACTTTGAAATCAGAGGGCTCTCAACCCTTAAGAAATTTAGATACAAGATGAAAAAAAGAGTTTTGTTGTTTTAAATCCCAGGAAATATATCTCATATTTTCCAAATTTCATTTACAGAATAAGCTGGGCATCTAGAGCCTAGCTGGAAAACGCCAACAAAACTGCCTAATGGTAGACGTATACATACATAATTAGTGTTTTGCTAAACAATTAGGCCTGTGTTAATATTGTTTTAATAGAGACATGATAACTGAATTTTTCTTGTAATCCTCCTTTTTCCCAAATACATAAATATCGGGAAATCCTGTCCCATCACAAGTAATACCACGAGGAAACATTTTCTCTTTCTCTTCCTTACTGTTACCAGGAACAGAACAAAAGGAATAATTTCATTTAGCATCAGCTATTTTAAGATTTGCACCATTTTTAGCAAAATACTTCTTAATTCAAATACTTACATTTTGAAAGCATCTCGTCTGTGCAACAAAGTGCAAATGAAGCTGGTGCAAGCAAGTGCATTCTCTTAGGAGAATGTTCACATGCAAGTGAATTCCCCTGGCAGCTCATGCACTATTGCTGCCCAAATCAGACAATGGTGATGACTCTCAATTGAAGTATAAAGAAAAAGACATTACAATACTTCCATGGACTTTCTACCATCAGAACATCTTGAAGAACATCCACTGATTGGTGAATCTGGTCAACTACACAGCTTGATCAGCTGCTTCATAAGATCACTAGGTTAGACTAAAATGAGAACTGTTTTAGAACTTCCAGAGCTGCCATTAGGATTTCAAGGGCTGAAATACGTACTGCTGCCAAGATCACAACAGGCTAGACTGAATAATAATTAAGTATTTCAGACATGAATGTAATTTTCAGTCATAATTAAGCTTCAATTAAAATTACTATTGGTGGAGAAATCCAAGCGTTGGGCCAGAACAATGCTGCCTTACCTGTATGCAAATTTTTGTATCACTGAATACTTAAGTTTATTTTATCAGTACAGGGTTTGATGAGAACCTATACTGTACATAAAAGAAAGAAGTCACTTTAAGGTCTTTGTTAACTGACAACGTAACCAATAATTTCTGTTATAAATTTGTATGTGATGTCATTAAGGGAAAATTATTTTTGTCACTTTGAAAGATCTTAGAACTTCTCCCAAAGCAGATAGTTTTGACTCTGAATGACATGTCAAATTCCACATTCCCATAGCAAAGAAGGCAGTAGAACAAACTGTACAAAACATTAAAGAAAACAAGTTTTAAAAGGAAGAAAGAAAGAATTAGTTCATTTGATGAAAGAGAGAACACAGACTTAGGGAGATGGTGCTCAAATTTACTACTCTACAGCGATGGTAGTCTTGCCATCCTATCTAGAACAGCAGAGGAAAGGATCAACACAACAATTTTAGATCTATCTCTTTGTAACCAAAAGATTATAATATGAAAGGAAAAAGTGACAAGCTTGTTGAGGAAGGGAGAAATTATAACTTAAAAAGAGACAGCCCACAGCTGTCACTCAGGAACCAGACTGGAAAATGTTCTGGTATATTACCATTTTCTGCAAGGTTTATTTCTGTAAATCTGAGGGTAATCTCAATTTCTACAATACCAGATATGGATACCAGGAATAAAGCATTAAATAAAAGCTAAAGTATAGCACTTAAATAAATACCATTTTCAGAGGTATATTCATCTTGTTACATTCACTTCCTTCTCTTTTTGAAATCTGTGTTTCAAATTTGAATGTAAATGGATGAAGCACAATAATGACACTTTCCTCAGTGTATATAAAAAAGAAATACTGATCTTGGTTATCAGCCTGTTTATAGGATTAGAAAAACCACTTGCATTCATAAAATATTTTCTAAGTTCTATTCTCAGACAGTTGCATGAAATACCTTCATTCATAACAATAGAATTTTCATTTGAAAACTTGATGGTATTACTTAGTTTTAGTGTGTGACTTCATGAAGTACCTTCTATTAAAAAACCTTAGTGAACTTCACAAAACATCACCTAACATTTATCTTCTGTGTCAAGAGTGTTTTTATAAATTCCCTACTTTGCCTGTTAGACAGGAAGATTGCTTGTGGTAAGAGTCTGGGGCAGTGAGATCCCTGTTACTAACACGGCGTTCTCTATGAGAAGAAGCTTTTTTGAAAAGCATGTTTTTTTCAGATGTTTCCTAAGACTGTTTACACTCTGGCTTCATGTAATTGCTGAAAGATGTTTATTTTGCATGGAGACAGTGTTGGTGGAGGGTTTTCATCCTCACTTCTCACACCTATCAGTGGTACCACTCAGTACCTCTTTGTCTTAGGTACTGAGTATCATGGAATCACAGAATGGTAGAGTTTGGAAGGGACCTTTTGAGATCATCTAGTCCAACCCCCATGCAGAAGCAGGTCTATCTAGATCAGATCGCATAAGAACTTGTCCAGGCAGGACTCTACAACTTTCCTGGGCAGCCTGTGCCGGGGCTCCCTCACCCTCACAGCAAAATAGTTTTTTTATATGTTTAAATGTAACTTTTTGTATTCCAGCTTCATCCCATTACTCCTTGTCCTGTTGCTAGATACCACAGAAAAAAGTAATGCCCCAACCTCCTGATAGATACCATATATATATAAATATATATAAATATTATATAAATATAATAGATACTGATGTAGATACTGATTAAATATTATTAAGATCCCCCCTCAGTCTCCTCTTCTCTAGACTAAACACCCCCAGTTCCTGCAGGCTTTCCTCATAAGAAAGATGTTCCAGTCCCCTGATCAACTAGTCATTTCCCCATTGATCACTTTATTGAAGTTGCCATCTGAAATAAAGCATATCTATGCTTGAGAGACTACAGCTTTAAAATAGAAAGCTGTCCGGAGGGCAAGGAAATGCATCTTGGAAATGCTTTCCTTGCCCTGGAGCTTACACCGGTGTGTTGGACCGGATACAGCACTTCATCAGAGGGAGCTGCTTTCACACAGTCTTAACTGCATCTAAACCAAAAAGTTTTGCCATTGGAGCTTCGCCTGGTGGTGGCACAGTATTTTTCACCTTCTGAGTGAAATGATCACAATGGCAGAACTTGAAAGCATAAACCAGCATGAGTCCCATGAGTGAGATCAAAGCTACCTCTCTTTTTTTTCCTCTCTCTCTCTTTTTTTTTTTCCCTCAAAGGCTTTGTTCTAATAGTAATAGTCAGCAGAAAAGCAGAATAGCCTGATGATTACTCTGTTTTTAACAGATGACTCACCCTTTGATGAATCTTGAGGGAAAAGAGCACTGGGTTTGCTTATGTCTTTCCTGAAGTAGCTTCAGGCCTAAGTGAGTCAAGCCTTATGTGCTCAGAAGCACAAATCTACGACCCTTACTGCTGTGTGAGTAATGAGCATGTTTTGCATCAGCTGGCTTACATTCCTTCTTGAGGCATGTGTTTAAACCACATTACTTCAATAAACATTAGATAATTGGCGGTTCTTCATTCTAGTTTCATTTCTTACCTTTTCCTTTAAGTTCTAAAATGCTATCTGAAAGAAAAGTTGTTTCAGTGCTTTAGAATTCTACCTTGCATTATTCCACCAAATACATCTATCAGGAATTCAATTTAAATGTTTTGCAAGTTCCTCACTGAGTGACAAAAGGGTTAAAAAGCCTTTATGAAGAAGCTACAATGACTTTAATTCAGTTTCAAAATAAAGCTAGCTATTTATAGATTTTCTGTGCACTAAGAACACAGGATACAATTGGGACAGATAACAAGTATGGTTTAAGCTTACAGTTCAGTGTCTCTAGCTCTGGGCTACAAAACATACGTGGGCACACAACGTACAATTCAATCACTGCTCTCTTGACAAAGTCTACGCCAGCTCTGATATGGTTATTATGTACATGTGGTTTGAATAGGGGGAAACAGCTTTTTACAGTGAGGAGTTCCTTGTACTAATTAGGCTCTCATATGTTCAAGCCACTTTCATGACTCGGTTACATAATACAGATGTTCCTTTTCAGATGTGTCCTACACACAAGATCACAGCAAAACAGATGCACAAGAAGAAAAGTGAGGAACTGAGGGAAGAAAGCTTTCTCGGTCATTTTAAGTTCCAACTACTGCACTTGATTTTTCAGCCCCTATACCATAAAGATTTCAAAATATTTTTCTATTATTTTCCATTATACCAGTGTATTAAATTATTTTAATTGATATTTAATTATATTGAGTATATTTCATCTGTAGTGGAATTTTTCTGCATTTTCACATGTACCAGTGACCACTAAAGTTTGCTGTTAAGCATTCTTGTAGAATATTTCAGTTGCTGTTTCGTTTGCTTGCCAACTCTCTTCTTAAAGATGGGAAATAAAACCCCCAAACCTGTGAGGGTCTAATTGTTATCTAGGCTTTAAAAAGCTAACATTGAAGTATTCAAAAAAATTTTTTATATGAAATATCATCGAAAGATTATGCATTTATATGGCTTTCACTGTTCTAACACTGTCTGAAAAATTTCAGGAAATTTATCTTTACAACCACTCTGTAAGATAAGAAAATTCATTATTCCTATTTTACACATAGGCAATTAAAACATCGAGACTCAGCAACATGCTGTGTTATAAAAGAATGTGGAATTTAACTTTTTTCTTCAAAATCACACACTAGAACTCACACCTTAGAAACCTCATTGCTTATTTTTCTAGAGATAAATAGCAACCAGCCTAACCAAAGGACTATGTTGGAAGGTTCAACTGCAGAAATCATCACTCACACAGAAAGTACATCTGTTGTATTTTTGAGATTCAATGATTCAAATATCTTTCCCCATCAACTTAACCCTTCCTCAACAATTACCCACATCTATAAGTAAGGCCAACTAACACTATCTCAGCTGTGAATCAAAGTTACAAACTGACCATATAATAACTTAAAATGAGGATGTTAGCCTTTCCAAATGGTAGAATTGGGAGTTCAAATTCAGAAGATGTCCTTTGCTTATTCCTTCAAAAATGACGCACTGTGTGTAAATATTTCACTTGCTCACATTCAGTTTATCAGTAATTATGTTTTCTGTAAAAATAACCCATGTTATTCATTACTACACCTCCAATCACTTGTGTGAATGAAACAGTACAAGTTATTTTATTTCTACTAGTTTCTTGATTAAAATGTTACACAATACAGAGTGAAGAACTGATTCCAACAAGAGCCCAACAGAAAATGCACCTTGTTTACACGTGTATTGATGTCCCTTCATTTGCCAATTTCTAATCTAGTTATGATGCTAGATTGATTTTGCATTATTATTTTTAAATAAAAATGTTAGAGTGCTATGTCAAGCCTTATCAAATTCTGTATATCTAATAGTAACAATATGAGCTTTCATCAGCCAAAGTTTTAATCTAATAAAATGGATGTACAGTTAAACGAATATTGATTGGCATGTTAGACTACTTTTGCATCAAGGAAGATCTGCATCAGCCTTCCCGTTATTTCACCTCGGAATGATGTCAAGGACAGGCTATAATCACATCAATAATTTCTCTTAATGTTAAATACATGCTTACAGGCGAGAGTAAGACATTGCATTTAAGATAAATGAGAAAGAGAGGTAAAAGATAAAAATAAGAGCTTGCTGGATGAAAGACTTCTGAATGTTGGCTTCTAATTCTGAACTAGTTTCATTGTTTTTCCAGGAACTTGTGAACTGCCTTCAAAAGCAATGAAGGCAAGGTAAGATTTTGGTTGTTATTTTCAAAATAATTTCTGATGCTGTATTTGTTGCAGGGAATTGCCTGAAGAAAGAAGAGAAAATGGGAAAGAGGTAGAACAACAACTTATTTTAAGTGCCCTCTTGCCATGGAAGCAGAAATAACTCTTCCGTTCAGGATTTAAGTCTTGCTTGTAGGCTGACTGGTCTCCCCCTACATGAATTTACAGAGCGTTCCAATGGTAGTAGCATTAGAAGTTTGCTAAAGTAGAGCAATTTCAAGTGGCCAAAACTCAGATGTACAGTGACTCATTTTAAGTGAATACAATGCATTTTTCTTTGTCAATCTTGTTAATACTCCGTCCTGAATCTTATTTCCCTGCTTTTATGAATATGGTTTCTAAATCAAAATTCATGTGGGAAGCAACCCAAGACAAGCACTGTATCTACACGGTATTTTAAATCTCCAAATTCTGACATGTACAATCCCTAGTTATGCTGGACATGGAAGAGAGGACCCAGATACAGGTTCTTGAACAACTATGTAGAATAATAAGGTAACACATTTAAGAAACCTAGGTCTTCCTTCAAATCAACTATGTATGCAAAGCACATATTATCTAGAAACTCCTCTACAGAGGAAAAATAATTAGGCTAGTCATGTTAAACAGAAGATAAAGAAAATACAAGAATATGATTATAAGGAATGTGAGCAGATTGTCTTTCATTCAGAGTCTTATCATGGAAAGAGGATATACTAGACGTAAAGCTGTACTTGGCTAGACTTGGACTGTCTGAATTAATCTAAGTCATCATTGCAGTTTATTTAATTTAAAAACCAGGTCAAAGTGCTGCTTTCACTGACCTATTAATATTGAAAGGAACTTCTGGTTATTACAGTTATGCTCCAAAATGTCTTCAAAGCATTACAACTCTACTAAATTGTATGTCTTGCTGAACAAAAGGAATGACTAAGTAATTATTTTAAGACCGAAGAGTGCAAAAAGACAGTTAATAGCACTAGACTAAAAAAGAACCAACTTATCACTGCCTGATGTTTTCAGCTACATGTACCCAAAAACACCACTTCAGAGTAATATAAAAGAAATGTTTCTGTTAAAAATAAACTCCCTCTGATCCTCTCCCTTCCTTCCTACCCTGGTTGTCATTCATTACATTTGTTAGTATGTTTTCCCTCCACACAGCAAGCCCTAATAAAAGTATTAAACAAAGTGTAAAAAATTCTAGAAACACAATTTAAAATTATGTTCTAAATTTTACACTGTTATTATTTTTGTTAATCTTATAAAATTAAAATATATATTTTTTCAAAATTTGAGGGATCAAAGACCAAAGTAAGAAACAACCATGTTCAAATTTTAGCAAAATCATCAGTTCCTGCCATTCAAATTCACTTTGTCCTTATGCTGTTTGTACATACTTTATTTACAGTGATGTTAAAATGGGTAAAAATGCTAGAATACTTCCATAGTAGAGCTTGATACAAACTTTGTTGCAAATGGTGTAAGGACTGAGAGAAGATACTCTTTGCATTAGAAGTGCAATGGTTGGTATTAGTCCCAGGTTTTGAAAACTTACACTGTGAAAAGTGGAGAGAATTAAGTAGATTGGGTAAAGTCAAGTAGGTGCCTATGTTTTTGTACAACCAAAACCTTATTATTACATTAAGTGTGGTATGCTTATTTCTAAAGACCAGAGGGTTACTAAAGCCTAATTTTGGCTTTCTCCAGATCAAATTCATTGTAATATGATGTCCATAATGCTCCTCCTTATCACACCATAAACATGAGATTCTATTTTTTTTTAGAGACAGAGACTTGAGTACTATTTCAGCTAATTATTATTAGCTAATCAAAATGGAAATTCCCAGGCTATTTACCATTAACAGTATACACGGATTGCTTTGTGGAGTCAAAAACTGACAATCATTCAATATTCTTGTAATAATACTGTAAGTTCCTGTTTGATAACAGCAAGAGTCTCATTTGTTCAATTTATAACTAATCAACAGCAATCATTTAATATTTTGAAGTAAAGAATTCTATTAAGAAAATGCTGTTGTGTGCGGGACGATAAAAGCTATCTGTTCACAAATTCATGCTTTGCTTCAGAATTAATCATCAAGAGTTGTCCTCCAAACAAGGGCAGGCTTGATGGGGAGGCTGAGGGGAATGCAGTATAGCCCATGTGCTCTAGGCAGTTTCCCTATCTTTATCACAGATGCATGCAGCCTTGTCCAATTCAAACTCTGTAAGTCTGAATTAAAAAAAAAGACTGAGCTATGTGACTCCTATCTTTTTTGCTTTATCTAGTTGCAACAAAACTTTTCCTACTGTAAAAAAATTATTCATTTTTACACAAATTGTCCTACGTAGTCATTACAAATAAGTAATTAAAAAAAATGAGCCACAACAAAATTAATACTATTTTGAAATCAATGTTTTAGTGGAAAATACAGAAAGTCTAATCCAGATGTGTTTTCATGCACCTCTGGTTTGCCTGTGCAGAATCTGAGATATGTCCTGGAGTTCCTATATGAAACTCAAGTGTGACTACTCACAACTTAGAGCAAACAATTCCTTTAGAGAAAACTAAAACTAAGTCATTTGGAAGAAAATATTAAAACTTTTTTTTGATATTGTAAATCTTTCCACTTTTTGTACTAGGTAGTCTCTGAACCATTATCATGAAAAAAAAAAGGTTGCAGTAGCAACCTCTAAACTATGTAACTAAATTCTTTTCAGATAATCGAGTAAGTATCAAGCAGCTTGTGGGACAACATCAGAGTTAAATTCATCTAATGTAATAACTATGGACTTGTGAGAACTTAAGAGAGGGCCTCTAAATATATATTCACTCTCTACTTTGCACTAGTGAGGCCTCATTTGGAGTACTGTGTCCAGATTTGGTCTCCCCAGCACAGGGGTACCAAGATGATCAGGGGAGTAGAGCATTTTCCTTATGAGGAAAGGCTGCGGGAACTGGGCTGTTTAGTCTGGAGGAGACTGCACAGGGATCTCATTAATATTTACAAATATCTAAATGGTGGATGTCAGGAGGTTGGGACATCACTTTTTTCTGTTATGTCCAGTGACAGGACAAGGGGTAACGGAAAGAAGCTGGAACACAAAAAGTTCCATTTAAACATAAGGAAAAACTATTTTACTGTGAGGGTGAGGGAGCCCTGGCACAGGCTGCCCAGGGAGCATGTGGAGTCTCCTTCTCTGGAGGTCTTCAAGACCTACCTGGACACATTCCTGTGTGACTTGATCGAGGTGGAGCTGCTTTGGCAGGAAGGTTGGACTAGATGATCTCTAAAGGTCCCTTCCAAACCCTACCATTCTGTGATTCTATGATTCATGATTTCATCAGACTGGAAGGTCTTGGTTTGACTCAGTATTGGGTTTATGTGGCAAAGTTTTGGTAGCAAGGGGGCTTCAGAGATGGCTTCTGTGAGAAGTTGCCAGAAACTTCCTCTGTGTCCAATGAAGCCAAGGTTCACAAGAACAGAGGGGTGGGGGAAAGGTGGTTTTTAAGATATGGTTTTATTTCTCATTATCCTACTCTGATTTGATTGGCAATAATTCTTTTTCCCCCCCAAGTTGAGTCCATTTTGCCTGTGGGATGGCAACTGCTCGGTAATCTCTCCTTGTCCTTATCTCGAGCCACAATCTTTTAGTTGTATTTTTCTCTTCCCTGTCCATCTGAAGGAGTGCTAGAGCAACTTTGGTGGGCATGTGGCATCTAGCCAGGGTCAATCCCCCACAGACTGTGTATATGTTGCCACTTCTAGTGACAATTTTCAATAGATCATCACAGCATCTAACAAATATATAGAAAAATTATTTCCTTCATATATTTGAACTGACAAAACTCTGCAACATTAAATACATTATCTGAAGCAAGTTATTACTTAAGCTTTAAGCTAATGAGACAGTCAAAATACTGGAAAATTATAATCTCATCACAAATCAGATCACAATGTATCTCAGCTAATTAGCAGCAGAAATGCAGTAATAAATTACTTGTATTTCCTGTTGTCCACTAAATCATCTTTCAATATATTCTAAAAATTTCCAAACATGAAACCACTGCTTCTTACTAAGAAAGAGTTGTGAGAATACCAAATTTCTGTTGTTTTAAAGTGCTCAGTCCTGCAAAACTCTGTAGTAAATAGCAAAGTTTTTTTCTAAGTGAGGGAGAAATGGATGCTTAGAGAACATATGGAAATAGCAGTATTCATCTAATATACCTAAAATATAGGTATATAGGTGCTGCTGTCTAGTAAGTAAAGCCATTAAGACACCATTGATAATACTACCCAAGGACTTTGAGGACAAACTCAAATGCAAGTGCCCAAGGTAGCGTATATGTTCAGAAAATTCAGGTCTATGATAAGGCTGATGGCTTGGCTCTTCCCAGATCAAGCACTATGTTTCTCATACCTCCACAAACTGGGGTTCTCAAATCAAGTTATTAATAAACTTCTGCTGAGTCCAACATTTTGAAATAATCCAAGGGGTCCATGTTCACCAATTCTCCTGTGTAAGTATTTGTTTCTCTGCAAGGCTGCAGATTGGTGTGATGATCTGACTACTTCCTTATTGTTCCATAATACTGTTTCTCAGACTTCCACTCTCATTTACTGCTTTTTTATGTGATGCTATTGAAAATGAAGCAGTAGTCTCTCAAGAGTTAAGAAATTACCACAGAAAGACTGTTGACTTTTGTGACATTCACCCATGAAAAGCTGCACTGCAACGGATGAAAGCACTAAGCGACATATATTGGTGAATTTGGGGAAGGTGAATGAGTAACAGATCCTGACAGTGGGGAAAAAATATATGAATTTTATTCACTCTTTACATGGTAAATAAGCAGATCAGGAACAAATGTCTTAAACAGATAAACCATTTAGTTGAGAACGAGAATATTCAGAGGAGGAACATTAATGTTAAAAAGACCAGAGAAAGTGGTTGTGGTAGAGAAACAGCAAATGTTTTCACTGTATCACATTTCACTTCTTTCGCTGTTCAGCTTCATGTCCTTCTTCACAGAAGCGCATGCCACATGAGATGCACTCACAAGGGGAAAGTCCCTAACCCAAGATGATCCCTGTGTCAAGACAGACAGATACTAGTGAAAGAGGAACAAAGATGATGACTATTACTTTTCAGAAAAGCGAATGGAAACACTTTATGAGGTTGAGTCAGAGCACTGACACACTTTCCAATGCACGCTTGCTCCCTCTCCCACTGCTTCCTACACAGACTGACCTCCACGACAAAAATAAGTCAAAATCACACCCAGAAAACTGATCAGTTATCAATTCAATGTGGTAACTGCCTCCTGAAACTAATTAGAATAGCCAGACTTGCCTGTCTTCTGCTTCTTAGTTGTGTCTCCTTCCCTTCTACCATAATCTCCCCAATTTGCTTCAATTTTAGTTGCTTAGTTTAAGCATCCCCAAGTCTCCAAAGTGAGTTTATTTTCCTTTTCTTCTTTCCATAGAGCTGATATGTCCCCAAAGATTTTATTTGCATCTGTAAATGATAAAGGCCCTTCAAAGTGTTGGCAGCAGATGGGGAATGAAAGGTGGTTGGGCAACTCTGAAGAGGTGAGCAGTGCTGAAAGCAAAGAAACAATTGGAACAGACAATTCAACAGTGTAGGAGAAAATACTAATTTTAGGCTTTTAAGCTGTGTTGGAAAGGGTACTGTTGCCCCCTGCAAAAGAGTTCCCTGGGGAAAGGCTCATCGTGCTGGCAGTGGGAAACATGAAGGCAGGGGAAGTATGAGTTCAGATGCAGAGACAATGAGTACAAGGCTCGTTCCACAGTGACTCATCCAGCCTCTGGGACAGAGGAAACTGATCACTCCATAAATCAGCATCTTTTGCTAACTATCCAAGTAGTGGCACTTGGCAGTGGGGAAAGCAGCTGTTCATTGCTTCTGGGAAATGGCAATTAAATAGAGGTTCAGGGGAGATGACATTTGGTGACAAGTCGAGAAGGAAATAGTACAATAAGATACTTAAAGGAATTAATTTGCCTTTGCATAAATAACAGTCAACTAGATCAAAGTGATATTCCAATAACACTATAGTTCTCCTAGAGCAAAGGAAATTTCTTCAAACTTGTGGGTCACTGAACACTTTTCTTGTAAGCAAGAGTTACTTTTTACATAAGTTATTTGCCAATAATGCAGTTTTCTCTTTTAACAAGGGCCGGTCTAATATTTCATAGAAAGGGGAAAGAAATTTTGGAAAAACATGCTGTTTCACATAGCTATTAGATTTTAAGTAATAAAATAACATGCAAACTAATGGGAAAAAAAAACAACAGTGTTTCTTCCTCAGCTTTACTCCTTCTTGCATGGTAATGCTCAGGAGTCTGCAGGGAGGAGTCCCCTTTTCTCACAGGCATTGTCATCTCTTGCCTTGAAAAGCTAAAGAGCCTCTACTTTTAAGGAAGGCAAACTAGAACACTGAATTAGGCGATGCACCAAATATGACATTATTTTCTCAATTAATCAGAGAGAACAAAATCTTTTTACTAGAAGTGTCTGCTTTCACAGCTTCTCTTATAGCCTAGCAGTTACAGATGTCTCTTGCATGCAGTTTCTCTCATCTTGCTACAGCCCCAGAAGAGTTGTAAAAAAAAAAAAACCAAACCCACAAAACAACAGTTTCATTTTATACTGATTAGTTTATCTTATTATCTCAAAAAGGATACAACCTAAATAGTGTAAAGTTTTTCAGTTATATTAACCGAACAAATCTGATATAGACAACTGAACCAGAAAGCTCTGCCTAGATGATGAGAATCAGATTGGATTTCTTACTACATCAAGAGTTTTGAAAATCAGAAACCTCTTCCCTCCCAGATTTCTATCAGGGAGTCATAAAAAAAAAAAAAAAAAAAAATTTTTAATTGGGAGTTAAGTTTGCAAGTAATGGTCATTCGTGAAGAACTACATTCAGCCACTTCAGAGAGGACTGAACATTTTGAAAACCATCTAATTGGTTTCATGTTGGAAAAAGGCAAATAATGTCAGGCAAAAAAGACAAGCATCCCTTTCCCTTCCATTCCCTCTCCTCTTTGCAAGGAAATGCAATTTCCTTTCAAGAACAGGGATTGTCTAACAGAACCAGAGATTACTCCTTTAGAAACAAAAACCTGTGGCTAATGGACCCACCTATTTTGGTTGACATAACTACATTTACAGACAAATAGACAATTGTCCACCTATATCCCATCCCTGAAACCAAAAGAAACTCTCTTAATCTTAATCCAGAAAAATCTTTTTTTTTTCTTAAGGTAGCATTGTCTGAGAAAGAGAACTCATACTATCATTGAGAAATCTTTCTTGGTCTGCGTGGCAATCAGGGAAAAAGTCTAGCCACTATAGTAAGAGCAAGATGTAAATCAAAAAATAACCCTCAAACAAATAATCTCACTTTTAGTCTTTCCCAGATTTTCAGTGCTTGAATTTCTCCTTCCAAGAGTAGAACAGCCTTGAGAGGATGAGCAGCAGTGTCTGAAACCATGGAAACTGTAGTTTGCCTGTTTTTCTTAAGAGTTGGGCAATAGGCCCTGACTGAAATCTAGTTTCCACAAGGTTTTGCAATTAGAGAAGTCAACTATGAATGCAGCAAGTTAGGGAACAAAACCAAACATTTCATACTTCATCTGAAGTGTTTCTGAGTTATTATAAAAGCCTTTTCAGAACAACCCTTTGAGACTTAAAATTTCTGAGTTACGATCTGATTTTCTGACCAAGAGCTCTTGCAATTTAAAGAAAAGCAGGACAAAGAGCTGTACTAGTGTGACACAGGTACTTTGCAACACAGACTTTATGTACCTTCTTTTTTGGGTATTTCATGTCTTATTTGAAATTAAACTTTTATTGAGACATTGTAAAGGAAGAATCCAGTTCTGCAATTTGCCTGGAGAAAGACACATGCAGACTAATGGAAAAGAAGAGTTATGGACAAGACCTTTCAAGACAAAATCCTTCATGAATGTTGACAAGTATTCTCCCCTGCCATCCATGCAGCAACTGGTTAGATGTTCAGAATGGGTAACCACAGAAATGACATTAACTATCAGACAGCTACTGTAGCAACCTATGTTTTTAGTTCTCAACATTCCAAATAAATCCAGCATTATCTTTTGCCGCACCCTTCAAATTCCTGCTTTGAATTTTACAGAAGAGCAGACAAAGGATAGAAGAGATCAGTCATGACCTTCAGAGTATGAAGTTTGTTGCACAGCCTCTCTGACTCTCTTTCTACCCTCTAACAGGCAGTAGGCTGGTACAAAGTAAGTATGATTCAGCTACAGAAACAGAGAAGTTTCTGCGGCATCCGCAGACCTAAGTTCCTCCTTCAGAGGCATAAAGACTTTGCTGTGACACGTTTATAAGATTGACCAGTGTAACTGTCTTAACATTGTCAGACTGAACAATTTCATCTCTTTGCCTCCATTTCTTCACACTTTTCAGGTTTTTAATGTAAGGACTGGACTTTTGTTTCTGATTGTACCTCAGACTTATTGGTCCATTGTGGGCCCAGTAAGTATTCCACTGTAATAAGAATAGGTAGCAGTACTATGGAATACTATAGCTGAAGAAAATAGTATTTGAGATTTATGAATATGAAATTGTTACATCACCAAAGACAAAAGCCAGATGAACAAAACTGGCATTTTACTGAAGTACAAATGACAAAAGATGGGTTTTTTTAAGATCTGCATGAGAGAGATTATAGGCATTACAAACCAGAAGGTTTAATTTGAATCATGGTAAAGGGCAATAGAAAGCAGATCTACCAAAGAGAAAAATGTGTACAAAGCAAACACAAACATAATCACTACACTGTTCTTATGACTATTTACTTTCATAACACAGTTGTGCTGATCTGTAAAACTGCTTACACACAACTGAAAAATTAATGCAAAAGGTATTACTATATCAGTGTTGGAAAAAGGAGTTCTTGGATTCCCTAACTTGTTCACTATAGAGGTCCATCTCATCTCTGCTAGAATAGGGGCAATACTCCTTAAATCTTAGCACAGTCACCTCACCTTGTAAGGTAGGAACATACCCAGTTGAAAATTGGAAAAATACTCATCTGAAGGTTAAGAAAACCAAGTTTGAAGTAACATATAAGAAACTGAGTTTCAGACCATTGAGAGAGAAAGCAACAAAGAAAACACCACCTCTTCTCTTCCAGCATTTCTTACTGCTGTCCCTTCACTCTTAATTTTCAGAAGACACAGAAATTACATGGACGATTTGTTTTCATGTATGTACACTTTAGAGTCAGCTTAACAGACCTTTTGGTATGCTGGAATAAATAGGTTCAATTTAGTAAAGATGTTGATTAAGGTTCACAGTTTACTTAAATTCCTTAGCTGACCAGACCTTAAGAGCAAAACTTTGGACTTTTTACTTTTACTCCCCAAAAGCTTAACAGACAAGGTGAAGAGTACAATTGGCTAATCTTTTTATTATTATTATTATTTTATTTTATTTTATTTTATTTTGTTTAATAAAGTAACACCTTCAGGAGGAAGACTGGCTCAAAATATCAGCAAAGATCCAGGAATGAGAGAGACTTGCATTCAAACACTGACCTACTTCCCATTATAGCTTTCCTCATAGCTGAAGAACACACAGTGCTTCTTTAAGTAAAACTGAAATGCTGTGGCATATGCTTCTGTAGACAAATAAAATGCTGACAGGCAATGCAGTAAACTGAGCCACGCCACTTTTTCCTCCTCTGAAGCCCTTTAAACATCAGTATTACATTATTCACTGCGATAATGACTGAATACTTTACAAACAGGACAGAAAGTCAATTATTCTACATATTTACCATCACAAGCAACAGTGTAAGATCAATGTGCCTATAACCTATTTTACAAATACTTTAACAATAAACAAACGAGAGAATGAAGTTTGTAGTTTCTTAACACTTTGCAGAGATGCTAATGTATGTACTGTAACTCACAAAGGCTATTTATAGTAGCAAGCTTTTGCAGAGTTCTTAGGAAAATCGTTTTTATTAACCCTCAGATACGGTGTTCATTGAAGCCCCGAGGATGTGTTACAATTCATAATTGGTGTGAAATTTGAATTTCAACAGTGTTTTTTTACTACCCTGACATAAAATGCCAGTTGACACTTTGTGATTAAGACGAAACGCTAGTATTATTTGATTAAAATCAACAAAAGAGCAATAAAAGCTTCCAATACTAAACAGCCCAGCGCTAAACGCAACACATCTCCCAGTCACTGGGATGTACAGCAGGCATACTTGGTGAGAAACCTGCACAGCATGGCTGTGACTCGCAAAGATGGAAATGTAAAAGATCAGGAGTCATTTTGAAGCAAAATATTACAGGTTTAGTTTACAGAAATGAACAAAGTTGCATTCATTGCCTCAATTTTCATTTGCAAAAATGAAATGTTTGGGTTTCTTTGTAAAGCAGAGTTTACCTTAGCTGTGTTGTGAAAAATAAGACAAATGCTAAGGACATCCTTTGTCATTTAACCCTAATTACTACAGTAGAACATGTTCATTGTTTTGTTGCAGATATACCACACATTAAATCTACTTACGGTTGCTACATTTATGACTCTTCCTAGATTAGTATATTAAGCCTGAAAATGAAATGATTCTAGAATATGCTACAAAATCTCTTTTAATAACAGAAAAGTATATTCATTAAGTATTGTGCTGTTCTAATGGATAACTCCTTTACTTTAAAGAAATTAAAAAATAAAATATGTGTATAATGTTTAGGGGTGCAACCATTAAATTTAATTAAAGAGAATTTAACAGTACTATTTTTCTGCAAATTCGCACCGTCTTCTTAAAATTAGAGCATAATCAAACATTTTTTGTAAAGAAACAAGCCAGAGGAGGGGTTTTTGTTAGATTTCTAAATATATTCTGTGCTAAATATTTTGTGACATATTTAAATTAAACTGCAAATGCTTTAAGCAATTTCCTCCTAACATATTGTCTAAAATTACACTATAGTAAAAATACTGTCTAAATAATATGGAATATTTAGGAGAATTTCTTGAATATTTTAACAGTTCATAAAAAATTGCAATAGCTTTTTCTGCTGTACCTTGTTAAACCTGCACATAGTCTTGCATATTAAAAAAAACCAGTAGCACTGAATTCTAATAAATGTCCTCAATAGTTAAGGGAAGACAGATGAACAAATGCTTTTGAAAATGGTTTAAGTAACAAAAAGGCAAAACATGTTTATTTTTAAAATAATTAAAATATCACTAAAATTCTTGAACATGAAGGACATTACAACAATTTTGGGCATAGTATATTTTCTCTAATGTGAACCCTCCTATCTTAATGGGGGAGTCTATATATGGGTTTCTTTTGCATAAGTCACCAGGAGGTTGGATTACTGATATATTAACTTTCTCATACAGAAGCACAAGTAGAACCCAAGTATGAAAATCTGTCACATGAGCATACGAAATCCCAGACTATATTAGTGATTCTATGCTCCAATACCAATAATTAAAAGTGAGAATTTTTAGAATCTTCTTCTTGATCAGCACAGGTAATGAATTGTAATTATAGAAGTATACTTAAAAAGCATTGGTGACAATGACTAGGTAATTTGTAGTTACATTCTCAGAGCTTAATTAATATTTTGAACTTCAACCATATCTGCTTCAATATTCGCTAGTTGCAATCATTATACAATAAGGTTTGGGAAAGAGAAGCAGGCAGTTTGCACATGTAAAATCTATTCCCCATTGGGATAATCCTGACACATGCTGGAACAAGTCTTATTTCTCACACTAGTGTTTAGCCTAGAACAAAGCCCTGGTTTAGCTGTCTACAAACATGCAAATTGAATCCCAAAACAGGCAGGCCCAAGTGTAGCATTAATGCATTTGTCTAAGGAGTATTTTGAAAACTTGCACCTAAACATGTCTATATAAAAAGGAATATAGAATCTTCTTTAGAAATTCAGGGTAGTTGTACAAATCAAAAGTTAATAGAAGTAGACAATTCAGCGTTTTTTACATTCAGAAGCATTTAAGAAGATGAAATATAATCTGTTCACCCACAGGGAAACTGATGATATAAAGCACGAACAAGTTATAACCAAGTAGATGCAGATTTCATTAGACAAACAGAATAAATGTATGCCAAAACACAGAATTGTTACAGTTGGAAAAGACCTTTAAGATCACCAGGTTTGACCACTAACCTCACACTGCCAAGTCTATCACTAAACCAAACTATATCCCTCAGTACTTCTTCTATGTGGTTTTTTAATATTGTAAGTGGTTATAGATTGGTATTTAAGAAATGTGCCTTTTTAGGCTTTGCCTTACAAATGTCTTATGTGGGTTTTTTTTTTCAGCTATATATTTGCTATAACCACTTAACAACATTGTGCTCTGGGGACAAATATGCACAGGCACATGATAGTATGATTCATGTGAAGAGCAGAGAATAACTCAGAATCATTGGTATCTGTATGTTCTCTCGTGGCCCTCTTGGGTTTAGATTTGGAAACTACTCAGGAAAATTTAAAGTTGGAGGAGTCCATCAGCACCATGGTCTAAAAGAGCTGTAATTTCTGTAACAAAATCAGTTGGAAGTCAATTCAAAGTGGAGTAATTCCAATGCAAAAACAAGGCATCAAGCTGCTGGTGATGCAATTTGTGATGGCCAGAAAAACTCAATATGTATGTCTGAATAGAAGAGATGTTTTCACACTGCATTATCTTTTTGTTTTGAGCCCAACAATATTATTTAGTCAATTTTTAGAAGCATGTCATTTGGATTTGAACCCAGTCTGAAATTAGAAAATGAGAAAAGCAATCTGTAAATACCAGTTCACTTTTAAAAGGCAGATATTGCTCATTCTACAACTACGGCAGTCAATGTTATAATGATTGTAAATCTCAGCTGAATAATCTGACCATGACTATTGTTTGAAAGAAAATTTAATAGCATGTACTCATGTAGAAAATCAAGACTCCAGGAATAAAGATAAACAATTTCTATTTCTTGTACTTTAATTTTATTTTTATGTACCTGGCTTGAAATTTATGGTGATCTTTAACACTCTTTCTGAATTCTAACAAAAGGAGATGAGATGGTATCTAATGGAATCCAAAGCCACATCAGCTAAGAACTCCACTTTTACAGCTCCTTGCTTTTATAGAGAAGTATTGAAACCTTTATAAACAAGCTTTAAATGTTAAGTATCAGCATCCAAAAATAAAAGCTCATCTATTCAGAAAAAACAAACAGAAAAAGCTTTAAAAAGAAAAATCATTTAAGGATTTATTTTTAGACAGTTATTTTTAAAGTCAACAGCCTTGACATCAGAGCATTCTTCTGTCATCATAAGAAAAAGGGAGTTTAATTCTGAGGGATGAAGCTGCTTGCTTTACTTTGAGTTCCATAATTCTTCCGTTCCAAACTTAACAAAAGCTACCAGAGTAGAACTGCTCAGCAGTAATTGACTTAAACATCTAGAGAAAATAACAATTAAAAAGGTACAAAGGCTTCCCTGCTGTACAAATACATTAAAGTAGGTAAATATGAATTCTGAATAAATGAATTTTTAATACACTTACTCTTTGAAAATAACTCTTTTATTCTGTATACACAAACGTCATAAACTGTTTATAAAAATAACTGTTTTGAAAAGTAAATAAGACACTGGCAAAGAGTGTATTGTGTCCTATTTCTGTGGCTGATCTAATAGTTGATAATTTATTTCTGTACTTTATGCTTTCAGTCCTTTAGCTCAAGTCTTACAGTAGGTGGACTGAACAGTCACCTTCAGTGAGATATTGTATTCCAATGACTTATTTCAATGTTCATAATATCCAAAGTGGAAATACTGATGGACAATAGCATGTGATGACATATGTGAACCATGGGAGGAAACTTTAAATAAAGCAGGACATACCAGAAGTAAATCTGGCTTCAATTTCTGGCTTGGATACAGCTTTTCTTCATGTGACACATCGTTTCATCTGCCTAAATTGCTTTTCCCACAACTTAAGTGGAATAATATTTATTTACTTTTCCAGATACTGTGAGAATTAATTTATTCACACTTGGGAAAGCATTTCAAATTCGTAAAATGTGAGCTTTTTTGGGAACTTAGCAAAAAGTTGACTCCTTGACTGGCAATACATCTCATCAACAGCAAGCAGTCAGGCTTGAGTACATTTACTGCAGTTTGAAACTCCTTTCATGCAACTTCTGAACAACTATTACCAGAAAATGTTTATTCCTGGCACACTGGCATTGGCAGTCATCATTATGTCGGTCTTATATGTAAATACACAAAAATATTAACTAAATTAAAATTATTGTGCTGCAACTGGACTAAATTTATGGTACCTTCATGGTCTGTAGCACAAATGCAACAGTCATTTTCTCATTCTACCACCTATCTCTGTTTCATCCCCAGTGTTCCAGAGCTCCTTTTTTAACCTGCTTGGTAAAGACTTAAGGCTCAGGTATAACTGCCCCAACATGTGGTACCACCTACCACAATGGTCTCAGCAAAAGCTATAGTAGTAAAATGTGAAAACACACATAACATTTTAACACTATCCAGATCAAAGCTAAAGAGATTAATTATATATATATATGTGTATGTATGTATTTGAGACACATTGTGGAAATAGAATCTGAGAACTCTCTTGAATCATTGTCAGAAAAAATTGCCTCAGCAAATTCACTGGGGACTGAGTAGACCACAAAGGTTCCCTACATGCATATCCCATCAATCAAAAGGATGATGGATTTCCTCATTAAATCATAAATAAGTTATCAGTAACTGAGCTCTCAAGAAAACACAAATTAAAATGATGACCTTTGAAACTCCAAATATAGCTAGTTTAACAGCTGCTAAAGCGCAGGAGACATGCAAAGAGGCTTACTGTCAAACCAGCAAAATTACCAAATCTAATAGTGTGAATGGCCAGTATCAGTTCTCCTGATATCACAGTTAGGTGCTGCTAAAAGAGACAGTTTAATCCTAGACTAATTTTTATTCCAAATAATTGAAAGAAAGCTCTTCATAACAGTCTTACATTCCTGGCAAGAATCGAGATGATCTCAGGTAAAGTCTTTGTCATTCACATGGCACTTCCACTATCTATTTAGAAGAAAGCATGACTATTTTAATTAATTGAGATTGTACTTCTATACCATAGTATTACATTCACTTATCTTAGAAGCTGAAACTAATATATGTATGTATGATTTAAGAAGGAACCATATGTTCTAATCATAAAAAAAATCTAAGTATTTGTAATTACAGTCTTCACAGAAAACAACTAATTTTGAAAACAAACAAACAAACTAGTATCCCAACTAAAATGTCAAATGTGAGATAATTCACATCAGTTTATCTATATTTCATCACCTTGAAAGACCATGCTTTTGTCAGTGGTTGACAGCACATATGTAGACAAAGCACTCGCTGAAAAAAGGCTAGCTTTGGTGCAAATCCAATGCTGTTAAATTATGGAGTGGCAGTAATGAAGTACAGATTGTCACCTGCTGCCGTTTTGGTCATAAAAACTGAAAACAACAATTAATTCATACTAAATTAGAAATGGATGTTGAGTCACTAAAGGGTTGCAAATATAAACACCACAGAAAAGGCAAAGGAAAAAAAAATCAGCACAAGATGGAGGTCCTACAAGTTGCTGCTGCTTCAGGAAAACAATGGTGTTTCTTCAGAAGGAAACAACGGCCACGAGCAAGAGAGGTGTCACAAGATGTGCGCTAACAGATGCCAGTGTAACTGCTGATCAGGACTGAAAGACAGAAAAATAACGAACCCTTACTAAAACTTCAAAAGAGAACAAGATACAGAATGCTTAGCAGGACAGATTGTCTGAAAAGGTCTAGCCCCAACTGAGACCACCGAGCCCCAACAGAGACCATAATGATGGATGTATCTATTTATCTTTTTGTCTACAACAAAGACCTACAGACCCAACATAGAGCATTGACTATTCTGCTCTTCGGTTTGTTTGGTTAAAAAACATTCAGAATTCTGGGCTATACTAACGGTGATTTTAAATTAGTATTTTATGCCCGACTGGGAGTACTGTTCCTGTTAAGCACATCAGCCGAAACTCTTGCAAAATGTGGTGGCACGACCTTTATCCAAAGGATATTAGACATCCTTCACTGTGCTGTGAAGTAGCAGCAGCAGGGTTTTTTACCATATACCTTGATGTAAATCTCCATACACTGATTTCATAGGGAAACAGAACAAAGTGATAATGATGGAAGTGGGCCAGGGCCAGATCATAAAAGCTGTCAGAGGATACAATTTAAGGAGTAAGCTCTCTTTCATTCTCATTTATCCCTTTCCATTATGTTTTCTACAGCCTTTCTCTTCTACCAGTCCAAGTTATTGCCAGGGAATAACAAGAAAAAAGAAGGAGCTAAAAATCTTATGGCTGATGTTCTTCTGCCTTGGATTCTGAACAGAGCAAGAGATTCTCATTTTAATTCTTTATGAAGCAGAATTTATATAAAACTTCAACACTTAGAGGTATTTGACCACATCAAATACTTAATCTGCATCTAACAGAGAAAGTCTAGTACAGTGTCTTGGAATCACAAAGAAAAGAAAGTATTTTAGAGAAAGTACTAGAAGCTTGTTATCTTCTGGGGAGTTTTTTTAGGATGTGACAATGCCAGGTAGCAAGGATTAACCTGTAGATTTTCCTCATTAAATCACCTACTTTTGGAAATTCTGTCTTCATAGAGCTCTGTCACCTAGTAAGTCCTTCCTATAGGCTCAAAAGAAACCCTAGACAATTTTAACAATTTTAATTATTTCTAAAAATTTCCAGATACTTAGCAACTCATTTAAGTTATTTTAAGGGCTGTGCATACTAATTTATGTTTTGTGACACTGAAGAAAAATAGGATAAATGCATGATCATTTTCTTACTTTCCTTCCTTAGAGTACATCCATCTGAAAAAGAGACCATATTGATGGATTTTCCCTTATTTCCTAATGTAAAGTACTTCAACTGTTTTCCCTGAAAAAAAGACCAATACATCAGCAGACAAACAACAAATCCTTATATAGACAATATAGGGGAAGAAAAAAATCAAGGGAATATTTCTGTTTTAAGCTTTTGTAGATTACAACAGATGATAAAGTTTTGAATCCATAAGAAAATAGTAACTATGTCTTTGTTTGTTAGAACAAAATTCTAAACAATGATATATTTTCTGAGTGCCTGAGTAATGACACCATCAGCTGAGAATCTGATGACTCAGACCACTGTCAATTTTGTTTGCTGACACTCTTAAGCTCAGTATCCTATGTCATAACTTCACTCATTTATCTACAGTAAGTCAAAAGAATTCGAACTTCGTTATTCAAAATTAGTTGCTATGCCTAAATATTTAGGAAGAAACGTCAAGTTTCAAACACACCGGAGTATTTCTTATCATTTAAAATCAACTCTACAGTTGAAGGCAATATAAATTCACTACCTAAAGTAGAATTACTTGCATGAAAGATGTCTTATGTCATACCCAAAGCATTGAGCCTGGGCTGCCCCATCTGAGCAACTGCTGCCTTGTTCAGGGTGCAGCTGCTCGAGAGGCTCTGCTGGCCACAGCAGAGTGAAGAGAGGGAGTTCAGCTGCTCCACTGCCTCCTGGGAAACTATCACTCACTTATGGCATGTGCTTCCGTGCAATCAGCTGTTTTGTACTTCACCCACATAGCCAGCCTAACAGAAGGCCAGTGCAGAATCTGGGAACCAAAAAGCATTGCCCTCTCCTCCTTCCCAGGCGGGCCATGTAAGAAATTATTTTACCTTAGGTCATCAGAGAGCTGTGGATGAAGATGCAGATGTTGTCCTCCCACAGCACTCTGCATTCTGCCTGCGTTTGGGTTTCAGCAGTGTTGGCTCTGCACTGCTGGGCCAACTATCCCTCTTGGGGTCCTTGGTGCAATCTGCATTCCTTTTAAGTTTTGTGCAAAAAGCAAGACAAAACATGCTAGCAAAAGTACGTCCAAATACACTTTGTGGTCTCTTAATCTTTCAGGAACAGGAGTATGTTCAACCCTCAGGCTACAAACCATAAGCATCGCTAATATATGCTTCACTGATATATGTCATAATATTCTCCCTATGTATCACTTTTTATTGTAGCTGGAGAAGGGAAGAGGAGGAAGCTAAAGAAATTCATTTAAAAGAATTGCATATTACTTTTAGCTGCTGATTTTTCTGACAAATACTAATGAAATACTTCACAGTCCTGCTCTTTTTATATAAAAAATACTGCCAAATACAATCTCATTTTTCTTCAGCCTTCTCATTTATGTTATACACATGGACAATTACAGACTTTTATCTTCCTGGTGCCTCATTGTTTTCTCTATTAGACCAATTTATGGTGAAAAACAAGGTTGTTGAGATAACAAAGAAAGAAAATGGACAGATGAGTACAAATTGTATATTCACACTTTCCCACTTTCCTCCACACATACCCTTGCCCCCTCATCTCTCCCTCCATCTTCCAGTCTTTGTTTTTCCTAAAAAAATAAATGTCATATATTTTTCATTAAGTCCTACAGAAAGAAATTTACCTTTCCACATCCACTTGTCCCTCAGAATACTCTAGTCTACAACGATAAACTGACAAATGTTGAATCTTACAAGTAAGGAATCTTCCTGCCTCTCTTACAGTATAGATTTGTGTTCAGCCTTTCGTCACCTCTAGCCTCCACCAGTGTCAAAAATTATTGATTGTCTGTTGAAATATTAATACTTTCATCTCCTTTTCCATTTTGGTCTTTTGAACTGATGTAAAATGAGATCACAGTCCAGTACTGTAGATGACGCATGACATAAACAGTCATCTCATGATTTCCTACCTCTGTACTCAAGTATTCAAGTATGTCCTCAGGAAGAGCTTCTGCATCTGAACTTGAGAACTGAAGCCTCCCTTCAGAGAGAGGACACATTCTACAAGTATTTTTCTAATTAATTCCCTTCACTCTGCGTATTATCTCCAGAGAAAGCTACCACCACAGAAACTCAATTGCCACTTCTCCAAGACCACTCAGACATCTGTCATTATTTCAGATAAGCTGCATTCTCTTGAGCAAATCAAAATATACCTCCATGTCTCTAAACATCTGCCAGCTCATATCTACCCGCCAGTCCCGTCTCCTTCCTTCACCTCTCCAAGCACTATCTTCACCATGCTATTATGCAAGCTGATAGCTAAGGTGGTGGGTTTTTTTATTTGGATCTCCTAGTTCTTTGTATTTGAATTATATCTAAATGCTTTCTTTGTCATTGTCCCATGATATGTTCCGTTTTCCCACTCGTCACTAAACATATTCCTACTTGGGATCTGAGCATGTCAAATTTCTCAACTTTTCTGGCCTTTTTATTTTTCTTTCTCTTTCCATTAGCAAATACAATTTACTACATTCACAACTGCACAGAGCACACCTACAAGGCTCGGTTTCCTAAGCTCCCTGAATCACCATATAAGCCTTTTTATAAGTTCCTCTCACTAACACCTACTCCTCTATCTTATGAACTACAAACTTTGTCTTCACTTTATGTCCTATTTCCACAGAACCATTTCTCATTTTCATCAGCTCTTATCTCCAAGTGGCCAACATTACTTTCCTCCACCATTCCCTTGTAAAATTCCTTAAGTGCTGTTGTCTGGGGTGCTGGGCCATGCTTACATTTACCTTGTACTGTGGTAAAAGTAATAATGTTAATTCTATGCCATCCATTGAGGATTGCTATGCAAATTGCTCTGCTATGCAAAAAACAGATTGAGATTAAAGCTCTGAATCTAATAAAAAACAAAGTCAGATTGACTGTTCCTTGCCCATTTCCTAGCAAATAGGTTCTACTCTTTCCACAGGTTACACAGAGATGTTGTAGAATCTCCATCCTTGGAGATATTAATCTAACTGGACACAGTCCTGGGCAATCTGCTGATCGCTGATCCTACTTTGAGTAGAGAAATTGGTCTAGAAGATCCTCAGATAAGCCTTTCAAACACAGGTAGGCTGAGATTCTGTGAAATAGACACCTTATTTAAGAGTGAATACAAAGTTCCAAATATGAAAACTTTTCCAGACCATCTCTTTGTGTAATAATCCAGAACTATGTATCTTCCATTAGATGCTACTGGTTTTCATTTGCCAAGTGTCCTGATTTTCAAAGCTCTTAGCATACCTGACACTAGCTAGAAAGCTATCTGCTTCTATCAGAACAAAAAGTGGTGATTTTTTTCAGCAAACACAACTAAGAAAACAGGCAGAAAACATGGGACAGCGAGTGAAGACATTCACAGTGTGAGGAGTCTAGGAAAAACTTGCAAACTGAACTAGATTAAAAATGCCTCATTAGTTTTAAAATACAACAGAAAATCACTCCTCAGGCTACAGCTTTCCTAACGTTATGAAGAAATTACACAGAAGAGAACCCTATGTAACATCCACTTACAAAAAATACATCAAAAAGATACTCAGAACTGGGAAAAGCACCATTCCAAGAGAAAACCTGCTGGTATTCCAAAATGACTTAAACCACAGTATGAAAGCAGCCCAGAAGGAACTTTGAGGGATTTGATACTGCCTGCTGGCAAACAGCTATCATGTTGGAACAGAAGCTGGTATGGGCTCCAGAGATGGCAGTTCTGAAATCACCACTGCAAGATTTTATCTTCTTCACCAGGGCGTATTTTGCCTGTCTCAGAAATCTGTGTTTGTTTTCAATTAAAGTATTAAAAAATTAGGGGAAAAATTTTAATCAAGAAACTTACTTCCACAGCCAAAGAATACTACACGGATTAATAATATCTGTTCACACACTTTTGCTGCTTTTGTCTGAGGAAGGAGAGTTAATAGCATATTTGGGCAGAAACAGTGAGCACATGACAGTTGAAATGTTCTAAAAGACAACTCACATATGACCTTATTTCAGACTAAGACTTGGATCCATTTAGCTGATTTAATGCTGCTACAATAAATAATGTGGATAATTTCTTGCTTTGTCTTAGGTAGGAGAAGCTGGCAGCTATCTACAGAATGAATCAGAGATTTTTCAGCATTACTATTTGGGGCATAACAAGTGCAGCAAGTATGACTGAGCTTTCTTTCCACTTTTATAAAGCTTTAAAAAAAATTACTATAAATATGTTCCAGTAACTAGGTAACTGACGCTGTTGTTATTTAATAGGCCTGTATTTCAGACATAGTCCTTATTAATTTGTATACCTACATTTTTATAAGCTAAATCAGAAGTACAAGGCATATCATTATTGAAACCATATAAGATAATAAGCCAATGAGAACAGACACTGTGAATTTATACTTCAGCTGAGTACAAAATAACAGCATCCATAAGAATGATTTAGCAGTCTGAAAGGATGTAATATTTCTTAAAAACAACATCCCCCTATACCTTGATAGAAAAACCTATTAATATTTAATGCTCCAGGCTTCTTTTTTGTTGAACTGCTAAACTTTAATAAAGTCAAATTAATATTTGCAGTGAAATAAAAGTTATCTCGTATTACTCTGGTAGACACTTAAAAATAGTCTAAATGAAATTGGCAGCTGTATATAAAAACTGATTTAATTTTCACAAAAGCTTTCAAGTACTGTTGCAGTGAGGAATCAATATTACCAAGCTGACATAACAGTGAGATAGTTGGGTGCAAAGCAAAGGGAAAAAACCAGAAAAAGCGCAATTAAATCAAATGAACTGTGATCATACTAGCAGGCCTAGCACAATCAGCTTTAATCTTGGGAATATTTATGAAGTATATGTCTAATTTTTCATGATAAAATTTTACCTGCAGTTCAAGGCATCCCAATAAAACACTTTTTGATAGGCATACGAAACAGTTTGATTGGAATTACTTTCCTGCCAAGAAAACAGACAAACTTCACAACCAAACAGAATGTTTTATTTCAAATACTGGTTTCACATCTGCTTACTAGGACTGTCTCCTGAGTGAATTAATTATCATTAAGGAACCACACACATTGTATTCAATCCCATTAATAATATCTCTTAAAATAACCCTTCAGGTATCTTGGCAGGCATGGCAAAATTATTATTTAATACTTCTGCATTGAACTAATTAGGATGAACATAAAATATGAAATATAGGATTTGTAAAAATATTTTCTTATGAAATTACACATAATTATAGCCTTTTTCAGCTATGCGTGCCTTTTAATATTATACTTAACCTCTCTCTTCTACGAAAAATGTGAAATAATAGCAGGACCTATAAAGCTTTTCTTGTATCAATGAGCTGAAGAAAATTCATCTGTATTTAATACAATACTCCCTTTGTATTTGTCATTATGAACACATTTATAGTATGGAAGTTGCACTGGATTAGAGATTGTATAAATTCTTTCTATATGTTATTCACTAGAGTTTCCTTGTGTCGGTAATTTCCAGCCTTGTCTATTAGAATCAATTTGACCTTTTTGCTTCCCTCTTTCCTTGATTTACATAATAAACAATACAAGCATATTAGCTAACTACACTGACAATTTATTTAAATAATAATATTTCTTCCGAGAAGACTAATGATAGGCATTCATTCTGCAACAAAGTAGAATGGCCATCAAAACAAAGAAATGCCATAGCCTTATGCATCTACTTTGATTTTTCTAGTCTTCTTTTTGTCCACCTTACAAGCCATCTACCAGTGAAGCTTTGTAGTGGAGTACCTACAACCCTCATGACTATTAGATAAGAACAGTTCTCCTATATAAATGTTCCTACTTCAATAAGGACTGGATGGTTGGGTGGAGAAAAATCTAATGAAATGAAACAAGGGCAAGTGTAAGAGTCTTGTATCTGCGAAAGAACAACCCCATGTATCAGTACAGGTTGGGGAATAAACTCTTAGTGTAGTGGAAAGGGATTTGGGGGTGCTGGTGGACAGCAGGATGACCATGAGCCAGACATGTGCCCTCGTGGCCAAGAAGGCCAATGGCATACTGGGGTGTATTAGAAGGGCTGTGGGCAGTAGGTTGAGAGACGTTCCCCCTCTATTCTGGCCTTGTGAGATCACGTCTGGAATATTGTGTCCAGTTCTGGGCTCCCCAGTTCACGAAGGACACGGAGCTGCTGGATAGAGTTCAGCACAGGGCCACAAAGATGATGGAGTGGAGCATTATCCTTCTGATGAAAGGCTGAGGGAGCTGGGGCTCTTTAGCTTCGAGGAGATTGAGGGGTGATCTCATCAATATTTACAAATACATAAAGGGTGGGTGTCAGGAGGATGGAGTCAGGCTGACCTCAGTGATGCCCAATGATAGGACAAGGGGCAATAGGTACAGACAGGCTAGAACATCAGAGGTTCCAAAGAAACATGAGGATAAATTTCTTCACTGTGAGGGTGACAGAGCACTGGAACAGGCTGCCCAGATGGGTTGTGAAGTCTCCTTCTCTGGAGACATTCAAAACCCATCTGGATGAGTTCCTGTGTGACCTACTCTAGGTGGTTCTGCTCTGGCAGGGGGTTGGACTAGATGATCTTTCAAGGTCCTTTCCAAACTTTAGAATTCTGTGATTCTGTGATATATACATCTTCAAGAAAGCATTTGTTCAGAGCAAGATCTAGTTCAAACAGAGATTTGGCAATGGAAGTAGAAAATATGCTGTCACACATAATAAAGAACACCACATGGAGTAAACTAATGAGATAAAAAAGTAAAAGTAGGACAGATGTGGAATTTCCTTGGAAAAGAGGGTTCTGCTTTACTAACAAGGCAACATACACCTTGCAATAAGGACCTCCTAAATGTCAGTAAAGAGAAAATTTATTAATTAAGGTATCCACAAAAAGAATATAGAATAAATGTGGGAGAAGAAAACACGACTGTTTCTTGTCCCATACAATTCTATTTAAATTTTCAGTTTTGGATGTACCTGTTTCAGTGTCTATCCCTCTGCATCCCATAGGAGGCATAAGCTGAGGCGGCTTGGCTGCAAGAATTGAAGGCGTCAAAAGGAAGGTTTGGGCCAAAGCAACTCATTTCACAAGATGGAATGAGAGAGACTGTGGTAACGATTATTTTATGATACTCAGTTCTGATATCTTCTTTTAAAATGATACAAAACAGCTTCTAATGTGACAAGTCTACAATTGTTCCCATGGTGTTGCTCAATTACCTTGCTTGTCACTTCTGAAAAGCAAAAAATTACATGGGATACTTCACAATACAGCAACCCTTTCTCTTCATGCAAACTTCTAATACAATTAGTGGCCTTTTTTCTGCCAAAACCATACTATCTTCATACATGTAAATATTTTTCCCTTGACTGTAGAAATATCATATTACTAGAAGATCAATTTAACTGGGAAGATACATGGTTAAAACTTGGTTGTAAATTCTTGGAGGTGTTTGAATACAAAACTCCACCTGAAGTAAATGTAAAGGAGCATGTTGCCTTACAGAGCAGAGAAGGAGATAGAAACCTTCTGTATATATAGGAGATGTTCTGGTGCTAATGTAATCCAATGTAACTGAGAAGCAGAAAGCAGGGGGAAAGGTGAAAATTCCAAATGTACAGAAATTTTCCCCCCTTCTGATTACTGTTACCTGCTCTAATTTCAGTAAAGATTTTATTTTGAGAAGGTGCAGGTGGGGAGGAAAAGGAAGTTAAAAAAAAGCAACACAGTAAAAGAAGTATTTAGCTTTCAAAAATTGAAAGACCATCTACTTTTAATTTTTTGCAAGAGATTCTGTGAACCTATCCAAATTCTGTGCTTAGTTAAAAACAGAACAAGTGAAAATAGATGTTGGAATCCAGGCATGACACCACAAAAATGAAGCTAAACAATGAATTCATATAAAATCACAGGATATGCTTTGCAAATTATAACACTGTGAAATAACTTGGGATGATTTATCACCAAATAAAAGTTGGCCTTCATACAATGCGTCAAATAATAGTGGTTGCTGGTACTGAGCCAGTGGAGTTGAATTTCCTCAATGGTTATCTTTTGTGGTTAAGGGAGAATGTTTGTGTAGCCTATCAGTAGCTCATGCAGGCTATCAAGCACCTCACTGTATTCTGATATTTCATGACAATGGTTTAAACTAATCCTCGTGAGTGTACTTGATGTTAAATTTTACTGCTGCTATCAACTTGACATTAACACTGTCACTAGGCTTTTTGAGGTTTTGAGAACTATGCTTTATGCCACTAATCCAAGGTATTACATTAAAACTTTCAAATTTTGATGGCAATAAATTATAATAGAAATGAAATTCAAAGGGTCAAAGTAAGCTTAAGGTATGAGCTACCTTCTATGTTTTACTTAACCTCTTTTGCCAATTTTTCTATGCTAACTTCCTTACAGATTATTCATTCTTTTGGCAGTTAAGTTGAGCTCACTTCTCAAAAATAATGAAAAGCAAAACTAAAAAGACATCCCTCTTTCATGCAAACATCTGGAAGCTGACACTGTTGGTAACTACAGAAGCCTCATTTACACATGCAGTTGTGAAGAGCTTCGCTCAGCACTGGGTCATTCCACTTGGACAATTCAAATCCACTTCAGTTAACATGGCTGCTTGCAGACAGTTAAGAAGGGAGTTTGCAAGCCTTCAGAAACACAGCAAAGAGAAGGAAACTTCCAACATAAAATACCATATGAGATAGCCTAACCATGCCCCTGTATCCATATGCACATAATGCCTCCTGGTCGATGTTAACATTTGTTGTGTCACTGGGATTTAAATAGGATACGCCATGACTAATAGATATGTCTCACTTATGTCAACAAAATGCAAGGCCTAGGCCTCATTTAAGCAAATACTTTCTACACAAAAACTCCAAACAATAAGTTCATAAAAGTTTCTGCCCCTAAGTCCCAGAACTATGGGTTTGATTTCATCCACCAAAGCTAGCATCTTCTAGCAAAATGAAGTCTACCAAATGCATTAAGAAATGGAATAGAGCTCTCAAGCTGTAGAGACTACTAAGGTCAGTAGTATCCTTTTTCCAAATTGATTCACAGAAGTTCCACTGGTGTTAATGTGAGCAGAACAATACTGAACATACTGCCATCTCTACCTATGAGCATAAAAGCACCCCTCCTAGGTCAGGATCCTGTTCCTAAGAGTGACCAAACGGCACCTGCACAGGTGTCACAGCAAGATCCTTACATAAAATGCATTTTCCAGTGCTTCCCATTGTGCAACCAAGGGTACTTCTGCAGCTAAGGCAAACATGGTTTCTACACACATTATGGATATAGTAAGCATTTATCTTCTAGGCACTTTTCTAGTCTCTCTTCAATTCCACATTAAGTTTTAGCATCCACAACAACTGTTCGAAAAGCCTTCCATACCTTAAATGGGTATTGCATGGAAACCATCATAAATGACATCAGCTGGTAATTTCATTTGATGCTCATTGATTCTTGTATGGGGAAATGCGGGAAATTATCTCCTTATGTAATGTGTTTTTACACAACCCTATCATATCATCTCTTTATTTCACACTAAAGAATCTTATTCAGGCATTGTTTAATTAGAGGAAACTGCTCCATACTTTTCCAGAATGTATTAGGAGAACTCAGAAATCTGACCTTAATTCACAAACATCACCGCATACATTTACTTGAACATTTGCAGAGCTAGAAACACGAGGTTTAAAAATATACTTAAAAGTTGTATTTTAACTGTTGGTTATGTTCAGTTTTGAATCTATTAAATCCTCCAAAGAATGAAGACAAATTTATATTAGTGCTAAATAAATTAAACTGAACTCTGTGTATTCATAGCTATGCAAATCACAGAAATCTCTTAATTCTGTACTGCACAAAAAAAAAGGTAAAAACGAGGGTGTTAATTTTCTTGGTATATGAAACAAAACTGAGGCTAAATGATCCTTTCATTATTTTTCCAGTTTCATTATTCTTGCACCAATAATAAAACTAAATAAAATGGTTATTGTTGCAATTTCACAAGTTATTATGACAGCCTGTCTCTTTAAATTAACTTAAGTCTGGAGGACAAAGGATAACAAGTTTTTTCAGTTCTAACCACAGTTCTGATTATGAAACCCACTTCAAATGGTCTCACAAGCCCAAGTATTAATATAAACAAATCATTTCTCTTCTCTTGGGTTATGAGTTGTGATGTGGCACTTAAAAATTAGTATTACTTTCATGATTTTTTTTTCATGCAGGCTATAACCCAAATCAAATTGAAATCTCAAAATCTTCTCAATATACACAATAAATCGGATATATTTCTCTGTCTGATGAACATGAAAAGCGTGAAGCAAAGTTTTAAATCTGGAGACTGACATAAAAAGAATATATAGTATTAATATCAGTGTAAACGGCAGATAGTAGGTCAATAGTCTTGCAAAAACCTGAGAATATACCCAAATGGTGAGTAATTGCATAATAGCTTCACTATTTACCCAATTCAATTATTTATTCACTTTGCATTGAAAGCATGGATCTTGCCTAATTATTAAGAAAGCAAAGAGACAAGCAGCTCACAACATCAGTTGATTATATTTTATATATCCAGTTGCATTCTTTACAGAAATAGAAATTGCTTAATTGGCTAATTCAGTAGACTTTAATGTGCCATTGCTGCAAAGGTGATCAACAGCAACCTTCTTGGCAATTATATGATAGGAAAACAGAACAGGCTGCAGATTAATCACTTCACTTTATTCTTTCATCTGTTTGTGTTGGGGGGGGGGAACCACTAGCAAGTAAATATAACATTCTGAAATGATTTTTTAAATACCATTTATAATTTAATATGATCAGTAGGAGCCCCTATTACAACTTAAAACTGCCTGTCTTCAAACTAGGCTTTGAAATGTTCATTTGTTTTCTTCCTATACACTGCACAACAGCCTCTCTCCTCTCTAAAGTTGCACTTACATGTGCAGAAGAGTATGTATATTACAGAAAAAATATTAGCAAGAGTATCTTATTAAAACAATCAATTGTGAACTAAGCTCTTTAAAAAAAAATAATAACATCTTATGACAGCAGATGATCTCATGACATGTTGGCTTGGCTGCAGGCACCCTATTAAGTGTAGCAAGGGAACAAGAACTGAACATAGTAGAAAAATGATGCACTTCCCCATCGGGGAAAAATGAGAAAGGCTGTTGTCTATAAAGCAGTAGTAGACTAAACTGTATGAGCCTTGCACTAGTAGTTTTACAAATTTGTTTCCTTGCTTATCATCCTAGAAGAAGGAACAGTGCTAAAAGGCAGCCAACCGGGAGTAGCAAAGTCGAGAAAATGTGTGCCTGAACATACATCAGTATCACAATACAACAGCAAAATTTTCAGAGCAAATTAAATGATTGGAACTATGCGGTCTATCCACTTCTTTTTTCCCTATTTTGATCAGTAATTTTCTGCCATGTTTATTGTGAAACAAAACACTTCTATCATCTCTGAAGGACACAGATATTCTCTTTACTTGAATATATTTTCTGTTCCTGAAAAAAAGTCAGTAACCCAGCAAAGGTGTTATGCAGACACAGAATGGTAAGAGTTGGAAGGGACTGCTAAAGATCATCCAGTCGAACCCTCCTGCTGAAGCAGGTCCACCTGGATCAAGTCACACAGGAACATGCCCAGGTGGGTTGTGTTTCTTATATTTATTTATTTTTCAGCAAATATAAAGTTTGGACTTTGGACTATTGATACAAAATGTCTAAATGACAGAAAATTAGATAGATCATTTTGTGTGAACAAGTGTTGTCATGTAAGTGCCCACTTCCAACAGAAGACCAGATGTAAATTCCTAGGGAAGGTCTAGCTGCATATCTGTTAACAAAGCAGCATGGGTATATTTAGCAGAATGAGTCTGAGACAAACTCATCCACAGCCCTCTGCCCTCCTATCAATGCCACCGGAAAACATGACATATGTCTACATACTGACTCCAGCACTTTGCAGCATGGCATCAGGGTGAAAGAATAATTTTTATCAAAGGGCAGACCTTCTCCCAGGTAGTAAATGGCAGCAGAGAGATCAGAAGCATCTGGGGATAGTAACACCTTAAGCTGTTGTGCTACAATCTGCCAGAACTCATCTGTCAGAGTTCCGAGGCAGTAGAAAGCTGCCGTCATCTCTCCAGAGGCGGGTCAGACAAGATGTATACAGTTCCATGGGCCTGGGGGATGCAGCGTCCTTTTCAAGGCTGTTTTTTCCCCTCAACCTCTTGGCTTTCAATGTCAATGGTAACTAAATCAAAGATTAAGCCCCAGTAAAAGGGTTTCTCTCAACATGACTCCTACCTCCACTCCTGAAATAGAAAAAGAAGTCTAATGCAGTTCATAATAGGTCACTCATCTCTTCCCTCAGAGCTGTTTTAATTAATTTTCATGAAGCAGAGCTCATTTTAAGGTCCCGGCTGGGAGCAGAGTGCAGCATGGCAGCAGGGCACCTCCTGCCCATGACTGCCCCATGCTCTGGGCAGCAAGGGACACAGCTGGGGAAGGGGTCAAGCTCTGTGGCTGGGCTGGAGCCCAGCAGCAGGCAGTGAGGTAGGCATCCTGTCAGAGCTGCCTGAGGGGCAGAAACTGAAACGCTCCAGCCAGAAGACACCTACCACTACCTTGTAACAGCCCACCACATCAATCTGACTAAAACAGCATCTTGAAGTCCCCAAACACAGATTTATGAAAATGTAGTGTAAAAGTCTAATTAATTCTGATGAACTAAACTCAAAATCTTCATAAATGGTTTCTTCTTTTGATAGACTGAATGTATTTATTTTTTTAACAACATCAGTTAAGAATTCTCTGAGAAAAGCAGGGGAATTGTAAAAGATTTACTATTAGAAATCAGAGGATGTCCACTTAAGATTCAGAACGATTGTCTACCATGCTACCAGGCAAGTAGGATAGGTTTGCTTTCTTATCATAAGTAGACCAGTAAATGAATATTGCAGCATTTAAATGCCGTAAGCGACACTTTTAATTATAAGGTGCACTCAAAAGCACTATTCTGAAATTATACCCATGTAAGCAAGGAAAAAAAGAAGAGAAAATAAAGTGCTTCCATCCTAGGTGTTGTTTTGAAACATTTTGTCCAGTAAAACCCTACTCTTAAATCAGTTGAATGGCCACCCTGTTCGCTGTGGTGGCCAGAGGCACAAACATCCTTGCCAAACATGCCTGGTGTGGAGGAAACTTCCTGGAGGTGACAGAGCAGATCCTGGCAAAAATAACATCTGAAAACAACAAACTGACCTATTCATATGGGAATTACCTGTTTCATTACATCTGCCAAGACAGGATTATATACCTCTGCATAACAGATGATGACTTTGAATGATCCAGAGCCTTCAACTTTCTGAATGAAATCAAGAAGAGGTTTCAGACCACATATGGCTCAAGAGCACAGACAGTTCTTCCCTATGCAATTCCCTAAACATTAGAAATTTAGGAAGCAGTAGACGTTTAAAAGTCTGTTTTACTAGCACTACTAGGTGCATATACAAAGAGGCTCCCTGGTTTATCGCCTTCATGATAAACAGGAGGAAGAAACTGAATAACTGGTCATAGGTCTGGCAAAGTTACATCGTCTTTAAATTACACCACTTCATATTGTTTTAGTTTTATTTGCCAAAGAGCATCTGCTGCACAAATAGCATCTTCAAAGATGATTGTACAGAGAAGGGAATTGAAGAAATACTTGACAAATGATAAGAAATTAGGTGGTTTGATTTAATAAAGCTGTCCACTACAATTTTGCAGTAAAAAGCCAAACAAAATCAGACTGAAACTTGCAATAGAGTGGATTAATACAGAGGTAAATTAGCAAAGCAGGTTTTGTACAAGCCTTAGGTAACAGCTAGAGGTAACTAATACAAGAAAGATAGCTAATGCTTTTATTATCTATGTACAATAAATGCATCTGCAAACGAGCTGCTGAGATACATGTGTGTACATGTGTACACATATAAACATGCACACAACTATCAGGAGGATGGACCACTGAAAGGGAGATTGCCATTCTTGGTTTCATATTCCAATGAATTATTTAATATCACCCAGGACTGATGGCATTCACCAATGTACAGGCTCCTTAATGCACCTGTTCAGAGTAGCAAACAGATTGGAACAGTACCTCTTTTTTTCTACATCTCTCCAGCCCAAAGAACGTTTCTGGAAACTATTCTGATGTACAACAGATGACAACCCACTGCCCTTTTCTTCCCAACCTTCTTTTTTTACCACGCAGGTAAAATCAGAGGTCAAAAGCACTACAGACACATTTCCACCATGGGGACCAGGGCGTAGGGGAGCAGCTTTACAATCGCTCTGAAATTCTCTTCCTCTAACAGGGTAGGCAAAATCTGAAAGCAACCAAAACAAGTCAGATCTTGTTTATCATGGGCAATAATCTTGCCTCAAATTATTTAAAAAAATAAGTTAAGAGGAAGACATAAACGTCTGGACTGGAAAATTATAAACCTAAGGAACCTTCAGTGTAGATTTTGTAAAGTGTATTTGAAGGCTTAAAGCAAAAGGTCCAGTTAATTTTTTTAAATTAATTGAAGAATGGATACAAACACACATTTACACAGACACTACAGAAGGACTATAAATATATATCACTATAGCAGAAATGGTTACACTGGAGTTACCTGTTTTGAGAAACTATGCAAAAATTCAGCACTTTACACACAGTTATTTTCTGTTTAGTACTTGGAGGAGTGATTCAAACCAGAGTTAAAATTCCATGCATTATCTGACATTTGTGATTTGGATTAAAAGAAGTAAGAACTTCATGAATTAGTTAGCAAAAAGCCAGCAGCCTGGAATAGCAATCTGTCACACTGAAACTGAGGCAATACAGGTTTTATAAGGTGAGCCATCTCTTTTGTATTTACAATCCAATCCAACTCCAAATTTGCTTGTGAAGTACAGGTGAAGCTAGAAAGGCGTGTTTAATCATCTTGAGAGGTGCAACAAGCCAAGAAATTGCAATAAATTCAGAAGAGAGATAACTATCCAACTAGTTACTTCAAAGAGCTACATAGCTTTACAAGGGAATGGGGTAGCAAACACAGACAATTAAAACAGCAGGCTGGGTCTACTGTTGGAGTCTCTCCTGGTCTGTTACTCCTCTGCTTGCATGTTTCAACTGCTCCTTCTAAAAGATGTAGGCCCTACGAGATGGAGTGACACAAGCTACTGTTGCACTCAGAATACTATTGTGTAGCAATCATCTTTCAGGTAAGAAAAGAGAACTATGTCACAAGAGTGTTACAAAAATTACCTTCCCTAACTATTATATTAACCAGCCTTTATAGTATGAAAGTGTATTAACTTTGTTTATATGTATATATATGAGTATGTGTGTGTGTATGTATGTACATATTGTTCATGCTAAAGTGAAACACACTGAAAAGCCTGGCCCTGGAAATAAAGGCATTGCTTCTTGGAAGCTTAAGAGTTGTCCACGAAGGGTAAAGGATACCTCAACAACTAAGATAATGCCATCATCCTGGCCCCTCTAACACATCTTTGAAACCCTCCCAGTGGCATCTGGCCTCATAGATAAGTAACTCTGACTCCAGGAACATTGGAACCAATAGACGGACAGTACCAATGCCACACAAATAGAGCTGCTTTGCAAACTTTCACTATGATTAGTAATCAGTAGTGTGAGTAAGAGTGGTTATTCAAATCACATTGCACCTGAACATTTGAATACCCCAAACAACATTTAGGGTAGCCCAGTTTGGCTAGGATATCTCATGCTCATGAATAAATATTTACCCTTGTAATTTTATACTTTGTGCCCCAGCTTTGCCCCCTTGGTTGGCACTGTCCAGTTGCGGAGTTTCATGAACCCAGCCATTGCTACACGTGTTCCACTAGGAGAGAAAACCCACTAACCAGGAGCAAATGCTTCCTGTCTTCTGTGTTTGAAGGTTGCTAATAGGCTTTCTCTCAAGTGTCAGGCAAGTCCACAATATCACAGTTATCAGTTTAAAGGGAAAGTATTCTCCAAGAGAATGGGTGATATTACAGACTCAAATGTTTGCCCATGATTCATGAAATTCATGCATGAAAGACATGATTCATATTTCCTCTCACAGGATGAAGTACTTGAGGAGAATATTCATGCAGACTGAAAATAACCAGTGTTCAAAAGTTTACTATTAATTCACACTACCTATATTCATTTTTCAGTTTTTATTTGCAAAAGAAGAATAAAAAGCCCTGTAAATACTTGCTTAGAATTCATAAAAGTTGTTTTATTGGCCCAGTTAACCACAGCTAACATTGTTTACTCTATCCATCTATTTTATTTACACAATACCAAAGCCTTTTTTAAACTCTTGGAATACATTAAGCAATTTTGTTGCAAAAAGTCTTTAGAAAGAATATGCAGAAGCCATTTGTGAAAGTAGAGTATTTCTTTTCTGTGTTACTTTCCTGGAGAAACTCGGCAGGACAGATTCACAACATCAATGCATCAATCCTCATATATGATCTTAAATCATGGTACTTACCAAAAAAATCATAGTTAAATAAAGATTTATGATTTTTAAACCCAGCCTGAAGCAAGGTGAATAGCTGAACTGCAAGCCAGTGTGAAAACACAACAAAAATGTACAATGTAATGTATTAATTACTATTTTAAAAATAAATATACTAAGATTTGAAAAATATGGTGCATTTAAGAAATATGGTTTTTGTTGGAGATTGAAAAGAAAAAAATCCACCTACACAGAATCATAGAACAGTTTGGGTTGGAAGGGATCATTAAAGCTCATCTGCTCCAACCCCCCTGCAACAAGCAGGGACATCTTCAAGTGGATCAGGTTGATGATCTCGACTGTTTCCAGTGATGAGGCACCTACCACCTCTCTGGGCAACCTGTGCCACTCTTTCACAACCCTCACCATAAAAATTTCTTCCTTATACCTAGTCTGAATCTATCCTTTTTTAGTTTACCCCTTTAGTTACCCCATTATCCCCTCTCCTGTCCCAACAGACCCTACTAATAAATCTGTCTCTATCTTTCTTATGAGCCCCCTTTAAAGACTGAAAGGTCGCAACAAAATCTCCCTTGGAGCCTTCTTTTCTCCCGGCTGAACCACTCCAACTCTCTTAGCCTTTCCTCATAGGAGACGTTCCTCTTATCATTTTCATGTCCCTCCTCTGATGGACAGATTTTTTCATGTCCCTCCTCTGGGGTCTCACCAGAGCAGAGCAGAGGGGCAGAACTACCTTCCTCAACCTGTTGGCCATGCTTCGTATTATGCAACCCATACCTAGACACATTTTTCTATTTCTGTTACACATTAGTAACACGTAGTAGTACTATGCATTTCAAAATGACATTCCTGCTGGTGTGAACCAGTTCTCACCGAATTAAATCTCAGTGCTATTACAAATAGATAATTACATTGTTAATATTGTTTCAGAAAGAATGAGCGAAACCTAATTATCTAAGTATGAAAGCAGGGGCTTTAGTCCTTTGGTTAGATCTCTGCTCTCAAAAACATTAATTCTGTAACACCTATTTGTTCAGACAGTTATTCATTTAGAAAATATAGAGATGTGTAGGTTGAGTTCAGGCATAAAGATTACAATAAAAAACATGCAGTTGCTGCATCACATTTTGAAATTAAGTGCATAAACACTTTGACACCATGTAACTGTGCATTCAGAGTTTGAAAAATCCTTTGCAAAACTGCAACTGTAATTTTAGTATCTACCTTTGTCCCCTATAACATGTCTCACTTTTGCAATACACTTAATTCAAGACAGTTATAAAATGAACGCTACTTTACAAGGGTACTTAAACCCTTACCTGAGTCTAAGCTTAACAAGAAGTGAGCAAAATAACAGTACACTCAATAGAATAACTTTAATTACTGATTTCAAGAACACAGCTATTAAAAATGGCATGTTTAGCACATTAGCTGTGATGCCATTATTTTTTTTTAATTGTCTTGAAATCTAGTTGAATCATTGGCAGTACGACTTGCACAAAGATTAAATTTAACACTTTTAAAAAATTTAACATTTTTTAAACAACTGCTTTTAGTGTGTTTAATGTATGTAAGGAAAGAAGTAAATGCAGTAAGGGAAACTTTTTCCATCTGAAGGCACTGCTGCAACACTAGACAAACAGATTAGTTTGCTGCCTTCAGTTATAAGTGTTATTATTACAGTCCCAAGCCATCCTGGTATGATGACAATTGAGTAAAATCTTGTATGAGATGGTGGGAAAGGAAAATTCACCTTTATCTGGAATGAGTTTAAGACATATACTTCTCAAAGTGAGCAATTCGAGAACAATATGAACTACTGACTCGACCACAGCCTGTAATAAGTTGACTAGAGGTGGAGCTGCATGAGCAATATTGTGGTCAGTGTCGGAGAAAAATCTCGAGGTGCTAAGGGTACTCTGAAAAGAACATAAAGATTGTGCACTCCATATTCCTGATCAAACTTTTTGCTCGCAGCTGGGACTGTGTACTCTGGCTTACAAGTATTGATTCATCCTCCCTGGCACATTATGCTTCCTGAGGAAGCAGGCTCTATATGAAAATCCTTCAAGAAAAGACGACCTTAGGTGCAGGATCACAAATGCTTCAGCAGTCTCATCACGCTTTCCCAGAGCTTCATCCGTATGGACACTGCATTTGTAACTCATCTCTCTTGAGACATGCATATACACAAGTTAAGCAAATGTACTTTTTGGGCACTATATGGAGCCCCTTCAAATCATTTTGCCTGTGCTCTAAGCAGTACGGGATATGTACAGCTCTAGACAAAGTAGTGAAATACTCACTTTGACACCTCCCTACAGGTTTCACTGTTTGCTAATGGAATAATTTTAAGGTTCAGAAAATAAGAGTCTAGTCTATACACATCACTTTTTCTCTTCACCATCTCTCCTAGGCTGTTAGTTTTTGTTGTGATTTGTTGTGAAATTACAAGCACTCATCTGCAAATAAAACCTTCCTACCTGTTCCTTTCTTTTGTCTGTGCTTTTTCTGCCTCCTGTTTCTTCCAAGATCTATTTTGGTAGCTGAGTCCTCTGACTAGCCTAACATGGCAATCAATACTTACTTTTGTTACTTCTCCCTAAGGATGAAACATAAAAAGTTGATTTGTACATGATAACGGACATCCTATTGTCCACTGATATTCTATCTGAAAGAGGATCAAAGTTTAAAAATGAAACTAAACCAATTCCACCCTCCCCTGAAGCTCTGTAACAGTATCCATCACAAAAATGCATTCTGACACTGTCTTGCAGTTTTTTTATCTGAGCAGAGAGGCAAAATGCAGCAGGGGATGTAACCTCCCCTCTTAATTAATCTGTTAGTAAAATTTGCATGCTGATCCAGGGAAACCAGGACAATCCTTGGTTCTGAGCAGAATAACAATTCTTAGGATTGTCACAGTAGCCTCGAGTTCTAAATATTCAAAAATATACTTTTAGAAGATGTAAATGTTTGAAACACCGTTTAAGCCACTTAGACATGCATCTGCAGATGATTCTGCATAATTCAGTGTGTTAAAAAAATCCATTTATTAGCGTTTCAGATGATTATTTAAAATTTTGCTTATTTTCTTCCATATTTAAAATAACAGCATATAAAAGCCAAGTACTATGGGTTTTCCAGTTAAATAAGTAGCTTCAAGATAAAATTACATAATAACTTCTAGAACTCTGAGCTAGAACTTTGCAGAGCTGTAGGGAGGCCAGTTGAGATTTGAATTTAAAAAGGATACACAAAAAACCCAGAAGTGATGCATATATTAGACACGCTACTACAGTTTTCATTTCCTACTATGGTTTTTATTCTCCTAAAGCACTTTTAGTGGTGTAAATCTGGAGTAACAAATATGAATGTGGTAATTAGCCACCCATACCTATTTCTCCCCGAATCCTTGTCTCGTTCCATCCTTTTATGTAAAAATGGTGATTGCTTCCTGGATTGACATAGGTTTTAGTTCTACAAGAAGTCTCAGAAAGTCCAAGATTGTTAGTAAACATACATAAAGAAAAATTCTTAATGTCTACCTATCTCCCTAAGCATTTCTAATTATCTTCCTGCCCACACAGTTCTCCTATTAGCTATTTATTTTGCCACAGTTGCAGTCTTTCCAACACACAATAATTCTGTATGGTGCTGAGATCTGATCAGCTTATCATCTCTCAGAACCAGCTATACAAGTAAGCTTCCGAGCCACTGAAGGGGGGAATCAATTATTTAGTTGAGGTAAAATGCCACCAAATTCTTGGTATATTTTCCTAAGAGAAGAACAATTTCGCACTTTATATGATATCATAATTTTAATGTCCTTCTTGCAAAGATAATTTATATATTGTGACTTGACTGACCCTGCAAGCCATTTTCTTGCTCTTTTCTTAGAATCATAGATTTATAGAATGATAGGGGTTGGAAGGGACCTTTAGAGATCATCTAGTCCAACTCCCCTGCAGAAGCAGGTTCACCTAGATCAGGTCACACAGCAACGTGTCCAGGCGTATCTTGAAGACCTCTGAGGAAGGAGACTCCACACCCTCCCTGGGCAGCCTGTGCCAGGGCTTCCTCATCTGAACAGTGAAATAGTTTTCTTATGTTTAAATGGAACTTTTTGTGTTCCAGTTTCATCCCATTACCCCTTGTCCTGTTGCTAGATACAGTAGAAAAAAAGGATGTCCCAACCTCCTGACACTCACCTTTTAGATATTTGTAAATATTAATGAGATCTCCCCTCAGTCTCCTCCAGACTAAACAGCCCCAGTTCCTGCAGCCTTTCCTCATAAGGAAGATGCTCCAGTACCTTGATCATCTTGGTGACCCTGCGCTGGACTCTTGCTAGAAGTTCCCTGTCCCTCTTGAGCTGAGGAGCCCAGAACTGAACACAGGACTCCAGATGAGGCCTCACCAGGGCAGAGTAGAGAGGGAGCAGAACCTCCCTCAACCTCCTGGCCACACTCTTCTTGATGCATCTCAGGATGCCATTGGCCTTCTTGGCCACAAGGGCACATTTCTGGCTCATATTTAGCTTATTATCAATCAGGACTCCCAGGTCTCTCTCTGCAGAGCTGCTCTTCAGTAGTTCGACCCCCAGCATGTACCGGTGCATGGGGTTGTTCCTTCCCAGATGCAGGACTCTGCACTTGTCCTTGTTGAACCTCATGAGGTTCCTCTCTGCTCAACTCTCAAGCCGGTCAAGATCCCGCTGAATGGCAGCACAACCTTCTGGGGAATCAGCCAGTCCTCCCAGTTTGGTATCATCAGCGAACTTGCTGAGGGTACACTCTGTCCCCTCATCCAGGTCGTTGACGAAGATGTTGAACAAGACTGGCCCAAGAACCAATCCCTGTGGAACTCCACTGGCCACAGGCCTCCAACTCAATTCTGTGCCATTGATCACCACCTTCTGGGCTCTGTCATTCAGCCAGCTGTCGATCCACCTCACTGTCCACTCATCCAACCCACATAAAGCTTGAAGAGTACAGATATTTTAGATCTCATGGTAGAACTCTTCTAATGCATGGTTACTTTCTTCCCAAGAATCAGTAAACGTGTGAATAGATGTATAATCAATTTTGCTCTCCTACACATGAAAGGATTTTCAATAGTATTTTACAAAACAATTAACAGTTTCTTTATTCTAAATAAAAATTAGCATTTTTGTGTCAAGAGTGTCACGTCACTAAAACAAAAGTAATCCTCTCCAATGGCTGTAACTTTTCATTTTTGTTCCATGTCCAAACTTGAGGAACAATGTTTGACACAGTAATGGTTGCTCCACTGTTTCACAACTTTAATGTAGATAAAAGTATTTATAAAAGGATATTAAAATTAATAATTCTGCTGCAATTATCTGACCCAAATAATTAGAAACTATTCCTAGTTATTTTAGATATATAATTAACTGCAAAAGGAAATCTTTTCTTTTGGTGCAAGACCTACTCCCATAAGCAGACTTACAAAGTATCTCTTACTGCATTCACTTCAATATTGGAGTGTAAATGCCACTTTCTTTAGAGGAATGATGACCTACTCTACACATCTAGCAGCATGTTTAGTTCAGTATAACACATCTATTGATGAGAGCTGTTTGCTCACATTCTTTGTCCATTTATATTCTGTTATTTTTTTCCCGGATCTTACACAAGAGACTACTGTTGCCTTCTCTGACAATTGCAAGCTTTGTCATTAGATATAAAGTTCTGCTATTTTTAAGACACTAAATAAATTGAGCCCTCCATCCTACTAGAAAGTGTATGATCCTTTATTTGGGATTGCATTTCCAGGATTTTTTTGCCCTATCTTTGAGTCAAAATTCCACTGCCTCCAACAAAATTTGATGGTCCGTGGCAATGGGGCTGTAAAAACCCATTCTTTTGAATAGCAGTGACAAGTAGAAAATGGTTTAGAACCACTTTGTCATATAACTCAATAATTGTTTTTATGAAAAATAATTACATTTTGCAGCAAATATAGCTTCCTCTCTTTCTAGGGTAAAAATGTAATTTTCCAATTATAAACTTAATAACCAACTGTAAACCAGTAAGGCTGTATTCCCAAGCCTAAAGAAAATTCTATCTGACTGTACATAGGAGCAAAATGAAAATTAACTCTCTTTTTTTAGTGATTCTTTTCTTCAGTCATATGTCAGACTATCAATAAATACGTGAATTGTACTCTACCTGTGAAAAAAACCCCACCACCCTATCATGAGTAGTCGCAATGACTCACTGGAAAGAGAGGTAACTCAGGATAACCCACATAACCCTGTGGAACTGTGTGCAAGACTTTAAAAAACCCCTTTTAAAGCAACAGCAGACAGGCTGCAAAAGAAGCAAGTGATCTAATCCTAGCATTCAGCCTCACAGGCTCCAAAATACTTTGGACAGTCTGTTCCTTCCAGCTGATAGAGGCAAGTGGAGCTTTAAATTCATAAGATAGTTTGTATTCAGAGATTGATAAGAAAAGCAAAAATCCTTTACAAAATGCTAAGCAGCAAGAAAGGAAAGTGTGCAACTGGGCATTTCCCTAAAATCTCTTATTAGTGCAGATAATACATTACATTTCAGTAATGTTAAGTAGATGGTTAGTTATTTGGCTGGTCTGATGCATACACGAAGTTCTTTATGCAATAACTAAATTTACTGTTTTACTACTGACTTGTTTGTTTTTTTTTTTTTTAATTTATCCTGGTAATGCAATTTTATTCTCTTAAAAGCAGGTGATATTTTGTGAGACACGGTGCAAAACGTCTACCAGCAAGTGGAGAACGTGACTAACCAACATTTGTGTCCCCCACATTATGTTATGAAGTAATGAGCAAGTCTTCTCTGTCCTTTCAGAGAAACCATTCTTTCTTCTACCTTACTGATGATTACAGAATACACATTACACCACACAATTATCTGAACCCTTTCCACGTAGCTTCCTCTGTTAAATTAAATAAATTTGACTTGATAAAAATATCATAAACATACGAGGTAAGGAAACTCTAAACAATTCAGGCTATTGAGGTCTACCCTGAACAAGTCAGAACAGTAAGTACAAAAACTTGCTATACCTTTTGGATATAGCAATTACCTGACACTATGTGAAATACATGTCTGTTAAAGATTTTGTTCTAATCACCACTGCTTGCTGTTTTTTTAATCTGAGGACTCAGTCTGATCCATAAACCAATTTAATTAGGCCTTAAGTAAAACAGAGAATTAAAACATGAAACAACAAATGAAAAATTTGAATAATACACTTTCCCTAGTTCATAGTAAATGCATACAAGCACTCTTTATAGGGCTCACAGAACATCAGATTGGTTAGAACTTTATCTATCATCAGAGTGACATGGAACTATATTTTTCTGTCACATGCAAGGAAAATAATCTGTAAAATGACGTTATCCAAAAGCAGTTTTAAAACACCTTCTGGGGCAAGGCAGTCCAAGAGGTATGAAACCAGCAAACAAGGATGGATGTGAAATAAAAGAAAACCCCATAACAAAAGCACAAGAATAAAAACCCCACATTTTACGTACAATTTTATAATCTGCTGCCTTCCTGGGCAATCGCTACTTAAATATACACTGCCATAAATTACATGACTGCTAGATGCCAACATCTACTGCAATGTAGTAGAATGTTAGTAACATTCTGCTTTAACATTTGTTCTCAGAAGCCTTTCCTATTTGTATGAGACATGCATCAACTTACTATTTTTCCCACCTCCCTCTCAAGTTTGCAGAAATACTAGAGAACTATCAGTACTTTTGATGGTTCTTACTGCATCTTATTGAAATTAAAATATTTTGGAACTCCCCAAATGCTAGCTTGATTTATCTGAATGAGTGTGAACATTGATTCTATTCCACCACTGCTACAGTGATCAATGCTCACCTATTTTATAGGTCTCCAATACAGATCTCCCATATAATTAGAAATATATTTCAAACAATTTCTCTTTGCTTGCTTAAACTATATAAATGTAACTTCTCTGTAACATATAAAGAAGCACATGCAGTTGTCATTGCGTGAGATGTTTCTATTAAGCTCAGCAAAGCAGCAATATCATTACAGTAGCTGCAATATCCCTTCAGTAATCATCACTAACATTTGGATTGAGAAGTTTGATATTCTGGGGGGAAAAAAAAAAGCAAATCTATAAAGTAATTTGCATACTTCATTACTTTTTAAATTTATGGACACTTTAGTAATTTACAAACCTAACTTAAAATCACAGCAATTATAGCACAGGTAGGCATGAACCTCTCTGAATTTGAAGGTTTGCCAGATCATCAAAACATAAATAAGGATTTGTCCAAACAACAATTAATTGCCTCATTCCCTTTTCTGTAAAGGTCACTCATGTAATACCTATTACCTAGAATCTGAGAAAGAAACAGGAAAAAATGGGGCACTAAGGACTCCACAAGTTAGCGACAAATTTATTCTTCCAATTATGTACTTAGCAATGTGAAAGTTATTTATAAATAACTTTCCACAAAATTTGAAAAAGATATTCTAATGAGGAAATTATTTAAGTGCAGTTCAGTCTAGTGTTTCAACCACAGGATGTCGATCGTCCAAATTTTGCAACCTGGAAGTCATTATGAGAAGGAGGAAGAGAGAGAAGGCCATACACTTCCAATCCTCTTTCAGTGTAAGAAACACAGAAAATAAGACAGCAGGGCTTTTTGCTCAGTCGGAAAAGGAAGAATTGAAACAGTCTATGAGCAACCTGTAAGATCGTATCTTGGTGCTCTGGGGTTTCACATGACCTGAAGTGAACTAAATCATCACTGATAACAATTACAGTTGCAACAATGATGGAGGAAACAGAAAATACCCAATTGCTTAGGTAAAGAATCCGAACTTCTTGATAAATGCAAGCAAATAGCAGGATTTGGAACACAAAGGAACACACATGGAAGACACAAAAATGAAGGCTGCACTTTCTGAATAACAAGAAAATCTGATTTTGGAAGACTCACAAACATGCCACAACAATCAGCACCTTACATGACATTGTTAAAATGTAAAAAGCTTACTTTAGAACAAGAACACTACAAGAACTTGAATTATTTTGCTTTCAAAGAGAAAGTTAATGGAGAAACATAAATCATGGAAAGATACTGGAAAACACAAAGTACCAGCAGCAGAATAGGCTTTTAACTATACCTTAAAAAAACTTTATAAACTAACAGCCACATATTCCATATAGAATGAAACTTAGTGTCTGGAAGTTAACACAAATCCAGGCTCCAATTTACCTGAAGAATAACTGATTGCTGACACTAGGCTTATTGACTTGTCAAAGATTGTGTTTGAACACTTCATTAATTTCTTTCAATCAAAACTCAGTCTTCTCAATAAGACATGCTTTAGTTCAAACAGGAATGAACTTAGAAAAGTCTTAATGTCACACGAAAGGCAGAAGGTCACACTTGATGATCACAGTTGTCTCTCCTGACCTATTAATCTATGAATGAATGTTACATTAACATCTTTGAAGCCTGCATTTTATTTATTAATACTGAGAGTATTCTGCATCAAACGAAACTAAAGCAATGTGTCATGATATGGCATTTCACTTGAAAAGGACAAAGCAGAAAAGCTAACTATCATTGTTTTGCCACATTTGGTAGCTACAACATGCTTTTATTATTTGTCTGCATAAGTCATTAAGTCCCAAATGATTCATTGGTCTTTGAATCTTAAATAGGCATACTTAAAATACACTCGCCATAACCACCAAAGGAGAATCTGAAGAAGGTCAGCATTTGGAACTGACGACAACAGAAAATTTGGGAAAGCATGATCCAAAAGAGATATGGGAATTTGTGAGCATGTGCAGGTTTCACTTCCCATTGCATTAGTACTAGAAATAACGATGATTTTTATGGTACATTTTTGAGTTTCATGTTTAATACAGCTTATAAAAGAAATGCAGTATTACTCCCTGATGTATTACTATTCTGCCAGTGTACAGCTGCCAACAGTAGTTAAATCTGATTAAAGCCCCCTGCTGAGTTAATCAATCTGATAATGTCAGACATTATTAAGGAAGCATACATGATACGGTCACACTGTCTATTATCAGTGGCATGTACACCAGTCCCTTTGTCTTCATGGAGCACTGAAGCTACTTAAAAAAAGATAAACATAAAAAGGATAAAAGGTATTATAAACTTTCAGTCTCAAACATTTGTATGCTAATTCCTGCTAAAATACAGCTACTTAATACAAGATACCTTAATTTATTTTAGGGGTTTAGGGAATAATAAAAAAATTTACAATTTTAGAAAAAGTATAGCTTAAGAATAAATCATTCAGCTTAAGAATAAATCATTCAGATGAATGCAAACTTCTTTCTAAATAAGAAGTATTTTTGGTTTAGAATAAATTCATTTTATGGAAGCTATGTCTCAGTTTGCACCTTATTCAAGCACAAAGGTCACAGGTCTTCAAAACACTTATATACTACTTGACTTACTCAGAAGTCAGAAGATACTGCTTCTACACTATCATTTCACTAATATATCCTAATACTGAAATAATTTGTGTTTTCAAAGAGAGCTACTTGCTTTCTGCTACTTATATTAAAAAGAAAAGTTATATCTATCCACACTGAGCTGTATTCAGTCTTTTTATTTCAGTTCTGTCAGCAAAAATACCTATCACTAGCTCTAACGTTAATCAGCAACTCAACAGATAAAGGCAGCACAGTTCCTTTACAAAATATATGACAAAATGCAGAGGACAGAAGGATGCACCCTATTATTTTAGAACGACAGACAGCATACAAAGGACTATGTAATTACACCTGGCACAGAAGAGAAGTTGAGACAACTCCTTTCTTAGAACTGGTGGAACGGCATTTCCTGTAGGCTGGTCCCTGTTGTACCTACAGATGGTTTCCTAGGTATCCAGGCTAAAGTGCTAGAGACTCAGTTAAATACCTGTAATGAATCTGTTAAAATCTCTTCTAGCCAAGAAACAAGACTGTCTAAATTGTTGGGAAGGCGAGAGCGTAGGGCAGGGAGGGTGTGGACACACAGATTATTACATTACAAACTTGAAGACTGAGTATATAGACTTTGGTAAAAATTCTATACAGCATCTTCTCACACTCCTCTAGAAGTAGAAATTATTTAAATGCTGTTATGTAACGTATGTACAGTGGTATATGTCTTTTATAGATTTAAGATCCCCATGCATTAAGTCAATACCTTAACTAAGAAGAAGCTCTCAGTTTTGGTAAAGGGCAAGACAGTAATTACAGATTAGTTTGAAATATATCCAGATATAACTGACTCTTTCCATATCCACAAATCACAAACATAAAACTTAGCAGTATACCATTTCTTTTACCACCACTTTTTCTTTTAGAATGTTTTTTCTGCCTCATGTTTATTTTCTAATATTCAGCTGCACTTTAGCTACAGTATTTTAATTCCCCCCCCCTATTTAAGAATAAAAGAGAAAAAAACCCACAATGCTGCTTAACTGCTGGATTAGCTCTAGTTCAAGAATTTAAATGCAACAGGTATTTCTACTTAACAACTGTCAGAAAAAGCCTAAAGGGTAAGACTTTTCAAAGAAAAGACTGCAATCTGTGTTTAATCAAGGACATCCAATCCTTATCATACTGCCTTTTAGAAGAAAGGCAGATTTAGCAAATGTTAGTGCCTTAAAGAACAGCAACATCATTTTCAAAACTTGCTACAATTTTAAAAGAAATAGAAGTGAAACAGCTTATTTTTACAGAACATCTTTTCCTCATTTTTCTTCCCTACTCTTCACAAAAAATCACAACCTGGAGATCAACTGGTGAAAACAGAAAACAAGCAAGATAGTGCCAGTATGCAATAGTTTATTATGGGTTTGCATCTCAGGGCTGAGCTCCCCCGTGGATTCTCTAATGTCTAATATGGATTGTATTTGCATATTAATATTCCCACATTAATACTCTTATTTTCAGGAACCTCATATGAATTTAATATATCTGAAACTTCTTTAACTCTGTTAACTTTGGTTGAAACTTGGCCAGTGATTGAAGGAGAGGATAGTACAGAGAAGAAAGGAGTAACTGACAGGACTTACAGGGATGTGTAGGCAAACTAAGAGCTTAAGCTGCATTTCACAAGAACACTTACCCATAATCACATAATCTGAACAATATATTAAAAATTCACACCTCTACACAGACGAAACGTAGGGAAAAAAAAAACGAACTGAGGATTTCATTAGCTTAGCACCAGTAAAACTGCTCTGCTCACAATACGTAGATTAACTAGGAAGCATATTCTGAAATTCCTGTTTCTCAAATAATAAACACCTTACTGGCTTTTCTAGGGGGGTTGAACTAGATGATCTATAAAGGTCCCTTTCAACCCCTGCCATTCTATGGTTCATTCTATGATTCTTCCTTCTCCGGAATGCACCAACCACTAGAACATAAATCTGTTTTTGGGAGGATTCTATGTTCTACCATTAAATGTGGTCTATGCTAAAATGGTATAGCTGTATGACTTGGAAGGTGAACATTCATTCCATACACCTGGCAGCTAAATGAGTAACAAATGTAGGTTTGTACATATGCTCAAATACAGGGAGAACAATCCCAGTCCAGCTTTTTCAGAAGTATAAAAACTGTGATGGAGTGTGCTTTTATCTCATGGCACACAAAAAGGTATGCAACTTACCTGTTGATCCAGAAAGATACTGAAAAGTCCTTTTGTCAAAAAAATAGTCAGAGAACTTACAGAGTGACCACAGTCCTGAAGGAATTAATATCTTCCTATCCTTGCTGATTAATGGAATCATCAATCTCACATGAATCAGGCACTTCACTGCTAGTGAATTGCCTTACCAGAAACCAGTCTGGAGATGATACCTCCTCAAAAGCACATCTTTTCTTAAAATTATTGCCTGCCTAGTAACAGCACCATGATATCTCTGAATGCTGAAGTTCAAGGAAGAACTTTATAACACCAAAAGAATATCAGTCAGCTCATCGTCCTCCCACATTACCTGGCATGTGACAGCCTGAGGTGGAGTAAGTACTGCAGAAATTGTCTGCTCTAGGTCTTTCCAAAACAGCAGTCCTTCTTAATATTATATGTGGTGAGCACATATGTAGGTACCTCCAGAACTCAGTTCTCTCTTAATATTAAATATATCTCTAAACAGGAATCTCTGCCTATACTAAAAATTTGAGAAGTATTTTGACCCCTTGTGTAGCTTCTGAGCTTATTTCACTAGGCAAGGTCTTGGAAGACATAAGCTCTCCTGTTTTCTGGATGATCTGTTCAATATGTGATCAGAGGGAACATGTTGCCCCCTGGCCACTGGTACATGAAAGCAATAGCTGCAAGAATTACATGTAGGCTCTGGACCATATGGTGTGTAGGCTTATTGTAGGAACTTAGAATTTTTTAGACTCCTGCTTTCCTGTCAAATTGGTTGAAATTAGACACTAAGTTTCCTCTTGAAAAAATTTGGAAACAACGTGGTGATTGTATAATCTTTTGACATTGAAAAACAGACTAAAAGGTAAACAAAAATAGCATTAAAATTGTATTTCTATTCTCAGAAAGGCAAGAATAAGAAGCTATGAGATATCCTTTCACAAACAAGAATGTTTACTGGAAGCTGGAAGTTTAATAAATATAAGTTTGGCATTACGAAAACGAGCATACATTACAATATACAAGCTTACTGCTATGAAGGTTCAAAATAGAGTTCAGAAGCTAAGCCAGTTTAAGCCACGGAATAGTATTCAATTATCCTTCCAGAGAATAGTACAGAGTATATATGACTGACATACAAAAACATCATCTTATTTGCTATTTAGCTATTTCCAGAAGGCCAGTATTATGCCAGGATGTCTGCAAATGATACAAATGCTGTTTTGTGAATGAAGCAATACATCAGGTAAAATAATACAGTATTGAAGTCTACATCTGAGATGAAGCACTTCTAGCCAACAGACAGTTCTGTTAGAAACAAATGTATTTTAAATGTATTATGACTACAACTATTCAAAAAATTGATACTCGGTCTGGAAAGGATATAAACTATAAATCTATATTATAGGCAAAGTTGAATGAGCTTAGATGGGTGTGGAGGGTACGTCATTTGTTTAAAACAAGACACAGTTCTTTATCCACAGATGCAAACACCACAATGCTTGGAATTTCATTTTAGTTCTGAGTTCCATCGTGTAGCAATCAACCTAAAAATATCATCTAGTCATCTCTGCCAGCATTCTGAATTAGTTTAATGGACTTTCAATCACCTTCCCAAATCCTTTCCCATCTGTCCCCCATCAAAAGTTGAAGTTCAACTGCATAGATTTCTCATTAATAATATCCAAAACCTAACCATAAAGCCAAGCTTGTTTTGGCTTTAACAGAAGTTTTGCAATATGCCCTGGTACTCTGCACCCCTCACAGGAAAGGGAAGTAATCAATCCATCAGCCCATTCAGATTACAAAAATACATGTACATGTGCACTATGTATGTGTGTGTATGTATGTATGTACTGTGCACTAACCTTCTTGCCTCTACTGGAACACACTAGATACAAGTTTAAAGCTGTCAATGGGAATAACTTCTGGCACATGCTATGGCATTATACAGTCATTTAAGACCAACTTGAGAATTAAAGATTTCTCAGTTAATGAATGATGTGTAACATGTACAGCATGTATGCACTAGCTGCAGGAAGCTTACAGATGCCAGTTAAAAAAATACTCTCCTTTGAAGATAATTTAGCCAAATACAAAACAACCCTCTAAACCAACCAACCAAAACCCCCCGCCAAAACCCAAAACCACCTCAAACCCAAGCATACAGAGAGATATATCAACAAAAGGTTTACAGGGATAACATGGAGCAATTGATGTCCACGATATTAGTCCCTGTTGCTGATGCACAGTAGAAAAAAAGGTCCCACAGTAGGAGGAAAGGGACAAGTTGCTAATTATCAAACACACAGCTAGCTTAATTGTGCCAGGGAAGATCATATGATGACCAGCCTTCTAAGCACCAAAACAGTAGACTTGATTTGGCATCTGTGAAATATCTCAGAGAGCATTTGGGAGGAACTAGTCACCGTGACTCCTGAAAGTAGTGACAGGGGAGGAAAAGCTGGGAGAGATCTGAAACCAAGATTTAGGAGTTAGGCTGAAACCTGGGGCTCAAAGGGCAGAGTTGTATGTTCTGGAGTGTTTCTACTACTATACCCTGGGCTATAGACACACAGAACAGTGGAATAACTGGTGTAGGGAAGAGTTCAGATTTTGAGAGGGGGAACTTTTGGATTGAATAGTTTATACAGGAAGAGGAGGTGGGGGTCAGGGTGGATCATTCCTTGAGCAATCTTTTTGAATCTGGAAGAAGTCAAGCCTTCCACTCCCACATCTTCAGGCAAGCCTTCTCTCTTCTTTTATGGGAAAATACCTAGAAGGACATTATGCTTCTACTATACTCCCTGACAAAATCAGCTCCTCAAAGTAGTAATAATATATTCTGTCTCGAAGGAGAAAAAAATTGTTCGACTTGCAATTACATATTATTTGTGACTGATCAATTTTAGGATAGAGGAAAGGCTAGTAAGGCAGAAATAATATTTACCAGACTCTAACCATATCCAGGGCTCAGTGAACCTTGACAAGAAAGTGATTTTTAAAAAAATATCTCCAAGGCAAAACAAACATGAAATACGGTAGATAGAAATGGTCTCTTGCTCTCCCTGCACACACCCAAATAAAGTAACATCCAACAATATTCTGATTGTTGGACATTACCATACACAAAGGCATATCTAGGAATCAGGCACAGTCAATCAAAATTCCTCTTAAGATTGAAGGTGAACACGGAGTGGAAAAGATTCCAAATTGATGAATCATGAACTATAACTGAGACAAAAAAATAGAGAAAGAAAAAAAAATGGCAATTCGATAGAATAAGCCAAACTTAGCCAAAGACAGTTATCCTGATGTCAAGCAAAGACACCCAGAAGAATAAATGCTATTATAATATCTTAATCTACCGTCCAAGTCATTTTACTATGAAGCATTCATCGTAATATCAGAGTCAAATAACCTCTTTTTCACCACATAAAATGACTAAATGCAGTTTGACTTTGGAATGGTAAATACAAGTATAAATTTCTTTTAAAACTAAACTACAAGAAAATGAAACTCAATCAAATTAAACAAGAGAGTTTCACAATGTCCATGTAGGAAATAAATAAACGGAAAAACAAATAAATTGAGTACAGCCAACACTATAGCTATGTAGCTAGTACTGGTTATTTCAGGCACACAAAGTTTAATCATCACCTTCCAAGCATATTTTTTTGTTCTACACACGAGAGGACAAATATGCTGTTGGATGGTCAATAACTCAAATCCAATTTTTACATGTGGTAAGAAGTGACAAGATTGATAGCAATATGCCATCCATTCTCATCAGTCACACTTAGTCCTCAGACCTCTATTATCCACAAATCCTACTATACAATCAAAGAGAAAGAACTACTGAATTATTTATTAAAACTGACACCATCAATTATGTTCCCATGTAAAAAGTCACTAAGCAGCCGTTTAAAGAATTAGAATGCATATTTTGGTAACATTTGACCAGGTTAACAACCACTCTGCTTTGGCAAAGGATGGAAGCTCTTCTCAGACATTTTTACATCTGAGAAGTCAAAGCTGTAAAAGCATCATTTCTGCCACTGTTAAGCAGAGTCTCCTATTTCTGTCCAAAAAAAGCTGAACATATGATGACAACACACTTTTTTTTTCTTTTCCAGAACACTTTTCAATGTCATCTGAAAAGTCTACAGAGGCATACCTAAAGTGACAGTCTTGAAACAGTCTTTCCACATTACAAGGCCAGTAACAGTGACCATCATCAATGTCAACAGCCCCAAAATGGTGTATGGTGATATTTCTTCTCAGCCAGTTGGACTCACACATCAAAGTTCAGATCTCTCACTAGAAGCCAGGCATGTCTTGCTCCCTTTTGGCACACAGGGTTCTTGTTAATTTGCACACAATTTTCTTGACATTTCTATCACCTCTTAACATCAGTATTATTAAGTTAATGCTTTAAGATACATGAATAACTATATTATTGCCGCATAGCAATATAAGAATCCTAACACAACATTGCATTCAGAAGAGCGGGTTACGTTCCCAAAACATCCTATCTAAACAATTATGCAAAGCCATGGCCCACTGAGGTATTTCCCAGCACCCCCCCGGTGGCCCTCACTGAGTAAATACAGCCCAATTACAGCTATGAAAGTTACTCTTTCCACAGCACCCAGCAGTAAGGGGGAAACCTGAAAGTAATCTAATAGACAAATGATATATAACCCCTCATATATATGCCCTTAGCATGGAAAGGTGTCCAGATTCATATGGTTTCTGTTGGTGGTGGTGTACAAGACAATGACTGTGCCTATAACAGTAAATTAAATGTGCCATTACTGTCTGCTGGCACTAAGGCCAGCTACCACTGAACAGCCTATGTCTGTACTTCCTTACCCTTCAAAGTGTACAACTAATGGACAGGAATATCTTTCAGCCATCCTTCTCCCTAGCCATAAACAGCATTTGTTCATACTGGTTGATGTTGTCCAAAGGCTTGCCAGATTGTTCTAATAACTAAGCAAACATAATAACTGCACTATATAGTCCAAGAATGCATTCTGGTATTTCTTCATTTTAACTGTATAGAACCTAAGTGACAAGTCCAGAGGGCTCACCTCCCCTACAAGAAACAGCATAACACAAATAAATAAACAAAGGAAGGTAACTGAAGTGGCTAGGATAAAACATGAAACACCACAAGGGATGGATATCTTTTAACTGAAAACATTAAACAGATAGTTTTTAAAGTACTTCAGAAAAAGAACAGAAGTTATCAGAGTAAAAGAGATGTTCTGCATGGCATCTGGGACTGTTCAGCCTGGAGAAGAGGACTCACAAGTATTTAAAAGGTGTACATCAGGACCATGGGGCAACACTTTTTAATTTGTGGTGTCCAGTGATAGGACTATGGGTAATGGACAAAAGCTGGAATACAAAAGGTTCCATTTAAACTTAAAGAAAAACTTCTTTCCTGTGAGGGTGAGGGAGTCCTGGCACAGGCTGCCTAGGGAAGGTGTGTGGAATCTCCTTCTCTGGAGGTCTTCAAAACCTGCATGGACACGTTCCTGTGTTAGCTGATCTAGGTGGACCTGCTTGAGCAGAGTGGTTGGACTAGATGATCTTTAGAGGTCCCTTCCAATCCCTACCATTTTTTTGATTCTGTATTCAGGAACTCAGGATATTTATTGTGTTAATACCATTGGTATTTTAGGGAATTACCATTACAAGGAGTATTTTTTTCCAAATTCTGCTGCTGATAATCTGCAGCCTAAATGCAATCACAATTCCAGTGGTTGATCTAAATTCTTGTTGTAGGCAGAAAATCCAGTGAAACATCAATGAATACACTCAGTCATCCCCCAGATTTCAAATTTAGCCAGATTATATGGTTAATATAGTTTCTTTTCCTGTCTGTGGTATGAAAAGGCCACTGCTATGTCACATGCTCTATTACTGGCATTTTTAATGATGAACAGGTTCACTAACCACAAGGTCTAAATAGAGTTGTTGGTTAAACATATGACTATTTACAAGATGAATGTTTATACAAGAACAAATTGGCAGCAAAGGTATTCTTGTTAAATTTATCCTCTGGATCAGTTACTTCAAATTGGATAGCAATTTCAAAGCTATTTTCAAAAGCTTTTTCAGCAATACTTACTTCTTACAGGAGGATTCATGTGGCGTTTTAAGATAGAGTGAAGTCAGGAAAATAGCTCTTTAAGTAGTATTTGGCCAGTCAACAACAGAACATCCATCTCCCAGTGTTATCCTTACTTAAACTAATGTCTGCTCTCCATTAAACTGTAATAATAAAATTTCAACTTTAATAATAAGATTGCTGGGAGCATGACAATCAAATTAAAATCACAAGTGTTAAACTTTGAAAATTAGAGACCTAAAGTTTTGCAGTAGCAAGAATGGATCAAATTGTCCACAAATGAAATCCAAGTGGTTTGTGAAGTTAATACAAGGGACAACTGATTTTTTAAATTTTGTTTGGTTGAATTACATCGAAGGAACAAAAAAACCCCTCACCTCACTAAAAGTATGCAAAAGATGCATTCCAGATTGGTCAATATACCTAACCATAATGTGCAGTTCTTCAAAGGAACCCTTTAAAAGATCTGGGCTTTGGTTTTCTTGTGGTGGTATTGTGTTGTTGTTTTTTTTTTTTTAAACGAAAAGAATGGAAAAAGAAGAAACACTATTTTTTTACAAAATACATAGTTGCCATATCTTAATTCTTTACTCCTAAACTTCTAAATAAATTTCAATCCCAAATCACATGTATATTAACCTAAAATAGTCTTTCAAATGAATAAATGCATATTATCTGTCAAATGAAAAATGATTGTGTAACTATTTTTTAACATAGCCTGTGTGCTAAATTAGTGTCTTACAATGTTTTAATGTGACACTCTCCCACTAAAATCAGTAGTGTTCCACACATCCCCCAGATCATTTTCCCCTCTTCTTTGGTGAAAGATGCTTCTATTTTCCACCTCAGAATGCCACTCCTGACTTTTATAATCATCTGCACAAACTTAGCACAGTGTCAAGTCACATGACTGTACAGGTCCAGACTTTTTATTTGCATATTCAGTGACAGCTCTTCATCTAACCTATGAGATACTCCCAATGCCTCATCAGCATGGCCTTTTTTTCTGATTAATATCTGCTCTTTTTTTGGCGAGCTATTTAGTTACTGATTTTAGAAGCAAATAAAAGAACTAGGATGTTTACTGTCTTGATATAAAAGGATATTTTGAGCATGAGCAATATGGGGTGAATTTTTTTTAAACCACTTACTGCCATTATGGCATACTAGAGAGAGAGTGCTAGGGCAAGCAAGGATCCTCCACCAAGCAGACCATTGCTGGCAATTCTGCAGGATCCCTCTGAGGTTAGTTGTTGATCGATCTCTTCCTGTGTCTGGGGTTACATGTGTCTGAGTATATGCAACAGGCTACATGTGTAAGAGAGATTTCAGCTGCATGGATTTAGAGAGCCTTAAGGAACAGGCTGGCTCTTGATTTTTTTATTCAAAAGGAAGGCAATAAATGTAAAGGAGGTCAGTAACTTTCTAAGTGTGGAAAAAAAAATAATCGCTCAGGATAAAGAACAGAGTTCTTCATGACTGTATTTATACCTCACTGAAACAAGTAAGTAGATCCACCTAACAGCATTAAACTTCACCGTTAAAAGACAACAGCTGGCCAATTTCATTGATTAAAAGTCTAAATGTAAAACAGGACAATATAGATGAGTAAAGTAGGTGTATGTTGTTCAAATAAAATAGTTCTGTCAAACTATCAAAGATGTAATTAGTGAATTTAAAGGTCAGGCCAAAAATTAACAGTCAATTCAAAAAAGGTAAAAGTTTTGCACGCCCATACCATGGCTCAAAAGTTCATCCTTTAGTTTCAATCAGTTACCTGCAAACACAAACAATACTCAGCTCTAACAAGAAACACTGAATATGATATCTTAAAGTACAATAAAAGAAAAAATACAGTAGATGCCATAAAAAATAATGTTGCAGGACATATGTTGACTTTGCCTCCAAAAAGTATCTTCTGTGTTACAACAAAGCTCCTGTCAAATAAAATCACTGAAACCCATAAAATCTGTAAAAGGTGAAGAAGCCAACTGTTAGTTGATATTTCTCCAACACGGAACTTAGTTGCCTAACTTTCTAATTTTTCTTCAGGGACAACCAAGGAAGAAAGCAGTAAAACGGACACCTAGCTGAAGGCCTTGCCTATGCATAAACTTACACTACTCAAGAAAAGCATGTGATTTAAGATTTTTTATATATATATATATATATTAGCTAAAGCAGTGAAAAAGTTGCAGGAACATTTAGAAACAAGATTTACACTGATTCAGTTTTAAATCAATAGACTTAATCTAACCGTAAGTTAGACAGAAACTAAAGAATTCAAAAATCTATCTCGACATTTTTTAATTAAAAACAGCTTAAAACTAATACAATGTATTCATCAGCTTTTTATAGCTTGCATATTTAGGTAAAGCTGATGATTCACGTCACTGTGTCAAGAGAATTAAAAAATATATAGCAGGAGCTGGAAGAAAACAGAGTAAAGCTCACAAGACAATTGTTTTGCTAAACAGAGAGTGAAATGGTGAGCAAAATTAATCTGTAAACTCAAAAAGAATTTTTAAGACTAATTGGCATTTACTCTTGAAGAAAATAGACATTAATATATTGTCTTTCCACAGATAAGCAGCAAATATAATTTTTTTTATTCACTATATGAGCATTCTAAATTACTTAATTCTCAAGAGAATGATCATCTTCTAGGACTGAGATGAAGAGAGGAAGAATTCACAGTGGAATCTGGAACTTGCCAAAAAAAGACACAGAATTAATCTGAAATAGTTAGGGACAACGAAAATTCTGAAAGTGAAATGCAAGAAGTTTTATATTTATTCAATTGACCAAACAACAGCATATTTTATGAATCAAGTATATTCAGATTCTTGTGTATTCTTGGTTTTATTTTTCTTCTTAGTTGTATTTTGGGGTTTTTTGTTTTGTTTTTAAGCTGCTTCTAACAAATTCAAAAAGACCATCTGAAAAGCAGCAACAACTATTATGCAATTGAGTTTTCTCTCAATTACTTATCATAATGTATTTTCATTCCTGACTCCATTTCATTTCAATTAATACACATAAAAGGACGCTCATTTTGCAGCCTTTGTAATTGCTACAACATAAATCCTGAAGTTACTTATCTATATCTTTGATAAACATCTAATTTTAAAAGTAATTTTCTTCCTGCAAGATACTTCTCACCTTTTCATATTTGCCTATAGTAGGCCAGTTCACTAGTTTGTACAACATGCAGCATTTGCTACACTTCTACTACACGTTCATTTAGTCAGGCAAAAAAATCCTTTAATTTATTTCTTTTTAGTAATTCAGAGTAAACAGCTACTAAAATTAGACATTATCAGTGTCCTTGTGATAATAAAAAGGAAAGCATAAACTACAGTATTTTTATGAATAACCCAGCTAGACTGTTTCTGTAGTCGGACAGTCTCACATCACTGTGGTACTTACTAATCATCTCTGCGTGTTTTCTCTTTGAAACATTGTTCCATTGCTGAGCTATAACAAACAAACCGTGTATGGCTGATTATGCTACTGCACTAACAATTACAACTTGGCCCTTTTCCATCTTGTTTGTTAAAATCTTCATTAGTCATGTGGAAAGCTACTAAGCCACATGGAATCTAAAAATATTACAAAAACGTATGGAAGTGTTTAGGAGTGAAAACAATCCATTTACGAATTTATGTTTCTTAGCCACAGGACTATAATGTATGTTAAATAACAGAATTAAATTAACAAGTAAGTGCTCTCTTACAAGTAAGTAACAAACTGTCCTCCTACAAAGTAATAACACGCAAACACCTCAGCTAGGAAGTTATGGATGGTCACAGCAAAAAACCATTCCCTTTACATAAACCACTATGGTAAGTTTATTTTTTCTTTACTTCTTGAAGTATTTAAAGTAACTACTCTATCATTTTACTCTGCTTTGTCCAAGTTTTTCACATATCTACAATGTAGTCTGTCTAGTAGAGTTATATTAGTTCTTCATTTAGCTCAAAAAATTGCATGAAATTAACATACTAAGTAATTTTTAAAAACCCAAACAAACAGAACTCACTTTACTGAAATATTAGCAACAAACAAATTGCTAAAACACAAACCAGAGGTTTTCACTTGAATAAGGAAAAAGACAGTTTGCCATTGCAGAAAAGAACAGCAGTATCAACATACAGTTACTGCTGCACTGAAATAAATTCTCAAGGCTGAGACCCCTGTAGCTGATCATTTTTAAACAACCCTGTAAAAAAAAAAAAAAAAAGAAGAAAATTCTCACGGGGGTGGGCAGGCAGCAGGTACATAGTACATGCATTCTGTCCAGTGAAAATATTTCAAAAAGAGGGAAAGCCATATAGTAAAATCCTAAGACCCTAAGGTGAAAAGGGTTCTGTAAATTGGACAAAACCAGTCCCAGATTTTGGGACAGCCTTGTGGCTCTCACAGATATAGGTCTACACTTACTGGCTCCATTAAAAAGTTGAGCAGCCAACAAGAATACAAAAAACTCCCAACTTGTTATTTTATAGCAATATTAGCATATTTCTTCTGTCTTATTTCTCTGTTTTCTTTGGTCACTGGGCTGCTTACAATTCTCTGAATCTAGAGGGGAAATACTTAAAATTACCTTTTGAATCAACATGAGATACACAGAACACAGTGTAACCCTAAGAATTTGCAAGGCATAGTACAAATTGTAACCTCTCAGATGCATCAATAAGGTTAGCCATAGTGCATAAGGAGTCATATAGAAGATAACAGTGCAATTGTTAAGAGCAACCACAGACATAAAAGAATTAGGATATGTTGACAAGAAGAACTCAAGCTTAAAATATTTCCCAACAGCCCACATGGGAGGAAACCCACTCCTTGTAAGTTCTGTAAATACTCAGCATGTTTTTACTACAGCGTCCATTAGTGATATTTATACACAGTGATGACCTCATTCTCTAGTACAGTGAATGAACACCAGAGAAAAAACCAAAATATTTTGGTTGAGTCTTTAATCAGCATTTGGGCTCATTTAAATACTACTTGAATAATAATTATCTTTCTCAGCTGAGTAGAGCATCAGGTTGGCAGACTGCTTCACTTCTTCTCAAAGTGACAATTAACCTTGATATCAGTCTGCAAAGTGCTCTGTACTGGCAGCAGAATAAAATTATCATTATCACATAAATCACAAAGATTCTACTGAAACCCAGATAGCTGTCATCCCTCAGTTATTTGTATTCAGTTAGGAGCAAAGCAGGTTGTTGCAGAACATCTTAAAAATGCATCATTCTACAGCCCCCACGTTGTGGGCTTTTCAGGTTGTATTTGTGGCTACTTGAAAAATGTATACCACACATATATGTCAAAACACAGCTAACATACATTATTAATTAAATATCTCTCAGAGGGGTTTGCAATGCAAGAGGTCATTATACTTGAATCATAAATTTAAACCTCATTTACACTACAATAATACTAGATTCAAATGAGATTTTTCAAGTTGATTATGTGATGCATATCAGCTAGGCAGTTTCTCAGCCCAATGATATTTGTGATCACTGAATCTTATTCTTTGAAGACTATAGTTTTAAAATAAAATAATAAAAAACCCAAACAATTCAAACAGCATCAAACCCCCAAAATATAATTCAGTTAATGCTGAATCAAAATTGAAAATAGTCCTCTCGCATTGCTGCCTGATGGTTGTGTTGATAGATTGAAACTCAGGCAACCAGGATTATAGTAGTTGTGCTGACAACAGCCCATTGAAATGCCATATGAAGTAGACTCTTCTTCCCCTCTAGGCAGCCCAGACATGCAGGGAAGGAAGAAAATTGAGTCATCTTCTCTAAGAATTTCCCACCTTCAAACGTGCAATGACAACTGACTGTGAAAATGTTTATAGCCATTTTTTATATGACACTTCATTTTTGTAGTGTGCACACTGTGTGTCAGAGTATTTTACTGTTCTTGCTGAGACCAACAGGACATTGCTGTGAATAAGGCATGGCAGTGAAGCAAGTCCTCTTTTAGGCTTATTTTTATAGACTGACAGGTCTTATTTTATCTGCAACAGAAGACAAATAAGCAAACAGGTCTTTATGGAGGAGGCATACGGGGTATTGAGTTTTTTCTCCAGTAGAGATGACTATTTTCTCTGAGCCAAACAATGGCAGGTCTTATACAAGTACTTCAGAAAAGGGAGAGGCAAGACAAAGAACTTGCTCTTTGTACTCTAGACACAAAGTGACTCCAGAGGATTCTTTTTGTCGGGCACTGTGGCAGATTGTATGCAGGAGATATAAGAAGACCTGGTTGTGTTTCTTACCCACCCAGCAAAATCAGTCCTTTGCATTGGGAGAGATCCAGTGGCAAAAAGTACTCTCCCACAAAGTACTTTGAATAAGCAAGCCCAACTGCCTCCTGTAATGCCTGCCACAGAAAAAATAACTTAATTCAACATAACAGCGACCAAGGCTAATGCTTATCCAGCAATCAACAGCTGGACACTCTTCCCTAAAAATCCCAGTCAAGAATGCTCTTTTCATCGAGCTATCCAACAAAATCTGAAATAAGAGGAACGGTCTGTTTTCATGCTGTCGACTCAAAGTTCCTGTGCAATGCTCAAGCCCAGTTAACTCCAGCCAACAATTTAACCCAGAATACTCATTGAATCCCATCCATGGCTCCTTAATGTTACTGCAAAAGCTAGAACTGCATTTGTCATAGCAGTTCTGAAACTAGTTTTCTTATGAACCCAGCTTGACTGCAAGACTCAAATTTGAAACCCTAAATGCTACAGCTATGAGCTTAGCAATCTATTAGTTAGACCAACAAGTCTGAAATCGCATGCTAGGAAGACAATATTTCAATCATAAACCTCTCTAAAAGTTAAATGTGTTACGTTCCATCTATCCTCTTTTGAAGGGTTATAACATGCCTAATTTTACAGGTAATACATATATTCATCCAATTTACACTACCCAAGATACCAAATAATGAAACCAACAGCATTTTAAAATTCTGTGGATCACATTTATGGTAAAAATACTTTCAGTTGACACCATATAGTTATTTTAAGTACACTAGAGTTATTAAATAAAAATCTATTTTTTTAAAAAAATCTATTTTTTTAATATCAGAAGCATAAAGTCCTAAGCACTGTCTTCTTACGTGTAAACAGAATAAGCAGAAATTAGTGTAATAAAACACTTACTTGCCATTTTAAAATTAGAACATCTTCAAATGTAAAATAAATCCAATTTGTTACTAAGGGGTTATACACATTACCCATATAATTATGACTGATGCAGAAGATACTGCACTGGGTCAGAGAAAGAAAAGAATTTCCTTTGGCAGTTTTAAAGTCGCAATAAGAAAGATAATTATCCAAATGAGATTTACAGTGTATACTTTCAGTGGTGATTACTGTCAGTACTTCACAAACTGATATTTCTTGCAGAAATAAAAAGCCCTCCTCTCCCCAAAACCAACCTGTACCAAAGATGAGGCAATCATTTTGAAAGAATGAAATTATTCTCTATTTCCCCGCTAAACAATATTATCTTTTTTAAAAAGAAATTTCAATACAAAGTGTCACTACTAAACTCTACAAAAAGACCATCTACAGCCAGTCAATCCAGAACAAATGCCTTTAAAAGCTCTACATTTCATAAAGGCTATACTAAGCTCCAAATTTCATAGTTATATTAAGTTCTAAATTTAAAAGGAAAAAAAACCCACAAAAACACAACATCCAAACCAGGCAAAACTTGAGAAATTTAAGCTTTAACTTGCCAACTGTGTCAAGTGTTACTCAATGAGTAATTACTATAATGGTTCACTGCTTATTCTGCAAGTCTAACTCAGTCTCCTGAATTAAGCACAAACCTTTGTATTTCAGTCTTAGCTAGAGTCACCATCTTGGCCTCCACAATATTTACAACATTAAAAGGCTATAAGTGTCAAGAATGTATATTATCATTCACCTATAGCCTGCTCTAGGCACAGTATGTATCTTAAGTTAATAAAGGCTACATAAATATGGCTTTTGGGCAGAGCAGACAGTAAATTATGTATCTAATTACATATTTCTCCCTAAAAAACAGAAACAGTTGGCTTTCTCCTATTTTTGTTAACATTAATCAGAGGAAACTTCAGATTCTGGCATGAATTTGACTTTCATATAAAAGGTAATATTTAAAACACATAATGCCTTACCACACAAACACGCACTGCCATATGGGAGGCACTGCTAAGCATGGTTTCTATTAAGCTGATACACAGTAACTGGCTTCCTTCCAAGCAACATGGAAGTGTTTAAAAAACCCTGTTTAATCCAATTCCACAGCTTTGAAACAAAAATAAATTAAAATGCTGTGTGAACTGTTAAAATGAAAAATTAAAGGCATGTAAATAAGTGGGGGAAAAAAAGTCAGAGAAAATGAAAATAAAGATTATTTCAAGTAGATATCTTAATTGTAATTAGCAACATTTAGCAAGTGTTATAATATGATTAAAAGCTGCAGCCAATTCGATACCCCCAAAAGCTTGTAACAAAGCTGCAAATGTGTAACTACAGCATAAATAAGTTTTATTGCACACCAAGAAAACAGTACCCAGATCAATTTCTTTGTTTCTGAAATGTTGTAAAGCATGTTCTATTACTAGCTCATAACTTTTTAGCCTTAGACTGCAGCTTTTCTGTCAGATTTTTGAAAACAATATCATTAAATTCAAATAACTAATTGTAAATCTATACACATTCCATGCATACCAAGAATATAAGATACATCACAGCATTACCTTTGATTGTCATGCCTATGTGAAAACAAACAAAACCAGCAAGAACAACAAGTGAAAATAAAAACAAACACAAAAGAATGATGTGCAGAAGTTAACAGACGTTCAAAAGCTGGAAAACTGTGGTATTGGAACAGCAAAAGAATGATTTTTTAAAGTAGATTTCCAAGGAGAGAGAGGAAAATGAGGTTTTTTTTGTTCCTTTTTTGGAAAGGAATAAAAGGTACACGACGGCATTCAGGAAATAACATGCACTTGTCAGATGCTTTCTTATTTTCTTAAAAATGAAATAATTTTTAACATGACATAGATGAGAGTTCAAATTCTGATCAAATGTGGGTGTATGGAAAACAACAGCATTAGGCACTTCTGAGATTGTGCCATTTATTTAAGGAAAGAAATACTTCATTATCAGTAATGTTGTCAGTTCCAAACAACAGACAAAATACTTTCCATTTCCCCCATTTATTCAATAATGAGTAATTTACTAAAGGGTAATGAGTTGCTAATAAAAGCACGTTTCTTACGTGATTATCATAAAATGGCAGTGACTGCTTTTTCGGTGCAATAGTACCTACTACAGTGACACGTTCAAGTAACCTTGCTCAATCAAATTTCTATAAAGAAATTGATCCTGCTGTAGTTTTTGTACAAGACTACATTTCGGGGAAAAAAAAAAAAAGGAAAAAAACCCCCACACATGGAAAGACCTCACTAAATTTAAAAGCTACACATTTAGAGATTTCTTTTCAAAGCTCCTAATAGTGATGCAAAGTCTCGGCCAGTGTGACTTTCCTTTCCCTTGCTGGCAAGCAATGACTGTTTATTTATCACACTTATTTTAGGTCTTGGTGGTGGGAGAGAATTTCTTGGTGTTTTATGAGGGTTGTATTGAGTAGATCACAAAAACATGCATATATAATATCAGTTTTATGTTATAAACAAAATTCAGGCTCACAGGGGGAAAAAAACAAACAAAAGAAACCCCCAAACAATTTCATTTGGCTATGTAGGAGAGAGCAAAAGAAATGTTTATGGGTGATAATCCATTGAGGATTGCCCTTGCACTTCCTAGAAAACTAACTTACAAAGACTTACCACAAGTAGATGTAAAGTCACTGGAAGAAAATCTGTTCAGAACTCCTCACACTAAAAGCATGAAAGTGTTTCTTTTTACATCTGTTACAATCTACTCCACCTTCCCCACACTTGCAATTTCAACCAGAACACTACTAATTTAGTACACTAAGCACATTGCAAATATCAAGGATTCCTTCCATATCCATCACGGACTTCTTTTTGGGCACTTTTCTGCCCTTTCCTGCTTCAAGGAATTTGTGATTGTCAGGACACCTCCTTATGCCCTTATCTGCATTTATTTTCCTGCTTCAGCTGTCCCACGGGATGTACTCTGGAATGCCTGTGACCTTACAAATCCACACTCACACAGTGCTTGCTGAAGTACTCTTACTCTTCTCTAATACTATCTCCTCCTGGGAGAGGCCTTGTCATCATTCAAAAACTGGGAGAACTGGCAGAAATCATGTGGAGGAATTGTTATGTTGGGAGGTATTAATGGATGTTGTCAGTCAGTTCCTCACTTCATCCTCAGCAAGTGAAGTTGCCAGTCCTGGCAAGCAGCCAGCCACAGACTCCCTTTACAGCCTTTTTCTTTTCCCTCCTATGTTCATGAAAGTTGCTAAGTTTTCCAGCCACCAATGCCTGCAACACATCCAGAAGCTTTTAAGTGCTGCATATAATCAATCATAAAACTACCCTATGACTGCAAGCAGAAATAGAACCAAGTGGATATCCAGAATTCAGTTTAATTAAAAAAACCCTAAACCCAGAATGCTCAATGCTCTCCATAATTTTTCATATTGAATATACATTTTCAAAGACATCAGATCACTAAAGAAACATCAGCTATATTTTGGATGGCCTTACAAAGCACACTGCATCATGACACATGGAAGACACACAAAAAGAAACATCTGTGCATTATTTTTTAAAAACAGATGCTTTGTGAACAATATGACATTGAAAGGTCACTTTTACAGTTAAAACAAACATATTCGTTTAAAAAATGTTGGTACAGTTACATGCTTCAGACCTTAAAGCACAGGAGACACTGTCTTGCACTGCCTGAAAAGAAAATAGCTGGAAGAATTAGAAGATTACATATTAAAAAGTAACCTGACAATTTTCATCTGAGATACTTCAAGATACCAAAGTAATAAATCTAAGAAACCCACTATTTATAAAAAATAGGCAAACTAACTTAAGTGACAAAATATAGTATAGGCTCTATTGTAATATACAATCCCAGTGCAATCACTAACTTGTACGGTATTGAGATATGTTTCCTGATGCTCTTGAAGCAGAAAAAGAAACAAAACTAAAAAATAAAGCAGCTGCTGCAATGAACACTCAAATACATTTTACATTCATTCTTATCCTCAAATGAATGTTGATACATCACAGACTTTAAGACAACAGGGTTCTGCACGTTGATATCAACTGCTTCTATGTGGTTCTATTTTTTTTTACTCAGTTTTTGCTATTTGCTGTAAAATCTTAAGAGGCTTAGCCAGGCAAATTCATATACAATTTTCTGTGTCACATTATCCATTGAAGGTTATAGAAAAGTAGCAGCAGATCAAAGTAAGGCTATACAGGCAGAAGGTAAACTCCATGGGTAACATAATGGAATGGGAAAAGAGCCCAGATTCATACCAAGGAGGCTGGAAATGTTTGTGAGGAAATACATTAAAAGAAAGCATTCCTTATTCTGGTGAAAACACACATCTCGCTCACATGTCAGCATCACATGCGTCACAGTCATGTGCCTATGGCAACAGACTAATGCATCCCTAACTCAAACAACCAAAATCACTGATCCTAGTTCATTTTAAAATAAAAGTAAGCTGCTACATTTTTTTTTTCCACTTGAAATTTGTATCTAGGTCCTCCTTCAGTGAAACCTCTATTAGAAGAAAAAGGATTAAGTCTGTCTTTAGACAGAGGTGCTATACTCCCACACTACTTCCCAGTGACACAACAACCATGAGCATGATGCTGATCACCCTTTGCACTTCCAGAGTTTTATGAAGAAATCAGCCAGTAAAGACAAACTGTTCTGTGTCTATACTGCCTTAAAGTTTCTTCTTTGGTTACAGAGCAAGGAAGCACCGCATTGCAGCAGGCTGTCCATTTTGCACAAGGGGAAAAATAACTCAGCAGGCATCTAAAGGTAGTAAAATAGGTAGTAGACTCTACCTAAGCAGACACAGTACTACTGAGCAAGAGCTTAATGTTACCAAAATCATCACATAAACTTCCTGTGCAAGCTAAAGAAGAAAGCAAATTTAGGTTGAACAAATTGGTTTAAAAAATGAATCCTTCCAACACCCAGGAGAACTGATTTTGCATTTAAAGAACACATTGCTCTGCTTTCTGCAAATATTCTCATATTTATGCAAATATTTTAAGGAAGCATTTATAGACAAGATTATCCAGAGCCCCCCACACCCAAGTTCCTTGAATGAAAGTGAAGGAACAAGACTTGAGTAGGCCAGGTAAGCATGAGAGATACTTCCTGTACCTGCTGCTCTAGATCCCTACACTTCTCCCTGCATCACAGAGCAAGGCTGACAATCTCTCTCTCCCAGACTCACACATGTTTTTTGCTCCTGACTCTTCTGCCATCCCCTTAGCATTAAAGTAGCACAGGCCAAGAGTTTAAAAAATTGGCCCTAAGAAGAGTAACTTAAATGTATGGAACTCACATAAACCCTTAGGGTTGTGAAGATCCTGGTGTCATCATTCCAGCAAAACCAGAGTCAGAGCAACATTAAATAGCAATGTCTGACTCCATACAGTCATTAATAGCATGAGAGGCACCCATGAGCCACATTGACTTCTCTCACTAAGCTAAGTTGAATCATTTGCCATTTCACTGGGCACTTCTCTACATCACCCGAAAAAGAACCACGTTTTAAGTCTTTTCAGTGTGATTAGTTTTCACAAGCAAAATACTAGGATCAGATATATTGGTTATTGATTTTGCAGATAGTATAGGAATCCAACAACTAATGTAATTATTCCAAACTAATAGAAGAGATAGACCACATGAAGAGTTTAAAATTGATTGTTTAGGAATGAGAAACAGTCAATTTGTCCACTAAACTGCACAGGCCTTTATATTTATGAGCCTCAAGCCTTATCCATATTGCTACAGGGAAAACAAAATAAAACATATAAAACATAAAGGGAATTGCAGTAAATACACAGAAAAGAGCAGAATAGTAACAAATATGCTAGAGAACATCAAAAGAAAACATGAAGAGGAAGACAAGTAACAACAGTGACTTAATAGGAAAATTTTGAGCAATTTCTCCAAGTGGTGTCCGCAGAGAGCTACTATTCGCTTTGTGCTGGCTCTCCTTGTTTCCAGCTTGTAAGTCCACATTTAAAGAAGCTAAAAACACATGAAATACTTTCCAAATATTATTTTCCCATGTAAATAATTGGTATAAATTGCCACAGAGATGTTGTTCTCTTGCCAGTAGGAAGGGAAATACGATAAAATACTGACAACAGTTGTATTCTATGCAATCTATTGTCTTAGACAAGAAGCAGTCCAAAATATGAGAAAGTTTCAAAAGGCATTATTTTAGCTACAAGAATTCCCAACTATTCCCCTATTTCAGCATAATAATATACAAAAATGATAGTTAAAGATGAGGTTTTTATCACCCATGAGAAAAGGTATATACCACACTACTCAGAGTTATGTGTGACACTCCTAGCAATCAAGATTTGGTATCTCAATGAGGAGGAAAAAAAGGAAGAGGTATTTAGGTATATAATCTCCTGACAAACTAAAATTTCACTCATGCTGTGGATGGAAAATACAAAGGTATCTGTTTAGCATTCAGGACTCTCGCTGGCTGTAAATTCCACTCTATACAAGTTAAAGGAAGATGGGGGAAGTGATAGGACACAACAGATACAAAAAAGCACACAGTTCATTCTGTTAAATGTTTAGTATAACAAGTTTGGTTTTGGAAATGCCTTCCTCCAAAAACAGCAATGATTATACTGTTCAGCTCCCACGTTCACCCCAGCTTGACTTGTTGATATTTAGAACACATTCTCAGTCCTGAGGAATTATACAAAGTTTGTGGAGTCAAGAGGACTCTTTCTATAACCCAACTACAGAATTTGAATACCTAGCAAGGCAAGCAACTACCATTTCTTGTAACATTAAATCTTCTTTTAAAGCCAAACATGACAGATTTTTTAGGAACTCTGAAATCCACAGCTTTCCACAGTTTTGGAAAGATGCTGCAAGTCGCACCAGTGATAATCTGCCAATTACAAGGCACATGTGTGAGCAAGACTTTTTTTTTGTCTTCCAGACAAACAAGAAGATTATACAGCCTATTCTCTTCATGAGGGTGAGGCAGGGGAAGCATTAAGATAGCAGCTGCTGCAGAACTGGAAGCTGAAATTCCCTTGGCACTTGTACTGACTATGTAGGCTAGCATGCCATTAAGGGATGCTACTGTACTACAGATACTGTTCCATTTTGGGTTTTTTCCTGAATAAGAGAAACTTGAAGCTTTGTCCTCCTGTAGTTAAAAGAAAGTCTTGCAACACTTTTTGTGTTCGAGTTCCAATTCAGTCCAAGAGTCTGCCTATCAGAATTTCCTAAATAACTACTTAGCATTTAAAAATCAAATCAAAATATTTCAAGTAACCTACAAGGAACTTATGTTTATGAAATATGTTTTTCTAATAGAAAAATCTAACACCTTATAATAGTGATCTAAATTTCAGTAAAACCAAGAAAAGGCATATCAATACTTTAGGGTAAAATACACTGTATACACTGTACTATAGCTTGGTTTTCTTCGTTACGCTGAAGAACCTTGTCTGATTGATGTATTTATTTTGTGATGTTTAACTATAATAGAAAATAGATGAACTTCAAATGAAAACACTGTTTAGACTATGTCAACAGAGCATAAAACTGAGTGATTCTGTATTGACTCTAAAAACATATTTGTTAATAATAAAGTTACTAATGGTTATCTATCAAGATCACAACATGAAATAATTCTGCATCTTAAGAACTGTGTTAAAGCAGCAGACACATTAAGTTAGATGTAATCTTTTGATTTTGCAAAACAGCATCATGCAGTGCACTTTATTGCTACTTTAACATTACTGTAAATAATTCAAGAAAATCAGGAAATCTCCAGCTCACTTTTTTTTTTTTAATTGACAATTCACCAAAGGGCTTTCCACTAAGACAGTCAATCCTCACTTTACAGTTGCTAGCAAAAAAACCCATCAAATTAACAGTATCTTGTATACAGAAACAACTGCTGTTACAAAGGGAAGTATTCAGAAAACTAGAACAAACAACACGGCTGCAAAAACTACGAGCTTCTTCGACTCAGTTCAAAGACTTACACATTCTTCGACAACAGACTGAAGTTTTATATTCATCTCAGCAAATCAATCCACTAATAGGCATCAGTCATCAACACCTAAGTAAAATCTGCCATATGAAACAGCTTTGATGTGATTGAAGGCTCGCACACAGTCATAAGTATGACAGAACAGCTTAGCTATTAAAATGTTTTATCTAGCAGAGAACTGCTCCTCCTAATTGACTGAAATACTCTTTGAACGCTATTATTGCAAGGCTACTTCACTATGCAGTACTTTAGTACATAGCCACTTGACTTGTATCTTGAGATCCAGTACAACCACATCAAATCTTGTTAGAATATTTTCTCACACATATACTTTTGTCAAGAGACCAAAACAATAAAGCTGACTGTCATTTTTACTACCAGTTGCTTAGTTAATTTGATACTGAAACATATTGGGATTCATTATAAAAGCTGCATGCAATCAGCCATTTCTAGCAATCTTTCTTTTTACTGCACTAATAGAATGAATTCTACTAACCACATCAGTTGAGATAGGCTGGTAGGATTGGATGCAAACTATTCTTCTACACTGAGCCTGACCTATCACCGCAAGAGGGGAGGTGGCAGGGGCTCCTTTAAGGAGCACTGCACAGCCCTGGCCTGGCTCCAACACTGACCATATGTCAAGCTGACAGATAAGAAGCCCAAGACAACCATCTGAAAACAACTGTATACTGTCGTGGACACGAGGCAGCAAGGGTTTCTAGGCCTACTCATTGCTCATTTCAAAGCCAATTTTAAACACACTGAAAGTAAATGTTCCTGACACCCAAATATGTGCAAAGTCATTACTAGAAAGCCTATGCAACAATATACTCTACTTCAGGATCATAATTGATCGCCAGAAACACAGTCAGAATATTAATAATAGTTTGTGTCTATAACATTTTTCCTTCTCCATTATATTCAGTGGCTTAACAATTTGCAAGAAAACAGAATCACAAACTTACCGGCAATTGCCACCAACATTACATTTTACAGAATCAAACAAAATGCCATTTTTAAACACCTCAAATGAAAGATGATTTCATTTTTATCCGGTATCTCTTAATGCATCATAGCGCTCGTCAGTTTTTGCAACCATTACTTTTGCAACCACGAAGTGTGTCATATCTACTCTTTGAACACAGGCAAACATGTTATCTGTCAACTTTTATTCCAAAATTACTAAGTAATCAGCACAAAGAAACAGGCAAAATTTACTCTAGTCCTGTAATTCCATATATTCCATTTTCATATTTCAAATTAATAAAATACAGGTGAACTTACCTACAGTTTGGAGGAGGGTCTAATGTAATTTCTGCAAGTTCTTTCTGAATTCTTAAGAGGAAAAAAAAAAAAATCAGATCTTTTTTGCAATATAATTCTTTCACTTTTTATGAATATTTCTAAAAAAATATATATAATTCTTATAATTTCTGATGGAAATCTGATGCTAAAAGGTTTCATGGAATTATGCAACAAAATGTGGAACTGAAAATCAAATCTTTCCTGAAAAATGAGCCTCCAATCTGAGACAAGTTATGCCACGAACACCTAAAAAAATCCCACTTTTTCTGTAGGTTGGGGTTCTCAGCTCCTTTGTTCACTTAAATAATGATTAAATGTCTCTTACACCCTCCTTCTCTATTTCCACTCTGCCTAGATATCTCATAGCTTTTGCTCTCCAGAATAGTTGGCTTCTTAATGTGTATCATACCGGTAGGGCAAAAAACCTCAACTATTTGTCTCTCTATTTGAGACAAAAAAACTATTTGAGGCTATTTGTCTCTCAACTCCATAAACTCCTGCTAGGCATCGGGGTGCTGCTGTCAGTTCTCCCTAAAGCCTACCTGGCCAGGCTGAGGACTCAGTGCTGGATTGACTCCAATATGTGCCTTCCTTGTACTGGGAGGTTCAAAACTGGGTGCTGGTGTTATTCTGAAAGCAGTCTATTGAGAGAGCTCAGTAAAGGGAGATAAATCACTTTCATCTGCTTATTGACTGTGCTCCTGTTAATACATCCCAGGAGGAGGTTAGCTGTTACTGCTGCCTCACATGGAGCTTGCTATCTGCCAGGACCCTCACATCCTTCTCAGCAGAGCTGCTCCTCCGCCTGTATCGTTACAAGGAGTTAGTCCTTCCCAAAAGCATGATGTCACACTTGTCCTTGTTGCCTTTCATGAACTCCCTGTCAACCCTCTCTTGCAGCCTGCTGGCATCCCTCTCAGCAGTAGCTCTGACACTGCACAAACCAATTGCTTTCTCCCATCTGCACACTTGAGAATGAGCTCTGCAATATCCTCCTGGTCACTGGTAAAGACATGAAGCTGGGCAGGTCCAGTTCAGGTCCCAGTAGTATTGCAATTGTTACGGCCATGCTGCTAGAGGTCTTTCACCAGGCCACACAACTTCATTACTAAGGATTTCTGTATATTCCCAGGCTTACGCTCCCATGCCAAGTCCTTGAATTCCTGATCTCTGCCATATCTGGCAATACAGGCTCATTTCTGTTATATCAGTGTCTGCATGACAGCCAGCATCTCACCCTCTGAAAAAAATTTAAACATGCAGAGTGGAAGTTTACAGAGTTCCCAAAGGAACTTGTAGGAGTTTACAGTTCCCAAAGACTTGCCAGAATATGATGGCATAAGCAGGACTCTGACAGCCACCTTCCGTATAAACTACACCCAAGGCTTTTTTATAGGCTGCTTCAGTACAAAAACACGAACATTTAGGAGGAGAAAGGAAAAAAAAAAAATTCAGTTTACCCTCAGCATTTTCTTCTTCCCTTCTCCTGTCATGTATAGAAACAGATTACTATTCCTGCTATTCCCTACTCTAAGAAAGAAAACTTGCATGACAACGTCACTCACATTCCTGAAACACACTCAAGTCACAACCCAAAAGTTCAGATCTGATGTACACAGATATCTTGTTTAAAATTATTTCTACCCACATAAATACGGACAAATAAAATCGTTTATCAAAATAAACATTCAGGTATATTGACATGAATAAAAAAAATGAGCAGTTTAATTCTTTATATAATGTTATGATACTAATACATTCTTACATGCAAGAAGTCTCACAGGCACTATCAAAATTCCCCTTATACCACTATGAGTTGATTTTATGGCTACAACGAATAAATGAACCAAAAGCAGCAGAGGAACTGGTCTGAACCAGAAATTCCAATCCTTTATCATTCACATTCTGGAATAATTAGGACATATGTGAACAAGATCTGTAGGTAGAGGTAATAATCATTTATTAGACCATCTGATGTAGTTGAAAAGTATCTGAAAGAATGATTTTTTTTTTCTTCTAACCTCTATGAACCCCAAACCTACATACACACCCACCAGTTACTCCTGTAGATGAGAAGAAATTAGATATTTACTTGCTTTGTCTACTCATTGAAATAGTAACATATCCAGTATAAAGAATTTCCTCAATAAATATAATTTCTTTCTTGGAATATGCAGGCATGGGTTGCCTAAACAGTATTTGCAAGTCATTGTAGTGACACTGAAAACCCACCACATTTTTTAAAAGGGAAAAATCTGATTAGTGAAGCCTAAGCACAACAAACATGTTGCTTTTTTAAAAGTTACAAAATTTAAACAGTCCCAACAGTTCATTCCTTTTAGAAGGGGGATCATTTAAGTGTGAGAGATGTTTAAAATATTTATTTAATATTTCTCAAATTTCTACTGTGTTTTTGAAATTTATACTGCCACAAATTCAAATCACTGAAACTCAAAGAAGCATGGAATCTCCTTCAGTTTCAGATTTTAGGGCTTGTTTTTCTGCCTTATGGGAAATTACAGAATCATGGCATTGAACTTCTATAGCATCAAGGATTATTCATTTGCTTTACACATAGTAGTAAAAGTTGTTAACATTTCGCTGTATTACAATGAGTCCAAGACACATCAAAAATATGCGGCTTAAGCTGTAGACTCAAAAGAAAAACATTTAATTCTTCCTCTTAAATTCTAATCCATGTCCTTCCATTATGAAAATATAAGGATACAGAGCTCTCTCTTTTTCTCCCTCTGTTCTAGTCCAACTCAAAATTCCTAACTTCTAAGGCCAAGAGCACTAAAATGATCCTTTATCAAGCTTCTCCTGTAATTAAGCAAACACAAACAAGACATTTTTCTGCTTCAAGCAATAATTGATCCGGTGGTATTTATTTTTTATGTTCCAATTCCTAATTGCTTTTGCAAGTATCTAAGAGATGTTTCATTCACGACTATTTTTATATCATGAAAACAAGACACAACATATTAATACGATACTGTCCATCATTTCCTCCTCAGTAAGTTGTACACATTTATTCTCCTATTCTGTGGCATTCCAAACTAAAATTAATATGTACACCTTACACCTCTTTTGTTGCAACCTTAATTTACCTTGCTTTCATGCTGAGAGCACATTCATAAATGGTGTCTGTAGAGCAGCTGACACGCAATAGCTTGTTCACATCACAGCATTCAAAGTTACAATTAAATCATCGAACAACATCCCAGAGAACCTCATACTGATAGAGACCTCCAATGTGCAAGCTGGTCTTTGCCTGCACAAGTTATTCCCCTGCTCTGGCACTTGTTTCATATATCCATTGAGTTGCACTCTGAATCTGGCATAGGAGAGGATGTGCCTCATTTCCTTCACTGACCACAGAGGGTTCACCACAAGAGTATGTGGCCTCTGGCAACAAAACATTTTTTACAGGGTCTTTTCTAGCATCTCTTTCTTTGGATTTTCTGCCTCACTACAGTTATGTTTAGCTATGTCAGAGAGGAAAAGCATTCTAAATTAAAATCATTATATTTATACAGTTTATATTTAAACATAATGACATATTGCTTTACTATATATTGTCAAACGGGGTGACAGCAGAAGGAGAAGCCATCGCTAGTAATCAAAGCCCTGGGCTGTACACACAGGGCATTTAATTTGCAATGTCAGATCTGATTGTCTTTGTCTGGTCTTAAAGAATTCTTCTGACCTTCCTCTCTCCATCTCTCTCATATTTATAGATATTATATGTAAATATATAATATTTTCCCCCTTCATTTTACTAACACAGAAGAACAAATATAGTTGCCTTCCAGTAATAGTGCAAAGGTTAATCTACTCTTAAATTCAAAAGCATGGAAGTACACTGGATTTCAAATATTATTAATTCTCAAAGACATGTATTTACTACTGTTCCAAGCCTAGGGGGACTGTGCATTGTTTCCTTTATGAAACAATTAAAGTTCTCTAAAATCAAGACAGAACTAAAGCTGTCAGAGGATCTCCCGATATGATTAATAGGAAAAGATACAAAATACAGGATTCTATGACAATGAGCTATTTTTATGTCTACTTTTCTAAAATACATGCCTCTTTATCCATAGAAGTCAAGTGAACAAATACTACATACCAAACAAAATGCTATTTAGAAATTACTAAGAAATGCAATTATGTCAATCTTGCATAAACTGAGCTAGAAATTGATCTGAAGATGGTTAGATTCACGCCAGAGGAAAAGCAACACTCTCACCTTCATACTGGGTGCAAAATAAATGACAAGGATATTTCTAATAAGAAAAAGCACTATATATTTTGCAGTCAATATTCAACATGCTAAATGTCATGCCCAGATTCCTGGAAAACAGTGCTATGTAAAGAGAGAGGGGAAAAATAACCCTCATTTTTATTTTATTGAATTTCAAACAGATTTAATCTATTACCTATTTGCTACTCCTTAACATTGTAACTTCTTTCAATAATGAAAATATAAGATTACAATTAAAGCTTCAAACTTTACCATTCATTGCAGGCACAGATATTTATTAAAAAAATCCAGGACTGGACACAAAGGTTGATAGATTTTCAACTATCAACTTCAGGAGCCAAGGAAAACAATACATTTATTTGTTGAGCTACTATGTCAGCCAAGAGTAGTTACACTTCTCTCAATTCAAAGGTCATGCTAAGATTTGCTACTTAAGAGGTAACGAGATGCCTGCTGTTTTCAAGGACAGCAATTCAATTCCGTGTCTGAACTGTAATTGTGATATGCAGTGAGTTTCTCAATCTTGACATGTTAGGTAAGAAAGGTTGTTATTTAAGGTGATGCCCTCTAGGTGAGAAAAATTGAAGGACCAGTACACTGTATGACATATGCTGTAAGCTATTACACCTGTATAGCAGCCAGTCCTAAAAGTATTTTAACAGAGAAAGATGGGGTGTAATGGTATTCTCCTTTCTTGATGCCATCTATAGCAATACTAACAGCAGAAACTCTGTATCTTAAAAACAAAAATCTCACTCAAATACAAATCCAAGTGGTTTTATATAGCCTCCATAATCAGATCATTTTGTAAAGCAACAAGCTGTTGGAGTAGTATACTCATAGATAAGAAATGGTAGCAGTTTACTTTTACACAAGCCAAATTCAGTGCACTGGTAAATCTTGATTTATAGAAAATCTAATGCTACTGAAACTTCTTTAACTGACTATATAAATGTACAAATAAAAAGCAAAACAGAAGTATCCCAAAGACAAATGCACAAATCTTCATTCTAATATACACAAGTATATAAAAAAAATACTGTGATTACAATCTCATACGCATGGAAAGGCTTTCCAAGGAAAAAAAAAACCCTTAACTTTCAGACTCAAGTTAGAAATAAGTCTATAGTCTGTGATGTCAACTCCAGAGTTACATTAACTTGCTGGCATTTGCCACTCTAAATAAGAATTAAGGAATCTTGACCAAAGTTGCAACTCCGTTGTTTAGGGGTTTTACTGATTTTGGCAGACTTAACTCCTTTAACTATAATGGAGTTATTAGAGGGAATTATATAGTGAAACACATTAAGTAACTATTGTTGTTGACTATAGAGTAATGCCTTACAAGCCCACAGAATTCAAAAGGTAGAAAAGAAAAAGGTTGCTAAGCATATATCCAGCCTTTTTTCACTAGGATGGTTGAATTACTTCAGTTTACTTCAACTTTTAGAAGACCACTTTCCTAACCCAGTCAAGCACGACATTCCCATTGAAAAAGTATAACCTTCTCCTGCACTATTTTTAATTTCTAACAAGAATAATATCACTATGAAGTCATTTTATATAGTCAGTTTCCCTAATACTTATCATATATTGAGGATTCTATGCCTTTTTAACTTCCCTCAATGTTACTTCTCTGCTTTTTATCCCCTAATTTCTGATTTTCCCTGCTGAGGCATTAGGGTTTTTTTAATTAAAAGCAAAGTAACAAAATCTGTAACAAACTACTAAATACTAAAAAAAAAAAAAATCCCAAAAGCTATGATACTATTAAAAAAAACCCTGTTACTATAAAAACTATGTTGCTGTGATCCTTGCACAAAACGCTATGACAACCAGTACTCCTAAAATACATTTTTTTCAAGAATGTTATTTACTGTGCATAGATCTACAGAACTCTTATAAGTCATCTGAGCTTTTAAAATGCATAATCAAAGGCTTTCCTTCGATATCAGTACACACTTGAAACTGGCTTTAGAGTATAACTAGCAAATGCACCAATGTCAGTAACTGGCATAATTAGTTTCAGCAGAAGCATAAGTAGGTATGATTAAACTTTAAAGCGTTTAAGTAATTTTATCATTGTGAAATGTATGTTGATAAAAGCTCTAAGCTTTGAAGATAAAGCTGAGATGAATAGACCAATTTCTGACATATCGTTATTCATTTTTTAATAGGATAGTATCCACAGGTCCTTGTCAGAATCATTACATTAAGCATTGTACAAAGTTCAGACTACACAGACTCTTTTCTAAAGATGTTAAAACCTGTTTTTTAACCTTAAAAGTAATGACTAGTACAATATTCCCAATATTTAAAGAATAACAATAGCAGGAAGCAGACGGAAGAGAAGGCGGTCAGAAACTGTAATGGCTTTGAGGATTAACTATGTGAATAACATTATGGTCTGCAGTGAAAGCCGATTGGTTTGTTGGGTTTTTTTCTTCCGTTTAGTCATAAAAGGAAACACGGGCAAGCTTTGCTGGCCATCTGTAAGTGATATGACTAGGTAATCTTCTAATAATGTCATAATAGAAATGGGTCTTCAGAAAGCATTTCACCAGGGGAGAGAAAAAATAAGAAAGGCTAGCTGTAAGGAAGCCATCTATGTCAGATGAAAAGCACATTACCACCTCACTGGAAAGACAGAAGAGACTTCAGTTCAGAAAAGTGTATAAAGGTTAAAGGCACAGATTAAGCCAATACAAAGACTTGGAATCCTAAAGAGATGTACATGGACATTTATACATTGGTATTTATGGACTCCTACAACATGCATATGTTAAAAGTTATAGCACTAGGGCCTTGATGCTTCCTTCTCCTTTACCATAGCACCATCGTGGCAAAAATCCAACGGGTTTTTTTGTAGTTTACATCACTTGAATTATCAAAGAAACAGGACCTGGGAATTCTACATCAGGACAGTCTGCAGCATTGGTCTCTCATCAGGTTATTTTAAAAGTGTTTCTTAACTTCAATCACTACATTTCCCTTTGAATTCTGTTGCTTAAACTAACACCCCTATGTGTACTAAAGGAGATACACTAAGCTGTAAATTCCTTCTGTCTGGTTCAAGCAAGACAATCGTTATCTGGAGAATGACATGATAGCATAGAATCATTTAAACAGCTATACTACAAACCCCTCTTTCCTCCTAAGCAGAAAAGAGAAGAAAAAGAAGCAGGTATTAAAACAGTCCACAGTTCAAAGTAATGAAACCAATATGCATTTGCTGTTCACTCAAATATTTCTGACCTGACCATCTGGGAAAAGGAAACACAGTACTTTACAGCAATAGGTATTACAGTAGTCCTAACACGCTGAGTTACTGAACTGTCTGAAATGTTTATGGTTAATTAACTGTAAGTTACACTGACAAATTTCAACATCAGTCATACATACACATACAGAGATATATTTTATAAGGCTACAAAACTGTCTGAGTTTTACTAGCAATAAAAAAATGTCAGCTTTTATCATGCAAGCTACTATTAAAACCACGTGAAAGAGCCAATCTGTCAAAGAAAGGAAAAAAGTATACAGGTCTCATTATTGTGACCAGTTTCAAAAGAAAATTAATTTATTGAGTCAATACATACATCTAATGGTCAGTTGAAACAAGACAAAAGAAAATAAACAGCTAGAAAAAATACCATACCTTTTAGCACTAGTTGACAATTTAGCAGCTGTTTTGCTTGATATTTTGCCCTCTTTTTTCTTGGGTTGAACTTGCTCCCTTTCTTGTTCCTGTTGAACACCTTCACGCTGATCTCCATCAGAGCTGCCTCCACTAGTGCTTGGACTATCATCGACTCTCTGCCCCTCTGTAGACATGGCAGATGCTGCACTGAATGAGAAAACAAACAACTGAAGTTAGCTTTTTTCAGAAGCTGTCCTATTTCTTAAATGCCTTAAAAAAAACAAACAACCAAAAAAACACAAGAGATTTGTCTTTGTCTTAATACATAATGCTTTTGATAACAAGTAATGCTTGTGTGCTTAGTATAGAAGAGTTTTGCCTGAAACATCTTAACAATAATTCAGGAATTGGTCATTTTCAACCTCATACCAAAGAAATCATAAATCCTTACATACACAAAAAGTAGAAGTTATTGCAGCTAAACGGGAAACCTCCTTCTGCAAGTATAACACTATTCACTGTGAACAATATTTTACAACTGCTTGGCAGTATCATGAGTTAGTTATCTCATCACTATGCCACTGGTTCAAATCTAGTGTAGTTTGTTAAAAACTAATAGCTATTAGTCCCTGTAAGAAATAAATCTGTGGGCTCATTCCAAGCCTGTAATGTGGGTTTCCACATTACAAAATCCACATCTTGGCATGCTTGATGGAAACACTCACAGAACCAAAAGGCACTAACACAGGACTGTTTGTATTTACTGAAACAGTATGCTTCTAGAGCAGTAAGCACATTGGTAGAGGATAAAAGGAAGTTTTTTTCCAGACAAATTCTGTTCAAGCGACAAGAGACAGCAAAGTTGTCACAGGACATGAGCAGCAAGAGATCTCAGTATATTTCAGAAGTTAATGCTCTATTTGCACACTTCTGACAGTAGTTACCTATTTTCATTTCTTCATTTTAAACAGTATAACAATATGCTGACAGATGAGGAATTACAAGCCCACTGTTACAGCTGTCATGACTTCTCAAACTGTTCTAATGAAGGGCAGATGTCCATGAAAACCTCTTACTGAATTAGCATATGTGGTAGCAATGACTGTTAGAAAATTATGTGAAAAAACCCCACTAATACAGAAGGTCTTTAATGTAGTTTATATAAGTATTTTATTTATCTTCCTCTGAAGATTTTAATAAAAGAATCCATTTCAAAGCACATAGGCTCAAATGTTACTTGCTTACACCCACACAATCCCCACATATCTGTGTGGTTTTCTGATTGAATCTGTCTGAATTAAGAATTTGTTCTTTCATACAAAAAGAGTTTTAAATTGCTGTGAACTTCAGCTTGCTTTTCCTCTCACCTATGTACAGACACCATCACAATTAAGAACAATACTATTCACCTATTACATGTTATAATTCTCTCTCAAGGGAGAATAATGAGATTGTAGGCTCAGATTCAACCATGCTCATTCGGTGGATTAAACAAAGTTCATCTCCATGCACATATTTATGTAAAGAGATAGCAAAGGAAAAATAAAGTAACATTAATGCCAACAGGGTTATGTTGAAAAGGACACTTTTTTAAAAGGCCATAGTGTTAGCTGCATGTAAGAAAAAAAATTTACTCCCGTTCTGCAAAAGCCTTACCAAGATCTAATTCTATCAAACAGTACACACCGTGGAGTGGAAGAACTAAACTTTTCAGGCAGTGCTGACACTTCAGGAGAAATTAGATTCTTTTTGTCTAATTTATGAAGCTGTGTTGAAAGGCAAATCTGCAAGTATGGCGTGCCTTCAAAATGTTTAGATGCTAAAAGCAATAGTGAGTAAGACAGAGTGATGGATATGGGACTAGGTTTCCTTTAATCAGCTTAAGCCATATTTTGGATTTTTTAATGGAAAATAGTATTTTAGAAATCAATTTTCATATATTATTTTATATAAAGACACAACACTTAGCCTGCTCATTGAAGTAACTGAAATAATGAAGTTTGTGACCCAAAATTAGAAGAATTAGTCATTCTTAGAAAACAATATTTCCTGCTATATGGCTACAACATTATATTTAACATAATTCAGATGTTTACATAAATTAATGCTTAGGTGTTTATGCCTCAGTTGTCGGATTTTAAGAAAAAAGCAACAAAGATTTAGAGGTAATAAACCACAACACTATCATATGCTGACAAGTCAAAATATGTATTTAATAACCATCATGCAATTTTGATAGTAAGTACTCATTTTCTTGGCTTCTACATACAGCTAAAATACAATCTCATCTCTTTTTATAACACTTTTGATGGTCTTTATTTTAGTTCAGATCTTTGCTTAATACTTTCTCTTCTAAAAAAAAAAAAATAAAAATCACAATGTAGGCCAGAAAGTTTAATAAAGCCTATGTGCATAGGACATCTGCTGTGAATAATCTTGGCTAAAAATATTACTATTATCCAGAAACAACTGTATTCACTTCATAAGTTCAGGTTACTATCCAGCAGACAAACACTGTAACAGTAGCCCTGAGCATATAATTACTGTAACATGTAACGCCAGCATTTACAACAGGAAAATGCTTAAATCTGTTATTTGATGTCTGGCTAGTTTCTTGGAGTTTTTTTCCTCTTCTCTTTCCTCTTTCTGACATCCAGGCAGTTTTTTCCCTGCTGTCTCCTCACACTATCTGCAATTTTAGGTATTTTGTGTAGTTCAGGGGATGCTCAATATCACGGTAAAAATGTGTTTTAAAGGGCCTCAAGTTAGACACTTCAAATGAGGTAAAACTTAAAAGATAAACACACAATTGAACAAATAAGAGGGTGGGGGGGGGGTGTGAAAAATAAATCAACCAAGGGGATGACACTTTGAGGAAACATTTCACTGCCACAAACAAGGGGAGAGAAATACAAGACACTCCTTGAATTTGGACAGCCATAAGTGTGTTTGCAACTGTCACATGGAATGAGAGGAAAGACACACGATGTCCATGGAGCCTTTTGCCAAGCTATTCTACATTCAGACGTGGGTTGCTAACCTCCCGGCTGTTGTGCTGAAAAAAATGAGCAGAGGGAACAGAGGAAGGAGTGAAAGGGGACTTAAAAAGTCTCCCCCTGAACATGAGATGATTCAGCAGAGACACAGATTACAAGTGTAACTACAACTATCAATTCTAAGTGAGGAGTGTCCAAAGCATCCTGCTTCTGTCATATATATTTATTGGCACTCTCTGCTCCCTTCTCAAAAGGAAAAAAAGAAAAAACTGGACCAAAACCCCCATAATCCAGCAGTCAGAGACAGAGAGATCTTGGCAACGTGCAGATGGCCCCAAAGGCGGTCGAGCTAGTGATCATGTCTTTTTTAAAGCGGTCTTAATTTCCTATAAGTCAAGATAAATTGAATATTTCTGCAGCAGAGTCCACAAGAGCAGCAACAGCAGCAGCAGCTTTACTTCTTCATTTGAAAGCGTAAAGGGCAAAAGGGCTAAAACATCACGGGGGGACGCAGAAGGAGCCCGGTTTTTGCACAGCCAGGGTCTGCCTCTGAGAGGGGCACCCGAAGGGACGGGATTACAGCCCCAAGCTCCCATGGCCCCACCGCCGCGGGTGAGCACACACTCATCTTCCCGCGCCCGTCGGGGAGATCCAGCGCACAGCACCGGGCCGTGGCGGGGGCGGCGGTTGGCATGGGCACCCCCTAAACGCCACAAGCACTCCGCACCTTCCATGCCAGGCAGGCGGCGACCGGGCCGGTGTGAAAAATAGGGGACAGTCGGGGAAAGGAGGAGGAGACTGCGAGAGGAAGACGTCGGGGGCACACGAGGGAAGGGAGGGGGTTGGGCTGCGGGGCTCATCGGGGCGCTACGGGGTGGAAGGTAGTGCCCCTTCCGAAGGGCTCCAGCCCGGGGCGCCCAAGGATGCCGTGGGCATGGTGTACCCCGGGAGGCTTGGTCATGGAGGAGGTGGCGGGCAGGGGGTACCCTGGCGCCGGAGCGACCCAGAGGCGCAGCGAGCGAAGCAGAGACCATGCAATCAGCGCGGATCGGGGCCTCGGGGCGGGGAGGGGGCGCGAGGGAAGAGCGAGGGTGGTTGCTGCTCCCGCCCTCAGCGGGGCAAGCAGGACAAATGGACACGGAAGAGTTGTTGAAAGGCTGTGGGGGTGCTAAGGAGCAATGGAGGCTGAAGCGATAACCGGAGGATGGACGGAGCAGGGGGGAGCGCTGAGGGGTGGTGGAGATGCCGAGGTGGCAGGGGGCGGCGGGAGGCGGCCGGGACTGTTGCTGAGAAAGGGCACGGCCGGGGTTGACAAGGAGGCGAAGGGGGTACCAGGCAGCGCCAGGGGGATGCGGAGGGGGGAGGGGAAATGAAGGATAAAGGGAGAGATCGAGGGTCGTAATTAAATGAGGGGAGGGAGGCTACTGTGAGAGAAGGATGGCGAGTGACGGGGCGGGGGGGGAGGGGGGGGAGCTGTGTAAAAGTCTGGTGGGGGGAGGGGACCTAAGCCGGGGCAGAGGTGTACCTCGGGAGGGATAGAGGGCGGGGGAGGGGTAGGGTGCTACCTGCAGGCCAGCGCAGGGCTTTCTTTCTCGGTGGTACCGTACACAGGCTGCGGGACAATCCGACACGGTCGCCCCGACTCCGGCCGGGCGCTGGGCTGGAAACGAGCTGCTGCAGCCGCTCACTGAGTCATGAGCCCGTTCCCCTGCGCTCCTCGCCCTCTTCTTTCTTTCCCCGACCTCCTCTCTCCCAAGCACCAGCCGCTATTGCCTCTGCTTCTCCCACCGCCGCTGCTCCTGCCCCCGCTGCCCGAAGAGAAGTGAAGCCACTGCCGCGCGCGCGCCCCCGCCCCCGCCTCCGCGCGCGCCCCCGCCCGCCCGGCTAGCGCCGCGCGCGCCCTCGCCAGCCAATTAGCCCGGGCGCTCGCGGTCCGCCGAGGGAGGGGTGGGGTGGGCGGGCGCGCGCGCGCGCTTTCGGCGAGGGGCGGGGGAAACTGACAGGCGGGCGGCGGGGGTGCGCGCGCGCGCCCGCTGGGGCTGCTGAAGGCCGCGCGCCGCCGCCGGGCCAGGGCGGAGGGAGGGGGAAAGAACCGGGATCGGGAGCGCGCGTTAAAGGGAAGCACGGCGGGGCGGGAGCTGGGCGGGGTCAGCGCGGCCGAGGAGGAAGGAGGCGCGAGGGGATAGGGCAGCGGGGAGTCCCGGCCGGGAGGTCGGGTGGGGGCGGTGGAACAGTCGCGGTGCCCCGCGGGATGGTGGTGAGGGTACCCAGCCTCCTTTCCTCCTACGACCAGGTTACCGTGGCCCCACGCCGCCGCGTGTGCCTGCCTGCACCGCGGGCCCCCTACGAAAGTCCGGCGGGGGGGCGGCTGGGCGAGCCGAGCCGGGGCAGAGGCGCGCGGAGCCTCGTATCAACTTTCTTTGCTCTTCTCGTCTTTTATCCGCTGCATTGTTCCCTCCGCGGATCGTCCCCTCCGCCGTGCCCCGGGCCCGCCGGCCCGCTGCCCGCACGCCCCGTGGCCTTTGTTTCCGTGAAGCCACCGCGTCTCTCCGCCTGACGGAGCAGCCGGAGACGCGCCGGGTGGCCCCGGGGGAACGAAGGGCACGGGCAGCTGCCGGCGACGGCCGGCGAGGAGGGACGCGTTACCTGGCCTAGGATGCGGGGGCACACAATGCCTTCTCCAGGACCGAGAGAGAGCCGAGGCCGGTACTTTATGGTCGTACTTGTGTGTTTGTCGTGGTAGTTTCGACCACACGTCGCAGTAGCACAGCTTCGTGGCTCAAATAGCCCCCGGCCACTAACACCACTGGATGACGTACAGTATCCCAGTTGGAGATAGGTGCTGTAGCGTAATTGTAGTCAGGTAAATGAATGTCACTTCCCACACAAGTAGGCATTACCTCCGTGGCAGGCATCACAGTAAGGAATGGGAGACGCCAGATAGAGCCATGCAACAATGTTACATGTTTAGTATGAATACTATTAACCTGAAACCAAACAAACCTCTAGCAGAACTGGCTGTCAGGTTACTGGCTGTGTTGGCCTGACTGAGATACTCCTTTCTCTGTTCTGACCCTATTGCTTTAATCTTTACATAACGTGCAATTTATGCTTAGCTACATTACATAAACTTTTATCACCTCAAACCTTTCTTTCTCTAACAGGGGAATACTCCAGCCAAGGGTAAAGGGGTAATGGCAGGTCAAAATATTTTCCCCCTTTTAACAACTAGAGGGAATTAAAGAATAAAATGTGTTCTCACCATTCCACATGTACAAGGAAAAGTTTCTCCCTGTTTGAGCTGTGAAGTATTGTACTTTTTCTGACTCATGGTTGTGGTGTAGGTGGAGTCCATGCTACCAAACATATAGAAACTCAGAACTTGAAGCACAGCTGAGGTATTTAAGGATTAGGAACATTATTGGCACTTGCTCTTATGTTATATCCAGACAACAGAAGTGGTTTTTGAAGTTTCCCTGTAAATAAAATTAATATTTTTCTTTGTTGAGTAGTTGTTTCAAAATAACTTGGTTTATTGTCTCATCCTGTTTGGTTGTTAAATAATCCCAATGACATTTTCACCTAAATTTAAACTGGTGCATTGAACGAGTTCTTCCTATTTTGTGTGTATTCACAAGATAATTTCCTGCTTCTGATGAACTTGTGGACAAAAGTTTCTAATATCAACTAGGTGAGTTTCTATCTGCTAGCACGCATTGACTTTCCACAAAGACTAATAACTGTGTAATTTACAGATCATAAAGTGTAAAAATCCTTGACATCACATTTCCTTTTTCTAAAATTACTTAAATCATACCTTCTCCTTCCAAAACATACCTCCTGAAAACCATCTGGGAAGCAACGAAGTTCACTTCTAAAGGAGTCTTTGGTAATATGTTCTTAATGTTGCTCTGATTGCTTAAGGGTGCCTTAAAGGAGGCATAAATTTTCCTGCTCAAATATCTCATCTGTTGAAACTACTCAGCCCATGTCAGGACTTCATTTCAGTGACAGTTTGATGTGCTTCTTTATAGTTCTTTTTTTTGCTAGGATCTGTAGAAAGCACAGGGAGAGGGGCTCAGTGAGTAGCCTAATTCAGGTGGGGCTTTACAGTGTCTCAGAATCTGGGTCAGTACCACAAAATCAAGGGAGCACTGAAGTGTTTCAGCACCAAGTGAAGGGCTTGAGTCATCAAGAGTCAGGCCCTGATTTTTCCTTTGGTGTGTAGTAACCTCTGGCCCAAAGCCCTAAATGGTAAGGACAACTAAACTAGGGAGAAGGTTGATACTGCCTTATAAATAGAACATGCCAACTGAGGTGATTCTAAAAGTGGAGATTTTGAATGAGCCCTACCTATCCAGTGAAGAGTATGGCACAACTGCTGCTAGTTTTATCCTTTGACCTTTTGAAATGCTGTGTTTGGCCCTCAGATGTTAAAGGTTGCATAATATTATATTATTCAAAACCTTTTAGAAAGCTTTTGTAAGTTTGGATCATGTATGGTGAACTCCTGTCCCTTTTGAAGTGAGTGGCAATAATCCAGTGTTAGATTTCACCCATGCTGGAGTGCTGACACACATGACACTTTTGGTTTTTTCCCAACTTTTATGTGGTTTCTAAAAGCTGACACTATTTACACCATCAGACACATCCAAAACAACCTGAGTTCTTTACTCACACAGAAGCCTTGCACTTTCCTCGGAGAGACACACTGGAGTTTGGCTTACCTGGCACAGACAGTCAAGCTTTAAGACTGTTATAGTTAAGGACACTTCTATTAAGGCCTCTTGATTTAGAGTGTCTGTTACAAGGACAGATACGTCAATCAAAAGCCATGAAGTTGGAGAAACCTGAGACAAGTTTCCATTTAAGAGTGTTTAATTTAAAGAAGAATTGGATCAATTTAGATTTTTAAACTAACTTAGCTGTACTGAGATCTCATTTATGGCATGTTTTATCCATCTCTGTTCTGTTAAGAAACAGGGAAATTGAATCATAAGTTATTGTTACATGTCAAAATAAGAAATAGGAAAATGCAACTTTGAGTTTTCTTCTACATTTCCATATATGAATTATTACTCATTCCCATTTAAAAGGACATGACATTTTAATATTGCTATTTAATCTGTTAAATCAACATTCTTGTCAGGTTATAACCTGATTGGATTGGTTTTCTGAGGTGAAGAAAAGATGAGGAATTATCTCAACTGTGATACAATTGAGCATATAACAGAATCTCTCTTGTGATAGCATATCTCACTTTCAAAACTTCATATTTTATATTAAAAAATGAGATGAAAATAATAAGTTGTCCATGATGTACCCTGTTGTTCTATCAATCTGTTTCAACCAAATCCTAATGAACCAGATCATTTAATCTATCTGAACTACTGTCAGCAGAGAACTGGAGGAATAGAGACAAAGGTGCCTTTATTCATTCTTTACCTGATTCCACTTTTCCGCTCTGCAGGAGCTATCCCAGCCTGTATCACTCCCCCCATTTCTTCCCTGCTGAGTCTTGGGCCCCATGGGGCTGTTCAGAGAGCAGCCAGCAGGCAGCTTTCAGCAGCAGGCCCTCTCTTTCTTAGTCTTGTCCTCCATCCTCAGCTGAGGCAAGGACACAGAATTAGTCTCTGCGGTGGTTTTATGCTGTTAGGGGATTCTTATCCCATAGCTGGCTTTCCTTGTACTACCATGATGGCACAAAGCCATAAGCATAGTCCAGAGGATCTGGCCTGTTCTCCATTCTTTTTCCCTCTCTGATAATTCTCTCTCTCCCATTTGTAGACAGTTTATTCTCACTACTCTACATCTGTTTTTTTTTTTGCAATCATGCTTTGCTTTTGTTGCCACTTGGATCAATCCCACTCTGTCTGTTGGCAAATGTAAACTGAAATTCACAGGCAGCATGATCTTTGAAGCATCAGCTATGTCTGAAAATACAGCATTTGAGTGATTTGAAGATCAGAATTCTTCATTTGTTTTCCTGCTGTCAGCATGGAAAGTATCTGCAGTACAAATTTCATTCAAGTTTTCAGCTAATTGCCTATGTCTTCATTCCTGAAAAATAACATTCTGTATCAAGGTAAACATGATTGAAGCTGAACACCAGGTAAGCCTATTATTCAAATAGTACCTTGAGAGAAATCTTTTTAAAGTGTTTTCATGGCATTCTGAAGTCAAATGATTGTATGGGCATAGAGACAAGTTATTAGTAGCCTGACTATTTACAATACTGTTAACTCCCAAATCATTAGAATTTATTCACTCTAATCTTTTCAAGCCATTTAATGTGAAAAAAATTGTAAGTTGTGAGGCAATTTTTAAGACCTCTTTAACCTGAAAACTAAGAATTTGCAGCTCCTTCTCTTTGCTCAGAAGCAAAACAGCTCCCACTGTCATTCAACTGGAACCAGAAGAAACAACCAGGACAGTAACCGTGTGGCATCAGAAACCCTGATGGCACTCAGCTGCTTTGCTGTCCAGGATGGTAAAGAATAAAGATAAAACATATTAGAGATGGATCAGAGGGAGGTAATAACTCGTTTCCATGTTCATAATGAAAGCCTGGCTTTTTCTTAAAGATAGGGAAAAACCACTGCCTAGTACCCAGAGTAGAGGTTTGTTTCTAAGTGCTGGTTTAAAGCCCAACTTAGGATAATTGAGCGGGATAATTCTCTGATATTTTCTAGACAGAAATCATTGACAACTGAATCCTAGACTAAGCTACTGCTTTAAAAATCTCATCTTGTATGTACTGAAGGGAAAAATCTTTATTTCCAAAGCTATTTTAATGCAGTGACCTGTAACTGGAAGAATTCCCTGCATTGTCTTAATTCATCACCATGTGTGGGAGAGAATGTTGAAACGTGAAGGTAGTTTAGAAGAGAAAATTGCATTTTTTAAAGTGTTATTTCCACATGCTCTTCAACACCTCCACATTCCTTTTATTTTCTGTTGCTTTCATAACATCTTAATTTAGGGCATCAAAGCTTGGTTTTCTGATTAAAGATGGATTAAATTCTGAGGATCTCATGTGGTTCTGTAGGGAAAATTACATCTTTACACAGAAAGAGAAGCCATGTTCCCTTTTAATAAAGTTAAGGTTCCTGAAGAATGTGGGCTGATGTCCTCTATGGTTAATGCGTGATTAAAGCATGCTTAAGGAGTAGGCTAGTGCGTCCACCGCAGTAAACCAAACCCCATACAGCAGACTTGTTCAGTCCTTTCAATATGAGTGACCAAATATATTTCAGGAACCCAAGGGACCACAATCAGTCTGAAGCAGCTTGTAGACCTTGTGCAGGGTGGAAATTACCCTTGTGTTCCTTGCAGGGGATTCCCCCAGTGAAATGGAAATCCCCTGCAGCAGTAAGTCAGACCAGTCATGTTTTGCACTTCTTTCCTGAAGATCCTGGCCAAAGAGCCTAATTTGGGCTGAGCTTGGAAGGAGTAAAGGGGAATCCTGCAGTTTGATAAACTTTAATTATCTCTTCTGCTTTGTGGAACCTTATATCCAACTAATGCCAGTACAGCAGCTGCCAGTGGCTAAGCCCAAGGACAAGTAGAAGAAAAATGCTCAAATATCTTTTATCTCATCTTTGGTTGTAACTGTTACAGGGAATACTTGACATGTTTTGCCTATAGATCTAGGCAAAGCCTGACAAAGTCCTGTCTGCGCTTCCTTAAGTGCCTTCTGCAGAACCTCAGGGAGCAGGAAACAAAACAGCTAGTGCTCATCTTCCTCACCTACCTGAAATGAAGCAGGCAAACAGTGGAAGCAGCAACTTCAGGAAGGGACACGCTCTCTTAACCACACTGGAACTGTTCCTGAGACTGCAATGTCATGGGGAGGTAGAGGGGAGAACACAGGTGAGGTGTACACTTAATTTTAAAAAGCTGCAAGGCACGCAATAGGACCATATATCTATTTCCAAAGTAAATAGACTTTTTCCTGAGTATTCTTACCACAGTTTAGAGCCCTGAGCAGCACAGGTGAGCTCTTGGATAGCTTAATCTTATTGTAATGACTGTTTTAAGGAATTTTGCTTAACCTTATAACAAAGTTCAGGGCCTACCTAGCTAGTGGTGATTTAGCCAGGTGTCCACCAAGTCATAATATCACTCCCCCTCCTCAACTGGACAAGAGAGAGAGAGAAATATAACAAACAGTTTGTGAGTTGAGATACGGACAGGGAGATCACTCAGCAATTAGCATCACAGGCAAAACAAACTCAACTTAGGGAGAAAAAGGTTTGATTTATTAAAGGAACAATAAGAGCATGGCGATGAGAAATAAAACTGAATCTTAAAAAACATCTCCCCCCCCACCCCTCCCTATTCCCAGGACTCTCCTTCCTTCCTCCCCAGTGGTGCAGGGGATGGGGGAGGGGGGGTTGCAGTCAGTTCATTACAGATGGACTTTGCCACTGCTTCTTCTCAGGGAGAGGCCTCCTCACACTTCCCACTGCTACAGTGTGAGGTCCTTCCCACGGGAGACAGCCCCTCACTAACTTCTCCAGCATGGGTCCTTCCCGTGGGATACAGTTCCTCACAAACTACTCCAGCATGGGGCCTCCCACAGAGGCAGCTCCTCACACCCTGCCCCAATGTGGGTCCATCCACCAGGAGAACAGTGCTTCAGGTACCGACTGCTCCAGCCTGAGTCCCTCACAGGATCACAAGTCCTGACAGCAAACCTGCTCTGGTATGGGCTCCTCTCTCCCCACAGACTCCCAGGTCCTGCCAGGAACTTGCTCCAGGTTGAGCTGCCCACAGAGTCACAGCCTCCTTCAGGCATCCACCTGCTCTGGTGTGGGGTCCTCCACAGGCTGCAAGTGGGTCTCTGCTTCCCAGTGGCCTCCACGGACTGCGGGGGACAACCAGCTTCACCATGGTCCTCACCACAGGTCACAGGGGAGTCTTTCTTCCAGGGCCTAAGCACCCACCTCCCCCTCCTTCTCCACTGACCTTGGTGTCTATGGAGATGTTTTCACATTCTCACTCCCCGTTGCTGCTGCAGTTTAGCAACTGCACGATGACTTCTTCTCCTCAAAATTCACAAAAATTCACAGAGGCATTACCTCCAGGCCTGGGTCAGGTGTAGGGTCCACCTTAGAGTTGACTGGCCCTGGCAGCTTTTTGTTTAAAGAAGCCACCTCTATAGCCTCCCCACTACCAAACAAAACTGACCCAGGCAAAACCACTACAATAGCTATATTTATTCTGGCGTTTTAATCCAAGTAGGCCCTTATTTTAACCAGTTTTGCTTCTTAAATAGCCATTTCTACCTCTGCAAAGTGGATGCTTCTTTCATTTTACAGTTAATTTGGAAAAGTGGAAAGTAATTAAAGAATCAACTGCACATTTTCTGTTTGAAATTTTTTTTTGTGTCTCTCTCCTGTGTTCAGCAGAATTCTTTGAACTTCAACCCACTACCTAGCTGAAAACTAGGCCCACAAATGCAACTTTGTCTCTGTTGCAATTTCTATCGATGTATTGGCTAGTGAAGTCCTCAGTTCTCTTGGAAGGCTATACATTTCAAGTGGAATACATTAGCAGAGCTAGTTACTTAGACAGTGGAGGTCCACAAATATTTGTCAGAGTAGTGACCACGTATCCTAGTCATTAGGAAGTAGCAAGGAGAGAGGTGACACTGGCACAGTTTCTTTCACAAATGTAAGTACCTATGTCTGAGGCTTCAAGCTACAGGGTTCTTCGATGCATGTTCTGGATCGAGCAGATGACTGTTGCCTGTTTAATCTTCTAGAGATGGAGGCATCATTGATAATGTGGGAAATCTGACCACTACTGCATTTTGATCCTTATCTTATTTGTTCTTTCTCATTGTGTCTATTCTCTCTAAAAAATATCTACGTCTACACTGGATTGGAACTGCAAACGTGAGAGGCCTGACAAACAAGCTAAAAGTCATTCTCTATCTTTTGATCTTTCACTCTTTTAATTTTTAATGATCCCATTCAAAATGGAACAGCATTAGCAACAGAGATTAAGAAGTTCCCTGTCCCCTTTGCACAGTGTAGCCTGTTTTCAAGGCAGCAACCTGAGATAATACATCCCTTCAGGAAAACAAGTGGTTTGTGCCCATGTCTGACATTTTCGGTGAAAGGTCTAACCGTTTCACATTTCGATGAAGTGCTCCTGTCTGTGCTTTGGTGAAGATGGGAGCAGTTGCTCTGCTAGGCCAACATCCACAGGCAAGACAGCAGAATCCTTAGCTTGTGAACCATCATTATCAGGATGGCAAATAGAGGTTAAATTGCTTAGTGACATCAACACTTTGAGTTTCCATTTGCAAGATCAAAGACATGACTTACTTAAAGCCAGAACCCACCACAATCCACCATTACCTGGAAAAGTACATTCAAGTACCAAAATGCATGATACTAATTCAGGCACACTGTGTGACTGTGTGCTGATGCAGTCGTGAGATTTTCAAACATCCAGTTCAGCCTGAGTGGTTCTAACAGGCCTGACATGACAGGTTAATTGTTGGTCTCAGTGGAGACATATTTGTTCAAAAAATCTTGCAGTACTGTCCTGTCTTGGGCATCGGGCACCTCTCTGGCAATGAAGATTGGCCAAAGCTGTGGGCATACAGGTGAGCCTGGCTCAGCAGGACCTGTGGCCAGGCTGGGCAGGGCTGTGGGGACCTGGAGAGCAGCCTTGCTGTGGCACACTGGGGCAGGGACTAGCAGTCCCAGGGCCTGATATGGGGCCCCGGACAGGATGGAAGAATCCCCAGGAGAGGCTGGACAAGGAGAAGTGGACTGGTGAGTGCCCTCAGGGCTCTGACGCTATGTCAGTGGAAACTGCTTTCCCTGTATTTTTGCTAAAGGGCATTTTATTTTGAGTATGAACACAAGGAGTATAATTCCAATTATTACCATTTCTAGATTTCTTGTATAAATAAATCATTTTTTTCAGATAAGAACTATTATCTTGGAAAAAAAATGCTGTTTGGGAAAAGCAGAAATCAATCACTCTCAGGAATGCCCACTAATTCAGCTAGATGATGATTATATTCCACAATCAACCAGCCAGCGTTTATTATTCCTTTGAGACAATGGAAGATATAATTTGATTTTGGAAGTGTTTCAATGGTAGCTTTTCACTCCTGTGCACTGGCAGCTTGGATTGCACTGTGTTACCGGACCAGAGTTCCTGGTTGTGGGGGATGCCAGCTAAACAGTTTGCTATGCTGCATCTCCCATGAGGTGAAATGCCGTAGAAGCTGTGAGCTGCACAGCTGCCTTGGCATCTGCTTGCAGAGCTCACAGATCTGAAACAATGGACCAGAAATTGTCTTGCAATTTAAATATAATGCTCTGGCAGTTACTAGCAATTAAAAATCCATTGGTGAGAGCCCGGAAGGTAAGGGAGACACGTGAAACACACACGGATTTCCTCTCACCTAGGTAGACTGGGACAGGCCTAGAAATGGGTGTACATATTTTTTCATGTGAACAAACTTCAAACTCCTTTGAAATCAATGGAAACATTCACATTGACATTAATGGATTTTGGATCAAATACTAATTGCCACTATAAAAACTTTTTATTGGTGCCATACATTATTTGCCATGTATGTATTTTAATAAAGCGTTCCTAAATGTACCACAGGGAATGTGCTCCTGAAAATGGTTATCTTTTTTGAAACTCTAACAAGTGTAAGCTTAGAATTTAGTTTTGCTTTATTTCTGAAAGAAGGCTTAAAGCACTGTTTATTCTTATAGGGAAAAATAGAGAACTGTGCAAAAGTCTGTGGTTTTCTTTAGGGACAACCTCACATAAGCATTTTCTTTATGTGATTCATAATGTTCTCTCAACTCTGTCTTTGGTCTGAAACTCAAAGTGCAAACCAAAACTAAGAAACGTCACAGCTTGAGTGATCTGTTTTCATATACATTACATAGTTTGATCACCAAACCAGATCTATAGGCAAGTTTGCTAAATACAAAGGTTCATGAATGTCATAGTAAAGCTTTTTGTAAAAATGGGCTAAGTTTGAAACTCACCCTGAAACTCTAAACCAGCCTAGTTTTATATGATTTCAGATTTTATTATGAGTGTCTTGGAGGAAGAATGGTCTTTTCTGGTAAAACATAGGATATAAAGTGAAGAGAGCTAAGATGACTTGAGTAACTACAAAAACTAAGTACCTTTTCCTCAGTTTCCCTCTCACAAAATATACATAATAGTCACATAGATGTCAAAAATCTCTGAATCCTTGATACTTTATGGATTTACAAGTCTTCAGGTCAGGATGCAAAATATGAATATAACTCAGAAGCACCAGTGACTATTACAAGAGCTTTCATTTTCCACAGCATAGCTGTAAAGGTGAACTGTGATTCCATTTTTCACTCCAGGAATAGAAGGGAACATGCATCCGACAACTCAGATTGCATCTGCACAGTTTTAAAAATTATATGGGAAGACAGGGATCCTAAGTAAGCTAGAAATTATCATTATCACAGTTTCAGACTGAGCTGTAACTTTCTGTTTGCTTGCTTTTGTGGTCTTCTCAACAGGGAACTCCCCATAAACATTGGCACACAGCTAATGGCAGTTTAAAATTCAGTGGCTGAAGTAATTAATGCCTCCAACCCTTCTGTCTTCCATAGGCATCTGCCTGTGGCAGGGGTGGCTGAATGGCTTGTGAATCAGCTCCTGAACCTTACAGTTTAGCAGAAACCAAAATCAATGTTGGTTTACCTTAATAGGACAAGCTGTAAGCTGTGGTGATTTAGAGCTGATTCATGAGCTGTTCAGCTCTCTGTTCAGCTCCCCTCTGTTAGGAGGTGGCAACCTCTGGGAGAAGTCTGGTAAGCTCTGTAAGGACTCCTGGAAGAATAGCAGCCAATACTTCAACCCATTCAGTTTAGTTTACCATCATTTACAGCAAGCTGTAGATCTTTGGCTATAATATTCTTTTAAGTGAGATCAAGATTAGGACCTCTGCTCATGGCAAAGATTTATGGCTTTATGCATTTTCCCAGGGACTCTCAGTTTAGATCAGCATCTAGCTTTGAATCTCAGGGAGAAAGATAGAATTAATCAACAATCAACCAGCTTTACTATTTACTGATGGAAAGAAAATATTATCGAAAAGATATATTTCAAAACAATAATCAGTCAACAATGTGTTTCACTTGCCAGATATTGCCCTTCTGCAGGAGTCCTTGGCAGGTCCCAAGTACAAGTCTGTCACCTTTGTCCATGGTGGATATGTCAGTGTTTCGGATGAAGCCTATTTCTGTTTGGTTGGGGGGTTTTTTATTGCCAGTCTTTCATCTCAGTCCAATAGTTTTTGAAATCTGTGTCCAAACTTCACTTCTGCCACAGTTTTTTAAGAGGCTGTGCTGTTGTAGAGCCTCATGATGCCAGCAGCTCCCTGGGAGAGCATCTGCCTCAGCAAAACATTCCTCCTCTTTTGTTCACAGTCTCTTTTAGATTTTCCAGGTACACAAAGCACCAGGCAGCCTGCTGACCCCTTCAGAGGAATCTTCACATAGTTACCCCAGTGCAAAGCCAGAGCCACATCTCACTGCCCTGTACTTTCTTGCAATTCTTCACCTTTAATTGTTTGAAGACAGAAGTTGCTTTCGTAGCTGGCCTTCTGCAGCCAATGTGACTGTTAGAACAACTCTGTATAATGCTTTTTTTCCACATGATGTCATCAATTTAAAAGGCAAAATGTGTCTTTGCACAAATAAACTATTGTATCTCTTCTATCCTTTTAGTGAATAGATGATAATGTGTTATAAATTTGACTTGTCTGTCAGCTTATGTATGTATGAATTTATTTATTTATTTATTTATTCATTTGGTAGCAAACAGATTTGAGCTTTTTCTTGGCTTTGTCCCTGGATCATCTTCCCTCTTCCAGCCCAATCTGTTGTGCATTTTTTCCTTCCAGATGTGTAACTGTGTGCCTTAGTCTCTCGCTTCACAAACTGTAACTCATAGACCATTGGTTGATGATGAATTGAGATGCTGTTAATCAGATAGAACTGTTCACTTCCAGAAACCAAATATCTAAACTATCTTCAAAGACAAAGCACATCAGATATGTATCTAGTAGTATTTCCTGTGTAGCTGTAGATGCTGTTATAACATCTTGAGAGTACTGGTCTATGCAGTTGTGAGGAAAGGCAGGTATGTATGCTTCTTGCATGAGCTCTGCTAAGAAGCCATCCAGCCTAAAAGCCAGAGTTGCTAAAATTCCAAAGCAGTAGTTGAAATTATAGCCCTCTCTACATTGGAGCATATTTTACTCTGGGGGTATAATGTCCCTCAACCTATCAAAATATGTATTTTTGACTATACAGTCTTCCTTTTTAGTCTGAAGATTTCATAGTTGCCTTGGTTCATACTTTTAACATGCCTGCAAACCTGTAGATGGGATTCTAATGTACAGTAGTAACAATCTCATTAATGACCAACTGCAGAAGTGAAAAACATTTCTAGAATAGCAGTAAGGGGGAGAGTTTGATTAAAACAGTAGAACTGTCAGAAGAGGATCTTTTATAACTAATTATAATATTATGGGGTTATATGGGTAATGGGCATGATATGAACTGTACATTAGTTATGAGCTGTGTTGATCTGAAGGGCCAAAGAAAGGGTAACTGCCTTACCTTTTAATTACTTTCTTGAGCACTACACAACACAAGAAGAGCCTTAACTCTTGGGAGATTCTTTTCTTCCTTCAATGTACTGGTCAGCAAACTGAACATGCCAGCAGTATTAGCAACGAAAATAATGAGAACACTTGTTTCTCTGTGTCTTTTCCTCTACTGTTCTTCAGGCAATACCTGTGTATTCTGCATGAACCAGGCTGTAATTTTACTACTTAGCACAAATGCTTTGGTCCAAGACACAGTTTAAGTGCAGAACTGGAGTGCTTTGATAAACCAGTCTTGCTAAGGAGAAAGACATTGTTTCCTTTAACTTTGAGCCCTAATAAAGTCAACTTACATGCAGAACAAACCCAATGTGTAGGATTGTATAGAAAAAAACAACCATATTTCCAGAATCAGTGTTTTGGAAGACCCACAGAGTAAACATAGGTCAAGAGAAGAATTGTTTGAACAAGCTAACCCTAAGTATCTTATGGCTAATTAATTTATCATGTCTCCGTCAACATGCTTTTGGGGGAGATTGTTTCTGTTCTAAAAAAGAAATATTTTTAGGTTTAGAAATGAGATATACAAACAAAGGGCACATAAGTAATTTCAAGCTGAAAGAGACCAGTTTTAGAAATGCGATATTATGGCAAGCCTTAACCGTGCTTGATACAGCTGGGTAGTATGCCATTCCTTGGGGAATACTTCAAAGAATGACGCAGAGCAGCAGCAACTGGGAGGATACAGACAATTCTCACAGACTGCATGCTTTCACACCCTTGTCTCAGATCAGCAATCCCAGATGGTGATCACCCAGAAGAGTCTCAATCTTTTTATAGTCAATACTCTGCAGTCACAAGAGTGGTATAACACATAAACTTTGTAAACTCGGATGGGATTGGCATTACTTTCAGTAGGCTGAGCACTCTTCTACATCCACTTACTGAAGGAAATTAGTATGATTACTCAGGGACAGTTCATACCTCTGTAATTAATGACCATACAAAGTGGGTACAAGGACACATCCTTTAATGCTGTTGCTGGAGGAATCTGGGCCTAGGAAAGGACAGCAGTAAGGTTATAAGAATATAACCATTGATTACATCAGCATAAATCCAGATTAATTTATCTGACTCCATGGCGTGGTTTAATCCCAGCCTGTAAATCCAAAACTTAGCCCCTACCAGCTACTAGGAAGAAAATTAACTATATCCCAGATGAAACCAGGACATTTCATGAGTTACACATCATCATCGTTAACACCAGAATGGTACTCTCAGTAAAGAAAATAGCAGAGTGATTTTGTCATCTCTTTCACCAGAGCGAAGCACTCAGCTTTGCTTCCAGTAGGAATCAGTTACCAATATTTATTTCTTCATGTAGGTTAAGCCTTAGCTTTTTTTCACCTTACTTGATCTCAAGTCTCTTGAGAATGTGTTAAGACAACAGAAATAGCTGCAGACTAGTGTCTAGTCTGACTATTTTGTGAAGTCAGTTATGGAAGCGGTAAGAATAGAAAGGGTATGAAAGAGAGTAATATTTCTTATTTTCTATCCTTTTTTTACAAAGAAAATATTCAACAACTTTTTACTCTTAGCGGCCACTCAGTACAGCCTGGCTGTGGTGGATTTGGTCATCTGTATTACTGTGCATCATGATTCAAAATTATTTTCTGCTCTGGTAGAAAATGGGTTTGTTCGTACCTTACAGTGGGTAATGTTCACCTGGCATGGGCTATCCTCTTGGTGTAGCAACTCTAGCTTCATGTTAAACCACTCTTTGGCAGAAGTTGTTGATCACAGCACCATGATAATACAAATCTCTTTCTCCTGCCTGTGGAACCAGTGTAGCTTTCCCTACCAAAACCATCTTCTCACAGCCCTCCACTGTGCCTTTACTTCCACTGAGAGGTTTCTGAAACACAATAATTCCTGATAATGGAATGCATATGTTAAACAGACTATTAATTATAACAAATCTCGTTATCAAAGAAAACTATTACTAAAGCATCTGATTTTTTGCATGAAAACAATGGAATTTCTCTACCATTGTCTAGTCCTTCTAGAATGCCTCTCCATCCTGTATGCTGTCACTTAAAAATAATTCTACACTAAAAATACTTTAATAACTTGTAACCTTTTTCTAAAATAATTCCATTTAAAATTCTATTATAATCACTTTCTCACAGCAGAGAGAAGATATTAAACCATGTAATTTGTATTCACGATGACAGCCATCATTGCATCCAGACAATGCTGGGAAAATTTTGTGAGACAGAGATAGGAAAATCAATTAAAATGAAACTTTTGTTTACAGAATTCTTCTTGTTGGATCTTAATATCTGGACATATATCACACATGTATAAGCTATTTTGGAATTAGTTAAAATTATTTGTGAGAGTCATCAAAAAATAAATTAGTCTGAACTTTGGGGATTAGATTAAGCTGCCTTCTCTGTCCCCTTTGTGAAGTGCAAAAGGGGAGATTTTGGCTAGAAATGGGCTTTGTTTACAGAAAGCCAACATGAAAGAGTTGTGGACAGACCCACTTTGAAATTTTAACAAATGTCATAAGTATTCTTTTATTCAGATTCAGAAATGCTTTGGAGGCAAAAAATTACAAGCATTAGAAAAAGCAGCAAGGAAAACAGAAGTAATTTCCAACTTACCACAAGGCAGTTATTATTGTGACTGCTAGATATTATATTATTTAGACCTCCGTTCTCTTCTTGAGTGCTCACATTGGATTTGTTTTATTCTGCCCATGCAAGTAATGTTGAGATAATCAGAGCTCATACTTTTACACTGCAGAAATTAATTGTACTGTTTAAAACAATGATCTTTAATCAGCCAGGCCAGGTATAGTTATAACAGGGGATCCTGAACTGCTATTTAAGTGCATCTCTTTTTTTGGTTTATGGTAATGGCTGTATTAACTGGTGTGTTCTGGGAGGAAAGGGAGTTAAAGGCACAGATGTAAAAGATACCGAGCCAAATCAGATATCTTTACTAACTCAATAGTTGGACAAACACACTTTGCCAGTAGTAAAGATTTGAAGATCTGGCCCATAACAATCCTTACAATAGCAGACAGTATTTTGTTCTTGGCGGAGCACCAAATCTAATTTACTCTGAGTTTACAGGAGAAAAAAAAATAAAAGAAAAAAGTGTTCTGGCTGCCATTTGTTACAGCAGCTCATCGAGTAGTGAACTGCCAGTCTGAACAGCAGCAAAAGAACCAAATGAGGAACTCTCTGCTCTGCCTGTGTTGGTGCTGGTGACATCAGGAAATCAGTCTCCTGAGGACAAACAGCCAGCACAGCAACTAGTCTTTGTTTTACTTTTCTTTTCCCCTTCTCTGGCACACTAGCTTCAGCAGACAGATTTAAATGTTAACAAAACACTAGTGTTTACAACATGTTTTCCACTTCATCGTCAGAACTGAACAACAATAAACAGGAGCACGTTTGCTGCCCTGTCTTGTGTTCTGAGGACTGCAGAGCCATATCACCATGACTTCATGCAAAGAGTACCTGCAGATGCCATGCAGCAGGAGACAGGGCTGTGATGCTGTATAAAAACAATTCCTTGTAGCTGGGGCTCACAGTCAGGGAAGAAGGGCTTTGCGGTCAGTGCAGAAATGCAAGAAGCCAAAGCCTGTATACTGCCCTTGAAAATCTGCCCAACCAGTCCATGGGGAGGCACAGGGAACTGCTGCTCTTCCAAGCAGTAATAATTTTCCTGTAGCAGCCTATGCACCTAAATATAGCTCAGGACCAGGGGAGCAATGGCTGAATGCTGGCATAAAACTCAATGGGGCTATTGTTAGAGTGCAGGTACCATATATATGCAGGTGTCCTGTGGTTGAAGAGAGAGATATCCCTTGTCTTCATTGTTTTATTTTGAATAATGCTGCCATTTTTGAAGGCAGATGTCTGGGTTCTGAAAGGGTGCTTGCAGGAGCTCTGCCTGGAGGCAGGATGCAGATGATCAGCTGCTCCCAACAAGATGGTGACTTCAGCTCTTCAACTCCTGCTGTACTCCTGGAGGCAGTATGGAGCAGCCTGGTTTGACAGTCACTATATAGGTCCAGAACCCTATCCTTATTGAAGGACTATCTCACTTTCTCTAAAAATATAGAAAAAACCTATGGATTTCAATCATGTATCTCTAGTTGTATGTCATCATCATCAATTCCAAAATATGGCATACCACCCTTTTGCTATTGTGCTTGTTATGATTTGGCACATGTATTTTTAAGGCGAATATCTCTAGTCTCCCCACTGATTTCCAGTATTGGTTAACATAAGTTTTCATGTATGTGCAACTGCTCACCTCAAAGGATAAATTACCATGGAAGCAAGAAATATCGGAGCAATGCACATCCCAAATTGACTTGAGAAGACAGAGTTTAAAAAAGAAGTAACAGAGAAGGAGCTCCCTCAGAGACCAATGAGGTGATGAAAGATCTCATCATTTGTGGCTGTTCCTGCAAGAGCTTTCTTCAACTCCCCCACAGACACATCAGTATCTCTGAAAAAATAAACACTTTGGTCCTGGGTCACTGCATTCAAGTCAGGTTACCTTGGCTGTGGTTTGGAGGCACATTAATTTCTTTGCCATTGGTATGGGATATAGTAATTTTTAGTCAGGTATAAAGATCTAATACATCTAATACAGAAGAGGTGAAGATTTATTTGAGCACCCACTAAACCATAACACGCTTGCAATTCCCTGCTGTAGAGCTCTGTTTTTTTCCTTTTTGGCCTTGTACTATATAATTTTGGCTGGGCAGACTTCTAAGTCTGTATTTGCTATCAAAAAAGCAACAGCTCCCACTGAAGCAACTCTAACTCATTGTTCAGAATCTTTATGTCTGATGGCAGACAGGAAGCTGCTGGTGGCCTTTGAGGTACCACTGACAGCTGTAGAAGTTCACATTGGTTGGAGGTTCTTGGACCTGAGATTTCGCTTCACCACCTTTTTCTTTGCTAAAGTATGTGGGAGATGCACTATTTTTCTTAGCTCTCAGAGGGAACAAAACTTCAGTCTTATAAACTACCTTGAGAAAGAACTCTGAGCACCTAAATTGTCAAATTTTGTTCCTTAAGACTTCATATTATTGGATGTGGTTTGAATAGTTCCCACGGTTACATTTTCATGACATAAGGTTCTCATTTGGCACCATTCATATATTTATATTAATGCAGTCTTGCTATGTGACTTTGTGTATCTTTGTATTTTGAAAACTTCAGATGAAAAAGAAAAAAATGGTATTCACTTGTTTTATTAACACTGTAATCAGATTTTCATAGAGTTCCACAGTAACAGGAGAAGCTTGAAAAGTAATTAAGAGATTCTCTAACACAGCAGGGTTTTTTGTTAAAGGAGAAAACTAATTCAGACTGTAGTTTGCCGATACAAGAGGAGTTAGGGCTTGAGTCCAAGAGACTCCTAATCTTCAAGAAAAGTAGCAGCTCTGAAAGCCGTGGGGAGGGAGAGGTCATTTATATACTTTAGTTTTCCTTTCAAAGAAAGCAAACTATTAGGAGCTTATCTAACAATTAAAACATCTGCTTCACAAAGGAAAGCACATGTCAGCTTGCATTACCTTGATTGAAAGGACACATTTTATTATATAACTTAATTTGGAACTATAAAAAGTAGTACATTCATTTGCTTTGGTAAGAAACACAGTTATTTCCAAAGATTAATAAGACTATACATATGCCTTTGAGAAAGCACCCGACCACATAAATTGACAGTTTCCAAAGGCACATTGATTCAGATTTAACTAGATCTTATATACTCTGCTATATGCAATGCACTTGTAAGTCATACCGAAGATTTTAGTGTTCAGTTTTGATATTATCATAAAGCTCTGACATTTTCAAAACTGTGAGTCTTCTAAACTACATTTTTTCCCTGATGCAGAAATAGATGGTAACGGATGGCAACAAGTAACTCATTTGTAAATCTTTGCTATCTCCTACTATCTCATGCCTCCCTTGTTACTGCTTTCCCTATCTCATCTGCCCTTTTCTGTGGCTAGCTGCCACCTCTCCTACTGCTTTGATTCTGCTATGCACACATAGGTTTCGTTAATGCTTTTCAGCAGCTGTGCTTGGCTTTAAGCTTTTATTTTCTAACAAAAAGGAACTGTGAAAAACTGCTTTAATAAAAAAAAAATGGTGCGGCCTCCTGTGCTAAATAAGGTACTGAGATCATTCAGAATGCAGTTTAATTTCTTTAAATGTAATAATTACTTTTTAAAATGGGCATGTGGCTTAATCTTTTTATGATGTATGATAATGGAGAAGTTTTATATGATTCACTTACGAGTGATGATAAGGATGTACATTGTAGATTATTGCTCTATCACCATACATTTGAAGAGAGCTCCCTTATGGCAGTATAATGATAATAGGACTGATTGCCTTGTCCTAAAAAACACTGGAATGCATTGTTTTAGGGCATAACACAGATTTTTTTTTTCTCCTGTGTGCTTCGTTATTGCTCTTAGGAGGTAGGGAGACTCACCTGCTCCGTGGAAGGTACTGTCCTCAGCAATTTGTCTAGGTGGCCCGGTCCACATCACAAAGCCCCTGCCCAAAAGCTGTGCCTTGGTTCTTACTTTCCCATCACTCTGTAGGACAGAAAGAAAGGAGAAACAGATGGAAAGAAGCAGAAAATTATGATGTAGGAGAGGTCAGTGGGAGACCAATGTGCACCCACTTGCAGCTTTTGTTTCCTCCCGTGTCAGCAAGAACTGCTCTTCAAGTATGTGGCATTTCCTAAAGGAATGAGTGTGGCTGAGCCAACACCACTGGGGTCACATGGACTGAAATTTTTAGATTTAAACCAGCTTTTCACACTCAACAAAGGTATTTTTAACCTACAGTACCCAAGAAATCTGTATTGAGGAAATGTGTTATAAAGTACTAATAGAAACTGAAAAATGGGCAACGATTTTGTCAGAAAGGTTTATTTGAAAAGCAAAACAAACCAGACAGTTGAGGGTTGCCAAACATCTTTCAGGAGACACTTAGCACAGATGTTGGACCACAGCAGGATCAGTCATGAAGACTGATCAGTCTTCATGATCAATCATGAAGATTCTGTGATTCTGTGTGAATATGGGATACAGCACCATCAGTACTGTGTTTTCACGCGTAAGCCTCTTAAAATCTACTTCAGTTACAAGTGTAAAACTGCATCCAAGCCATCTTTCTCTCACCTGCCTTGGCCTTCTTGTTGTTTTGTTCAGTGATGTCCATTTGGGTTGTAAGTCTGAAAAGAAATGTTGCTGCCACCTAAATTTTACAGGTTGCTCAGTTTAGCTCAATTTGAAACACTGAAGTTTTTCAAGCCAGAATGAAGCATCAATGCAAAATGCAGAAAGGGAGAACACAAAGTAATGTAACCATCCTTTGTCACACAGGCAATGATGTGTGCACTTTGCCAGGAGGCGTTAAGAGGAGCTCCATCTCCCTTCACTTCTCTTCCTTTCTAGCCTGCAGGAATTCCTGCCATGCTGCTCTACTGCGGAACTGTGTTCCCTGCAGTCCCAGAAGAAGATTTCTGCTGGTAGCACTGCAGAGTCAAGCTGGCAGTCTTGAGTATTAACATTTTTAGTGATGTTTTGTGCTTTCCTGAAGTCATCAGCTCCATATGTTCTAAGACTGTGGGGAGAATCTCAGATTTATATAAACCCTGAAGCAAGGTTTGAAAAAGTGAATCCTGTAGTTCCAAAATTCTTAGTAAAAGCACCCACCCCTCATTCACCAGTGTCAAGCTTTTCAAGCCTAAGTGGCGATTTTTTTCTTCAAGGTTTTTGACTTCTCCAGGGTAGCAAGTTGTATTACTATGATTGCTGCCTTAGGCCTGTTTAGGGGGGTTTGGGTCTAAAGTTAAATCAAAGTTTGTAGGCAATAAAACTAGCTCTTCTTTTGCAGTGTCTTTTATTTATTACTGTTTTGCATCTGTTCAGTTAACTCCTAATTGCAGAGTTGATTTAGGGTGAATTATCACTACAGGCTATTTTATATGACACAGAGAAGTGCTGGAAAGAGGCCAGGATTTTACTGACATAGTCCTATATCCTGATTTGCAAAAATCTATCTTTGCTGGATTTGAGGACTTTGATTTGAGGAGTCTGCTGTTTCAACACAGTGATTCACACATTAAAAAAAACCCAGAAGTCATGAACATGTGAATTTGCCAGGAGTTCAGAGTATCTTTTGAGTTCTCAGGGCTCACTGTAAATTTTCAGCTGACTTGTTCAGAGGTTTTCACCTTCCCGACCTTCAGTCATGTACTATTCATTCCAGGAAGATCCAGAAGTTTTGTAATAATGCTTCTTCCATGCTCTTGAAAACTACATACCAAGCCGAATGATTTTGATATCCTTCATTCCAATTATTTTTAAAATATACATATTTCTTACATGAAAAAGGTAAAGTCACACAAAGGATTGCCTTTGATTGACTGTTTTTTTATTTTCTGCCCATAAATTTATGACATAGCTCAGAGCCAATGTAAGTCAGTAGCTGGTATAGACTAAGGAAAAGGACCAGGCAGCAAATAGTCCTATGCTGCTACTACTGCTGGAATGAAACTATGTTGTACAGAAATGATTACCACATGTGAAGGAGATGAAACTGTCTGTGGAGGAAAACTGTATTTCTGCATCCTGCAGTGATGGTTTGAGGAAACAGCAGAGTGGTCTTTAAAACGTCCTGTTAATTTGTTGTGCTCTCAGGTATTAACAGAACACATGGTGCATAGAGAAGGTATATTGGAATTGAGACTGGCAAATTTTCCTGTTCTCCACTGTTTCTTTGTTTATCCTGTAACTGGTTTATGCAGTATTTGCGATCCTCTCCTGTCCTATCCCACTGTCTCCAGGGATCACACTATCTGTGTACATGGTACAGAGGGTGAGAAATTGCACTATATCTCTTCTAGTCTTCCTACTGGTGATGAGGGCAACAAGCACCTCACACAAACTTCTATTGATACCACCTGGATTGAACTTCCCTTAGGGAAAATGCATATATCTGAAGCTTGGTCCTTAATTTTTCTGTATGAAAGTATGACAGTTTCATTCATGTTAGCCCTTCAGATTCTGTGTTGACACAGTTATTTAAAGTCAACTCCACATAGACCGACAGTCAGTGAATCATATTTTAAACTCCTTTATGTATTCAGCTTTGTGCTGTAACTTAGTTATATTTGGTCAGTGTGGTATTGTTCAGAATCATTAAGAAATCAGGTCAGTGAATGGAAGTGTTCAGGTTCATTAAGGAAACAGATTTTCTTCTATTGTTTCAAAATTTTAATATTAAACCTTATAATACGCATAACAGCAGGATACATATTAAACAAACAAGTTCATACTGAGTCAAATAATTCACATAATTTTTAGCAGATCTCTTTCCTAGTTGCAACACCTTTTTTTTTTTAACAAAAAAACCCCAAACAAACTGCAGTGTAATCTCTTTCTTAAATGCTGCAGAGGCTTTTTTGTATTTGAGAGACTTGGGAAATCTTATTGTCTCTTTACAAGATATATCTAGGGATAATCTAAAACCAGAGTTAATTAGTGTAATGTTTATCATTCTGATGATAGTATCATTTTTCCACACATAGCCCTTGGTTGAGCAAATCTATTAGTGTAATGTGTTATTACATTCTGTGTCCACCTAGGCCTAATCCACCATGTTTTTATATATCCTTTTACTTCTGCATGTGAGTAGCTCCCTTGATCTAAATGGGAGTAGGTTTAATCAATGGCGCAAGTGTTTACAGCATATAATGAAGATAGAAAACATTAATATTGTTTTTGCTAAAATGTACCTGACATTGTCCCTTTTCCACAGCTGTCAACCTAAAAACTACAATTAGCATAGTTGATTTTCTTATCACTTTGCCTCAAGTTATTTAAGCATAGCTGTACTGAATATTTTACAGTTCATATGTAAATAAAAATATGCTTTCAGTAGCATATTCACTTCTTAAATTGTGAAGTAAACACATGCCTAAATGGAGAATAAAGTAAAAAAAGGGAAAACCAGTCAAATACAGTTATGTGAAACTCAACCAATCAACTGGATCTCCAGCATAGACAGAAGGTGCAGGAGGGAGATGGGGAGATTAACAGAGGAGGACTAAATAGCCTTTGTCCCTGTCTTTGTGCTTGACTGCAGTGCACCCCTAAAGTATGTTTCAGTAGGCACTGAGGAAGGATGCAGACATTGGTTTCTCACTAACTCTAGAAGCTGAACAGTGAACTATTGGTAAGTGAAAGTTCTTTTGCCTCATCCCTTCCAATCTTAGTTAAAAATAACTGTGATTTAAAAGATTGTATCAGCTCTTGGTCAGTCCCTGATCTGAGTCACTATACAGTCAAACCAAGCTCTGCATTGACCAAACTGAGACGTTGCTACAAGAACAAGAGGCTTCAGTTGCAAAGTAACACAATGGATGCCCATACTGTAGCCTTGCTCTCAACGAGAGCACCGGGGCAAGGGGATCCTTCTTCAATTTTGTGGGCCAGGAGTGCCAAGAGGCTCTTTTCACAGCTTCTAGGGGATTGATAGGAGGGCTCTTTGCTGTAGCAGCAGCCTTTTTCCTGGAGAAAAGCCTCTGGAAGGAGGAGAGGTTTGTAGATAAACCTCCCAGTCTCTACCCTCTCTAGGGTGACGGGCTTGGACTTGCTGCAGAGCTTGTCACATACACACTCCTCCTGATGGGCTGTTGACAGGATCCCAAGAGCACTTTGTTAACACACTATTGAGCTTCATGGTACTCTTCACTTTTCCCAAAGCTAATGGTCCAGACTGTCTGTTGGTGCAGGTAAGTATCTCTGCTCAGACCTATGATGCTGCTGAGCTATTTAGAAAAAAAATCATGTTTTATCTAAAGTGACTAAATACATACAAGTTTTATGAAAATTGACCTTTTTTTTTTGTTTGTTGGATAAGTTTCAGGGAACAGCTTTTTGCTTAATGACTGGTTTGAATCCAGGCCAAATTGGTGAGTCTGTAAGTCTGGACTGAGCAAATAATTTTGAACAAATTATTTATTCAGTGAAGATAGCTGCTTTTCCTCACTAGTACATAGTTCATGGACAGACTGTGAAACTCTTTAACTTACTTGTAATTCAAAGTTATTCATACATTTCTTCACATAATAATTCTTGGTTTAAAACTATTCACAAAAATATTATCAGTGCCTGTCATGAAGGGACACAAAGGAATGGAAATTATGTCTAGTCCAGAATCAGCTGGGAAATTTTGATGGATATGCTTTAATGTGAAGAAACTCTTCACTATTCAGTGAATGTGGCTGTTTTCCCTCAATTCTTTTTTCTTTTTTTTGACACATCAGTTTTTCTGGTGTTTGACCAGCTCCATAATTCATAGAGAATTTCCCTTGCCTCTGCCCATCGTTTTCCCAGCTCTACTGAAAGTCTTGCAGCCACACAGCTGTTCTGAATGCAGTTATGGTCTTGTATCATTTTCTCATAAGTAGGTACACTGGTGATGAAACCACAAATACTGTGTTAGGGCCACTGTTGCAAAGAGGAGAAAAGGACATGGACACTTGCCTGCTCACTTTGTATGAGAATTGGCACCTCTGCTATGAGCTGCAGTTAATAGACATTAGAAAAACAGCACAAACTTTTTGGTGTGAAAGTCAACACCTGTACCTGCTGTCCTGTGAGAACAAAGCAAGCAAGAAGTAGTATTTAGCATCTCTTAACTGCTGACAGAGAAAGTTGGGAAGGGAGACCTATTGTGTCCAATAGCTCCTTTGGGCATTGCTCACTGAATCCTTCAACTCTTTTACAGAGTGGCTGGCACTGCCTGGGATTTCTGCCTATCATCCCAGTCCAGGACATTTATTTAAACCTTCAACTGCCTTTCCTTCCATGCTAACATCATCACTTTAGTTAACCCTTTAGTTAACCACAAACCAAGGAGGCTAATTCCTTTCAACTTTATCAGCTTTCCTGCCTTCCCTCTCCATTATTCTCCTGCTGCACCCATCAGCCTTGTTCTGTTACCTGCCCCACTCTCTTCTTTTTTTCTTTTCATGATTGATATCCATTCTCTTTAGCCTTTCCTACTTCGTGGAAGAGGTTGCCTCTCCTGGCCTCAGGCAGTGCTCTTTGAAGGTATGGCTTGTTCTACCCTTCCATTCTCACTATTTTATATCACAACAGAGCCTCCAGCTGGTATTGATAATCACTGAAAAGGGAGTTCCTATCCAGAGGATTTAGAATGTAGGTGCATTTGTTCCACAGGTTAAACAGAGCAATCCTTTTATGTACATCCATTGTTTAAAAGTGGTAATTAAAAATACTTAAAATCTAACTTAGTTCTATCAGGATTATGAATACTAATATAAATACTCATTTAGGCAATGGGCCATTTTAAAGATTCTTACTTTTGTATAGGTTATTTTTATTCTGGCTTTGCAAGATTTTTAAACCTGCCTTCAGTGTTACAGAGTGGTACTAAACTCAGTTATCCTGGATCTTATCTTTATTTAAAAATGCTTTACTCTTTCTCACTCAGTTCTGCTCCCTTGGTTGTGGTAGCCCTCTGCAAAATGGAATAAATATTTTCATTCAGCTATGCAGGTGGTGAAAGACATAAAGCATTGGAATGGGTCCTTTAAAACAGCTGTAAACTAAAATGATGCTTGTAAACTGAAATACTGCAGTTTTGTTCACCCAGAATTTTAAAATAGTTTCATGAGGTAATTGAGTCTTAAAGGATCTGGATTTTTTAAACTGTATTACATTATTATGCAGTTGCCACAGGGGGAGCATATGCTTGCTGCCAAAAATCTAAAACTGGATTCTTGGATGTTAAACAGATAAGATTAAGTCATAGACTTCAGCTCTACTAGAAGCAAGCACAACATTCATCTGAAGCATGAGACAGCTATGTCCTGGAAAACTGTTTTGAGACAGACATTCTTGGCTGCTTACATAGTTTAAAACAGGCAGTTCATATTCATTCAATGTACTGAATTTTAAGCACTTTTATAGAACTATTCAGTTGAATATTTTTTTCTGATTTTCCTGAAGTGCGGCATTGCTTCTTAGAGAGACTTGTAAATTAAGCCTTTCACTTAAGATGGTTATACTCTTACAGATTCCTGCTATTCTTATTGGTCACTGAACACATACTGTGACATTTTCTACTGTGACTTACTTTTTCTTAATTGTATTAATGGGTTTGAGCTTGTATTGGATTACAGGTACCAATCTGTGCATGTTCCGTTTTACATTTTACTGTGCCCTACACCATGACAAGCACTTACACTGAACAAAAAGAAAGATATAACCATTTCCCTGAAGAATTTACCGTATAACTTTAGATTAGAAAGAGAGTATTAAACAGCAGGAGGAGATGGAGTGAGGAACTACCTCACACATTACAGTGGTAAGATCAAGCTATTAAGCTTCTAGGGCTTGTAAACACCTCGATTGCTTAACTAAATGGTTTATTTAAAATAATTATGATCAGTGAGCCACTAATTGTAGGCACCACCAACATGAACTTAAAAGAAGGGATTGGGATGAAAAGTTCAAATTCAATGAACCAGAATCAGCATTGCATCTCACAATCCAGGCAGAATGACACAGAAAAACTTGCAGGAGAGACAGATAAGTGGGATATCAAGACTGATGTTAATACTAAGTGGAAAGAGCAAAGCTGTATACACAGAAAGTGTGCAGTTACACAGAGCACCAAAGGTGAGAGTAGAAAGTCTAAATCTAATGTGGTGGATAAGGAGAGGTAGTGGAATGATTTAAAATGGACTCTAAATGACTGAAGTGTTTCAGATGACTTAGTGAGGTTGGCACCAGTTTGTTGGGGAGAGCACGGTCCCATTGCCAGGTGGACCAGACTGATGGGAGGCATAAAGCTTGAAGTGGTAAAGCCTGAGATGAGCATTTAACCACTACAGCAGAATAAAAGGCTGGAAGAAGATTACTCCATAAGCACTGCAGAAAGTTTCTTACCTAGTCCCAAGTTACCTACTGCTCATCATTGCAGCAGCCCACCTCTTTTCCTATCATGACTTCATGTTAATAACCTCCTTGAGTTTCCTTCCTACTGCGTCTCTTGAAATGTCTATCAGAGTGGTGTCCAAGTGCTGTCTTGCAGGTTATATATAGTTTGGTGGCACTTCTTCAGTTCAGAGTAGGTAAATGAACACTGCAGCAGCTACCATGTTTGCTCAACAGTGAGGTCAAAGACTGCCTGAAAATGTGGCTTAAAATTATTTGACTGCTGCAGTGACCTTTTCACATGAAGATAAGGCCTAGTAACAGAATTGCACCTGGAAATGTTTGTCATAGCTGTCCACAGCCTTTTAGAATATTGATACGAAAAATCAAGCAGCACTAAAATCCAGACTTGCAGTTACTCTACCTAAAACACAGTTTGAACCCATTTGTTTAACTGTTGTTAAAGAAGAAACTTGGATATTCCAGATGACTGAGGTTTTCTGCTATTGCAAATTCCCAAGCCTCCGTATTTCCCGCTTTGATGGTCTCAAATGGTTAATATCTAGATTTTATTACGTTGCCGAGTGTTGTATGTTGTCAGGCAGCACCATGTCTATTAAATTGCACTCAAGAGACAGTTAACCAAAAAGCCATAAGTATTTTTGACAGGTCATTCTTGCTTGAGTCTGCTTTCTTCTGTATAAAGATTAAAAATCTTGTCACAGATGGTAAAGAATGAAGTACACGGAAAACAATGGAACATCAATAACTCATAAGAAGCACTTAACCAAAGTGGCAGAATTTGAATGAGAAGGTGTATACATTAAAAAAGACTACTAGTAATGCTGAAGATAGACTACTGTAAAATATTTTCTTTAAATATTGAATGCAAGTAGTAATTGACAGTGACTTTTCGTTTCAGTGGTGAACGAGCGTAAGAATTTTATTTTTATTCAGCACTGTACTGAACTCAGGTAAACAACTCCTTTGCATTTGACATCATTTGCTTTCCTGAATATTCCATATTAATGTTATTTGAAATTAACTGGTTCTCATTCTCTGCTCTGCTGGGTCTGGTTTTGCTCTCTTACTTTAGAAGAAAGAAACCCTAAAACAGGCAGATGCTGCCACTGGCACTCAGTAGATTCTTGAGTTACATGGTGGCAGCTACTCTATTACTTTTATTCTGGTTACCAGTGTAGGAGTTTTGGCTTCAGAAAAAAGGATATGACCAAAATACCTTTGCATTAGGGTTTGTTTCTACCTGCTGGCCTGCTATTGGCAGCTGGGGTAAATTATAGCAGCATTCTCAAGCAATGAAAAGGCCAACTGGCAAAGTTATGACTTGTTCAGACGCCCAGCCTGTTAGCCAAGTAACTCTGGGTGAAGAGAGTAAAAACAGTCTAATGCTTTTTACCTACTTGCAGTCTCTTGAGATTTCCATCAGGTGAATGGAAACTTTGAGCAGGGTAGACATTTGAGATCCACATTTTTCTTCTTTATAGTGCTTTTGATTCTTTACTCTCAAAAAAGTTAGGCAGCCTTGATGATTGAAATGCAGCCTATGCTGAGTGTCTACATTGGGAAATAAAGGGCCGTGGTTTAATCAGACTTAACAGTGTTATCCTATTCCATAACACACACGCAGAGGGCAAAGAACACAGCATTTTATTGACAGCTCTTGAAGTTTATGTTTTCAAAGTGCGGTTTTTCAGCAGTTGGATTTGACACAGATGCCAAGATTGAGAAGAACGCTAACAACCACAAGTGGCTTGAAATGGTGATTTTTGGGGGTAACCTTCAGTCCATAAACACCTTTGATTTTATGGAATACTGAGATCTATAAAAGTGGACTTAGCAAGCTCTGTGTCTGCTGACTTCCATTCATTACACGGAGTTGTACACCTCCCTAGGAAAAAAAAATAAATGTGGAGCTGCAAAATTGAAAATCATTGGCCTAAAGCTTTTCAGAGAATCTTTATCTGAGATGTAGCACTGTCTCCCAAGATGCATGGAAGAATTCTTACAAATACAAAGAGAAAACTGTCCTTTCTGTAATTCTTTTCTAAATGACTGCTATGGCTTCCCTGTGGATTTCCTATCCAAACACCGACTCAACTTGTTCATGATTACTCTGTGAGAACCAATGAGTTCACAACCTGCAGTGGGAAGGCTGCAGACCATGGTAAAAAGGAGCCTAGAAAAACGGAGACTGCTGAGCTACATTATTATTATTTTATACATTATTAAATTGCTGCAGTCTGAGTGAAGATGCTCATAAAACTGTGTTTTTCCTATTTCTAAATTGTCAAAGGATTTGAGTAACTTTAAAAAAAAACTGGGTGGAACAAAGTGTGCTACAGAAGACTTACCAGTACACTTAGACAGTCTTACTATATTCAGACAGGCCATCCCTCAGGCAGATTTGTGTAATCTACAGAACACATATTTCCATAGGTGTGAACATCTTGTAGGGATGGATTAAGATGAAGAAGATTTACACTGCTAGAGAGCAGTTAGGCTGCTACTTCTGGAGATGGACTCTGGAACTGTTTGGTGCACTCAGTGTTTTTGGAGGAAAGAGTAACAGTTTTAGACTGTGTTTAGCATAAAGTTTAGAGTGACAGAGGGTGCTAACTAGTGCCAGGTGGTCTCAGCTTTTTGTTAGCATAGGCAGGATGGTGGTTTCAGGGAATGCTTGTGGACTGATGCAGGAATACAGGGTATGAAGGGGCAAGAAGTGATCCAACCCTTCTGAGTTTGCACGCCAGGAAAGGAAGGTGAAATACTGCAGGAATTTCAGAGGGATTTGCAAGCCTTCCCTTGGAGGATTTTTGACTTTTGTCTCATCCTTGGCAGAAGAGTACACAGGCCTGTAATACCATTCAATCTGCTGAGGGGTTGCTGCTAACTCTCCCTGCTCTGCACCTATAGCCTTTACAGCTGCAGCGACAGCCATCTAATGAGCACAATCAGTACGGCTATAGGCTAAAAGAGAAGCAGCGGTTACTGCTGCTGCTGCTGCAGATGAGACTTAGCAGATAAAAGAATGACCAGGCAAGGACCTGCTGCTGCCCATTCTTAGGCTGCAGTAGGTCTCTCATTCCTGTTGTCAGCCCAGCAGGCAAGGCAATATTTCCTGCCCCAGCCATGCAATGGGAACAACCTAGATGTGGCCTAGCTGGACCAGATACAGCTTGCCCAGCATAAATAGTACTAGTTTGAAGCTCTAATTAAAGCAAAATGAGGATAAAAATCTTCTGAAGCCATAGGGTAGAATCAAAGCTTCACACCAGCCATTTCAATAACTGGTAAGATTTTACTTTTGCTTTTGTCCAAGCTTTTAGAAGGTGTTTGTTACATCAAGATAGCTAAGATGACCTAGTATTACGCCTTAAGATCCCCCATCCAAATAAATATTTGGTGAATTTTAAGGTCAGTAAAGACCTCTGTGGCAGTGAAGGAATAGGTCTACTACAGTTCTTGTTTCAAAGAAGTGCCTTGAAGTCACAAAAGCAGTGAATTGTGTGCCCCTTAAAGAGAAAAAAAGAATGGTTGTGTTTGACATTTTATCTGGGGATGGCTACTTGGGACAGGCACATCTGACCTAAAAGTGAGTGGCAAGAGAGGACTTGCAAACACAACTGAGTCACGTATTTTGAGTATTTTCATTGTACTAACAAAGAAACCAAAGCTGTTATACCCATAGATATTTCTGTTCCCCTCTGACTGGTGTGTTTGCACATTTTGTGTTTTAGAAAGTGATAAGATGCAGAAGAGTTGGCTGCATAGGTATGAGCAGATGCTAGAAAAAATTGGGCCAACAATGTATTCTAGTTCATGTCTGCATTGATATGCAAATAAAGCACAGTTAGTAATGAAATGTATGTGTTGTTTCACACTGAGCCAGGTAAATCCAGTTTGAAAAAAAAGAGTCTGGTGGCATATTAGACTGCTTATAAGAATAAAGTACCTGCTTTGTACTCTCATTTTCACGCTGGTAATTAGCATAGAATTCCTGTTTGGAGAATGGTTGGACTCTGATGAGGTTATTTTGAAAACAGAATGAAAAGTTTCTCTGCTCCTGAGTGCTGACTTCTTTATTCTGTTCTTTGCATAGGATAACTGTTGAGGGCTTGCTTCTTCATGCTGAATTTGACTCAGGTTTAAATGTACTTTGCATATTTCGTTATCCTGTAACTGTAATTTCTTTCACTGAGCCTTGATTACTGTCATCTACTGCCATGCCCTACTGCATCTGACCATTTTCAATTGCACAGTAAAAGAGCAGTTTGTGTGATAAAAACCCGTGTCTACCATTTTTATGTTGCAGTTGTATAACACTCTGATTGTACCTCTGATATTTTAATGCCCACTCCCTTAAGCGGGTCTTGAAAAGTCCTGTTCCTTGGTAAATTACCTGGAACAGATAAGCAAGCAGAGCACATTTACAGAATCTCTTGTTTTCCTGCTTATGCTAAATCCACTTTTTCTTGGCCAGGTGTCTGAGATGTAATTATCTTGAATTGTAACTATCAGACTTAGGTGAAGCTTTTATGTGGAGATCAAATGCCTTATATTTCATAGAAAAAGCTTACACTAAAGCACAGAAGAGCTCACTAAGAAGCTTTGAGTTACTATCTCTGCTCCCGTGCAGGTGGGGTGATGCTCTCCCAGCTGCAGAAGATCTTCCTGGGGCTGTACCTTTACACTGCTTTTCAAACAATTTTGTTGCTGTTATGGTTACCGGCCACCAACCACTCACTCTTACCACAGCTCCTGTCTCAATCACAACTTTAAACTGCCTTATCTGTGCTCCTGTGCCTGTTTCCAGATCTGTTTTGTTTCCTCTTTGATAGTTCAGTACCTTTCTTTTCCCTTCAGTTTCCAGACTCTTCTGTCTCCAACTAGGACAACTTTGGATCCTGCACAGACTATGTATGACCTTCTCCTCCTTCTCCTGACCTCCAGAGAACACCTGTCCCTGCTGTTGCATCACTGCTAACCCAGTACCCACCGTCCATTTTTTCTCTTTCTCTCACGATCTCTCTTAAAGCATGAAGTTTCAAAAACGTTTGCAGCCTCAAACATCTCACATCTCACACACTCCAGCTCTCTGGTTCCTTTTTATCCAACATACATGTATATATGTTTACATTTATATAAATCATTTCAACGTGGTGTCTGTTCCCTTGAGGGATCTTGTGCTACTTAAGGTGTATTTAACTTACTTCACAAGAGGGATAAAATGAACCAAGACACATGAAGAGGTAGTTCATGTGTATGAGGCTCCAGGGAGGAGACCTCTGAATTAACACTTTTTGTGTAGAGGTTCAAAGGAGTAGAATGTCTCTATCAGCTGTTACATCCAAATGAATTCTTCTCTACTGCCAGGTAAAGGATCTAATGATTTAAGATTGGAGTGTGAAGGCCAATTGTATTAGCAGAGGCTCAACCAGAGGATGTTTCAAAATCTGCACTTGATGTTGCTTGGCTTCATCTGGAATATTTATGCCTCTCTAAGCCATGTCTACTCCTTCTTCTCCTCTTTTTTCACTTTTGTTTGTTTTGTCCCTCAAACTTAAAAGAACACTTCATTGTAAAGTGGTAACTACTTGCCCTTACAAATGTGTCTATTTCTAAATTAATTTCATTTTTTAATTAGCAATTATCCTGTAATTAATTGAACTGAATCATAGACAAATTTAAAAGTCTAAGGTGTTATTCTACTTGATGTTAATTAATATGACTAATAAAATAGATAAAAAATATGAATAATTAAGTCTCTCTACCACATCATCTGTGACACTTTCATGGCCTTGGTTATCTCTCACTATGTTTTCCCTATATCTGTATTTTAGTTGATTCAGGATACACTGATCCACAGTTGCATTGTGCTACTGAGAGCAATTAGTTTCACTTAGCTTTCCTTTTATTTGAGACAAACTAGAATATAGTTGTGTGGATTGTTAATGAACTTTTAAGCACTATTTCAATCAAGCTTGAATAAGCAAGGGGTTTATTTGTTTTAGGTTGGGTTTTTTAAGTGAGAAAGAACTTCTAGTTTCTGAAAGTTGTTTTTTTTTTTTTTTTAATGTTTCACATCATTTTCTAAAATTTTGTTTGTTTTAAAGGAACTGCCAAATGCTTGAAAGTTTGCTCATCATTGCTTTCTAGTTATCCTGGCATAAAACCAGGTATAAGTCTCAAATGCTGATTAAATCTCAAAGAGTGGAGATCTAGAATTAGTTGCTTGCAGGATGTCATACTTTATAAACACCAGGGGAGAAATAAATTAGCACATCTTGAGTTGGATTATGGTAAAGGTCTAGAATACATAAATAATTGTTTAATGATGTGACATCTGTATTTCCTGTATTAGCCAAATCATTAATAGAATAATTAGCTGAAACAATACAGATAGTAACAAGCTGTTGTCCTGATGAGGTAAGAACAACATATAGAGCAGTAGGTCATGCAATAAGAAAAAATTAAAGATCACTTTGTAGTGGTAGATCTTGAAAGCTCTGGAAAAGAGACACAGAGCCTGCTTCCAAAAGTAACCTCTGTAGCAGCATCCCAGACTTGGGAGAAAGCACTGTCAAGAACAGATCTTGACAGCTTTTACTACTGTGTCACAAATAATCTCTACCCACATTTGAAAACTCATATCTGAAAATAAACCTTGCTCTCTGCTTGAATTGGCCATTTGCCATGTTTATTCTCCTGGATCCTTTGGTGGGAATATACCACTGTGCTCATGGTCTCTTTGCTACATAAGGTAGAGACTAAGTAATCCTTAGCTACAGCTTATGAGTCCATCAGAACTGGCAGGAGTCCAAAAGGCTGTGGCACAAATTGACAGATTTGAAATAATCTGAGCTGCAAGTCATGCTAAGAACAGTATGAAAAGAGGCAAAACAAATTCATCAATCACTTTGGTTTTTTGTTTTTTTGTTTTTTTTTTTTTTTTAATTCCTGAGAGGTCTAATGCTTTGATGACTAAAAAAGAACTAAAAACACTCCCCAAAACAAACCAACCACTGCCCCTTACTAAAACCCATCTCAATGATATAGGTCATGCTGTGTGGAGGAAAGGCTTTGTCATAGTCTGATACTCCTCCAGAAGTAACTCAAAGCTCCTGACTGAAGTCTGATCTTCTGGCTATAGTGCCAGGGTAACCTAGGTCTTAAAGAGCTAGAGCTTCATTGCCTGGTCCTTGAACCGAGTCCACGACCACAAGCAAAGGCATTAGAAACTCTTGAATTGGCTGTCTCCAGTATTACTTGTACCTCTACTCCAACAACATTTCATTTTAAATAGCTCTGAATCCTGTCAAAGGGGGCAATAGGTCATTGTGTTTTTCTAGGTTAACCTTCAAAGTAGATAAGGGGTTCTGTGCTGAGCCACTTTACCTGGAAAGGACTACATTAGCTCACTCACCTCTTCAGATGAGACCGCAAAACAAAAGCTAGACACCAGACACTCATCAAAGCACCTAAATTGTTTATAGCTTCCACCCTTGCTCAGCAGGTTTTCAGTGTTTCAGGTCTGGTATGAGCCCATAGCTGCCTTTGGAAATGATCCCAGGCAGGTCTGGGAAGACCTTTTCCAGGCATATTTCTGGAATGATTACAACAAATAGTTATATCAGTCATCCTCAAAGCCTCTGAACTCTCTTAATTCTCGTCTGAAGAAGTACAGCCACCAGGTTCTCTGAATACTTCCTAGAGTTTGTACTTTTCCTTGAGGGCTTTCATTCTTCCTTGCCAATAAAGCCTTGAACAAGCCCAACAAGACTGAAGAGATTATGAAGTTTTAGGTTGGCATTATGAACAGTGGTTAAGGCAGATAGTCTAGTTATTCTTCAAGATGGGGAAGAGGGAGGAATTGTGAGTTAAAATCAGCAGGCAGAGCATATTGGCCACTAGCAGAGCCTGTAGTCAGGTAGAGACTCTCTGCTTGCTTGCTTTCTTTCTGTATAGGAACCAACTCAATCTCTTAAAGAGGAGTCGTGAAGCACTGGCTCTTACATCAGGCTATGCTTGCCTGGCATTGCTCTTGGCTCTGAGGCAATTGATAGTTGGGTAAAATTAGGTCACCTGCCAACATGTTCTTGAGTCAACATGCTCTTGGCTTTTAACATAAAATTTGAGGTTAGGTAAACAGATTAGTGAGAGAAAACTGTCTGAGAACTGAGTGCTTGATGGAAGAAGGCGTAGGTGCCTTAATTTGCTTTTATACCAATCTTAATGGTCCTGGGGAAATCCTGGCTATGATCACAGTGCACATTGTGTCCTTTTGCTGTGGGAGAAGGCTCCATCAACTTGCTGCAGGCTGGAAGCTGCTGCCTCGGGAAGCGAAGGGTCAGATATGCTGCCTCCATGGGGAAGACTGGCAGGGCTGGGTTTCCACTGTGATGTTGATCTGACCACACCACTGGATGCTGTGTAAAGAAATGAGGTTTTCCTGCTCCTCGAGCCCTCCCCAACACCCAGCAAGGAAAGGTGCTTGAGGAGGCAGGTGGGTGCTTCCCACTGCCTTGAGCTGTGAGTACAGCTTTTTTACCAAAAGTGAATGTTATCCAAATAGGCCATAGCTGCCCACTGTGTGAGGAAAACAGGAGTGAGGTTTCAAGTAAGAAGTGGGATTTTAATTCAGAACAAATGCAGAAGACCACAAAATGTGTGGTGTGTTCAGTATAGCTTTGAGGCTTAGCTGTCTTGTTTTTAATTATATCCTAATATGATAGCATGCTACATTATTCATGTTCTTAATAATGGCTTGTATTGTTTAAGAAGATGCAAGCACAGAGACCCTGGGGATATACAAAGCTCAGACATTAAAAAACTAGTAAGATTCAACTATTTAAAATGTTTGTTTCTTTTAAAGTGGTACATCTTTATCTGCAGCCCACCCAGTACCTCACAGTCCAGACCAAGAGAGATTTCATGGGGACTGCAGGAAGGATGAACAAGACATTTAGCTTGAAGTCAGGGATCCAGCACTGATGTGTGCAATGTAGGCTGCTACAAGATGTTTTCCAATATTTTTCTGGATGATCATTAAACAGAAAATTTGAGTGTTACTCTCTATGAATAAAAATTATTTACCTCTGGAAGATTTGATACGATGACTTTACAAATCAACCAGTCAGTCACATTCATGTGAGAAATCTATCTGTAGCTAGAATGTAATACCTTTAATGGCATCTGCTGAGGACAGTTTTCATTTTTTTTTTTCTTAACCACCGTTATTTAATGTCACTGTTACCATGAATTAATTCCTAGGGGTCTTAGTGTAATACCTCCAAGCTGCATGCCCTCATGAACAAAGCTTGTTCTCTGATGCTGTAGGATAGTGATAGTCTCTCATAACTTATCTTGCAGCAGCATAGAAATTAATAATAAAAAAAGAGATGATATTGTGCCAGGATTTAGAAAAGAAGAGCAGATGAGAAAAGTCAGGAAACAATTAGCTGAGTTAAGCAATCATAGAAGGAAACATTCAAGAGGAGGTAGAGATTACTGGATGAGAAAAACTACATTAGTGCGAAAGGACAGTAGGTAAACTTGAAAAAGAAAGTGAGGGTCAAGGGAGAATGCTGTTGGTGTGTACATCCAGTGATAGCAAAATAACACATTTTCATAACTCACTGCTCTGTCTGAGCTCTTTTTAGTCGTCGAGTACAAAAGCATTTAGACTGTTAAGATATGCACAATCCAAGATCAATAAACAAAGGGTAGAGAAGCACAAGTTATTTTCTCTTCCATTTTGTCCACCAGAAGAAAAGGGGAAGTCACTAACACAAAAATTGGGCAAGTTAACCCCTGGCTAAGAGGTTGGTGCCTGCAAGAAGGTTTCAGTTTTTATGACAATGGAACCTTCTCTGGTGTCTGTAATTTGATAGAGCAGGATGGAATACACCTCTCTCACAAGGGCACTGGAATATTTGGGAATAGGCTGGCCAGCTTGATCAAGAGGGCTTTAAATGGAGGGATTTGGGGAATGAGGGGAGAAATGGCAAAGAACAAACCATCCTGTCTAACAGGGAAACGGCAGGGCAGGGAATGCAATGATGAATGCCCCTCAACCACACACCAAGATGAGATGCAGAAGGCTGACCACCCTGAGGGAGTATCGAATCAGGGAGGATCCTCTTGCAACCATCCAGGGAAACCTGTGTGTTTGAGTAAGCCCCTGCGCTGCCTCTACACCAATGCACACAGCCTGGGGAATAAGCAGGAGGAACTGGAGATGTGGGTGCGGATGCGGGGCTACGACCTCACTGCAGTCACAGAGACGTGGTGGGACAGCTGCCATGACTGGGGCACAGCCATGGAGGGCTATGCATTGTTTAGGAAAGACAGGCTGACAAGGCGAGAAGGTGGAGTTGCTCTCTATGTGAGGTGGCAATTAATGTGTACCAAACTGTGCCTGGGTGAGGATGAGGGGCAGATTGAGTGCTTGTGAGTGAAAATTAAGGGGCAGGGTAAGGTAGTTGATGCTGTTGTGGGAGTTTGCTACAGGCCATCTGATCAGGAGGAGGAAGTAGATTGAGGCCTACAAACAACTGAGAGCTGCCTACTTGTGCATCTGCTTATTCAGTTTACAGAGAAGTTGAGGTGTGACCATGGTTTTTGCATGAAACAGGTGGAGTCTCTGGTGTAGGGAAAGTAGATTCATTTTGCAAGACAGGACATTCTAATCTGGCATCATATTTTTGAAGCTGAGTCAGCTTATTCTGCAGATAACTGGATATTTATTTCCTCCTTATAGCTTCTGAGGAAACGGAACTGGTTCTTTGGTACATGCGGGAAACAAATCAAGCTTCTGGAGGTGTCTGTGTTAAAAGTGGTGTGAGGTGCTCAAAAAGAAACCTTTTTTTGGTTCCAGTTTGGTCTAAGAAAGCATCGGTTTTTCTATTAGAGTAATAGGAGTTGCAGAAATGAAAGTGTACGCAGGATAAAGGGGGACTGAAGGGAAAATCCACCTTTAATTCAGGTGCAATTTTTATTACTAAAACATCAGACATTTATTTTACACAATATGTCTACAGTATTTTATAAAATAGCATTTCGTGTGAAGACAGGGAATGCCCTCTGCCTGACAAGTTTGTAGCCCTAACAGAATGATTAATGAAATCAGAGTCTGGATATTTAACTATGTATAAAAATGATAATGTGCCAGCTTGTGTCTTGGGATAACAGAGGCAGACTAGTCCTGACAGTTATCCAAAGGGATTTCATTTGCCAGCTATTTAATCCAAGCCATTTTGTGCCTTGGTCTGCATGCCATTATGTTTCAATGCAACATTGTATAGCAAAGATATTAACTTATCTAGAAGATACATCATATGTGAAATGTTTTTTAATTCACAAGAGCCACAGGACAGTGCCAAAATGCCATATTGTAGTGTTTGGCTGTTATGATCAATTTGTACAATAAAATAAATATCTACTTTATTTCTTGTAAATCAACATCGGCAGTGCAACCTATTTATTGCCATAGGGACCATATTTCAAATTCTAGAAGCTGCTCAGTTGATTAATTTGATCTAGGAAGTTTACAGATCTCTTGAATAGTAAATATCTTCTTAGCTACAAAATATAACTTTGATAAGGAAATGTGATATTAAAACCTCCAACAAATCCAGTTCCTGAGAGATGATCAAAATCACATCAGAGAGAAGCTGAATGAAATGAGGATCTTACGCTGAAAATAACAGTACTATCTATAGCTCCTCACTGCAACTGTCTACCTAGCTAAGAACTCTAAATAGCACATAATTATAACGTATGAGTGTTTCTCTAGATTATTACTCTGTATAGCGTTTGAAAGATAATGTATTCATCCATTTTTACAACATATTCCTGGATTCAGTGTAGGCCTCAGAAGCATGAGAAGACACTCATAGTCTCCGTGTAAATTGGCTAGCATATTAAAAATAACTCATTTAATATGTTTCTAACTTAACATAAAAAAGCTATTCTTTATTTTAAAATGTGTTTTCTGATAAAGGAGCTCAATAATGTGTAATTTCATTCTAGTAAAGTTTTACAAGAATAGACATTTTCTGTTTCAAATGATATTAATCAAGATAGGTGACTGAAACCTTCAGTCTAGTTGGGAGAGAGAGTAGAAGAGGCTGCTGAAAAGGTCAGCAGCAGTATATTTAGGAACCATAGCATCCTCCAAAAAAGAAGAGATTTTACCAAACCATCACAGCTCAGGCTTCTATAGCTTGTGTTTTGCATGCTTCTCTTATTTCTCATTGGGAAAGACGCACATCCCAGAATCTTTCATTTGTGTGTCTCATCTTTTTCCTCATGTCTCAATGAGAAGTAGAACACATGAAGGAGACCCTAACTTCCCCTCCTTAAACAAACTGCACTTCTTTCCCTTCCAAATATCTACCACAACTGTGATGGGTTGACTTTTGATGGATGGCAGGTGCCCACCAAGGCCACTGTATCACTCCCCCTCCTCAACTGGACAGGGAGCAAAAATATGACAAAACGCTTGTGGATTGACTTAAGGACAGGGATATCACTCCACAATTACCGTCACAGGCAAAACAGACTTGACTTGGGGAAATCAGATGACTTTATTAACAGTCAGATCAGAGTAGGATTACGAGAATTACAATCAATCTTTAAAAACACCTTCTCCCCAGCCTCCTCTCCTTCCTATGCTCAATTTCACTCCAGATTTTTCCCTACCTCCTCCCTGCCAGCAGTGCAGAGCGGGAGTTGCAGCCAGTTTATCACATCATTTCTACTGCTCCTTCCTCTTCAGGGCAAGGACTCCTCATATTCTTCTGCTGCTCTAGCATGATGTCCCTCCCATGGGAAGTGGTCCTCCATGAACTTCTGCAATGTGAGTCCTTCCCATATGCTGCAGTTATTCAAGAACAGCTCCAGCATGAGCCCCTTTCCTTGGAGTGCAGTCCTTCCCTCTAGAGGGTAACAAATCCTTCCAGCAGACTGCTGCAGTGGGGCTTCTCCTTATAGATCTACAAGTCCTGCCAGGAGCCTGCTCCAATGCAAAGTCTTCCCAGACTGCAGGTGAATCCCAGCTCCTCAGTGGCCTCCATGGCTGCAGGGGCAGGGCCTGCCTCACCATGGGCTGCACCATGGGCTACAGTGGAATCTGTTTGGTGCCTGGAGCACCTCCTCCCCCTCCTTCACTGACCTTGCTGTCTGCAGAGTTGTTGCTTTTTCATATTTTCACTCCTTTCTCTAGCTGCTATCTTTGCAGCAGGTCCCCCGCCCGCTGTCTCTTAAATACATTATCTTTTAATTAATAGTTGCTGCCATGGTCACTGATGGGCTTGGCCTTGGCCTGCAGAAGAATGGTATTGGAAATGTCTGGTATTGGCTCTATTGGATACAGGGAATGCTTCTAGCAGCTTCTCACAGAAACCACCCCTTGATACCAAAAACCTTGCTACATAAACCCACTACAGCAGCTCATTTCTTCCTCCTTCCTGCCCCCTGTCATTTCCCATCTAAGGTGAAAGGATTGAGTCCAGGGCACCTCTCTTTTCTGTGTAAGCTTCATATGTGAGGGCAAATAAAAGCAGAGCTATCTCAGTTTTCCTTTACACTGAAAAAGAAAATAAAAACCCCAAGGGCTTTCACAGCTGACTCTTGTTTCCACTTTGGTAGGTAAGTGCATTTAGTTTCTCCCTCCCCTTTTCTGTCTGAAAGTGAGATGAAGGCTGGTAGGCTGAGCTCTTCCCTGTGCCAGAAAAGTAGGACCTCTAAGCAGTAAGTGTTGCAAGCCAATCCAGATATAATGAAAGTAATTCATGTCTGAGAGCAAAAAGTCAAGGTGGAAAATGGTCATTAGTTTGTAAATGAGCCAGTGCTTTATGCAAGTGTATTGAAGGATCACAAAAAAGCACATGTTCTGTGCTTTTTTGAGAACCTGGCCTTCTGTGTAAACAGAAATGGTTTTAATATTTTTTCAATGAAGTTAATTGGAGGTAAGGATAAATGAGCACATTACTTTTCCTGACTTTATTTGTATGTGTGTCCTGATCTGCATGTGTACATGCTAAAGTCAGGAGAAAACCTTGAGCTATCAGTAAGTGGGTTTGTTTTATTTATATACAGCGTCACTCTATTCCTTGCTCCAGCTGTATGTTGCTAGCAGCTAAGGAAGTATTTTCATCTCTCTTTCACATAATAGTGGGGGCCTGTAGCCACCCACAGACATCGTGGTTAGAGCTCTGCACGCCACAGTGGCTCAGCTGCCCCTTATGGCTTGGCACAGTACCAAGCGCACAGGCAACTGGGGTGATTGGTCTGGACATGTTTAAAAGAAGTTATAACACTCTGAAATATTTTTTGGTATCATGGAACAAAGGTGTGAATCTTGTGTAAATGTTAGATTTTGGTATTCTGTGTCTCAGACCTTTAAATTTCAGGGTGCTTACTGACTGTAGATGCAATTTCGTGGATGAGGGTTTGATACTGTGTATTACAAAGGCAACACACAGTAATTTACTTTTTCCCCACTCTAACATTTTCCTCTTCATCCAAAATAAATCATTCAGGGTGCAAGTGTAAATTTGCTGTTTGCATACAAAAGCATATGTGTGCACTATCATGTTATTATTTAAGCACGTGGCAGCCCACGCCAGGAAATGTGATAATTAAAGGGTGTGACATTTTAACCTCCACTGGTGGGAAATGGCTCAGAACCAGTTCAGCCGCTGGCTGAGGTGAAATCCCAACCCTGGTAGCAGTAGATACTCTCTTACTGTCTGAAAAAGAAAAAAAAACCTGTTGCATTTTCCAGGATGAGGGAGAAAGAAAAGCTCTATGAGATGGTTCATACTCTCCTTCACTTGAAAAGAAGGAAAACAGGTAATTGTCCAAGAAATTTAAACCTTATGTCTGGTATTTTTTTTCTAGAATTCCAGGGTGGAGCTAAGGCCTATAATTATCTCTCATTAATTTTCCCTTTTACATGGGGTTTGTGCTTTATCATTTCTATGGGTTCCCAAACACTTGTCAAATTTTGTAAAGATATATTTATTTTTGTTTTGACTATGTGTATATGTTAAAGAAAATCTTTGATGTACTAATAAGATACTCCAGTTAACAAGTTCAAATGGAATCTTCACAAGGCATTGTGATCACTTTCCAGAATTTTGTTTCTCTTTTTATATTTTTAGGACTTCATGCACATGCAATGGTGTGGGAAGAGGTCTTGGGAAGGTGGTAAATCTGGCAGTTCCCCCTGTGGCTATGTGTCCCACAATGTGCTATGTCCATGTCTGTTTGGTGAATTAATCTGTCATGCAAATGATTATAGATCTGTGTGTATTGAAAGCAATTTAGCTAGGCAACTTTTGCTCTGAAAAGCAGAAGCATCCAGAAAGCTTTAAGTTAGAGGTGGGAAATTAGAATTACTCATATGATGACAGAGACATTAATGAATTGGGAGTTCTAGCACTCATGCATCTTCTAAGTCAGCATGGAAATAAAGTGTCAGGAAGGTTTTGAAATGTCTGAAATCTGACAGAACTCAGATTGAGATGAAAAATACTTGTTTTTGTAAGCTTCCTCTCTCCCTCATATTTTCTAATTGCATATTGTTGGGTAGGTTTTAATGGTTTTTTTAATAAATGAAGATAGAGCACCTTGTAACACTGTGCTATTAGGGTCTCTCACTTAAAGGGGACACTTCGCAAACTATGTCATTTCCTTTTCCTTGTTTGCAATAGAACATTTAATCATAACCATCATATTTATTTTCACACAAGTTCTCAACATCTAGGAACAAGTATAAAACCAACACGCTGCTTTGCATACTTAGGTTGATCAAGTAGCCACAGCCTGCAGGAACTTTCAATAGCTATAACGTGGGTTGAAGTTGAACTAACAACTTAATGATGTCATTGCTTATTGTTACCAATGTCTGAGCTACTCAGCCTTTCCTCCTGTTAGCAAAATTACAGAATGCCTGAAGATGTGGATTTTTACTATAAGCAGGCTTTTTCCTCACTAAGTCTAATTATCTTCTTTGGAGCAAATTAAAGAATGGATCTGGTTTGCTTTTCTTCAAGGATTCATTATATTCCAGACTATGAAAAAACTTCATCAAGTGTAACAAATATTGCCTAAAAATTAATTGTAAGGTACCTTTAATTATTGTAGTGTTGCAGTTATTTTTCCAGATATTGATATAAAATGGTTATCAAATGTTAGATACTTACAATAAATGATTGGCTAAAAATTACTAACTGAAAATACATAGCAAATCTGCATTTGAAAGGCATTAATAAGAGTCAAGTTTGACTAGTGAGCTATTTACTAAAAGATAAGATATAATTCCATGTGTGTAGTGTAATATGTAACTGAATCTTCCTACAATAATGACTCCAATCAGCTCTTTATTTTTCTCAGTTCTGTTTCTGAGTTTGGGCTACTTGTATTTCTGAAGAGAAGTAAACAAGTTGGTTATTTTTTTCTTTTCTTTGTTATGAGGAAATAAAGGATCTGGTTTAGATAAACAAAATTACAGAAAATTGCAGACTTGAAACTGCATCTCTGTTGCAAAGTCTGTGAACCTTAATCACGTCACTTTTAAAAGTACTGCTACACTCTCTAATGCAGATTGCCTGTTAGTAATTAGAGGAATTTCTTTTTTACATATATGAAATCAGCAATAGTAAAAACCGAGTTAGCCTTTCCTCCTCCTTTTTTATTCTGCAAGCCAAAGTACTATGCACGATGAACAGATTTTAAAGGCTGAGTTGATGTTTTAGGATCGGACATCCCCTTAAGTGCCTACAGTCCATTCACCAAGTGAAATAACAGAGCGAAAATAAACTCGTGACCCTGAAAGCACTGGTGGATGCAGGACTTTTAGCCCTTTAAATTACAGGTTGCAGAAACATTACACTGAATCATTTGATACTTACATTGCTTTCTAAATTCTGAATGCTTTGCATCAAACTCCCAGCTACCAATGAGATATTGATGTAATGCATTCCGGCTAGCTAGTTACAACTGAGTTCTTAATGAAGTAATAGAAGAGCTTGCCTTTGAGAGAGTAGGAGGAAAATCTGACTGCAAGGAAGTGTTAATGAAATACCTATTCTTCTGTAATCAGTATTTTTTCTTTTTCTTCTTTGTGGGTTGTTTTGCTGAATGTCTGCCTTTGTACAGGCAGCATCAGATCTCGTATACACATCTAGCTTCCTCAAAACAGAATTTCCTGGAGCCTCACTCACCCCATAACATATACTGTGCTTCATAGTGCATGAAATCCAGGGGTCACAGTAGTCAACTGTGCCCTGAGTGGACCAGATCTGTGTTTTGGGTGGGGAAACCTCCTTTTTCCGTATTCAATCAGAAGCATTAGAATAGCTTAGGAGCCGGGGATATGTCATGTAAATGAACTCAAGCAGCTCCACTACCCATTATGCTCCCAGTTTCCTTCTATTCTAAGGGGCCTCATCGGGTCTAGGAATTAGTACAGCCCTAGGGCTTCTCTATTTGATTAACCAGAGCCTGGATTTGTTAAACTCCCAGACATGCTGCAAAGTCCTTTTTCCTTCCTGGAAGCTTTTGAGTAAGGATTCAAAGGTGAAAGGGTTGGAGGTTAAAGTTCTGACCCTCCTCTCCTTGAAACCCTTTCCCTTCAAGAAAGGAACAAAACAAATCACTTAGGCATGTGCCTATCTAACTCAGTATTGCTATCTCATATGTTTTGTGTTGATCTTAAGGCTTTAGCTGTGGGAACTGAGATTCAAATGCTCAGCTTTGAATTAAAACCTAGTTTTGTAGTTTTTGTGGTTCTGGACTACAGTTTGAAAATGAGTGCAAGGAAAAATTATATCTTAAAGAAAACATTGCCCTATTGCTTTGGAACGTAGTGCTCGACTAGATTTTTGAATACCTGCATTAGGCAATATTGCAAACTGAAAGCATGGGATTACTTCCTGTAAAATAAATGAGGCTTAACATATGTTTTATAAACCTTACTGCATTGGGATCTGAGGATAACTTATGGACAATTTTAGAAAAAATGTGGTGTATTACAGGAAAGTTGGCTAACTGGAAAAACTAACTGCATTTTTGTATTGTGAGCATATTCCTCTAAACTGTATTATGTTATTAAAGGGGCTGTGATGACTTGGAGACTTTACTACACAGAGGACCAAATCCTGATTATCTTCATGAAGTCGCTGTGTGATGGACTGTCCTGTGGTCAGTGGTCTTCACGGGGAATGTGTCACATGTTTGTTGGCCAGGAACAACATAATTTGCAAAAATATTATGTAGCTACCTATTTAGTCAAAGAAACCCTTGGATAATGACTTTGATATAGGTGATGTATTCTAATATTCCTCCTAAGATTTTTCTCTTATCTGTCTGGAAGGAGAAGGTAGGAAATTGAACAAGGTGGAGTAATGGATGAGAAAAGTACTTTGTACTTGGCAGGGTTTACAGTCTGGGGTTGTATTTTTCCTTTCTGCAGCATACCCCCTAGGGAAGATGCCTATATGCAAAGTGTTCAATTATCTAAGCTGTCAGGAACATACGTGTTGTCAAAATGTAGGCTTGCAGCAGATTCCTGGTGATTTTTACAGATGGCTCAAGTCTCTTTGTCATACCTTCAGCTTAAGCACTGGATTAATCATTTCAATAATTCACCCTAAATGGAATCAATTGTGAGTGTGTGTAAGACAGAGTGGTAAATTACATAGGAAAGAGACAAACTATTGTGGAGGAAGGGTCGGGGTATTTCTGGGGGTTGATTTGTTTGGGTTTATTGAAGGGTTTTTTTTCCTGTGTCTGCTAGCTAATGAGGTACACCACAGTAACAAACATATAAGACCACTTCTGTCTTTCTAGAAGATGCCAAGAACGTTAAAAGTGCAAATGTCATTATGCTCAGAAAGAGCAAAATAAGATATTCTGAATAAAAGTGCAAGAGGTGGCTTTGATACGTGTTCTGAAGGAATTTAGTAGGAAATCTCATGACCAGGAAAGATGACCATGTGCTCAGCTGGAGTTATCACTGTCAATTTGAGACAAAGATGAACCAACATATCCTGTATCTTCAGTAAGAGGTCACAGACAAGCTCTGAAAAAGATGTGATTTGAATTAGGCAGCTGTGAATTTTCTCAGCAAGGGTATCTGGCTCACAGAAACTAGGTCACATAGTGGCCCACGTTACTTTAACATGAATAAAAATAAGCCATGTAAGTAATGGGACTACCTTTGGGCAGAAGAGTGGAGATTTGCTGTACTCCCTACTTGTTTCCATCCAGAAGCTCATATTATCAGCCTCCACTATTCCTTGGAGGAAAACGCTGAAAGAGGTGAACAGCACAGAGAGCAATTTGTTCTAAGCTTTCAGGAAAATTGGCAACATTCAAACCACATCAGCATTCAAAACTGTGAAGCTGGGGATGACCTCTATCTGAGAACAGAGTTCATAACTGAGAGACAGTCTAAATTTGGCCACTTTCAGGTAGCTAATACAGTGAGCCGTGAACTTTGTGGAAGCATTGTGTTTCTGTGTGCCAGCCTTCCCTGTCCCACATCAGATATTAAATGAGACAGCAAATTCTTACTTTAGGCTTTGACTTGGCAGAACAAGTTACATTGCATTTTTTTCAATTACTCCCATACTGGAAGCTAATCTCGTGCTTAAGTGTTTTCTAGGCTTGTGGCTCTTTTTGAGATTGGGTTGTGACTTTCTTGTAATATTTTGCAGGTTATCCATCAACAACACAGGTGAAAAACCTTAGCTGCACAACCCACACACAACACAGAGAATCTCACACAGCTTTTACACCTGTAACCTTGAATCCTCTGACGGTGAGTTTTCCTTCCTGATCCTATGTTACAGCTCTGCCTGTGTAATGCCTTTTTTGCTCTTCTTTCCCGGAGTATTGTAACATGAAGCCCTGGATAGATAGCTCTGGCAGGAACTCACAGTCTTTTGACTTGTAAATGCCTCCTGTTTTTCAGTAATATGAAGGTACACTAGCTACAGATATAATAATCTTTCCCCATCTTCCAGAATAATTTTGGTGGCTGTTAAATATTTTGTTATGTTTGGAAGACATTTCGACATCCTTTGCAGAAAGACACCATAGAGAAGCAAAATATCCGTATTACTGCTTTATAAAGGACCTCTTTAAACTAATGAGGCATTAATGAGTGGTCTGGTCTGATGGATCTTTCTCATGTAGGAAGGGCGCAAAGTCATTTCACGTGAATTGCAGCCCATCATTATAGTTTGGCATAGGTTTTCATAGAGGTGGAACTTCAGGTCAAATATACAGCAACAGCTGTGGTGACATGTTATGCAGAAACTGTTCCAGACACTGTGCTGGAGGAGTTGGTGTTGCAGGATAGCAGCATAACAGCACTTTATTTAGAGCCATCTTACAGCAGCAATTCTGGTTTACACTAAAGCAAACAAAACCATTCTATTCTTTGGCTTTTTTAAGTCTTGTACTGTTGAGAATGAGTTTGGCTGTCAGGTGCTTCCCTGTAATTTTCTCAAATTCCAGGGAAACTTCCATATTTGAAGATAAGAATTTGGCCCTCTGTCACTATAAGTTGTTTTTCTTGGCTTTCTTTAGGAGATTAATGTTTTTAAATCAGTTGCCTGCCATTTCAGGTCATCTTTGAAATGCCTTCATCTGGCAATGCTGAAGATTAATGTTACTTTTTTTTCTTAATAATTTTATTTTGTGACAGATTTTAATTAAATAGTCCATTATACTCAACATCATGAGCAATCAATCAAAAGTAGTTTGTGTTCTGCTTTCAGCTGGCCACAGCCAGGACAAGTCTTGGTGTCAGGGCTTGGAGGCCACTAGTAGCATTAATGTCCTTGACTGGCCCCTCAGGGCTACCCCATATCCTGCCCCAGAGCCCATGCCTGTCCCCAGGGCCATCAGTCCCTGGCAGCAGTGACACCACAGCAAGGCCACTCTCCTGCTGTCCATGGCCTGGCCCTGCTCAGGCCTGTCTCCAAGGAGGCGTGCCGGGTGCCCAGCTCCTGGCTGAGCTGGTGGGAGAGGCCCTGGCTGCTGGGGCCTGCCTGGCAGACTCCCTTGGAGAGTTATAATTCCCTCTTCTTCACCTGCTTCTCAAATCTCTCTTCTGACTGTGAACTTTGGGAGTCTCTATTTTCCTCTGATCGAGGATGTTGGTTTACTGGCTTTCTCTTCAAGTTCCTTGTCTCCTTTCTTTACCCATGTATTTTTTCACGTAGCTAGGAAGTTTTTTCTCCTCTTCCTTGCTACACAAACTCTGATTTCTGTTTTCTCTTCAACTGTCTGTCATTTCAGAGATGCAAAGTGGGTTTTAAAGTAACAGGGTGATCTATCTATTTATCTGGAAATGTGATTGAAAATGGTTGTAGTGTCTTCAGTCATTTTTTATGAACTTTTCTCATGATTTTTAGGAAAGGAGGGGAGAGCTTATGTCTTTTGACAACTTGGAATTGACCAAATGTGTAATTGATAGATATTTTGTCCTCATAACCAAAGAATAAATTGTTATTTTATTTCTTCTCACTTGTATATAAAGATGGCCAGTGGAGTTCCACAGGGATTGATTCTGGGGCCAGTCTTGTTCAACATCTTCATCAACGACCTGGATGAGGGGACAGAGTGTACCCTCAGCAAGTTCCCCGATGACACCAAACTGGGAGGACTGGCTGATTCCTCAAAGGCTGTGCTGCCATTCAGCGGAACCTCAACCGGCTTGAGAGTTGGGCAGAGAGGAACCTCATGAGGTTCAACAAGGACAAGTGCAGAGTCCTGCATCTGGGAAGGAACAACCCCATGCACCAGTACAGGCTGGGGGTCGAACTGCTGAAGAGCTGCTCTGCAGAGAGAGACCTGGGAGTCCTGATTGATAATAAACTAACCATGAGCCAGCAATGTGCCCTCGTGGCCAACAAGGCCAATGGCATCCTGGGATGCATCAAGAAGAGTGTGGCCAGCAGGTCGAGGGAGGTTCTGCTCCCTCTCTACTCTGCCCTGGTGAGGCCTCATCTGGAGTCCTGTGTTCAGTTTTGGGCTCCTCAGCTCAAGAGGGACAGGGAGGTGCTGGAGAGAGTCCAGTGCAGGGCCATCAAGATGATCAAGGATATAGAAGATCTTTCATATGAGGAAAGGCTGTGGGAACTGGGGCTGTTTAGTCTGGAGAAGAGGAGATTGAGGGGTGATCTTATTAACATTTATAAATATCTAAAGGGTGGATGTCAGGAGGTTGGGACATCCCTCTTTTCTATAGTGGCTAACAACAGGACAAGGGGTAATGGGATGAAGCTGGAACACAAAAAGTTCCACTTAAACGTAAGAAAAACTATTTCACCGTGAGAATGACGGAGCCCTGGCACAGGCTGCCCAGGGGGCTTGTGGAGTCTCCTTCCTTGGTGGTCTTCAAGACCCGCCTGGACATGTTCCTATGTGACCTGATCTAGGTGAACCTGATTGTGCAGGGGGGTTGGACTAGATGATCTCTAAAGGTCCCTTCCAACCCCTACCATTCTATGATTCTATGTTTTTACAGATGGTGTTTGGTTTAGAGGTTGGGAATGATTTTGCCTGGTGTTGCTCTCTGTCCTTTTTATTCTCACTGTTCATAGGTCTTTGAATGTAAGTAACAAAGTGTGTATCACAAATTGAGGAGGGATTCCCAAGCTGCCTGAATGCCTGGTAGGAAACATTTATCAGGAATTCCTCCTGGTTTTGGGTTTTCTTTTAGATGCAAAATCTTACTGTTCATTTGTGTTGCTATAAATGCACACCCTAGAAAGACCCTTTACTAGAAAGTTGCTGATGGTATTTGTATTAACTTGAATGGCTGCTTTTGATTTGAGATGTAAAGTAAGGGTTGTGCACTGTGTACAGTTACAGAGGGCAAGCTGTTGCACTGTACCTCTAGTCTATAACTCCAGTCTATAATCTGTTTGTACGTGCTAGTAGAGCAGTGAAGGGAGGCTGGATTTTATTTTTTGTTTCCATTGATGTGTCTGATATGGCTTTCAGCTGTACTATTTCATTTTGGGCTTGAAAAGTAGTGTAATTATGTGGGAGGAGGTTCAGAGGGGTGAACACCCATGACTGATAGGCACGCTGGCCCCTGTGCCTGGGTGCCATGTGGGGTGATCCCCACTGCACCAGTGTACCTAAGTCCTGTGGCCTCCCACGCCAGTGTGTCTGGTATAGACTCAGAAGGGTGGACAGGAGATTTGAGTCAAAAAGATGTAGCCCATAAGGGACTGCATTGCTAAGGAGACAGTCAGCTTGGAGCTACCATGAACTGTGGTAGGGATAGTGCAAGCCTTAGCCCTACGTCCAGCTTCCTCTTTGTTGAACGGTCCCTGTTATCTCACAGCTCTGTTCACAGAGTGATAGACTCTTGCACGTGCAAAATAGTTTTCTACCTTTTGCCGTGCTGCTGCATTTGCATCAAGCTTTCATTGAGAACAAAATGAAAGGTGAGGAAGACTCACTTGCCACCTTGGCAGTGCTTCTGCACTGCATTGTAAATGGGTTGTAATAGGGAGGAAAAAACGCCCTGAAGTAAAACCAAAATCCTTACTTCAATATTTTTCTAGTGAAAAAGAAAGGGAAAGAGGAATATGTATGCTTTAGAAAGTCCCATTTCTGCCAGTGTTGTGTCTTGTGGGAAGAGGGGTTTTGGATCCTAGTCACAATGTGGGTGAGAAGGGTGGGTAGTGAGCTGACTTCCTGCTCTGTGCTCAGTGCAGGGAGCCGGGAGGCATACTCTGAGGCACTAGCTCAGCTGGAAGGCCAGGGAATGAGGCTGGGAACAAAGGAGCATCAGCCTGTGCAGACAGGGAGCCATCCAGCCCATCAGTGAACGGATTGGTTCCCCCCCCTCCCAAAGGTCTTTGTTTTTCTCATTGCAAAAGGAGGGGAGGGAAGGACACACCCCTGCCCCAAACATGATCTGCTTAAATCTTTTACCCCCTGAAAAGATTTCATTTTTATTTTGAACAAAAATATACACGAGTTCACATGGAATATTTTTTTCCCTTGCTTTAATTTTGCTAAGATCATTTTCTGTAAGAGAGGATGTTTCTATGTGTGGTGTGTGCATGTTTATGCATGTGAGAGAGCTTCATCAGCTTCATCTGCCCATAAGTACAAGGAGCTGACTGCTAGTCAGGTCCTCCCTTACAGGTAGAAATCATCAATAAAAGGCAGGCTGGCCAGTATTGCTCTGGCATGATACGTGTATGCAATATTTATTGGAGTTACATGATTCTGGCCCTAGGACAAATTTGAACCTGTCCATTAGTTTTTAAGACTGTCATTTGTGCTCTTGTTTCTTGTGTTCATTTTTAAATTTTTTTTTCTTTGTATGTGAGATCTATTTTTGAGCAGAAATTGCCTCAAACAGACCACATTTTTAATACTACTTAATAGACAGATTTATCAGAGAATACTGACTACCTTTACTTCCTTGAAGTTGAGCGCAAAGGTGTTCAGGATATGCTGGAAATTGTTGCCTGTAACAAAAGGAATTTCTTTTGCCTCAAATGTAGCTTTGGCATTTTGCTTCACTGATAACAACGAAGAGCAATAAAGATATAACTGCAGCCTTCAAGAAAGAGACTAGTAAAACATCATTGCTTTGAAGAAACTGTTACTTGATGAATTGTACTGAAAGACTGCAAAGCTTTCTCATTTTAGTTTCTTACACAACAAAACCCTTTTTGATCCCAAGATTTCTTAACTATTGAACTAAAACCCCAAAACCTTACATGGTCTTTAATTTCTGTTTCAGGAATATATGCCATTAAAACAACCAACCAAAAAACCAGTACACTGGAATCATAGATTTACCAGCTCTTCCACTTGACATGATCCAGAAGCCCACAAAGACTAGATGATGTGTAAATACATTTTATCAGAGACATGGGTAAAAATAGAAGGAAGTCAAGAAATTAACTGCTGTTGCTCAGAAATGATTGGATTAATTAATTTTAAAATAAGATAACAAGGCATCACTTTGGTACATGCAACAAGGCACAGCCATGGGCACCCCCCTGTGTGGGACTTGTAGCAGAGCACCTGGGGCATATCTCAGCCAGTCTCTATAACACCAGGTCTGCGAGGAGGGAGCTTGGTGCCCCTAAAATAAGGGGCAAGATGAGTAGCTGCCTAAAGCCATAGCAACCACTAGGCGAGAGACTTAGGTGGAATTACAGCCATCTGGATCTGTCATTTAGCCTTTCTGCGAATCAGTCCCCCATCTGTAAAAAGGTATGATTTGAGCTCTTCATAACTACACCTCCCCTTTCTGTTCTGCATGTCAGGACAGTGCCTTGTACAAAAAGGCCCTGATCTTGTTTGGTGTCTCTAATTATTACCATAATATGAAAAAAAACCCCATAGTGAAAGTAAGATTACAACCTCAAGGTCAGCTGCTTCTGTATTACACTCACCCTCTCCCACTGAAGCCTGTCAGGGTGTTACTGAACACAGAATTTGGCCTTTAAGGTTTCAGTGTACAATATGCACATCTTGTGCTGAGATTAAATATGAATATGTTTAAAGGTCTGCTTTCAATCCAAATTTTGAGGGCTTGCCAAAGTAGCAGAGATTGAGATAGGATCTTTTGTACTATTAATTGAAGGCTATGCTTTTATTTCCTTTAATTTTTTTTTTAAAGCCTCCCTTCTGCGGTGGAAGATATCTTGCTGCTGCTTGGATTGATTCCAAATACTGTTTTCCCCTTTAGCTAGAGCTGCAAAATGTGGTGGATTTGATTCCTTGCTAAGTATCTTTTGTTAAATACTCACAATTCAGAGTTGCAGATACCTTAAGGTGAAAGGGAAACCAGATCAAGATGCTATTAGCTGCCACTAGAAAGAAAACATGCCATAATGTCATATGAGTTAATAACTTTAAGTAGCCTGTAAGATGCTGCTGTGGAATTAAATGCTTAACAATAATTCAAAAACGGCTTACAGAAATTTAAGAATGTGGATCATTTAGTGTAGCTGAAATTATGCTCCTGGCATATATGTATGACACATGAGAGCACTTACCTGGAAATTTATTACCCAGCTCTGAGCAAACAAAGCATGACCTACATTTGACTAAAGTCAGCTGTCTCTGGCTAATCCTATGGGCTTCTTTTTATTAATGTCACAATTGCTAATGTGGTATAACATTGTCATTACTGAATAGCACAGCGGGATAAGCTGCAGCTGTTATTTCTCTTTCTATACCTACTAACTCATTAAATTTGAGTTTTGGGGAATACAAATTGTAAAGATTATTCAAATTCTGATTGAGAAATGGGACTACTGGGAAATTGATGGTATCTAAAGTAAAACTTTGAATCAAGGATTTCAGTGATTTTTGGGGTTTTTTCTTCTTTTATGGGAAAGGTTGGAAGGTTCACAATTGATTTTTTTTTTTTTTTTTTTTAAATTTCATTTCTTTTTCCTTGGCATTAGGCTCCAAATTGAACCCATGGTAGAATATCAAGAAAAGTAATAGAAAGATAGAAATTATTGCATAGTGGCTACTGTTCTTTTTGAAGGAAAGGGAAAATGCAAAGCTTGTGTAGAGAGAGCACCAAATGAACAAGTTTTGTGCCAAGAGGTCTGTAAAACACTAAGTATCCCACCGTACATTTAAATAGCATAATTTCCTCATTTAAAATAGAGATAAAATCTGTAGCATACATAGATGCAGGTCTTTGGGCTTTAGTATTTCCACAAAACACACATGGCAGAGAGAACTGACTGCTTGAAGAAAAGTTTCCAATTTGTCTGCTTCAGGACCAAGTGTTCCTTTTCCATTTAATTATGATAGACTTTTTCTGAGAGCCTTACTTCATGCCTACTCTCCTTCTCATCCTAATGGCTGGTTGAAAACATTTTAGAGAAAAATTAATATTTAGATTTTAGTGTGGAATCAGAATGAAACTGCTCTTTCCCTAAAACTTAATTTTTGCTTCCATCCAAAATTGTGACCTCTTACACAACCATGGTCAGGGATGACAGTTTCCAAAGCAAGGCCTTCCAATCTGGCTGAGGCACGGAAATGTGGCTGGCTGGGAGGAACACCTCAGGCCCAGGGGCCTCCTGGGCAGCTGGGCGGGCAGGCAGCCAGCTGTGCAGCCCTCACACTAACTCTGCAGGAGCCTGGTTGGGCGAGGAGGAGGCATTGCTGGGGCTTTCCCACACCCCAGCTATTTCCTGCTTGCTGTAAAGCCAATGGAAACTGTGTCAGCCAGCGCAAAGTTAGGTCAGTGCTCAGGGGTCAGGCTGCAGGGTGGATTTTAATGGAGCTAAGCTGATGGTTGCAGCTGAGGATCTGGCCATTAATTTCCATTCTATTGTTACAGTGGATAGGTTTATAAGCTAAATTCAGTGTGTGATCTGTTGCTGTATTATGGTTTTCAGGGGATTTACATCCCTTGACTTTTGTTGATGAACCTGGAGAAAGGCAGTTGTTTTTAAAGGGAAAAAAAGACCTGAGGGGAAGGGTTGCTGGGAGACCTGAAAACTGGTATATGGTCTTGTAATTGTGACAAGTGGCAGTTAGGCTAATATTAGAAGCTTGGTTGGGTCTGAATTCCTCAAATCAAGATTAAAACCCCCTGCATTCTTTAGATAAATTGGAATAAAAATGATGTCTTAGGTATTCAAGCACTTAATTAGTTTCTCTCCTCCTCTTTTCTCTGCCAACAGAAAAAAATGTTAACTTCTATATTCATGTTTAAAGGGTGATGTCAGCTTCTTGGCTGTTGCTGACTACTCCTGGGGATAGGTGGTCACACCTACAGTGGCTGCTCTCTACTTAGTACATGAATAAGATAGGTGCTCTGTAATGTCAATGAACTTAAAAAATTGGGAGGCAATATGGAGAAGAGGACTTGGATTCAGGCATAGCTACAGAGGTGGGATAATGTACTGAGCAATCTTTTCAGGTAATGGACGAAATTTGTTCATGGGAGTTCTTTTGAATCTAGTATCTGTGGTCTCTATGATCATTGTAATTACCATTCCCTAAAATTTCTCTTCCTGCAACAGTATTCCTTTTTGTCTTGCTCCAATCAAGTCAACCTCGGATTTCCCAAAAGTGAAGCCTTTTCCCCTAACTTCATTTCTTGCACAAACTTGGTCTCAGCCTACCCTCTCCTCTCCAGAAGGCTTGATCCCAGTTGCCGCCTTGATCTGCCTGTTAACTACTTCCACAAGCTGTAACCGTTACTCTAATACACCAGCTTTTAAAAATTGGGTTTGATGAGGGAGCTTGAGGGGGAGGCATAGAGGTTAGTATGAAGCGTAAGGGAGGAGATGCTGAGGTTGCTTGTGGAGTGAGGTTGGCCTGTTGTATGAGGAACTGTGTGTGAGAAGGGAGGAGAGGCTGTGCAGAATGATTCATATGGGAAATATGCCATGACCACACTGAAAACAAAACAATGTCAGCTCAAACTCTGATGGAATTTGTAGTGAGAAGAAATGGTTTTTCCTCTTTTATGAGTGGCTTGTGGTCTGTATGAGTAAGCTTGAAGCCTCAGCTTAATGCTTGGCAAGCTGGTGCCCACCACAGGCACTGGCATTTCTGTAGGAGGAAGACTTGGTGAGCTGAAAGTCCCTCCAGGGTATCACTTGGGAATGGTGTGACATGTGGAAATACTCATTGCTTTGTGGAAAATGAGGGTTTCAGGAACATAAACATGGGAATGCTAATGCATAATACAAATACATTTACTTTAAAAATTAGTTCAATATACTAAAAAAAAGAGAATTTTTAGAGGTTTTTTTAATAGTAATGCCACAGAACTTGTGTTAGCCACATGGCTATATGTGGAAATTAGCTTAAATATGCTTTGTAATACAAAATCTCCTCAGGACAGTCAAATGCTCCCCTTCCCCCTCCCTTGTTTTTCCTTTCCCTTTTAAAAATTTAAATCACTTCTCTCATTTCCTTCCTCCTCGTTATGGAAAATAAAGCAAGAGCATTTCCATGCAACACACAAAAGCAGTTCACTAATGGTGCTTGAAAGTGGAGACACACTCTGCATCTTGATTTTTTGTGTGGGTCTTAGGCTGAAGGAAACAGACTGCAGATCAGTTATGAAATGCACAGGTCTCATACAATCCTTTTCCCACCTCTGCCATAGGACTATTTCACTTAGAGCAGTTTCTTCACCAAATGAGTCCTTTCCCTTCCCTCTGATTAGTAGTTTGCTCCCTCTGTCTGTAACAATTGATAAAGCAAGGGCAACAGCAGAGCTAAATGTGGAAACATTATTTGGGATCTTTAGATGTGGCTATAGGAGAATGTATAATTACTCATGACTTTCTGAGAGTTAAAGTTACTAAGACCAGAAATCTCTGTGAGTTTGGCTTCATCTTCCTGAGAGCCAAAGGACTGAGTGATCAACTTATTTCTAATTTGTGCAATTTCAGACTTAGGAAACCTTGTGGATAACTGGACAATTGCTTGACAAAGACATGAAGTTCAAAAAGCTAAAATCTTTTAGGAATAGAGTACTGGATTTGAATGATAAGAGAAAGTATTTATTTTATTTTTCCTTTTTTTTTTTTTTTCTTTTGATGAGCTTTTCTAAGTTCTTACTTTTTAGTGGAAGAGGTGAGGTCAGTTTACTTCTACTTCCCTCCTGTCTGCTGTGCACTGTCTTTGACTTCCACAAAGTCTGTATGGGCTAAATGAGGAACTCAGAAAAGGAGCTATCCATGTAACCCTAGAAAAGAAGCTGGAGGCAGACATACCTGCCTGCATGCTTCCTGAATTTTATGGTTTCATTGCTTATACGTCCCATATAGGTATTTCAGGGAAGGTCACATTATTTTTCAGACATCACTTCTTCTTGTGGCCTGGTTACCACTGAAACAGCTCAGATGTGTACCCTCTGCTAGCTGATTTTCTCATGGTAGTGCGGAAAAAAACCCCATCCCACCAACAAATTAACTAAAATATGCAGAAGGAAAGGTTTCCATTAAGAAAAGGCAACTTCTTTAAACCAAGATCTGAGCTCTACCCATAATCAACCTAAATATTTATTGAGTATATTTATTAAAGGACTTAATTTATGATATGAGAAGTGAAAATGTATTGAAAAAACAAGTGAACTTAAAACTGAGCAGTTTCACCAGTGTTTCTTAACAGTATCAATGGAAAAGCAAGTGTGTGAGCCTGGTAAGTCATGCATGAGTAAACCAGCACATGGGAGTAGGAGAGGATCCTAGCCTTCAGCACCAAATTAAACCTGACTGAACAATATTCTACAGCATGCAAAACAACTTAAGAAGTTAAATGGCTGAGAAAAATAAATGCCCTTAACTTTCTTGTACTGATGTACTTGGAAGCATAAGATTTTTTTGTTTAAAAAATGCCATCTTTAATTTCCAGATATTCTTTTAAAAAGGCAGATAGATTCTCCCCGGGCTGCGGTTTAATATAAAAACCTCTTTATCAATTTTTCAAGGAATAAACCTGCACTGTGTCTTGTTATTTCTAGCTTGACAGACCAGAAGTTGTAAATCTTCAACATAATAGAATCCATTTTGCTGGATATTTCACCATGAGAAGGGCACCACTTTAATCAAGAGGCTATTTGAATTCATGTACGGCATTGTCCAAAGCTAACTGTTTAGAACAATTGATCTGTATCTGAACTTAAAACAGTTTTTTGGTGAACATGCAAATTAACTGCATCAAGTTATGAAAGTGCCCATTTGTGACTAATGGCAATTATCAGAGTAATGCTGCCTTTGTTCTCATTTCATTATCCTCAGAACTAATAATTCTTGCCCCATAGTGTAACATTGTATCTTTGGTAATGTTTCATTTTCTGTAAGAATAATAATGAAAGAGAAAACGCTGTGAAGAATAAGGAAGTTCTTTGTTATGCTCGGGAAAGATAAACGCTGCTGCTTGCCACGTGGAGGAGCTCAAGTATCAGGTTAGGAATTACCATTGCGGCCGGGAGAGCTCCTTCCCCGGCCAAGCTGGGCTGGAAAAGTAACTCCGGGGAATGCCCTGGCCTCGGTCTGACCCTGGGTGTGTGGATGAGATTGATGTAACTCTGTAGCAGTTATATATAAGACCATAACTTGGTCTGTGGTAGTGTTAATACTAACATGCCATATAGATCAGACAGACCTCAAAGCTGCTGGCACTGGTGCAAATCCTGACTTCTCTACACTGTAACTTCTCTGTAGTTGTATACCTGCTTCCACAACTTCTCCTCCTGCTATAACATATAACACTAATTAAGGTGAAAGAAAACAACTGAAGTTGCTAATAAACTTATTCCTACCGTACTGTACCATTCTGCACCTTAGCTTTAAGTAATGCAGATTCAGCTCCCAGATCCAGCTGTGCCAACAGGAGAGGTCATAGACCTGGAGCTATTTTCAGTCCCTTTCTGTTCTACCAAGAAAATATATATATATTTTTTTTTTTTTTTTTTTTTTTTTTTTTTTACTCCAGGGCTTTGCTAGTAGAACAGTTTGTGTGGAAATTCCTTAGTTATCTTCAGGAAAATCTGTCTGCATTAGGCAATGTAAGTGGCACCTGCAGTGTGGCAGGTGGAGCCCTTGGGCTGGTGGTGCTCCACAGGGCAATTTTCTGTGTTGGTGGATGGACCTAGTAGCAAGGGCCTTGGGCTGTGCAGGTCCTGGTCTGACCAGCGGGGCCATCTTGATACTCATTGACTGCGTAAGAGGTCCCTGTTTTCTGCCCCCCACCCTCAACCTCTTTCATGTAGGCTAGGTAGTGCTTGTAAACTAGAACACACCACCTCCGGTGAGGTAGAAAATGAAGAGAAATGAGTTGTAGTATGGATCCTGCAGAAGGGAATGGGAGAGAGGTTAGAGACCCCTGTGCAGCTTGTTTCTTAAAGCTAGGTCTTCATAACCTACTGACTCCACAAGCATGTTTACCCTCAGTTTAAAGTACCAGTTTCAGCTGATCTGTATGTCTCTGCCTGGTGTATATGAGGGATTGCCTGTGGGAGCAGCTCACCTGGCATCTCTCAGAGGCCACAGGTGGCTACAGTGAGGTGCCAGGTTGGATGCAGGGATGGGTAATGGACTGGGGAAAGAATAGCAATCTGAGGCCTTTGTTTTCTGTGACAGTTGTCTTGCACTGAGAATTTCTGGTTGAAAACAGTCTCTTTCCTCCCTTTGCCGTAATACAATAATGACTCACTCCTTTTATTATCAATCTTTACTGATGAGTTATTTCAGACTATTACTACTCCTCTCAGTACCATAAGGTGTAATTGCTTATTTCTCACCCTTCTAACCATGTTGTTGATAGTCAGCTGTGCAACTGGCACAGCTGAGAATCTTCCCTGTGCTGTAGGCACACATGTGCTTCTGGCGATGCCTAGACAGGAAAAACCAGCTCAGTGTGATGCATCTGAATTTTGGCATTTTTCCTTTTCTGACCCTCACTGGTGCTCTCAGTTGAGGTACTGCATGCTGGTGTAATAGAAGCCTAAAAGAGCTTTGGGGTTTTCCTTGCACTCCTGCTTCCTGCAGCTAGCTCATGAGCAGAACAGCAGCCTGTATGTTTTACAGGAAGAAAAAGGTAGTTTAAATTAGCCATTGCTCCTCCTTTTCAGCTCATTTTAAGTTACTGTGCAAGTTTTGTAGCATGACATGCTAAAACGATGAATCTCAGTCTTCTGAAGTTGATAATTAATGTAATATTCTGAAATGGCTTTGTTTTCATTCCAGACTCAATCGGTGAAAAAAAGGTCTAAGTTTTAAATTTATAATTAACTCTGAAGGACTTTGTGTTCTTTTAAATGTTTGGTTGGAAAGGCTATGATAAATGACATTAGTTACAACCAGCCTGACACAAGTAATTTCATTTTAATATACTTTTGACTCTGAAGAATGTGAAATTTCTTGACTTGTTTTATAGGAATGTCTTTCCTTATTTCCCGAGATTTAAAGCACAGAAAAACAGCTCATGGCCTTACTTTCTGAAATAGTTCAGAAATGTGACATGCATGATGGCTGCAAGAGTAGCTGCTGCTGCTCAAAGTTCAGCTGGAAGAGTGGCAGTAGGAATCACTTCTAAGAATCCAAAGTTTTTGTGTAAACTAGTACATCTTCCTGGCTATGGGTGTGAGTAAAGTGTGCCTTACTTGTAATAAGCTTAACATTATTCAAGAGTTTGAGCTGGAACTTGGGCTTAGAATGTTGATTCTGCAAAATCTAGGTTTGTACTCTTGCCTTTTTTCTGTATGCTGCAGTATTAGCAAATACAGTGAGTAAGCTAATTTTCTTAAAAATATGATAAATGCAGCAACATAGTACAGAACCTGTTCTAAATTAGTGCTTATGGGTGATAAATTATATATTTTTGAGTTGCTAGGGGCAGTACATAAAATGTGCAGCACCACCAATTGCAAACTGCTGTTTGCTTTAAAAAATAAATTGTTTGCAAACTTTTTTGCTGAATTTCAGTGAAATAATAATAAATTGCGGGAAAGGTACACATCCTTTTGATTAAAATACACAATCTTTGTATTAAAGTGCAGCAATAGACTGAGTAACATATACTGTTCAAGAAATGCAAGGTAGTCCTAATTCTATAGATCTGGGATGTTAGAAAGCTTAGGTTAGGCTGTAGGATCGCCTTGGAGAAAAGCAAAGTGATTCAAGTGTGCAGCTGAGCAAACAAAGGGCTCCACTTCTCTTGGTAGGAATTTGCATTGGTGGAATTGTGTGGGGAATAGGTGTGAGGAAATTTTGGCCAGAGAAGTGCCTTTTGCCTCTGCTTCTTGGCAGTTTAATCTAATTAAAATAAAGAAAGCTTTCCCAATATAGCTATCCTGTATAAATGTAAGAACTTCATAAAACCCTTCTCTCTTTACTTCAATCATTTAAGCAGCCCATAATGACTCTCAGGAAAAAGAATTAATCTTCACTTCAGTGCTGAAAGTCTTCAAATATGATAATTCTTGAGGGATTTTTTCAAAGTGCAGAGTTGTGCTGACCCTTTCGATCAAGTCATTAATGAAGCAGCTTTGTGATAAATAGTAGTGTGCTAATGACCTGCAGATGGGCTTTATAGAGAAAGGCATTGATCTCTTGGGATCAGTAAAGATGGTATTGCAGTTTTGCAAAGAATAAGGGTGTTAATACCTCTGTTCAAGATACAATCCATCTCGAACATTTAAAATCTCTACTGAAATCCCTCCTAAAGGGTCATTTAACACCTTTTGCCTCTTTACACTTATGCCTTGTTTCTATGTGCTGTAGAGAATTGCCCTTGTATGCAACAGCCACTGAAGTTATGGCTGCTCTGGAAGGATTTTTATTTTATTTTTTAATTAATGTTTGTAAGGCTCTTTGTGGTCCTCAAGGAGTAAAAATGCAAGGTTTTCTGTTCTTATTGTTCCAAATCTGGAATTTCCCCCCAGGCCTCCATTCTTTGGAAGTCAAGTGATATTGAAGAAGGGCAGCAGTCCAGCCAGTAAGCCTGGAACACCTGCCACTACATGGTACCTCCACAAATCTTGAACTCCAGCACTTTCAGTGACTTTGAGAGGATTTCAGTGAGAATTCCCACACAGGTGCTGTGTTGCCACGGTGTTCCTTTCTAGGTGTGTGCTTGTGGTTGTTACCTCATCTAGCAAGGGCCGTATCTGACCTTGGAAATACAGCAGAAAAAAATAGGATGAGAGTTCTTTGCTGCCTTGAACAGATAAATAGATCTTGGCTTTTTTTTTTTTTAAAAAAAAAATTTTCTCTCTTACACCTCTTATTCACTTTCTAAAAATTAGCTGTTACCTTCTTTGCAGTCTTGAAAACCTGGATGACTGTAACTTTATACAACCACGCTTCAAGGATTAAGTTTGTTTTTTCACTCCATTTCCTATTCAGCCTTTCTGTTACTCTTCAGACTGTTGGTTGTAGAAACTGAAGAGCTGTAAGTAAATGTCATTAGGACTTGACGGCTTTTCCATTTCACCTAACAATGTCTCTGTGTCCTCACTTTCTCTACCCCCAGTATAGGACCATCCCTCAGCAAAGCAAGAGATGTGTAAGATTCTTCTTTCAAAGGTGAAGGTAATTATAAACACCTTCATTCTTCTCAAAGGAAAGAAGTACTGTAGACTGCAGACTCTTTGAAGGCAATGCTCTGAGCAGAAGCTGTTGCAAAACTGGAATGGCTGTGAATTTGTCAACTTCTTTTGGTGAAACATTATTTTGGCTTTGTAGTTTAATTCTCCTCCTTCCCCTATAATCCTTGACTACATTTGAAGTAGGGGGAAGACAATATTGGAATATTTGAAGAGAACTGTATTTATCCATATAATTACATGAAGCAGCAGGAGTAGTGCTTTTATAATGTGAGAGAGTGATTGACTAAAACTTTTTAAAAATCTTAAGTCTTTAAATGTAGAATCATAGAATTGTTTCAGTTGGAAAAGACCTTTGAGATCATTGAGTTCAGCCTCTGTCCCAGCCCTTTCAGCCACTAGACCATTTCCCTAAGTGCAACATCTAACTGTCTCTTAAACACCTCCATGGACAGTGACTCCAGCATCTCCCCGGGCAGCCCGTTCCAGTGCCTGACAGCCCTTGCAGTAAAGAAATTCCTCTTCATATCCAGCCTGGACCTCCCCTGGCGCAACTTGAGGCTGTTTCCTCTTGTTCTATTGATTGTTATTAGGGAAAGCAGACTGACCCCTGCCTCACTACGATTTCCTTTCAGGTAGTTGTAGAGAGTGATAAGGCCTCCCATAAGCCTCTCAGCTGTTCCTCATATGAAACATGCTCCAAATCCTTTATTGGCTTGGTAACCTGCCTCTGTATCCTCTCCAGCACCTCAATGTCCTTCTTGTAGAGAGGGGCCCAAAACTGGACACAGTATTCGAGGTGTGGCCTCACCAAAGCTGAGTACAGGGCAATGATCACCTCCCTACTGCTGACAACACTATTCCTGATACAGGCCAGGATGCCATTGGCCTTCTTGGCCACCTGGGCGCACTGCTGGCTCATGTTCAGCTGCTGTCACTCAACAGGTCAGTCTCTGCCTGGCAGCTTTCCAGCCCCTTCTCCCCAAGCCTGTAGCACTGCTGGGGATTATGGCCCAAGTGCTGGACCTGGAACTTGGCCTTATTGAAACTCATGGAACTGGTTTTGGCTCAGCCATCCAGCCTATCTAGATCTCTCTGTAGAGAGATCGACGTTTCCACCCTGCTTGGTGACATCTGCAAACTTACTAAGAGCGCACTCTGTCCTCTCATCAGATCATTAATAAAAATGTTAAACAAACAGTAATGGCCCCGGTATTGAGCCCTGGGGGACAACACTCATGACTGGCCACCAACCGAGTTTAATTCCATTGACCACAACTCATCGGACCCAACCATCTAATCAATTTTTCACCCAGGAAAGTGTATGCCCATCCAAGCCAAGAACAGCCAATTTCTCTAAGACAACGGTGTGAGAAACAGTGTCTAATGCCTTACTAAAGTCAAGGCAGACAATATCGACAGCTTTTCATTCATCCAACAAGCAGGTCACCCTGTCAGAGAAGGCGATGAGGTTTGTTAAATAGGACCTGCCCTTCATAAACCCATGCTGACTGGGCCTGATCACCTGGTTGTCCTGCATGTGCTGCATAACAGAACTGAGGATGTTCTGCTCCATCAGCTTCCCAGGTACTGAAGTCAAACTGACAAGCCTGTAATTTCCTGGATCATCCTTCTGTGCCTTCCTCTATATAGGTGTTATATTGGCTGATTTCCAATCAGATGGGACCTCCCCAGTCAGCCAGGACTGCTGATAAATGATGGATGGTGGCTCGGTGAGCATCCCTGACAGTTTCCTCAGTGCTCTAGGATGTAGCCCATCCAGTCCCATAGATTTGTGCACATCAGTGTGGAGCAGCAGGTCACTGCCCATCTCCTCCTGAATTGTAGGGGGAATGTTTTGCTCCTTGCCTCTGTTTCTTGGCTTGGGGGGCTGACTTTCTCTGGTGGAAATGCTCCTATTACTAAAGACTGAGGCAAAGAAAGCATTAAGTACCTCAGCTTTATTCTTGCCTTATATTACCAGATTTCCTTCTGAATCTAATAGGGGATGGAGGCTCTCCCTGGTCTTCCTGTTATTGTTAATGTATTTATAGAAACTTTTCTTATTACTCTTTACCTCTAAAGCCAGTTTGACTCCTAGCTGGGATTTTTACTTTCCAATTAACTCCCTACATAACCTAACAGCGTTCCTGTACTCATTGTGAGTGGTCTGCCCCTTCTTCCACAGTCCATAAACTTGCTTTTCTCCCCTGATTTTATAGATCCTTAATAACTGATCTGGCTCTCTTCAGAGGCAAAATGTCCATAAATCTTGGAGACCGGAACCTTAAGACCTTTTTAAACAAAGGTGTGGTTTTTCAGTGCCCTAAGTCTCAAATTCATGTGCCTGAGAATAGAGAGGAAAAATCCAGACATTTATTCAGATGTTCTTACTCTGCATTCTCTTACAGACTTGGATAGATTGTACAATTGCAGAATGACAAGAATAAAACTTTCCAAGCCTGTAAAGCAGATGAAATACCTTTGAGGACCTACCCTGGTCTCTCCTAGACTAGATGAAATAGTGCATGATTAGAATATTTATAATCACTGATGAGAAGTAGGAATAATAATATTCACTAGCTGCAGTAATCTTTAACTTCCCTGCAAGTCAAAATGCCTATTAAAGTAGTTATATCATGTGGAGTGCTAATATAATACACAAGGATTATTGTGGGCAGGAAAGCTTTTAAAATAATGTCTCAGTCTACAATTTTTCTCTTTGTCTGAGAACAAGATCTTACTTTGCTTCCAGATGTAAATCCTACTTAGACGAAATGCCTTGGGAAAGCCACATTTCAAGGTACTATCCTCTGTCTCTTTCTAGTGTTAAAATGTACTTAGAAAACATTATGAAAACTAATGGAGAAGATTTTTCAAACATTAATGACACTTATTTTCTTTACTAATTGCTGAAAGGCTTTGCAGTGAACCTGTACATTTTAACTTCAAATACTTGCAGCCTTTCTTTGAGTTGAGTGAAGATATTTACTCTTTTCTAGGATATGGTTAAGTTTCAGCTGCCCCTTTGAAGTGCTGTTTAAGGTTGTAATCTTTCAAGCAGTCTGGCAAAAGCTCAGCTGGAGCTGCACCAGGACAACTTGCAGGGTGAAAGCCACTGTAGCACTTCAGTTAAGTCTAATGGGGAAATGAGAAAGCCCTCAGATCCAGCAGAGATGTCAAGAAATGGGAAAGGTTTCAAAATTCTCTTGCCTCCTTCCAGCCATCCTCAAGAACCTGCTTTGTGAGGAGTTGTCTTTGACTAAGATTTTTTTCAAAGCCTTTTCTGCTTTTTCAGAATAAGAGTTTCCAAGAAAAACACTGTGTAGGCTGAGAGACATGCCAAAATTAGGAGTTAACAATGTTGTGTTATGGATATTATGACTTTACTCTTAAAATGCTTCCAGTAAACTCTTGTTCAGTCAGCTTTAGTCTTCATGTGATACCAGTTTCTAGAAATCCAGCTTTATATTCCTTTGATAGTCTTGTAAAAATCTTCCCCTCTTCTATCTTTTCTATATACTGCCTCTGAGGGTTTAGTCCTGCAAGATGCTGAATGTACTGGATGTACTTAGAGTCGGAAAAAAATCTTACATGCATTGATTGTTACTCACACTGACTACTTATCATATGCTAGGCACTTCACAGGCACAGAAGTTAAAGATGTCATTCCAGGTGTCTCTCCACACACTTTAACAGTATATATGTCAGTGGTACTCTTTTTGTTCCTGAAATTACATACATACTTTACTGCACTGGGACTGAGATGCTCAGCAGTTTTCAAAATTGTGGTCTTGAAGATGATCCATGGTGTGAGGTTTTGTATATCTACCCAGAAAATGCTTTATTCACAGATTACATAAAACAGAAAGTGAGTTCCTGGTAGAGTAAGCAACCACAGACTCCACTACGCAGTCCACAACTGCTGCTATGCACCAGCTGCCAGTTCCTGCCCTCAGAAAATTAACCATAGCACTGAAAAGCACAGTGGGGAGAGGAAAAGAGCCTGGCTCTTATCAGGGAAGGAGGCTTCTGTTTATATTGTAAATGCGTTTTTTTTTCTGAGGAAGAAAGATACACGATGTGACCAATGTTTGCCAAATAGGACAGACAAAGAGATTTACAGAGCAAGGATATCTTATACAGTTTGGTTGCTCACTTTTTAGCAGATGAAATCCAGGGGATTAGGTGATTGCATTTGAGTTTCATCTTAGTGACTCAAAATTACTGTAATACTCTCCTTTAATTTATGGAATATCTTTGTTATACGTTGCTCCTTCAGTTTTCCAATAGAAAATAATTTTTAGTGTTTCTGTGTCTACAGCTTTTTTAACGAGTTGACCATAAATCCCTTCTCTAACACTGTGCACTTTGTAGTGCCAGTGATTTATCATAGGGATAATTTTATAACTTCAGTCACATGAGGACTCAGGTTATAAACTGTATCTTTGCTCTAAATCTTCAATAGTTTGTTCTGACCAAGCTCACTGCAGCACTTCCAGTTCCCTCATGAATTTGCTTTAGAGTAAGTTGAGCAATGCAATTTTTATACTTGCCTTCACTGATATCACAGCGAACAAACGGAGAGAGAGGAATAGTATCCTATGCTTTTATAATTTTATTTTTGATGAGAACTTTGTTCTTAGCCAATGTTTCTGCTCAAGACAACTAACTTTCATTAAAACATTAAGGTTTGCTTATCAAGAATTTGTGTGTATTTATCCTGCAAGCTGAAGTATTCTGACTTCCTTTTTTTCTGGTAGTACACTCTGTGAGCTGATTTAAGAAAAAATTATTTCTGCAGAAAGAAAACTTATCATTGCAGTTTCAAGGATACTTCAAAGTACTTAAGTCTTTAAAAAATGACATAATGCAAGTTGGCTAAGATGTAGTATCTGTGTTGGAATGCCCATTTGTGAATAGTCCAGTGGATATGGAGTCCTGGAGTCCTTTCCATGGCTCTTTACACCATCCAAGCATAATGCAACTCCTTGTTTGCATCACCTTACATTAGTATAGCATGCAAATCTTCAAGTCCAGATTTGCATCCTTTCTGATCATTTAAAGAGAAGACAACTTTCCTTCCAAAGTATTTTGTATCTCTATACCAGTCAATTGTAAAGCGTCTCAAGGGGCAGCTTTTATAATCTTAATGCGCTACTTGCACAACCCATACTCTTGATACATAATGTTTTAAACAGCAGAAAGAGCTGTGCTCTGCGATACTGAGGTTTCTACAAAGAAGAGTCATGTTTATGACATTGGGCATATTTAAACTACTTATCCTATATATCTGTTTAAACTGATGTAAGTAAAATAAGCAGTTACTGAAGACAGACGGTAAATCTGACATTCTTTCAGGGCCTTGAGCAATCAGTTAGTGCCAGTGCAGAGTCATGGAACTAATTTTAAAGTAATCAGTTTATGTCAAGTCTTTCTTAATGTACTTGCAGGTCTAGTGGTAATAGAGGAGAAAAAGATAGCAATAGCTCATCTGGGAACGACTCTATTATGTAGAGTAATCTGAAGCTATACAGAAAAACATACTGTGAGCAGGAGTGGTCTCTAGAGGTTTGCTTTTTAAAAAAAAATAATCTTGAAAGGCACAGCTTTCTTACCACTGAAAAGGTTTTACATCAGATAGTTAATCCAAATGCGAGGTATTTATCTTAATCTTGCTCTTTTCAACTTCAGTGACACCATTTTGCCACTGAGTGGGAGTAAGGTTAGAACAGTGCTGAACATTTTTGACAGTTTTTTTCAAGCTAGTAATTTCCTGGATTTGTAAGAACACTACCTGCTTGGCACAAAGAAATCATACATTTCAAACTAGCTCTTGAGTATTTCATTAAGGCAAGCATTTTAAAATATTTCATTAAAGCTACCTAGATCTCTGCTTATGATTTAAATAGAAGCAAGACTGCCCTTTGACACTAGAGTACTTAGTGTGCTACCACAGGTCACAATATATTGGTTTTAGTTGTCTCTTTCTCTGGTGTTGTCATTTGTCTCCTCCTTTTCTGCACTTTAATTGAGACCCAGGGGCTATTCAGGAGTGAGTCTAGATTAGCATTTCTGTCAGTCTGGAAGTCCTATGATCTGATATCATTTTGTTCACTCAGTCTGATAGTCGCTTCTGGTGTCTCGTTAGCCTTGTGCAGGGCTCGGAGCTTCTTGAAATTGATGAAACTGGAATAGTTCTCAGTTGTTTGTGTTAGAATGAGTTGCTAAGCTCATGTATCATCACCCTTCCCAGTGGTTTCAAGGAGCAAAGACTTGCTGGGGTTGAGCAATAAGGCGTATGGCAAGTCCTGCACCCTTAGTGATGCTCTCATATACCTGTGCTGACCAGCCTGTATATTCCTGCACCTTTGCAAAAAGGATAAAGGGAACTTTACTAAATTTTATAGTAAAGATTTTACTAAATTTATAGTAAAGAAACTTAGTAAATTTTATTTATTATATATAATAGCAACATGAAATACATGGAGAAGGCATGTAAAATGGTGACTGAATGGATGTATGGAATTCTTTATCACTTAGTATTTGAAACCAAGATAATAGTGACAAAACAGCCATGGATGTTCCAGGTGCTGAGTTAAGCGGATTACTGTTGTCTTCAATTTAAAATGAATTCTTCTCTTCAACATAACTCTACATTTACTTGAGCCTTGATTTTCTGCAATGAAAGCTGTGTTTGCATGTTAAGCTATTAGAAGTCTGATGAATTGCTTGCCACTGCTTCTAATTTGTAGCCTACACTAAAGTTGTTCTGCCTTGAAACATTACATCAAGAAAATTTCAGGAGAAGTGGGATGAGAGAGAGAAAAGTCCAAGAATTTTTGTATTATGGAAAGAAGCTGAGAGATATAAGAGGACACAGAGTGTACATGTATTTCTGGTAAAGCCCTTAAATCTTCAGTTTGATAGATATCTTCATTCACATGCTTGCTGCCAATAGCACATAACAGTTATAAGTTCTTTATCTTTTTCCTCAGTTTTTAACCTGTTTAGGATGTGTATGGGGATGCATCTAAGATATTGTCTGAAGGGAACTGAGGTTTATCTTCAACTGCAAAGACTATGAGCCTCCGAAGACAGGAGCTAATGGGATGGTGACATTTGGCTTTGAATTTGAATTTTGAAGGCCACTTCTGATAGGTAGGCTGGTGCAAAACAAACTAGAATGTGAATTTACAGTGTCCTACCTACTCTATGCTAATTGCTCCTTTTCATACTTTGGTATACTTGAAGGAAGGGATTCCATCCAAAGCAACCTTGACAGGCTTGAGAAGTGAGCCAATGTGAACTTCATGAAGTTCAGCAAAGGCCAAGTGCAAGGTCATGCCATCTGGGTTATGGCAATCCCCAATATCAGCACACTGAGGGAGTGAATGAATTGAGAGAAGCCCTGTGGAGAAGGGCTTGAGGATACTGGTGGATGAAAAATGGACATAAGCCAACAATGTGTGGCCAGAAAGCCAGTGGTGTCCTGGACTGTGTAATGAGAAGCACGGACAGCAGGCTGAGGGAAGTGATCCAGCCCCTCTACTCTGCTCTGGTGAGACACCACCTGAAGTACTGTGTCCAGCTCTGGGTTTTCCAGCAAAAAGAAGACATGGACCTATTAGAGCAGATCCTGAATAGGGCCATGAAAATGATCAGAGGGATGGAATGCTTTTCCTACAAATAAAACCTGAGAGCTGAGGTGGCTCAGCCTGCAGAAGAGAGGGCTCCAAGGAGACCTTATTGGTCCTTAAAGAGGGCTTGTAAGAGAGAGAGAGACTTTTTACCAGGGCTTGTACTGAAAGGGTAAGGTGTGATAGATTTAAACCAAAAGAGAGTAGATTCAGACTAGATATAAGGAAGAAATTCTTTATGATGAGAGCAGCAAAACACTGTCACAGGTTGTGCAGAGAGGTAGTAGGTGCCCATCACAGGAAACAGTCAAGGTCGGGTTGGACAAGTCTTTGAACAACCAAATTTAGTGGAAGATGTCCCTGCCCGTAGTAGTGGAGTTGGCTTAAATCACCTTTAAGTATCTCTTCCAACCCAAACTATTCTATGATTCTGTATTCATATAACTTGCACAAAGGTAAGTAGCAACTAATGTAGGTTTATTTAATTCCCTGTATTCTGTGGCTTTTAAGCTTATCCTAAGAAAGATGTTTCTTGGAATTTTATTGAAAAGTGAATATAGGCAGGAGGAAATGGCTGATGCAAGGACTGTGAATGGAGCAGGCAGGACTAAGTCAGCTGCAGATGGGAGAAGACACCGATAGTTTTGAGGATCAGTGATCAGGAGCAGAAGGCAGCCATGGCTTGTGGGAACTGCCAACTGATGCAGAAACAGAAGTTTGCTATACCAACTTAATGAACATTAGCTTTGTGGGGTAAAGAAGCCTTAAATGACTAAAGCTAAGTCATGTACACATAAAAGCTGTTTAGAGCTTCATTCTTCCAGATTATAAATCATGAGAGCTAGTTTTATATCTGGAACTTTGAAAAACAAAAAGAAATGAAACCATCCCCATTTTTGCTACTTCTCCAAGTGACTGCAGTATGTCATTTACTAAATCAATGTAAATGAGTGCTGACTTCAGTGTTTTCTCACTTAGCTATGAAAGTATTGAATGTTTCTTCAGTGGGGTTTTATTGAAGTTTACCAGCTGGAAAGAAGAGAAGCTGCAGCTCCAGATACTTGCCGTCAGCTGTGCTGCACATTTCCAGAGACTTCTGGATCCTTCTTTGGTGTATTTGTCCTATACATAGCTCTTGAGGACTGCCTACACTCTCATTATCCTATTATTTTTTTCTCCTTTTATGGCTTTACAAGCTGAATGAATGGCTAAGGTCAGTATCAAACCCAGAGAGGCTGTAAAAGCCACTGCTACAGCTTGACAGAAGGTCAAACTTCATTTTTTGAAGAGGAGGTAATTTGAAAGTGCTGATATTTGTTCACATGTAGGAAAAAAGATGGAGTCTATATTGCGAAGATATTATATTATTTCCCTTCCCAAGATCTTGCAATAAATGCCATATACAAATCAGTGAGTGAGGCACAGCTGTTATTCTAATACATTAACACAGAGCAAGTATTTTCAGAAGTATCCATTGGAGGACACTATAACACAATGAATCACAGGAAGTATGGTAATTCTACTTTTTTTAAAAAAATCCACATTTCCCTTTTAAAGAGGAAAAAATGAAAGTAGAATGTGTTTTTGTTTACATAACACAGTTTGAAAATCTGCTATTACCTGACTGGTTTTCTCTGTCACACCTTCTATAGTTCCATTACTGCTTGGCTTTTGTTTCTGAGACTGTTCAGAGGTACTTACTCTCTGGCTTCTTGTATAATCACTTGTTCTAATTTTAGACAATACCCAGATGGGTTTGAGCTTTTCTATTCATTTTTCATTTTTTACCTTTTCATCTTTTAATCACTGGTGTTACATTAGCTTTTGTATCTCATTTATATTCCAAATGGTTATGTGGTTGGTTGACCCTGGATGGACACCAGGTGCCCACCAAAGCCACTCAATCATTCCCCCCCTCCTCAACTGGACAGGGGAAAGAAAATATAGCAAAAGGCTCATGAGTCAAGTTAAGGACAGGAAGGAGTCACTCATCAATTATTATCATGGGAAAAACAGACTTGACTTGAGGATATTAACTTAATTTATTACCAATCAAATTAGAGTAGGATAGTGAGAAATAAAACCAAACATTAAAAACACTTTCTCCGCACCCCTCTCTTCTTCCTTGGGCTCAACTTCACTCCTGATTTTCCCTACTTTCTCCCCTCCAGCAATGCAGTGGGATGGGGAATGGAAGTTGTGGTCAGTTCAATATATATTGTTTCTACTTCTCTTTCGTCATCGGGAGGAGGACTATTTACATCCTTTTGTTGCTCCAGCATGGGATTCCTCCCATGGGAGAGCCATTGACAAACATCTGCAATGGCAATCTCTGGTGTATTAGAAAGTTTGTGGGCAGTAGGTCGAGAGAGGTTCTCCTCTTCTCTGCCCTGGTGAGATCACATCTGGAGTATTGTGTTCAGTTCTGGGTCCCTCAGTTCAAGAAGGACAGGGATCTGACAGAGACAGTCTAGCACAGGGCCCTCAAGGTGATCAGGGGACTGGAGCATCTTCCTTATGATGAAAGGTTGAGGGAGCTGGGACTCTTTAGCTTAGAGAAGAGGAGATTGAGGGGTGACCTCATTAATATTTACAAATACGTAAAGGGTGGATGTCAGGAGGATGGAGCCAGACTGTTCTCAATGATGGCCAATGACAGGACAAGGGGAAATGGGAACAAGCTGGAACATAAGAGGTTCCAAAGAAACATGTTGTGGTTTTGCCCAGCCAACAATGAAGCAACACGATAGTCTCTTGCTCACTGCCCCCTACCCACCTCCACCCTCCTTATGATGGTGGAGGCCCCAGTGAGATAGGAGGAAAAAAGATAACCAAGGTTGTTGTGGATTGAGACAAGGACAGGGAGGGCTCACTGTCAATTACAGTTCCAGGCAAAACAGACTCCAGTACTCGACTTAGAGACAAAAGAAAGGAAAGTTTATTCTACTACCTATAAGAAACAGAATGGAACAAAAACCAAAACCAGGACAGGATGATGAGAAAAGTTCAACCAACACTTTAAGATCTCCCTATCCCCATCTCTCACTTCTTCCTGGGCCCAGCTCACAGCTCCAGGTATCTCTACCTCCTCCCACTCCAATGCCTTGTGGGGGCAGGGAATGGAGTATGTGGTCAGTCTCTCACAGATGGGCTTTGCCACTTCTCTCTTCTCAGATGAGGACGACTCCTGGCATTCTTCCCCTGCTCTGATACGGGGTCCTTCCAAGAGGACACAGTCCTTAATGAACTTCCCTGGTGTGGGTTCCTCCCAGCAGCTGTGACTTCTGCCGATAGAGGGTCCCTCACATAGGACATGACCTTCTCTGGGCATAGTCACTGCCTCTGGCATGGAGTCTTTTGTTAAGTGCAAACAAATCTCTCTGTTTCACCAGTCCTCTCCACAGGATACAGGGGAGTCTCTACTCCAGCACACCTCCTTCTCTCTTCCCTCACTGACCTTGGGGTCCACATGGTTGCTTCTCTCTCTCTTCTACCTCCTTGCACAAGCACCACCCTCCTCTTTTGGCTTCTTCTTCTTAAAAAAAGTGATCGTGGAGATGTCTAATTATCTCAGTCCCAGCAGTGGGTCTGGATCAGAGCTGGGGAGAGTTTTGAGCAACTTCCTACAGGAGCCATTTTTACAGCCCCTTCCCCATTACCAGAAAGAGCTTCACACAAAACCATAAGTATAATGAAAAACTGTTTTACTGTGAGGAGGACAGAGCGCTGGAACAGGCTGCCCAGATGGGTTGTGGCGTTGTCTTCTCTGGAAGTGTTTGAAACCCACTTGGATTAGTTTCTGTGTGACTTACTCTAGGTGGTCCTGCTCTGGCAGGGGGGTTGGACTAGATCATCTTTTGAGGTCCCTTCCAACTCCTAAGATTCTGTGAGTCTTTCCCATAGGCTGCAGTTCTTCATAAACTACTGCAATAGGGGTCTATCATAGAATGGTAGGGGTTGGAAGGGACCTTTAGAGATCATCTAGTCTAACCCCCCTGCTGTAGCAGGTCCACCTAGATCAGGTCCACACAGGAACACATCCAGGTGTTTGAAGACCTCTAGAGAAAGACACTCCACAACCCCCGTAGGAAGCTTGTTTCAGTGCTATGTCCCCCTCACAGTGAAATAGTTTTTACTTATGTTTAAATGGATTTTTTTGTTTTCCAGCTTCACCCCATTACCCCTTCTTCTGTCTTTGTCCTATCCATGGGCTGCAGTCCTTCAGGAGCAGACTGCTCCAGCGTGTGTACCCCATGGGGTCATAAGTCCTGTCTACTTCAGCACGGGCTCTTCTCTGTTGATGGTTTCACATCTGCCAGCAGTCTGCTCTAGCATAGCATTTCTTTGTGGTCCCAGCCTCTTTCTATATAATAGTAACTGATTTTATAAATAATTCCACTGAATATTGCTTTTCACTCCTCATTTTTGTGTAGCGTCAAGGAAGTATTTTTACATTTAAATGACCTTTATACAACTGCAGGTTTAGTTCCTAGTTTAGTTTAAAGGGCAAACTAATGCTTTGCAAAGTTCAGAAATCAACGCATGTACACACACAGAGAAACCATGATCTCACATGACATTTCCATTTTATTGCACACACATTTAACCATAGATCACAAACTTGAATTAACATTTTGTGTTTCCATTTTCTTGTTACGTTGCATGCAGTGTCTATGTCTCTGCTTATGCTTGTTTGCAAAGCCCAGAAACTGTATTTAATTGTTTTAAATTGTAATGTTGAGAAAGAAATACTGATGCAGGGATTTTCTATTTAAAAGGTGGATTTACAGTGATGTATCTGATTAATTTATTCCTATACTCTAGTGCTGCCCTTCTCAAATGGTTTCCTGATGCCTATTCTAGATATCAAAGCATTTAATAATAGATTGGATCAGATAATAATTTGTAAAGACAGGATCTGGTATTATTTAGTAAGAGCCACTATTACTATACTTAATTCTAGTCAATGTGGTACCTCACCATCTTGTACAATCTTACAGGGAAAGCCTGCTAAGAGAGCTATTTGTCACAAACAACTGTCACCTAATTTTTGTTGTGCAAAGGAGAAAGATGAATGAATAACCTTTGTGTTATTGAAATGGTGTGTATGTAAGCAAAGCAGTCAAATTGCTGAGATTTAACCTGTCTACAATGGTGCAGACTGGTCCCTTGCTACTCAGTTCAGGTGGTGTCTTTCTCTTCTGATTGTCTCGCTGGTTTCCCTGGCTCTAAGTAGTGTTTAACATCATTCAGGTAGCCCAGCCTGGTGTAATGTTTGTATTTCACATTTAGAAAAGAAGTAGGAATTGAATAATACCAAATAGAAGCTCAAATAATCTAAATGAGATACATGTGAAATGGTTAGAGATCCCTAAAACAGTCTTCTAATTTGTATTTGAGACTAAAAAGTGTAGCATGTTTCCAAGTTTTTGTGACTGTTTTCTTTGAGGAGTTATTTAAACTCTACTTTTGACAACTATAATTATTATCCAAATTGCCTAATACCACGAAATCACTGCAGCTTCCAGGAGCCTTTAACCTCTATTATGGTAACTCCAGTTCATGCTCATCTGCAATTCATCAGATGTGTCAAGTCTTATGGGCTTTGGAGCCCACAGATGGAATTGAATTCTGCCTTTACGTTGATGATAAATTGCTAATGAGTTCAATATAAGCAGCCTGAAGAGAGATAGTGACTGTCTCAGATTTGCCACTTCTAGCCATGAACATTAATACTCAGTATGACTAAGGACTTTAGTTAAAATTAAAGATTATTTGATTCTAATGAAAGTCAGGAACAGTTCTCCTTAGTTGTGTTCCAAGTTGTAAATAGTTTGAGTTGTTTCAAACCTAGACTACCTACCATGCTTGAATTCCTCTTGCTTATGCACAATGGGTTCCTGAAATGAATGCTTTTTAAAACCAGATGTCATAAAATTAATATAAAGAGGCATAAAGATCAGGTGGGTATTCAGAGCTGAACTGAATTTAATTCCAGGACAATAAATTGGAGGATAATTGGCATAAGATAGTAGTATTTTTTCACTGTCCTTTCTACAAAATGCGGTAGCTACAACTTACAGAGTATCCCTTGAATACTGGAGTTCTCTTTTCTCCACAGATGTCTGTGAAGTTGCAGAGGCAGAAACCTGCAAACCATGCATAGCTCTTTGAAGAGATAAGAAATGTGCTCTACCTCTGCATCTATCCTGTTGTGAAATTTTGTGTTATTTTGCATGTGAGAAAGTGACTGCACAAGGACTTGACATGCACGTGACGTATGATGACTTAGTTTGCTCTGCCATCACTCCATTGTAGGTTAAGTTTACTCATAGAGCAAAACAGATCTGCCATAGCAGATCCCATCTATGTCAGCAGAAAGACATTCTTCTAAGGGAGGACTTTAATATGCTGTGACTGGGAGTTGCTGCTAGCACAGGGCCTGCCAACAGTCCTGCAATAAGCAACCACCAGAAAAACTATTTAGAATGAATCAGCTCTTACAGACAATGTTTCTTAGTATGTGTGATGGAAGGAGAAAGTTAAATAAATATGATTTGGAAGAACAAGTATAGCTGCTGAATGTCCCAAGTAGCTACTGAAGGGAATTCACTACTAGTGCTTTATCTCGGGGCTTGCTCTCTCTTCCTTTCCCCCAGGTCTTTTCTGAAAGAATTTTCTAAGATTAAGAAGGCTCTACTTACATGTAGACTTACAGTAATGTTATTTTATTAAGTTGTAGCTGTGTTGACTCCAGCAAAGTACAGTAATTCTTGTCTGTGAACACTAATTTTAGGCCCTCCAGTATCTCTGTTACCAGTTCCTGTTCTTGTTCATTAGTTTCACAGTAAAAATTGTCTTCTGAAAAGTGCTGATACTGGGCCAAGATTTGAGTCTGATAAGTAGCACAGCTGTGCTCAGGTTAATTTTAGTGACTTAATTCCATCAGCGCAAGGTGTTACTGATCCAGGCTCTGCTGATAGCCAGGTATGTATGAACGTAGCATAATGTGCTTGTTGCCCTCTGAGCACAGTCGGAAGAGTTAAAGGCAAATTCTAGCCTCAGCTTGGAACTTCTTGACTCCTCTGAGTGTAAGTCAGATCATTTCAGGATAGGTTTTTTTGTGATTCATTATGTTAGAAATTCACTCTGACAGGTCTATCAGATAAGATCACATTCCTTCAGTGATATCAGAAGCTAAGAGTTTTATATTTCTGAGACTTGTTTTTAGATAGGGTATCAGAAGAAAATTAACCTCTTTTTTTACTTACTGGCTATTTTCCTTGGATTCATCTTAGAAAAATTGAACAGGACACTTTCAGCTATTTTTTACTTGAAAACCTTATGTACAGAGAAAATATAAGTTGTGTAGTATCATAAATAGCCTATACTTTAATGCCAAAATATGTAAGATGAGGAGAAAACCATGGTGAAATTAAAATAAAATCAGTCCAAATGCATCACATCCGTGGTTGTGTTTCTATTTTATACCGTTGCAAACAAACCCTTAGTTCATCAGATAATAACATCTGTTAACTGTGGAAAAAAAAGTGCCCATTTTTTCCAGGTATCTTTAGTATTCAGTAATTCTCCCAGAATGAGCAACTGAATACATTCCACCCACAAAAAACCCCATGTGTTCACATGCAATGACAAATGAAATTTTTCTGCCTGAAAACACTGAAGTTCAAAGATTTTAGGTTTGAAGAAGCAGTTTTTGGGGTGCGAGGTCAGGAAGGCAGTGAAGAAGACAAAGTTTATGTGATGTTATAGAAAAGGTACAGGGCAGAGCTCCATCTGATGAAGAAACTCATTCATTTCTAATTGAGATTTCAGTCCATTTCAGTGGTTGCTTCAGTATCTTCTAAGTCTAGAAGTGATCAAGTAAGTACACAAACACTCTTCAAGCAAAATGCTAATGGGTCTTCTCAGTCCTCTGGTTAAATCTGACCTACTCTGTTCAACTCCCTGCTCCTCTCCCTGTCTTTTGCACATCATATATTCTCCCTGTCTCTCTTTGCCCACCTGTAGAAAGAGTGGTACTTTTCTATCTACTCTTTGTTCAAAATACTTTCTTATAGCCTGAGATGACCAATAAAAAGGAAAGGTGACTTAGACCTGTCCAGCATATGAAAAATTTCTTGATTTATGTCGTAGAAATAGAAGATTAGAAAAGATCTTTTGAATTCTTGAATGAAACTCCTGCTTCTGTAACTGCTATCATATAATCAGAAAGAGATTCAGTCCAGTGTGCCTTCTGTTCTCTTCAAGGGGTGAGCTGCTATACTGGCTAACTTCTACCTCTAATTTATTTGTGGCTAGTTTTATGCTTACTTGTTCTTCCATCTTGAGCTTGAATTTTAATGTATAATTTCCCTTCATGGGATTTCTCCCCATTATACTTATGAACAGTGACTTCATTGCTTTAGTCTTTGTTTTGCTAGGTTTAATGTGTCAGAATAAGAAAGATTGTTACTGCTATTTCCATCTGTATCCCATCTGAGGAATAAGTGTACACAGCAGTGTCCCTGTTGTGGATCCTATCATGCATCAAAACGATGTCTTCTCAGCTATCAACTTTGGAGTTCAGATTTGTAGTCTTGGTACTTCGGAGAAGGATTTTGCTGGGGAGCAAATGGTGTGGTCCCAGAGCAAATAACAGTTCTGTTGAGGGCCAGACTCATGGAAATTTGTAAGATGAAGACTCCTGATGATTTCCTGCAGTAGACTTTGTACTAAGCTTTAGGTGTGATGAACCATCATGTGGGTGCTCTGAAGGTGACTGAATAGAGTGTGGGATTTGAACCAGGCTCAAGAGACACAAACTGTAATGGAGTGCACAAAGTTGTTTGGTGAATATGAGCAAATAGGAACTTAGCCTTCTGGAAAGGGGACAGAAAAAGTGCTGGGTGAGAGGATTAGTTGATTAAAGGCTTATTATGAGAGTTATGCATCATTAGAATAATGCTAGCCTAAATAAAGAAATAAAAAGTCCATTGTAATTCTTTAAGGAGCAATTTTGTCACTTGTTCTTGCCGCCTTTGCATTGCAGTTTGACTATGCAGCCTTGTGTGCACTAGAGAGCTAATGCAGAGGAAGGGAGGAATTGAATTCAGAATTTGATTCTGATTCCTAAGTAACTTCACACATGGACTTCTCAGTTTTATTCCAGAGTAAATGTCTGTGGTCTGAGTGGCCTGGAAGTAATTATTCTGGAATCATCTCTAACTCCTTTCAGTGTAAGCAAGTCTTTACCATTGTCAAATGCTTTTTGGATCTGGAATAAATGTATCTGGATAAGGAAGAATTCAGGATATTTTTTATGTTGTTATAATAATCATTAATTGATTAAAACCAAATCTTGGTTTGTTGTTTTTTTTTTTCCTGCAGTAAGATTGTTGCTGGTTTAATGGCAGTGAAGTTGTACTGTTCCCTATTTAAGCAGTTGGACAATGGAAAAGTGGAGACAAGTAGGGAGAGAGCAGGCATGAGTTTTTGCTATTATCCCTGGGCAACATACTCTGATACAAGAAGATAATGAGGAAAACATTTATTATTTCTTACTACTTACCATAAAATCTTAATGTTACCAGCTGTGCTTTGGGTTTGTCAGAGTTAGGTTTCATGATTTTTCCTACTTCCTGCCTTGCTGCATTTGTCCCTGCTCTCCCTCCTCCTGTCCAGATGGCTGTTCCTTTCACCTGCTCCTCTGATCTTTCTGCAGGAGCCAAGGGCATCTAGAAACTGATGATTTTCTGCCCTTCTGCTGCTACAGTGGGCAAGACCGAGCTTCCATTTTCTCACAGACTGACGAAATCAAAGTATTGTTAATTTTCGTAGATAATTGCAATCAGACCCTAGTGCCTTTGAGAGTCTTTTGGCTTATCTGAGGTAGGAGAGAGGCCTTTCTTTGTGTGCATATACAGAATCCTCCTTCAATGGGAAATTATCGCTAACAAGGGATTGTACCTTGTGTCTCTTTGTTGCTACTACTGATAGCCTTGGAGTGATCCATTTGTTGTTGAGACTTGGTGTTCAATATCTCTTTCTAAAGATTAGTACCTAATAAAAAACATAATAAACAAATTTCAACAGGTAATAGTAAATCTCGAGCCATCTTTAATTTCAATTTTTATTCTGGTATTGTTTTTCTTGGCTAATGATGTACTTATGAATGATTGACATGAGATGGTCATGGTCAAAATTTGATTTCTGTCTTGACCCAAGAACCACAGAATCACAGAATCTTAAGAGTTGGAAGGGACCTCAAAAGATCATCCAGTCCAATGCCCCTGCCAGAGCAGGACCACCTAGAGTAGGTCCAGGTGGATTTTTAATGTTTCCAGAGATGAAGACTCCCCAAACCCTAGGGACAGCCTGTTTCAGTCCTCTGTCACCCTCACAGTGAAGGTTTCCCTTCTGTTTCTTTGGAAGCTCTTATCTTCTATCTTGTACCTGTTGCTCTTTGTTCCATCATTTGACATCACTGAGAAGAGTCTGGCTCCATCGTCCTGACATCCACCCTTTACATATTTGTAAACATTAATGAGGTCACTCCTCAGTCTCCTCTTCTCCAAGCTTAAGTGCCCCAGCTCCCTCAGCCTTTCATCATAAGGGAGATACTCTCTTCATTATCTTTGTGATTCTAAAGGCATTTCAATTTAACCTGTAAGGTTGAATTATTCTTTGTTGGGCTGAGATCTCCCATTAACATATAGACTCTTTTCTCATTTTTTTTTCTGCCTTAATTTTAATTAAACTTGTTTCTAGTATATGAACAAGAGTAGATTTTAATTTATGGGAAGTTTTGTGCAATGAGGAGTTAACATTCCCATTGTTTTTTCCCACTACTAGCAATCCCAGTGAGTGAATGTCAGCGGTTGCTGAGGATGGTAACCTGAGTGCATTATGCTGGCAGCTTGTAGAAATAGAAAGGTATTGCTTGAAGTTCTTTTAAAATTATGCAAGACGAGTATAAAACTTTCAGAATTATTCCAATGCATGTAATTAGTATTAAAAACAAGATCCGCATTTGCATTCTTTCTTTTTGTATGTAAGTGTGCACACCATCTGATAAGCTAGAATTGTGGAAGGTCACCTAGAGGAAGAATGGAATAAAATTTTCCCTATCTGTGGAAACATCTGCAGATCTAAAATAAAAAAAGTGGGAGGAGGGGGAAAGAGAGCGGAATGAACCAGAAATTCTAACAGGGACATGGGCTGCTTACCAATAAGTATAAACTCTCTCTGTAAGAAAAACAGTCCAATAATGCAGAACAGAGGAACTGGATAACTGGAGCTAATGCTCATTGATTTGGGGACAGATTAATTTGGGGATGCTGATATCTATTCTTTAGTGGGAGTGAGAATATAAGATGCCAGTGTGCACTTTTTTCAGAGCTCAGGACTGTGCTGAGCCCATTTTTTAGTTTGATATGGTTGTGGTAGAACGGGGATATGTTTCAAACCTACCCATTTTGTGGCTGAGCATTGTACCAGCAACTTGGCTGTTAGAGTGACTGCTTCTTCACCTTCAGTGATTTCTGCTGTGAATACTCTGACCCTAGTGTTTGTGCTGCAGGTACCACTGCAGTCTGGGAATGATGATGCTGTAGAAAATGTTTCAAACTTTGAGGCATCTTCTCTGTGCTTGGTATAGCCTAATTGGAAAAAACTCTGTCCTTTCTTGAGGCCTTTCCTCTTTATTTTTGTCACCTGGGATGAAGTCTATTCATTTAACCAAATACTCACCATGAAGCCTTACTTGGCCACAAAACTGGTAAGGAAAGGTTCCCTCATAATTTGCAAAAGCAGCATAGCTGAGAACCTGAGACGGGGGATTCACATGGGTATTCTTGTTTAAACAAAAAAAACCAAATTCAAAACCTGTTACATTTTCTGAAACCCAGAAAAATACCAGGACATCAAATCCTGTTCACTGAAGACTGAGCATCTGCTCTTGCTCAGAATGCAAAATGTCAGCATCTCTCAGAAACACGGGCTGAACTGCCACTTTTGTTGAGATTTTGCTCAGGTTTATCTTTCAGTCTTGTAATTAGGCCCTTCTGATTCCTTTGAGAGAGTATAATTGAAAGCATGTTAACAGAGTAGTTGTGATGGATGTGTATTTTGGCCAACTTCCTAGGTTTCTATTTTTCTCATACTGGGAAGAGATAATACACAGCTATATACTGTCACTGTGTAGTGATCTTTTTCCTCTTGCATTTTCTGGTTTTATTGAAGGCTAGAGATTGATATAAATCCAATGTAAACTTCTAAATATATTTAATGTAACTAAATCTATAATATCAATTGTAATGCTAATAACACCATTGTTACTGTACTCTTTGGCTGACTAATTTGAATAAAGTAAATGTAAGTACATCTAATCTCTCATATAGATTTATGTTTGGTGCTTTGCATTCAGTTTTTGTTTTCAGTTCAATATGACTGGATTGCATGGTTTAGTTTCCTCTAAATTTGACCAGGCTAAATGTTAGATTATGTTACGGGCTTGTACTTTACTTTCTGTAAACGACTTGTAGACCCTTTTGCAATAATAGCATTATGATGACATTAAAAAAAAAAAGTCGATCAGCAAATTTCATATAGATAGATCTATTTATCTGATAAATATTACATCATAGTCATAAATCACTTATACCTCTGCTTTCATGGGGAAATTAACAATAGTGTTTATTTCCAAAACAGCATATGCAGCATGTTTGTCATTAATATAAGAAAACAAAAAGGGAAGCAAAGCCAAAAAGCACTTCATAAGATGATGTTTTTTTATTGATATCCCAAGTCTATTAATGACATTGGGTACCAATAGCAGAAGCCCTACCAACTGAGAAATTTAATCGTATGTAGAGAAGCTAACGTTCATTTTCAATAACCTTCATTTTGCATCCTGGAAAATACAATAGGCTATGAGAGACTATGAGGATCCTCTTTAAGGAGACAGAAGACATGGTAAAATTCCTCTTTAATTTTTTTTTTTAATAATAAATCCTGCATTATTTAAAAGTGAAGACAAGTTTAATCAGGAAAACCATCTCTGAGATCATAGATTAGGCAGATAACCTTCATCATGGGCTCCCAACTGGCTTATTGTGGGCAAGACTCCTGGTGTTGCATGGCATGGTGTTGTGATGTGCCACAAGTTGCCCCTCCTACACCTTGGCTGTTGCTTCTGCTTCTTTCTTGTCTTTCAAGGACTGCTGCTGCCTTGCTACGGTCATTGCACCTCCCCTGCAGGCTTTGCTTGATCTGCTACATTCAGCCAGAAAGGGCCCAAGGCCCATTGGGGCTGCACATGCAGGCAAATATCCCTTACACCCTTAGACCTCCTTGCAGTTTCAGGAGCAGGATGGGAGGGCAATGGAGTGAGGCCTGCACAGATCCTGCACAGGACTGTCAGAGTTGTGCTGTGCTGGTGGGACAGGGTGCCCTGTCACATATCCAAATCTTGGCCTATAGGTTGCCTTGAGTAAGTGTACTTAAGGATTTTAGCTCTACAGTTTACATTCTGCAGCTCCAGTGAGGACAGTCGTCTTCAGTAATGCCTAAAATCATAGAACGTTTTAGATTGGAAAGACCTTTAAGAAGATCAAGTCTAACCATTAATCCAGCACTGACATCCACCACTAAAATATGTTCCTAAGCACCACATCTTTTGAGTACCTCCAGGGATGATGACTCAGCTACTTTCCTGGGTTTGACAGTCCTTTTGGTGAAAAAAAACTTCTATTATCTCATCTCAACCTTCCCTGGTACAACTTGAGGCCATTTTGTCTTGTCCTTTTGCTTGTAACTTGATAGAAGAGACCGATTGCCACCTTACTACACCCTGCTTTCAGATAGTTGTAGTGAATGATAAGGACTTTCAGCCTCTAGACCCTTCACCAGCTTTGTTGCCTGTCTCTGGACAAACTTCAGCACCTCAATGTCCCTCTTCTAGCGAGAGGCTCAAAATGGACACACTATTTGAGCTGTGGTCTCGCCAGAGCCAAGTACAGGGGCCAATCATGATGTAAAGTACACATTTCCTGTGGGGACAAGGTATCTTATGGTGGGCTGGACCTACAGGAAAGGTGGGCTGCTTCTGGAGGTACCCTACCTAGCCTTCTCTGTCAGTCTGATAAAATTATAATGCTTTAATATATTGGTGGTTTAGTCCTGGCTGGGTGCCAGATGCTCACCAAGTCATTCTATCATTCCCCCTCCTAAACTGGGCAGGGGAGAGAGAAATATTATGAGAGGTTTGTGAGTCGAGATAAGGACAGGGAGATCACTTAGCGTCATGGGCAAAACAGACTCAGCCTGGGGAGAAAAGGGTTTGATTTATTAATGAACAATCACAACAAAACCCAGAGATGAGAAATAAAATGGAATCTTAAAACACCTCCCCCTACCCCTCCCTCTTCCTGGGACTCTCCTTTCTTTCCCCCACAGTGGTACAGGGGATGGGGTTTGCAGTCAGTTCATGACAGATGGACTTTGCTGCTGCTTCTTCTCAGTGAGAGGCCTCCTCACACTTCCCACTGCTACAGTGCGGGGTCCCCTCTCCATGGGAGACAATGCCTTACAAATGTCTCCAACATGGGTCCTTCCTATGGGACACAGTTCCTCATTAGCTGCTCCAGCATGGGGTCTCCCGTGGGGCAGCTCCTCACACCCTGCCCCAATGTGGGTCATCCACCGGGAGAACAGTCCTTCAGGTACTGACTGCTCCAGCCTGAGTCCCTCACAAGATCACAAGTCCTGACAGTAAACCTGCTCTGGTATGGGCTCCTCTCTCCCCACAGGCTCCCAGGTCCTGCCAGGAACTTGCTCCAAGGTGAGCTTCCCACAGAGTCACAGCCTCCTTCAGGTATCCACCCACTCTGGCATGGGGTCCTCCAGAGGCTGCAAGTGGTCTGCTTCCACGTGGTCCATCATGGGCTGCAGGGGCACACCATGTTCCTCACCACAGGTCACAGAGGAGTCTTTCTTTCAGGACCTAAGCACCCTCCTCCCCCTCCTTCTCCACTGACCTTGGTGTCAGTAACTGCAGAGCAACTTCTTCCCCTTCTCCAATGTGTTATTCACAGAGGTATTACCTCAGTCACTAACTGGCCAGGCCTGGGTCAGCTGCAGGTCTGTCTTAGAATTGACTGACATTAGCCCTATCACTTACAGGGGATGCTTCTGGTGGATCTTTCTTTAACTAAGCCACCCTTGTAGCCCCTTCCACTACCAAAAACCTGGCCCAGGCAAAATCACTACAAATATATATAGGATATTTATATTAATGGTCAAATCAATGTTTGCTTGATATTATATAATTAAAACATATATAAATTAAGAGGGTAATTTATGTACACTTGTAGGGTTATAGCACAGGGTTTGTTCTGGAGAGCTCAGAAAATTCACTGTACTTGAACACAATCTACCTGTGATATTTTATGGAGCGCTGATGCCTAGACATATTGACAGCCATGCTGAGGGCATAGCCACTTTTTCGGGAGAGGTCTTGTGTGCAGCAGATGACTCTATGGGTTAGATGCTCCTCTTGAGCACAAGACACCAGAGCACTAAGGAAGGCTTCTTTATGAAACTTCTGTATGTAATAGATTGATTTTAAATTAAAAAACATGCACTGTCACTTGTTTCCATATGTATGCTAAAAGGGCACTGCTATGTCTATATGGACTATTTTAATGTAAAGTGATGTTCTTTGTTAGCCCTGGTGTGTCAGTACCTCCCACACAACATCCCCTTTTATTGTATACATAAAAGTAACAACCTTAAAGTGCTCATCTTGAGAATGTACAAAGAGAGCTGTAATTTATCAACAGATTTAAAATCTCTAAGCAATTGTCTCCTTTTCCATCACACTCACTCACTGTAGATGATGTTCTACAGAATTATTTGATGTTTTGCATACAGGGATGTCTGTGTGAAGTTCTTGCAGTTAATTATGCTGGCTTACTTTCTGCAAGGAGAAGGAATTGATTGCTAATTGTAAAATGAGGTGTGATTACTAGATTTTTTTTTCCTTTATAAAGAAGTTTCTTTCATTTATTGTTCCAGGCTATCCCCAGTCAGCTATCCTTCATGTGCATTTAAGTTTATGTTGGTGTGGTTAGTGGCTTGGTGACTATGATGCTATTAGTCTTCTGCTGTTTGATTCCTAAGCAATCAGTCCAATAACCACAACCAGGATGGATTTGTTTGTTTGTGTTACAAACCTGTCAAGTAAAGGAATATTTTTCTAAGCAATTGCTCCCTGGGAGAAGAAGAAAGGCAGCAAAAAGGCATTCAGTCTGACCTTGTGCTATTGAGTCAGGACAATATACTGCAGAAAAAAAGCTGTCAGCAACCTATTGTGGTAAATCCTTGCTGGTCCTCAGGGCCTCACACCAATGAAAATGTGTGCCAAACAGATAACTTGCTTTCTAATCTCCCTGTTTGGCTTATTTGTATCTATGGCCTAATATAAAATGTGCTATGCTTCAAAAGGCTCAAAGCAGATGCTCTGACCATAAAAAGATTTGTCTATGAACCTTTCCTCCATAACATCAGACAGAAGTGCAGCTCAAGTGAAACTGTGTGCCTCGTCTTGGTGACAGGGCCATGTCTTTCTCCCTGCTAAACTGCACATAGCTGAAGATCATCTTGAATTATTCTGGAGGCATCTTGATGTGGTGCTTCCTGAAGAATTGGCCCTCAAGAGCCTGTTTCCTCTGCACATAACTTCTGCTGCTGCTGTGAAACAATGTACTGGTAAGGGCAGCCCGATTAACTGCTAGCTTCTGAGTTTAAACTTAGGCAACAATAGTTATTAAAAATACAAGCTTTTATTGCTTCAGAAGATCCTCTACTATTAAGGCTAGAGGAACTTAATTTCCTCTTCCTTCTCCCTTCCTCCTCCCCTAGCTTTCATGAGCAAATGACATCAGAACTCAACTCCAGCATCTTGTCCTTCAATAGCAGTGAGTTTCCTGTTTGATTAGGTGATGGAGGATTCAAGCTATTTTCTTCCAGAACTTTGGGACATTAAACCGCTCCATCCTGTTTGTTGAAGGGTTTTTTTTGTGTTTAAGTGCTGTTTGGAAAGTTAGTTATGTTTACACAGATTTATACCTCATTGTGTGTAATTCATTATGTAGACAGTCGTATGGTAGGCAAAAAATTAATTCTGGGAAGACAATGTAGTGTTTAAAGTCTGTCGGAGTTCATAAAATATCCTGAGGTTATGCTACGTAAAAATGTATGGTTATGTTTTCCTGTATAATAAAATTTCTGAAGTTATTAACTCAACACTCTTCAAAGCAACCAGGAACTTTGTAGGCTTTTCTTTACCGTTCCTCCCTCACCCTCTGTTTCCAAAATATCCCAAAGAAAAGGTTAATTTTCATTTTCTGTATATATAGTTACAAACATACTTGCACTGAATGAAGGCTTTTAAGGCTCACAACCTGATATACGTAAAGCAGGACCTTCAATATGTAGATGTTTGAAATAGTACTTAGTGTGTACTAGGAAAGATTGATCACTACATTGGAAATGAGGTGAAGAAGCTCATAAAGACAAGATGCAAGAAGTTGTTGCAACAGAAGACGACAATTTGTTTTCTGTCGTTTCCACTTGCTGAAAGACATCATTGTTTTTACATTTTTTTCCCAGATATTTTATCTCATAATTAGAAGAGGATTTTTGATAATGATATACTCATTCAGTAACCTCAGGTTTGAAGATAAAAACCACCAAATATCCTAGAGCCTACAAAACCAATTTGCATGACCATGCAGATTGTCGTGACTGCCTTTTCTTTAGTCACAGATGATTGGCAGAAAAATTTTTGCTGCATAGCTGAAGTAAAGAAAATTGACACTGTTGATGCATTACTGAAATTATAAACCATACCTTTGTTTTTGCAGAATGAGTTATCTCTATATCAGCTATGCATGTTTTGTGTTCATGAAGAAAGATGCTTCTGGATATGGGTTAACAAGATCCCTCAGTCTTTTTTTTTCCCCCCGTCTTACTGTTTGAAGAGATGATAGGCCTCTGGGTCTATTTTCATTCTGTATGTGAATATTCCCAGTTGACTTCAGCAGCTTGTGGGAGTGTGCAGCAGGCTTTTACCTCTACTGTCTGAAATGTCTGCCTGTATGCTGAGGGTGGCTGTCAGCCAGACTGCCATGAGTCTGCCTGCCTGACCATTCTGTGGCACTGACCACAGCTTTGATGGAAGCTGAAGGTGCAGCTGTGTACTACACGGGCTTTCTCTAGATACCTGGTATAATAGACTGGTCTCCAAGGAGCCAGGGATAGCATGACTGTGGATGAAGTGGTTGGCTAAACCATGCCTTGTAGATATACCAATAATGGCATGTAATAACTCATAAGTGTGTACATGCTAGAAATAATGACTAGGACACTGTGTTGTTGAGCAGCATAGCTGACGAAGAGGACAAGGAGTTACTTTTGCATGAAGAAGACAGGTTATATAAGTGTATGTATGCAGTGTTTTCCTCAAATAAAAGATCTCTCTGTTGTGGTTTAACTTCAGCCAGCAACTTAAGCACCATGCAGCTGCTTGCTCACCTCCTTCCCCCAATGAGATGAAGAGGAGAATCAGGAAAAAAAAAGTGATAAAAACTGTTGGTTGAGATTAGAGTAGTTTAATAACCAAAATGAAATAAAATCTATTAATAACAGTAACTATAATAATGTGTTCTAATGATTTCTACCGAAAAGGAATATAACAAAAAAAGAGAGAAACAAAACCTGCCAAAAGACAAGTGATGCACAACGTAATTGCTCACCAGCTGCTGACTGCTGCCTGAGCAGTGATCTACCCCTCCTTGTCCAACTCCGTGCAGTTTATATACTGGCCATGGTGTCCCATGGTATGGAATGTACCTTTGACTAGTTTCAGTCAACTGTCCTGGCCATGCTCATTCTTATCATCTTGTGCACTTGCTTGGTGTCAGTGGGAAACTGAAAAGTCCTTCACTTAGGACAAGCACTACTTATCAACAACTAAAACATCAAGCTGCTATCAATATTATTCTCACACTAATTCAAAACCACAGTACACTACTAGTGACTAGGAAGAAAATTAACTTTAGCCCAATCAAAACCAAGACACTCTTCCAAACTCAAGTCAACCTGATGTAAATTCTGCCCAGGATTATGATGGAAGTTGTGCATCTCTTGGTAACAAAAATGCACATGTACTTGTGATCAGCTAGGAAATTATAAAGTGTCCAGCCTTCACATAAAAGTTGCAATGAAACAAAGTTTCATTGACTTCTGTGATCCTATTTATTCTGAATTACCTTGGAAAATTGAGCATATGTATGATCATTAATTATTTCACAAATCTATAATTCTTTTTTGTGTTCCCCTTCTGTCCTACTTTCTCTCTGAAAAATATTTTTCATAAATTAAGCATTTCTGTGATTTCTCTCCCAAGGGAAAGCCCATCTGTTTAGTAAGCTTTATCAGAAATGTTGTTCAGTTCTCCTTACTACTCAACCAAAGATGGTTAGTTAACAACTACATGAGATATAAATTAAACTGTTTAGGGTATGATCTATTTAAGAAACAGAGAGAGATATAGGATGAGAGTTTTTTGGTTTATTTATTTCTTAATTTTAATATTAATGAGCATGAAATGTCACTGTATTATCTCTAAAGAGAGTAGGAACATAGTGAGATAGTAAACAGGTGTGTCAAGAGTTTTCTGAAGCGGGACAATCTTTGTAAACGACTTCAGGCAAAATAGCCAAAATGCTGACATTTGACTGAATATTATACATGAGCCAGTGTTACAATACATCTTAGGTCCTGTGAAACATCTGCATAGGGTAGATGCAGATACAATCAGGACATGGAGAGATGTGAGGGCTGTATGGTGATTTGCAGGTTATGTGACTGGAGAAACTGTAATGTTTTTAAGTCAACATACAGCCCATTTCTGCCCCGCCATTTACACTGTGGAGCTGAAAAGAAAACTCCTGACTGCACATGCCTATGGGAGATTGTACCAGCTCACAGAACTGAAGCAGATAATAGAGGAAAATCTGTGTGTAATTTTGTTGAAAGTTTTCCTTGTAGCAACATCTTTAATCTTTCCTCATCTCTTCCGGGGAGGAACATATGTTTCTATTTCTGAAGTCCACAACAGCTCCTCTTATGAAGGTCTAAGCAGAATTATTAAAGAGGTCTCAAAAAGTCACTGTATGTAGCACACCAAAGAGAAAGAATTTATTTGATCAGTCTCTAAGCACTCACATAGAGCAGTGACATTGATAGTGACACTTCATTTGAGCTGATTAAAGACTTTGAGTTTTAACAGTTAGAATACCAGCTTTTTTTTTTTAAATTCTTTCTCAGGTTAGCTGGGGGCTGCACACACAGGGAAGAGCTGATTGTCATAACAGAAGCCATTAACAGCTCTACACGAGGCGGAGATTAAAAAAAAAAAAAAAAGGCAGGAAACAGACTTTACCTGCAACAGCACTCAGATCAGATCTGCCTGCTGGGTTTGATTTTTAAATGAAGCCTTGGATGATGGGCAGGGTTGTATGACTGACATCCCAGCTGAGTCCACTCAGGGCAATGGCAGCCTACAGGTGCCTTCATGGCCCCTGACACAAGGAGGTGCTTTGGTTTAAATTGGATCTAGTGGTAGGGACTTGTTTGTTATGTACTGTGGAGAGGTTTTGGTTAGATGGTTCTTTAGACCTTATGCTGTGAAAGCTGTAGGCATGAGTATATTCAGGAACTGAATTTTAGTTCCATGTAAATGTGTGTCCTCTTTGAAGGTGGAATGTGGTGGAGCTAGTCACACAAATTCCTGAGGTAAGCTTAATACTCTTGTTTCTGTTTTAAAGATTGTGCTACCTGGCAAAAATGTGTCTGTTTATGTGTCTTTAGGGGTTATGGGGAGTGAAGTCTGGGAGGGACCTCATGAACCAGCTGTACTCTGGTAACTCCTTATTTAGCACAGAAAAACAAGTGGAATACGCATGAGAGAAGTTGTGCTTGATTATACAAGTAGATGCTTCCAAAACTTGTCCAGAACTTTCTTCTTGCTGAATAGCTCCAATAAAGCCACTGAAGCAAAGCATATAAATTTCAGTGAACACGATGTAGTCAAGCTGAAAAAGTCATTCTTCTGTAAGTCAATAGTGTAATATCTAGGATTTAGCACGTGCAGAGGCAGTATTAAAGTTCAACAGAAATAGTTCCAGTGACCTTGAAAATAGGCTCTTCCATGGTAAAGATATAAGCTGTGCTGTCTGAAGTGACCTGCAGAGTCAGCAAATGTGTGTCAGCTGGTGAGTACAGCTTTTAGTTTTATAATGTACTTAGAAATCTAATCAATAAGCCTGGCTTCAGGAAATACAGCCTCTTTATCCTTCCTGTGCAACAAATATGATTTATATTCCCTTTCAAATCAGTTAAAAACTACCTTTCCTATTTTCCAAAATACTGAATTGGTAGGTACAAGACAATTACTTTCTTGTTGTCCTATGAAAAACTGTCAGGTAAATATTTTTAATATAGGTATATCTGTCTTAAAAAAAACCCACTTTCAAGGACAACTCTGGAGCTTGGTTTAAGAAGCAGCTAAGAGAAAAAGATAAAAAAAAAGTCCCAACACGTAATTAGATCCTGTTCAGAACCTGGTGTTTGCAGTGGAAACTCAGTATAAATTGCATACCAGTAGCTAACCTCTTTAATGCTGGTATAGATGAAAACAGATGCAGGGAAACTTGGATTTGCATGAGATCTCTTACAGACAATGGGAGTCTCTTGATAATTGTTTGCACTTGCTGTGTTGGAGGTTAATGTGTTTCATGTTTGTTCCTTGTGGTGCTTTAACAGGACAGCTCAGGTGCTGTATAGCTTTGTAGGGATTCCAAGCCAGGAGCTGCACACAATCACAGCATTATAAGGGATGTGGAAAGCTTTAGATTTTGAAAGATTTCAAGCCTTTCCAAAGCTTTCTATTAATGATAGCAACTGCACCGTGTCTCTGTGGGCAAATAGGCTGTTGTGTGGCCCCGTTGTGAGCTAATAACTACTGTTCCCACTGTGCTAATTGCTGAAAAGTGCCCTGAGGTTTTAATGGGAGTCCTTGCAGAGTAAAATGCTAGCTAGGTGAAGAATGGAAGCAACCTTCTAGTCATATCCATCTCTTCAGGCGCAGGACAGAGAAATGTGAAGTCAATTTGTATTCTTACAGCTATTACATAAGGGTGACTCGTGAGAGCATGAAGTGAAGCAATATACACAGATTTTGGTGTGGTGGGAGTCCCTTCTGGGTGCTGCTATAGTTGTTAATGATTACTATCCCTCCCCTTCTCATCTGCTATCTGACATTGGGCAGCATTAGACATTGGTTATTATCATTCTACCTTAAGAAAACTTCTGATCAAGACAAAATAACGTTTATTTCTGTTTTGTTTTCTTTCTGTTTTTAAAAAAATAAGATAGATCTACTAGAGACAAAAGCTTCAAATTGTGAAGTTGAAATGTTTCATGTGGGAGATCTTAAAATAAGTCTCAGACTTTCAAAGATCTCTCTGTCCTTGTCCTTTGAAAGTATTCAGGGGACTGAGACTGTCTGTACATTCTGTTGGCTTTTCTGGACTTTTTAACCTGAATTTACTTTTTGGTGAATATTTGTTGTTCTATTACTATACAAATTCATGTACATGCAGGTCAACAATCTTTGGCTTCTTTAAGTGATAAAATTAGTTTAAACTTAAATATAGATGCTTCTTGGGTGCTTTCTCACACTTCCCTTTTTTTAAGAAAACAGGCTAACAACATCATACTTTTTTTCCTGAATAGATCGTAGGGGATTTTGCTTGTTACTGCAAACATCTAGAAAATACTTCAGAAATTCTCTATGTTAATTCCCTTAACAAAGATGATATTTTAAGCACATGTCACATTGTGAAACAACTTCTGAGAGAGTTTATCCATATCACTCAGTTTATCTTCTGAGTATTCTCTTAGTGGTAACTGGAAAATCTTGGAATTGTCACAGTGTTGCTACTGATTCCTGATTTTTCTGGAACAAATCCTGTGCTTTTTTAAGTTTGTCTGGAGTCACTGGATTTGTACTGGTGTAGCAGCCAGAAATAATTGTCTCTGAGGGCCAGCTGGATCTCATTTACAGTCTGCTATATTAGAGGTCAAAACAATAGTAGTCTTTTATTGATCAAATAGCAAGATACTTAACTGTTTTGAATGTAATCTTGTTAGTGTGTAGTTTGAAAACTGTATAGGAAGGAGATGGAGGTTAAAACTGCAAAATTCCAGCTTTATCATTCAAGGCATTCACTTTGGCTCAGTGTTCTCACTTCAGATTAGTACTACAAAAAGCTGTATGTGTATCTGAAGTTCGGGAGTGACCGTAACTTATGAAATTTCTATTCATAGGTTATTTGAAGACTTCAAATTATTTTTCTATCTGCTGTCATCTGGTTCTTAATGGTATTTTTTTCTGAAGAGGATTTTCTGATATGAATATCAGGGCTCTGAGGGCAGTGGCTCTTGCAATGTAACCATGATCTGTTATCTGCTTCTCCAGAGTAACATCATTTTAGAGAGTCAAGGTAATAATTCTTCCCCTTGAGGATCTAGGGAGGATGGAGTGATGCAACAACCTGTATTCCCATTTATCTTTTGGATTTATTTCTGCATAAATCAAAGCGATTCTGTCAAAGACTATCTATTCAGTGCATTTATTAACTAGCCAATGGTGCACATGGATGTGGGTGTACGGGAAGACTTGCTGGTGTGTTACCACCTCTTTGATACTGAAGGCAAGGTCTTGAGAGCCTGCCAGGTATGCTGCTGGAGTCTGTAGCTGTTTCATCCCATGGACAGGAGAAATATAATACAACTTTATGTTTAAGTGATGTTAGTATTGTCAGGAAAACTTAATACCTACAATAGCCTTTAAGGAGCTTTATTCTATGGAATTTTTTTTTTTTTAAGGTGTTGATACAATTCATGGGTATGGATGAATGAATGCCAGGTCCAGTAATGGAAAGCAGAGCCTTTCAGAATGAGTTCATTGCTTTGGAGGCTTTGTTATGCAGCTAGTTATTACCAAGTGTAAGCTTTACTGCTGTGAAGGGACCTTCTTCAATACAGTTATTCGGAAATGAGCTCCTTCTTTGACACTACGTGATTTTGTGCTCAAGCTCGTTATTTGTTTGAAAATGTGTTCAGTGGCACATATGAAATAAATCTATCTCAGGTGATTCCTCCTCATCGCCTGGTATTACGGGGGTTAAAATAGCTGGGATCAGGAAGACAGAATGGGAAATGAACTTTTAACATAGGTACTGTTAAAATTTACAAGGGAACTCTGGAAATTTTGTTTTGTGTGTTTTGTTTTTTTTTTTTAATAAACAAAACCAAATCTACTGGAGAGCAGCTCTGCAGAAAGAGACCTGGGAGTCCTGATTGATAATAAACTAACCATGAGCCAGAAATGTGCCCTCGTGGCCAAGAAGGCCAATGACATCCTGGGATGCATCAAGAAGAGTGTGGCCAGCAGGTCAAGGGAGGTTCTCCTCCCCCTCTACTCTGCCCTGGTGAGGCCTCATCTGGAGTCCTGTGTCCAGTTCTGGGCTCCTCAGATCAAGAGGGACAGAGAACTTCTGGAGAGAGTCCAGCTCAGGGCCACCAACATGATCAGGGGACTGGAACATCTTTCATAAGAGGAAAGGCTGCGGGAAATGGGGCTGTTTAGTCTGGAGATGAGGAGATTGAGGGGAGATATTATTAACATTTACAAGTATCTAAAGAGTGGGTGTCAGGAGGTTGGCACATCTGTTTTTTCTATTGTAGGTAGCAACAGGAGAAGGGGTAATGGGATGAAGCTGGAACACAAAAAGTTCCATTTAAACACAAGAAAAAACTATTTCACCGTGAGGGTGACGGAGCCCTGGCACAGGCTGCCCAGAGGGGTTGTGGAGTCTCCTTCCTTGGAGGTCTTCAAGACCCACCTGGACATGTTCCTATGCGACCTGATCTAGGTGAACCTGCTTCTGCCAGGGGGTTGGACTAGATGATCTCTAAAGATCCCTTCCAATTCCTACCATTCTATGAAATAATGGGATAATGTTTCTTATACAAGCTGAATGTTACAGCCAAGTGGTGCCCAAGTCACATTTTATTGTGATCTGACAAGACTGAAATTGAAGCAAAGAAGAAAGGCACCTATTTTAAAACAAATATTTAAAGCAATTCTGATGCATGTGGCTAATGTTTTACAAAGAACATGTATTTATTTCTTCATAAAAATATTTCAAATTCTTAAATACTTCTGTTAGTAGCACTCAAATTTATAAAAAATATAAACAACATAATTTGTTTTACAAAGAGATGCCAAGGTGTAGAAAGGTAGAAGTGGTTTCCTTGATGCTACTTCATGTTATTTAGTGTTGGAGCAGAATCTGAATCTCTCAAGTCCATGCTGTGAAGGGTATGCTTTCTCATCAGATCAACAGGATAATTGAAGACATCTATCCCAACTTTTTAAATTTTAAAGAATCTTTGCTGGTTTAATAGTGTTTGACTTGATTAGTATGATTTTCCTGACATGCATGAATTTCAGGATCTTACATTTCTAATGGAGACTTGAAGGTTACAGAACTATACACTTCAGCCGTGAATTTAGCAACGACATAATTTCCAGGTTCTGCGTGTGGGAGATTGTAACCAATGAAGGCATAAACTAAGATAAGTTAAAACTTTACAAATAAAATAGCCTTTAATACTATAAATATTTATTGGGAGATATACTTTCTATAGGTAAGTAATTGTCTTGACTGCTATAGGGATGCTTGCAAGCTTATGGATTTTTTTTTTTTCTGGACTGAAGCTTAAATGGCAACAGAAGAATCTATGGGTTGTTCTAGTTTTAAAGCTGGGACTTATCTCTATGATTTCCTTAACCTGTAAGTGCAAGAGTGTTTTTCCTAACTGAGCCAGGAAATCACCTTTTTTCCAAAGCTAGAATGAGAATGATCCTGAGCCTCACCTGACATCCAGGTATAGCTCTTAGCATGATAGTCCTACCATATCTGGAAGGCCATATTTACAGTATAAAAAGCCTGATGTGAAGTGTACTATGAGTCGGGAGGAGTGACAATGGCTAAATACTTCAAACTATGCCAATAGGGCACTGTGTTATGAAGAGAGTGATCTTAAATGCTGTTCAGGTTTGATGTTTGACTACTATATCAGCTTTAGAAATCAAATCAGCGTTGGCTCTGTTTAGTGTTGGATAGGTCCTTTAAAAAGAAAATTGTATGCAGTATAGAGTCTAAGAACTAGATGTAAAGGGGTAGAGGTGTGTTCTCAAATGGCTTTCCTTGCTTTTTAAGAAATAGAATGAGAAACAACAACAGAAAAAGAGTAGTGCTCAATAAGGATTTATTTCCTTGACCATGTGGGCTGTGATATATCTCCATTTGATCCCCCAGCTTTGAGACATCAAGGCACTTGGGAGTCCTCCTTTGCATGACTGTCCATTTGCAGTGAGTAAGTATGGATATCAGGTCATAAAAAATATTGTCCTACTTGTAATTAATTTATTGCTGTCCATCAGAGACTTGAAACTTTTATGGCACAGAACAGTAGCTGGCCACAACACTGTTGAAACTTATATGAACAAAGGATCTGGCCCAATGCCTCAAATTGCCTGGGAATAAAGAAATTAAAACTGTCAAACCATTTTCCTCTGCATGTTATTAAAGAGAAATATTTTGGCTTCTGTTATCAGCTAGCCAGTTTGCCAAATGATTTTTTTTTTTTTTCTTAGCGTAGTGTTATTGGAGTATATACCAGGTTTTTTTTCACCCTAATTCTTGTAAAACAGTGCATATTATTCCATGCAGGAAAAGAGGGTTCAATTTTCACTTCTCCAGGGCTCTGTAAGTGAAAGATCAGAAATTCCTGACATGAAGAAACAAGACCTCAAATAGAAGTGAAAATAATATGTATGTTTTTTAATGTTCCACTAGGCCATGTAAAACCTTTTTTTTTTCCCCCGTGCAGTGCTTTTTGTCTCAGGTACCTAATCTTATAGTTTTGCTTTCAGTAACTGAAAGATGCTCAAAGCCTTATTTTCAAACCTTTACTGCTTTTGAGATCATTCTCTCCAAGTCAGTGTCACTTCTTTGTGGCAGTAAGAGTACTTCAGTTAACAGGTCTGAACTCTGCTGTGTGTTCTTTGCATCAAACCAGCTTCACTGCTGAACTTCTTATCTGTTGCTCTTGTCTGTGCCTGTAAAACACGCCCTCCCATCACGCTAGTTACTTAGCAGCTTCTCTCTATCAGTAAAGTCTGGTAAAGGCTTCAAGTGCATCTATCACATCTTTGTAGTAGTTGAGAAACAACACGGGAAGGAGCAGTTTCCTCCTACCTTTGTCACTGATGACTATGGCACTGGTTCCTCAGACTCGCTTGTCTGCTGTTTTGCTGTCAGATTTCACTGCATAATGTGATGTTTTATAAAGAACAAATAGCAAAGACAGAGTAATAGATGACAAGAATGTGTGGAGGGCTAATGCATTGAGAAAAAAGGGAAAACAGATGAGATCAGAAAAGGACAACAAAATTAATGTATCTAGCAAAAATCATAACGTACTTACTAGGAAATGATTTTTAGGTGATTTCTATGAGGTTTTTAGACCTTTATTTTTATGGTGTAGGTTTAATTATTTGAAGTCATGATGAGATTTACTGACAAAAGTTTACCTGTTCATCAAAAAAAAACAGCAAAGCAGGCTGTAACTTAACTTGTAGCCTGCTGTTCAGGAAGATGCTCTTCTGAAGATCTTGTATGTTGAGTTACATGGTAGTTCTATTCTGCATCCTGAAGGGAGGACATAGGCAGTTTAGGCCTCCTAAGCTCCTAGTGAACTTTCTGGGAGCATCTGCCAGAATTTTCCTTCTTTTCACAGAATACCGTTCATCTCTTGAACCCTTACAAATTTGAAGGGTAAAATGAGGGATTGGCAATTAAGCCATAAGAGGTAGATATTAAAGGGTAACAGATCTTTCCCGTATTATTTGTAGATTTGGACAAAATGGACTTTGTAGCACATGGTTACTCAAGTTTAATATGACTCTTTACCAAGGTCAAATGCTCTGCTCTTGCTGATGGCAGGTTCTCTTTCTCCCCTGGAGATGGGATTCAGTTGAGACTTAAGGATGGAAGGTGTCTTTTAGACTATTCTTCTTCCTCTTAACATAGATTCAAGACAGTCTAATGTGACTCTACTCATAGCAAGACATGCCTGAACAGGCTTCCCATAACAAGAACCCATAGCAGCAAGCATAGTATGAGCCAAAGCAGCAGTGTTGAAGCTCAGAGCCTGATGAATGGACTTTCTTGGAAATTTCCTTCTTCCCACTTCCTCCAATTCACTGACATGCTCCCTTCCCATCTGAGGTATATTTTCTTCTGAATAAGTTTTCAAAGTCAAAATAGATTTTGGAAAAATATCTAACTGACTGATCTGTATGGATTCTGGCAAGAGATAGACTTCAGTTGTTTGCTCCAGGTAATCTGAGCTCCATGGTTTAGTTAATCTTACTTTTTATTGGTTTTATTTTTAGATTTGGATTACTTGTTAAAAACTGAACAAGAGGAATTGAAGGAAGAAAAATACAACCAGTTTGAACCTTGTCTGTGCAGTGCTTAAACATACCATACCAGGAAGAAGCCAAATGTATGTTATCTTTAGATGTGTATTTGCTCTAGCAGTCCTTGTCTGTTTCAGGTATTAGAGGGTATAAAATTATGTAGTAAAAAGTCCTCACTGAGAGTGTCTGCAGCTAAGCTGTTTTGGATAACATACTCTTTGAGCCTGGAAATTCAGATTTAATGCTGGATGCTGTGCTCAGGATGTGTAGTCAATTTAATATCCTATAGGCCATTAGACATCATGGAATTATAATTAACTAGATTTAACTTGCTGACAAATATTTACATAAATCCTTGAGTAGTAGATTTTTTATGCAATTTTATCTTATAGAGTGAGCAAAAAATATTTCTTAGCTTACTCTTCAAACAGAGTTTCTACTTTGCATAAAACCCAAAGTTAACCATTTCCTGGGAGCTGGTTTATTATCAAAAATACAATAAACATCTTGGATCTTTTCTTGGCTACAGCTGCAATACCTCTACGGGGACTACTACACTTTTGACAGGAGTATATGAATAGCAGTCCAAACGTATGCAGTAACTTAAGATGCCCAAGAGAAGTATTTAACACTTTCCAGTTACACTTTTTTTCATCAAAAAAAGCTCTGAACCTTTCTAGTCAGTTTTACTACTATAAATTTATGCATGTATTCAGAAAGAAGGGAAAATTATTTTGTTTTTAAATGCATTGAATTGTTTGAAGACTCTTTGACTTTCTTGACTCTTTGGTACTCTCTGAAACAGTCACCTAAAGTGACTTGTCTGCCTCACACAAGGCTTTTTTTTTTTTTTGTTTAACTCCTAAAAAATGATTATTGTAATAGCCAGTTTTCACATACATATTGTTTTTTACCTGGGGAACTTCGATACAATGAAGTAAACTCTTCTCTGGGAGAAGGATATTAAGCTTACAAGTGAGAAAAGCAAGAAATGTTGAGATTCTAAGTGTTTTTTACTTTGAAAACATGTAACAGAAGATTTAAATCGTGTTGTGCTTTTCTTGTGATTTTCAGCCAGCAATGAAGCACCATGATAGTCTCTTGGTCACTGCCTCCCGCCTACCCCCACCATCCTTATGATGGCAGAGGCCCCAGTGAGATAGGAGGAAAAAAGATAACCAAGGTTGTTGTGGATTGAGACAAGGACAGGGAGGGCTCACTGTCAATTACAGTTCCAGGCAAAACAGACTCCAGTACTCGACTTAGAGATGAAAGAAAGGAAAGTTTATTCTACTACGTACAAGAAATAGAATGGGACAAAAAACAAAACCAGGGCAGGATGATGAGAAAAGTTCAACCAACACTTTAAGATCTCCCTCCCCCCATCTCTCCCTTCTTCCTGGGCCCAGCTCACTGCTCCCGATATCTCTACCTCCTCCCACACCAATGGCTTGTGGGGGCAGGGAATGGAGTATGTGGTCAGTCTCTCACAGATGGGCTCTGCCATCTCTCTCTTCTCAGAGGAGGATAACTCCTGGTATTCTTCCCCTGCTCCAGTACAGATTCCCTTCCACAGGACACAGTCCTTAATGACTTCTTTGATGTGGGTTCTTCCCAACATCTACAGCTTCTGTGACTATGGGGTCCCTCATACAGGATATGACCTTCTCTGGGCATAGTCACTGCCCCTGGCATGGGATCTTTTATTAAGTGGAAACAAATCTCTCTGCCCCACCAATCCTCTCCGCAGGATTCAGAGGAGTCTCTGCTCCAGCACACCTCCTCCTCTCTTCCCTCACTGACCTTGGGGTCTGCATTGTCTCTTCTCTCTCTCTCTCTCTCTCTCTCTCTCTTCCAACTCCTTGCACCACCAGCAGCCAGAAAGGAAGGAAGAACAAGAAGGAACAGGAAGAATCCCTCTCTTCCAGCTTCTTCATCTTAAAAAGTGATCATGAAGGCACCTAATTGGCTCTACCCCAGAAGTGGGTCTGGGTCAGAGCTGGGGAGAGTTTTGAGCAACTTCTTGCAGGAGCCATCTTTACAGCCTCTCACTCATTACCAGAAATGGCTTCATGTCAGACCATGACAACTTTAATACTAATCTTTTCTATATTACCTTAAAATATCAGAATTATGTTTGACTTACCTGGTATTATAAAATATTCAAATAAAAAAATGTATGAATGGAAGATGAGGTCAGAGACGTATTTATCACACTGTAGTGGATGAGACTTCTAATGAATTTGAGAGATGCCAGTTCTTCATGTTTAGGGAAAGAATATGAGAACAGGCAGGGATAAAGTGAAGTTTTTCCCACTCCATCAGTTGCTTTCATCAGTCTGTATCTTGGATACTCAGAATCAAAGGTCATGTCCACTTCTTTGCATTTAATAGTTCTTGTTTTCCTAATATGAAGCTGCCTAAAGGGAAGACTGCCCTAAAGCTAACCCAAAGGCAAACAGCAGATAGTAACAGGCTTAGCTTTTTTCCCCCTCAACTATGATATTCTATTTGTTACTGGGTTCTTTTTGCAGCAAAAGCAGGATTGACATTTCCTTCAGAAAGGAGTTACAGAACTGCAACATTCAGACCATGAAAAATGGCCAGTCTGAGACTGAGGAATTATATGGTTATATAGGCTAGTATTACTTCAAGGATGTGTTTTTGCAGCTCAGAGCAAGGAAATTGGTCCTCTTGGACCACAGAACTTGGGTGAAAGTACTGCTTATTGCCTTCTACTGCCTGTCAGCTTTATCTTTGACTCATGTCCATTTCAAATTCTGATTAATCCTGTTATAGTTTTGTGTCTCTGGATTTTCTGTTATGTATATATTTTATTGAAGTAGTTTGAGGCAAATATCATGTTTTAATAGACTTAGAATTTTCAAACAATTTTATTCACAAAAGTAACACTCCTAAGCACTCTGTATGGTGAGTGTGAATATTTGCTTATTTTTCCTCAAATATAGGATGATGGCTCCGCTAAAGGCTCTTATGGGAAGCAGATTCAAATTTCTATGGTCTAATTCAAAGTTCTTCGTGATAACTGTTGATTTAAAATGTATTGAAATAATGAAATTTAAAAAAGAAAATGAAATAAGTGATTACCAAGGGGATTTAGGCACCTAGACCCACTGAAAGTTAATAGGATTTAGTTTGTTGAGAGTTCTCAGCCCTGTTTCTTAAGATAAAGCATTTACCGAGGAACTGGCAAGAATGCCAATGGTTCTACTAGATACAAATATATATATATATATATTTTTTTTTAACCTTCAAACAAGAGGAATAAAAAAAATCTAGTTTGAAGTCCTGGAACTGCATTGCTGCCTCTTTCTTCAAAATAACTCACCAGTAGAACAAACCCAGATGAGGAAAGTTCATGTAACTAGCCTACTTGACGATCTGAGAATGATCAACATGGTAGAAAAAGCATTAAACCAATATGTTGGGAAAGCAGTAGCAAATATCAATATTGTACTGCAGGATATGTGTGCAGTACTAGAAGTAATGTAAGCGGGTGAGTCTCAGACTCTGACTTCTCCTTCAAGGCTCCCTTGGCCATTATGTCCTTGCCAAATGCTATTCCTCTATTTATTTTCTAACCCATGAAGTCTTTAAGACCAGATGCTCCCTCTGTCCTGGTAGTTGTTCAGCATACCTCTTTATCACCTTCTGCTGTCCTGCCCCGTTCCCTCCCTACTGTATGCAAATGTGAGTGCAACAAAGATCTGCTACCTTTGGTCATGTTCTCTCTAGCATGGCATCTGGTAATGACAAGTAATGCTCTTCTCCTATCCTCTTACAACCAAGAACTATGTCTAATAAGCAGGAGGTAGCAAAACACTGTCACCTTACTACTTTTGAAAGGGCTACTGAGCAAGGAGGATTTGATGCTTGCTGGAAGAAGTAATTTTGAGCAACAAAATGTTAGCAGTTTGTGTGGAGTTGCTTTTTGCTTGGTAACAGGGAGTGAGCTGCAGTGTTGGTCCCCATCAGCAGTTCTTGAAACATCCCCTGGCCCTGAGATGGACCCACCTCCAGCCTGACCAGGCCAATCTGGTGCCTCTGCTATCTCTATTTAAAGAAGGGAAATCTGCCGAGGAAGAGGAGGTAGGGTAATGGTAGGACTGGTAGTCATCAGCAGCTCCATGCTGGGGAGCCTGCGGGCCACAGACTCACACAGGAGGCAGATAGGAGCTGCAACCCTCGGGATGAACACACATTGGAGTGACCCATGTAGGACTGCCCAGCCTGTTGAAGGATCCTGTGCTGGAGCAGGGAGAGCCAGCAAGGACCCCACCTGCCCTAAGGTGAGAGAAGTGGCAGGAGCCATCAGGAAAGGACTGACTGAAATCCCCATTCCCTGCACGGGTTAGAGGGGAGGAGGTAAGGACACTGGGATCAGGACTCTGAGCCGAGGGTGAGGGGAAGGTGGTCTTAAAGTTGTGCTTTTCATCATTATGTCACCCTGTGGTGTTTTCTGTGCATGTTTTCAGTTGGTGGTATATGAATTTCTTTTTTCCTTGAGTAGTTTTGTCTGTTTTGCCTGGGATCATAAGAGATGAGTGAGCCCTTCCCATCTTTAAGGTGTTCCAAAGGTCCTCAGTACTTTTCTCTTCCCCTTCCCATTGGGAGGGTGAGGAGTGAGTGAGTGGCTGATTGTGGTCCTTAGTTTTCAAATGGGCCTCAGCCACGACACAAGCTTGGACCTGCTGCTGCCTAATGTGCTATGGGTAAAACTTTTTTTTCTCCCAAAATAATTGTTATTGATTTTTCAGTACAATTCCCTACTGTTATTCTATAAACACATCAATGAAATATTTCAATGTACTTATTTTTTGTTGAAGTTTATAATGTGTTTGTGACTTACTAATCTGGTCATATAAACTTAGACAAAATTATTTCTTGTGAGATAAATAAAATCGCAGGGAGCGGAAAGAGCTTCTAGAGATCATGTGGTCCAACCTCCTGGTAAAATAGGTTTGTCTAGATCAGTTCACATAGGAAGATGTCCAGGCACCTTTTGAAAGCCTCTAGAGAAGGAGACTCCCCACATTCCCTGGGCAGGTTGTGCCAGGACTCTCTCACCATTGTCATGTTCCAATGGAACTTTTTGTGTTCCAGATTGTTCAAATTACCCCTTGTCCTATCACTGATCAGTAAAGAAAAAAAAACCTTCCCCCAACCTCTTAGCACCCCCCCCCCCCTTAAATATTTGTAAGCACTGATAAGATGCCCTCTCACAAAATCACAAAATGATAGGGGTCGGAAGGAACCTTTAGAGATCTAGTCCAATTCTCCTGCTAAAGAAGGTCCACCTAGATCAGATCACACAGGAACACGCACAGGCAGATTTTGAAAAACTCCAGAAAAGGACGGTCCCCCAGCTTGTCCTGGTGCATGGGCTTGTTCCTACTGAGGTGCAAGACTCTGCACTTGTCCTTGTTGAACCTCATGAGGTTCCTCTCTGCCCAACTCTCAAGCCAATTGAGATCCCGCTGAATGGCAGCACAGCCTTCTGGGGAATCAACCAGTCCTCCCAGTTTGGTGTTATCAACAAACTTGTTGAGTGTACCCTCTGTCCTCTCATCCAGATTTTTTGATGAAGATGTTGAACAAGACTGGCCACAGAACCAACCCTTGTGGAACCCCACTGGCCACAGGCCTTCAACTTCACTCTACTCTGTCGATCACCACCCTCTGGGCTCTGTCATTCAGCCACCTCTCGATCCACCTCACTGACCACTCATCCAGCCCACACTGACTGAGCTTTCTGATGAGGATGTTATGGGAGATGGTGTCAAAAGCCTTGTTGAAGTCAAGGTAGATGACATCTGCTGCTCTCCCCTCATCTTGCTAGCGAGTTTTACTCTTGTGAATGCTATGAGGTTAGTCAAATGGGATTTTGCCTTGGTGAATCAATGTTGACTTCTCCTGATAACCCTTTTTTACTTTATGTTTAGCGATGACATCCAGGATGAGCTGTTCCATCACCTTTCCAGGGATGGAGGTGAGACTGACTGGCCTGTAGTTTCCCAGGTCCTCCCTGTATTTTTTGAAGACTGGAGTGACATTGGCCTTCCTCCAGTCCTCATGCATCTTATCTGTGCTTCATGATGATTCAAAAATGAAAGTGAGGTGCTTAACAACATCAGCCAGCTCCCTCAGCACTCACGGGTGCATCTCATCAGGACCCCAGGACTTGTGGGTGTCCAGCTTGCCTAGTAGATCCCTAACCCAATCTTCGTCAACCAAGAGAGGGTTGTCCTTTCTCTGGGCTTTGTTTTCCAGGGACTGGATTTCCTGAGGGCCGGTCTTAGCAGTAAAGACTGAAGCAAAGGAGGGATTCAGTAGCTATGCCTTCTCTCTATCTTCTGTCAGTAGGGTATGCACCTCATTCAATGGTAGGCTTACATTCTCTCTGATCTTCCTTTTGCTGCTGATATACTTGAAGAAGCCATTTTTCTTGTCCTTTACATTTCTTGCCAGATTTCATTCCAAGAGGACTTTAGCCTTCCTTTGCTGAAAACTGTCAAGTTTCCTACACTCTTCCCAAGTGACCAGACTCTTTTTCCACATTTCATAGACTTCTTTCTTCAATTTGAGTTGTTCCAGAAGCTCCTTGTTAATATATACAGACCTCTTACCTCTACTTGATTTTTGTACTTTCAGGGATACAGTGATCTTGGTCTCAGGCCACTTTTCTCTTTTTTGTATCATGAAACCTTCCCCATGTCCCATGTGTGTAAATATAAGTTTAACTGATAATAAAAGGAGAAGCTTAACTTGGTAGTCAATTTTAATTTGTTTTCATACAAAACCACTTTTTACACAGGATCTCTTTCTCTGAGTTTCTACTAAGTGAGTGCTCAGTCATGAGCACTTTTCTAAGCTTTCTGGACTGGAGATAGTGGCCAACATGGTCTTTCAGGTCAAGTGATTTATCTAACCTATTTCACCAATGTCCTCATCAGTCAGAGGCTTATCTTCTTACAGTGTTGCCAGATACTCACTATAGACCGTGAAGAGTTCCCAGATTCTTACAAAGAAAATATCACTTATCCCCACCATCTGATTAAAAACCTCCTTCTGATAGTTTGAAACTTAAACATGAGGCTGAGTTGATAAGAATACCAATAGGTTTAGGAAAACTCTGGTAGTAAGTCTTAAATTAAAATATTAAACTAATTAAACTTGTAGTACTTTGAGCTAAGATTTTTAGCTTAATTTTGATGCCATTTTAAGCAAATTTACTATAAGATGGAACTAGAGCTGCAGATTTCACTAGAAAAGTTAATTTTACTTTTTTTTTTTTAACCTGACATATTCTCAACTTTGCCCAGGGATGTGAGGGCCCACTAGGCTTAACAAAGAGGCTATAAATGCAATATGTTGCTTTTAATAAGCTTTTAGGCAGGTGTAGTGGTTTAATCCTGGCTGAGTGTCAGATGCCCATAAAGTTGTTCTATCACTCTGCCCTCTACGCTGGACAGGGGAGAGAGAAATACAACAAAAGACTTGTGAGTCAACACTCTGCAATTACTATTGCAGGCAAAATCAGACTTGGGGAGAATTGTGTTTATTTCTCACTTTTCTACTAAACTTTTATTGTTAATAAATAAAACCAATCCTAAAACACCTTTGCTTACCTCTCACTTCTTCCCAAGTTTCTTCTTCCCCCTCCCTGGTGGCACACCTGTAAAGTGCAGCTCTCGTTTGTATTTCTGAAAAACTCGTGCCCTTGTCTTCTGAATACAAATGGATGGATAGCTTTCTGTGCCCATTAATGGAACATTACGTCTGCCTTGCTGCTTCCATAGAAATGCCATTTTGTATAAACACTGCATGTACTGTGCACGTAATTTTTTTAAACTTGAAACTTGAAGCATAAACTTCTGATCACAATGAAGTCTTTCCCATATGTAAACTGCCATGGTCCCCGTAGCTAGCAACAGGACAAGGGGTAATGGGATGAAGCTGGAACATAAAAAGTTCCACTTAAATATAAGAAAAAAACTATTTCACTGTGAAGGAGCAGTGGCACAGGCTTCCCAGAGGGGTTGTGAGTCTCCTTCCTTGGAGGTCTTCAAGACCCCCCTGGACGTGTTCCTATGCAACATGATCTAGGTGAACCTGCTTCTGTAGGGGGAATGGACTAGATCTCTAAAGGTCCCTTCCAACTCAAACCATTCTATTATTCATATATCTTATGATCACTGTTACATTACTTGAGTTCCAGTTCTACCTACTACCTAGAAGAACTTGTTTAACTAGCTTTTCAACTTTTAAAATTATTTCTGGAGGTATTTTATAATGGGACATTCTTCATCTCTTAATCAGAATCACTAAACCTAGTCTGCCTCTTCTTGGTTGTGATGGGTTTCTGTGGAGCCTCTTTTGCTTGGTAACAGGGGGAGGGAGCTGCACTAGTGGCACCTGCACACCCAGGTTTTTCTTGTAGTTCTTTGCTCTCATCTTGGCCAAAACCATGACATTGGGCTTCAGTTTTTAGCTTAACTTTAAAATAATGTACTGCTCTTTTAAAATGTTGAAGTGCAACCTTTTCCATAAATGATTAAACATCTTATAGGAGTGCATTCTGCTAGATTCTATTAAAGCAGTTAAAGGATTTGGAGCTATTTTGTATGTCATTCCCATTAATGATTTCTACTTGCAATTTCTACTTTGTTTGAAGTGGAGTGTCCCTAAGTTCTGCAATCCTGACCTTGTAAATGTCACTTTTACTGACATATGCAGTGTATATTACACTGAGCTCTATTGATGCTCTGGGCTTTAGGGCCATGTCTGCATTAATATTGTTTTCTATGGACAAAGATATGCTACTGAAAAGGGAGCATAGGTTAATTGTGGATGCAAGCTGCATTGAGCAACTCGCTCTTGAGTATATAGGACAGGATGTGTCCCACCTTACTTACTATTGTAGACTTCTTGAAAGTTGGTACACAGATCACTTTTTGTGTTACTTTAATTTGGTGGTAGATACAGTGCCCTATATTGTCTTGCGGTTGTTTTCTTTTACCATGTAACATTTTGATGTTATACAGGACAGTGGCTTTCTTAATTTAAGTGGTCCCAGAATTTAATATTCCTTTCTAGACTTAGTCTCTACATAAATTTCCTAGAATGGCAAGTGAAAAAAGTGTCTCAGACAATTTGAAAAGGAAAAGTTAATCTTCAAGGAGTCCTATAGCAAGTTTACTGTTTCATACCTGTTTTATGTGAAGGGCAATTTGAAATTTCTGCATGGCTGTAGAAAGTCTTGAGATAACACATATGGTAAAAAAAAAAAGTATGACTCTAACAGATGGGTCAGGAATATTCTCTTTATTAATTCTCAAAATAGAAGTAGTCCCTCCAGAGGTAGAAACATGGTTTTACAAACGTTGTACCTCTTTGGCTCAGTGGAATTGTCATAGATTAATTTTACATTTGAAAAAATGACTAATACTTAAGGGAGAGCGATCTCTTAGATTAAGGGAGAAAAGATGCTCCATAACGTAAAAACCTATTATTGCCTTTGCTCTATTGATACAGGAGCAGTCACACCATTACCTTCTTTATAGTTATTAATGCCCTTAAAATGGATTGTATCCTCCTTTCCATCTTCCATTCTGAATTTAATAGAGACTTTAATGAAATTTTCATAGTAAAACAACTTGCCAGAAGGTCAAGAAAGCCAAAAATAAAACTGGGAACGGAAGTAATCTAAATGTCCTTTTCTTTTTCATTTATGATGATAGCACTTCAGGCTGGAAAATGTGTTAGAAGCTGCTTACCAAATACAGGAGAGGGAGGATGAGAGGGAGGATAACAGGACACAGCATCTAGTGTTGAGAAACTATTGCCTCTTTTGCTAGCATCTGAGAAGTTTCCATTGAATAACTTGATGGTTATGAATGTTGTGCTGGCTTAAATGCTTTTAGAATGACTTATACTGAGCATTTTTATTGACTAATAGGATGTCTTTCACAATCCCTTGAATCCATAGACATATTCTGTTGCTGCAAGTGTGTCTTCTGAGACTGAACTTCTTACTAGTAAAAGCTAGCAGAGCCCCACAGGAACCCAAAAAACCTTCAGGCCCTGCAGGTCAAACACAAGTACTTAAATTGCTTAAAACTTTGTTTTTTTCCTTTGTATTGTCTTTGCTGAAGAGAAATGGTTTAGTTGTGGGCTTGTGTTGTGTAGGTGGGTTTTCTTAGTGTGTTTTTTTTTTGTTGTTCTTTTTGTTACGTGGTAACTCTGGTGAGTTTTCATCTGTTCAAAACATCAATTAAAACTTGAGGAGAAAAAACTGGATTTTTTTCTTCTGAAAACAGAATTTTTAAGGGATTGTGTGAAATGCACAGCAATGGGTAGTAAATGGGTAGTAAATGTAGCTACCCAGATCCTAGTCATAAATTGTTCTGCTCTGCAGAAGCACCCAAATTTGATTGGGTTGCTGGGAGCACCGTGGTACAATTCAACTGTCTGTGTTCTCAGCCCTTCCAAAATATCTCAATCTGCTAATGCTTTTTCCCAGTGCTCAGTGGGAGCTGAGGGTCATGCATTAAGCTTAATTGCTGGGGTTCTGGTTGCAGGAGTATATATAGTTCTTAAAGCATGCACTGCCAAGATAAACAATCTATTTATTCCTTAAGCATAATTAAGTTTGACAATAACGTATAGCAAGAAGAAAAAGTGTCTGTTTTCCTCAAATTATATTATTCTTTTGCTTTGAAAAGTCTATATTTTCCTAGATGCTGGTCACCCCTGTGATTCAGCAGCACATAGAAATACTGTATCTTCAGGTTGCAAAGGTTAGAGAAAGTAAATGGGCATATGTCTTGCTTCTAGAGATGGATACCAACGTATTGGGGATACTCATTGTGTTACCTGAGGAGCACTGCAAGAGGTCAGGAAGGAAGACAATGCAGATGCAGAAACTGTGAGCTAGCAGTCAAATTGCTGTTCTGGAGCAGTATAGACATAAACCCAGTTCCTCTACACTAAAGCTATAATTTCAGAAACATTTGAATAACTCTAAGCTTGAAAAGCAGCCTTTTACAAGTGCCTGCACCGTCTTAGGACATCTACAAGGTCAAAAAAACAGAGACCAAATGAGATGACCTGTTCTTGGTCCATTATTGTATTATGGTAACTGAAACAGGGACTAGGTGTGAAGGTAAACTGTCCCATTGTAAACATAACATGAGTGCCTTCCAGTATCTGAACAGTGTATGTGTTTAATAAGTTATGTTTATTAATGAAACTATTTGTCTCCAATATTTTTGTTAGAAAGGACTTAAATACTTGGCTACATGGAATCTTTACAGTATTAGCAACAGCTAATGCTTTATTTAAAAAAATAAAAGCAAACCAACAACCACTTAGATGTCTCTACAGTTTAATCTGCTGCATAGATACTTTCTTTTCTAGATACGAGCTTTACTAGTATCTATTTATAATTGAAGACAGTTAGCAAAGAGTTACGTTTCTTCCACAATAGCATGATTTAGAAAATGTCATTCTAGATGCTATTTACTTAGTCATTGAGTTAGTAGGGTCAAGAGTACAGTGAAGTATTTTGGGACTAAGTGATGGGGAGGGGCTACAACTTACTAATGGTTCTAAACAAATACTCTTGACAATATCCTGTCAACGAAGTTTTGATGAGAGTAGTCATCATCTAAAGGAACTATGAAATAGAAATCCTAGGAGACTCACATCACACCACGTTTCAGTAGTGTATGAAATATACAGAGTATAGGAGTGTGTATGATTATGGATTAGCAGACAGAATCACAGCTCATCCAAAAGATGGAGCTACACATCATTTAAAGTGCATTTCTGCTGTGAAAGGGGAAAATTCTTTACTGTTTTATACAAAATTGGTACAGCTGCAGACTAGACTAACATGCTGTAATATTCTTTATTGCCTGAGGGGAAAAATTGCAATAAGAATCTTGCTTTTAGAAAAATTCTGTTCAGATTGAAGATCTGTAAGAGAAAATGAAGATAGGAAAGGAAGGTGTGACATGACCTGACTTATAAAAACCAAAACACCCCAAAGCTCTTTCTGTTCCTTGCCTCAGCCCCCACCCCCTGGTAAAAAGATATGTTGTACCATGAGCCTTTACAAGTGAAGTAGGTTGGGATAAGATAATTTAGTGTAGCAATGGAGAAAGAAGATTTGTGAGGTCTAATGCTGACCCAAGATTTATTTCTGTACTGTGAGTCAGCTGGTAAGACATGGCTAAAATGAAAACCCCTGACTACTAACCCTTTCTTCTCTTTGGACTTTGAAGACTCCTCATGTGCATAAATGATTGCAGAAGCAGGCCCACTTTTTTTTTTTTACTGGACAAGGATTATTAAGAAGGAATACTTTCAGGATGAAGCATTCTGGTTTGAACTTGGTTTGGCAGTTCTATTTCAGAGTGTGCCAGAAAAGCACTTGGCAGATAGAGGAGAATGGGATTGAACTTGTCTATTACAAATCTTTTTCTTCCCAGTGCCTAAGGGGAGGTCACTTTTTAAATGCCCTTTGCCAGAAGAGTTGTAGAGGAATGTTCCTGGACTGAGCTTAGATATAAGGACAATGGCCACTATATGTTTGCTCATGCATGTTCTGCTGTCTGGAAATAGGGTTATCCACTTTATCCCCTTTCCTCTCAGAATTGTTTTTATTCCTGGCAGCAGTAATCGCTGTAGATATGCAAGAGAAAATTTGAGTTCAGATAGTCAGAATAGTGGGTACAGAGCAGTACAGACCATTAGATCTGTATGAACCAGAACAGTTTTGCTTCTGTTTTACTCTAAACCCTTGTACTTCAGATTTTGCCAGTATGTTAAAAGATCTGCTGCTGTCTAAAACTTATTAAATGATTGATTTCTAGTAGAGTGGAGTGGAGTATGGGGGAGTGATATTATATCTGATGTAACGTGGCTCAAGATGTCTGAAATAATAAAAAACAATTACATATTTTGGTCTCTTGACTGAAATACCAACATTTCATTCTGCACAAACAAAGTAGATAAAAATGCTGACAAATTAATATCTTGGTCTGGAAATTCATAAAGTCAAAGCTTGTTTGGTTGTAAAATAAGTATGTAAAATAAAATCCCTTTGTGAGAAAAGCCCTAAACCAAATGAATCTGTATCTTGGGAAGGCAGAATTAGTAAGCATCAAGGAGAAATAAGGCTTTCACTACTGTCATCCAATAAGTGACTATCACTACATATCAAGTGATGAGAATCACTTCCAATAAGTTAAGACTTGTCCAACACCTCCTCCAGTTCCTGTTATGGCAAACTTTATTGTAACATCGTTTATTTCTGTAGTTGTATATTATTTTAGTTATAGAAAAGAATTTCTAATTTTAAATTAATTAAATTATTTTTAGATTTTACCTGATCTAGGTGGATGTACTTCAGTAGAGGGGTTGGACTAGATGATATTTAGAGGTCCCTTCCAACCCTTACCAGAGAAGCCCAACAGAGAAGTAGATTGGTCTAAGACATAAGTGTGATATTATGCCTAATGGCAACTACAGTTTCCCTGCATTAATCCAACTGCACAGGACTTGAAATACTACCAGACTTTAAAATTACACAGACTTTAATGTTTAATATTTGTGTTTACAATTATTATTCTACTTCAATTTATTAAACTTTTCTTACCTCAACCCACGAATATTTACCTTTAACCTTTCTCTTCCCTGCTCCTCTGGGGGCAGAAAAGAGTGAGCAAGTAGGTGAGTAGTGCTTAGTTGCTGGCTGTGCTTAAATTATATGTCTTTGAAATTAATCTTCAGATGCCATTCAGATAATATTAAGAATTATTTAACCAACATGAGGCTGAATATCTGTGACTTTGGCTTCTAGCAAAGTCAGCCTTTGAAGTGAAAAATCTGTTTTCTGACTCTTTCTATGAGGTGCACAGCTGGTCAGCTCAGTAAGTCTGAGAGAGAATAAGGACTAGGACCTTATCAGACATTTACTTTCATCTGTTTAGCACTTCATTCTGTGAGACTGTATAAACAGAAAGCAGATTGATGTTTAAGATCCCTAGGGACCACAAAATATTACTCTTTCTGCTATCTTCAAGGGCTTCAATAAGTCCAGTCTTTAGAATATTCTGTGGAAAATAGTGTTTGAAGAGCGTGGAAGGATGACATTTTAATATGAGGAAACACTTCACTTCCACTTATCTATCTAATCAATTGACTCTGCTGTCATTAGACTTGCAGTGAGTGGCAGGGAGGAGGGAATCTTCAATTTCTCCTTGAGATCATTGTCTTTGTAGTGTTGCATCTAAGAATTTTCCCATTCTGAAGAAGCATTCCAGCATGAAGGCTGTGGAAGTCATGAAATGGTGCGGGGGCACCATCAGGTGGGTGCACATACAGGGGTGCATTTGGTACTCATGGGTGCTGTGAACCCATCAGAAGAACACTCAGCATCCCCAGGCCTCCTGCAGAGGGAGGATTTCTTTTCTTGCTTGTTATGAGATAGTCCTTTAGTTTGTAATGTCACAACAGGACCGGGTCAGCTCAGCTTTTGAGGCCTGAATGATCTCAGCTGAAAAAACATCTGGGTTTTTATGGTCAGTATTTTAAAACTGAAACTCTGAATTTCCAACTATTAGAGCATGTTGCAGCAGAGCATGCTGTTGGTATTTGTTTTAACAAATGCTTCAGAACTTCAAGCTGCTTGGTGCATACTTGAAAGTACCAAGCAATAAATTCCATGCCAAGGGACCTAGAATTGATGTATAAATTATAACAACAAAGAGCAATTATGTTGGCTTAGCTCATGGCTTTGTCACTGCTGGACCGGACTTCAGGCAACGTGATAGAGAAAAGTGGTTTACAACACTGGATTTGCTTGTGCTCTGCTATGCTAAGCATTATCTCTGTATCTGAGTATTGAATGCTTTGAGAAACCAAGAAAATACTTTCTAGAGCTGGTGGCTGCTTACTGAGATTACCCTTTCTGGCCAGGGTTTTTTTGGAAGTGCTCCAATTAGTCTGTGAAAAATGCAAGGAGACAGTTTAACAGGTTATATATACAGTTTGTGCTACAGAAGAGTTATGTAGGATCTGCTGTGAGGTATGCCTGTAACCTGGAATCGTGTTGGATTAGCTCTTACCGCAAACTACTCTGCTCCATGTGCTTGTACCTGAAAATCATGTGAAGAGTGTGAGCCAGAGCTTTGTAGACTGTATTTTCACAAGAAGAGAGGGCTGCTTATTTAAATAACAGTTTTAACAACCAATCTGTGAAGATTATTTGGGCTGGTTTACTGTTATGGTATGTCTCTCCTATGGTGTTAAAGTGAGTGGAAATGATTTCTGAAACCCTAACTTCACTCTACAGCTTAGATCTATTGGGGAAAGGTAGGCATATGCTATATCCTTTTAGGACTTTCAAGTTGATAGCATAGAACTGTTACCAAGAAAAAGGTGGCCTGATACGAGACTTTGTGTGACTTGTATCACATAATGTCATCCTAAATTTGTGCTACATTTATTTTCTTCTGGCATTTTAGACTTCTGTATCTCATTTAGACTGTATCAAATACATAAGAATCTTTTATTTAAGAGAATACGAACAGTCTTTCTTTAAAGCAAACAATATGCTTGAAATTGTATCTGTGTCCAAAATGAAGATGGACATCTCTGCATTATTGCAATAGGAGAGAAAAAACCTGCAAATAACCTCAACAACAGTATTTGAGATACTTGGAAGATTAGAGAAAAGGCTTTTCAGTCAGATTTGACTAAAGAAAGTGTGAAAACGCAAGCAAGGCAGCTATTTCAGATGTTTTTCTGAGCTCAGAAAGACTTTGTTCTTGCCAATAAAGAGCATTGCACTAAATATACTCAATTTCATTGCAGTTTTTTCTCTTATCTGAAATAACCTTTAAAGCTCATATTTTTTTCTATTTCCTCTGATCAGAAAGGATAACAAAATACTCCTGAAAGCATATTGAGTAATTATAAAAGCAGCCATGGAAGAGCTGTTCTATGTGTTACTGCTTGTTTTCTGGGCATGAATGATTTCCACAAAAACTCAGAACAAACAAAAATTTATATAAAAAGATAATTGAAAATTGGGCTCTGATATTGCTTTTGCTAATGAGAACACATAAGTGAATTTGTATATTGGGAGAATTTCAAGTGTGTGTTTTTTTTGTTGTAGTTTTTGTTGTTTTTTAAGACTATATGTGGATAAAGTAAATATGGAAGAAATATCTAGGGAATTTAGTTCATTACAAAACCAAAATCTTTTAATGTCTAACTTCTTTTTTTTGCGTTACAATTTTCTTTTGATTTACTTGTTCATGGATAACAATTTTGTATCAGTACATCTGATAAATTTTGAACATTTTTCCTAAAAATATAATAGTGATAAATAGTTGAAAGTAACATCAAATGCAAAAATGTACTGTAGATAGTGGGTTTTTTTTCTTTTTTAAAAGAAGAGAATATATCTAAAATAATACTTAGAATGCAGGGAAATACATTAACAAGAATGTGTTTAAAACAAAATATTGCTTGATATATGTAAGAGCAATGGCAGTAAGGTAAAGGCTTTTTCAATGAAGCAAATGCTTTCTCTAGTTCATTGGTTTAACATATAATTCAAGAATCGAGTTCACAGTTAGTGTAATGTTCCTTTTGTGAGGACTCCTAGAAGTTAGTTCTTCTAAGGCAATGTTAGTAAAAGCTGCTTTAACCTGCAAGAACAGTTCTATTACACCAAAGATTTACATAACTTAGTTAACTTATTGTAAGCAATCAAAGATTCGTTATTTCCACAGTTAGTCTGTGCCTGTAGTATTGTGACAGTACAGTTGCTAGGACCTACAGACAAAATGTTATTAATCTGTGAAACTAATGTCAGATATGGCTGATAATTGGGTGTGAGGCAGGTAACATCTGCAGCTAAAACAGCTGAAAGAACAGATACTAATCCCAGCTGCTACTGGTGCTCACTGTCTCCATGGCCTTCAGGGGATTGCTCTGAGCTATAGTAAGCTGCAGAAATGCCCAAAGAGATTCTATTTGTACAACTCTCTGTAGATTCTATTCTATCAACTCTCTGTTTCTCTGAATGTAGTTAGGATTAAGTTATACTTGATTCCTTTGTACCATAAATTGAGTAATCTTTCAAAATACCTGAGTTTTTCACTTAGAATTCTGATTTCAGTCTAGTTAAGTTTTATTACTTGAAAATAAAAATTAAAGTATTTCCTAATATTCTTATCCACTCCCTAACAAACATGTTAAGACACATGGATCACCCATTTCTTTTAGCAAAGGTGATATGAAAAAGCATGCTTCTACTCAGCTACAGTGAAGTCCTGTTTGGCCTTTTGGTGGCCATTGCAACCTGCCTTCCTCTCAGACAAGGAGGAGGAAAGGATTCTTTCTGCATACAAACCTTATCTCAAATGCCTGCCTCTGTCACATACAGATTAGATTAATGTAATGCACAAGCTGTGCTCTGGACTAAACCTTTTAAATCAACCTCAAATTGATGAAAAATGACTGTGATACCTGTGGTGCCTGGGACTTTCCTGGATGTAATTCAAGATGCTGGATTTCACCTACAGATCCATAAATATTCCTGGAACTTTTTCAGTTGGTAAAATGGTTTTTCTTATCCTCAATATGAAGAAGTAGAGGCCTGACTCATAAGCTAGATCAACCTTTGTTTAATAGTGAGAGGTGCTTAGTCCCCTTTTTTTTTTGGGGGGGAGTAATCTGTTTTAGGGGGAAGTAGAGGGAAATGGGGAAAAAAGGAAGATGAAATGTTGCTATTTCCTGGATTTGCTTCATGCTTTTGGATTTTTATGTTGTAGCTTAATTGTACAGGCCTAGTCCAAAGATCACATTTGTGACAGTCTCCACTCTTTCTGTATTTCTGCTGCTGCTCCATTTAGTGCTTTTAAATAAAATTATGTACTTGGAAACTGGCAGCCTAGAAGCACACTGAAGATGTTTCTTTTCTTCTTTTCTCTCTTAAATTTAAGTGCTTGTTTGTAGGTCTTGGGCATGTCTGAAATTCTTTAATGAGTTATAAGTTACAACAGAGAAATTGTATCTCTAGTCCTATTCATGTTACAAGTCTATCTCTCTATAACTTTGCAGGCTTATGGGTAGCATAGGAAAAAAATCGTAACAGAAATCTTAACATCAGTGGAGGATTTAGTTAATGTGTTTAAACTAGTTGGAGTGAGAAGAATATGTTGCTTTTCCAGAACATTTTGTCATATGTATGTAACATAAATGCTTGTTTAAATATTTTTGTGTTCAAACTGTGTGCCAGTGTATTGAGCACTTAAATCACAAGTTCTGACTAAGAGGATGTTTACTTTTTTCAGAACAGATAGTAGAACCAACATTTCATCCCTCCTGTGTTCAGGTTTACTTATCTTACCAGTTTGAAATGTGTTCAGGAAGCGTACTTGTCCAATACTTTTCTTGCTGCTTTTGTAGAGTAAGTGAATCTCCTGCCACTCAGCATTACACCCTGAAGAACTCATCATAATTGTGGCAATCCTGTGTTATGTCCCATTAGACTTGTAGAAAAGTCAGTGTTTACAGCAGTTCAATGTAAACGAAATACTCTTTGATATATTCTCTTGCCCCTCTACATAAAACATTCACCTATACAACTGTTTTCTGTATCGCATGTTTTTTTTTTTTTTTTTTCAGTTACTTTGCTCTTAAAATCATACAACTTCCTTAGGCTTATTGAGTATTTTAAAATAATGAAAAGATCTTCATGTACATCTGAATTTTTCTCCCTAGAAATGATACTGTGAGAATTGTGACCTGCATATAAACCTTCCTTGCTGCCTGTGTATCTTTTCCAGAAGTGCCTGTTGTTGCTCTGGCCTTGCAGTGGATGCTGTATTTAACAGGAATTCAAGTGGCCTGCAGAGGCTGACGGGACTCATCTCATATATTGTCATTATCTTTTGATAGTAACACGAGGGAAGAGGAACAACTTAATAAGACTTTATTTTCTTCAGATTCTTGCTATGAAAACGTTAACTCTTCCTGGTAGATGAGACAGACCTACGCTGGCATTGGTAATGTCTGTGTAGACCTTCAAAAGTACTTTAGTCAAGTTGTCCTGTGCCAAGAGACTGGATACAGGAAACATCTTAAACGTAAAGAGAAGTTTGAATCAAATCATCAGACTTAGCCTCCTTAAAGCAGAAAGGGGAAGGATTGTACTCCTGTACAGGCAGCTGCTTTTCCCTTCTCTCCCCTGTCATGAGTCTCTAACTTTTCCTCCACAAATTAATTTGTAATGAGCAAACACAAATTATTCGCAATGAGAGTTTGTTTGGGAACATAAATGGACATTCATATTAGCTCTGCAAAATATACTCAAACAGTTTAAGTGTTCCTATATAGTCTCTATTTTTAAGAGACATTTTGTGCAGGATGCAAAAACCAATGAACTTACAATTTTAATGCAGTCTAACAGCAGATGGTCTGAGACATCAGACTCACTGTCTGTTTTAAAGTCCAAAGTGATACTAACTAGCAGAAGTGAAGATAATGAGGTGAGCAATTTTATTTTATGACAAGCAGGCAAATTTGTTTTCAGTTGGCCTGCAAATATATGAGATTGGAGTATTTAGAGACTTAACACCATTTGAGTCTTAGTGGTGTTTAAAGTGTCATTGTTTTGTGCTACACTGGGGATGTTCAGGGCACATATGGTGTAGAGCTTACACACAGCCCCTCATCTCGAAACAAAATTGTTTTCCTCTTGAATTTCAATAATAATATCTAGGGGTTTTTTTTCAGAAATCCTAAGTAGAAGCTTCTGATTTTGTGTACATCTGTGTACTACAGCTCTTGACTTCTTAATGTAAGGTTCACATTGCTCAGCATGTGATACTCTGTCATGCAAAAATACCACTGAAGTGTTAATCAGTGTAGAATCTTACAGACTGAGATATTGCCAGAATGATCAGTTGATTAATATCTTTAAAAGTCAGGTAAGAGTTACCAAAAGAGTAACTTTATATATTTAATCCGAGTCTGACAGCTTGCTTTTTTGACTACCCTACTACTGTGACTCCATCCTTGTTAGACTTTAAACATTCTTCTGTGGGGAATATCAGAAGGCACTGTCTGACAAGGTACAGGTTTTTCTGGGAGTGGAAACACTGCAAACTCACTAAAAGCCTACAGAGACATGGGCAGCTCAAGAGTGTGGGACTTTTTCAACAACCACTGCCCTTTACCAATACCGTGCCAAATACTTTTTGTAAACCTATGGAAGAGTTTGACCATGATACAGGTTATCTTTCCAGTGCTTACCTCCTGCTCCAAGGCCAATATTATTACTGGTCACAAACTCTTTCATATCCTGCAGATTTCTGTTTTCATCTCTTCCTGCAGTCCCTTTGTAGGACTAATGAGTTCCACAAACTTATTAAAGTTACCTGAAGTCTTCCTGCTTTTCAAATGAGTTCCTGTGGGATAGTGAGGTGGAGGTGGGAGAAGTATTCCTTATGCTTGCTAAAGTTAGCTTTATCATTCTTTTATCAGAAGAGCTTAAACAAATCAGTTCCCTGCCACCAATGTCTCCATGGTTAGAAACAGTATATGTAATGAAGAAAATGAAACTGTAAAACAGTTGTAGATGGTACTGTACAGCCAAATTCTCCATTAAGTGAAGCAGTAGTGTGATGGGATGTTAAATCACACTTCCTTCTCAATCTGATTTCTCATGAGACTGTTGCTGTGCCTGCATCTTCTGAACCAAATGATGGCAACTAGCTTCCAGGTCTTTTTTTTTTTTTTTGGAACCTTTTACTGCTGCAAATATTAACAAGAATGAAATACTCAAATTATTGATGCAGTTGACAAAATGCTATGCTATCCTTAAAGCAGAGCTTGTAAATAAACTATTTTGTCATACTTGTCTTTGCATCCTATCCTTTTCCAAGGATACATCAACCATAACTTTGTAACCAGAGTTTATATTGCTAACAGAAACTGAATCTTTCTTTTACATAAAGATATTTTATACCAGTGCACTGGCTTTTCATTTAACTTATAGGCTCAAATTGTACAAATGGCTATGGTGGGGGAAGGAATCACCAAAATAGTGTCTTCTGAAGTAGAGATAGAAGAAAATAACTGAAAATATGGAAAAAACCCCAAAACAATGAGTTATACTTGGTCTTGTCATAACTTAGTCATGCAAAAATCTTGACTTAGACATATGCCTTCCAGTGTTTAAATTTGTTCCAACTTGTATTATCTCAGAGCCATTTAAAAGTACTTTGGGTTTTTTATGGTCTGTGAAGATACATATATGAAGAGACTATGGATATGGTCTTCCTGGACTTTAGTAAAGCCTTTGACACAGTCTCCCACAGCATACTCCTGGAGAAAATGCTGCCCACTACTTGGATGGACCCACGCTGCGATGAATGGAAAAATGACTGGATGACCAGGCCCAGAGAGTTGCGGTGAATGGAGTTAAATCCAGTTTACAACCAGTCATCAGTGGTGTTCCTTACGGCTCAGTGTTGGGAGTTGTTCTATTTAGCATCTTGTACTCAGTGCTGGTGAGGCCACACCTTGAATACTGTGTCCAGTTCTCGGCCTATCACTATTAGAAGGACGTTGAGGTGCTGGGGCATGTCCAGAGACAGGCAGCAAAGTTCATGAAAGGTCTGGAGAACAAGTCTCATGAGGAGCAGCTGAGGGAGCTGGGGATGTTTAGTCTGGAGAAGAGAAGGCTGAGAGTAGATTTGATCACTCTCCAAAGTGTTAGTGATCCAACCCAACCTGGAAGAGTAGCTGGTCTCTTCTCTCCGGTAACAAATGATAGAAAATGGGGAAATAGGCTTAAGTTTAGATTGGATATTAGGAATAAATTTCTCACTGAGAGAATTGTTAAGCATTGGAAAGGGCTGTGCAGGGAAGTGATGGAGTCATCATCTCTGGAGATATTTAAAAGATGCATAGATGAGGTGTTGAGAGATACGGTATAGTAATGTGCCTGGTAGTGTTAGGTTAGTGGTTGTACTTGATTTTAAAGATCTTCTCCAACTATTATTATACAAAAGTAGTTTTTTGCTTTTTTTTAGCTAAGAAGGGGTTAACATGTAATACTGTATGTGACTTCAGTACCAGTTGAATAATGAGACTGGAGGAAAAATAACGAGAGGGAGAGTATTTTATCCTAGATAGTTTTACATATCTGAAGCACAAACTGTCCAAGTTGGGAGATGCAGACCAGACAGAGGTTCCTCAGTGACAAGAAGCACTCTTTTCCTCAAACTAAGAATGTTTCTAGGCTTAGTGATGTGTCTGCCAGCTAATGCCTGTTTTTACAATGTTTTTTAGCTACATTTTCTGTGTATATTATATAGAAACTACATTCTTCCTAGAAATAGAACATTGTTTAGAGAACTAGTTTTTATGCACTTCAAATTCTGAGATGTCATTCATGACAACTCATTAGAAAAGAAAGATAATGTTAGTCTGAAGACAATTCCTGAGAACTCAAAAGATTAGTCAGTAAAACTTAACAATAAAAAACCGTATTGCTATGTAAAGAAAACACACCGTGTTGCTGTGTAATATGAAATCAGTTATGAGATGGATAGTAATGCAACTCTTTCTTGTAATGCTGAGGTTTATGCATATGACTGACAAAATGTCACTATATAGTTCATCTTTTAGATTAGAGGGAATCAACTTTTAGTTTGTCTTGTCACTTGTACATGTGAAGTGGTGTTTGCACTAGTATGTGCTCACTTAAATTGGTGCAATCTGCTGTATTATAATGTTGGTGCTTAACACTGATCTTCTGTCAGATTATCCCCGTTATTTTATGGTAGTGCAAGCCTCTTTCAGCTTCAAATTGCTGTTTTTGTATTTTCTGTTCCACATAAGTTTTGTGCTCCTGAAATAATGTATATGAAACTATAGATATAAGCAAGTCTCCTGTGACTTGAGTTCTAACATGGTGCTGGGATTAGATTAACTCTGCACAATTCTGATTCTCATTACAAAGCCTGTCAGAAAGCTGGATTCATGTTGTGCCATTTTCTATCCTCATTACCGTTTTTGTCACAAGAATGAAATTTTTCATCTGTCATACAGGCTGAAAAAGACAGCAGCCTGCAACTGTATTACGATAACCTTTCTAGTGCTGTGCAGTTTGACAGGCTGTGCCTTTCTGCTTTGTTCTCTTTAATGGTTTCTCAACCTGTGTGAGGGAGAGAAGAAATGGATATCCATCTCAAGGTATAATACATGATTAATAGTGTTGCCTGTATTCAGAGGACTGCAACTTTCCAAATTGAGCTGGTTTCAAAAAGAATGCAAGTATTACAAATTTTTCTACTGCTGCTTGAACCCCTTCTTAATTTTCTTGTGGTCTGAGAACTGGGATGAGACTAAAAATATTGAAGTGTTTTCCCAAATCTGCAATTGCTTTGGCTTGCTTGAATTATACATTTCGAGTGATAGTTTCTTAGTAAAATGGATATGACCAGCTGTCAGTATTTTACCATACTTGTCCTAAATTTTCCTACTCCTAATTTCTTCTTGTTGACGTAGTTTATGTCCTTAGAATTACTTTGTATTATCAAATTCCTATTTTTCTTTTGTTTATGCTAGTAGACAAAATAAATATAGCTATCCTTTAATTCTCACACATTTTGTAATGAAAATTTCAACATGTATGTCCTTATTTTTTATATCTCGTATATATAATATCTCCTGACGATCTCTATTTAGAACTGAAAATAATTCCTGATTTTGTATCTATCTTCCCTGTGGTGATATCCTGATAAAATTACCTGCATGATGAGGGTGAGTGTTGGCACTGCTTCTGTAAGGGCTCACTAGCAGAAAGACCCATAGGATGCTACGTACTGAAGTGAATAAATTTTTGCCTGAACAAGAGATCTGCAGAAATGCAGAATCCAAAGACCTCAGTTGTAACCATAAAAGTTAATTCACAGCAGTGCTTTTAGGAGAAAAGGGCAGGAACCACAATCTTTTGGAGACAGTATTTTTGGGAGAACCTCCTTGTGACGCACTTTTGTAAATAATTATATCTGACTGTTTCTTGCTTCCTTTTCCCTTCAGAAATGTGTTGCCTGACTAAACAACACTTTCCTAAACTGCTTATCCCATCCCTGATCCACTGTGAGAATGTGCCACATCACATAGGACATCATGCACAGGTCACTAGGCTTCATAAGTTTTGTTATCAAGCTAATTTTTGTAACTAATTTTATTTTCCAACACAATGGGTTATTGGAAATAGAATCAGTTTTCTGGTATTTTAAAGTAAAAGTGTACCTGCTTATTGGATAAATCTGTCTAACAGAAATTCTACGACAAAGACGAAGGAAAGAAAAAAATCTCCATTGTACTGACTCCTTTTCTCTAAGGGTCTTTACAGAAACAAGGGATTATAAAATGTGTGTCTCTTTTCCTAAACGTTGCAAAAGTTCACCTTTACCTGAAAACATCTGCAATATAAAGTGCAAAAAAATCACTGGAGACTCCACCTCAGATATAATCTCTTTTAACATGACCTTGCATCAGTGGGCCCTTGAACCTTGCCTGCTGGTAACAAGGTCACACTCTAGGATCCTTTCAGAGCTGTGCAGCTTACTTACTTCACTAGTGATATTCTCTCTTTCTCTTCCCCCTCCTCCTGATTTTGTTTTGTTAATGAAACTGTAGCTTCTTTTTTTAACTACCCTGAAGGCTTGCAGCATCAGTTGGCATGTTTTTTGTCCTCCCTCTTCCCACACAGAAAAATCTAGGTAATTTAAATTCTCTCAATCTTGTCTTAATTCAGTAAATCACATCAGAGTAAATGCAGAGATATGATACCAACAAAAGAAACATCAGTTAATACTGAAATTTCACTCCAGCAATAAAATGAATTAACGTAATAGCATCTACTCTTCAAGAAAGCAAGACAATCTACTACTCTTGCAATATGTATTATTTACTCTTTACTGAGTTCTGTTTAATTCATGAAGTTTAGATAGACGAGTGTGCTTAAAACAAGGAATTATTCTGATCCATTTCATTACAATGTATAACATCTTCTAAAAGCCTTCATGCTTCAAAGATGCTATGTATAAAACAGGCAGTAAAAGCTGAATCCACAAAGTCAATGAGGTGAGACCAGAATGGCTTTTGGTCTATTTTCTCTTTGTAAGTACTCTTGAACTATTAACCTTTTATTTTTCTTGATTGTTCTGTAAAATGAAAAGATGTCATAAAGAACTCTAATCCCTGCCGTGGAGTAGCTAAAATGACAAACCAATTTGAAAATTTATGCTTAAAAGTAGAGAATATATAGGTATGTAGCAGTTTAGGTGATGGGTAAAAAAAGAGGAGGGAATGCTTAGTAACATCTTGTCCAAGTGACTCAGGGTTCTTGGAGAAAAAAATTATTATGTTGGTTTTGGGTTTTTTTTTTTTTTTATATCTTCCTCTGCAACAAAATAAAAACTAATTGTAGGATACAGTCTCCATTTGCTTCTGACATGCTATGTGCTTTTTCTTGGATACGTCAAAATTTTAAGATTCTCTTTCTTCACTTTTTGCTGAGCTCCTCTGTCAGTGTATAAAGTGCCTTTGGAGTATTAGGAGGCAGCCTTGTTACCCTGATAACTTCTCATTAGGAAGGGACATATATATTGTGATAGTAACAGAAACATCATACCAAACAAAGATAAAATGCAGCCAACACTGCAGAAATTAGTTAGGTAGCAAAATAAAGGAGAACTTTATCTTCTGAGGAAGCCAGGTTAGTCCCACTTAAATGTCATTTACAGTTTATAGGGAAGACATGTATTATGAAGAACTCGCATATTGATCTGTTAGGGGAAAATGTTGAAATACCTATTGTGTGTTATTGGCCAGTTACTTTTGGCTCTTGTTTCTCCAGCTTCCTACGATTATTTCTCTCCTTTACAGGCAGTTTTCATGACGGAGGGAACCCTTAGGTAAGAAGATAATTGATCTTTCCAGTCTCTGATTTCCTAGTAGGATAAGGTTGGAGAGGAGGGATTTTTTTTTCTCTTTTCTCCCCTTGTCCAGCTTCTGTTTTGCTGTAAACCTGTGTTATGAACAAGTGGTGCAGACTCAGTTTTCCCCACATTATAAACCAAAAGATTTTAAAAAGCCACAAAATAGAAGTCAAACCTAATTTCTAATCAGCTCTGACTAGTATGTGACTGAAGAAACACCAACACTCTGCTGCTAGACATATCTTTTTGCAGAGAGTTCTTATACTTCAGAGAACCAGAATACTGTGAATTTCCTGCTTTGTGTGTGGCTTGGTTTGGGAATTCTTATGAGCACAGCTGTGTATTCAAAACATGTTCTTGGTAAGTAGACATGATACTTAATTGAAAAAAAAATGGAAGTGTCATTTTTTAGAGCTCTTAAGTGACTAATTCAGTGGACAATCTGAGTCAATTAAAACCAGAATAAATCCTGTCATAACTCCAAATCTTTCAGAGGAACGACGGTGTAACATTTGGTTGGTGTAACATGATAGCAGTTTAGATATTGCTAGAGACCAATTGATGAAATTCATCATGTGGAAAAAAAAATCATTCCACAGTGTAATACTTCTGATTGTCCGAGTATATGAGCCAAGAGGTAATGATCATAGCTAAGACATAGCCCTCATCGTCAGAATTATATTCTTTTGAATAGCAAAAAAATAAATGATCACTTTGGATGGAGAAATTAGTTGGAGTAATTCTCTGCTGCCTCCTGGTCAATAGAGCATGCTGGCTTTGAATTAGATAAATAGTAATGGTTGATTGAGACAGCTTTTTTTAAGGCAGAACTCATCTTTCAAAGTTGTTTTCAGGAGCTATAATGTTTCCAGAAACATACTATGCATTATAGAAGATATAGATCAGGTTTAATTAAGCAAGTGCTTGTAATTACAATAAGTTGATGTGTATTTTTTTCATTTTTGTGAGAAAATGCCAAGATTTCTTTATCTGACAGGTATTAAAGAGGCTTTTATGAACAGTGACCAAAACAAGATCTCTCATCTTTCACTGTGTAAATCTTGTGTTTCAGAGATGTTGGAACTGCTGGATCAATAAGCCTAAGTCATCACCAATTCCATTTTTTTTTCAGACAGAAAAAATGGAGTCAGGAATACCTAATACTGTTTTGTCTCAGGTTTAAATAAAAACCTTAAGTTATACAAGAGAATAACTTAGTTCTAGATTCATAAAAAATATGAAATTAAGTGCAATAACTTTTTGAAAAACTTTCTTAAAATATATGACTCCTACACTTGTGCAACAGTTCACACACAAATGCTAGAAATGAAAACAAATTGAGGAAATACAATGTTGTGTTGTATGATGTGGGAGAAGGATTCCTTGTCAGAAACAAGTTGGTCACATTGCTCTGGGTAAGTTCAGGATGCTCCCTGCTGCTGTGTGTGCTTACTGTCGATATTCATCCACATTGCAATTTCCATTTCAATTCCAAATCTCAAAATTGCTGTGCTCTTGGATAATACATTCCTGGCACTAAATCATGCTACCTACTGATGTTTAGTGACCTGAATGAAATTGTTTCGACAAAATTGAATGACATGCTTTGTGTATAGAAGTAAGTGCTCAGCAAAGACTAAATTATGTTTTTAAGTTATAAAAAAGAAACTTGTCTTAGATTTTGAAAAACATTATGGACCCATTGATTTCATCCACAACAAGAGGCAAAATATATCAGAAAAACACCAACCTTAAAAACCATTGCTCTACAATTGCACTCCACTGTTTCTTCCTGTTTTCATACTGGAAATATCTTCCTCCTATTGTACAGACTTCTCTGACCAAAACTGTGCTGCTCGTAACTGCCTTGGTTCTCTTTTAGAAGTAGGTTAGCTATGGCTACCAAAAGGAAATGCAATATACAGCAATAGGAACATGGAAAGTGGGTGTGTATGGGTTGTGTGGTGAGAGTATTAAAAGCCTGTATACATAAAAGCCTCACTGATTAGAAGTGCAATAGCACAGTGCTTTACACTTGGAAAAAAATGTTAGATGAGATTTAAACACTCTCTGTGCTATGCATCTTTCTGTTCTGCACCTGTACTCTCAGTGCCAATGAATTCTGTTATAGTTGTCAAAAAATGTTTTGTCTTCCTGAAGAAAAATCATCAATTGTTTGCATTTCTGAGCTTTGAGAGGATGTTATCTATGACCCATCCAAAGGGAAAAACACTGAAGTGAAATGGTGAAGTTATATAATAATTTTTACCAACATACTTGGGAACTAATAGCTGGTAAAGGCTGATTCCTTTTTTAATGTTGTGGTATTTTTTTTTTATAATAAAGAACTACTGTTACTTTCCCTTATATGCTTCATCAAAGCTAGTCTTCTGATGGCTATCATCCCCTTGCTGGCTTTAGAGGATAAGAATGGAGAGAAATGATTGCATGAGTGTAGAATACCAGTCCCAATTCCTACTTTCATTAGCTGTTTTTCTGTGAGACAACTTCTAATTCTGGTTATTAAAGAAATAGATTCCATATAGGGACACATTTCGTGCTATTCAGATATACTAAAGGTGATAACCAGATGTGTCTCACTGAAGGAATAAGTCACTGTTCCTCGCTACTCACTACGATGCCTTCACCTTCTGACCTTCACAGCTATGAAAGGTCTAGCAGCTCCTTCACAGAGTTTTTCAGGCTAACTAACAATTTGTACTGCTTGATGTAGATCAGAGACAAAATTATGTCCTTTGAAGTAACTCCCTTTTTCCTGCAGAAGTGCTGATCAGATCTGTGAAGCTTTGGCTGACTAAATCCTCTGGATGAAGTCACAACTTGTGAGATTTTCTTTGTCTTCACTTTCCTTGCTACCTCTGAGTTGTTTCCATTTTCCTTTGAAGGTTTTGGCTTGGGGTACTCTAGGAATTTAGAGATCCAGGTGTCAAATCTTTGTCCCATAGTGGTAGGTTCATATTTTTCCTGGCTAGCCTAAGAAAGGATAGCTTTAAAGGCACTGACTTATTTTCTTTCTACCCTTCATTAGGTTTGGGATCATCTTCAAACTGCAGGCTGTGAAAAATTAGTATTAAAACTATGTATATTTGTCTTAAAAATTCAGGTGTTTTATTGTACTTTTTTGGACTGTAAACAATTCCATTGGACTTGTGAAGATTTATTTGTCCCGGAAGTTTCTTGGAATAGCAATGGTAAGTTCATGATTTAAAACCCATACTATTATAAAGAAATAATAATGTAGTAAGTATCTGTGGTGTTGGGCCTTTTTCCTGTCAAAAGGTGTGATAACAATCTGACTGAGGTGGATACCTATTGGACATCCTGTGGACATTAAAACAAGCACAAGGATTTTGTAAAAAGCCAAGCCTTTAGAATGTGCAAGTCAAAGGCCCGACTCTCTCTCAAGGACTGCATGTTATATTTTCCTGTGAGCCTTGTCTGAAGGAAATGCCATTTCAGAGGAGAAATATATAATATATTTCAGGGACTTCACAGGGAGAAACCTGGCAGGAACTCAAAGGCCTTGAGGAATCCTTTGGGCTTCAGGTTTGTGACTTCCCGTATTCACTAAACATGAATCTGCTGCAAAATTACACCTCTTGGACCTGATGCCTCAGCACACCATGGAAATAGCACACAACTTTCTCCCTTATTGCACTAGAAGAAGGGACAAACCTGTCTTGCAGGTGATATGGAGAATGTGCTACACAGCAGAGTTAATGGACCAGAGAGGGAAAGAGACAAAGCCCCACACTCTGCATTGCAAACCATCCCTTGCATCTTTACACCCCTCTCCTCTCCTTTCCTCTCCTCTCCATCACTCAGTAATAGGTTTTGTTTTGTTGATGGAGTTCTCTGTAGCCAGAGTTTGCTTAAAGACACTTTATGTTAAAAGAAAGCCACCAGAGCTGCTGGTTCTGTGGGTCCTCTCCCATGCTCTGCTGCAAAGCAAATGGTCTCTGCTTTGGTTTATTGATGCATAGACTGAATGTTGATGTAGTATTTTAAAGTAAGCTGATTATTTGAAAGCCTTCTGAAAGATGCCCTGTGTTAGATACTAATAAATCAACAATTTAAGTCAATCTCTTCCCCAAGTGTTTCTTTTAATCCTCAGTGCCATCTTCTAAAGAGCACTTAAGTTTTACCAGTCTTTTTCTGTTATTAGTTTCCTGGGAAGTAATATCTATTGTTTCTGCATGCATTTAAATCGTCCCTTTAACATTAGATGTCCAACTTGAGTTATGTGTATATTTCTTAAAATCTAAGTAAAAGATCTGTTTTGTATCTCCTGTCAGGTTTCTGGTTATGATTTTAACTTCAGAAGCCTGCCAAAAAATTCAAGTACAACCACCCATAATTCAAGCAGAAAAGATTCTCTTGGCAAGATGCTACATCAGGATGTGATTAGCTGAAATGGGACTGACTTAACTTTTTTTCTTCTTCTTCCTCTCTCTCCCTAAGAACAGGAGGTGTGTCTGTGGCTTCCAGTAACTAAAGCTTTGCAGACAATGAAATAGCAAGGATACTAGGTCAGTAAGCTTCTATTTAAATACCTCATCATTTGCCTACTACTAAAGTGAAGGGACCTGTTTGTTCTTTAGGTTTGCGATTGTGCAGTCTGTATTTGTCTATACAGTCCCACCTGACTCTTCCTAAATGTAACTCCAAGTCTGCATTTATACTGTTTTCTCCAGTTATATGTTTTGCTCCTAGACTCTCTTTTGTGACCATTTCAGGTGAGGATTTTTCTTACTGCTTTATTTACACAAAAAGGTTTGTATTTTCTGACCTCTGCGTGGAGTCCGCTTGCTATTTATACTTTTTTTCCTTATAGTGTTTCTGTTGCTGTGTTGATTACCACTTTTTCTTTTCCCACTTTAGAGACTATGCGAAAGAAACAGATACATTCTCTTCATTCTATCATGCCTTGCCAGCTCTCACATAAATTGGTTTGTGCTGTCATTTCTCTAAGTTTATTAATGACTGTTTATTAACTCTATAGTTTCTGCACCTCTTGCTTGGTTTGACTATTTTACTGCCACCTCACTGTGATTTAAAGTTATAAGTGATGTTTTATATTCTCGAATGGAAGAAGCTTGTCTTCACAATTCTCTGTTCCTGTCAAATGCAAGTGCACACACCACCAAACAATACACATATCCCAAGGAAAACAGGATGTGTTTCTTCTTTACCAAAGATAGGTTTCTAGAAAAAAAATCAGATTGACAATGTAATAGTTATTACTCAGATGAAGCTTTTAGTCCTCTGAGATGTGCATAGCTCCAATGACCTCTTGTATAAGGTATTAACAGATACATTTGATGTGCTTCTCAGATCCTTCTCTAGATTTTTGTGTATGTTGTTCATGTGCATCCAACTTCTGGATGGACTTTTTTGTCCAGTTTGCTGACCTAAGTCCATAGAAGACAGGGAGATGTGCCAGCTGTACGTTTCTCCTTTATTTATATCTGTTATGTTTTCCTTCTTTTGTAGCTTTTGCTTGTCTGGCAGAAAAGCTGAGCTTTTGCACTCTGTTTCTAATAATACACCTGTAAAAATGCAAATGCTTACTTTCATCCCTAAGTTGTTCTTCAACTTACTTGGTTCATCAATGTCCATGTGTAAGAGTATAGATATTGGCAAGAACTACACTGTAGATTTATATTTTTAACTTATTTCAGTTCAGCTCTATAACTTGGACACTACTGAGAAAATATATAGAACAACTACTGTCCTAAGAAAAATATTTTGGAACGGAGCTTACATGTACAGGGTGTAACAGAACAGTGGAGAACCTAAAAATACACGCTTGGCACAAACAATAAAGAGAAGTGAATAATTGTTTGGAATAATCTTGAGGAAAGAATTTTTATGACAAAGAACTACATTTTAAAAAGTCTCTTTATCCTTTCTTGCAAGTAGTTTTGTATGATGTCAAACTCCTTTTAATGCTCAAGATGGTCTTACTCTTTTCAAATGGACATGACTTAGAGGATAGAAAAAAGACTGATTATAGACAAAATTATTTCCAAAATATCAAACAAGGATCACTGTAAGGCAAAAATGGATTAAAATACTTTTCCATCTTCTAATATTCTGCATCTTAATCTGTACTTGCATTTAGTGGAAAAAAAAAAAACCAAACAAAAGCCATAAAATGAAATGCTGTGTGGTAAGAGTCCATACAATAATATGATTTATAGGAAATAGCAGCATTCTAAGTTACTACTAAAGTTTTTTTTTTTTTCCAAAAACTGGGATTAAAAAGTAGGTCAACAAGCCCATTTAAATATTATTCCACTGTGTGGTTTAAATTAGTACTAGTGACAAGTGTATAAAGTGCTGTGCTTTTCATTTTTATAGCATATTGGTTAAATTTAGAATAGTTCAAAGTTTCTGTTATATACAAGTCTCCAGGCAAATCCTTAGATCTTTCAGTCAGTTGACTTTGTTGTTGTTTTTAAACATGTAAAACACATTGGCTTTGTGTTTGTAAATAAGGTGTTTTATCCGAATGTGCAATTTGAATAATGAGCATTAATTCTAGCACAGTGATGAAGACTCTTGTACTAAGAAGCTACAATTTCATCTCAAAGGGCAAGAAGTCCTCTGAGCATGTGGCTCCTAGTTTAGTCCAGGAATTCATCCAGAACAATGATTTTAATCTAGAGAGAAGCTGAAACCATTAAGTATCACAGAACAGAGCTCCCCTTGTAATGTTAGTAATGATGGGTCAGGTAGCTTCTGTCAGACAAATGGCCTGAGATAAAAGAGTTATTGTAGGCAAGGAAATGGCTTTTGCAGAAGCTCTGTTCTTGCTTCAAAAGCCATTCTTTGGCTTGCACTCTCCCTCTCTGCCTCTTGAGAACTGCCAGAAACAATTCTGGCCCTGAAATTCAGAAGTACCTAGTGCCAAGGTGAGGAGAGAGATTTCCAGCCCAGCTAGAAATCTTTCTCTGTTCCTCATCCTTTTGTTGCTGTGTACCAGAGGGTACTGATCTGCACCCTGGCTGTAAAGATACCATCGGAGCTGAATGAATAATGAAGAAACCTACTCACTAGTGTTTTTTGCAATTGCTAAATAGAGTTTTGCTTGGAGCATGTTTGTACTTATTTTATCTGCTGTGGAGCTTTTTGTGAAAATCTGTGGGAGTGAAGTGTTTGCTCAAAAGAATACTTACAGGGAACTATTTCTGGTCTGTATTCATGATTAATTTAATCAAAAGCTAGTTTCTCTTGCTGTAAAAGTAGTTGATTAATGATTACATCATAAGTGAGGAAACAGAGAATAAATCAGTGTATTAAACTCCAGGTCATTCTTTTTCAGAGCTCTACATAATTCAGCTGCAGCAGCATGTCTTCAGTAGCTTTTTTTGTATCCTGCTCTCCCAGTAATGTTATCCTTGTTACAATCTTCCTCCTGCCCTACTCTTGTATGCCATTTTATTCTACGTAGATTCTCATTCTATGGTAAAATATAGGAGTAGCTTACTATATTTATAAATGAAGTGACTAGCATCTGTCATATTTGGTTCATTCCTTCCCTATGTGAAGAATTAGATACTTAGTGGGAGTGCTTTGTTTTGATAGGATTGTTTTCTGCTTAGGGGAAGCAAGATAGAGGCAGAGTGATATGCATTTGAAGAATTTACTGCTGAGAATTTACTGAGAATTTACTGAGAATTTACTGCTACAAGAATATTGACAGATTACTTGTCTCAGCACTAACAGACTACTTATTCATGAGTTGAAGATGAATATCCTGTTTTCATATGCATCTATGCATATGAATTTGATGCCATTTGTGATAGTTCTTCACTCCTATAGGAATTACTTCAGAGCCTTGGTGGGCCATTGTCAAAGCTCCATGTTTTTAAGCCCATTGGCTTTATGCTACATTTTTGTACCTGTGTAATTTTGCAGTTGCTGGAGATGCTTCTTATTTGTGCTCTGAAAGCTGAGACATTGGCAAAGATAAGTGAATAATGAGGAAAATCACTCCTTATTTTCAAAACGATCTATCGAGTGTGGTTAATTATTTCATATTGAGCAGTGGCCAGTCAGGGCAAAATACTCAAGCTGTGATAAACTTTGCTTGGTAATGCCTATGTTGATCTCGAGTCATCTCTAAGCTTTAGCTAACAGTCCAGATGTATTTGGGAAAGCACTTAAAGCACATTTTGCTCCTTTGATTGCCGTGAGTTGAAGCAAGTGATTAAGCATGCTTCCAGTTGGGATTGATTTTCTGTATTGAATTTGCGTTGGAGACATCTCTTAATAAACTGCCACATAATTCTCCTCTTTCTTCCTTATTTGAATAGTGAGATGAGTTAGTTACAATATGCAGGGTTATATGATGCCACAACTAATTACTAATACAAAAAGTAATTTGAACATATATTTTGTAGAATTAATTTATTTAGTAAAGCTTCACAAATTTATTTGAGAATCATGAAGTACTACCTCTTTAAAGACTATTCATAAGATATCATGCAATCTGGAAAGATTATGTAAATTCTAAGAACCCTTTAAAAAGTAATTAAGCTTTAAAAACTTCAGACATTTAAGAGCCAAAAGAATAAACCTTTATTTGAAACTGTATCGATTCTTATTAAATTTGATGAATCTGAAGGATACTTCAGGGATATCTCCTATTTAGCATTGAAAGAGGAACTCAAAAGATGCTCTGAGAATTTACTGCTACAAGAATATTGACAGATTACTTGTCTCAGCACTAACAGACTACTTATTCATGAGTTGAAGATGAATATCCTGTTTTCTTGTGCAAGGAAGCAGCAAGCAGACAGGTAATAAAGTTCAGAAAGAATAGATCCTGCAATACAGCATAAAGATTGACAACAAATCCCTACCTTCTCAGTACAGTGATGACCTCATGATAACCACATCATCACTGAAATTATGAAGTTCCATTGGGAACCTGGATTAAAATCTAAATGTACCGTGTTAAGTAAAAATTAAGTGGTCATAACTTGTTACGGGGCAAAACTTGTGTAAGAAAATTTGCTTAAAACATGACCCTATATGGGGGTTGTAGATCAAATTAAGATTCTGGACAAATAATTAGACTTGATTGCACTTCAATAAATATCTTAGTGGTTTACTCTACCAAAAATTCAAATACATGTTTGTTTATCTGAATGTCATAGGATTTGGGTACGACCACAGATATCTGCCATTTGCAGTTAGGTTTTCTGTAGTAATGAAGAGGCTTTCCACAGATAAGTGAGATTTCATTCTCTCTTTCTAAAGATACATTCACTTAAGATGTAGTCTAAAACATGTTTAATTTTGGAGAATTAAGAATTTTGAGGCTAACATAAACCCCATTGTCAGAGGGTTCCAATCTGTGACTAAAGGTTTTCTCAGGAAGAAAGGTACAAATTCGATAGCTGTTGTGTTGTGGGTTTTTTCCTTTTTCCTTAACAGTGTTACAACAGTCATAGTTAATCATTGCTTAAGTGATAATTTTGCTTCTCTTTAATTGTGAAATTTTCTGTGTTGTACAACCAAATTCCGTAATGGTCCTATCTGTGAGTTCTTGAGATGATCATTAAGACTTGATCTGCTGTGTCTTGTTTCTCTAGGCCACTTCTGGTAATCTGGATAAAATTCCTTGATGATGAACTGTATGAAGAACCTTCTTCTGCTTCCTGTATGTTGTCTAAGAAAGCAAATAGGTTATCCTTAGTGTAATTCCTTAGGAAGGCATTTTGTGAATGGGCTGAGTGAGCGAGGCTTGGAGAACTAAAGTTGGATTTTACAATCCAGTTTATCTGCAATGATGTTACCATACATGATCAACATATCTTTGAAATACTTAAATCTCTAAATTGATCTATTGTTGTTCATTCTGCCTCTTATGTTACAGTTTGCTTTTTGTCTCAGTGTTCTTAGGGTAAAATAAAATAAATGTGTTCATAATTTAATAAATGATTAGACTTTTTATTATGCCATCATCAGTCTTTCCACAGAAGTGAGGCAAACGGGGCTAGCCAAACAACTGTTTCTCACTACTTCTGATACACTGAGATGCCTCTAGGTAAAACAAACAGTCTTATTTTGTTTTAGGTGCTGCCTGTCTTAATCTGCAATCTTGGAAAGAGTTTGAATACCACAGAGCTTGGCTCTGGAGAAAGGGTTATTATCAGAGTAATTTGCAAACTTCTCTGCTTTTTTCTTTCCTATTATTTTGTTTTCATAGTGGGTAGCTGCACCAAAATGACACTATGTGGTACCTGGTCAAGGAAAGTCAAACAGCTAAGCTTTTTACTTATTAAGCAATTTCAGTTAGATGTATGTAAGTGCAGATATTTTAAGATACAACCACAGAATACTTACATTCTCATATTTTGTGACTCCTGAAACTTAGTACAATTAACAGTTCTCATCTGAACAAATAAGCTCTGTCTAGTGCAGAATTGACATGACATGAAATTTTGTACAAGGTTTGTCCTTTTGAACTAAAGTAAAGGAACTAAACTAAAGTAAAACTAAGTGCTGAAAATTTTAATAGTAAAGCATAAAAAATTTCCTGGTGATTTTCACGAGAAACTAGGTATGGGTCAATTTCTTAGAAATTAAAGTGATGGTTCTAGAACTCTTATTCTCAACTCTTAAACCTTGCTGATTTCACTCAGCTTTGGCTGAAACCACCTACTATGTGCAGTCATTTTTGGTTTTGTGGTGATTTTCCAGCCATGTTTGGAGTAATTTTTTTGCCTTTGCCTTCTTCTGTCAGAACTGAGCATGATTAAGTTCATTTATTCTGGATTAAGCCCTGAGTTTTCTGGAGGCAACAGGTTCCTTAATGCCTGAGGGAATTGATGATTGTGGGGGTTTTTATTTTTATGTATTTATCTTAAATTTGAATTACTCTTCCTCTTAGAAATGTAATTGCCATGAGAAAAATATGCTACAAACTGTCTTGTTCATTAATTATGGGAGGCACAACTTCTGGTAAAATCTGTAAGTTGAAAGGTTTATATTGTTTCAAAATTCCTTTGTCAGACATTATCTTTATTTTCATTTTCTTTTTCTCTTCCTACACTTTTACTACTACCCCTACAAGAATGATGGATAACAGAATGATGTTTCCATTACCTTAAATTGTTACCCATAAACCCTCCAGAAATTTCTAATTAATGTGAAAGTTTACTTGATCGTGCTCATTGTGAGAGCCTCCCAATGGTGCTCTGTATCTTTATCAATTCAATCTGGATGTCCATAAATCCTCATAGATCTGTGATTCCCAGTATATCCCATACAATGAAAAAGTGGCATCTGATGCAGGGTGTGTAAATACTGTATAGATGTTCAATAAAATGTTTCATTCTTCACTAGTGAATTACAACTTTATGGCAAGGGGAACTAAAATACAAGGAATAGGTATACATCACCCATGTTATGTGGAATAAAATTGTTTCTACTGTAGTGACAGATTTCTCATCTTTGCATTCACATGTTATGTCACTCTAAAGACAACTGGTTGACGTTGTTATGGATGAATTCAAACAGTTAAATGATAGATTGTATCTCCAACTTTACACTTATCCTCTAACTTTTCATGGGAGAAATAAGTGTGACTAAGTACGAGCCCAAGGAATATTGTTTATAGTAAAGTTTGAGAAGAAACAGTAATTTTTTTAAGCATCAACTTTATATAGTTAAAAGAAATGAAGACTTTAGACATACAAACTCTTCATTGGTTGATGAAAATAAGAATCTTTTGATAAAGCTATGTGGGTTTTTTGAGGGAGGTCTTAGTTAAATTTTTCACATAATATTTCATTCTGGGGGATGCTCTTCTTACTGATTCACAGTAAAGCTCTCCTATTGAATGTGAAGATGATACTTTAGCCCAGGAAAGAATCCAGCTGCCTGATAAGAAGGTGGACATTATCGATGGTTCAGTATTCAATTCTCTGCTTAAAACAATTCCCCATTCTGTCTGCTTTAGATACAAAAAAGCTGAGGGACATAGTACCTCTATCCAGTCATGTGGGCTAAGTCCTGGTGTACTTCAACGTTGAAATTGCTTTCACAAGGATACACATTTTAGTGAGTCGGTCATAGTGATTTACTTACCTGAGAGCCAAGCATATTTGCCTTTCACAACTTCAGAGGTAGTTAAGGCAGTTAAATCCCTGGGGCTTTCTGTGATCTTAGAAGGTGTCTATAGGAAATGGTGTCTGTAGTTAAGTAATGTCTGTAAAGAAGTAAGCAATTTCAACTTTTCTCAGCAAAATTACCATCTCTGTGATATAGTGGTCACAAGAACAAGGGTGTTTCAAACCATAGAATCAGCTGTGTAAGTGAAGCCCAAGCAGCATGGCTACTGCTGATGTGAGTGAATAAGCCTGGTGCGGTAGCAAACGTGTTGCCAAGCTTTCTTCCCAATTCCATGTTGGTTCTGGGTTCTGTGTGTAGTACAGAAGCTGTAAAGGACTCTGGTTTCTTCGTTCTTATACTGTGCACAACCTTCATTTGAGCCATATGAAAAGAAACCACACTGAAAGCTATAGGCTCAGGTTGGGGAATATAGATCTTAAACCTCTAAACTGACAAACAGCTCCAAAATGAAACTATCATAAAAAAACAAAAATAAAAGCCCCAAACCAAAACTCCAACCAGATAGTAATGTAAATGCACTTTGTCCAGCGTCAACCTGTGATGAGTTTTTCTGTTGTGATGATACATGAATCTTCTTAATCATCAGAGAGATGACAGAAGTGAGAAGGAATGCATAGATCATCAAATCTATGATGCTATGTTAGGTATCTTGTCGTATCACCCGCTTCATCAATGTGCCAGCTCCATCAAATTTAGTTAGGATCTTTGCTCCTGTTACCTATACAATCAACTTATTCTAGAAATGTACTTGTTTTATGGAAGGTCTAGTCAATGCTTATCTATGGCCTGGTTATATCCATTTGCTCTTCAGTCTGTGCTGCATTTCAACAACTTTCATGTGATGTAATCTTTATTCCTCTGGTCATCTTCACACTTGTCTGATCTGTAGTAGTCTTAATTCATCATAAAAACAGGTAACTGAAATTTGTAAGCTTAATGTTAAATAAGGTCTTACAGAGGTAGTATACAGTTCTCTATCATCTTATAATACTTGTGATGTGTCACAGAATTGCTTTTGTCTTTTTTATGTCTGTACTGACAGTTCATAGTTGTTTCAGTCTCTTATCAGGTGTTTCCATCTAGTGAACTCTGAGTCTTCAGCAGAAATTATTGTTATATGCCAAGAGTTTGTCTATATAATGAAATATAAGGTTACCTTTCTTTTCCCAGCTGAAAGGAAAGCAAGACCTAATGGGCAAGCAGGAAGAGATGCAGTACACTACAGTCATGTTCTTGACTGTCAAAGGGTTAGGACTACAGGTTGCAGAAGCTGGAATGTCTATACTGATTTCATGAATGATTTTATCAGCTTTATTGCATTTATCTCACCTTCTCTGCATTTCTGATATTGCCCAAGAGTGTCATCAGTATAGCTTCTGATATTCATAGCAGTAAGTCAGGTGATGTAATTTAGACAGATGTTCATATCATGGATGAGAAATAAGACTGAAATCTTGGGTGAGGCAGTTGTCTATGTTCCTGCTGGATAGATAGGAAACAGTTAAAAATCTGCCTTGAGCGGTGTATTTCCTTAGTTTTATATTTCTGGGCTCTGATGGAGGAACAGAATATGATAATGTTGAAGCAAACTTTTTGGTATTTTTGAGGAAATCTCTACATCTGGAATGAAGATTTAGAATTATCATTACTTTACTTGAACAAGTTGATTTCCTCCAAGGAGAAAGAGCTGCTTCAAATACCTAGTGTGTTAGTGGTCTTGGTTAACAGGAGAAACAGTAACTCTAGGATTTGTCTCCTCACTAGTTAGATCACAAAGTTCACAGAATCTTATGGTTTGGAAGGGACTTCAAATGATTATCTAGTCTAACCCCAATGCCAGAGTAGGTCACACAGGAACTTGTCCAGGTGGGTTTTGAATGTCCCCAGAGAAGGAGACTCAACAACCCACCTGGACAGCCTGTTCCAATCACCCTAACAGTGAAGAAATTCTTTCTTGAATTTCTTCAGAACCTCTTATGTTCCAGTTAATACCCATTGCCCCTGGTACTATCATTGGCCATCATTGAGAAGAGCCTGACTCCATCCTCCTGACACCTGCCTGTTACATACTTGTAAATATTGAGATCACCTCTCAGTCTCCTCCAAGCTGAAGCGCCCCAGCTCCCTCAGCCTTTCATCAGAAGGGAGATGCTCCAGTCCCTTCATCATCTTGGTGGCCCTGAGCTGAACTCTCCAGCAGCTCCCTGTCCTTCTTGAACTGAGGGGCCCGGAACTGGACACAATATTCCAGATGTGGTCTCATGATGGCAGAGTAGAGGGGGAGGAGAACCTGTGTTGACCTACTGCCCACAGCCCTTCTAATACACCACAGGATACCATTGGCCTTCTTGGCCACGAGGGCATGTTGCTGGGTTATGGTTATTCTGCTGTCCACCAGCACCTTCAGGTCCCTTTCCCCTATACTACTTTCTAATAGATCATTCCCCAACCTGTACTGGTATATGGGGTTATTCTTTCCCAGATGCAAGACTTTATATTTGCCCTTGTTGAATTCCATTAGATTTCTCTCTGCTCAACTCTCCAGCCTGTCCAGGTCTTGTTGGATGGCAGCACAGCCTTCTGGTGTGTGAAACACTCCCTTCAGTTTAGTGGCATCAACACACTCTTCACAAGTTCAATCAAGACACACTGCATTTGGCTTACATGCAAGACTGGGGTCAAGGCGTGTGTGCTCTGTTCTCATCCCTGCCACAGATCTGCTAGATAAGCATGAGTCAGGCTCTGCCCTTTAATTTCTTTGTCTATAAAACTTAAACATACATCATCAATTTAACAGTCCATGACACATTACAGTTTGAGTTCAGCCATGGCCTCTACCTCAGGGGTTTCAAACCAAATGGCATTTTAAGGAGTATTTGGAGATGTTGCAAAAATGTAGTGATGATTATATTAAGTCAATGAAAGAAAAAAATAAAGAAATTGAAGATATTCTGTGTGCTACTTCACGTTCATCAGCTGAGTTATTGAAAGTGTTTTTTTCAATATGTCTCACAGCAAATACACTGCCTATACCTGTACTGAAAGACCATAACCAGTTATCTGTGTTTAAGGAAGTAGAAGGCTTAGAAACATGTCCATATTTCCCTTTTGTTGAGTGTCTCATTCTTTTTTTCTTTCAAGAGTTTTGTCAGTTTCCCTCTAGGACCGAGCGCTCTAATGTGCCTTCTTCCGCTCATTGCCAAGAGGGTAACGAGGCCTGACTTGGAAATGCCGTGTGAGTGACAAGCAGCTGAGCAGTCTGATTCAGTATATTGCCACATACAGCAGTGTAAATCTGGCAAACCCAATTATACTCGAAGGGATAATGACAACTCCATATGGAATGGAAAACTGTTTGCATGTAGATTTTGCTTCTTAACTCTTCTGGTCTTCCTGTATCTAGTAGGCAGGCAGCAGCCTCCAAAGTTAACAGCAATACTATTTCTCTTCCAGCTGGAATGGAAGATAGAACTTCATGTGGGCCAGCTGACTGTCGTCTTGCTGGCTATCTCCCTTCACCTAAGAGACAAAAATATGTCATCCTTGAGATTTGACCAGACTCTGAGAACTTACACCTCTTTCTGAGAAAGAAGTAGCATTATTAATAACCTGTATATGCTCTGCTTCAGCAATATGTATATTTTATATACATATATATATACTTATATGTCTTATCTATCCGTCTTCATGCACAGATGTTAAAACCAAAATATATACCAAAGAAACTTCAAGCTGACAAATAGAAATCCAGAAAAAGAACCAAGAAATGATGAACCAAGGTACTCTGCTTGTATTTTGACATAACAGCCTTACCTCATCTACCCTGCATATGTGGTAGCTTTAATGATCAGTTGGATTGCTTAAATATGCAGCTAAATATATTTCATATGTACATATTCAGAGACATTGATATTGGGATCTTCAGAATACTTTCATTTCCTGTGTTTGGAGATTTAATGTATTACTCTCCAATATGGCACCTAGTACTTTTTGTACTTATTTTGCTTTCTCTAATAAATACAAATAATATGGAGAAAGATAGAAATGTCTTATTTAATAACATTCTTTCATAAGTAGTCTTGCTGGGCTCTGAAAACCACATCTGGAACAATGATCTGAATGAGACTTTATAACATTTACTGATGCTGCTGTTTGCCTGAATCTTGATTATGCAGAGGCAGCAATTTATCAGTCTGAGCCAAGAATCTTTCCCAGCAGAATATAGAATTCAAAGACAACTGAAAGTGATAAAGACACACAGCATGCCACCTACTTGGGCGTTATGCTAGGGCAATTTTGGTGATATTTTGTTAAGTTACAAATGTTTCTTTTAATGTCAATTGTTCCAGTCAATCCTGATTAACTCCTTTTAATAGCATGGGAAGTGAATGGGGTTAGTTCACCTCTCCTCTTTTGGCTGCTCAAAACTTAAAAAGTGCTCAAATAAAGCAATTTAAAAATTGTCCAAGCTTTCACAAATGAAATTAAAAGCATGGCATAAGAGCACTTAAAAAACATGGCACAAAGCTCTTAACAGTAACCCGAGCTGCCTATAATGCACAGGTTTATTAAAAATGATAGAGGGAACCCCTTACTATGATGTTTTTTGTCCATTGAATGTCTGCTCCTGGTGGTACCTAGTGCCTTGTTTTATACTGACTAAACCAAGGAGGTGTTTTTTTGATAAACCTTTAAACAAGGCTCAGTATTTGTTTAAAGAAATGAGGAAAACCCAACTTTCTTCCAGGGTAATGAATGAGGATGATGGCAATGAAATTATTAGAGTCCACATACTAATTGAACCCTAGCTAGTCAGAAGGGCTAAAGATTTTAGGTTATTGCAATTTGAAGTAATTTACTGCTACCCTTCTTGATCCTTAGAGAAGTGTGTGATCTATCACCTAATGACTATATCTACGTAACTAGTCTTTGGCATTGATCAAAGCAGAGGGCTTGCAAGAAAGATCTTAAAGGATATCTGATGTTGTTTGTGCTGAGGTTGCTGCTCATGTGTTGCTTGGTGCTCTCATCTGTTCTGAACATTTGTCATTTGCTCTGTCATTTGAGATGTATGATCTTCATCTTCTAGGTGAAGAAAATAGTCACTTGATGTTTATTGCAATTGGCATTGGGAATAATATATGCTTAGATGCTGAAGATAAAGCAAAATACATCACATTTAATAGTACAAAAAAAAATCTCTAAGGCCATAATATAAGGCTGTTTTATAAGTTGTCAGGAAATTTTTATCTGCATTGTCAAACTCATAAGGATAGTTTGAAATAATTTTTTAAAAAATAAAAAAAAAATAAAGTGTTTGCTCCTAATGAAGTGGCCTATTTAAGGTCTCTGCATCTTTTTGCAAGTTTTACCTGTTTATATTGGAACAGTTCTTGAAGATATCTAGCACCTAAATTATTTTCTGTAGTTATTTAACCACAGCATCCTTTAGAGAGATCTACTGAGATATATCTGTGAATATATCCAGCCTTACCGAGCACAGATCTCTGATGCTAAATAAGATATCTCATGTTTGGATTCCATCCATAAAAATGGATATGTTGCAATTCCTAACTCCTAAGACTTCCAAACCATGGATTACGTTGTGAAGGTTCTTTTTGAAATCTGTTGTTGGAGATGACTTCCGTCAGGATTGCTGACAAGCGTGTTGTATTTATGGAGTTACGCTGCTACTTAGATGTCACACGCATGATGACTCTTTCATTCAAATTTATCTTTGTATGTGGTTTTAACATCCCTCCAAATTAGTTCTTAGTGTGCAAATTTTCATGTTTGTTTTCTCAGAAGTGATTTTTTTTTTCAAAGAATTTCAAAGAAAATAATTTTAACTCTCTGTCAGCTGGACAGGAAAAGGATTTTCCTTGACATACTCATACTCTCATTGCTCCAGAAGCATTTAAATCTGTAAACCACAGTTGTTTAAGTCTCAGCCTCTCAGATAACGTGTGATACGCACATAAAAATAACATTAAACAGGTATTAATTAAGGTTGTGAAGTTAAGCATGTGGCAAAAAACTTAGACAATAACTGATTGAACATTGATAGTGAACCCTTATTTCAGACTTGCCCTGTTTGTGTTATGTCAGCTTTGAAGTGATAACACATTATTGCTTTTTTTTTAATGTCCTGTCTTTTTCTGTTATTGTCTTTCCTCACTGGATCTCTTTTATGCCATTTGTCTTTCCAGATCCAGGTTTCTTGCCCAGTAGTTCCTTGCTTTATCCAACCAGACCTTTCATTTCCACCCCATCCCTGATATTTCTTGCTTCAAATTCTTACTTTAACCTTCACTTCTGAATGTCTCTATCTTATTTTACTCTGCTTCTCTATGTTATCTTTCTTCTGACTGAGAGTCACCAGCAGCTCCGGGTAAATGTGCATGGATGGTCAGGAGACTGTGTGAGGAGGTGGCCATGGCGCAGGCTGTGCTAGAGAGCCTGCAGGCCACAGAGCAGACCCACACAAGAGGGAGAGAGAAGGTGTGGCCCGTGGGATGAACACACATCAGAGTGGCCCATGCAGGGCTGCCCAGCCTGGGAGGGACCCTGTGCTGGAGGACGGTGGATCAGCGAGAAGCCTATCTGCCTTGGGGAGAGACAAATGGCAGGAGCCATAAGGAACAGACTGACTGAAATCCCCATTCTCCGCACCCCAGAGCTCTTCAGGGTGGGTGGAGGTAAAGACACTGGGATCAGGGCTCTGAACTCCCTGAGGTGAGGGGTGGGGGGAAGGTGTTCTTAAAGGGCTGGCTGTGCTTATCATCATCATACAAGTCTGTGGTTTTTTCTCTTTGTTATGTTTTTGGTTTTTAGCAGATTAAATTAATTTCTGTTTTCTTTCCCAGACTAAATAGTCTTGTCTCTTTTGCCCAGGACCAGAAGTGGTAATTGAGCCCTCACTGTCCGTAGGGGATTCCAAAGGCCCTTGGTACTTATGGCCGATTGTAGTCCTTTTTTTCCTTGATGAGTCTAAACCAGGACATATGTTCTCTTAGGTTAAATTAGTTTAGGCCTTAGGGAAGGTTATTTTGTGTATGTAAGATTGACTGGAACACACCCCCCCTACAGGTTTGCAAGGCATTGCCAAGTCTCCATTCTGTACTCCAGCTATGATCAGCATACTGGGAGGTATGAACACAGTGAGCAAACTAGTAAACTCAGCTTATGGGGTAAATTTCAACCTTAATTTAGTTCTGAACTTCCAAAGCTTTTCATTGATATTACAAAAATTTAACTTACATTCTTAATTTTCTTACACTGTAAGTAGATCTGGCTAATTTATTCCCCAGCTGTTTAATTTGCAAAAGGGGACTGTCATTTTGTGTTAAATAAAACTGGAAAAGAAGGAGCCCAAGGAAGATTTGTGTAATGATGAAAGTTTGCTCTAGTTCAAAGCTGTTGTTAACATTGGGTGTGATCCAAAATCTCCTTATGTGAGAGGAAATGCTTCCACTGATGTCCTCAGATTTCAGATAGGTTCAGTATGCTCAGCCCACTGCTCTTTTGGCTGCTGCTGTGGTATCTCAATCTCTGGGAGGATGGACAACACCAACGCTGTTTAGAGATACCCCATTCCAAATTGCAAGAGATAACACCATCCACTTGTATAATTTACTGTAACTATCTGTTTCTTCCCCCAAGTATGTAATATGAGATATTTTTGTCTTTTTTTTTCTGGCTAGGCTTGCTTTCTTTTGCTTTTATGAGGCCAGTTGTACATGGTTTTGTGTAATCCACTAGAATTGTGGACAAGGGCTGGGTTGTCTTTGCTGCCTGGTGGGTAGCTGTCTGCTAAATACGAGATGTTAGTCAAAATCTGAATCCTGCATGGTCTCTTTGGACTTATTGTCAGAGGCTAAGCATGCTTTATGGCCCCACCATTGATACTCTCTGTGCTTTTACATTTTAGAAAAAAAAAAATCCAAAATTTTGAGAATCCAGGTAGTCATACAAAAGATAATGTATGAATTGAGGTTTCTAGACATCTGCTCTACTATTACTCTGTGCTATAGGCTTAGGCACCAAACCACAATCTTGGCAAGCGCCAGTAGAGTGTGACCAGCCCTGAGGCTGAGAGAACCTCTCTGTTGAAGGGTCTGAGATCTCTTTTTGACCCCACTTGTCAGACAAAGGTGCCTCTTTGGGCTGTATCATGGCTGAATTAATTTCTCAATTGTCTAATGATCCATGTTGGTCTTTGGTGTTGCCAATCGTACTGTTTATGTTTTGCCTGTTTTTTTTAGAATTTATCTGTCTCTGAGCTGCTGAAACTTCCTATTTTCTCTTCCATTTTGTTTTTGGAGAGAATGGGATGGAGACACCTGTCAGATTGTCTGCTGGTTAAAAGATGTCATTGTCCTTAGCTAGGCAATCTCTTACATCGGTTCAGAAGACAGAAATACAAAAGTGCTTTTCTTACTGTTAGAACAGGGCAAATATTTATCTCTTTCCAATATCAAAGTGTTTGTGATGTTGAAAGATTGTTTGATAACAGATCAGCTGTTATGGTAAAAGTTTGCTTTATGGACTATTTATTATTTTGGGTTCTGTGCTGGTGAGAGAAGAGGGTTGGTATAAGTCAATTTCCTATTCTGAATCTCTTACCCCAAAAAAGAGAATAAAAGTACTGTCTGTCTTTCTGATATGCTTGGAAATCCACTGCTGAGAAAATGTTGCTCTTAGACATTATCTATAATTATAATCAAACTCATATGAGCATTATATGTTCAGGCAGCCTGATAGCATATATGGCTATAAATGTAAAGAAATTAGGAAATTCCAACCCCTGCTGTAGATGAGTGATACTGCAGGCATTTTTAAGCACAGATATTAGCTGTTCGTTCTGTCAGTACAGTAGAGAACACAATGAGCTGCTTTGTTGCATATTAAAATTCCTCCCTGTATTTAATTTCCCTGCCATGATTTTGCACTAGCGTAATACTTTGGCCTGAATATGGAAGTAACAGCAAGGGACTAAAAACTGAACTTGGGTTTGGAGCTAAATGTCTTACTGTACTTAGCACATTGGCATTAGTTTGGGGGAGAAAACTAGGATCTCACCTTCCCTAGAATGTGGAATTGGATGGGACAACCTGACTTATTTTGAAGATACAGCTTCTCTTTTGATGTCTGTAATTTTTACTCCTATTGTACAATTCTCTGTTGGACCATGAGAAGCCTTAATGTGCTTTTTGGCATCAGATTACTTCAGGAACTTCTATCTAAAACATAATCTTTTTACTGTGTTAGAAAAGCAAAAGGCTTTGTTTTCTCAAATAAATACACATAAATAAGTTACTGTTGATGTAAGAAATTATTTTCAGTTGTGAACATACCTGAAGCATGAAGTGTCAAATGTGAATCTTTGTTATTTTCTAATTTCAGTTATGTGAACTGGATAAATCAGCATGCAGGTCTGTAGATGAGCAAGGTTTCAGATCTAGCTCCAAAATTCCAGCTGCTCCTTTTGCAGATAGAAAAGTGAAGTTGGGAAACTTCTTTTTCCCCCTTGAACTACAACCATTTCTTGCTGCTGTCAGTAATATTAATAACACAGGGACTGTAGAAGCACAACCTTGATTGAGGTCTTAAAAGGATTATGACAATATTGTATTACAGACTTCAAATACACTTGATCAGGTGGTGTAAATTTTCCTCAAAGGGAACCAAGTCTCAAGGAAATTCCTTTTATAAAGTTGTTTTTTATTATTAGACTTGAGCTGTCAATAGCAGAAAACTATTTGCACTATTCATGTACTTTCTTGTGCAGTTCACACACAAGCATACTGGAGCAACTGTGAGAATCCAATCCTGCTATACACCTACATCTACTTGGAAGTGGATGACCATGTTGATGCAACCATGATTTCTAGACAAATGTTGGGGTACTCCTTTAAGATCCTTTCCATCAGCAGGTGTGTGTTACGTCTGTAATTCCTGTCTGCATATAGAGGCCACTTCATCTCTTGCTGTCATCTGAGTTATCCACTGCTACTTGATGGACACCAGCATCTTGGTGTCCTCAGTTTATCAGTTCTTGAGAAACTTTCATGTACTATCTCGTGGCACTTATATTTCCACTTTTTATCCACCGTTTTCAGGTAATGTTTCCTCCATCCACATGTGTAGGTCTCTGGGGAGCCCATTTAGGCAGCCTTGTACAGAGGGGTTTTCGTGACAGAAGTAGCACTGCTGAGACACCAACTGTGACTAAGGGAGACAGAATGTGCGTGGGAGAAAGGAAGTGACCTTGTTGTGTAGCTAGGGAACTGGGCCACCACATTATACTGACTTGTATTGCACCTGGCAGGAAGCCTGTAGCAAGGCTGTGAACTGAGTCCAGGATGTCTGTGTTCTCCTTACTCAACCCTTCACTCTCAAGAACAACTGTCTGCAGTTTTCAGCTCTGTTGCTTATCTTGTTCTCCAGCATGTGCAAGTCACAGTGTACTTGCTTTCCTGGATTTACTGACACTCTGGAGATAGGCTCAAAGACCTGAGGTAAAACTCAAAATGTCTGAGATATCTAGAGTATCTAGGGCTTTGTTGACACACTCTTACTATGACTCAGCCTGAGTCCTTTGTTTCTCTCATTGAACAACTGACGTTTCTTCTAATCTTAAATGCACAAAGAGTTATGGCAGGTGTCTGAAGGGAACAATTTCTTACAAGAGTCTCTATGGCTCTTCCGCCTGATACACCTAAAGTATTTGTGAGAAAAGAAAGAATAGGCTAACCATTGGTAAGACATTAAATTCAAAAGGAAGACTCAAAAGGATAGAGAGAAATTATTATTGAGGCTATAATTCAGTATGATATGTTTTCAATATGAAAACACATCCTTCAATATGAAATGACTTTGCAGGAGCCTCTTCATTTTACGAGCCCTTGTCTTTCTACTGTTCTTCAGTCCAAGCACTGAAAACAGTAGTTGACAAAATCTTGTTTTCATTTCACTCTAAACATTGCTAATATCTCTTTAGATGATATTGACACCTAAAGTGTACTTCAGGACAGTGATTTTGACTATATTGATTTTGTGGTGATGGGATCAGCATTAGATTCCATTAAGGATACAAATCATGACCAGGTTTGACATTGTAGAATCATAGAATGGTAGGGGTTGGAAGGGACCTTTAGAGATCATCTAGTCCAACCCTCCTGCACAAGCAGGTTCACCTAGATCAGGTCGCATAGGAACATGTCCAGGTGGGTCTTGAAGACCTCCAAGGAAGGAGACTCCACAACCCTTCTGGGCAGCCTGTGCCAGGGCTCCCTCACCCTCATAGTGAAATAGTTTTTTCTTATATTTAAGTGGAACTTTTTGTGTTCCGGCTTCATCCCATTACCCCTTGTCCTGTTGCTAGCTACAGTAGAAAAAAGTGCTGCCCCAACCTCCTGACACCCACCCTTTAGATATTTATAAATGTTAATAAGATCTCCCCTCAACCTCCTCTTCTCCAAACTAAACAGCCCCAGTTCCTGCAGCCTTTCCTCGGGTTTTTGTAACCTATTGTTAACCTTTTCTCTGTTTCACTTTTTCAATCTCTGAAAGCTCATTAAGTTTTATAGAAGAAAGACTATGTGAAAATTGCTTTTATCTTTAGGTAAATTCCCTTTGTGTAATATAGACTTTATATATAGAGTTTATAGCTCGATCATGAAACATTTTCTGGTTTAGAACATGCCGTAGCGTATTTTGAATGAAAAACATCTGGACTTGGCTTCTTTTTTTGCACAAGGGTCTGATACTGCACTATTAATAGTTGTAGGCTCAGGTCTTTAGTCAAAACTGTACAACTGGGAAATTTCTACCAGGTCCTCAAAAGAGATTAATAAATTCCTGGCTCTTTCTTCACCTCAGTTGAAATCTGGGTGTGGAAAGGAACTGGATCAGTCTGTAAGATGTGTTACCTGCCCCTGTAGTAACTGATGCTACACTGCACTCTCCTGGAGAAGACCCTGCTAGGTGTAGGTATTTTCTTAGTGCAAAAGTCAGGAGAGTTGGAGGCTGTTGTGGTGAAAACTAAAACAGAAAAGTTATGATGACAAATCAGTCCGTGTTTTTTCTGGTGTTCCATTGATTATTGCTATTGATTCACTGAATCAAAAGCATAAAAATTCCTTTAAATATCAGTAACTTCAATCATCTGTAGGTATTTTTTACTGAATTGTCAGTTAATTAGTGTCATATTTAAATATGATTTTGATTAAGTATCATTCCTTTTTACCATTAAAATAGACCTCAGGTTAGAGCAAAGTATTTCAAGTGGATTGGCAGTGCTATTTTTTTCAACCTACTTTATGGTGGAAGGAACTCCAAGCAAGTCTTAAAAGTATTCTTGAGACTCTCACTTTGTCCTGATGTACTTAAGAATGGCTATAACAAGAAACCAAATAAGACTGCTGTTTTAAACCATGCCTATAAGAGGATGTTATGCAGAACAAGAATGAATTAGATGATCAAATTGTATGCAATTAACTGAATTGGAATTTCTCCTTGAGATACAAGGGCCAGATGACGTCTATACTTGATGAGTAAACAGCCTATTGCTGACACTGGTGGAAAGCAAAGAATAAAAGAGAGTAAATATAGATATCTTTACCTGATAGTAAACTTCATGTTTCACCGCTGATTGAATAGAATATTACTAGTTTTGACTATGTCACTTGCAGCAAATTGTTCTCCTGTTTCTACATGAAAAGCCACTCGACTTTCTGGGAACTTAAGAAGAAAATTACGTCAGAACTTGGCTGACCGTAAAGTGTGTGGTAAAATCTTGGCTGTCAGATGGAACATGTTTGAAAGGTTTTGCTGGATGTGTTTTGGTTTAGGAAAATTACTGTCCTCTCCTAAAAGGAATCATTTGAGTCTTTGCTTTTGGAGGCCAAGAGTAGGAACAAAATCCAGGCAACACTGAAAGATTTAGAACACCAAATTCATGTCAGAAAAGCAGAAAGTGACAATTACAAGAAAGCACCGTGAGTTGTTTTTCTTTTTTTCTTTTTTTTTCCTCATGTGATTTACTTGGGAGCCCTTTTTCAAGCAAGGCATGTGGTCAATAAAGTCTTGTTCTATTTAAGTATTACAGAACAGCTTGACTAAGATTTCCCCACAGTGTCTCAAACTGCATATAGACAGAAAAGGCTACAAGTCTCAAGGTTGTCTTAATTCACAGCTAAAGGTGAATACCCAAAATGGAAGGAGAAAAATAGGATGATTCCATCAATACCCTTGATCAACCAAAAGAGTTAAATGTTACTACTTTGAAATGTTGAGACTATTTTTAACACTGGGACTTGATTTGCTTAAGGGTGCACTGAAATCAATAAGACTTAAGTCCTTTAATTTCTTAAGCATTTTCATGAGTTGTTCTGAATTTCTGGGTAAAATGCAAGTTCTTTGCTGCCTTTGTAAATCTATGGAAGGTTGTGTTTGTATCAGGGCCCTGAAGGTGGTTACAGGCCTCAATGACTAGCCTTACCTGTGACTTCTGCACATTAGTCTTTAGACTCTGCTCTGAGCTACACTGGAGGAGCACTGGTTTCTGGTGCAGCCACAGTGATGCCCTCCCTCGACACGGATCCCATTGACACACACCTCAACCTGTGGATTGGGTTCTTGGCTTGAACCTGGACCTGTTTTATAACCATGGTGTTGCCATGGACTTAGACTTTTGGTTGGACCTGGCCACCATATTTGGATCTTACTCCTCAGGTCAGAGTGGTGGATGGACCCTGGCTGGTAATGCTCTACCCTGTTACTTGCCATGGGGGCACTTTGCTAATCCTGATTCAATTCTCCTTAGGGAAAAGATTCTCTTGTCTCTCCCTGACAGCATCTTATGTTTGGGTTTTGTTTTTTTTCCCTTTTCTTTGGTTTTGTCATTTTTCTTATAATAAACTGTATTTCGCGGGTGTTTCTCTTAGTCTGATGGCTTCACAGAGATATTTGAATTGGATTTGATACTCAGCACTTAAACAATTAGTAATAGATGAGCAGGAGATAATCCATAGTGAAACCAGAGTTTCCCCTTAATCTCTATGATTTGATATTATTTGAGTTTTCTTCACCTAATTCTCTTTCCTGAGCTTGGCTGTTTCAAAGATTTTTTTGTAGATCTCCTATTATAGATTCCCATTACCCATTCCCTAAAGACCAGATATAATACTTTCATCTATCTTACTGCCTCAAATCAGCACAGCTTTAGCAGCTTTAGATAGATATCTATATAATCTCTTCATGGGCTGGTCAGCAGAATCCCAGTACTTACTTTCATATTCATCTTGTGAGTTTTCATGTGTTCAGATTTCAATAATAGTAGTAACCTGGAGAGAAGATAATAAATTTCCAGGAAAGCAAATATTAATCTTTGATTTTGAGGTATTTGCTGAAAACATTTGGAATTGCATAGCTACTCAATTTTAAAATTTACGAGTTGAACTCTGGTTGTTTGCATAAGACAGCACAATCAATGAAGTAGGACTTGTGTGAGGGAAGTTTCAGTGAAAGTTAATTACAGGTAATCAGGAAACAGACAAAGTACACAATAATGAATCTTAACGCCACAAAGTTAATGAGAATTTTGTTATTGATTTCACAGTGGACTAGACTTCATGAAAGACTTGACTTACAGAGATGAAATTTTCCAAATAAATAAGTCAGTTTCATGTTACTATTTGTTGAAATAATTTTAGTAATTAAGAATGTGTGAAGAGAGATTTATTTGCAAATGATTCACAAATACAAACCAAAAATCGGGAGAATAAGTCATTTGCTTTGTTCAATTCTACTCCTTTGGCTATAACTTCTGGCAATAGCAATATCACTAGCACTCTGTGGCTGAAGAAGTTAACCTGATTGAAGTGATACAGTTCAGTTCAGAGCAAAAGCTGCAGGTTTAATTATTGCACAGTCAATAAGCTTGTAAAAAGAAGCACAGTCCATTAACACTCCCTGTTTTTATCACATAGGAGAAGTTTTTCAGAGCTTTTGTGGGTTTGTTTTTTTTGAATTTTGTTTGTTTGTTCTAATGAACTTAAGTTCTTCAGATCTGTAAGAGTGTGAATCTGAGATAAATCCATAAGGAGGAGAGATGTTGCACGGACCAGACTGCAACTGGACTTCTACCCTTGAGTGGAGAAATCCTTGCTCCATGTATTTCTTTGCAGAACTAATTTTACTACTGATCATTGTAATAAATAGAATAAACCTCTAGGTTTTTAACAGTGATACTTTACTGAGGTCAAGGTTCAGAGCATGGGATTATTAGTGGCTGTATTTAATGAGTAAGTTCCTAAGGATAAATCAATGGCTGGGCTTTATGAGACAAATTTCTGTAGATATGAGGAATGAGGCCCTGCAGGTGGATGTGGAGCTGAAGAGGAAACATAACTGTTGAGAGAGAAAAGTAGTGGTTGCAAGCTGTGAGGGAGTTCCCTGGTTCTTATAGCATGAAGAAGAGCTGTGAGAGGTATGATGGGCTTTGGAAAGACTGAGTTAAACTAAAAAACAGAGGAAAGAGAGAATAAGGTAAAACTGAAATAGATGTGAAGGAAAAGGAAGGAGACAGGCAAGATGGGACAGTCAATTGCTCAGGAAAACCGAATTACTGGAGATATTTACATGTATAAAGTTTAGTCTCAGGGGTCTTTATTCTCACATTTCTAGCACACCAGTACTGTGACTGAGGAAGTTCATACCCTGTGATGGAAGAATCAGCTCCAGGCTTTAGCTCTAGCAGAATTTACTTTTGCTAGATAAATGAAACTCACGTTAGCTGCCAACTAAAAGTCATTATCACATGAGTTTATGTTATGCTTGCTCAGTCTCTATTGTATGAAATAGATGTTACCAACTCATCTCCCGTTATCTGCCCAGCAGGTGGCTAATAGTGGCTTCAGGCTAATATCAGGCAGATTTATAATGTGGGGCAGTCATAGTTTTGCCTGAGCCAGTTTTTTGGTAGTGAGGGGACTTACAGGGGTGGCTTCTTTAAACAAAGAGCTGCCATAACCTTCTCCTGTAGCTGGTAGGGCTAATACTAGTCAATTTTAAGATGGACCCACAGCTGACCAAGGCCTGGCTAATTAGTGATTGAGGTAATGCCTCTGTGAATAATGTATTGGAAAATGAGAAGTCGTTGCAGCAGCCACAGAGAGAGAGAATGTGAAAACATCTCTGCAGACACCAAGGTCAGTGGAGAAGGAAGGGGAGGAGGTGCTTAGGCCCTGGAAGAAAGACTGACCTGTGACCTGTGAGTGAGGACCATGGTGAGGCAGGTTGTGCCCCTGCAGTCCATGGAGGCCACTGGGGAGCAGAGATCCACTCACAGCCCGTGGAGGACCCCACGCCAGATTAGGTGGATGCCTGAAGGAGGTTGTGACTCCACGGGAAGCCGTTTTAAATGAATGAGTAGAATACTAGGATCATCTTTCCACATTCTGGAATGAATATGGGTTTTCTACGTCATTCCCCAGTAGTCAGTATGTCATCATGACGTATTTACCTTTGTTCAAACAAGCCAAGAAATAAAATTCAGTGCAAAGAAAAGTATATTTTGGGCACTGTCAGTCTGTGTGTGTCCCACTTCAGAGGCCACTTTGAGCAATGCTGGAGGTAGCCATTTTTCTGCCTGCAGTAGCTTTCTTGATTATTCTTTTAGCCAGATGCCAAAGAGAAAACCAACAAACTTTAGATGCTCTTAGGAATTATGATTGTAAAGGAAGATGATAGAACATAACTGGATTGTACTCTTGCAACTGAATTGCTGTTGATTTTGGAGAATGCAAGATGTCATTGCAAGATAGGCCTTTCTCTATCCCTCAGCTGTTCTCTGCCACCTTGCCTGCATGGAACAGGGTAGTACTATGCAAAGGGCTTGGCTCTTTACGAGGTGATGGTTTATAGCATGCATGTCTGCTTTGTACAAGCCTGGTTGCTATATTATCTATTCCTGATTAGTCCTCATTCTATTGTAACCATTACTAAACTTTATATTGGCTTTAGTTGTATAGAGCTATGTCGTGGTACAGCAAATTGGTGATGATTGTGTATTAAATGTTGGAATATAGCACCTATTTTCAAGGACACAGAAGGATCTATTGTATAAAAATATGGCTTAGTCCTAACATAAAGAAGCAGAAACTTGAGTCCAAAGTGTATTTCACAAGTAGTAGGAATATAATTCCAATATTTGAATTTTTATCATTTTTAATTTTTTTTTTATCTTTCACCTACAGATTTTTTTTTAAAGGAAGTTAGATTTTTGCTTACCTTATTTTATTTTGCATATAAGGAAAGAACATAACAGAATTTTTTTTTGTCAATATTTTACTTGCTTTCTCAAATACAAAAAATTTGACCAAAAAAGGAATAAATTCTTTATCAGAAAAGCACAATATACAATCATTAATTATTGTACAAATATTACAGCATTCAATCCAAATGAATAATAATGGCAAAGTTAAATTTTTGTATGTCTTTATTACTATACAGACTATAGGACAAAGGAAAATTTTATTATTTCTGGTTTAACTTTTATATGGTCATGTAGAAGAAATGTATGCAGTTGTAAATTGTTTCTTTATATGGGTTCCTCTCACCAATAGACCCTTCTGTTAAAAGATATTGTTTTGCTGGATAGCCTATAGATGTCTCACAAGCATATTCATGTTCTTTATTCTTGAGAAAATATTTTGTTTCTAGGCTGTATTACCATAACTTGTTTGTGTAGTGTATGTATCTGCATAATTATGGAAATATGTCACAAATAATTCTACAGAGTGTAGCTTTCATTTTCTTCTGTAGAGATATGAAACAGCAGTATAACTATGGAGAGCAATACGTAGTGATATTTTTAACTTGCAAAGACAAGGTGTCACATCTAATACAGTACAAATCCGAGAGGGTAATACAACACGACAGCAGTGAGTTCAGACTCTGAGTGCTCAGGTATACATTGGGATACGTGTTGGAATAAAGCACGAGACAGTTCAAGAAGCAGAAGGCTTGTGACATTTATAAGGCTAGAAGTACAAAAATTATACTCTCCTGTCCTATTGAGTTGTACGTTAGCAATGTTCTGATGGCCCAGAATCTGATTTTTTTTTTTCTAGACTTCTGGCTACTTTGCTGTTAACCCCCATGATATTTAAAAGTAGCTAACATGCACTTAATATTTCACTTAAACATAGATTTTAAAAAATTGTGGGGTTTATTTTTTTAGGATTTAGTCTTCTATTTATGTAGCGAGATACCTGATTGTGTTTGATTGTACAGGTAGTGCTTCACTTTACCTCTAGTAAAACTGAAAGAATTTGTATTGTTATTAACAGATATGAGTGAGGGAACTTATGAATCAAGTAGTTAGGAGGATACAAAAATCCTAAGCAACTGGATGCTTGAAGAGTTTGCTTTGTATTGATTAAGTTCAGTGACAGCGAGCATACCTGTGTTCAGGGGTCAATTTTAGGCAATTAAACTTGACAGATAAATCTGGAATAAGCTATTTTTACCCAATATGTACAACTTAAGGGTGAAAAACTTTCTGATTTTTTTTCAGTCAAATCTCAAATCTTTTCATTCAACACAATTTTCCCTTGCAGATGATTTTTATTTCACGTTTCTAGTCAAAGCATTCAGCGGTAGCAAGATGGGGAGGCTATCCCAAACAAGGCTTCTAATATTTCTCTGGAAAACTACCAAGTGAAAGTCTGTCTGCATGGAGGCATGTTGGTAACGCTGGCACAAAGGGAGCAAGAAGGTACCATCAGCTCATTAAGAAGGTATATGTGCCAGTGCTTGATAGTAGCGTCCAAATCTCTTCTATGTAAATGGTTCCTTTTTACCAGAAAAGAAGCATGATCTCCACCAAGGTGATTATAGGTTTTACACAGCATCTAGGCAGGAATGCCAAAGTTTGATCACATAGAAGGAAATAATAAAATTTACTATGGGGAAGAATTAAAATTCCTTAATCCACTTTCCTGGCCACATACTCAGTAAGGACTGCTTTTCCTTTTCTGCCCTTGCAAAAGTGGAAATTCTCTCTTCTCTGAGTGACATAAATACTTCTGGAACAGGTCAATGCAACAGCTTCTCCCTGCCAAGCAGAATGCTGAGTGTAGCTGGGGGAGCATACAGATTCTGCTTGTATGGCTGGGGCAAAGTCTAGACTCTTGTGGGAAGATATCCATGGCTCACTTGGGCTCCTTCTGGAGCACCTAGACATAAGGCTTGGTTCTAGCATGGTGGGCATAGACTTGTGATAGTTCTGTGTCTGTCAGAAGCAGCTACATGAAAGATTTCCAGCAGAGCCTATACAGTAATGCTTCGTGGTCTGCAAATAGACTCATGGGCTGTGTGCTTCCTGAACCCCTGCTCTGAAGATTATTTCTGCCAGAAGATGCTGCATTCCAGAAAACTCATATGTAAGTAATCCCAGTCTCTGAGGCCACTTATAAACAGCAGATTGTTTCTGGAAGTACTTTTAGGTATATGCTTTCTCATTCTGTTATCTTGGCCTCTTTCCCTCCTCCTTGATTTGCCACTTGAGAATCTACATAAAATGAAGAATGCATCACATTCAAAGAAAAGTTCCTGGAGCTGAAATGTTGCAGCTGTTCTGTCTCTGTGGTCTTTTAATCAGAGTTGCAGTTTGTGTTAGTTGTGCTGAGAACAGTTAAAAGCTTTGGAAAAGGGTGCTGTTGGCATGTGTGACACAGGGTACCACTACTTTGCTACACAAGAGGGGATATGAGCTCTTCAGAGCTGAGAGCACTGTAGATTTTATCAGTGTGAGTAAATACTTTATGCGCAGCCCCATAAGAAGGTAGCTTGAAGGCTTCAATCTAATGACTGCTTTTAGGGCAATTAAACATGAATTTTAACTAAATGAAGGCTTTTGGGCTCTGCAAGACATCAATATCCTGCCTGATTTCACTGATGAAAGGTATCCTAACAATAATACAAGTAAACTTGTATTACTGTGTGTGGTTCAGAATGGATCTTTCCTGAAATAACATTTCAAATACTACAAAACAGAAATCATTAAGTATTTCTCTCGGAAATGAATGATTTCTCCTAACTTTATTATGTGAATTATCAGAATTCTAAGATTATTTCCTTTCATATCCACTAGTTGGACACTGCAGCTGGATATAGAGTGGAGAAAAGGAAAGTGAAGCAATTCTGTTTTAGTAGCGTTGTTGTTCATTATGAGCTATGATGATGATGGTTGTGGTTCTGAATGCATTTGAAAATTAAATACCAATGTACTTTTATTCATTTGTATGTTGCTGTATGTAAGACAAAATACATTTCCCATCCCCTGGCCTCCTTTCCCCTATTATCACATCAGTTTACAGACAGGGAGCTGTTCTAGATGTACCGTCTACATCTGAGAATGTCTGTCTGTGCTGGTTAGTTTTTGGTTGTTTTTGTTGTGTGGTTCTGTTAGAGTTTTTTTTATGTCTTATCTTTGCATATACAGAAGAAAAAAACCTGGCATATCCTGGGAGCTGGGCAGCCAAATATCTTTATATACTTTCAGAACAACCTATCTGTCTGTAGGACTGCACCTTGAAGGCAGTGCACGGTGACAAGTTGAATTGGAAAAAGCTCATTAGTTGACATCAGTTGAATTTAAACGCCAAACCAGAAGCAACTGCTTTGTGGTTAAGGACCATTTTTTAAGTTCTATTTTTTCCTTGTAGTTTGTTTTGTTTGGGTGTGGGTTTTTTTTGTTTGGTTTTTTTTTTTTTAACCAATTACAGTTACTTTATTTGGTTAAATGAATGCAACTAGCATGTTGAGAATTGGAACTTTTGATATCTGTGCTGCATCAAATACATCTCTCTATTGAGGAATAGCTTCTTAGAATCAACCTCAGGATTGCATTACGACTTCTATCTGTGCTAGAACTGCCAGGAGGTCAGTGTAAATACTGAAAATATGTCACCCAGAATAATTCAACCTGACACAGACAATATAAACCTCTGTTATAATTAGCGTGCTGGGACTTAATTCCTTGCTAAAGTATACTGCTTTTCTGTCTTGGGAATGTAAGTGTGCTTGTAAATCTAATCAGAATTCTTATTTGAAAAAAAAAAGTAATCTAGACTTGGACTCATTCGGGCATTAAACCTCTTGAATATAGAGGATCTGTTCTTATGAGTAGGAAGATATTGATAATGGTGGATAGTATGATACCATAATCAGAAAACCAACTAGTGACTTGATTTTATGGGACTATGATAACATCAGAAAATCAATTAGTAGAGTGATTTTGTGAGACTATTGTTGTTTATCTTGGCCAGGCCTAATTTTATGACTTGAGAAATCAGCACTCTTTCAGTGCACTTAGCTGAAAGACTATTGCTGACCCTGCTGGTATTTATTGAACTGTTTCCCTGGCACATGGTTAGCAATGTTATTTTTGCCTTTTACTCAGCAGAAATTTTCAAGTTTCAGCCTGTCTCTAATTCCCAAACACTTGCAAAAAAAGCTAACCAAATGACACCACACAGGAAAAATCCCCATCTCAGCATGACAAAAGGTCTTAGATGCAAATACTTAACAGGGCAGAAAGGGATAGTTTTCAACAGCTCAACATTCTTTTTTCCTTTACTTTTAAGGTGTTTCTTTTTCGCCTTTTTTTTTTTTCTCCCCCTTAGATCACCAGTATCTTGCTTCAAATGACACCTTAGAAAGGTCAGTTGATTTTAGACTGAAGACACCCTTAGTCAAAGAGGAGGATATAAAGTATAGTAGTAGATATAAAGGTGTATGACATGATGTGGAACTGCCTGAAGTGCTTGTAATTTATACTTGAAGGGATCATAAAGACGCTGTTTCTCTACACTTACATTGTTGCTTCCTCTTAAGATCTCAAAAGGTTTTATGTAGTGAATTCAGTAGTAATATAATCTTCTGCTTCATCAATATCACAGTAGGAGAAAGGTTAGGAATAAGGATTAAACAGAATCCATAACTTCCTCTCTAATTTAGGCTTGCATTCTGTCTCCAATAAATGCTGTCACACCTCACCAGACTAGCTATAGCACACAGAGCATAAATGCTGTCAAAACTGAATTTGGTAGAAAATATTATAAAAGTTCTGCCACAACCAGAGCCAGACTGGATAAGGCTGGGAGGCTATTGTGTCTGAGCTCAGATAGCTAAAACATCAACGGCTACCTGGGATCATAATGTTGATTAGTTGTTTAGGCTCCCCTGTATGTTCAAGGAATGGAACAGGCAGTCTTACCACACAGTTTCTGACCTGTTCCAGATGTTCCTCTCAGCACCATTAACTAAAAAGGGCAGGTAAATGTTTAAAGTTACATGAAATTACCTCCCTGCCCCCCTGCCAAAACCAAGCACTTTGTGGTGTTAAGGCTGAGCTGAGAAGGTAACTTTTGATTTAAGTCTTTTGATTCCTGGATGAAGACTGTAGTTAAAAAGAGATTGCTGAAGTAATTATGATTTTAACAAAAGTTTCCTGAACTGCTGTGCTTAGTGCTAGGCTGTAGGTGGTCTTTATGGAGTGGGCATGCTGTGAGTTGTCTTAAACAATTAGACACAGAGACCAAAGTGAAGAAACAATGTCTTTGTGTCTAATGTTTAAACCACAGCAGATAAAAATTCAGGTCCCTGAGGAGTCAGGATGCTGAGTGTGTGAACACATTTTTTCAAATAGTCTCTAGGACTGTGCAGTTATGTGACCACAGTGACGTGGCTTTGTGGACACAGAAAAGCCAACACTTTATGGGTCACACAGGAACTTTGGGGTTTTAGGTAACTTTTCCTATATGATACCAAAGGACTTTCCTGGAAATAAGTATGATAGCCTTACATACAGATGATGGAAAGGGCTATGTTGACTATACTTCATTGATGATTCTTGTGGTTGGAGCAAGAATGTGGTTGTCTCCATGCTTGGTGTGGACCAAACACTGAGAGAAAATAGATGGAAAATAGACCGGTCTGGCTTCTTTTGGTTAGCGAGACCTAAAGAAGGCACAATATCGCCCCTGCTGTGATCCTTCAGCAGCTTTAAGACAGTTGAATTACCTTACAGAGAGCAGGTATTCCCTAGGAATGCCTTGTGCTTTATACACCAGAGCTTTAAAACCTTTATAGATGATAAGGCATCACAAAAATCCAACTCAAGTGTATACTGTAGCATTCAAGTAGGCTAAAGATATATTCCTTGCAACCTACTACATTAAAAGCTGCTGTCCTTTCAATAACTATGCTTTGTGCTATGTGTTTTTTTTTTTTGTTGAGGCTTTAGCCTGTGCAACTTTCTAAACAAGTTTTTAAAACTTGAAATCTTGCACACATTAGCAGAAGCAGCGGGTGCAGAGGAAGTGGCAGTTACAGTGCTATCACCAATTCAGTGGCACAGCAGGAATGGTCTTTAAGAGCAAGGCTAGACTTACAAGCACTCTATGTTCTTGGGTAGTATTTCTTATTACAAATCAAAACTTCTTTCTTAGAAGAGTTAAGGCAAAGAAGTGACTACTTGCCAAGATGATGTCTGCTGCTTTTGATTATTAGTCTCACTAGACCTCTCAGGAAAAACCTGGTTTAGGCACAGGTGGAGATGTGCTGATCCAAGAGAATATTTTATAGGGAATGACTGAGCTGCACCATAGTCAATTCCAATCTTGGCAACTTAAAACCATTTGCTGAAGTGAGGGATTCAACAGCCTTCTAGGTTTCCCCTCCCTCTTGTATTCTTGTCTAAGGTCCTTTGACACATTTTGTCATTTTAATATTTGCAGAGAGAACTAACGTAATGTCTACCCACCATCTGCTGGGTAAAATTTCACAACATGGCAAGACCATCCTTCTACCATAAAGACCTATAGAGATCTGCCCAAAATTCACATACTCTTTAGAAGCTCAAAATTCTTCTGTTTAGTGTGTTCACCATTTTCAATTTTCACATGCTTCACTCCAGTTTATCTTTTTTTTTTTTTTTTCTGAAAGAAGCATTTAAAATATCCTGCCAGAGGCTTTTATTTTGTGAAATGTCCCAGATTAGGAGGCAATCAGAAAGGTTTCTTGTGGAAATCAGACAGCATTTACTGATTAATGTGCAAGTGGCTTATTGCTTCTCAGTCTTTCTGTATTTGTATTATAGTAGCATCTAGAGATCATGACCCTGTCAGGTCAATATTATATAAAATGACCCCTTTCCTACTGAGATGTATAGGTGCACAAATTGGGGAGAGATGAAATTTCTCTTTTTTGTCATTCATAATTTTTATATCCCTTATTATTATTATTTTGAGAGTAGGAGCAGGCTGTCTTGGTCTGGACTTGTGTCTATGGTCTCATAATGTTTTCCCTTTTTTCCTGTGAAGTGGAAGATTTTTCTTATTACTAGCATAATCACACTAATACTTTGTGGGGTTTTTTTTCATAGCTTCATGTAGTGAAAAGAAAGCAATGAGGTGGGGTACTGAGTTAGTATCCAGGGAGGCTGGTGAAAGCTGTTGGCTGGGATAGTGCTTCAGGGAAGTTCATATGACTCTGACCTGAGGTATCCTAATAGTGATCAGTCCACTTAATTACAAACTCAGTCATAAAGGGAAGCAAGTGAACATATATTAGTACATTAACTACATAATATTTTTCTGAGTCATTCAGAATGGCATACTTTAAGTTTTCAGAAATATTTGCTGCAACCTTCTAATTTCTTCTCGTGACTTACTGGTAATGATTTCCATCTTATGCTGTGTGACTTTTTAGTAATATACTGAGAATTTTTTTCTTTCATTTTATTGTTCTTCAGACTGAGCAACTTGCAGTCTTCCCTAGAGTTTCAGCCATATTATTCTCTTGTTTTTTTGCAGTTCCATCTCAGCTGTAAATTCAATTTTCTGTCTTTTTCTAGCAGTGATATGAGCTGTTCTTGTCCCTCTTCTTCACAGTAGAAGTCTGAATTCTTTTGGTTAGTTTAATACCTTTTCCATTGGAGATAGTTTATTGGTTTCTTAAGCATTTTGTTATGATTTATTGGCCTTATTGCCTGTCTCACTATTTAATAAGTCTGGCGCAATGCCTTCCCAATGGATTTCCTGTGCCTCCTTTGTATATGAGGTTTTAGCAGTTAACAGTGAGTGGTTTTTTTGTTGGTTTCAGTTTGGGCTGAGGGGTTCTTCCCTGCGGTTTGACTGGCACATTACGACATTGGCTCCCTCACTTTTCTCCAGTCTGATTATCTATTTGGTTGTCATATCCTTCCAGATCTGCAACTATTTTCTCAATGCTAGTCTTGAAGTTTTTACAGTCTCTCCATTAGCTTTCTCACAGGGTTGTAAAATGACTTTTCCCAAGGGCATACTGAATTTTAAGCTCTCCAGCCACACACACATATTTATTATAAAAGCCCTGTGGTGTCAAAAATGATTCAATTGGTTGTGACAGGGTGACTTCATGAGTCTCATCACCGCTGCTGTGGCTCACCAGGAAATGAGCACTGAGACAGACTGATAAATACCTTCTTGGTGCCTGAGACAGGCTTAAATGCTGGGTTTTTTTTGAAGTGGCACACTGTAGGAGCCTCTAACGCTCCTGTGACAACTGATCCTAAATAGTCTTAACGGTTCATTGAAACATAGTGTTAGACCCACCTGGAAACTGACAAGGTGTGACTCCTACCACAAGAAAGAGGATCCAGGTTCCATGTAGCAAATGTAGAAATAAGGAAGAAAACAAAAACTTCCCTAGCATTGACATGTAAAGTCACATTCCTAAAGCATTTTTATGTCTGCATTTCCCACCAGTGTGTTGCAGGAAGCAAGATTTTAGAAGCTGAAGGTCAAACGTAGACACTTACATGTTCTCTGAAATACATAGCAGAACCTTATCTCTTGAAGTGTGTGATATATGGGCTATGATTAGCATGAACCTATTGCTCAGATTTTCTGGACTGAATCTTTCATAATTTTCATCCAGGTTCTGGCACACTCATCATACTCGAATCTTACTTTGTGAACGTCTCCATGGAAGACAAGAGAAGTCACAGAGGGAAGAGATGCTACGTGACTGAACTGGAGCCTGCATCAGCATGAGTAAGTCACTAACCTTCTGCCAAGCTGATACAAGTCAACTCTTGTGAGCCAAATATGCTGTTTATGCAGTGAGTTCATCTATTACAAGCTCAGTTTTATACATTAATGGCAGAGCAAAGTGTTGCATGTGGAGGATCAGTTTGCAGGAAAGGGAATATATGTAAAAGTTTTCTTTTCTGATCTTTTGTATTAATGAACAAATGCAACTCCTTTGATCAGTTTATTTTCTGGGCTGATACTTCTTGTTATTACAGCCTTTGCATTTCTTGGTCCTCATTTCAGTGTCTAAACATCTCGCTTCAGGACCGAAGGTTGTAGCTGAAACATGGAGAGTTGAAATGACTAATAAGCTTCCATGAATAGTTTGTGAGTGGACAGGGAAAGAATTTAGGATTTTAAAGGCTTGGCATCAACACCATTTCTACTAGTGCTTTAGCAGTTTTACGTGGGCTTTCTTTCTGGTGGATTTTCCTTCTGCAGTACCTGCCTTTCGGAACTCACTACTGAGTTAGATTTAATGCAGTCCCACAGTCCTCCTTTTAATTTTGTCTCTCAAATCAGTGGGTTTCTTTTAATGAACTTGTGGGTTTAATTACTTTCTATGATACAGAAATATTGTGATTGCAGAGTCACAGAATGGTTGTGGTTGGAAGAAACCATGGAGGTCAACTTGCCCAGTTGCCCTGCTCAAACAGGGCCACCTAGAATCAATTTTAGTCCATGTCTAGATGGCTTTTTAATATCTCTGAGGTTAGAGAATCCCCAGCCTCCCTGGGCAACCTATGCCAGTGCTCCATCACCCTCATGGTGAATAAGTGTTTCCTGATGTTCAGATAGAGTCTTCTGTTGCAGCTTTTCCCATTGCCTCTTGTCCTGTTAGTGGGCAACACTGAAAAGAGCCTGCCTCTGCTGTCTTTGTGTCCTTCCCTCGGCTATTTATATGCACTGATAAGATTCTCCTGGGCCTTTTCTTCTCTAGGTTGAACTGTTGTTGCTTCTCAGCCTTTCCTCACAGTGGGGATGGTCCAGTCCCTCCATGGCCCTTCATTGGACTTTCTCTAATGACTCACTTGTTCTGGGGAACCCAGAAGTGGACCCAGCACTGCAGCACGTTCACCAATGCTGAGTAGAAAAGAAGGATCACCTTCTTCAGTCTGTTGATAGCACTCCTCTTAATATATCACAGGATACTATTACCCTTCACTGTGGCAAGGACAATTAAGTTCTTCTGGTTTTAAGGGAGGTTTCAGGATTGTATTTTCCCTCCTGAAATGAGAATGTAAGTCTGTGATCTTAACTAAAATAAAAGCAGCTTTAGACATAAAAAAATTTTCTCAAAATTTTAGTTAGTTCATTTAAAGGAGTATGAATGAAAATAATAAAGTCTGATGAAAAATACTTTCATTTTGCTTCTTTTGTGGGTTTTTTTGTTGGTTTTTTTTTTTTTTTGACTTTCCTGGATTTGATGGTGCCTTAATTTCAACAGTTTTGGAGACACCTCAGTGTCTTAATTTTATGTAGAAAAGGGGATTGGAAAATTGCTTTTCAAACATCTATTTAAAACTAAAATGAACACAGGGTGGTGTGGGTTCTTGGTTTTGGGTTGGTTTGGTTTTTTTTTGTGCTGGACAGCCAGAAATGTTATGTAGCTGTAGCCTGCTGATGCTACTTCCTCTAGAGAGCCTATGTAACAGATTTTAACTTCTCCCTTGCCTTAGCTTATTTAGACTTCACGTCTTCCATTGCATAGTGGTGTTTTTACAAGAATAGTATGTAGCTTATTAGTGGTATTGTCTATCTTTTGTGTGGCTGGAGAGACAAAAGAAGTTTCACTGCCAGGAACTCCCTCAACAAAGAATAGAGGCAATATCTCTCTCTGAGTTGTATGAGGTGATATATAAAGGTCTTCAAGAAGATTTCTAGATTTTGTAGGGTGTGACAGACGTACTAAAATGAGTAGGAAATGGAAAAGAGGATTCCCGCTAGATTGTGGACCTATAAGAATGAACCCTGCCACAGAATCACGGAATCATTACAGTTGGAAAAGACTTTTAAGATCATCAAGTCCAACCACTCACCTCACATTGCCAGGCTCATCACTAAACTAAACCATATCCCTCAGTAATTCAACTATGATTTTTTATTATCTCCAGGGATGGTGACTCCACCACCTTCCTGGGCAGCTGGTTCCAATGCTTAACAACCCTCTCAGTAAAAAACTTTTTCCTCATCTCCAATATAAACCTCCCCTGGTACAACCTGAGTCCATTTCCTCATGTTCTATCATTCCTTACTGGAGAAAAGAGATCGAACCCCACCTCACTACAACTTCCTTTGAGGTAGTTGTACAGAGTGATCATATCTCCTTTCAGCCTCCTCTTCTCTAGGCTCAACATCCCCATCTCCCTCAGCCACTTCTCATAAGACTTGTTCTCCAGACCCTTCACCAGCTTTGTTGCCTGTCTCTGGATATGCTCCAGCACTTACATGTCCTTCATGTAGTAAAAGGTCCAGAACTGGACATAGTATTCAAGGTGCAACCTCACCAGTGCCGAGTACAGGGGGACAATCATGATGCGCAGTACAGGCTTTCTGTGGGGACAAGATAGTGTACAGTGGACTGGACCTACAGGAAAGGTGAGCTGCTTCTGGAGGTGCCCTACCTAGCCTAGTTTTTTTTTTTCATTTGATTGTGATATACAAGCATGGAAAGTTTTTTGTAAAAAAACCCAAACAAACAGAGCAACAAATTAACTCTTTTATGATGCACAGTTCACTATGTACACTTTAAACAAAAGCACTATATATAAAGCCTGTTCTTATTGCATTGGCATTTCCACTTCTATTTTGAAATTTCGGTTTGTTCTAACATTTGCATTTAACTCTAATACATTTTAATAATAATAATAAAATTGTTATAAAGGTACAAGGAATAAAATAGCAGAGGGCTGTTGAATGATGTTAATGCAGTATGCTTTTCATATGGTTCATAAGAATTGCCACTGTTAATCATAAATATACATCTCTAGGACCCTACTTGGTTTCAAATAATTTAATGTTGCAAAATTGGTCATGAAAGTTCCTTGACCTGAAAGTTTGTGAGTTCAGAGAACAGAAAAACAGACCTAGCAAACATAAATGTATTTAAATGTTTTAGAATATAATAAATAAGTTCTGTTAAACTTGCTAGGACAGATTCAAGAAAATGTAAAGTCTATTTGTACAGTTTTGACTGGATGTTTTACACAAGACAGGTTTGAAACATGGCCTTTTAAGAGTGAATTTCAGTTATTTATAAAATTGATTCTCATTCAGTAAGAGAGGTGAAAATGTTTTATGTATCCAAATCTGGCCATTATAAGGAAATTTTTCATACTCTGGCATTTGCAGTAGTAACAGTGTGTGTCTGTAATATTAAAAAAAAATCTTACCTTGTACAACACAGATTTCACAATCTCATAGATTTGCATAGATTTTAAACATTCATTTTGAATTAAACGTTTAGTCTGCCTTAATAAAAATTGTATCCAGTACTCATGGATATCTTTACCACATGCTCTCTTTTCTAGAAAGCATCCCCATGTGGTATATAACATGAAACAAAACTTGAGCTGTTCAAGAAGCTGATCGAGTTGAAGCTGACCGAGTTCAAGGCTGCCAACCTGACTGTGGTTGAGCATGAGGATTTGTCTTTCTTCACAAGTGGAAGACTCTAATTTCTCAAACTTAATTTCCTAGTAAGTTTCAAATGCTGAGTAGGATCAGGGAAGGGATATGTAGCTGTCTGGATACTTTTCAGAGGAAAAGGAATGAACTGCCCTTAGGAGCTGAAGTGTCTCATTAAGTTTCTACAATTTCCTGTTGAAGAACTGTTGTAGAAGGTAAATTTATACCTTTAAGGTATGTGAGTCAATGTCAGGCTCAAGCAGGACAGAAGTTTGAAGGATGATAGTTATTGACCAGTGCTAGTCCTATGTGATCACACCCTAGGGACTTTGTTCTTCCCTTAAATGATCTTAGGTCTAAGCTCTCCACTGACAACCAAGCTCATGGTACATTTTAGATGTGGATTTGTTTGTCCCTTAGCATCATAGGAAAAATTATTTGCAAGTTGCATATACACATGCATATATGTTGCTAGATATAATCTGAATCATAAAATGGCATCTAGACCCTAATTTATATCATTTTTTTCCTCTGTTCAATGTTTTTGGGAAACTCTCTAATTTATCCTCCTTCCAATTCTTAACTATATATAAAGCTTTGTAAAGATTTTGTAGTCCAACCTGGGAGCTCTGAAGCACTTGCATTTTGGACCTCATGCCATCTCTATTGTTGACTAATCTTTTTAATACACCTGCCTTCATTTCAGCATCTGCTCTCAAGACTTGGAAGGAAATAGTGCTTGGCATTGCATATGAAATACATAGAGGAAAAAAAAAAGAGTAAATTATCTGTCACAGCTTGGATACTCTTATTGAGGGATAAAAATAGCTGTTATATTGCTTTTACCTGTAACAAAATTTGAAAATAAACCCAGGAAAAGAGCAGTTTAAAACCTGTATGCTTTACTTACCTTTCTCCAACCTCCTCATTTATCATTCCACTTTAATTTTTGAATATTTCATTGCATCTTGATAATATGCTTAAAATGTAGCTTGGCATGAAATGCATAAACTGTATTATTAATATCCTATTATTTTATGGTTGTACAAGAGCAGATTTGAGTTGTCACTTTAAATCAGACAATAAGTCAAAGAAAAGATTTTAATAGGCTGCTTAGATCTGTATCGTCACTGAATTAAACAGTAATTTGGCAGTCTCTTCTGCTAAACATAGTGAGACAGCTACTGTGATACGCCTAGGCAAATATATTGTGTTGCAATGATGGAGACAATTCCCTGTGGCAATTGCACTGGCAGTTGAGTTGATTCTTCTTGATACACTGATTCAGCATGTTCTTAATGCTGAGGAAAGAAAATGTGTTTTAGAGACTCCTAATGTGAATTCTAGGAATTAGGCTGAATATCACTTGTGTTACCCAAGACAATCTTCTCTTATTCTTTTGATATTCATTCCTTGTAGTCCATTAAAATGCCGTTACTATGGAATGTATCTCGCTGGAAATCAACATCTAAATTTTATGCTATTGGTGAAAATGCTTAGCATTCATGAAGAGCTTCATATACTTAGGGAACAGATCCTGTGCTTTTTAAGGACACTTAAGCTCCATTATCTAGCACTGATGTCTTTGAAAAACAAATATTATTCTAGGTGTCTCACTCCTATCACTTCTTTACATCTGAAAACAACTACATTCACTGAGAAACTGAGCATGCCTATTACAATGCATGGAGTACCTTGAGTTTTCAAATAAACCACATCCACCTTGCCTATCTCATAATACAGAATCACTCCTGATGATCCATCTCCAGAACACTGAAGACTAAGAGACTGCAATATCTTGTAGAGGTCATTTATTTATTTTTTTTTCCCAGTATGTATATGATTTAGATCTCTATTTTGGCAGTGTCTTCCAAGGAGAAAAGGTGATGTCTATAAAAATCCATGTTATAAATAAAACGATAGTCCTATTAGTGCCTTAATATAGATCTAAATGTTTAGCTTAACCCGTCTTTTGAAGTTTACTGAGGAGAAATGTCATTTTAGGTGGTCAAATATGCTTGTACTGGAAATGGTCCCAAAAGTTGCCAAAAGTGAGCATGTAAACATTTTTTTTGCAGAGGAAGTAAATTTGCTTTCATCAAAATTTATTCAGAGGCTACTAAACAATGCAAAATAAATAGAATGGACCTGCTAGTGTTCTGTGTTCTGCTCAAAAAAAGGTTATCTTTAGTATGACACTAGCACTTTTTTACCTCCTTAATGTTCATGTAAAAAAAAAAACCAAACCAAACAACCAAAACAAACCAAAAAACAAAAACCAAACCAGTGTTGGTAGCAAAAGGTGAAGATGTAAGGTTAAAAGGAAAGCACTTTGTGTAAATATAAGCTACTTTTTTTTTTTTTTTCTGGCTTTGTATTTTTTTGTACTTCAGTTGCTGTTTAAAATGTGTTCACTAGACATTTAAATTCTAGTTTAGAACGTGAGTATAGTTCTTCCAGCTATATTGGAAAAAAAGCAAAGCGACAGTAAAAAAGTGAGTCTCTTAAGACCAGGCATTATGAGAGACTTGTGTCTCTCTTGGGAATAAAGCAGCAGTTTTTGCTTCAAAATGGATCTTGAATTTCACTGAAACCAAAGAGTATTTCAAGAATTATTTTATTGAATTTTATTTATTGAAGACAGGATGATGAATCAATATTTAAAACATTTATATGTGAAATAAAGAAAGCTCTTACAAATAAGTAGAAAAAAAATTTTCTTATTCCTTTTACTATTTGGGCTTTCACTGAACACTACCTCAGATTTCCCATACATGATTACCATTTCAATCTTGCTGTCAAATTAAGGGAACAGCAAGGCAGGAAATAAGTATCATTAAGCTGTTGCCTCTTAAAAGGAGAAGCAGAAGCAGCCAGATGCTTGTACTTCAACCTCGTCTTAAGTTGTCAGCTTTGGACTTAAATACTTTTTACTTTCTTGTAGCATAAGAGCATGCTTTCAACCATTTCAGATATCCTTGACTTCATTTACAGTGAAAATATTCACCTATACTCATTGTCTGTGCAACACACTCAGCAATTCCATTTTTAAATTTTAATTTGTTAAGGACAGTCATGTCACCATTTTAACTGCTTTTGAAAGTGGACTTAGCAGTCTCTTTTCTTGAGGAAAGCCACTTTTAATCACTCTTTCTGTTGAACAATACCATTGCCTAAATACTATTTTCTACAAAGGGACATCTGTGTGCCTTGCTTCATGGTAGCAGGCATCCATAAAGCCACCACCCTTTCACCCATGGTAAAGTTGAGATGAATAGCCTCATTTCGCTCTTGAGGACTTTCAGGTCTGGTTCTGGTGAACTTCTCCAGAAAGCTTCATTAAAAGAAAGTCAAAAGGAAAAATTAACAAAATCCCCTTCACACATCCATTGAATTCACTTGCCTTCAATTTAAACAGAGGCTTTTGTCCATCTCCTTAGACGTTATGTGTCTGTTTCCTTTGACAGACTAGGCAAGATTATAGATTTTTTTTTGGGCAGCTGCTTCATTTTCAAAAGCATTCCTAAAGTATTCATTTTTGTGATTTTTTTTTGTTTTCAACTGGCAGGGCAAATGTTTTTAAATTTGGGGATTTCCTATGATTTTCCTAGCCATGAAATGTCATGTTTCGCAGTTCTGTAGCTTTGAAGGACAGAATGGAGTACAGCTATAGGGACTAGCCAGAAGCATCAGCACACAGGCCTTGAGTACAGGGAGGCTCTTTCAGGCAGCTAGTAGAGACTCCTGCCAAGAAAACATGAGTGTGTGTTGTTTAGCTTGATAGGATTATTTTCAACTGCTGAAAAGACACAAAGTGAATTTAATCTGGCTAGAGCTTTCCAGTGGATGATTCCTCCATAAAGCTCTTTCATCTAATGCTAAATATGATTCTAAAGGAAAAGAGTGAGAATGATACCTAGGTTGCATTTCCATAAGAGAACGTACTGAGGTTATTTCTTTAACGTATGAGTGGACTTGGGAAATGACAAGTCTCTGTAGTCAGCCTTTTAACATGCAGGCATTTAATTAACAGTGTTTCCATACCTGTAAAAAATGAATGAAATCTACTTTCTTATGGGTTTGATTTTTCTATTTGATTTTTTTTGTCTAAGAAAATGTAAAGTCTCCCCAGAACTTTCCCTTACTGGAAGCAGGTATGAGGAGTTGCCTCCTTATATGGCCACTTCTGGGTCTTTTCTATTTTTCATGAAGTTGGTGGGACCTAACCTATCTTTCTGATCTTGATCATTCAAATTCAGTTCGAATCAGTCACTGTGCTTGATGTTTATTCAGGGTGACAAATATGCAGGTAGGCACAGACAACAAACACTGTCATACTGGAAAACCAGACAAAAATCTAAGAAGAAAGCTTGTGCAAAGGGAATATTCATTAAGTTTCATAATGCTGAAGATATGGATGGAGAGAGGAAGAAAGCTGCTAGCCCACTGACAAGCTGAAAATGTCATGTCCTGCTTCTGCAGGGGGTTTGGACTAGATGATCTCTAAAGGTCTGTCCCTTCCAACCCTACCATTCTATGATTCTATGAATGTACTGGAGTCAGCCTACTTAGGTGGTTTCAGTGTCTCTGACATGTTCCTTTCTTGCAAAAAGGTACTTTAAAAAGTCCCTATTTTGCTTCTAGCGTTACTCTGGCTATTAAGTAAGTTCATTTAACTTATTTATACAGTGTTAGAACGTAAGTAAATCACCTATTGACTACTCTGCATCTTAGCTGAGCACATAAGTCTTGCCTAACATTGGGGTATTTTAAACATTTCAATTTTTTTTTAGGACCTGCATTTAAATGGCAACTTTGTTTATTCTGAGTTGCTCTTTAAAAATTAGAATATGTATTTTTCCTAATGCAATGGAAATCAAGTACTTACAGGTTGTTTTTTATTGTCTTATAAATGCAATAGTAATTAGTAATCCAACAATTCTGATGACCATCAACCTTTCTTGAACTGCAGATATAAGAAATATAAACAAATGTTTGTTAAGAGCAAAGGAGGTTTTCTGAAGCCTGTCTGTATATAACTTTTCAATGTAGTAGAAAATAAAATTTAGTTTATGTATAATAAATTGAGCTGACACTCCCCAAGGAAAGCCTATTACTTAAGACTGGCAAAGTGTTGTCTGTAGTAGTGACTTCAGCACTGACTCATTACAAGAGTAGCTTGCTGCCAATTTTGATTTTCAAAGAGCCCTTGAAACCTGCTCCCTTACTTGGAATTGCCTTTGGTTTGGCCTGACTCTATTGAGGACGTTTCAGTCTTGTTTCTTTCTCTCTTCTTTGTACAGTTAAAGTTTCTTCTGCCTTCATGGGTTAGGGGAACAGCTTGTATGCAAAATTAGTTTTGTTGTAGGGTGTTATTTTTTTTCCTGTTCTTCTCCTAAAAACCTCCTTTAGTTCCAGAGTTGAATGACTATACTCCAGCCTTGCTTTCAGATCTACAGTGCTAGAGACTCAGTGTTATTTTAGCTAGTGTCATACAGGGGCAAATGTGAAGTAAAATATAAAGCTTTCTCCATTATGTTATTCATACAAATCTGCTTTTGCCATATATATATATTAGGTAAAAGTTTGCCTTGGGGTCGACTACAGGACTGGAAATGGTTTTACCTCACTGTATTTTTATTATATGTTTTTCTCTTCTGCAGAACTGTTCTTTGAGGTCAGTGTTTTCAAAAACTGATTTATTTGCCAGCAGTACTCTCTAGCTTTGAAAAATCAGTCCCAATTAAATGCAAATGACAATACTAAAAATATTAATCATAGTTGAAATACAGGCTTTCAAATTTCTGGGGCTTAGAGTTCAGACTCCTAACTCTTGAATATGAACAAGAATGCTTCTGTATGTCAAGTGGGCAGCACACTTCACTGATTAATTATGGAGTAGGTCTGGAAATTCCCATGACAATGACAGCTTATAGGGACACATAAAGTCTTCTAGGAAGTCACCTCAGTTTTCAAAATGTTTGTGTTCTTCAGCCATTATGCTGTTTAGTCATGAGAGTCCCAACTAATCTTAACTAACTTTTTAGCAATAAGAATGGCAGAGGATAGAAATTTGAAAACAGCTTCCAAACCAGGAAGCAAACATAATTGTACAGAAGTAGCCTACTCATAGTACTTTTTTGATCTGGTTGGGATTTGGAGGAGGTCTTTTGTTTGACATTTCTGAGGAACACTTACCTAGCATGACATGGCATTGTATAATGGGACTTTAAGTAGCTATGGTGAACCACATGGTCAATTTTAACTCCTTTTGATAATTCTAGAATTTCTCAGATCTGTATAATTTTTTAAATTATTTTTGTTCATAGGTAGTATTTGTTTCTAAGTGCTATTATTCTAGAGCCTGAATAACAAACAAATTATAAGCATTATTTGGAATTCTAGCCATGCTCCTCAGTCATCAGCAGAGTATGTTTTATTTTCACTCTCTGAATGAATGGGCATAGCTTTTTATAACTTTTTTTTTTTCTTCCAGAGTCCTCATAGATGAAATCCACACTCACATCCTTCCTCTGATGTGCTACTGTGTTGGCATTGAGGGCACCGTTAAGGAATTTTTGGGAATAAGGTCATCCCGTGATGAAGTATCCCCTGCACCTTGTAAAATAATACCAGGCAAATGAGATTTATTGGTTATAAAGCTTTCATTAGCAAAGTAAAGTTTTCTGCAAGGTGATTCAGTGACTTATGTGGGTGGCTCATTGTTTTCTCCCAGATGAGTGGGAGAAATGTTTTAGAAATGTTACACGCTTGCAATGTAAAGCACTGTTGTGTATAAAGCCCATTGTGCTATATAATCTGCTGTTATATACCAATATGATTAATTGTACTTTCTTGCAAAAATACTTTATTGTACTAACATACATAAAAAGAAAAACACATTCTTATATATATCTCTTTCTACAGGATTGAAATACTTCACTGACAAACGTTTCTTGTCTTTGATAGCATTTCTGAAATGTATCAGACCAGATTTTAAGTTTTATAGTGCTTATCCATACATTTTAAATGAAATCAAAGCAACTTCCAAATGAAATGCCAGAAAATAACCTTCTCACTCTTCTTTCTTATATTATTCCCCCCTTTTCAGTCTTCATTATACAATGAGCTTGTCTTTATATGGCTGCATTTTCAGGAGCACTCCTGGAATGATTTTTTTGAAATATCATTCTCTGTAAATACTGCACTTGTCATCAGAAGCCCTAGCCTCTGAGAAAGCTCATGCAAAAAGAAGAGACACATTGAAACCCTTAGGGGAATAAAATTCAAAAGAGGTTGGGTACAATCATTGTCTCCATTGTGCAGTTACTGCTAATAAGAATTCAAGTTAAAATTCAAATGAACATTTGCAGAAATGTTCACCCATCTCACACATTTTATATATATATGAGATACGTGTTATTTATATACATGATGTAAATAGCATCAGTTTCTTGGCTCTTTTAAAATGGCTTGAAGAAATGGAGTAATCGCCTCAGCTGATGAGGCTTTGCAACATGTAATTTACTATGGGTCCCATCGCTTTTGAATGTGTTGAGATTGTTTGACGTTTTATTGAAAATGTAACTCCTTCATTTTAAATTCTTCTCAACTCTCAAACAATGACAACAGTCACAACAAAGGAGAGTGGGAAAAAGAGGGAATGAATGCCTGAAAAAATAACCAGAATAGTCATTTAATAAACATCCTGGGAAAGGAGTATTTGAATAGTCCAAAGTTGCCTATTCTTTATTGTACTTTTGCTCTCCTATATTTTGCATTTTGTCTCCTGCATGTTCCTAGAGGTTTACAGATGTTTTAATGTATATATTACTGTTGAACTACTGAAGGTGTTCATTTGTATGGAGAGTTTAACAGCCTTTGCTGCCACCATCCCCCCCATCAGCAGTGGAGTGTCCACAGTTTAGATATCCTCTAGATACTCTCTACTGTGTTATTGAATGCTGGGGATGGGAATTTGAGCCTCTGCTGCTGTTGGCTTTTTTTTCCCCCGGGTGAGTCAGGAGGGAAGAAAAGCTTGATTCCTTTTCAGTGCTCTCTATAGTAATGTGTTAACCCGGCCATGATAAATACTTCCTTTTATCACCTCTTATCACTTTGTTGAACTGGATCAGCAATATTAAGTTACTCCTTTGATAACAACATTAGGACAGTTTTAAGAACTGAACTGAGATTTTATATCACTAAGCAAGTTATGATTTGTCCCGTAATCTCTACGTTAGGATTGACTGTGGATTTTGACTGGGGAATTCCTTGAAGGATGTAAAGACAGACAATCAGCCTGCAGCAGCTGGTGGCAAAGCTGGTCAAAAACATTCCTGATCTCAGAGGCAACATGATTTCACCCAGTAGACTGTAAGCTGTTTTCAGTTATTTTACACTTACTTATTGCTACTTTCCTGGTTTATCAGTTACCCCTAACAGACATGAAATTCATGTTTTCCCATGTGCTATAACTTAATAAATAATTGTGGAAAAAAAAGTAGGGCTCCTCTTCATAACCCCCTCTTCCAGAGTGCCAATTACATATGAGTATGAGGCATTGGAGACTTGGGGCTTAGATGAGCAAGCTTTAGAAGGAGAAATCCCAGCAAACAATTCACCATCAGCTGCTCCACCAGCATCAGGTAATGGACACTGTAGAAAGAAGCAATGGGTGCTTGTTGTGGGTGACTCATTGCTAAGGGGCACTGAGAGACCCATCTGTGGATCGGATGAGGAGTTGCAAGACATGTGCTTCCTGCCAGGAGCCAAAGTCTGTGATGTGCCCGAGAGAGTGCCATGGCTTGTCAGGGATGTGGGTTTCTATCCTGTACTCCAGTTCCATGTGGGGATAAACGATGTAATGAAATACAACATCTCCAGAATCAAAAAGGACTTTAAAACCTTGGGGGAGTAAGTGAAGGGTAGGGGGGCACATGTTATTTTCTCTTCCATCCTGTCCACTAGAGGTAAAGGGGAAGTCATCAATGTAAAACTTGTACAAGTTAACTTCTGGCTAAGAAGCTGGTGCTGGCGGGAAGTTTTCAGGTTTATGACAACAGATCTTTCTTTGGGGATTATAACTTGACAGGACGTGATGGAATTCATCTCATAAGGGCACTGGAATATTTGAGAATAGGCTAGCTGACTAGACTTAAAGTCTATCTGAAGGACTTGGGAAGTGGTGGGAGAAATAACAGAACAAGCTATCCTGTCTAGTAGGGAAACAGGGACAGGACAGGGAATGCCATGATAAGTGCCCCTCATCTGCACATGGTGCTGAGATGCAGAAGGCTGACCACCCTGAGGAAGAGCCAAACCAGGGAGGATTATCCTGCATCCATCCAGGGAAACCTGTGTGTTTGAGTAAGCCCCTGCACTGCCTCTACACCAATGCACACAGCCTGGGGAATAAGCAGGAAGAACTGGAGATGTGGGTGCGGATGCGGGGCTACGGCCTTATTGTGGTCACAGAGACGTGGTGGGACAGCTGCCATGACTGGGGCACAGCCATGGAGGGTTATGTATTGTTCAGGGAAGAGACTAATAAGGCATGGAGGTGGAGTTGCTCTCTATGTAAGGGAGCAATTAATGTGCATTGAACTCTGCTTGAGTGGGGATGAGGGGCAGGTTGGGTGCTCATGTGTGAAAATTAAGGGGCAGGGTAGTGTAGGTGATGCTGTTGTGGGAGTTTGCTACAGGACACCTGATGAAGAGGAGGAAGCAGATGAGGGCTTCTACGAATAGTTGAGAGCTGTCTCACAGTCTCAGTACTTGGTCTTCACAGGGGTCTTCAACCTCCCTGATATTTGCTGGCAAAGCCACATGGCCAAGCACACACAGTCCAGGAGGTTCCTACAGAATGTTGATGACAACTTCCTGTCACAGGTGATTGATCTTATTAATATTTATAAGTATATAAACAGTTGATGTCAGGGAGCTGGGACATCCCTTTTTTCTCTTGTGCCTAGGAACAGGACAAGGGGTAATGGGATGAAGCTGGAACACAAAAAAGTTTCATTTAAACATAAGGAAAAGCTGTTTTACTGTGAGAGTGATGGAGCACTGGCAGAGGCTGTCCAAGGAGGGTGTGAAGTCTCCTTCCTTGGAGGTCTTCAAGACCCACCTGGACATGTTACTGTGTGACCTGATCTAGATGGACCTGCTTCTGCAGGGGGATTGGACTAGATGATCTCTAAAGGTCCCTTCCAACCCCTACCATGTTATGACTCTATTCTATGAAAAGCTATCAGATTTTATGTTACTTCAGTACTGTACTGCATGCCATTATCATGAGCAACATTTAAAAGAGAAAAGAGCACAAATGAAGGTTCAGGAAAAATTTCTTAAAAGGGGACTTGAAAAAGAGTGATTTCCCTGTCAATATCTCCTCATTGACAGAATAGTAAAGGCCTAGAAACTTGTGGCAGAAGTACAGCACTGTGACTGCAGCTCTTCTTTTTCTCTTGAATTCGCTTGAGGAACCAAAACAAGAATGTTAAGGGAAAACCCTACAGGAAAATTGAGATTTATTTTTATTTGTCACATAACTAAACAAAGATCTGATCCATATGTTGGTTTTAGACTGAATGGGGATGTTTTCTTCAATAGACCATTAAATACTACATTTAATTTTCAATTGTACTTAAATGTTTTAAAATAGGTAAAAAGCAAAACACATAAAGAAAATAATGCAGCATTAAAATGCTTATCAAACCTATTGGTAACCCCAAATAAGAAGATAAATTCCATCCAAAGTCTCAGATGCTGCTTCTTGAAGTTGCTAGATTATTAGTTGTGATCTAGTATTAATGGAGAGAGAACAAATTCTCATCTTTCGGATTCTGCACATGCTCGGACAAAACCTTTGCTCACAAAGTGTATTCCCATTAGCTACTTTACTCTCTCTTCTTGGTCTCTGTTTTGCATCACTATTCTACAGCATCTTGTCTGGAAAACCACAGTATATACTTGGATTGCATAGAACCTAGTTAATTGAGCTATAGTAAAATAAATGGCTCTCATAAATTCCAAGTCTCTACCATTCTGAGTTTTTATAGTTGTATAAAATGTTACTATTAATTTATACCGTACAATGTACTGGTATCTATCCCAAGATATAATTAGGTTTAAACAAAGACTTTTACTTTAGAGGGAGGAGCAGAGAAAACCTCAAGAATTAGTGCGCTGACTCATAACCAACTGTTCCAGTTTCTCTTTGTTGTGGTTTGGCCCAGCTAGCACAACAGCACCATGACAGTCTTTCGCTCAGTGCCCCCATTCACCTCCACCCTCATTAGGATGGTGGAGGCCCCAGTGAAATGGGAGTAAAAAGATAAGCAAGGTTTTTGTGGATTAAGACAAGGGCAGGGAGGGCTCGCTGCTGATTATGGTTCTGGGCAAAACAGACTCCAGTACTCGATTTAGAGAGGAAAGTAGGAAAGTTTATTCTACAAGAAACAGAACGGAATAAAGCAAAAAGGGAGTAGGATGATGAGAAAATTACAACCAGCACTTTAAGACCTCCCTCCCCCATCCCTCCTTTCTTCCCGGGCCCAGCTCGCTGCTCCCGATATCTCTACCTCCTCCCCCCTCAACGGCTCAGGGGGGCAGGGAATTGGGGATGTGGTCAGTCTCTCACAGATGGGCTCTGCCGCTTCTGTCTTCTCAGATGAGGATGACTACTGGCATTCTTCCCCTGCTCCAACATGGGGTTCCTCCCCTGGGACACAGTCCTTGCTGAACATCTGAGATGTGGATTCTTCACCATGGTTGCAGTTTCTCAGTTACAGGGTCCCTCTCTCAGGACAAGGCCTCTTCTGGGCATAAGTTTAATGAGCTACTTTGTCATGGGTTCCTCCCCACAGGTACAGCTGTGGATATTGGGTCCCTTCCTCGGGACACAGCCTGCTCCGACCATAGTGATAAAGGGTCCCTCCTTCGGGACAGAGCCTCTTCTGGCCATATTTTTAAAGAAGAAAATCACTGCCCCTGGCTCAGGGACTGCAGTGAAGTGATTGGGTCCCCCCCATGGGACACGGCCTCCTCCGGCCATAGTCACTGTCCCTGGCTCGGGGCCTTTAATGAAGTGAATTGCTGTCCCTGGTCCAGGGTCAGCTTTAGCAAAATGAGTTTCTGCCCCTGATACTGGGTCATTATCAAAATGAGTCTCTACCACTGATGTGGGGTATTTAAAGAAATGAAAATAAATCTCAACTTCACCAGTTCTCTCTGTAGAATGCAGGGAAGTCTGCCCCAGTACACCTCCTCCTCTCTTTCATCACTGACCTTGGATTTTGCATGGTTGTTTCTCTCACTGTTCCTACTTCTTACACCACCACCAGCCAGAAGAAGAAAAGGGCAGAAAAAGAAAGAAATAGGAATAAGAAGGAGGAAGAACCCTCCTCATCCGGCTTCTTCTTAAAAAGTGATCGTGGAGACGTCTAATTGACTCAGCCCCAGCAGTGGGTCTGGCTCAGAGCTGGGGAGAGTTTCGAGCAACTGCTTACAGGACCCATCTTTACAGCCCCTTCCCGCTTACCAGAAAAGGCTGTCATGTCAAACCATGACACTCTTACCTATTTCTCACTGTTTCTTCCCGACTATAAACTTAGCACACAAGCAAATAGCGCTTCATCTGTTCAATGACTTTGAGACTCTTGCATTTAGTCCACTTGCCTTATATTGAGTGTGATTGCTTGAGTATGACTGAAGTGTAACTATCATCCCAACAGTAAATTCCATTTACATTTGTGTTTGCAGAATGTATCACACCAAAAGTTTCATTTAATCTCATGATTAAATCTGGAAATGCTGATTGCTAAAGAGGCCACAGCTATATTAAATTAATATGCTGAAGGTCTTTGACTCTAAACTGATTCTATCTGTAATTCACTGCTTGTATTATTTCTTTTCCACCTTCTTTTTCCCCTCTGGGATGTGATAATAAATGAAAAGGGCACATGGTTCTGCAGATTCCTCAGGTCTCCCTTTCTTGAGCAGCCACAGAGGTTGCTTACAAAATTCCAATTTTTCTTTGTTCCTGGAACCAAATTCTTTAGTTTTGTGTTCACGTCGATCACAATCAGTGACAAAGTAAGTATTCTATAAAGAGGTTTAATCTAAATATATCCTATGTTTACTAATATAACTCTATTTCCATGGTTCTTACATGAACAGAAGATGGAATATCTGAAGTCACTAAATATAATAAGCAAGCAAGATAAAAGGGAAGCCACAAACAAACAGACTCCTTTGTGTCAACATTTTGAATTAAATGTCTACTAGGCAGCAGGATGTCCATTCTCAGAAAAGATTTTCTTGAGGCCAAACAAACACTTTCACATTGACATTGGTAATCAATACAAAATCCATCAAAATGTGAATTTACATAATCATCTAGAAGCTCAGTCTTTAGTCTAAGTCTATCTTGAGAAATTCAAGTGAACATGCAAGTTAGTTCAGAAGATCTTTCCTGGCTCTTCTACTCTTTAATTATTAAAAATAAATACTCCCTTTGGATGGAGCAGTGAGCAGCAGAAATAACTAATAAAAAGTGAAATGGTTGGACTGAATACGTTGTCCCTTCTCTATCTTATTTTGCTAATCTTGCAGATGCAATAGGGTACATTTTTACGGGGAGAAAAACAATTAGGGGAATGGTCTCTCTAAGGAGGATTTGGCACCATTTTGGTACTTATATGAAGGTCAAATGTTCAGAAGAGGTCAGCATCAGGCAGCTCCAACCGTGACACTTCAAAGAAGTCAGCATCTTGTATGCAGAGCTTGTTCTGATAATCTTATTTGTTTTGGTGGCAAAGCTGAAGCTAAGGTCTCCTGAAAATCTAACTGCTGAAGCCAATTATGTTGACAGAAGCCCGGCTGATGCATATTGAATTGTGATTTGGAATGGTCAGAGAAATCGAAATTGTATGTGTGTTTCAGAGATTTTGAAATGTTTAGTTTAGGAAAAAACTGAGCAAGCCTCTCTTGTGTAGCCTTCTGGAAATCAGCTCCATAACATTTAGTCAGTGCATTATTTTCTTCAGATGCTAGGGAGACAAGCTGAACAACATCCCACTGTTAGATATAACTTAATGTTTTTGAAGAATCATATATAATTTAATATATACATAGTGAATACTTTAAGTGATGAGTGAAATCCAAGCCTGTTTATGTGTTGGATATTTTACTGTTAATCTCAGTAGAATCAGTTTTGACATAAATTTTACAGGCATTGGCAAAATAATTTAAATTAATTTGTTAATTTAAAACAATGGTATAAAAGTTGGACAACTCACTCAAACATCCTGAAGGTTGATCCCTCACCTTTCTGAATAAATGGCAATTTCTTAAAAAAGTTACAGATGTTATTCTTTTTAAGGATACTCTTCTGGTTTTTCCAACCATACTTTTATACATACTTATTTTTATAGACAAGGTAGATACGTATTGTGCCCACATCTGCTTTTTTAGTTGTGCCGTTTAAACCGAAGCATTACTGTATGTTACAGAGTATGTGCATGTAGTTGGCTGCAGTAGTTTAAAGAGCCTGAGATACAATTATTTTTTTCCTCTGAATTTATTGAAGAACATAGGAGAGACATTCAATAATGACTCTTAGTCCTCAGCGTCTAAAAAGTTTTTAAAGACGACAGTCAGCCAATACTGAGATTTTTTTTTCACAATTATAAGGTGGTTAATACATTTTTAATATCAGTGTTTACAAGACCAAAACTTTAACCAAAAAAAAAAAAAAATCAGCAACTTTAAAGAAATTTGCAATAAAAACATATGTGGAAATATAAACACCTGTGCACAAATATACATTCCTGAAATGTTCTTTAAAAGACCTGCTGCTTGTATTACTCTTTCCATCTGTTTTCTTCCTGTTGCAGACAAGCAGAATGAGTATTCACCGGGATGTTCAAGATTGTAATAAAGACATTGGTGGGAAACTCAGTAACTCCATAGAGGTAACATTACTGTCCACAACAATGATATGAAGGAGAGAAATTAATATACCGGTTATTTATTTCATTCCCTCCCCCTTGCTTTTCCCTCCATGATACTTCTACATAAACTGGAAGTTCCAGGGTATACTTCTTAATCTTATCTGGATGTGCTCATTCGCTGGAGATAGGTTAGAAGGGATGTAACAGCATAAAAAGGTCCAACCTTTTTTTTGTTAACCAGAAACAGAGACAGTACTCTCCAGGCTTTATCTGAAGTTTGTTGAGGTTTTTTTTCGTTTGTTTGCATGATTTTCCTTCCTCTATTACTGTTTTATTTTCATAGTGTAAGGTAATTTTCTAATTATTGACTCAAAACCCTCTATATAGCATGTAACTGGTGTGTCCATTTCTAGGTAACATATGCGTTCACTGTGACCTATTTTCACCCAGCAAAGTCACTGGTTTGATACCCATTTCTAGATGCAATGTAAAAACAGTAGCAATTTTAAACCCTGAGAAGTGTTTGTTCAGGCAAATGAATAAACAGTAGTGTGTTCCGATTTTAACTAATTTATCATCTGGAATGTAGCAGCAACTGGTGATGCTATATGCACTGATAGCACTTGAAGAATCCTATTAAACAGATACTGAAGTGTAAGTGGCTCACTGCCCTGAGAACAATCGTGGAAAAATTTTGCAGCCTACATTTCTTTTCTCTTTCTAGCTGTGACATCAAGAAGAGAGACAAAGGGGTTTGGTGGTTCTTGTCTTTCTTGTATCTTTCTCAGTATTTTTTTTACTTCAAAAATTTTGGCTCATAACTAGCCTGTTAATATGAATTTCAACATATAGATGCTGAATATGGCTTGTAGGTTGTTACCAATACTGTCTGCAGCATACATGAAAAGCTAGAAGGTGTGCTGAAAAATAAATTCTTAGTAAACAAAACCTTTTTCCTTTCCACCGCATTCACAGAGTATCCCTCTGTATTTTCTCCTTTTACTGTGCAAAGTAACCACAAATGCTGATGTCAGATGATTTTCCTGAACCTCAGCCAGTAATCTTAAGCTAATTATTATGGATTTTAGGCCTGTTTGCATCTTCACAGACAATTAAACAATATTAGAGAGTAGTCATTACAAAAGGGATCAGACTGAGTCTGAATTGAGGCTCTTATATTTTTCTTCATGACTAGAGTTATAGAAAAAAGATCCAATCTACACACACAACACAAATATTTTGAGAACCGAGATATTTTTTCATAATGCTTTTTCAATAGCAACAAAAAGAGAGAAGTAATACATAGACAAATATGTTTGGATTGTATTTGTCCAATCGATCATGTTGAGTGGGTTAAAACCCCTGAAATTAATCTCCTTTACAACTAAACCTTCAAAAATCAGCGAGAGGCAGTCTGAAAGAACGGTCATTGGCTGTGAGTTGCATTTATGTTTTGAGCAAGGACCAGAAAGAATACTAAGTAAACGAATAATAATATGGTATTAATCCTTGCTTCCCATTTACAGAAGTATGTTTTTCTTCATTTTTTTAAATAATAATAAACACTTCGGCAATTCAATAATATGCTCTTTTTTCTTTGCCTCTTTTTTTCATTACACTGAAATAACATTTTTTCAGGCTGTCTGACAGAGGAACCAACAAGGAGTGGTGTGCTGCTGGACCTGGTACTGACAAGTAAGGAGGGCCTGGTTGGGGATGTGAAGGTTGGAGGCAACCTCGGCTGCAGTGACCATGAGATGGTAGAGTTCAAGATCCTGTGTGGAAGAGGCAGAACACAAAGCAGGACCGTGACCCTGGATTTCAGGCGAGCCGACTTTGGCCTCTTCAAAGATCTGCTTGGACGGATCTCATGGGATATGATTCTAGCAGACAGAAGTGACAATGAGTGCTGATCAATCTTCAAGCACCATTTCCTCCAAACCCAGGATCAGTGTGTCCCAATGTGTAAGAGAGGAGGAAAAGGATGTAGGAAGCCTCCATGGATGAGCAAGGATCTGCTGGGACAACTCAGGCAGAAAGCAGCCGTCTATGAGAGGTGAAACGGGCTGGCTTCTTGGGAAGAGTATAGGAACATTGCCAGGGCATGTAGGGGTGTAACTAGGAAGGCTAGAGCCCTTCTAGAATTAAATGTAGCCAGGGAAGTTAAGGACAGCAATAAGGCATTTTTCAAGTACATCAGCAGCAGAAGGATGGTGAGGGGTAATGTGGGCCCACTGCTAAATGCTGAGGGTGCCCTGGTGTGTGAGGATGCAGAGAAGGCCGAAGTACTGAATGCCTTCTTTGCTTCAGTCTTTATGGTCAAGGCCGACCCTCAGGAAGCCCAGTCTGGCAAGGATAACAGGATGGCCAGGACAGCAGAGGACTTGCCCTGGGTGGAAGAGGAAGAGGTTAAAGACTTGTTGGCCAAGCTTAAGGCTCATAAGTCAATGGGTCCTGATGGGATGCATCCTAGACTGCTGAGGGAGCTGGCTGATATGACTGCTAAGCCTCTGTCCATCATTTTTGAACAATCATGGAGGACAGGAGAAGTGCCTGAGGACTGGAGAAAGGCCAATGTCACGCCAGTCTTCAAAAAGGGCAAGAAGAAGGGCCCAGGAAACTACAGGCCGGTCAGCCTCACCTCCATCCCTGGAAAGGCGATGGATCAACTCATCCTGAATGTTATCACTGAACATATGAAGGATAAGATGGTTATCAGGGGGAGTCAACAAGGCTTCACCAAGGAGAAATCCTGTTTGACCAATCTGATATCCTTCTATGAGTGCATAACCGGCTGGTTAAAAGTGGGGAGAGCAGTGGATGTCATCTACCTTGATTTCAGCAAGGCTTTTGACACTGTCTCTCATAACATCCTCATCAGAAAGCTCAAGCAGTGTGGCTTGGATGAGTGGACGGTGAGGTGGATCGAGAGCTGGCTGAATGACAGAGCCCAGAGGTTGGTGATCAATGGCACAGAATCGAGTTGGAGGCCTGTGGCCAGCGGAGTTCCTCAGGGATCGGTTCTGGGGCCAGTCTTGTTCAACATCTTCATCAATGACCTGGATGAGGGGACAGAGTGTACCCTCAGCAAGTTCCCTGATGACACCAAACTGGGAGGACTGGCTGATTCCCCAGAAGGCCGTGCTGCCATTCAGCGGGATCTCGACCAGCTTGAGAGTTGGGCAGAGAGGAACCTCATGAGGTTCAACAAGGACAAGTGCAGAGTCCTGCATCTGGGAAGGAACAACCCCAGACACCAGTACAGGCTGGGGGTCGAACTGCTGAAGAGCAGTTCTGCAGAGAGAGACCTGGGAGTCCTGATTGATAATAAACTAACCATGAGCCAGAAATGTGCCCTCGTGGCCAAGAAGGCCAATGGCATCCTGGGATGCATCAAGAAGAGTGTGGCCAGCAGGTCAAGGGAGGTTCTTCCTCTCTACTTTGCCCTGGTGAGACCTCATCTGGAGTACTGTGTCCAGTTTTAGGCTCCTCAGCTTAAGAGGGACAGGGAAGTGCTGGAGAGAGTCCAGCGCAGGGCCACCAAGATGATCAGGGTACTGGAACATCTTTCATACGAGGAAAGGTTGTGGGAACTGGGACTGTTTCGTTTCAAGAAGAGGAGACTGAGGGGAGATCTTATTAACATTTATAAATATCTAAAGAGTGGGTGTCAGGAGGTTGGGACATCCCTTTTTTCTATAGTAGCTAGCAACAGGACAAGGGGTAATGGGATGAAGCTGGAACACAAAAAGTTCCATTTAAACATAAGAAAAAACTATTTAACTGTGAGGGTGACGGAGCAGTGGCACAGGCTGCCCAGAGGGGTTGTGGAGTGTCCTTCCTTGGAGGTCTACAAGATTCTCCTGGACATATTCCTATGCGACCTGATCTAGGTGATCCTGCTTCTGCAGGGGGGTTGGACTAGATGATCTCTAAAGGTCCCCTCCAACCCCTACCATTCTATGATTCTATGATTCTATAATATATAAACTGACTCTATATATGGCTCTACATACAAGTCATTGTAATGCAGAAGCCACATAGCGAAGAACAAAGAGAATTTTTACTAAGAGGGTAATAAGGGGAGAGAAGGAAAATTGCAAGGATTTTTCAGCATTTTTTTGTAAAAGATTTAAAAGCAGAGCTCTCTTTTAAATTCACAAAAATCATATAAAAGATTTAGATCATTTTGCAAAACCAGAGAATGAAGAAGCATGAGATGCTTTTTAGATCCAGTAAACATCCCTTGTCCTTTATATATGCTGGTAGAAGGACGAATAGACTAAAAATACTGTTCAAAATGTGAAAAACATATATATTTAAAAATCTTTTAGAACTAGCAGATGTACTATGCAGAATGATGTGTGGATCAAACTACTTGTTTCTAAACATAACCCAGTCAAATACAGCTGGCTGTAACTAATTCTGATAAATGTTTTAATCTCAGTAAGAAAATGAATTCAGTAATGTGCAAAATCAGTGTAGGAGCATCAATGAGATTTTTATGTACTGATGTCTGGTTCTGGAGAACAATATGACAGGCACAATAGGAATGAACCTGCCAGGAGTTTGTGCACATTGAGGCACAAATGGACTGATGACACAATCAGATACTAACAGAGATTGTGGGGAGGAGGAAGATGGGATTATGTTGCTATAAAACCACAAAACATCTTCATTTGTATTTGCTTTTGGAAATGGTAGCTTGATCAGAGCTAGGAACTGCTGTTAAACAGGCCTGTGGAAGGACTTGAGTGAGAAGAATTGCAGCCCAGCTCAAGGAGCTATGTAAAATACAGGCATGGAGAATTTTCTGGTGTGGCCTGGGCTATTTTGGAAGAAATCGCAAGATTAAGGTCTGAAATGGATGGGTGAGTCCAGAGATTATTCATAGATGCTGTTTAAAATAGGATAGAAATATGCATGCTATATATTTTTTCCTGCAACACATCACAAGTGTGAAGGAAATCTGCATTTTCAGAGCAACCAAGTGAAAATCCTACTTAATTTCCCTCTCAGTTACGCAGATTATGCTGAACCTTGAAGTGGTTTTGTATTTCATGTTATTTCACTTTGTTCAAAGTGGTTAAAAAAATAGGGGGTTTATTTAGGAACATTTATAACAGGATAATGATTGTAGTTTCTTTTCAATTCTTTTTTATCCTTATGATTTACTTTTATATAAAAAAACCTAGATCCTACTGCAGGTACTCTTTTTTAAACACCCAGCTTTTTTTTTCTTAAAATGGTTTCTTCACACATTTCAAAATATGTCAAACAATTTTTCTCAATGTCTTGTGAGAAGATGCATACCCTAAGTTACCTGAAGTCTCTCACCTTAGAATTAATGTAGAATGAGAGGATTGAGAGGGCAGTTATGCAGATAAAGCAAGCTAAAATCTGAATACAACAGAAAATCTCCAAACCTCTTCTGAAAGCTCTGATTATAACTGAATAAACTTTTTGTTAACTTTAAGCATTTTTAGACATTTTTTCTATTAATTTTCACAATATTTATTCAATTAAACACATCTATATATGACTGCTTAATAAATGAAATAGTGTCAAGTATGTAAATGAGAGACATTTTTTAAACCATGATCTTTACTTAAAGCCTTCTCTCCAAAGATAACTGCTAAAATAGGTCACTGTGTAAAAATAGTATAGTAAGCAACCTAAGGACTAGATACTGTTCACAAACTCAGTGGTATATAAATCCACTCCAACTCCATTGATTTCTGTGTTTTAACTTCAATTAAACTCTGTTGTTACTAATGAATGTGCATCTACTGCAGATAAGATATAAATCCCTCCAAAGTCCTAATGCCAAGGAGCAGGATTTAGCTGGAAAAAAAAAGAAAGTGGAAGAAAATGTCTACCTTCTTTCATTCCATCTTTAAATTTCTACTTGAATTCTGTACTGAAGAAGTATCTGACCTTTCAAGTAGACAGATGTCAGGCTTCGTAAGGAGGTACACAGGAGACATACATCTTCAGCTTTCCTCTGCCAGATAACAAAAAAGCATGCCTATCATGGAGCTGCAGTCCTTCTTTATCCCATGATCAGCATAAAGCCTCCGTGTTCTGTTTTAGTTACATGGGTGAGTGAGGCCTTATCACCTGTTGGGATGCTCAGATCCCTGCAGCTGGTTTTGTAGAAGTCTGAACATGCTGCAGGAAGAGAAGATGATGAGCCCTTGGGAATATCAATGAGTGCTAGAGCAGTTTGAATTACTTATACCTTGCTTTTTGATTATATCTCAGAGGTCCCTGAGGACTAAGGTCATGCAGTGTGTGAAACAAGTGTACAGAAGGGGTCAAATAAAAGTCGTTTGTAGAAGGTAACACCATTAGATTACACCAGTCCAAAGGATGGTGTGCTATGGTTACTCCTTGTCTATGTTAAGCAGCTGTGCTCTAGGGCATAACCTTTCTGGAGCCTTTATTTCTTAATCAAACTTGACCTCTTTCCTAGTAGGCCAACAATATAATTTTAAAAATGGCTTTTAATGTTCCTTTACTTGCAACTAATGTCTTTCTCCAGGTTCAGTGCAAGTTTGATTATTTCTTAAGCCTTTTATTAAATAGAAAGAGCAAAAAGTAAGCCAGAGGTGTCAGGTTTAGTCATATTTGACAGCTGGAGTAACACCAAGGCTAGCAACTGCCAGATAGAGGCAGTTCTAGATAGAGGTTTAAAACAAAAAATTGATTTTTGTCAAAAATCTTTCATAAATCATTTGGCTTGGGGCAGCCGAAGCAAGTTTCTCCAAGAAACTTTGCCAAAATATAGTCTATCATTTCTCTTTTGGAAATTCAGATTCTTACAGTTTGTTACATTTAGTTGACCTTGAATTTACAGAAAGTGATACAGTACCTAATTAATCTAATTTCTTCTGAAACCTACCTGGCTACAGATCCATATGAGTAATCTCAGAGACAGCAAAGATTCACCAATGATACAATTATCTATCACAGTTTTATGCAACATCAGAATTTGATGCAGCTGTAACACAGCTTAACACAGCAGTTAAGTATCAAGTCCATTGTATATTTCTTGCATCTTTATTGTTGAATAATCCCTCATGTAGTTTGTCATCAGTAGTAGCATTAATGCAATGGGTAAATTTGAATGAATAATCAAACCTTCCTGGTATGAATTCCAAAGTTCATGAGCAGGCAGTCAAAGCAGCAAAAAGATGCATGTCAGACTAAGCAAAGAGTTCTGAATATGTCTAAGCAGCAAAGCAAAATGTTCATTGTACGAGAAGTGTCCAAACATCTGAGAGATTTTTATGATAAGAAAGAGTACTGAAGAATGTTATAATTCAGATAGATGCATTTTTTCCCTCCCGATAAAAAGAATCTCCCCGGTGTCTGCCTTCATTTACCCTTGTTTCCTCCGAGTGTGTGTGTTTCACAGTCTCTTTGTTGCTGTAATGCTAGTTGATTGGAATTCTCAATTTGTAGGTCTCCTTGAACATGTTTTTTCAGGGGAAGAGACTTGCACAAAACAATACACTTGTATGAGGCAATCCCATCACATCAGCCTTCATTAGAATTTTTAGATTGTCTAACTGGGATACTTGTCAGTGATTGCTCCAGTTCCCGTGCTCTCACAAAATAGCCTTGATTGTTGTGGCCTGATCTTTGATACTACATCTGCCTTAGCTTTACCACCATGTTCTGAATTGTCTGAGCACCCAATGTGCCACAACTGAAACTTTTCCCCACTAATACAATGGAATGTTTTGAGCACAGCAGATGAGATCTTCCTTCATACGAATTTGTCATATAGCTATTGGCTTTTTGTGGGCTTTTTTTCCCCCTCTCAATATAGATTTTTTATGTATGTATGTTTTTTTGGTTTTTTTTTTGTTTTTTTGGTTTTTTTTAATTAAAATACCATAATTGTTGTCTATTTCAAGTTCAACAGTTAATGTAAATGATACAGCTTACTGTATTGGTCATCTTCAAAGAAGAATGCACAATGTCTGTGTTAGTTTCATATTTTCCACAGCTGGATGATGTATCTATCCATTCCCTTCTCCGACATATTGCATATTTTCAAATCTATTATGAGTCATTTTTCTTATGTGGAAACTAATTAACATCTTGGGAAAAGATTGCTTGCATTGTTGTGGTATTTTTTGAAGTAACCACATGCTGTAATTACTGTGTTCACGGTACTTTTTGCCTATAGGTTGTCAGATAGCAACCCCCATCACTTTAATTAATGGAATAAAGTTCATTTAAATAGTAAAAGGTAAGAAAAATTAGGAGTCTTTCAATGTAATAAGAAGAGAGATCCATCCTGAAGGTAAAAACAAAGCAAACCTTAATTCAAATCATTCATTCTAGAATAATTAACTCCTTTTCCTTTGTAGTGCTACTATTCTTTATTTGAAATTCTCCTACTTTTAATTATATTCCTTTTGTTTAAGTTTTATCACGTATGGACTGGTACTCTTTGGTATACTGAAAAATCAATCTAGATCTTCAATAATTACATTCCTGATGAAACTTGTATTTATTGGTGCTTGCTCTTTATACCACTGTCTACTTTGATTAGATCATTACTAGTGACTCATTTCTCTTTATTTGTCCCAAGAAGCTAAACCAACTGGATTGCTATTAAGAAAAAAAGATAGCTCATTGTTAAACACTTTTTAGGTAACAAGAGACAATAAGCATTCTCTGAGAGCTGGTTTAAAAAGAATCTTATGCAGATGCAAAGGGAAGGAGGGACAAGGCATCAAAACATGATGACACTTAAAAGGAACCAGTAAAGTCAACTAGCTACTTTCCCAGCCCTTATTGGCCATTTTTTCATAAGCAGATTTTTTTATGAACAGTGTCATCTTGATTGACTTTTAATTAGTTCTGCATATAATGTCTGCTATAGTACAACACGCCATTTGAATGAGAGGGACTTTTTATATTAGTCTTTCATTCATCTTTCTGAGGTCCAAAGACAGTGTGTCATGTTTTAATCATCAGTCTTGACTATAGCATGTTCCAATCAGCTAAGATTTCTTTTTTCTCTTGAGAAGTATTAAAGAAAGATAAGGAAGAAGGAATTAAACGGAATGTGTCAATAGTTAAAATGCCAGACACATGCACAGGGAAAATGCTAGATTTAAGGATTGTACATGCATCAAAAAAATAGGATTTCAGCCTTATTTCACAGAAATCCAATGTTTCATTCATGATGTCACTTCCACCTTTTTATCTTGCCTATGATTATTCAAAATATTTTTTATAACAGTATAAGATCTTATCAGTTATATGGCAATGAATATCACAAACCTCTGTCCTAACTTTCAGCTCAATATGTTGTATGTTACACAGCTATGACTGAAATTAGAAAGTGATAGAAAACTATTACACTTGTAATAGTCATGGTGGACCACTAATAAATAAGAATAGCAATATTGGTGACCTTTGAATTCTATATTATCTGTCTATTAGTGTTAGATGATCATAATAAAATCAATATTTCTAATAGAATATTGTTTTACACTCTTCTCTCTGAAATGAGAAGAAAATTTAGCATTAATGGCACACAAGAAATAATGGGGTAAAAAAATGGATTAGTAAGTGGAACCATTTCTAATGCAAGCTGTTAGAAGTCCAGGTTTCATTAACAAGATTAGGAATGTGCCAGGCAAAGAGGAAAGAAACTCATGGCTTGTTTTGTGTATTTGATTGGTTGTTTTTCTCTGTTTTTCATTTAAAAGGTTCCCTTTTTCATTTAAAAGGTAAAACTATATTTGTTCCCTCGATATGTTGTCCCTTTATGGATAGATCTGTTTTTTTTGATGAGTAACATCAGTCACTATGATGTAGTGTCATTGTTAATGAAATTATGAGTTGTGAGAAAGTGCAGTTCCAAAAGCATTCTCCATTTTGGGGATCAGTCAATAGAAGACAGTTAAAAGAAGGTTTCAGATTTTCTTTTTTTCTTTTTTTTTGTTTTTGTGTGATTGCTAGTGAACTCGATTAAATGTCAGTATCACATGTTCACAAGCTATGGTCGCCAGACCATGTCAATGGTCTGTGAACTGAACCACTAGACCAAAATAATGCTTGGAATGTTAGTTGCTAAGCTAGATAAGATGGTAACATGAGGTATGAGATACATAATTGCTGATAGTGGAAAAAACAGCCTTTTTGTTGTGTATGTTGGAAGAGCAAGGCAGGGCAATTATGCAGTAGGAAATCATAGTCCAAAACAGAGCAGCCCAAGGAAGCATATGGAGCTAAGAATCAACAGAGAAATGTGAGAGAGGACCAGAAACCAGGGCTCAAGGTTGAGGAGATGAGAAACAAGTCCAGGATAGATGCAAGTTTTTCAGGCAAAGGAAAAAAAAATCAGGATGGGAATGATGAAAGGAGATGGAGTCCAAGATCACAAACAGTTTGAGTGGGCTGGGTTGCCAAGATGCTTGTTATTTGGTCTCAGTACTATTGTACAAAATGAGAATTACAGAGAAGAGAACCTTCATCCCAGCTTGTTGCCTGCTCATACTGAATCTTCATCTAGATAATCTCCTGGACTAACATAGATTTAACATTAATTGAAAGGCTAAATGTCTTTAATTTGACAATATCTTGTGATATCAATAAGCAGAAACAGAGCTCAGTCCAGAGTATTTTTATGAGGTTCAGTTTCTTTACAATTTTGATTTTTCTATGAAAGGGGCAGGAGATTTAGCTGCAGGATCTGCCATCTGGAAAGCAGCCAGCTGGAGACTGAGTTTTGCCAAATCCAAACACTCTGACAATGAGGGGCAAACAGGAGGTGTTTGAAATCTACATCACCTCTAAAGAAAGCTTCACAAGAATATCTCTGTCTTTGTAAGGCGATTTTGACAACTTAATAATCTCCAAACAAGAATAAGCAGCTCCCCACCCTCTCAAACCACCCATCAGATTAAAAAGTTATTTGACATCCATGTAAATTCTGCTAGGCTGAAGTTGGTATCAGCAGCTGGACTTAAATTCATTATTGTCACTGCTGGCAGACAGTGATGACTAAAGTGAAAACCCAGGCTACTGTAATACATTGCTGAAGTGCATTCTAAAGATGATGAGATTAATTATCTTAATAATTTAACTGAGTGTAATTTAACCAGTTTGGGTGGTACCTCTCTCACAACCAAAACCCAATACTTTTTATAAAACACAGTATTTTGGGTTATGATTGTCCTGTGTCTTATTCACAATATTATATGCACTCCAGAGGTTGAGATGACTGTTTTGATCAAAGAGGATAAAGATATTGTCATCTAATATTTGTATTCTAAAGGAGGGACGAATGAATTCATGTCACTCTGAGAGCATACCTTGTTTCTATGCTGGTAAAGCACAGTAATATAGAAAAAACTTGTATTGCATTACTTTTTTCCCAGATTTTTTTCCTGAGTTGTAGCTTTCTCTTTTTGGTGGTTTGAAAACGGAAAAATACGGAGCAATTGTGAAAAGTTGATAGAACATAGTTCTTTGTTAGTCCATTATTCTTTTAAGAAAGCCGTACCTAGAAATATTATTTTGCTCGGGTTTACCCATTTCAAATTGAAGTAAAAGAAATGTCTTTTATTTTCTTAATTTCATGAATGGATGAACAAAACTGCTGTGAATAGCAGTCAGTCACAAGAACTAATTGATCCACATGGCAACAGGAGAAGTGAGGTTAGCCACCGTGCTTTTTTCTGAAAACTGTTCTGCTCCATGCTGTGTGCCACAGCAAACATTCACATTCACACAGATTTTACACGTTTTCATCAGTTTTTAGAAAACAAAACATGGCAACGGGAACATTCACTTTGATTTTCCTGATCCCCCATCTATTCGGTATTGTCTCTATGATATCTACCTGTGAATTGCCCCACTGCATCTCAGTTGAATGTAAAATACATTCTTTCTCTTCTCAGTCTGAAGCTATCACTGTTGCTGCACCATTGGAAACAAGTGTTTTGGTCCAGCTGAAAGACATCTGCTTTTTGAAAGGTGGATAAAGAGTTAGCTATACCAAATTTTATTGTCCAGTGTCTAGTGGTTTCAGGACAGAAGTCTCAAAAAATGACAAGAAATGCTATGTGTTATATTGAAACATTAATACGAGAATGCCCTGCAATTAAATGTACCTTTTCACTGACCCAATGGGCACCTGTAGGACCAGAGTGCAGGTTATGAGCTGTGATGAACTTTCAGTCTGTGGGCTTCTGCTACCGGCCTCTACACTGTGCTATGTCTTTTCTGGGATTTAAAAGTGGCTGCAAATCAGTTAATATACCTGTCGTCTTGCCTGCAGTGAGGTTTGTTCCTAATCTTTCAATGGTCTCTCCAGTAATGCTGCTCACATTTTACAGTTTCGATTCCCTCATGTTGTAGATTTAGTTTTATTTTTCTGTAGATGTTCCCTGGAGCCAAAACAGACAGAAGGGGAAATCTTTGCTGTAAAAGTCTTATTTCACTAAGCTTATGATAACAGGAAGGGGGAAGATCCTTAAAAAAACCTCCAGTTGTTTTTAAACCTTTGTTCACATTTTTGAAATGGTCTGTGGAATACAATTTTACATCTATAAAACAAACAAAAAAAAATTTGTGGTGATATTATTAATAAAGCAAGTTGGTCATCTTTCAAAATCCCATTTTAGCCAGGCAGTGATTTTCAATGAAATCTGACATGTTCATTTTTGCCAGAGCAGCCCCCAAGGCCTGTTGAAAGTCATATGAAAAAAGCCTTCTTAATAGATTGGTTTTCTTTGCTGAAGCTGTAATATCTCCACTATTTATAGAGATTTCATTCCTCACATCTGTATTAGTTGAGCAGCAAGCTAACTTTGGTGACATACATTAACAAAGTAGGATAGTTATACAACATTTAAAAACTATATAACCTGGAAACCATTTAGTGAGCACCTTTATATTTTGGCAACTATGTTTTCACTTTTCCATTTATTGTAGAGAATTAATCCTCAGGAATCTATTGACATAATTGGTGTCAGCTGGGGAATTTGAGCCAGCCTTGCAAATATGTTAATTATCACTACAAACGATAGAGAGCACTGGGACGAATCCAGATCTTGTTTTGAATCCATTGACTTCTCTGAGCTCACAGAGGATTTTGCATGTTAATCACATGAATTTCGTTCAAAAATGCCTCCCAGCCTCCTGATTTACATTTTATTAAAAAAGACAGTCTGCTAGCTGCTCATTGAGATACTCTGCCTAACAGAGTGGATAAGCAGTCCTACCTTTTGAGCAGGTATGGCTATTTACTTATAACACTGTGAGCGGAATAATAATGAGTTAAGAAATTTCGATGAAGGGCATTGCTTTTGTGGACTTGCTTCTAGCACAGAAAAAGGATGCTTTTGTTTGAACTCAGTTATGGGGTTTTTTTATCTCAAAAAATAAGCATTCTTTGCTCTTACATACCCACAGTCTTGTTTTAGTAAGTTTAACTTCTCAGTTAACAGCTCATGGCATAACTGTTTCCCTCTGGACTTTGAAACTTGCAGTGACATCAAGCTTTAACCATCAAACAAGCTTCAATCATTTAGCAGCAACCCTGGTTAACTGAGGAGGTACCAGTTGATTGGAGGTTAGCAAGAAGGGTAAGAAGGAGGATCTGGGTAACTACAGGCCTACCAGTGTGCCCATAGTACTAGCGAGGATTATGAGCAGATCATCTTGAGTGCCATCACGTCACATATAGGAGAGCTGCATGATCAGGCCCAATCAGCATGGGTTTAGAAAAGCCTGGTCCCGCTTGACTATCTTGATCTCCTTCTGTGACAGGATGTCCTGCTTAGTTGACGAGGGAAAAGCTATGTATCTTACCTACTGGGACTCTAGTAAAACCTTCAACACCATTTCCCACAGCATCCTCCTGGAGAAAGTAACTGCTCGTGACTGCGACAAGTGTACTCTTCACTGGATAAAAAAGTGTCTGTCTGTCTGGGCTCAGTGAGTGATGGTGAATGGAGTTAAATCCAGTTGGTGGCCAGTCACCAGTGGTGTTCCCCAGGGCTCTGTGTTGAGGCCTGTTCTGTTTAATATCTTTATCAATGATCTGGACAAAGGGATCAAAGGTACCCTCAGTCCATTTGCAGATGACACCAAGTTGGGTGGAAGTGTTGATTAGCTTGAGAGTTAGAAGGCTCTTCAGAGAGACCTGGACAGGCTGGATCAATGGGCTGAGGCCAATTGTATGAGGTTTAACAAGGCCAGGTACCGGGTCCTGTGTCTAAGTCATACCAACCCCATGAAAAGCTACAGGCTTAGGGAAGAGTGGCTGGAAAGCTGTCCAAAAGAAAAGGGCTTCGGGTTGTTGGTTGACAGCCAGCTGAATATGAGCCAGCAGTGTGGCCAGGAAGGCCAAAGGTGTCCTAGATTGTCTCAGAAATAACATGGCCAGCAGGACCAGGGAAGTGATTGCCCCCTGTACTTGGTGCATCTCAAGTACTGCATTGAGCTTTAGGCCTCTCAGTACAAGAGGAACATCGAAGTGCTGGAGCACGTCTGGAGATGGTCAATGAAGCTGGTGAAGGATCTGGAGAACAAGTCTTTTGAGGACCAGATGAGGGAACTGGAGTTCTTTAGTCTGGAGAAGAGGAGGTTGAGGGGAGACCTTGACACTGTCAACAGCTACCTGAAAGGAAGTTGTAGTGAGGATGGGAGTCAGTCTCTTTTCAGATGTAACAAGCGTTGGACAAGAGGAAATGGTCTCACATTGTTCTGGGGAAGCTTTCGATCAGATATTAAGAAAAAATGTCTTCACTGAGAAGTAGTTGAGTTGCCATCCTTGGAGATATTTAGAGGAAATGCAGATGTGGTGCTTAGGGACATGGTTCAGTGACGCACTTGGCACTGTTATTAGGTTAAGAGTTGGACTTACGGATCTTAAGTCTTTTCCAACAGAAATGATTCTAAGATGGAACTTGCATCTTTCCTCTACATATTGTTGAAGTAGAAGCTGTGTGGGATGATTACAACACTGGTGTCAGCACAAGGGCCTGAAATCTTCTCCTGAATCATTTCAGGTTTGGGAGATATGGGCTTCGTTTAAAGGGCTAAGAAAGACACAGAATCATAGAATGGTAGGGGTTGGAAAAGACCTTTAGAGATCATCTGGTCCAACACCCCTGCAGAAGCAGGTTCACCTAGATCAGGTTGCATAGGAATGTGTCCAGGTGGGTCTTGAAGACCTCCAAGGAAGGAGACTCCACAACCCCTCTGAGCAGCCTGTGCCAGGGCTCCCTCACCTGAACAGCAAAATAGATTTTTCTTATGTTTAAATGGAACTTTTTGTGTTCCAGTTCATCCCATTACCCCTTGTCCTGTTGCTGGATACCATCAAAAAAAGGGATGTCCTAACCTCCTGACATCCACCATTTATATGCTTGTAAATATTAATTAGGTCCCCCCTCAATCTCCTCTTCTCCAGACTAAACAGCCCCAGTTCCTGCAGCCTTTCCTCATATGAAAAACATCATACATTTCCTTATCTCTATAGGGCACGACAGCTCTGGCTTTCATGTTAGATGTGGCATTTGGAGTTCTCCTCTGACCCTTGGTACTGCTAAAGTGAGTATTTTTATGTATCCTAGCTGGTAGACAGGAGGCACAACTGGCTGAATCTCTTCCAGTCAGCTTGTTACTTGTAGGACATGCTTACTAAACCATTAGATTAATATAATAGAATCATGGAATGGTAGGGGTTGAAAGGGACCTTTAGAGGTCATCAGGTCCAACCCTCCAGCAGCTCCACCTAGATCAGGTCACAAGGAACACAGTCAGGTGGGTTTTGACGACCTCCAGAGAAGGAGACTCCACAACTTCCCTGGGCAGCCTGTGCCAGGGCTCCCTCACTCTCACAGTGAAATAGTTTTTCTTACATTAAAATGGAACTTTTTCTGTTCCAGCTTCATCCCATTACCCATGATCCTGTCACTAGATAAAATAGAAAACAGTGATGCTCCAACCTCCTGACATTTAGATATTTGTAAATATTAATGAGATCCCCCCTCAGTCTCCTCCAGACTAAACAGCCCCAGTTCCCACAGCCTTTACTCATATGAAAGATGTTCCAGTTCCGTGAACATCTTGATGGCCCTGCACTGGACTCTCTCCAGAAGTTCTCTGTCTCTCTTGAGCTGAGAAGCTCAGATTTGGACACAGTACTCCAGATGAGACCTCACCAGGGCAGAGGAGAGAGGGAGAAGAACCTCCCTTGACCTGCTGGCCACACTCTTCTTGATGCATCCCAGAATGCCATTGGCCTTCTTGGCCACGAGGGCATATTGCTGGCTCATGGTTAGTTTATTATCAACCAGGACTCTCAGGTCTCTCTATTCAGAGCTGTTCTCCAGCAGGTCAACCTCCAGCCTGTCCTGGTGGATGGGGTTGTTCCTTCCCACATGCAGGACTCTGCACTTGGCCTTGTTGAACCTCATGAGGTTCCTCTCTGCCCAATTCTCAAGTCTGTCCAGATCTCACTGGATGGCAGTGCAGCCTTCTGGGGAATTAGCCAGTCCTCCTAGTTTGGTGTCATCAGCCAACTTGCTGAGGGTAAACTGTCCCCTCATCCAGGTTGTTGATGAAGATGTTCAACAAGACTGGCTTCAAAAATATTGATTGAACTTGTGAAAGCTTCATCAGGTCTCAGTAAAATTGAGTCTCAATTGGTCTCAATAAATGCTGATCAGGTGTTTGAAATGTCATGTATTTTCCACAGGGCAAATAATGTTCCTTTTGCAGATATAAAATCAATGTCTCTGAGATTTGTATAGTAGGAAAAGACTGAGAGAAACTCCTGAGAGATCTCATCTAGGACTTTCCACTTGTATGACTCATATGCTACTTTATCAAGAATAAATCTAGAAAATTACAAATAGTACTGAAGGAGATGGCATCTTCAGGTATATAAGGAAAGAACGCAACATGAGGAACTGGAAAGTAGAAGAAGTCTGGAAAGCCATATTCTGAAGGAGAAATGAGTCTTGGTGTCTCTTACCACCTGCTTGAATTCACAAGTTATTTTGATATCCAATATACAGAAAGAAAAAATCTTCAAAATGACCCTTTTTCTGCATCTAGCTTTTGAAATTCCTTTTTCTATTTAAACTCGTGTACACAACTCAGTGAGCTTTGAGAACGTTTTTGCATATTTGTGAGAATAATCATCGAATGAGTTCAGCAACTCTTAATATAGCTTCACCATGAAATCACAGATTAATTTGAGCTGATTATTTGTTTTTTTAAATATGTTAGCATTGTATGAGCAGGTCCATCTAAGGCACAACGCTTCATGCTTTGGGGAATTTTTCCAGGATCTTATAATAAATAACTAAGCTAATGTGTCTGTGTTGAGGAAGTAACTACCTCATTATGACATTGTAGTGGGAAAATAATTTGCTCCTGCATTAAATGAGATTTTTAAAAATTGAATTAATTATTTTAGAATAATACTATATAATAATATAATAATAATGAATTATTAGTTAATTACAACTGTTTTTTTAACTGCAGCTTGTGCTATAATTGTTGATTTCTCTGCAGACAAATGTTGACATTCCTCTCCAATGTACAGAGGTTTTCTTGCTTGATACTTCAGTCTTGTATAAAAAACCACTGATAAAAAACCATGCATTTGAATTAGCAGAGATCAACAGTAGACTTTCATATTATTTTGTTTGCCTGGCTTTTTTTTTTTTTTGGTTGCTTGTTGTTTTTAATTACATGCCAACGATTTTGGAAGGTGATAGACTAACTTTTCCTGTTAGTATTGAAAAGGAAGAAAGCTTGTCTCATCTGCTTCGTTTGAGACTGTCCCTTCTGTAGCTGGTGCTTATCTGTTGATTTCTAAACCAGGCCGTGAATGAGTAGACTCATGCTTGATGTTCTCAATTCACAGAGCTTAATCAGCAATACCTGTCTGACAGATGGATTTTGCGTGTCAGGCAGCTGCCATGGACTAACTTCAGATTAGAGATGTCTTGATTCAGTCTCCTACATATAGACATCTGGTGCCATTTGAAATACTATTCTTAACTGTCTGTCCCAGGACTGTGGACTCCATTGGTCTTGACTCATCGTTACTATCACTGTACAGATGTCTTTGACAACAGAGGTGTCCAGTGATGCTAGATGCTTGTGTAGGCAAGTGAACTGATGCAAAAATCTCTTCTATCTCAGAAATACAACCATGCTGGCCAACTAATAACTTTAACCATGCTGGAATATTAAAATATTTTGTTGTTTTTGTTACTCTCTGGTTTCTCAGAGGTATGTCTATCTGGTAGTAAATTTGGGATTTTTAAATAGTTTTCTTTATATTCTTGATGTTCAATCCAGGAAGATGTTATCTTTTTCCCCTACTTTTCATCTAAATTAGCTTTGAGTATGATATAGACGTAGGACTCTTGGAGGCCTATGTGGGTTTATTAGAAAGTGGAGAGGCTACAGCCTTCCTTAACTTGCAGTGTCACTTGATACAGCACACCTTAGCCTCTATGTGAGGGCTTCTTGGAAGCTCCCAAATCGAAACTGCAGTTGGATACACAGCTTCACTTATGTTTAACTATGTGAGACCTTTTGATCCCCAAAGTGCTATCAGACACCTACAGCTATTTATTTATTTGTTTGAGTTTACAGTAATTGCACAAGCAAATGTAGTTCTCATGTAAAGGGACTTTCCTGATAACAAATTCTGCATACTCACACAATGGTAATTTATTGTCTGCAGGGCAGGACTTGGGTGTACCTGGCTTCCTGGGTAGCTAAATGGATCATTCTATTCCAGTCCTCATTCACTAACTAGCATCTATGCGCACTTGCAAAAGCACTTATCCTGCAAATGCTTACTCATGTAAGTAATAATACTCTAATTAGAAACTAAGTGGAATTTGGAGACATTAGGAATTTTTTTTTATAAGTGAGTAACCACTTGCAGGGCAAAACCCAAGGGCACCAGAAATGATGATAATTTTCTGCATAGTACATTGTCTATTTTTATCTTGAAGTCTGGATTTTTACATAACTTTCTATTAAACTGTTTGAGATCTTCTCTTCCTAGACAAGTCAGGAAACCCAATGAGTAGATATTCTTATGCTTCAAAGCATTTTCTAATTACTCCCTTTTAAAATGAAATGAAATATTAGTCTGAAATATAGCTGTGACCTGCTTCTAAGTTCCTTTTAAATCACTAAATTATATTCTTCCAGTGACTGTGTCCTTTCTTTTGTCCATCTGAATCTCACTTCAAGCTTATCAAATAACTGCTTTAACACAAGTTGGCATTCGGGTTCATTACTTGTCCTTTTAAAATGATATTATTTACAAATGTCTTCCCAACAGCTAACAACTTATATGAAAGTGTGCTTTTCATCTGCAAGGATAAAGATGATGAAGAAGATATGTCCATGCAGGGGCAACTTTTCCACAAAGACTGAAAGATAGTTGTCAAAGCAAAAAAAATCACTGATTCAATGAGTGGCAGACTGTGATTCAGCCAGGCGTTAACTGCTGTGTATATGGTTGACCTCCTGCTGCTTTTATTACCGCTCTTTTTAATAGTATTCTGAGCACCTTTAAAAAACATTCCCTTGTAAGAATGCTTTCATATCTCAAACTATTCTTGTGATTTTGCTCTTCAGCTATTTTCTTCCTTCAACAGTTTGTAAAGACTGTTTAACTTAAACTCCAGAAACATTAAATCAAAAAGTGATATTTTGCCAAGCCATATGTTCTTAAGTGGTGTATTTTATGCAGTTGATAATAAATACTTTAAGGCATAGTAGCTAAAATAAATTTCGAATCTAATGTAAGCAGGCATGCTTCCAGTGATTTCAGTACTTACATTAGGGATGAATTTAACTGCCTGTTTTCACTCAGTATTGGGCATAGTGTTCAAACTATGTAGATTTCATTGACATTAGGTATTGGGCTGGGACTTAGAATAAAATTTCTTTTTTTCTAGTCTACTCAAGTTAAGAATTGCTTCACTCTATTTTCAGCTTTATTGCTTTGCAGAAGTATTAAAACACTGATATAAAGTATTTACTAGGTATAAATATCTTGTCTGATATTTGATCATATTCCTATCTCAACAGCATTTTAAAGACCTCATTCACCCACAAACACTTTAATCATCTTTTACATGAGTTAAAATCTTAAACCTCTAATGCATGCACTATTCTACGTAAAAATACCAACTCTAGGCCATAAAATGTCTAATAGATCAAAATAGATCAAAATGCAAGAGTTAGTCTCCAAGTAAACAAAGCTCTTTGCCTTCTCTACTTGTTATGCCAGGGAAACATAGATTACCTCAGATAGATAAAGTAGCAATGTTTCCTTTATACTCCTAGAAATATACTGCACAGTAGCTCTTTACCAAAGTTTGGTGAGAAGAGTACAGATAGCTTGGAGTGCGAGGCTGATGGCTGTGCTCATTATGCTGAAATATTTTCTCCATCTAGAAAGGCTTTCTCTTTTTTTTTTTTTTTGTACATGAAACATGAAGGGTTTTAATATTGGTGGATCCTAAGTTGTTAAAGACTTTCTTCTGTTCTTATTTCTTTGTTGCACATCTCTAATTCCTCTCTCTCCTGCTCAGCTGTGTTTTGTCCTGTGCTTAGCTGCATTAACTAGATATCCAACCTGTGAGGTGATGACGTGGAGAGTAAAGTGCACTCTTACATGTTATCTGAAAACTGTTAAATTGGAATTACAATAAAATCTGCCTATGCCAGGAAACTATAATCTCATAATAATAGTCAGAATTGAGAAGGTATTGTGACATCTTTATGCTTTTTTTTCCAGATAACCAGAAATTCCTACGTGAATTGTAACCTTTAAGAAATGGTTTTTAAATCATTGTGAAAATTAAGTTTTTTTAAAAATTTCTATTGTTCCTAAAGAATGTCAACACAAAACAAGGAAGATGTTAGGAAATGGTTATTACTTGTATTCCTCTCTTTAAAAGAATGCTGTGTTAAATGAAGTAATATGCTAAAATGCCATAAGCAGAGAAACCGAACTCATTGATCAAAGGACACATATTAATGGGTGGAGAAGAATTTACAGCATACCTGTCATTTTAACAATAAAAGAAGTTTCAGGAACATGAAATCCTTAAGTGATTTTTTAAAAAAAGATTGATTTTTTTTTTTTTTCCCAGATTCATAAAAGAGAGACAGATTATAGTCATGCTACACAATTATTAATGAATCATCAAATGTTAAGCTTTTTTCAGCTTCCTGTGACTATATAATGTTTTGGTTTTCTCATTATAGAATGAACTTACATTTGTTAGTCTATGCCAAGTCATTTCATGAAGCGATGGATTTTAAGAGTGGAGTTATGATAAGTTTTTGGGAAGCAGAGATTGTCCTCAATATTACAATTATATCTTTATTCTTCCTTAACACTTATTCAGGAATCCTTAGAAAATAATTTTGGTCTAATTCTATCACTAGTGTAGAAACAAACAAGATATCAAGGAAATAGACTACCGATGTCTGTGGACAGAAAGTACCTACAGAGGGGTCAAGAATTATGAGTAACATTTATAACAGTAACTAACTACTACTTCCATATCTAATTAAAAGCATTAGTGAACCATAGCACCATTTTAGCATATCTAAATAATGTCCTGATTTGGTTTTTATCTTCTGATCAATGCAATGCATTTTTTTCTAAAGTCATTCAGTTTCTTAAATCCCTTGAACTATAAACCTACCTGTGCTCTTTCTGTGTCTCCAAAAAACACACCACTTGGAGTGAGAGGGGCTGAGAAGATAAATTTTGTTATAAAAGAGAATAGAAAATATTTACAGAGAAAAAATAAGTAAAAATGAAATCAAGTAACATTCACAGATAACAAAACTTTTAAGAGTAAGATTCTGAAAAGTGTCACTTGCAATTGGTGCCAGCAATATCCATCTAGGAAGAGAGAAATTACTTGGCTTTAGTTATGTCGAGAAATGCAGCCTTGGTCCTCACTCAGCGAGTGGTAAAAATCCTATTGATGCTGTTAGGGCTGACATTTCACTCAATGTCTTTCTGATGCAAGCCTCATATAAAAACCAGACAATTCACATTGCACCCAGTAGGAGTTTTGCCACTGAATTCACTGGCAACAGTGCTGGACCTTTTGCCTTTGTGTTGTGAGGCTGAAATCAATGAGATTTCTGCTTTAAATTAGGTCATGTATTCCAAACCCAGTCCTGCAGCAGATTTTCTGTTTCATACTTTTTTTTTTTTTTTTTTTTTTTTTTTTTTTATGACTACATTAGGGTCAGATCCATAATCCAGCACAGAAGTGGAACAATCAGTTTTCAGTGTACACATTAAGATGTGCATATATATTTTGTTACAGACTTGATCAAACTGAGCTCAGTTTGGATGTGGTGTGATTTCCATTGGTCTCAGTGAAACAAAACTAGAAATAAATCTGGCCCATTTTTTTCTATATCAGAACAAAAACAGGATTTTGTAAATTAAAAAGTAAAAAAGAAAGTTTGCTTGATGCTGCTTTTCAATTTTGCCTTGAAATATTTTAACTAATTCAGATTAGTAATCTGTAGTCAAAGTTGGTGTTAATGAAGTTGAACATCTTGTTTGCTGACTTAAATACTGAGATAAAAATGCTAGAAACTAGTGACTATCTTGTAGTGATGTGTAAGTTACATGAGCCTCTCAGTCTTGTCTAGAAGAAAACTTTGATGTAATAGGACTTCTTTTCAAAGGAAAATATAGCCTAAGAGGTATGCAACACAACTCCTTTCAAAAGCCATAGGAGAATTTCTCATTGAGGTTCTTACAAATTATGTTCATTTTTTAGACTGCCTCAATGGAAAAGTACAAAAATGTTGGAATGTAAGAACAATGTCAGCATTTCTAATTGTTTTTTTGTGCCTATGTGTATGTATACACAGACTTTGAGACATCCAACAGCATATTTTTTCAAAATGTAAATTTTCTAGATATTAATTTGTGTAGTCGCAAGTTGAGCATTATAGAAATAGGTAGCATTAACTATTCCTGCTTCACTATCAGTGCAATCATTGTCATTGCCATGTTATTTGAAGGTATGTAGTATACATTATCAAGCACATAGGTTGTGTAGTTTAGCACTGTATGTTAAGAGGATGATATTTAGTTCAATTTGATAATTATAAGGAAAAAGAAGACAACTCAGGGAAAAGTAAACAGAACTTACAAGTAAAAATCCACTGGGAAAAGATAGACTAGATCTGCATTTTCACACAAAACTTTTAAAAACTGCTTACTCTATTTTTTTAGTTTGATGAGTTTATTTCAGTTAAACAATCAGTGCTTTATAGATTATTTTCCGTCAGCAGGTGTAAGTTTCGTTTTTCTCTCTCTACCTAACCCATTTTTCTCTGGTCCTGTGTTTTTTACAGCAGGTATTTGACTTCAACTTTTATTTTACAAGAACTGGGAGAACAGATTAAATTGTCTCTGTTTTCTATAAGGATATGTCAGCTCTGAGCACTGGAGGCTGATGCAGATCTCCTTGAATCAATGTGGATTTGAATAAAGATGTACAGCACAGCATTTTACCAGCATACTTGCTGGCACAAAAGCCATTTGCATAGCACTGTTGTCACATTTCCAGCCTTGATGCAGCCCCATGTGCTGCTAGGGTGGGTCTCACATTCCTTACTGCTTCTGGCTAGTGTATGTGAAGCCAGCTCAACTCGGCTGTAGCTCATCTACCTACACAGAGTATATGTAAAAAGTAGGAAGCTACCAAAACCATATAAAATCTCATCTGTTGAACAAAGCCATCTTCAATATATATATTCTATATTTTACAATAAAATTATCTTTGCAGAACACCTGTAATAATTTAATTCTGCAGTGTAATACATCATTACACATAGGCCTTCCATAAACTTATAAATACCTTAAATCAGAAGGATTTCTCTAAATCTATTCATGAAAAGATTATTTGTCTCTACCAGTGTATCATAGAGGGGGTTTCTTTGCTGAAAAAGATGCTTTGGCTTGAAGAGAATGGCAAAGAGTGAAGGCATCCGAGTCAAGGATCATTAGAACTGCCTTACCAGCAGAAAGATTTATGTATAGCCTTGTTTAAGCCAAGTTTAGGACTTTATCGCATTTTAAGACTATTCCAAAAGAGCTGAGTGACTTGTTTGGATTAATGTGTCTACATTTGCTGCTCAGCTACACAAATGTTTTTGACATGGTACCCACTGAGGATTCTGGATGGAAATGTCACAACTTACAAGTAAATGCACTATAATGAAAAGTCCTTCCCTTGGACCTTGGGCAAAACATACTCCTAGGTTACTCAGTTTAGGTCCAATGTATAAATGACTAGTCTTTGTGAAGTGACCCTGGCTGTGCTTAGACTGTGAAAGTGAGCAGTACTCTGATGCAAAAAGGGAATCCAAATTACCAAGCAAAAGGCATACAGAGATCCAGGTTGGGTCACAGAGCAATGCATTAAACTATGCACAGTTTGCAAAACCATACAAGGTAGGATAAAGGCTAGTATAAGGAAAATAGTAGAGGTATTGCAACAGATAACATCACTGTGCAGGGATTTTAAAGGTTTGCTTCTTGCACATTGTGAACTAGGAGGATGGCAAAATCTCTAGCTTTGGGGCATGGTCCTCAGGAAGAATGGCCAATATGGAAACTTATGTTTGGACTAACCACCTGAAGTGCACTAGTCAGATTTGCAAGCATAAACTTATAAGAGAAACAGTATGTGAAAGCAGTATCAGTTCCACTTCACAAGGAGTGTGTGTGCATCAATGAAATAAAAGTGCACATGCACCAGTACAGGCTGGGGGTCGAACTGCTGAAGAGCAGCTCTGTAGAGAGTGACCTGGGAGTCCTGATTGATAATAAACTAACCATGAGCCAGAAATGTGCCCTCGTGGCCAAGAAGGCCAATGGCATCCTGGGATGCATCAAGAAGAGTGTGGCCAGCAGGTCAAGGGAGGTTCTTCTCCCCCTTTATTCTGGGCATTTATAGAATTTATTAACATTTATAAATATCTAAAGGGTGGGTGTTAGGAGGTTGGGGCAGCACTTTTTTCTATTGTATCTAGCAAAGGGGTAATGGGATGAAGCTGGAACACAAAAAATTACACTTAAATATAAGAAAAAATGTCTCTGTTGCGAGGAATTTATATAGGCCTTCACTGTGTGTGGACATGGCAGAACGTAGAAGTAGAGTGTATTTGTACAACACAACTGAAAAGATGAAACATTCATTTCTTCAGCTAAGAGGAGAATGTATTTCATGGGGATGTCCAAGGACAACAGCTTTTGCAAAAACATTAGAGCATCCCATCAATGGACATAAAAAGTTGAGGGAAAACTTTCTTTTTCTTAAAGGAGGATGTAGGACTTGTTATTTCTCCATCTGGAAAGTGTATAGTTAATGACACGTTGGGTCTAAGACAACAAGCTCAGTAAAAAAGCCATATGTGCCTAAAGCAAATTTATGGGGAAATGTGTTAATGTAGTAATGAGATTCATCTGTAGCTGACATATCAAAGATAAATGTCAACTTATCTATTTGTTAATGGATCTATTAAAAGCTTTGTTTATATTTGCTATTTTTTTTCTCAAGCACTTACACACAGATGGATTGTGCAAACAAATACTTTTTAGGTTTTTGGGTAAGACCAGAGATACATTGAGTAATTCTATATGATTCAATGACTTGATGTATCCTATTTTATTAATAAAAATAGCGTTTTTGCTTTCAAAGTGGCACAGTACCATGGAAAATAAAAACATCACACTCAAATCCAAAAAGCTTAGTTAGAATGAGTCACTGAGGCCAAGTTGTTATATATATATATATGTATATATAAATATATACACACATATATCTAAACCATATTATATGTCAAAACCTAAAATTGTAATGCTGCCTCTTCTATTATCTTGCTGATATACACTTATGTCACGTTACCTTTGGTAGGCATGTATGCTATTTCTAAATATTAAGATGAAGGGGGTTGGGGATGTAGTAGGGGATGGATCATGTGATGCCACATTCCTTTGCAAATGGATAACTGTTGGTTTTTCTCCCAGAATAAAAAAAAAAAAACAAACCCCCAAAAAACAGGACAAATTTTAAATAATAGTTAACGAATATCAGTTATCTCATCTACAAAAATTTTAGGACTGCAAACATTTTTATCCATCCTCCAAGTTGTTCCAATGCTCCTAAATAACAAAGGGGATTTTTAACAGTAAAAAATTAAATTTGAAGTTCTCCATATGTCAACACATAGTTTTTTTCATATTTCAACTTTTTCAGACCCTCCACAGCTTCCTACAAATGTGTGTCATCTTGGCCATTCCAGTATCTGTGAAAACCCAAAATTCTGCCATTAAGTGGAATTCTCTTCTGCTGAAAAAAAATGTGATTGAGCACGTCTTCAGTATATCTCTCCAAAGAAATATTGTTCCATTGTTTTAGTCCTTCTGAACAATGTTAAAACAATAGCTTAAATATAAACTCTCATTTGTTTTTCTCCTTATGCTCACTAAAGTTAATGGGACTACATGCATGCTTAAGCATATACTCCAGAGCTTTCATTATAGGTTTTAGGTCAGAATGGCAGGGGAATAACATTTAATCAAGGAAATAAGTTTTAGTTCAAACTTCTACCACACTGTTATGTCTAATAGTGAAGGAAATTATTTAAAAACTTCTGGCACTAAGTCCATTTTCAGCATGATTTCAAAACCACAGAATGGTCTATTAAATTCTTCTGGCATGTGAAACTTGGAACATGAAAAATTAAAGGACTTTTCCCACAAATCCCTTGCTTGGGAGAATAAGTACTTACAGGGCTGAGCTGAAAATCCTGAAGTTCTTTGCGTTTTCACTGGAAGCTGGGCAAAATCAGAGACCTGGAGTCCAGGCATCCAGCTTGGTATCTGGCTCATATCTAAGCTCCATCAGAATCCAGATGTACTCAATATGTCTGCTTAAAAACCCCTGAGAAAAACAATTTGACAGAAACTCATAGGAGCATGTCTAATGAGTAATGAAGAGGTGTCTGCTTCACAAATGTAGCTTTGGCCATATTTTCAAATTAAAATACAGCTGAAAAAAGAAATCTGCCTTCTAGTTGATAGCTTAGTCATTGAAATACCCCATTTGTTTTAGAATTTGTTTTCTGACATTTCAGAATTAAATCTGTATCACTTTTAGGAGTGGACATTAGCCATTGATCCTGAAGACTGTTCCCAGGAAGAAGCGTATTTTCAGTGTTTCAACTGGTAGTGGGTCACAGATATTATAAGATATATAAATACTTGTAAGATAAATAATTGACATTTATGTCATAGAAGAAAAGGGAGTCAGCATTACTTTTTTTTTTGGAGGACCTGTGGGGATTTTCACTTCTGCTCCTGGGAGTATTGATGGTTTTTACTTTTAGCAGTCTCCACACAGCTTTGCACACTGACAGTTTTCCAAGTCTCTATAGTGTTCCCTTTGAATCCACTTCTGAGGCAGGTTTTCCCATAGACACGTAGCACAACATTACTGATTCTCTTTGGGGAGTGAAATATTTATAATTTACACATTGTATTCTCTAATTCTAAGTGATTGTGTTATGTGTTTGACATGTGCTATGTATTAGGTTGCATCCTTTGTCTTTACTGAAGGAAGTTTCCCCTTGACAGACTCAGGAACAGAAGTTAAATAAGGTAAGCTGAGCTTTGATCAAACTGAGTTTCTCTTCCTTTGATATTTGGATATAGAAAATAATAGCCTGCCTCAAAGTATGGGAACACTAGTTAATATTTCATGTGTCTTGGTTTCATCATAGTCTTCTTAGTCTCTTTACATTTATTGCACCTAAAATTTTAACCACGTGTGATTTAGAAAATATAATTGTAGTATACATAGTAGGAAAGTTCTATTCCCTGAAACATCATTAAATTTAATTCCAGTGTTTGCAGATCAATCTGATGAACTTCTGTCTTATCAGACTAAATACATCCAGCTATGCATCATTCAACATGTGCATATGCTCAATCCTGCAGTTCACACAAGAAGCTTTACTAAAAGCAGAATCATCATTTAAGATTAAATTTTTACTGAATCAGACCAGTATTTTTGAGACTTTCATCTGATATTGACCTAACTGCAGTATCATATTGCCCAAGATATTTTTTGAAAATTCTGAATTAAGTCCCAAGCCCTTTGAAATCAATTGACATTATCAGGTACAGAGGCTCAATTATTATTATTATTATTTATATTGCCAGTAAGGTAACTGTAGAGCACAATGATACCTTTAAAAAAATGTGTGACTAGATACTTAATGTCTCTGTGACTAAACACTTAATATTGCTGCTTAAGTACAAGTGGAAGGACTGACTGTAGTGCTAGATGCACCTAAGTCTAAGAGGGTGTTGCATTGCTCTGTTGAACTGTGGCAGTGTTTAATAGTCAAGCTTTTTGTCCCTAGTCTCTCAGAACAATGCTCTGCAGAGTGCTTCTAGAAGTGAAGAGCTTTTTAATCCTGTGCTTGGTTTCCAGACTAGAGAGACCTAGAATGATCTTTTCTGCCATTGAGCAAAACTCATGCCACAGGTGTCTCATGGGATAAAAACATCATATTAAGAACAACTGTGTAAATTTTAACTCTCTGATTATAATTAGGAATCACTCCTTCTTTTATATTAGCATGAGCCAATAAATGTCTGAAATTGAGATGAACTATCAACTATTTAGGAAACAAATTTGTTACACATGATGTGTATAACTGTGTATCTATACAGTGAATGCCTCTGGGAGGTATAGGGTTATGAAATCCTGAAAGATCCAATGTATTCACGTTGAAAAATATGAGATGGATGTAGAAGTAGCAGACGAAGATTAGAAACAGTTCTATGTGTGTAGTTCATTTTCATTGTAGTTCGACGGAAAGAAATATAAAGACACACACTATTGCTAACAACTCTACTTATGGTTTGTTAGTTTTTAAAAGTCAGGTGGTTCCATGGTGTCTATCTGATATATGTCCTGTATTTCCATATCCCTTATCCTGCAGCTATTAAAGCTCAACCCGAAGAAAATATATTAAGAACTCAAGAGATGTCAAATGTTAAATTGCATTTTTATCTCTAGTCTATAGGAAAGGCAGACTCTGGTTATGACAGGCTTAAGCAACCCTGGAGAGGAATGCTGCTTTCCCTTGGTCAGGAACACAGGACTATCTTCTGGGAGCAGTGTGTTAACACAGCTCAGCTGTGCGCTAGCTAAAATAGAAGCTGCTTCTTGTCTCCTATCCCCATTTTCTACTTAGGACAGAAATGCTGTTTTCTTTTACTCTATTCATGCAGTACTGTGGTAGTGTTTATGTTGACCCAGGCAGAGAGATCAAATAGGTAAAGGCAAAATGCACCCATCAGAGCTGTACCTGGTGGTAAAGCCCTTGCTGCTGCAGATGCAGCGATGAAGAAGTGCTGACAACAACACCCTTCTTGCGTTTTACATGGTTCTGGCCTCTGCCAGCTGTGGGATGTGCCAATGAACTACACAGTGCATGACCTGACACACATCGTAATTGTGAATGTTACCAGCATCTGCTTCTCGCTCCAGGATGAGATTATTTTTCTGTTATGTGTATAAAGAGAAAAGTTTTCACAGGGAAAAGGAGCACATCAGTTAGCCTCTTGCTGAGGGTCTAAATGTCATCCTTTCACCTCTGAACCCTTTCCTCTGTAGGCTAAAAGAGTAAAATTGCAAAAATTCTATAATTCAAGCCGGTTAGGTTTCAAAGAAGTTAAGTAGTGTATGCCATTGTATTTCAATAGTCCTCTTTGTAGCACATCAAAGCAGCAGTGAGACAGGTGTCGTGCAGTAATATTGCAATGATCTAAGGACTCATCAACACGTTCTGCTTGATGGTCAGGTCATCAGTATCAGTGTCCTGGAATTCAGCTAAGGCTGTGACCATCCCCTTGGCTCTGAATGGACCCTCAATACTGCATGGGTTCAAAATTAAAAAGAACAGAAATGGTTCCATTAAGGGCCAATGAAAGCACCAAAGAAACTTAAGGAAGGATGGAGGTGACTGGAAACATAAAGAAATGTTGTTATATGGTAACTAGTGGGGAACCAGCCAAAGGAAAAAGAATTCATGCTCATGATCAGGGTTCTCCTGTACACCTAATTCCAAAGGAATTTCCTTATTTCTGTTCCATGTTCTTCATTGATGTTACATAGAAGCACACAGAATGTTTTCTTAAAGTTACATTGGAGCGGTTGTTAGATACCTATTTATACTTATTTTCAATATTAATGTAGCAGTTCTTTCAATAATTAGGTGGTTATTTAAGCAGGGGAAAACACAGTCCAAATTATGTAACTTTGAGACACATTGCAAACCTGTCTTACTCCGTATGGCTTCACGTTACTGCATTCTCATTACCTAAAGCACTTAAAGCAACAGTTTTGAGTAAAAGACAGAGAAAAGTCACATAATGTAGTTGCAGTGGATTTAATGGGTGATTATCTCTCCATAACTGTATGAGTTTAGTTATATTAACATGCTGCTCAGTAAGGACGTCACATAGCCTGTGTTTTATGTACTTTTAGAGACTGCACTTAGAGCCCAGACCCAGATGCCGTATTTAAGCATAACTCCAGTGCAACAGAGAATGAAACCCTGAATTATGATCACAGAAACAAAGAAAAACAAACCATTCTCAGTTGCTAGTACCATAAAACCTTCCTGATCTTTTCTGCAAGCTCCTGCAAACTACTGTATGCCAAAGGAACGCTGCAGACATTGTCGCTGTTGGCAGGGAGATGCAGAGCCAGGAGAGGTAATGTTTCATTCAGTGTGTTCCTCTGGCAGCCTCTGGCAGTAGGTTTTCTGCAGTTTCCTGCAGAGCTGCAAATAGAAGCTAAGGTGTTGTCTGACTCACTGAACCTTTAAGAAGGTGACAGGTGAAAAAGAGCTAACCCAGCGGCCCTTTGATTACTTTTTCTTTTTATTTCTTTTTTTCTTTTTTCCAAGGTGATTTCCCACTGCAGGGCAATGACTTCATTCTAGTTAGGATATGAAATGTACATTTCTGATCACATCTGTAAGGATTAAATTCCTAGTCCAGATTCTATCATGTGTTGTATTACTTTAAACTGACTTCAGTTTATACTACTGCTATTTTTTTTTAAAGCAAAGCCCAGCAAATATGTTTCTGACACAGTGTTAGGGAAACATATTTATAACGTGGACCAAGTTGAACACTGAGACTGATAAACCAACATAGGAAATAATGTGGGAGTTGCAGATTGCACCAAATGTATGTCAGAACAGAAGAAATGGGAGTTTTCTCTCAAAATTCTAAATTCATTTGCTAAGGAATTCAGAACATTTAGGGAAAAATAGTTTGATTTTGGAAAGTAGAAAGGAAGACCTCTAAACTTGCATACCTTAACTATATCTTTCTTAAATTCTGTGAGTGGAGTAATTACAAGCTGAATTTAGCCTTTTACGACTGACCTTCTAATTCTTCTCTCAGAGATCCCTGGGTGTACTTTTTGTACTATATTTATCTAAAATCCTATTCCCCAGGGTACCCAGAAGCACTAGTAAATACCTGAGAGCAGCATGCCTTCTTGGGATCTTGTCTTTGGCACATCCTAAAGTCTATCTATATTCTCATCCAGCGCTTGTGGAGTATTTCCATTTAATTAACTAATATGAGGGGCCAAGAGGCACTCCTGCAATAATTCCAAAGCTTTGACGAGAGAAACTTCTCTTACATAATATTTTTTTTCAGTCACCAAAACTTGACTGACCTCAAGCAGCAGTAAATATTCAGTTTTCCTTTATACTTGATTTTACAACCATTATTTCAGAACCCTCCCTGTTTATTTGTGAGCTACTAAATGATGGTGCTTGGAGGTACATACTTACATGTGTCCCAATGTTTGCTCATTGAGTTACTGATGTACATGCACTTTCCTCAACCTAGTCTAAGTTACATAGCAAAATATTTGAATATCTTAAATATTATCAACAGGATAAATGAACCTGAGACTACAATCTTGTAGTTCTTCAGTATATTGGATGAAAAGACAAAAATGTGCAGACAACTTTGTACCAAAATAGTATCTCAGGCAGGATTGTATTTTAAGTAGCTCCCTCTGATCAGATTTGAGTGAAAGTTTGAGTAAAATGGATTTTTGGCAGGACATGTAATAGGACAATTTAAAATGTGAGCTTCTAGAATAGTAACTGAAATTCTTTAAGGTCAAAACTGTATCCTGTGTGCTTTCTAAATTTTGATGTTTTTCATCACTGGTGCATCCACCCAGCACTCCCGAATCTTTGGGCAGACCTTCAATTGCTTGTCACAGTCACCTGGATTAAACTCTGTGTGGCAGAAAAAGGGTCGGCACAGTTTATGAATTTTTCTTCTGTCCTACTTATTGCAAATGTGTCCCATCACTTCTACTTGCTGGAAAACAAGTTTTCTGCTGTCAGGCATAATAATTGAAGGAACAGAGGTGCAGTGAAAGACACACAGAGGCAAGGGCACAGAGAACAGAAGTGTTGCTTTGCAGTGTAACACTGTTTTGTAGTTACCTACTTTCCCCCCTAGTTTCTAAGAGTTGGAGAAATAGTATTTATATTTGACTTCTGGGAATTCAAGTATATATTGAAATTTGAGGATATGCAACCTGAAAATTAAACTTTGCACATACAAGGATAAGTCACTACTTCTGCTTTATTCAACATAAAATTACAGAGGCTGTCTTTTTGTCAGGCTTTCAGTACCAAGATCTGACTCCATTGCAGATTCCATTTCATGATGAACATCTATTCCTCTAAACTTAACCCCATCTCCATGAAACAGTTATGAGCACAGGAAGCAAAGAATATGACTTGTTTAAAGTTGGCCTTGAAGTTTTCTTCAAACAACCTCAGCTAGCAGTGCTCTCATGGTTTTTAGCTGGTGGGGATCCCTGCTGCCCACTGTGCAGGCGCAGCATCTTTGCTGGGCTTGGTGCCAGTGTATGCATAGCTGCCCCTAGCACATGAGTGCAAAAAGACTCAGAAAGATTTTACTGAGAACTATAAAGTTGTGGTGGGGGTGGGTGCTGCTATTGCCAAGGCAAGAGGGCAAGAGCCACCACCACTTAACTCCTGCCCTGTGTCTTTTCTTGCAGCTGCTACCAAAGACACTCCCTTGTTTTTCCAATTCTTCCACTGCTGGGCAGCAGAAGAGGAGCATATACAAGCCTAACCAAGGGAAAGCATGGATATAGCTGAGGTTCCTGTGAAAGAACAAGCTGGGGTACAGGTGCCAGTTTAGCTTCTTTACCATGGTTCTGTACCTTCACAAAGCAGAGGGGGGCTGGTACAGGCAGGTAAGTTAGCCCAGAAAAAAAAGATGCTTGCAAATATTCTGCATTTGTTGGGTTTGCACAAAATCACTTGCATAATCGTATGATGCGTGACAACCTGGAGGCATCTTCTGGAGGGCCACAGATTCCCATATGGAATGTGAAGTGGTGCTCTGCAAGGAATCAGTGTCATTTTGTGAAGTGTTTTTCTGCCCCATCTAGTTCTCTGTTTGGCCAAGTTCAGAGAAGGTAGATACCTTCAATACCAAAAGACACTAAGAGAAAATTCTTGTCAGTGGTAAATTATGATGATGTTGCCAGCAAATTTTGGAATGGAAGGTGAGAAGGGGTAGAATTGTCTTGGGATTTCTAGGTAGGAGCTGGATTGCTACCACAAACTGAGCTGAAGCTTAACAAATTTGAGGTCATGTCCTCAGATGGATTGACAAGGCAGAAGGTACTGTGTATTCTCTCTTCCAAGGAATCAAGTACAGCAATTTCTGCACTGAGAAATGGTACTATTGGAAACTGTTCCATATTATTCTTAGGTAAAACAAGAGATGTCATAGCAAAAAAAAAAAACCCAAAACAATAACGCAAAACCACCCAACTAAGGCAATGCCCCTGTTTGTGAAGGCCCAAATAAGTCAGTTCAGTATAAGCAGAATTTAGAATATGTATTCAAATCACCAATCTGTTTAATGTGTTTATGCAAAGAACATGTTAAACAGAGAGATAAGACACCCAAATACTTCCTCACCAGTGGAATAACAGAGTCAAGTTAATACATGAAAACAGTTGTACATCTTCAACTTTAAATGAAAAAGAAACATAAACAAGAACAAGCAAAAATTAGCTTGCAACTTGTGATGTTATACTAAGGGAATGACAGCACGATACATAGACGTATCATTTAACATTTCAGTTCTATCATTTTGTGATAGCTGTACCTTTATAACAGAGACTGCTGTATTCTCCACTACACCTGTTTTCAACATGTAATAATATATATGATGGTCCTTTAAATCACAGGTACTACACTACACAGCAATATCTAAGACAACCTTTTAAAAAAAAAAAAAAGAAGAAGAATGAGGAAAGTTATTAAATGTTGGTCATGAAAAAATCAGTCTTTCAAGAAGAAGTTGTGAATAGATTTTTTCAGCTATGGAAATTTCTGAAAGAAACCCCTCTTTGCAAAAAGACCAATTTAAAAATGTTAAGCTTAGTATAAGTCTTTTTTTTTTCTTTTTTCCTGTTTATTAAACCTGTTCTGGAATATTAATTCTTCATACAACTGTTGCAGACTTTTTCTTCTCCTTGTTTTAGATGCTATATACTTTTATATAACTTTAAAATATTGCTGTCTACAAAACTTTTTTATACCCCCTTCTTAATTTGCATCCCAACTAATTGCTGTAGGAGTTTCATCTTCTTTGCAAAAGGAGATCGATCCCTAGATATGTTTTCTTTTGTTTTTCTTTCTTCCTCCTCCCCTGTGTAAACACTATTATAAAAGTACATTTAACAAAAGACTATTCACTGTAAAAACATTCTCATGTATAACAGCAGTGACATGATACACCACACGCCCACTTTTGTACTCTTTATCAACAACAACAGAAACAGGATCAACTGATAGAAATATATGTGATTTAAAATTGGTCGTTTTGGAAGTGTATTTATTCAAGGTCCTTCAAACGGAGATGAATAGCTGCATTCTGAATGTGATACTATGAGGGTAAGCAAATGAGTCATTATTTGTATTGTAGTGTAATAGAGTTGGGCAAGAGCAACACTACAAGAGGGAATAAGCAGTCATATCTAACTGTTTATTCTATTACATCCATCACCACGGGGTGTATCTGTACATGTCAGGTCAAGGTCAGAGATCCTTGTTCACATGAATCATTCTCAGTGCTAATGAAAACCACCCCTGGCACGGGGTACTCAAGCACCAACAGCTTCAGCTGACGGCAACATCAGACTGACTCACTTCTGCGAGCCAGGACTTATAGGTGAGGCGGTAGGGCTGGGGGAAATTCAGAGCTTAGGATGGATAACTGGTTAGCAATAGCTGTTGAGGAGACCAGTGGTAAAAAAAAAAAACCAGGCAGATAATTTTATCTGGAGGACAAAACAGTGCTGTTGCATTGTAGGCTATAGTTCCTTTTACACTTTGGCTGTTTGAGTTTCAAAGTCAAAGAGAGCCTCTCAAACCCCAAAACTAGCTAAAAAAAGACAACCTGGTTCCGAGTCAGTTTCCAAAGCACAAGTTTTAAAGTTATGATAACAATGAATCCTCAGTATCTTCCTCCACAAGCTTCTTGATGTCAAGGAAACAGACATGGAATATAGTGGCACAGGAAAGAGGTATTTAGGGCTTCCCCTCCCCCTGCCCCTTTTTGATCAGTGCAAATCACGTATGCATTTTCTCTACATTTTACAGCATCCAGGTAGAAAGATGGATAAACCTGGTAGAAATGCTGGTGACATATAGGTATGTATGTGCCTGGAAAGTCAACAGTGGAATACCTTTTCAGGGCTGTTGCAGTGACTGCTATAATTTGACATACAGGTGCATTTATTATCAAGATTACGAACCAAAGTTATGTGCATTATTTGTACCTAGGAAACATACTGCTCTGCCAAATCCTCAGGAGTATAACTGCATTTCCAACTATTTTTCATTCTGGAAAACACCTAATATTCCATCTTTCTGTGCTCCTAACTTTTTAATCACTCAATCTATTTTTATGACGGCAACAAGCTTGAGGGAATATGATGCTTCTTACATTGCAATGATCCTTTTACAGAAATTTTGGAGGTCCCATGACAGAGCAAGGGGAGGAAGCTGATGGTGGTGGGAAGCCCCCGGGACTCTAGCGAGGAAGAGGGTACTCCAGGGAGGGGAGGGAGGGAGGCTGTTGTCTCACCACACATGGGCTTGTGGGAAGTGGGAATCTCAGGTTGAGTTACTCATCGTTATGGAGTCAGGACTGTGCAGAACCAAGGATTTTGATGGCAGGAGGTAATGTACACATGTTTTTCAGGGAAGGTGTCGTAGGAGGACTTGCCGGCGGGCAGGAGGAGGTTTATGCAGAGGACTGTCATTTCCAAAGTGTGGAAGCCGCCTGGTCCCAGGAGCCCACCGCCGCCGCCTCTGACGTTCTCCCTGCCCACGGTACGAACCGGGGGGCTGCCTCCGCCACCCGCGTTCCCGCGGGGCCCCGGCCGGGCAGGACGCCAAGAAACGTCCCCCGGCGCTCCCTTCGCGGCTGCGGGTGAGCGGGGCGGGAGGCGCGGGGCGGCGCTGCCCGGGGCTCCGCGGCGACTGACGCGGGGCGGGCGGGAGTGGGGAGGGCCGCCCGCACCGCCCCGCACCGCGCTGCTCCCGCCCGCCGCAGCCGCCGCCGGGCAGCGGGTCCGCGCTCCACCGCCGCCCCCGCGCTGTCCCCGCCAGGCCGGGCGGCGGGGCCGGCCCGCCCGCGGCATGGCCGGCTGGCTGGGCAGGGGGGCGGCGTGCTGGCGGATGCGAAGCGCGGCGGGCGGCAGGAAGGAGAAGCCGCCGGGCGGCAAGCCCCAGCCGCGGCACGGTAAGAGCGGCAGCGGCGGGGCTCTGCGGGACGGGCAGCCCCGAGGTCCGTGCGGGGCACCCGCGAGGCCAACTTGCCTGTGACTTATTCTGCCTGCCCGGCTCCTTCGGGGCAGGGGGAGTCTCTTTTCCTTTCGCCTTCCGCGGTGCGAAGGGAGGGGAGCTCCCCGCCTCCCAACTCCGCCGGGCTGCGCTTCGTGTCTGTTATTTACCACCCCTCGAGGGCTGGGGAGAGGGGCAGCTTTCGCGCGCGTCTCGGCATCTTGCTTTGATAGCGGCATCTTTGATCGTAGCAGAAAGCATTTGCAACCTGGCAAGCGCCGGTGAATCTGGGAAGAGTCCTGGAAATATTTTTTTGGCTCGCCTCTGTCCGGTCTTAATGTCCGTGGAGCGGTATTAGAAATACTTGCCCTTTATGGCTCTTGTCCCCTTGTTTGGAGAGACAGATGCTCTCTTCTAAAACTAAGCAGCACACAAACAGTCCTTCCGAAATCAGATCCCGACTTTAAAAACATAGAAGGGAGTGGTGTTGCACGAACTACTGTAAACAAGTGTTCAGGTTCACGACCCGTTAGGTGCTGAAAGGTGAATGCGGTTACCCGGAGCTAAATCTGTCTTGTAAGGTTTCCTTACTGTACCACTTGGCTGTCACCGTTGTCTGCTTTGATGAACGAACCCAACTGTTTATGGATACGGACGCAGTGTCTGGAAATCTCACTAGTATTTGTTCTAGTGATGCGTTCCCCATGGGTTTTAATCCCATTATTTGGGTAAGTAGGTTTGCAGAAGTCTCTGACCTAACCTTTCTAGGATAAACTAACAGTTTAAACTCTGTGTGAGTTATGCTTTAATTTGTGCTTGTTTGTTGTTTGATATGTTAGTCCCCAAAGTAACTTGGTGGCTTTTCCAGAGAAAATAATTTGGCTGAAGGAATGATCTGCAGTGTTCAGAAGTACGCGGCGAGCTGTAGTGCACACAGTAATCTTGATGACAAAGATGTTGGGGTGTCAGGGAGCCTGGAGTCTTAGGCAATGGTTGTTCTGAAGAACGTGCTTGCTGTGAAAGTAATACTCCCAAGTGTGGGTCTAAAATGAACGCAAACCACAAGTCGCTTCTCCCACTGTCACTTGGAGGTGTCTGAGCTAGAGTGCTTTTGCAGCCGCACCTCCTTTTCTCTTTTGCTTGTTTATGCCTCTTTCACAAGGTAAAGAGGAAACAGACTAAAAGTCTGAGCTAAGGTTTTGTCAGTGGATATCAGAAAACCTATAAAATAAATGTGCATGCAGAAAAGCAAGTGTATCCATTTAGAGAAGAAAGGTTTCTGTTAAAAAATAGTTGTAAATACTGAGTGTAATGCTGGTAGTGGGGAACAGCTCACATGAAAAGCAGTTGGTGGGATCCCTTTAAGTGGTGTTACACAGGAGCTAGGCACATAGAGGAAAATCCTGGATGTAGTGAAGTCAGTGGGAATTTTTCCACTGACCTGAGAAGAGCCAAAATTGAACCCACAGACCGCATGGTGTAAGACATTGGGATGAACTGAAAAGCTTTGATGGATACAGCTGTGCAATTGTGGCAAAGCATAGCATATTGCAGCATGATACCATAATTAAAGTATTATCAGTAGCTCTACCATAAATTAGTTAATTTAGAGAGATATAACTTGATTCTAATTTAACTTAATAAAAAAGATGTGGTGTCTATCAGAGTTGCTTCTTATAAATGTTTTGTAAAATATCATATGACACTAAATTCTTATTTAAGTAATTGCTGTAACAACATGGAACACTAAATTACACTGCAGCACATACAGTTTGCGTCCCAATTAATTTTCAACTTTACTCTAAGGATAATTACTCTTTCTGTGGAACAGTCTTTGCAAAATGCACTGGACTTATTTACCAAGACATTTGCTTTCCTTTAACATCTCCAGCCCCCCCAAATTAGACCTAATTTGTATGTCCCTAATACTGATTGCGTGCTACAGGGAGATTTGTGGAGAGAGCGCATAAGTGTAGTATTAGTTTAGTATGCTTCTTCAGTTTTCAAAGTTACAGAAACACTGTTTTCCGAGAAGAGGCTCTTAAGTAAATTTCAGCTTTTGTAGACAGTGTTGACCACTGGAAGAGAAAATTTACTTCAAATGTTCAAGATAATGCATTAGAGAGATTATAAGTAAGTATAAGTAAAGTATAAGCACACTTTTAAGTACACATAGAAGTAAAATTGTGGTATGTGAGCTGACAGCAATTTTTAACTGACAGAGTTTTGACTTCTTCATACAGGCACGCATGCAGTTATCAATGTGAAGTAAGAACTGTTCCCAAGGGGATAGGGAGGTATCAAAAGCATAAAATACTTACAGTTCTGGGAAGTAATGTTTTTCTTTCCTTTTCTCTTTTTGCTGCAAAACCATTCCAATGCGGCAAAAATGGCATAGCTCTGTGGAGCTATAGCTCTCAATGGCACTGTTATGAAGACCAAACACAGTGTTTCTCTGTATGTTTGCATTAAGATACATTTGTTTGGGCATCACTTAGGGGTCAAAACTTGACTGGATGCACGGTGAGTTGTGAACACCTGAGCAAACCTGCAGTATAATTGAGTCAAGTTACAAGTATTTGCCAGCTTTGACATTCTTCTCACCTTTTTTATGGGCAATTCATTAAGGATACTTTTTAATACTTTTTTAATATTTAAAACCACAAATATGAAATTTTCCTAATGATCTCTTCTTTTGCATTTTTTTGTCATTTCATAACATAAAAAGTAGGGTAAAGAAGAAGGACTTTTAGTAAACCTCCAAATTGAGAGAGATATAGAGAAGACTGGAGATATAGACACCATCAGACACCTGTTAACAGACATCTGTTAAGAAGATTAATATTAATGGTCTTGTAAAAACTATATCTTTAAGTGATTTAATGTTGGGTTAGCACTGGCACCTTACCTGTATAATCTCCCAAGAGCTTGAAAATCTAGATGGATGGCTACAGCCAGAATTCTGTTACAGGTACTCTCTAAGCACAAGATGTTACAAAGTAGCGAAATGGAAATCACAGTGTAAACCAAATAGTATTTTAGTGTACTTCTTAAAAAAAAAAAAATCCTTTGAAGTACTTCTATGAAAAAATCTCTTTCCTTGAGAGGTAAATATGGAAAGTTTGTGACTAGAGGCTGTGAAACAGAAAGATATCTTACTTGACACCATCAAAATTAACTTTTGGAGAGAGAGCGATATTTTATAATGCTTTTTAAAGCTATGTAAAAGTTATATAGTGAAAAAGTAGTTCTGCATCCTTATATAAAAACCAATATCAGGGGAGAATAGCACAAGTAAATGGTGCTGGATGTACCTATGTACATAGAGGTAAGTATGTACACATAGATACACATAGGTGAAGTCTTAGACAGAAAATTATTACTTCTTAATTTTTTTGTTTATTTTTTTTAAATTGCTCACAAAATGTGCCAAATTTAGCCTGAGGAGTGAAACTCCTTTGTGCTTCAGCCAGTGCAATGCAATCAGTAGATACTGTGCCAATTTGTTGGATTGTGCCCAAGCAGGTTGGATAAATAAATGTCAACTGTAGCAAGACAGACCTCTTTTTCACCTGAACCTACTGACTAATTTTAGTCTTCATCTGTCTAGAGCTGTCACAGAACAAGACAAAAACTGTTTTCTCCATTTCTGTTTGGTGTTTATTCTACATAAGAGTAACACAAAGATTGTAGTGTGGTAAGGATAGAAGGCAGCATATTGTCACTCCAGAGAAGTGGACTCCTGTAACTATGTTGAACTGTTGGAAGAATCATAGAATCATAGAATCATAGTCGCAGAATGGTAGGAATTGGAAGGGAGCCTTAGAGATAATCCAGTCCAACCCCCTGCTAAAGCAGGATCATCTAGATCAGGTCACAGGCAAAAAAAATACAAACTTGTATAACCTTAGATGCTAATGACTTGTGGTTGCTAGTGGACTGAACTAATTCCACCGTTGATAGGGAGATTAAGTTGTGCTTGAGCTTTCCAGTTTCAGATGTTCTCATCTGAAATATTCAAGAATATGCTTCAATATATTCAGTTGGCTTGTTCTTTTTTTCCTTCAGTGTCTCCTGGGAAATAATGTTCTTGGTCATATTGAGGTAGTCATAACCAAATCTTCTGTTTTACTGGAGGCATAGTTCTCTGTGCCTCAGTTTTAACATGTGGCTTACTGTAGTATTTGTAAATGTAAGTGTCTGAAATTCATATAGGTGGTTTTATATAAATATCTTTTATATATATATATAAATCTACTTAATATAAAAGCATAAAGTTTTCTTCTTGAAGCAGGCAAACCTCTTTTCTGTGATCATCTGGAATATTCTACAAGTAGACTTTAAATATTGAAACACTTTTTCTAGTCTATATATTCAGCAAGTGTGATGTTGTTTCTACTTAGATCTCCTAACACTTCGATGCCGCAGCCGCTTTTGGGGTCTCACTAGCCAATAAGTGTGTGTTTGCCATGTGTAATGCAGACTTTTCTGTGAAGGCATTGCTTCAAAAACAAATGACTGAGGAAAGGTTTTGACCTGGAGAATAAGAAGGATTAGTTTACCAAACCTGTTTTAACTGGCTTAGCCTTTTCCTTGGTATAAGTGCCACATGATGCCTCTTAACTTATTGTAATACATACATAATAGGTACAACTTACTTAAAAAGCTTATGGGATTTAAGAGTTAGGTCCCATTCTGTGTGTATTTTTTGTTTGCTTGATTTGTTGGTTTTGGTTTGTCATGTTTTGTTGTTGTTTTTATTTTTTAAATCAGTTCACAACACTGTTACTGTAAAAAAGGATATTACCCTTCTTGGACAGAAATGTGCATTTTTCCCCCTAGTTCACAGAAGAAGTTATTTATACTGATAAAACCTAGCATTCCAACTTGCACAATTAGAAGAAAGTAATCAGAGTTACAAATCCATGGATTACTCTGAATTTACAATACAATAACAAACCCATCATCTAGATCTTAGAGACAGACTCCAAATACAGTTTTATGACATTCATTTAAATCTAATTTTTGCACACAAATGTAGTTAAGAAACCAAAGACTTTCCCTCCATTCCATAACCAGATTTATTTTTATAAGCTTTTTTTCCCTCCCCCCAAAAAATGTGGAGAGTTTTAATGAGAGGTCACAAATAGCTTTACTGGGAAATGCAAAGTGTTCTTTAAAAGCACGGGATGGGATGAGGGTGGAGGAAATCACTTTCCTGATTATTGGTCTCTTGCTGTTTAAAATTGTGAAGCTAGGTGAAATGATTACTCTGACAGAACTATAGAAACTATCTCATTCTAGTACAATCTGAAGTATTTTATATTCTGAATAACCCTGGCTCAGGGGCATTTTTTACTCACATCTGGAAGTTTCCAGTCTTAGTATTCGGTTTAGTGTCTCTGCTTTTGTCTTTCCATTTAGCCTTGCCATGTTATAACAATGAATCATCTTGTCCATTAACTAAAGTTGGAATGTCTGTTTATGCACTGAATTTGTTTTATCACGTCGCCATAATAATTGATTGGAACCGTGGTAACACTGACAACTTTCCCATCTGTATTTGTGCTGGACTTCAACCAATGCCATTGTGAGCAGCAGAAGGATAAGCCATCCCAAAACCTGGAATATCTTTAGCCTCTTAGGATTCAACCTCGCTTTCTTATGAAACTGTAAGGTAACGTTTTCACATTAGGTCTCTGTGTATACAAAATTGGGTAGAGGCTGTAGTGTTTCCAGTCATACAAAACCATAGGAGAGTTGCAGTACACGTTTTAACAGTTAAACCAGGAATGTTGTTATTGTTGGTTTGCTTTGATACGTTTTGCTTTGTTGATGGATCTTAAATTAGCACTGATTAGAATATCAAAGTATCAAATAAAACATGAAACAAAACTATAGTGGCATTCATTCATTAAATAATGTAATAATTTTAATAGACCAGAGAAATGACATGGTGCCAGTGATGGGGCCACGTGGCAGGCCAGCTGTGCCAGCAAAGCAAACTCACACCTCTTACCATGTGAGTGGGCTTGCAGATAGCACTGTGGTTGCTATTTAAGCAGAGTTTTGCAAATAAATGTCCTTTTGTTAAAAAGGTATTACACTGGCAGTGCCATGACTCACTTAATAGCATTTAGCCTTAATTTACTTTGTGGTAGTATCATTGAAATGATTTCTTTATTTCCCTGAAAAAAACCCAAAGAAACTGGCTTTGTGGCATTTGGAAGGTAAATACTGAAGGACTTGCTTAATGAATAAAACTAAAATGTTATGTAAGACACGTGTTCTTTTTAAGATGGCTTTGTGATCTTGCCTTGTGCAATGTGATGTCTGAAGATATTTTTATATGGTCTCTATGACCAATTTTCATTAAGAACTGTTGATGACACATTCCTGTAGAAGACATTGAAAAGTAGAAACAAGGAGTAGGAATTAGTGGGTAGAACTGTCTCCTGAAGGCAGATTAAAGTAGAACTGTTAGTTTGTGATAACGAACCCAAAAGCCTGTGGAAAGAAGTGAGAAAAAAAGACTTGTTATTGTCAATGACTGGATTGAGCTTTGCTGTACAAACCATTCCAGTATTTTGTTCAATACTTATCACTCTCAAGCTCTGAAACTACAGAGCTGTTTAAACTGCTGGCATTTGTAGTGAGGGGGAGGAATGGGAGCTTGCGAAGAGATATTCTTTCTCCAGAAGTTGGATTGAGTAAATTTGCGTAGTATAACCAGGTGTCCTCACCAGTTCCATCTTTTTGGCTGATAGTCACTGTAGTTTCATGTGGGAGGTCATGGTTGCTGCTAGACAAGAAGTGGGCTTGAGTAAAAGTTTTTAGGGGGTGAGAAGAGGTTTTGTAATGAGAAGCTGTATGCACAAAGATCAAGCGGCCCTTGTGAGGCATTCACATCAGCCAGGATTGTAAAACAGATGAGATGCTGTGTTCTGTACCAGGCAGAACATCTCTGGGCTTCTGCATCATTTTTAGATACAAGACATCCTGTTAATCAAGTCTTCACATCATGAATATATGGTTTATAATGTCTCAAGCCTGAATTAGAGGGAATGAGGATGCAATCTTCAATTTTTATTGAAGCCAGAGGTGTGAATTCTTGGCCAACTATTTTGAATTCCAAGAGATACCCATGTCTGCAAATCCGTTTAAAAGCTAGAGGAAAGTGGTCTTTAGAACAAAATAAATGCTTTAGGGAAACATGGTGTTTTCCAGTCTGGATGACATTGGACTTCAGTAGATTCTTTATGGCAGGATACTCCCAGTCCAAGTATTGATTTCAGTTAACAGTGAAGTAGCCTGAGGGGTGGTCAGCTGTTTGTGTTAATGGTACAGCTCGGTGCAGCTTAAATTGCTTCAAGTCTTTGGTCTACCAGGGCAAGTTCTAATGAGGTGAAAGAAACCCTTATAGTTGGTTTTATTCATTGTGCCACAAGAAGACATCTTGTTATTTTTCACTGAGAAGTGGCAATCGTCTGATCGGTATAGGATGATATTTTGGTAGGGATTTTTTTGTATGTGTGTACATGTAGTCTTTGTTTTCATAATGTCTGGGCTGAGAAACTAGTCCAAGCATAATTACTTTTAGGGAGAGGGCTATATTACAAATGTAAAGATAGGAAAAGGAACCAGTGGCAGAAAGTGTGGTGACTGGAGTCAAGACTCTGATCTGGGAATGACTTAATCTTGTGGGAGCCAGCCATTTGCTGTACACACTGTATCAGTCAGTGAGCTTATTTTCTCTGTCTTTTGAATTAGTCTATTGTACCACTTGTTCCTCAGTCTGAATCAGACAAATGATCTTGCAGAAGAGAAGATTGACACCTGAGAGAGTTCTTACTAGCTTTGAGCAGGGTAAATACAAAGAAAGATACAATCTGAATCACAGTTAGCTTTTCCCCCCTGCTATCTTATTCCTGTAGCATCATGATGCCAGTTTGATTGTAAGTGGACATTTTTTAGCCAATAGCTTTTGTATGCTGAAACCCAAAACTCTATTTTACTACTTTCTCAGTATAAAAAGGAGAAAGTTGCAAAATTCTCTATTGGTATAGTATGACAATAGTCCATAACTTTTTATCTTTTCAAAATCAAGTTAAAATATTTAAATCCAGTAAGTTCTGTTTAAATTTTGCATATCTAATGGAAACCGTAGGAATGCATCTGATAATACAGGTTGAAAGGGTCCTGAGGAAGGTGTGTAGTCCAGTCTTCTGCTCTGTATCAGCTGTGAAATCAGATCAGATTCCTCAGGGCTTTCTTCAATCCAGTCTTGAAAACATCCAAGGAAGGAGAATGCACAAGATATGGCAACTGGTTACTTTTTCACAAGTCAAAATTGAAAATCGAAGGCTAAAGTTTTGGAAAAATGGGAGTTCTATATGATGGCCCCGTCCTCCTAGAAATTGGTTCAAGAGTAAGTCATGCTAAAATGATTCCACTGATGATTTGAAGTACCACTTACAAAACATAGTGAAAACATAGTAAAAACTGTCTCATTTTAAGGTGTTACCAGAAAGACATAATGGAAAGTTAATAATTTACTTATATGCATGGTGCACTGAATAAAAAGAGCGATAACTATTCCTGGGCTTGCAATCCTTTACCAGAGTGCACCTAGCAACATAGTAACTTTTATGAAATGCAGAGGAGTAGGCAAAGTATCTGGCCCTGCAAATATCTGTAGCATAAATTGGAAGTGCAGGTATGACTTTGTGACTCTATGAAATTTTTTAGCGTGGTTATAGCACAGAGGTCTCTGGTCATTATGGGAAGAATCTGAAAGATAATGCTTTGCAGACTACTCTGATTTGCTTTGTCTTTTCCTTAAATCATAGAATTCTGGTAGGGGTCGGAAGGGACCTTTACAGATCATCTAGTCCAACCCCTCTGCAGAAGCAGGTCTACCTAGATCAGGTTGCATAGGAACGTGTCCAGGCAGGTCTTGAAGACTTTCAAGGATGGAGACTCCACACCCTCCCTGGGCAGCCTGTGTCAGGGCTTCATCATCCTCACAGTAAAATAGTTTTTTCTTATGTTTAAACGGAACTTTTGTGTTCCAGTTTATACCTATTACCCCTTGTCCTGTTGCTAGCTACAATAGAAAAAAGGGATGTCCTAACCTCCTTCCGATATCCACCATTTAGATACTTATAAATATTAATGAGATCCTTCCTCAGTCTTCTCTGGTCCCACAGCCTTTCCTCATAAGGATGATGTTCCAGGCCCCTGGTCATCTTGGTGCCCCTCTCGACTCTCTCCAGAAGTTCCCCGTCCCTCTTGAGCTGAGGAACCCAGATCTGGACACAGTACTCCAGATGAGGCCTCACCAAGGCAGACTAGAGGGTGAGAAGAACCTCCCTTGACCTGCTGGCCACACTCTTCTTGATGCATCCCAGGATTCCATTGGCCTTCCCTATATGCATCACACTTGACTTAGAGGTCTCCAGACTCAATATGCATTTCTAGCTTTTACTCTCTTCTGGAATAAGATCACCAGTCTCTAGTGCACATCTCTTCAACGGTGGAACTATTTAAGTGGATCTATTTAAGTGTTGTCTGCCTGGATTCCTGCAGCATGCTCTGTAACAGAGATCATTTCACAGGGTTCTGTTAGTATGAAACTTGTGTGCCTCTTGGTCACGGACTTCCTGGGTAGTTGCCCACAGATCTGTAGAAGTAAATACAAGCGCAGTGCTATCCTATGAATCATGCACTCCTCTAATCCAAATCAGATTGAAAACAAACCAAAAAAAAAAAAAGGAAAAGAATGATTCAAATTGTCTATGAACCAAATATTCTGCATTTCAGTGAACTCTAACTGCACTTCTTGAACTCTGCAGGAAGTCATAGCCAAATTGCAGCCCTGCAACTACAGACATGAAGTTCACTGAACACATTTATGAACATCAGGAGCCTTTCACAAACTTCCTGGGATCTGTCTCTGGTTGCTCTGGCAAAGAGTCTGGAATCCTGATGATCCTCTTGTATCTGCGCTCCCAGTGCTCTCTGGGTCCCAGCTTTGGGGCAGTAGCATGGCTGCCTGCTCTGAGACTCCACATACCCTGTTGCCAGCTGGATGGGTGGATTTCTGGAGATGTCCTCTATGTCTGGCATGAAGAATCTGCTCAAGAAGCAGTGACTTCATTTCATCTTTATGTCCCAGTATCTTCTTGTGTGCAAGCCTAGCAGTGAATGTCTCTGTTTTCCGTTGGTATTCCTATGTAAGAAATTGTCATGCAGCACAGCCTGAATGTTTTTGCTGGTAATATATTTTCCTCGTATGGAAGAATACTGATTTTCTTTCCAAGGAAGTATGCTATAATTTTTGGTATTGAAGGCCGTTGTATCTTATATCCTAATAAATTCAGCTATTTGATATAATTGATTTGTTAATGATTCTGCAGTCATGTAACATTTGACCATAGGCATTTGCAAGGCATTCATGTTAAAAAATGGTTTGAGAATCACTTTCTTTGCTTAATAATATTTTATACGATCTTCTATAGAGTTCAGTGGCTATTAAAGTCTCAGTTTAGAAATTTTTCTCTTCCTTGTGCTGCCCCAAATGTTTGGGGGATTTTTGTTTGTTTGGGGATTTTTGTTTGGAGTTATTTTTTTGATAATGTTGTGTGTGTGTGTGTTTTACCCTGATACCTGATTTTCTCTTTGTCCCACTGCTATTCTCAGGTTTTGTTTTTAACAAGTAGACAAGAGAGCATTTCTATCAGTACAGTTCTGGTTCAGAATTATTTGTTCAATGGTTATCCTTGGTCCTTACATTCTTAGTAATACTTCATGTGTCAAAGTTAGGGGTGAAACATGATTTTATAACCGATTCAGTTAGGACAATTTATGATTTTCTTAATATAGGGAAAAATTAAGGACTGTATCTGCTACCAAATTTGTGAAAATTTGGCAGTGACTGACTTTGTGATGCAAATGGTGAGACAGATTTCTCCTGTTTGTAATCTTTAACATATTTCTTGACAACTAGCACCCGTGCTTCAGCAGTTGTATTTTTAAATGTGTCTCTGTGTGCAAGAAGGTGTACATGAAGCCAGCCTGTGTAGCAGAAGGAATTATAACGACCTAATAGCTTTTTCAGGAATTTGTATTCTCTGGCTGTAACTTGCTGCGTCTTGAATCTTGCACAGAGAAGTGTGCTGTGTGATGGGTGACATGATGTGCTTCCATTGTTAGAGCAGCACTGCGTAGAGCGTGTCTGTGTTACCACGTTGTGTTGTTTGTATGTTTTTGCTACAGAAGAAGATAGCAATCACAGCAGGCGCTACTGAGGAGCGTGGCTGGGAGCTATGCTGCCATCTGTGTTAGTGCTGTCTGTTCATGTTGTGTGCTTCTTTCCATATGTATAGTTTAGCACTTAGTCTCTACAACCATTGGAGTAACCATTGGAAATCTAGAAACAATTGCAATAATGAAAGTTGATGGCAAATAGTCATTGAAAAAGTTAATTTACCCATTTACAATATACCTGCTCTGGGTTTTTTATTCCTCTTTTTTTTTTTTCCTCTCTCTTTTTTTTCCCCTTCTTTAATCTCGTACTACTTTAGACAGATTTCATGAGATACTGCTGCTCATTCCAAACTCATCACTTTTGGCTTTCTGTATTGTAATCACCTCCACAGCAACCGCTTTGATGCCATAAACAGAGAGTTTGACTTCAGGTGAAGAATGTTGAGGCAGTAAAAGCAGAAAAACACATAAAGGAAAATGTGGGAGGATAGAGAGGACAGGGAAAGTGATTATTATGGCTTTCTGTGTAGCAATTTCCCCCTCTTTGCCCCCCCAAACCTTTTTTTTTTTTACTCCGAAAAAAAAATTTCTTTTAAGATATCAGAGTGAAACTTCTATTTTAGGTGATATAATTGAAAACTGTATAAGCAGTTGAGTTTTATTCTGCATAGAATTTCTTTTTCTCTCTTTCCATTCACTTTTTAAAAAGCACTTTAGTAAATCCACCGTGGGAGGATAGTTTTGCTGCTGTACTTTTCCCAGGATGCAGCAAGAGAAATTGCATTTGCAGTTCACAGAGAATGAAATTAAACTTGCTCTGTCCTGATGATCCACTACTCCTACACCCAGCACATTTCTGGGAGAGATTCTTGCACGCTATAGGAGACAGTGCCCTGAATATGCTTGCACCTGCTCTTGCGCATGAAGGAACAGGCAGGGATTTGGGCCCACGTAGGTCTGAAATTAGAATTAGGTATGGTGTGGAGTGCCTCTGTGTGTCTGCCTCCTCTTTGAGGTGTCACTTGTGGAAGAGGAGACCTCAACTGTGACACTTTGCTTATAGAGGTTGAGACTATTTGACATCCTGTAATATATTTTGTACATGCTGGGAAATATCATAGCTTTAGAGGGCATCAGGAAGTTGAAGGATACTAATTTTTAACTTGTATTGTCTCGTGTTCAAAATATAGTTGGGTGCTAAACTGTAAAATCAGGAAAAAGTAATTGACAAACGGATCACATTGTGGCAACTGAAAAAAAGGACAGTCATTTCTTTGTTTAGTTGGGTGGCAGTGGGAAAGCCAAAGTAAAAAACCACTATGCTCCTTTTTCTTCTTGAGCAATAAGTTTTGCTCTTTAATCCTTCAACCATACATCCAGTAGAGATTATGTATATAAACTTCTGTTTCCAGTTTTTCATACTGCTTTTACAACTGGCCAGGTCTTTCTTTTGGACTGTGGTTTCTCTAAAGCAGCTTCAGGTAGACAAATGCTCAGATGACCTTAGTACTCACATGGAACCTTAAACATCTACCTAACAGACCATGCAGCATTAAGTATTTCCTTTTCTTATACAACAGAAATTGAATGCATGTAATGCCTATGGAGAAAAAGCTCTCCAATAAGAACAGTGAAAGCCTAAGGATCAGTAAGGATCTCTGTTTAATATAACATTGATCCTGTGTGCCACAAGGCTTGTCTATGTGAGGGGACTCCCACAATATATATAGAAAAAAAAGTTAGCACTTTCTATTTGACAATTCCAGCAGTTCTCATTAACATTTCAAAGGCAGAGAGAGACTGAGAGCATTCATATCTGTAATTCCAAAGTCCCTCGGTCTAGATGACTGTTTCTGAAACCTCGACATTGTATGAGCAGTTTTCATGAGTTTCATTTGTTCCATCTTCTCAGATGAGCCTTTAATCTCCTGCATGTTGATCCCTGGTTTATAATCAGATTTGACAGAGATAGGAAAGTGGTAAATATCTTGATGTGAAAGTCTATAACAAGATAGAACTGTCATTTCTCTCCTCACTGCTCTTGTGTGGTTAAATTTTATTTGTGAAGAGTGAATAACTTTGAAGCTTAAAGCTGCCTGGTTTCAGGCCATTTTCAGGTGCATCTGTTTACAAGTAAGGGTTTTTTCTTTCCTCTTCTGGAAACGACAAAGAAAAGACTTATTTGTTGACTTGCTTCTGAATGTTTTGGAAAGCAATTTTATGCCAACTTGATTAATTATTCTGTTTTCCCAAGGGTTGATAACATGCTGATTTCAAGTAAGACCTGAAAGAATGGATATTTGACTTGTGTATAATCACTTTGATTCCTGAATAAAGCAATTCCTGAATGGATTTAATGCTGTCAATAAAAGCCTTATATTTAAGTGAATGAAAATATGTTTAATAGCTGTATTTAGGAAAAGTCTGTTCATGATTGTTTGGGGTTTTTTTCCACTGTTTTGTAAACATATATTATATGCATAACTTCTGCATCTATTTTGCTTCCCATCAAAATGGAAAAGTCCCTCCTCTTTGCTTTTTAAGCTATTCTCTGCATAATCTTAAAGCTCAAGTTTCACCACATATGAGATATGTAGGATATTCAAACTATATAAAGTTAGGGACATACACAAAGCTGACCATTACCCCTAGTCCTATCACTGGACACTACAGAAAAAAAGTGTCACCCCATCTTCTATCATAGCACTGTAATTTTAATTTATGCTTTCTCTGCTTTCTGTTGGTTTTATACCAATAACTTTATGCCAGGAAAATTGAACTCAGCAAACTTTCTAGATATAACTTTACAGATAGAACCCTTCTCTTAACTATGCGCATCAAACCAGAACTTTAATCATGAGATAGGCAGACAAGTAGCTAGGCCACTTTGGAATCTGCTGTTTTCACTGATGTGGCAGTGGGAAAATGTCTTTGTTGTTTGGAGTACGTGTGACTTACAGAACTTTGTGGAAATTGTGGGTAGAATGGGAGAATCTGATTTGGGAGGTGCCTGCAGACTGCAGGAGGAGTGAAGGACTATGTTAGTGCTTGTTACTGGCAAGTGCTAAATCTTTTTTTTTTTAAATTGAGGCCAGCCTGGAGGTGTTCCTGTGTGACCTGATCTAGGTGGACCTGCTTGAACAGGGTGGGTGGACTAGGTGATCTTTAGAAGTCCCTTCCAACCCCAACCATTCTTTGATTCTGAGTCAGTTTTTATGACTGTTTCATCCACCTGCCTTTTGGGTTCTCACTGGATATGCTATTACAGAACTTTGAGAAAGGTATTGAAAAGTTCCATGCAGTAAATAAGCATTACAATTTCCTTATTAATGCTACTTTTCCCTTTGGCAAGCTTTTCAACTTCAGAGAGTATATTTCTTCTCCTGCATGTAGAATTAATTTTGTATGCCTTGACAACTGAGTTATTTGAAGTAGGAGTAACATACCACATATGACATCCACTGAAGGTGAATACTTGACCTGAGCTGGTCCTAACAGCATATTATAGTGTCCAGCTGACCACAAGCCAGAAGAGAACCTTCTGGCTGGAGAGAATTGCAATGTGTATGGGCAAAGACAAAGCTGACGTGAATTCAACAAATGGGAATAACTTTCAAATAATTCAACATTCAGGCAAAACTGATAACCATCATTGTTTCTGCCAGCATGTGAGTTGACCTTTAACTAGTTGGGAATTATAAATTTTGCAACATTAGATGAAAGGTGGTAAAGATTGTGTCAATTGAAAGTGATTTGCCTGAGATTTTTGGAGGTATTATTACTGAAAACAATACAATTCCTATTAAACATGAATTCTAGATAATATATAATTTATTTACATTTAATATATGTTATATCAATGTATAAATTATGTATTAATGTATAAGAATAGGGTGCCGACTGTGGAAAAGAATAAAAGAAGCCCTGTATTAGAGAGCACACAACATTGCCTGACTCAAACCAGTTACAGGTGGTTTTCTGGCAGTGAGTGAGGAGCTAGGTATCGTGGTTTAATCCCAACTGGCAACTAAGCCCCATACAGCTCCTCTCCTACTCTCCTCACAGTGGGATAAGGGGAAGACTTGGAAGAGTAAAAATGAGAAAACTTGTGGCCTGAGATAAAGACAGTTTAGCAGGGAAAGCAGAAGCCATGCACAGAAGCAAAGCAAACAAGGAATTAACTCCCTGCTTCCCATGGGCAGGCAGATGGTCAGCCATTCCCAGGACAGACAGGCTTCATCATATATAACTGTTACTTGGGAAAACAAGTGCTATTCCCCATTTCCTTCTTTTGCCCCCAGTTTTATCTGTTGAGTGTCACATCATATGGTATGGAATATATCCTTTTGGTCAGTTGGGGTCAACTGTCCTGGCTGTGTCCCCTCCCAGCTCCTTGTGCCCCTCAGCACAGTCATTGGTGAGGTGAGGTGAGAGGCAGTAAAGGCCTTGACTGTGTAAACACTGCTCAGCAATAATGAAGTCATCTCTGTATTATCAGCACTGTTTCCAGCACAAATCCCAAACATAACTTCATACTACCTACTATGAAGAAAGTTGGAAGTAGCACACCGGATTAAACAACTTAAACATATAGAAGTATCTAGGTAGTAGCTGCACAGTGGATATTTGCATTTGAGAAACAGGAACAGGTATCCAAGGAGTTTACTAAGGCAAAGTAGTAGATTCTTTTAGTGTGGAGAAAGACACATGTACTGGGGAAGAGAGCATCTGTCTAAGTCTGCCTAGATAGAGCTTGAATGTTGTTGGCACTTTGCGAAATTGCTCATCGATAGCTACTTGAGTAAACAATTTAATTTTACAAGGATGGAATATTTTTGAATGATGAAATATGAAATATTATAGCAATGATAATTAGGTGAATAGCAAGGAATATGATTAAGAAGGAGACAAAACAATAGAAGTAGGACTGCAAAGCCTCACACAGAAGGTTTTGTTTCCAGGTAAAGGGCATTCTACAACTGCACAAAGGTGAGTATAGTAGATCTGAAAAGACATGTGGAGAATATGAAGTATTTAACTGGTTAAAGAAAGCAAAGAGAAGTATCATATATGCAGGTCAGCAATACTGATAATTCCAGATCAGCAGCTGAAAAGAGTATTTGACAAATGTCCTAATCACAGACAGAATGAAACGGCAGAGAGGCAGTTCTAATTTTCTCTTATTTGAAGCTGGGAAGCAAATGAGAATCTTGAACTTGAAAGTCTTGTGGTATCTGTGTTTTGCCTGTTGAAACTTACAGTTCTCCAAGTAGAAATCTATGCTTTGTGAGATATGTAATTCATACAGTGAAAATGTTGCAAGTTTATATGTCTCTGGAATTTATCTGATTTGTATGTACCTGGAGGAAAACAGTGAAGGCAACTTTTGCATATAAGGATAAATCACTAGATTAGCAATTAGAATAACCGAGTTACTTGGTTAAGCAATGCTTTTAAGAGGAAAAAAACATCCTAGAAGACCTGCACCTTCAATAAACCAGTTAACAGAGTGAGCAGTGAATGAACAGTGACTGCCAGTTCTCATCAAAGAACAAAGAGAGGGAAACTGATCAGTCCAGGATGAAAGGGGAGTATGGGTGGGATTGTCTTCTCTTTTTTCTGTGTGAGCCCATAAATATGATTCCATCACACAAGATAGGGTGGACTTAGAACTTTTTGTTATCTGTCAGAAGATATCACTACATAAGAATGTCTTGGAGTTAGCCTGGCATTTGGGATGCTTCAGTGGAAATTGAACCAGGCGCTAGGGGAACTCATAGATGTTGAAGTTGATGCTAGTAATGTTCTTGCTGCAAGGAAATAAAAAGTCAGGGAAGGGGCAATAGAATATTGTGATATTGGACAATAACAACTCTTTAAGGCATGGCAGGCAGTGCTTGTGTCTAAATCAAAGGATGAAAGGGAAGGTATAATTTATGGAAAACCAAAGGAAGATAAAAGGAATTGCTAAGGGTGTCAGTGGTTCTAAAACTTGGTGGAAACACAGCAATGTTAACTACATTGTGATACTTCTGGAATTTCGTCAAAACAGGCACTGGTGAAAAGACCTATGGCTTTGCCTCTTAGTTCTCACTTTCTTTGTTTCTAGTCCAAATTTCCTTATCTAGGCAGTCCCGAGCTCCTTAATACTCAGTTGTCCTCTTTGTCTTCTTAGCCCTCCATCTTCTAAGACAATCATATCCAGGAAGGAGTGAAAGAGAGCAGAGAAGATGTAGTTTTGACCTCTTAAGTTCCAGAAAAATGCCAAGCTGAGTGAAGTGCCTGGAAAAGGCAAAGTCATGCAGGAAGGGCATCTGGGCAAACACAAAAATAATTCAGGTCTTTGGGAGACCGAACTGTTGATGATGAACAACTCTAGAAAAGCAAGCACTGTACACTATGATGAGGACAGAAGAACAATTAGAGACCACTGAAATACCACATCTCTCCTGCAACATTTTACTACCTAGGAAGGGTAGACTTTGATTTATAACCAAATGATGCTAACATACGAGCATGTTCTGCTGCAGCTCTATTGTAGTTTTATGTTCTGTTGTTTATATTTCATTAATATATGAAATGCACCTTCCTCCTAATTACATCAGTTCCTAATAACTTGTTTATGCAAAGTTAGAGCATTTGCTTTCTTACAGTAGGGAATAATTTTTTCCTGCCTTCTACTCTCTAGATTCCAACTGGGAGCATATGATGCAGCTCTGACCCAAATTCATCTGTCATCTGGACTACCTTTTAGAAACACCCTTTTTCAAAAAACTCTCTTTAGCTTTGCCCCCCAATGCATTAAAGAGGATCTCAAGATATAACTGCACAAATTACAGCAAACTACAGAAGACACGTATGAAAGAAACAGCTGCTGCTTACAAGTATTTAGCATGTCACCTCCAGTTTACCTTCAGCTTTAGAAAGAGGTAGTTCTCTTTCATAGAGTAGGTGGAGCTGAGTTTCTAAAGATACTGACCAAAGATCCTAAACGACCTAAAGGACCCCACTGCTCTCTTCCTCTGTCTTAATACATGGTGTTTAGTCTGGCTCTGAAGTGCTCTTGGGAAGACTAAGACCCCATTTCTCTTACTGGTCTCAGAAATTCATGAGACAGGCTAATGAATACTGTTAGTGTTAAAAAAAACCTGGAAATCTCAAGCAGCTGGCTGTTGCCTCCCTAAGATTGGCTGTGTGAATTGAGGTCTCAGAACAAAACTAGTTAGCTGCATATCAATAGGAACTGAAGTGGTAAATGTCCAGATGGCAATGACGATGCTTAGCACAAAGTTAAGAAAAGTTGTAATGTTGGTGGAGTATTACTGAAAATCACTTTAAATGAAGGCAGTTTCCTCAGGATGTTTTGTTTTCATTTGTGTTACTGCAGACTGTCACAGACTTAGAATGATAATTTGGCCATCAAACTAACTAGCCTCAAAGTACTGATGACTGATGAAGTTAGTCTAGGAAAACTTCTGGAAAACACACTGTTTGATTCTTACTTCCCATAGAGTTCCTTAGTCTTATAACCATTTCCTAGGTCATGAAACACATCACAACTGCTTAACAGTGAAGAACAGAAACTAACTGATTGACTTAATGAAAATTGGTGTATGGTAGTCTACTGATTTTGATGAAATCTATTTTGTGAGAAAAAGCAAGTCTTTTACAAATATCTGACACGTAAATTGTGTCACTAAATGTCTTAATGCAAGTTACTTTTTTATACTCATATTTTTTGTAATGCATGTGAGAAAATATGTATGTATGTATGTAACTTTTACAGTTTTCTTCTGAGTTTTAAGTGAACATGTGGGAACTGTCTGTCTGGTTTATAGAGGAAAATAGTGTATAGGTTTACCATCAAAAGTTGCCAGAAAATTAGCATCTTTGAATACAAATTAGTTTAAATTCAGACAAAAATAATTTGAAATTGTAACCTTATGTATTTGTGCATTATAGCTGTCTTTGTTAGTTATGGTCCTTCACTGAATGAATAAAGGTGATCTATGTGTCTGATCAAGACCGGTGTGACTGGAATTTTGAACCTTAAAGTAAATCTCCCAGCACCAGCAATTGCAGGGCTTTTCAAGATCTTCAGGTAGAAATCACTGTTTGCTTTCCTGTTGTAAATGACATGATTCACATCTTCATGACACAGTTGTAACTGGGAAGAAAACAAAGTTAATATCTGAGATCATCTGAAATGAAATAATGTTGTGATTTGTGCCAGATGCGTGCCTGAAGTAATTATAACGTCAGTATTTCATAAGTAAGGTAATGACATAGACCTAATTCTGGTCATTCTGGAGAAATCTGTTTGGATGAACTTTCTTTCAACTCTAGCTCAGACATATGCTGAAAGATAACCTAACGGGATGCTACTGCATCTGTTTGTATTTCCCCAAGCTATTGAATACACCTCTGCTATAATTATACCAGTAACGGTCTGTACAAGTACTGACACAAAAAGGCTAAACCTATTATAATTCTACTTAGTATGAAGCCTAAAGAAATAATCAGTCGCTTTAGTATTGTGGTTTGTTATGAGCAAAACAGTCTTGACCTGGGAATCTTTGTTTAATTTGTTTTTTACCAATTAACAGAAATTTCTGGTCATAGATTTGGGTATTGAGGGGGAAGAAAAAACGGAAGAATATAAACAATTACACAAGTCAACTCCATTCCTTCCACTTCCTCAGGCTCAGTTTAACCCAAATACCAATCCTAATCTCCTCCTAGTCTTGGCTTCCCTTATTTTTGCTGCAGGTTAGGTTCAATGTTCCCTGGTTGCTTTGGTGAGGTAAAGTCATGTGGGGTCATGTGCCATAATGGTATGTTTCTGCTCCTCTTTGTTTTACTGTTTTTCCTCCCATTCTCTTTCTTGATATCCCTGCTGTAGAGTGGCATCCACAGGCCAAAGTTCCCTTGGAGATGTCCCTGACCTAACATGGGTTCCCCACAGCCACAGTCTCTGGGGTGTGTTGCTGCCCAGTACGGGTCACTGATGGCTGTAGTCTCTGAGGGGTGATCCTGTTCCCATGTGGGTCACCCATGGCCATGGTCTCTCAGGGTGCCTCCTTTTGGCATGGATACCTCCTGCCTGGAATGTGTTTCCAGCACTGGGCCTCTCACCCCTCACAGCTGCCACTGCCTCTCTTAAACCCACACCAGGTTTTTGAGAATGATGAGCTCAGGGCTGTCTGCAACTGGCTGTGATTGGCTCAGGCCTGTCTCCACAGTACCCTGCTTCCGAAACCCCGCTGTTGGTGACCAGTGCACAATTATAGAGCAGATTTTGCCAGACTTGTGTTTAAAGTTTTACTCTTGAAAAATCAGTGCATGGACAGACTTGAACCTGCAGTACTGAATTTTGTAAGGATTTGGAAGAAATGGTTAACTTCAGGGAAGAGGCTGTTTGAGGAATAGCAGATAAAGAAAAAAGACTTTGGAAAGAATTGTTTCTTAAGTCTTAGTTGCGTCTTAGTCCTTGTGTTTCATTGACACTGGAGTCATCTTTCACCTTAAATAGACAGCTGTATTTCCTCATGGACTCCTTCAGGATAACTTCTGAGAGGTAGCCAGTATGCTCATTTTCCTTAAGCTGCATTATGCCCTCAGGCCCTTATTTTCAATTTTCTGCATTTTAATACATTATTTGCTATATTGCTGAAACAGTCATTTAGCTCACTGGAAGAAAAGAAATTTTTCGTGATTCGAAGCAACAGAAATCCTGAGCACCTGGAAGCAGGGGCTTTGTTGCATGTATGCTCACATCTCCAGCAGCTGACAGTCATCTCTCAGCCTCTGTGACCTGGGATTTCAGCAAGGGTGTATGTCCAGTTTGCTGACTCCAGACATACAGCTTTTCCTTTTGTTCCCTACCTAAATATCAATGGGCGTGTCACAGCCATAACATCTGAAGAACTCAGGACTTAACTAGCTGGACTTTATAGTATATCTGTGTGAGCTCAGTGGTGTTGGTTCAGGTTGCTGTTTGAAGGCTCGGAAGTGAAATGCCCTGTTGGTTGATGCTTCATGCAGATTTGAAAAGGATTTTGAGTTTCTTTTCTAATCAGTTATATCCTAAAACTTATTCTAAAACCTCTTCACTTTAAAGAGTAAAACTAAGATTTTCTGGGATTGGAATGACTTTAGATTTCACATACTGAGTTGAATGCTTCTAGACTGCAGGTGTTCTGGCATTCATCTGAGCAGAGTAGCCTATTGTATAAATTGTCTAGGGCCTATTTTATTAAAAATGAGCTATCATTCTGGCTGAGGAAAATATCTTTTGGCAAAGCTGTCTGCAAGCCAGCAGCCCAAATTGTGTAAAAAGAGCTTGGTATTTTAAGTTAAGATTATATTGAGGATGGAGAAGAAAAGAATGATAGAATAGTTTGAGTTGGAAGAGATCTGCAAAGGTCATCTAGTCAACTCACCCTGCATTGAGCAGAGGTTTTTTCCTGGGTATGTGGGGGTGTTTTTTGTGTGTATTTTGTTTTTGTTTGTTTGTTGTGTTCTTTGGTGTGTGTGCTTTGTGGTTTTTTTTGTTTATTTCTATTTTTTTAATATTTGGTCAACAAAAATTTATTTTAGATATTCCAGCATGATAGTGAATCTGATAGCATCAAGTAAGATAAAATTACATTTCCTACTTTCTGTACTTTCTGTAAAAAGACAATAATGCCTAGTCATAGCCTTGAGAGACAGGATTTCAAGGAGGAACATCTATAGTCCTATTAAAGTGTATGACACGAAGTATAATCCTACCACTTCACCTAGACAAAATGTAATGAAGAAGTTAGAAAAGGATAGACCTTTTTGTGCTGAAAGTTATGACGAGGACAAAAATAATTCTACAACAGTGATCTCCCTTGGAAAATGGGGTTTCATTAAAATCAGCCTTCAGCTGATTCTATCAGAGCTGTCAGTCACTAGGAAAGGCCATTAGGCATGAAAGTCTATGGAAAGATGGTAGATGAACAGCCTCTATATCTTTCATGCAATAAATACCACCACACTTTTTGATTTCAGAAATACGAGAATATTTTATTTGGTCAGAAATGCTGAAGTAATGAATTTCTGAGTTAAGATTCTTGCAGAGTGTACTGTGCTACTTTATTCTGAATTCTGTGAAGAGCTTGGATATGTATTTTTTGCCTTCTAACTAATCTGTAGAATTGCTGAGTTTGGTTTCAGTTATGATGTACGTGCATGGTGATGAACATTGCATAATATTTATGTGGTTTTGACAATCCACGACTCGTCAAGAAATAACTACCAAAATGCTTGTGTCTATTACTGAAGTAATATATCCCAAGATGATATTTTAAAAAGAGAAATATCTTTCATATTTGTAATGTTTTCTACAGTAATTGAATCGAAGGACTTCATAGCACTAATTGAAAATGCCAGAAATCTAAATGACAGTGTTAATGTACAATAATTCTCTTTGCTGTTTTACTAAGATTTCTAAATTACTGGTTATTGTAATCCTATATTTCTCAATGAAGTATTACTGGAACTGCAGTTCCTATATAGAAGGAGAAAAAACCACAAGCTTAGAATGTTTTTGTTGTCTGTGATAAATGCTGGACAGCCAACATTTTTTTATTGATATGAATAGATGGCAATTGTCACTTAACAATCTGATTTTATGTGACGTGCTATCAAATTTGTTCTGGCTGCATGTAGCAGAATTTCCACAGAAAGTGATGATAACTTTTGGATTTAACTTTGAGGGCTCTTGTATCAGATGCAGGGTTTTTTTCATTGATTTTTTGTACATATATTCAAGCAATTAAAAAGCTAAGGCTCTCAAATTTAACTATATGTGATCTGTGGAGACATACAACCTAGCTCACCAGCCTAAAGATGATCCTCAGCAAACAGAGGCTCTTTCTTTGAAAGAGTAACTTAACCAATATATGTACTCCAGTTACAAGAACTAAGCCATCTAGTGTAGTGGAGGGAGATTGCTTATTTGTTTTGATTTTGGGGGATGTGTGCATGGTTGGTTGCTTGTTTTTTCCAGTTATTGTTATATGCTATATCACACATACAACATATAATGGTCTACTTGGTCTTCATCTAAGGCAGATTGTTCCTTCAAAGAGGTTTTCCAGTTTCCTTCCCTCACTTTCTCTCACTTCTATTTCTGTCACTATTCAGTCATACTCTCATCCTCTAATGACTGCAAACTCATCCTAAGCTGAAAAGGTTTTTTTAGACTAACAATCATAATATCTCTCTGCATCTGCCATCTTGCCTGGACCCCTTGGTTTATGCCAATTATGTATGTGCAAATGCCAGCATATGATGTGCTTTTAGTACTATATATACCAGAATAAGCTTGCACAAAATAACTGAGAAAGGCAACCTTTTCTTAAAAAAAAAAAAAATCCTCCCTGATTTGATAGTCTTTGACTTCAATAGAAACTGCAAAAAAACTTAAAAAATTAATTTGGTGCTAAAAGTAAAATCTCATTAGATACTAAGTGCATTGGAGACATTGGAGTTTTGGGAGATTATTGTTTTGCCTGAGTAACAACCCCAAATTCCCAGCTGTTATCTAGCTGCTAAGAATTTATTCCTCATGCTTGGGACGTATGAGTTATTGCTTCTTGCCCTGCCAAAGGCTTTTTCTGCTCTATAGATGTCTAGCTACCCTTTTCTTAAGGCTGTCTGATTCTATAAACCAAGTGCCTTCAAGTTTTTACTTAGCTTGGTGTTTTCTCTGTTTGCTGTTTTTTCAAATCTCATAAAGGCTTTGAGTGTCAAAAAGCTTTTGTTTCCTTTATTATCTCTTCATCTGCTGATGTAAGAAAAAGATACTATCTCTTCAAATGCTACTTTAGCTGTTTCTAAGGCATTCTTATTGCTTGTTCTCCTCTCATCTGGTCAGTTGGAGGTTATAAATTTATGTGAAGGTTATAAGGACAGATGAGTTAGGGAGAGATTAATTTCATCGTACCTTGACGAGGTTAAAACCTCAGTATGTGAGTCTAACTAGCCAAGTAGGTTTTCTCTGCAGTAGAAGGGAACAGGCATGAGTAAAATTTAATTATGTTCTTTTACTGCTTATACTATTGTAGGAAAACAGGAACAAAATGGGGGATGAAACCCAAACCTTTCACACTGTAAAATTCATCTAGTTCCCTTTCACATTTTTCCCTTAAAAAAAAAAGACTGATTCTAAAGCAGTGTTTATGCCTATATCTCCAGGATGTGGTCAGTACTTGATGTCTTACCAAAATTAAAATGTGAGGAAGGCCCACTGATTTCTATGTTCAGATGAGTAAATTTAAGTATAGAAAAGATGTGACTAGAGAACTAATTACTCCCAGAGATTTAGGATTAGGATGCTGTTACTTGATAGTCTGTATGCAGAACAAAATGCTATTAAATAGCAAGTTTACTGTTTGAATTCATTGCACTTTGTATCTGACTCTTTAATGCGCTATTACAGTGGACTTCACACAGCAATATTGTTTGCTTTATGTGGCTGACATATAATTTTGTGTGAAAAATGGTGCACTTAACCTCCCATTATTAATCTTTTGAGACTTTTGTATGCTTTCCAAAACTGAATTACATTTGAATTTCTGTAGTGGAGAATTTTAGCTAACCTCTTCTTGGTCTGACATTTAATGTGGCAGTTCTCTTTTTCTCTTGAAAAAAATAAAAACTGATACTAGCCTTAAAATGAAGTTTAAAGAACTTTTTCACAACTTGGAATATATTTTGTAATTATTGTGGTAGATTTTTTTCAAATGCAATACTCTTGGATAGCTCTATTTTCTAAACTTGCTTAAATGAATTAAAGCTCTATTTTAATAGGCTTCAGGTAGATGCCTGTTCACTTCTCCCTGAATGTGATGTTTTTACCTGGAGCCTCAAGAAGGACAAATGAATTTTCAGAGGGAAAGAGAGACTATACTAAAACACGTGTGTCAGGAAGTACTATCAGTTGCTGAACTTTTTTCACTGTGTGTTAGCATCTGTTTGTGAATGCTGTGCATTTAAGTTGTGCACTGTTCTGGAACAAAATGTGCATGTTTTCATGATTGGAATGTACTTTCTTGTAATAACAAAGCGAAAGCTGAAGATGTGCTAGGTAGGTACCATCATAGAAGCAAAGAAATACAGTCAAACACTAAATCCAACTAGATGGAATATACTTTTAGAAATGTTGCAGAGATCTGAGATAATTTAGTTAGAAGTTATTAAATTTCTGGGCTTGCTATCCTAATAATACACGTTAATCTGTAGAGTAGTAGTAAGAGGCAGTAGCAGTTGTAATTGTTTTTAGCAAATAAGTATTAGAAGTTCTAAGAGTGCATAAAACTATTATACTTTTTCTAAACATTATATCTCAGCTACATACAATTATGAAATTGTTTTGAATACCTTTAAATTCATACACTTTTCAAGTATGGATATAAAAGTTTTTGGCCTCCAGACACACCTCTTATCTGTGTAGGCACTGTGCAATTTGTTCATAGTATGGACCTGATTAATGGTATAAGCTGATCTGCAAATTTAGTCCCAAACAGAAATCTCTGTAATTTAGAGAGCAAATTAAAAATTTTCTTGTATCCTTGGTAAGAGGTAGAAAAGATTTAACCGATACATATGTTTATAGGCTTTTAGCTCATAACTGTTTGAAAACTTGAGAGATTTTAATCTGACAAAGCTATTATATTTCAAAGTTGACGGAAGGCAAGATCAAAAATTCTATTTCCTATGACTCTATAATTTAATTCAGAGTTATTAATGGTGTCTGTGTTCTGATTTACAGTGATGTATTATTTTGTACCTGCATATTTGTCTTGGAAAACTGTTGCATTTTTATTTATATCTGATTTGGGAGGTAGAAAAATTGTATCACAAGAGTGCTTGTTTATTCACTTTTCTTATATGCCAGTATTAAGTGTTATGATTTGAATAACCATTATATTATAGAATTTTTTGGGAAGGAAGGATTTAGACCTTATGGTCTCACATTCACTTTTACATTGAAGTAAGAAGTAGATGGTTTAGATGGTTCATTCCTAGTCAGAACATTTAGATTAAATGAGCTAGAAAATAATAATATTTGAAGTATAGTGTCCATAGAGAGCATAGCATCTGAGTCTTTAAAACTGAACTACCATTTATGTTTGTTATTTATTCACCTCCCCCAGGAAAGTCAAGCAAGATAAACTATCTTTGAGTCAGTAAATACACTGTGAAGGAGTTAGTTCAGTGACAGTGCCTCTCTGTTCAGAATAGCTGGGTTTAAGTTTATTAAAATTCCACACCTTGCATAAAAACATTTTGTGGTACCTGAATAGTTTGCCATGAATTTGTTTGGAAATTCAGTTACTTCTGCAGTGACTAAGGATGCACTCAAAGATCCACAACTAAGACTTTGCATGTGTATTCCTTGGCAGTTGCTTAGCAAAGTGAAGATAACCTAGTCCATAGGAACAACTTCCAAGGCCCAAGAAACTAACGGTTACAGGCCAAGTCATTTTTTGGGCTGCACAAGTTGTTGCTTTCATTACCTCTTTGTGAGTAAGGGTTTTGTTCATTACGTTTGTAAATCAATATTGTCTCTCTCCATCCTGTAAAAATGATAACAGCAAATAGCTGTATAATGATAGGATACTAATAACTATTACAGTAATGATTTTTCTGATTGATTGATTGATTGCAGAAAATTAATCAAAGATTAAGTGAAAAGATCATTGAAAGATCAAAAGAAAAATTCCCTTTCTGTAATGGGGTTTGGATGAGAACTAAAGAGAGAAACCTGGAAGTAATACAGTACTTGAAATCTCACTTGACATATTTTCCAAGGTCATTAGCAGGGCAACTTGTGCTTCCCCCAATCACAGTGTTGTGTGATGTTCCGTTTCACTCTGTTTTCTATTGGCATTTTGTTAGCATTTGTGGAAAGCACAAAAATGGAAACATTTAGATAAGCACTCAAAATCATTGTCACAGTTTAATTACACTCACTTATATAATGTGGTCTTGAATTAATAGCCAGGGTTTATTTGGGTTATTAAATCAGGGGCTTTCTTATAAAACACTTTCAAGTTTTAAAAGTTTTTGTTTCAAATGATGTGCAAGCTAGATGACTAATTAAGGTTGCTAATATCCCTATGGCAATATTATGGGCCAGAGGAAAGGAGAGAGATTTTCCTTTCATGTCCATGCACAGAGAAAATTGTGTATGTGCCAGATTTCTGCTGTAGGGAATTGTGGACGAAATGTTTATGTACACGTCCACATCTGCACGCACACACACATACACACGTACAGATTGTTGCCCCTCTGTGGCATATGGCCCACTGCAAGTGTATGACACAAACATCTTACACTGCTTATTTTCTCTTGGCATAGCACTACTCTGATCCCACCACATCCCATGATATTTCAAAGGGATAAAGAGGTCTGCCTGGTGATGATTTATCATAACTGATTATTTAATCTCTTAATTTTCTCTTGGAAATGTTATTTTATTTATATATAAAAATAGTTCAGAGTGCATTCTCATTTCTCTTGGTGTTTTGTTCTCATTCTGTCTCTCTCATTGCAAATAGGTTTTACTGGCAGCCTGCTGCAGCATAGTGGGGCTACACTGTGCGTTTCCAGCTGATGCTGGCTCAAGTCATTGGGAAGTTGCAGCTCTCTGAGGCTGTCACATAGCTATTGGTGCTGCTGTGGCCTCTAGGCTTTTGCTTCTGGATGAGATCCCTGGGCGCATTGCTACCAGTGGGCACAAAGGCATCCTCTGCTACTCAATGTCTGTTAGCGTGTGACAGCTTACTCTACCACATGGTACTATTGCTCATCCAATTGCATGCATGTATTGTTGCCATTTGGGGCATTCATTAACTTGAAAACAATCAAACAAATTTCAGTAACATGTAGTGAAACTGGTAAATTATAGATATTTAACCATTTTCTTAGATAATGCAAGGTGAGACGTTCAGTCTTCAATTCAAACTTGGGCAGAGAGGAACCTCATGACGTTCGACAAGGGCAAGTACAGAGTCCTGCATCTGGGAAGGAACAACCCCATGCACCAGTACAGGCCGGGGATTGACCTGCTGGAGAGCAGCTCTGCACAGAGAGACCTGGGAGTCTTGGTTGATAATAAACTAACCATGAGCCAGCCATGTGCCCTCGTGGCCAAGAAGGCCAATGACATCCTGGGATGTATCAAGAAGAGTGTGGCCAGCAGGTCAAGGGAGGTTCTCCTCCCCCTCTAGTCTGCCTTGCTGAGGCCTCATTTGGAGTCCTGTGTCCAGTTCTGGGCTCCTCAGCTCAAGAGGGACAGAGAACTTCTGGAGAGAGTCCAGCACAGGGCCACCAAGATGATCAGGGGATTGGAACATCTTCTTTATGAGGAAAGGCTGCAGGAACTGGGGCTGCTTAGTCTGGAGAAGACTGAGGAGGGATCTCATTAATATTTACAAATATCTAAATGGTGGATGTCAGGAGGCTGGGCCATCTCTTTTTTTCTGGTGTATCTAGCAACAGGACAAGGGGTAATGGGATGAAGCTGGAACACAAAAAGTTTCATTTAAACATCAGAAAAAACTATTTTACTGTTCAAGTGAGGGAGCCCTGGCACAGGCTGCCCAGGGAGGGTGTGGAGTCTCCTGCTCTGGAAGTTTTCAAAACCTGGCTGGATAGGCTCCTCTTTGACCTGATCTAGGTGAACCTGCTTTGGCAAGGGGATTGGAACAGATATCTAAAATTGCCTTCCATCCCCTACGATTCTATGATTCTATTATTCTATGAAACTTTAGGCTCTGTGAATGATGCCCCACCTTGCATTCATGCTCAGGGAATCTTTAGTTTTCCCAAGAGTTGCAGATTTCTGTGATCTTAAGAAAACATAATGAAAAATATATTTTAAGTAAATATTAAATATTGCAGAGCTTGTGATGGAGTCAGAATTTTCATAATTCACAGCAATGTCATTTCTCCTGAATGGACAGACTTATATCTACTATGTCTTGATTTTAGAGTAGGGGATTCCTTTTGTTTGGATTTTTGTTGTTTTTTTGGGGGGAATTTTTAATTCAAATTAATTGAAAACAATAAAAAAGACTAAGAATTCTTTATGATTTTTTTAGACAGATAGAATTAATTTTACTTAATGCCTGATTTGGTGTTTTCCTTTAATCATAGGACTATTGAAGCTCATTGATAAATGATCAGATTCACAACTGAAATAGAGCGGTTAGCTGAACAAATGATAGCCAGAGTTTGTTCTCCAACTGAAGTCACTTGAGCCTTTCCTCTTCCTTACTGTCTTTTCTCTCAGCCTCCTCAGCTTTGGCATAAATTATTCACCATCACTAGAGATATTCAAAAGATGCACAGATGAAGTACCGAGGGATATGCTTTAGTGATGGGCTTGGCAGTGTGAGGAGACTGGTTGGACTTGATGATCTTAAAGGTCTTTTCCAACTGTAATGATTCTTTGATTCTATGATTACTTCACTGGGTGACAGTTGGGGGCTTGCTCTGTCTTGATCATTGTAGTTTCGAGCTGAGTGACACTTAAAACAGGGATATATGGGCATGGAGAAGTACTATCTAGCTTTTGTTGGGAAGCTTATGTTTTTTAGTATAAGAAAATACTAATGAAACTGTAATTAGGTGTGGAGTCTGCTGTTAATCATGTGAACACACAAAGCCATATGTATTTTCTGAACTGTAGCTGTGATGATAGCATATGGACTCCAGGTTTCTTTTTTTCTTTTTTTTCTGGAAACATTTATGCATCATTAATATTTAGCACTTCTGGTTGGGAATAAAACAGTATTTAAGAGCATTCCCTTACTCACTAACTTTTCTCTCTGTCTGAGCTCATAGGCATGTTATTGGTCAAGGTGGGCTAAAAGTGAGCCAAAGCTATTTAGAACACTCATTTCAAATACTGGACCTCCACTCTATTATGCACTTTTCCTAATATAAAATGTTGCTTGCATTCAAAGGGTCTTATATTTTGTTATACAGTAAACAGAAGACTTTGAGAAAAGTCTAGATGATTTGCAGTGCAGTGATCTTCATGTATCAATATGATTCTTTAGTATTAAAAAAGATAAGCATTTTGAAATCTTGATGCATCTAAACAAACGTGTATCAGTGCCTTAAGAAAAAGATACATTGTAAGTGCATGTAAACAAAGTCCTAGTATATGACTGTGTGTAGTTTTTGTATCTTGTACTTGAAAATATTATAATTTAAAAGAAATATTTTTCCTTCAAAACTCTTTGCTTGCACAAATAATTAAGGGGGAAAAAGCACTAGTATTTTCTATATTTTTGGGGATTTTGTCTTAACAAAGTCTTCAAATTTTGATTTCATGGTTGCAGAAACTGTTCTCAGTTGCTCTTTTGAATTCGAGAGGCTCATTTGTTGGGCATATCTTCATCCTGGGGAAGAAGGAAGTGGGGATCTCAGGTGAGGCTGTTCAGGGCAATTACTTCCTCTGTAGGTGCATTTGGGGTATTGGCAGTCACACCAGTAAGAGCAGATGATAGTTGACATCAGTCTTTGACCTTTCATTCAGTAATGACTCTAATTAGATTTCTCTTCTCTATCCAGGTATTAATTTTCCTGTTAAATTATAGTAAAAATAAACCAAATGTTTATTCTCATAATTTAGTACTCCAGTTGTCTTTGTGCAGTGGAAATTTTACAAAGGTGAGCAATCTACATCTAAGGTATGTGGCAAAATGTGGTTTTCCAGATTTGTTGCAGTAGCTTTATCATTAACTTTTAGATGGTAGGCTTTTAATTAAATAAGCAGAATAAGAATAAAGTCAGGCATTAATGCTATTACTTATTTAGGTTTTGAATCCCATTTTACGTTTCCCATACATTTTCAGGCTTTGAGCATTTGAAAGGTTTTTTGTTCACAATACCTGAGTTCATCTTAGAGATTAGCAGAAGTAAACATGGAGCTTTGGAAGTAAATAGTAGGGGTTTCTGGCAGTGTTGGAAACAGTTTGGGAGTGTTGGAATAAGCCTATTAGTTAGATGTTTCTACAGAAACAATTGGTGTTACATTCTCATCTTTAGGTGTTAGACTTTATAAGATACCAACATAGCTGAAACAATTTATATCGTGTTGCAGACTAATCCAGTACTCTAAAAACCACATTGCTCTGTGTTGCATTGGTTTTACCTGTAGTAAGGGTGGCTGGAAGTAGCTCTAGGAATTAAATAAGTGAATCAAAAGGCAGCAGAGCAGTGAGGACTAGGTAGCAAAGCAAAATGCACGTCTTGAGGAGTAACAAGAGAATGATTATGGGAATGATACTTGCTTGTGTTTCCCTGAACGAAGTGAATTTCAGAGGGCAGGTTGTGCAAAGAGTTGCTATTTTAATTTTACCTTCAGGATTTTTTTGTCTTTGTTATGTGCACCTTGTTATTAATAATTAGGAAGATGATTTGAGGTTGTGTGGCCCCTCAGAAATGTATCCTGGGGCTTGTAGGGATGTACCCTATATGCTTTGGAAGATATCCAGGCTGGGTGTTGAAACTGCTCTAAGTTTAACAACTGTTGTTTATTAGAGAAGAAAACTGAGGCAGTAGGAGGCTTCATCTCCTCCCCAGACATGTGTTGTTTTCTCTGTTAGCAAGGATGGAGTGTGTGAAATTGTACCTCACTTAAAAATTGTGGTGTTTTAGATTACCATGCAGAAGCTGTGCTAAGTTCAAATTGCTGTCAGGAGGCATCCTGAATGTTTTTTATCCTCCTGTTAAAATTTTCTTACAGCAGCTTAAAGTTACATAAACCAAGGCTACTGAAAGACTTTTAAATGTGTAGCAGTAATTGTTTGAACTCCAGAGAACCAAGGGGAGAGTATAGCATAAGCCTGCTTTTAATAACACAGCTGGATACCTAGGCTTTGCTCTTGCAAGCCTACTCTGGTCTTTCAATTTGTTCTTAGAGTTAAGGTACTTTAACAGCTGTGAAGCAATTTTCAGGTGTATTCATTTAAAATCTCCTCTAAGGAATAGCCTCCTGAAGTAGGAAACTTGTTTACTTGAGAACTGCAATGAGATACCAGTCATCATCCAGTGTTCCCTAAGCACCCTTTATCTCAATACAGTGCAGGCTATACAATATGCTGGAGTCTGTTCCAACAGCAAAAAAAAAAAAAGATAGTTTGGAATAGGAACTGTATTTGGGCTCCTTTACACAGCAGGGGCAGCTGGTTTAAGGATGCTGAAGTTCACATTATTAACAGGACATCTGGTAAGCACCGCATCAAAACCGGGCCAAGTACATTAAATATTTGGGGAAGTATCAGTAAGTATGTGACTTGCTGTGGACCGTCTTGGAGAGTGCAACGTTTCCTGCTGTGTGGCACTAAGTGGAGATGTCCTTGTGTCTTATGAGTTCAGATACTGAAGTTCTATTTGACTGTTGTATAAGAGCTTAAGATAGTGGAGAAATCTTGCATTTGCTGGTTTCCATTAAGTTTTTTAATGCCTCAAGTCAATTTGAGTTGCAGCATCTCGCTGTTCCAGTTTGCTTCAGAATTGTTACATGCAGTGCTCCCACAGCATTTTGCTTTAGGAGTAAACCTAATCCAGGCACATTTTGGAAGGCAAAATGCAAAAGCTGCTATAGCCTGATTATATATAATAGCACTAATTCTGATTATAACTATTTGAAAAGTTCTAGATTTGTGTCCTTAAGTAAAAATGCATTTTCTACAATAAATTATGTGTATCTATTCTTCACTAGTGGATGATGATCTATTTATTCTGGCCTAGTAGTGAAGACTTCCGTATTTTGGTACTGAATATTGTGGATTCTCTTCACAGAGTAGCTGCTCAGGCTGTGTATAGCTAGGTATAGATTTGGATATCACATATGTAACGTTTAAAAACTAATAAATACCATTTGGATGGCACTATTTTTTCTTTTTATTTTTTTTTTTTAAAAATAGGCTTCCAAACTTTAGTTTACTCTCTCAAAAGCAAAATGTAATGATAAGGGGTAATGGGATGAACCTGGAACACAAAAAGTTCATTTAATCATAAGAAAAAACTATTGTACTGTTCAGGTGAGGGAGCCCTGGCACAGGCTGCCCAGGGAGGGTGTGGAGTCTCCTTTCTTGGAGGTCTTCAAGACCCGCCTGGACACGTTGCTATGTGACCTGATCTGGGTGACCCTGCTTCTGCAGGGGGGTTGGACTAGATGATCTCTAAAGGTCCCTTTAAAACCCTACCATTCTATGATACCTAGAAAAACACCTAAAGTATCTGTAAAAGTTTTGATAATTTGACAGTGGTCTTGGCTGAAATTTTTCATCTTCCTCATGTATAAAAATTACACAATAATCTCCTACCTTGCATATTATATCATTTGAAAGTCAAAAGATTTGTGTTCAGTTATTGATGTTGTTGTCACACCTGAATACAAATATTACAAATATTGTGATGTTTTGTGCTTTTTTCCAATATTAATTTCTTATTCTACTCTTTTTGTTGTTGTTCAAGATGAAAAGGATTGTACCACCTAGTTTAAGAGAGACCAGTCAGGTTATGTTTTATAAAGATTCTCATGGGAATACTTTGAGCTATATGGAAAAAATGCACTTACAGGAAAACCGATGAGTGATTACATTTTAGTGGATGTGGGTTTTTGTAGCATAAAGAAGAAAGAAAGAATAGAGAGAAACTGGAAAAGAAAATGGTGTAATGGCACAGATTTTAATATTGATAGTAACTGAAGGACAAGTTTGAGGATTAACATTTGGTTGTTTTGGATAGTTCAGCTCATTAAGTGGGACTTAAATGGATCCCTTTGGATCTTTTGGCAGGAGAGATAAAGCAGTTGGACAGTCGCTAATACGTTTTATGCAATAGCTAATGCAGGGAATGATAAAGGTGGTTGAAATATATGTACTGGCTGTAGGCAGAGAAAAATTAATCAAGACTTTAATTCTCATCTGAGTGAGAATTTATACTGTGGAATTTATAGCATAGTTAAAGTTAATTATAATTCTCTTTGAAAATTCATATGGCAAACAGGAAAGCATTAGAGTATGCTTACTTGGAAGCATTTAAGAAACAAAGACAAATTATTTGTTTATAGTTTTTGGAACAGTGCTGGAATAAAAATATTACAGAGATACAAAGGTTTAAGGTAAACATTGATTTGTCAGGTTTAAATGAAGAAAAAAAAAACCCATTAGGCATATGCAATCTCTCCCTGCACTGGGATCACTCTGGGCAAAATGTATTTTAACTTTTTTATTGATAAATCTAACTTGTAAGCCAGCTTTAGGTAGTTCCCAGTGACTGTGATGACTCTGTAATGGTGAGGGAACAACTAATCAGCTGAAAGCTGTCCTCTTGCTGAGTTCTGCTAAGAAATTGTCTCGACGTTAGCAGATATATTTTAAAAAATTAAAGAAAATAGGGGTATTTTTAATCCACCAAAAATGTTATGAACCATCTTCTTTCATCTATGGAACAAACTCACTGTTGGTTCGATGATGTCACTTGCTTACACAAGTACCAGTAAAACAGTTGGCAGATGTTGGAATCGAATTTTGTAGTAGTAGGTCATCTTACAGAACAAGGTATTAGCTAGCTGGAGGAGCAGTCTTTGAGCACAAAGGTATCAGGTCTGCTTGGTTAAATATGACATATTTCAAATACTGATTGTATAATTACCTTGATTAGAAAAAAGTGTTGAGACCTAATGAAAAAGCTACAATTCATTTGTTTTAGTAACAATTATTTTTCCCCTTGTGAAATGCAGGTGTTCAGTTTTGAGTGTGAGGATGGTACTGCTTACCTTCCATGAGCTTTGATTAATACCTAATTCTTTGCATCATGGAAAGAGCTAATCATATTCAATTTGCTAATCAGATTCTCAATTTGAGTAGTAATATACTAATCACTTAAGAAAATGTGACATACTTTTAAGATTTTTGACACAAGACAACAACCATCTTTGAGAGTAGGGAGTTAGGAGAATCTGCTTACTACTCCCAGTTTGATGTGCCATTAAGTCTGAAGCAGCTGCAGCCTCTTCAAGGGTACCAGAGGAGGAAAAGCTCAAAAACAGATACTGCAGGGCTTGCTGTTACAGGCTACACTTGAACTTGTGTCCCTGGTGCCTGCTGTTTTTCCTAGTCAAAAGCTCCTTTACCTAGTCAAGAGTGACAGTGAGAAGGCAATGTCCCCACTGCTCAGCTGATTATTCCTGCTCTCACTCTTAGTATTTCAGTCGAATTTCCTTTTTGTAGGGTTGGGTTGGTTGCTTGGTCATTTGTTGGTTTTGTTGTTTGTTTTTTTTTTTTTTTAACCCAAGCTAACTATGTAAAATCTCACTTTCAGTATTTAGTCTTGCTTCATGACAGGTGTCGTTGAGAAGGTGGCAATATGTGAAATATTATCAGCTGTGTTGTAGGATTTTTTCTTTGTAATCGTGCAGGCACTGCCACTTGGAGCAATGGAACTGTTTCTCATCTTTACAGGAGAAGCCTTTGCTGACTGTGTTGCATGTCCTTTTTCTGTTGAGTGTAAAACATTCTCTCCTAATGAAGCTGCCCAAACTTACTTACTTTGTTGTTGTTTTTCTCTTAATGTTTGACTTTTTTTGCTGTTGAGAAGTGGACAGTGCTTTGCCACTGCTTTCATTGTATGTAAGTTGTTTCACTTGTGTTTGCTTATTTGCTGATGCTCAAGGTGCATTACTAAGGCTGGACTATTTTCAAATGGATGGCAAGAGGAGATGTAGTTGAGCCCATTTAAATATATTGAAAGTTAGCTGCTTATCTGTTGCTTTATTCATTAGTAATGTTCTATGTGTTACAGATCTGTAGGGATATCTATAGAGATATTCATAATGTTGGATACATTAATGAAACCAGATCCAGATGAACATGTCCTGAGGGCATAAGGGACCAAACTGTGTGCCTTTGTCAGAGAGGTTGTTAAAACAGAATTTAATAGACTTTATTACATTAATTGCTTTTTGTTTCAACTTTAAAAACATAAAATTGCATTTTAATTATCATTTAATCAATACTAATTTCCACTTAAATGATTTTGTGCCTTCAGCTATTAAATAGCCCCATCTCTTCACTTGTCCATTGCCTGGCAATATTTGCAGTGGTAATGGACTGAATAGTGGTCCAAGTAAGAATAAGGTATTTGTAGTTGAAGGCTGAAGGCATAATCAGGATGTCAATGATATCTAGCCTGTGAATGGGTTCCCTGAGTTTATCTTTATATGATGAGTAGAAAAGAATGAATGTATTCCCAGCTGCTTCAAGTAGATTTAATATCAGCAACAGCAAAAAATGTAGTTTTAATCTGTATTTGACAAAAACCCCACACATACTGACCATGTATTTATTAAAACAATAAAAAGCATGGGAGCTGAATGGTAAATATTGTATTGTTTTTTATATGCCACCTTCTAAAAGATGGTAAAAAACATCAGTTTAAAATGTAGGAACATCAATTCTGAAGTGCTGGCAGTCTTCAGCTGCCTCTGCCTGAAGTAGTTCAAGATGAGTAACATCCTGTTTGCAGGTCTTGTCTAGGGAATGGGCATGCAGAATTCAAGGATACAATTTAACATTTGATGATGATTGAACAGCCCTCATTTTAATTTTTTTTTCCCTGCCTTCTGATGCACGTGTCTAGATAGATAGAAGGGAGAGTCTGAATTTTACCTTGGACTCAGATTCAAGTAGTCAGGGAGTTTTCGTATTTCATTTGCCGTTTTGGAGTCAGATGATCCTCCTAAGTCAAATAGGGAAGAGACAGAAAGGCATGACAAAACTAACAATGAGATTTCCAGAAGAAACCTGATCTTGTTCTGCTCTGTAATTGAGGAAGACTTTGTGAAGATGGTGTTCGGATTCATGAACTTCGATTTTTCTGAGTTTTTTTTGCCTCAGTGTCCATACAGTATTACATTCTTACGTTAGAGCAAAGTCCGGATGCTTTGGTTTTATGATGGAGTTAGGCCAAAGGATTTTTTAGGATCATTCTGTGTTGAGACAAACCTAGGGAAAGAGGGGAGAGAGACTATGGGAAAGCTGCACCAAGGGCCGGCTGAGCAGTGTTTTGCTTGCAGAAAAAGAATATTGCTAAGAACTGAAAGTAAACCTCTCATTGCTATGAATTTGTAAGAGGATATTCCTCTGGGAGTATTTGTTTGACTTCATGAATATTTAGTTTGCAGTGTGTTTTGAATACATTATTACAATATTTCCATCTTCAATACTGTCATTAAAAAAAAGACAGAAAAAAGAGGATGGCATCAGTTAAGGCATACACTTCTCTGCCTTTACATATGCTCAATTAGTCTTAGAAGCTACTAATTTATGGACAGATTGTGCCACTAATACTCACAGATGGAGTCGGATATTGTGGAAAAATTCTGCCCAAGTGGCTGAGGATACAGCCACTTTCTCCATGGAAGGAAAGATGCAGAGAGGATATTCCAATGTGATTCAGTTGTGCCTGCAGTGTGGCAAGTCTCATATCTTTTGACTGCAATGTCACTGACCATGAAAAACAAACAATCCTGTGGTTCAGTTGTCATATTTTTTCAGCCTATTCTGCCTGTCAGTAGGAATGTAGGGTGCTGACATTTCTGGTATCTTTCCAAAGAGTGTAACAGCTGGAATTTAGGCTTGTGTGGTCTCTTGCTATTCTGTCATTGGTATTTCTGCAAAGAAACCCACAAAATAAAAACACCCTGACCCTTAACACCAGATGTGGGCATGTGTCACGTCTCCCTGGCAAGCACTCAAGAGTATTCTGTTTTCTGACATTTCCCTCACAGTAAATATGCAGTTACCTACTGGTGTTCAGTTGGTATGTGATAATGACGTTTCCATTTCTATGGGAAAATTCATAGCAGACTTCTTAATAAAGGGATAGCTTTTAATAATACAAATATACTCATGGTTATCTAGAATAAGAAAGATATTTCCTATGGTGCTATGCTCAAAGAAATGTGAGACTTGCACTAGGTTGTAAATAAATCTGCCTGCTCCCTCTAAAGAGCCAGAGACTGCAATAATGACATTCAAAATGATGCTGACATCAGCCCAGCGATTCTTGCCACCACTGAAAGAGCAAATAGTTGCCATTTAATTCTAATGCAGCAAGATAGCCTGGAGCTAAATAATACATTTTTGTTAGTAATTATTTAGCACAATCCCAAACTGTGAAGTAAATTTACATATGACTTGTGCTTTGTTGAATATATTACTTAGAGGGTATATGGGAACACAGGAAGGAAAACAACTCCAAGAGGATGGTCTGTTTGCATTATTTTAACTGTAACATTATCAGAAGCCTTTAAATAAAAATGAAATCTAAATAAGTTACCGGCTTTAAACATTAAGGACTCCTACATGCAATATTTAACAATATTCCATCAAAGATATTACCTTTTTATGGAAAAAGAAATGTATGAATACAAAACCACTTTCCCGGGTCCTTAGACGTGGAACTCCTGTGTTTTTTTTAATAATGTTCAAATATTGTACATGTGCAGTGCAGGCTGTGTGAAATTCCTTCTCTTCTCATTTAGTAAATTGACAAAAAAAAAATAATTACTTACAAATCTTGGTTGTGTTGAACTGAAGGTAAAATACAGTGCAGGTTCATTTGTAGGTGCTGATGTGAGCTTTGTGCTTACCTATGATCTTTGAATCTGTAAGCTCTTAATGAGCTGGATATGACCCTGGGCAGCACCTAAGGGTTATGAGAAACCTGGTCCAAATGGAATACCTTATTTCCTCACATGTCCTTTGCTGAGCTGTTGGGAGTACTCTAACCACCTTATCATTCAATGGAAACATGCTGGAAAGCTGTACACAGCATGGCTTCAGAAAGTCCTGAACGTGACTATACTAATGAGTAAAGAATAATGTTTGTCTTTAACAAAGGCTCTCGGTGGAAAGTGCTATTCCTAATTTATGTATTATTGCTCATATTTTTACATGTCTTGTTTGGTTCCTTCAAGCTGATACTGGTCACACCAGAATTGCAGATACTGTTGTCCCAGAATCACAGTGTTGCATTGTCAAATATTGATGCTACAGTATGTATTAAGCAGCATAGTATAAGCTCACTTTTTTTTTTTTTTGGACCATCCTTCTCAAACATGAGGTATTTTACTGGCTGACAAGCATCTCTCCTACGAGTGAAGGCTGGGAGAGCTGTGACTGTTGAGCCTAGAGAAGAGAAGGCTCAAGGGAGATCTTATCAATGTGTATAAATAGCTGAAAGGTGTAAAGAAGAGGGAGCCAGGCTCTTCTGGCTGGTGTCCAGCAACAGGGCAAGAGGCAATGAGCAAAACTGCATCATGAGAGGTTCCCTTTGAATATCAGGAAACAATTTTTCACTGACCAAGTGCTGGATCAGGTTACCTAGGGAGACTGGATTCTCCATCCTTGGAGGTATTCAAAAGCTATCTGAACATAGTCTTCAGTAAGTGGCTATAGATGGCCCTGCTTGATGACTTCTGAAAGTCCGTTCCAACCTCAATTATTCTGTGATAATGTGAAATCCTCAACTAAGTGCGTTACTGTCTTTTTGCTTTATAGCAATTTTTCTTTTTTGTTGGATTTCAGGCAAAAAAGGAAGGGTAAAGGCAATGTTAAACCCAGCAGGCCTTGTTTAAACAGATATGTAAAAAATAAGCGAAACACAGTGCTTTGTGTTAGCTGAAGCTATAGATCTTAGTCCTCTGAGGCTGAGAATAATTTAAATCCAGGGCTCTCAAATCAGCTCATGGCCTAGTGTATCTGATCTAGGCATACCCAGAAATCACTGGATGGTAGGCTGCACATGGACCTCAAAGTGGGAATAAGCACTGTCTGATTGGGACTGAGAGCTGCTAAAGCTGTTATGGTTACTTGCAGCCCTTCCTTAGCATGTAGACTGTAGGTAAATGAGGTGAATAATTATGTATTTATACAGGAAAGAAACAGAACAAAAAAATAAGGCTGAAATTGTTCATCAGTGAAGAAAAATACGTGTGAAAAAATCTGCAAAAAATGCCTCTCCGATACTTCAGGTTTCAGTGATTACTGGTGTTCACAGTCTGGGATAGAGAAAGCAGGATGCTCCATGGTCAGATAGGTCCTCTCAGACTAATGGATAGGTAGCAGGGGTTCTTATTGATTTGTAAAGTGAATCTTGACAGAGCTACTTGAAAGTCTGGGAGTTTATTACTGATCTCAGTATAAAGCTGCAGGAGTTTGTGCCTGAAACAGCTGCCAGTAATAATTTCTCTCCAAATCAAGTGCCTTCTATTTGAGTGGGATTCGGACTCGTAGTGGCTTTTCTGAGATGAATTAACACTATCTTTATGATAGTATTATGTAGGCTATGCTGTGCCTGCCCAGGGTGTAGGCTATAGACACCAGCATTTCCTTCCTCATCTGAAGCCTAGCTGTCGTGGCTAAGTAGACAGATCTTGAATTTGAAGTAAGATCAATGTCAATGTAGAAGAGACCTTTTGTGTTCTTAGATGCCTTAATATGCAGCATTGGTTGCACCATTTTCCTTTGGGACAAGTGATAAGAATGCTTTAATCTTTCTGAGGCAATGTCATGTAAAACAGATGAGAAGAATGACAATAATTACAAACACTTCCTTTGATAACTGTTATTTTTATTGGTGTTTGTGTGGAGCCACTTTTTGCTTGATAACAAGGGGAGGAGCTGCAGTGCTGGTCCCCATAATGAGTTCTCAAATCTTCCCCTGGCTCTGAGTTGGACCCACCTCCAGCCAGCCAACCTGGCACCTCTACTGTCCCTACATAAGAAGAGAAATCTGTAGTGTGTAGGAGGAGGTGGAAGGAGTGAGACAACGTGAAAATGACCACATGAACCCTGCAGTCAGCCAAAGAGAAAGGGAGTAGGAGCACTGGACTGGAGACCCCCTGCAGCCCACAGTGAGAGAGCAGCTGTCCCCCATTGAGCCATGGAGGGCAACTGTGGGACTGATAGTGGCCCACAGCTCTGGGAAGAGCCCATGTCAGACGGGACGATTGAGCCTAATGAGGTCCTTGTGCCAGAGGAGGTGATTGCTGAGGACCCTGTGCCAAGGGGGAGTGACTGTGCCAAGATGGGCAGGAGATTTGGTGTGCAGGAAGCCATGGCCACAGAGGAGACCCACACAAGAGGTAGAGAGAAGCTGCAGCCCTCGGGACAAATACACATTGGACTGCTCTATGTGGGGCTGCCTGGTTTGTGAGGGACCCTGCGGTGGAGCAGGGAATTGACGAGGAGTTGTCCTGCCCTGAGGAGAGACAAGTGGCAGGAACCATTAGAACAGGACTGACTGAAACCCCTGTGTGCTGCTGAAGTGGGAGGAGGCAAAGACACCGGGATCAGAGCTCTGAGCCCAGAAGAGGGGAGGGGTGGGGGGAAGGTGGTCTTAAAAGACCTAGTAATGCTCTTCATCCTGTCATCCTACTCTGCTTTTTCGATTTGTTACGTTTTTGGTTTATGGCAGATTAAAGTAACTTTCATTTTTGACCCCAAGTGAAGTAGTCCTATCTACTCTGCCCAGGGAGTGAGCCTGCCCTGTCCTTAGGCAATTCTGAAGGCCCTCAGCTACTTTTCTCTTCCCTGACTGGTGGGAGGGGGAGGAGAATGTGAGCAGCTGCTTCTGATCCTTTGTTCCTGGATGGATCTAAATCATGACAGTGATGTTCAAAGTTTACATGCGGAATAATATTTCTGTGATTTTGTGTTAGGAATGAAACTCAACTTTCAAAGTCTTAAGAAAGTTTGTATTGGAGAGAAGTTTTTAACATGCATTTTCTAATTTTTAACAAACTGAACTACAGCATTGAAATATTCTGTTTACAGTGACTAATGAGTGTAAATCAGGTTGTAAAGGTTGCCAAGCTGAATGTTTTGTTTTTAAATGTTAACTTGGAGTGCCTCATTCTGAGACAAATGCATGAGGAAGATGGTAAATTCAACCACAATTTGAATCTAGCCCCGAACTGTGATTCTCAGTAATTAGATTATCAACATTTTCTATTAAAATATGTACAGTTTTATTGAGTTGCATTTATCCTTAAGATAGGCCATTAGCAAGCAGGCAGACCTCAGAAGGCTCCTGGGGGTTTCTGAAATGAGATGGCATTTTATTATAACACAGAGGAGAGGAGAAGTTCAGCATGGTTCAGGCCCCTGTATCATTGAAGCATCCCTTTAATTGCCCAGCCTGGGATTTACTTGCAAAAGTCACATTTGGGGAAGAAGGGAGCTAGATTGTCCTCAGATTGTGACCCTCAGCATAGAGTGAAGACCTGGAGCTGTTCTCCACTTTGTGGGGACAATGCAGCATTGTAGGGAAAAACCAGGAGAGCCTGCTGGGAGAGCCTGAGGTCTGTGTCTGTTGCTTCAGCAATCAACAGTACTTGCTAGGTGCTGGACAAGGCAATTATTTTTTTTCCCTGCTAAAAACCCTAGACAATTTAATTTTCCCACAACATAAAGATGAGAAACAATTCAACCTGGTTCCATCCTCTGTAGTGGGCCTTCATGTTATCACTGGCTTGGAAGTGTAGACTTGCTCATGGTGTGAAATCACAGGATTGAAATATTTTGGCCTCCTCAGTCTGATCTTTAGCAAAGCCAGGAAAATCTGAAAATGAATGTGTTTTGTTCTAACTAAATTAAACAGTCATACATGTTTCCTTATACAGAACACCTAGAATTTCTTGCTTTAGATTTTTTCTACTTCTTGAGCTGTAACCATTTCATATCCTGAATCTGTGTGGTTTTGGTTTTTTTTGTTTTTTTGTTTTTTTTTTTTTCCCTGAGACAGGGTTTAATTCACAAACTGATAACTTTTTTTTCTTTTTTAATTGCATATAACTAGGTTACCATCTAAGGCATGCTTGTCAAGTAAATTATTTATAGAGAAGTATGTTATTTCTAATTGATTACATGCCTTTCTGTTTTCCATCAGTGACTTCATAATTAGAGCAAATAAAGTGCATTGGATTTCAACATGTAGTCTGTAGGGCTATAACATTAATATTGACTTACACCAAAGGTGTTAAACTTCTCTAAGGAAGTGGAACAAGGAGCTAAATTACTGAGATCTTGAGTGACATCTAGTAACCTGAGAAATTGAATTCTGAAAATAGAGCTAAGTTAATATAATTATTAATTTTATGCATGAGACTCTGCTAAAAGCTACATAGCTATCAAAAAAACCAAAAGACTTATATATATCAAATGTTTCTTGTCAGTAGCTTTGGTGGGCTTTCTCTGCCGAGGCTGAAGTGGAGACTGTATGGAAAGCCCTCAGTAGCCAATATCTACCTGTAGAGGTACAGAAAGATGGCATCACACTTATGACTATACCATAGGTAATGGCTAACTTGTTCAAAGTGGTAACCAGTTGTCCTCTCTGGCCTGAGAATGTCACCTCTTGATTGTCTCTGCATGGCACACTTCATGGAGCTAGGATCATCAAAATGTATGCAGGTGGATTGATTTTTCAGTTGCTTGACTATTAGGAAAAAAAAGTTGAAGCATTGCAATTGAAATAAATGGCAAAGAGGACTTGTTATTACAAATATTATAAATAACCTTGGTTTCTTTTTTTTTTTGTATATAAGTACTGAGAAATAGTAGAAACGTGTAGAAATAGATATGTGTTTATTGCCTCATGTAATGCCTCTTCTGCTAGTCTGCATTTCTGTGCTGTTGACATTTGAAGGCTGGTGCTAAAAGATGAGGGGAATATAAATGTTTCTTAGGCTAGTTTTTTTCTTGAACTTTCCCCCTCCCCCCAAATCTACATAAAGTTTTAGCTACTGGTGCTTTGAGGTAGTGCAACTGGAACCATGTCAAGATAGCATTCTTAACACGTGTCAAATATCTCAACCTACCACAAGATGGTGACTCCTTCAAGCTTCTATATTCAGAGCTTTGTTTCAGGTAATGGCAGAGTAATTAGGGATGTCTATATGGATTTGCATCACTGATAAATGCAGTGAATACATATGCAACATATTTCCAAGTAATTGCATCGGAAAGTTCTGGTAGTTCCAGGTATTTGTTCTCTTCCCTTTCTCAGGATTATGTGAAAAACCAATCATGGTTATATGCAGATTTATTGTTATTTATTTCGTTCTAACTGGAAAAAATAAATGCATAGGCCTACTACAAAGCTTTCTTCCTGTGGAATGGTGTTTTCTGGCCATGCAGCTTACTTGTGCCAAGGGATTCAGAGGTGTCCAGGACAGCTCACAAGATGATTTTGCAAATGCGGCATAACTCCTATTTTAGCTGGCTTCCCTCAATCTGTCTCAGGCTGTATGGTTCCCTGCTCCAATTGAGGTAACAGCTTGGAAACACAGCAATAGACTTGTCCATGTGAGCAGACTGAGTGGTTCTGCTCTCTTCCTAGGCAGTGCAGCGTCACCTCTGGGTACCCACATCAGCCTGAGGGAGCTGGAGGTCTGCATTGACCTGTCACACACTTTCAGGGCCATTCAGCCAACACATATCCTCTCATATCTACTTTCAGACTATCACCTACCAGACTCCACTGTGAAATGTGGTTGCAGGAGGTAAAATCAAGAAGTCTGTTGTAACTGGAGACTGAGGATGAGAAGTGATAGGCAACTAATTGTTGCTTGAGAATGGGAGAGTGTTGCTCAGATAATGTTTCTTTTTTGTCTTTTCAAGTGCACCCTAAAAGGGAAGGCTGTGAGTATTCTTGAGCTATTACTTGAATCAGGATTATTATGGCAAAGACTTAATCTCTTTCAACATCTCAGCTGTTTCCTGCTCCATCACCATCTCTGGACAGCTGAGATTTCAGTCATTTTCATATACATTTCATCAAGAAGCCTTTGGGATGCTTCCTGAGATTTCCTGGTAATTTCATTAATTAACCCTGCCGTTATTCTCTCTCTAAATTTCATTCTGATTTACTTATTAAATAAGCTTTGACTTTCTTGATATTTGAGCAGAAAAAGCTCCTCCTGGCATTTGTAAATGTTTGATGTTGCATTTTTTTTTTTTAAGTTTGTAGTTAAGTTTTATGACAAGACTTGCAGTTGTTTCTCTGCTGTTTGACTATATGTGCCTCATGTTTTCTTTTTTAGGTCCATTATACTAATTTCTATACTTAAGATTCTCTGGAAACTTTCTCAGACATCTTGAATATAGCTGTTTTAAGAGATTCTTTTTTCATTTGGTAAATTGAAGTATTTTTAAAGTGCATGGATGGATTTGCATAATCAGCTCTCTGGAAGGTGTCTAATCTTTAGTGTTGTTCATGAACAGCCTCTCATACAATTTTGTCTTTAGTTCTGATTTGGGGCTTTTAGACAAATAATTTAAATGTCAGCCTTACAATTATTAACTGTAAAAGTTAAGAAAATGTAAATTTTGTGCACCTGGCAACAAACCTGACATTTTTGTATTTCATGTTCTCAGCAAATCCCAAACTCAGCAGCTATGGTGGAAGTGACAAACCATTACTAGTTAAATTAAGAAAAAGTTAGCATGCTTCAAGCAAGCTAATTATGTGGGCTATTTTAATGGCTATTTGATAGTAGGTATGCATTTGATTTCCCTGGCAAAAAAAATGTGGCATGTAATAATGGAGCCTGAAGTGCCTTTGGGTTTTACCCCCCAAAAATTAATTTATGCATGAAAAATGAAATGAACGTAGGTAAATATAAATTGTTAAAAAATCTACAAAGGAAAAAAATGGTCAGGTGGTGATTAAAATATTGTAAACAGTGGCAGTATATTGTAGAAGGAAACTGAGGAAAAGTAGGTAAGAGTTAGAGAAAAATAGTAACTTTTTTTTTCCCCTCAGTGCTAAGTGGAACATACTTATGTCTCGTAAACAGATGGGAAATGTGTATAGAGGGAAAATGACATCTGGCTAAAGTAAGATCTGAATCTGGGAAAATTATGATAAACTAAGGTTCACATCATAGTTTGAGTTAGTCTGAAGAAGTGTAGGCTATATCTGTTTTAATAAACTGAGAGAAGACTAATTTTTTTTTATTCCTTTTGTAATGCATTCAGGGAAATATTAATTCATGGTGAATGTTATGTAACAGAATTGAGGAAAATACAACTGCAGGCTTCCTGAAAGTTAATTTGTAGTGAGAAATACAGCGAATAAACAGCTATGTAAAGCAATAGATGTGCCGTTTTTTAAACAGCTATTCTTTGAGGGGAAAAATACCATCCTTACAACAAATATGGATAAATGCGAGGAAGAAAATAATTATGTTACCTTCTGACCCTTGGCTCATTTTGGAAAGTATAGCTCCTAATGTCTTTCAGGAGACTAAGCACATCTTGCTAGGAATCTTAACCATGTAGATACTCTTCTGATCACATCTTGAATGTTATCTGCCTGTTTATTATTACTTTTATCTTACTGGACAATTCTAAACATGTCTGTGTTATAGAAAACCAAAATCTTGCAAATGTTCATACAGGACTTCTAAGGTTTTCCAAAGTGGAAATTGCTTTTATTTACTTGTGACTTTACGTTTAGTTTCTTGGCTGTTCTGATCCATATTCCTGTAAAACAGTAATTCCCAAAACCAGACCCTCTTCAAAGCTTTGGCGTATGTATGTATGCACTGATATCTTCAGAGAAGAATTTTATCTCTTTATACCTATGTTTTGCATGTATAATATATATATAAATATTTATTCTAACAACTTCTGAAATGGTCTATGTACTTAAATATTTAACATATACATAAATTTAATAAGTCAATATCTAGGCAACAATGTAGAATTTCAGTTACTTAGAAAAGAAGTGGGTTTGAAATGAATTAGATAGTTGCTATCCAGGCCTTTTCATCTTGAGATATGCATTTTGTCTGGGCAACAAGTAAAGTGATAGATATATTTGTTTTTTCATCTCCTCTTGGGTGTTACAGTATGACCTGCTTTGCCCAGGACAGCCCCAATTCAATAATTTTTTTTTGGTTATGTTTTTTAGCACTACATTCAGGAAAATGTACTAGATAGTAAATCAGGTAAAAGGTAAGACAGTGTTTTGTCTTTGTATTTATTAAATACAAATATTTTAATTCCATGAATAAAAGCTAGAGTTGAGAATGCTGGCAGAAATTTGGTGAAGGATAGCAATGATGAGTACAGCAGCCTAGAAATAAAATTTGTTTTAGGAAATAGATTTGACTGCCAACAACACAGAGCTGAGCCTATATTGATTATAGGAACTTTGCACTTTTCAGTTCCTGTGTGGCACAATCCCTTATCTGTCTACCCACTGTTTTAAGGTGCTATTGTTGTGTTAAATCCTTGCTCTGCTGTCATACTTACCCCGTTTTTCTGTTCTTCACTTTTCTGCTGAAAAGATGTCTCTGTATAGTACTAACTTAACTGTTGAAAATACAGATACAGTAAGCTACAGTGCAATATTTTTAGTATTTCAGTAATATTTATATACCACTGACACAAGTAGAGTATGGACCTCTCTTATTGACAGCCATGCAGCAGCATCCCTTCAGTCTCTTTACATTAATGCTGCTGTGATATCTTGTGTTTAGGTGGTTTTATTGGGATATGCATCAGATTTTGTTGTTGCAATGCGTTGTCCCTATATATTCAAACTGCATGTGGTTTTTTTGGCTGTGTATGCCTCCTCCCCACTTAAATGTTACAGGAAAAAAATCTTCATGATCTGTTGAATCATTAACCATTATACTTTTTAAGAAACTGTATATTTAAGAAAGGGATATTTTTGTATTATCTTTGTACAAAATATTTCCTATAACCTTTTCATTAGTGGTATTTACTGCATTATTCCATAAAACTCTGCCAATAAATAGACATTCTACATGTCTTGGTTACAAATATCATAATAAAATTAATCAAGATTATTCATATGAATAAGAAAAGGGAATTTGTGACCTCTGTCACTCCATAAGAAAGTGACAGTTAATCAGCTGTCAAATTTTAGTATCTTCCTCTAGAACCATGAAAGTACATTTTTGTGGTGTTCTCTAGAGCTGTGAAATGTCTTGTCTTTTTGGAGCTGAATGCCCTGTATTGTGAAGTTTATGTTTTGGGTTGGTGATTTTTTTTTTTTTGTAGAAAAAGCCAGTACAATATTAGGAATTATCAGGAAGAGGTAAAAAACAGAATGGAACATCATTGTGACACTGAATAATATCATAGTATGTCTGTTTTCAGTGTTTGAGCCAATTCAGGTCTCCATCTCTCAAAGAATGTGTAGTAGAAATGGGTAGATTGTAAAAAAGGCTGAGTGTGATCAAGGGTATGCAATGACTACTGTGTGAGGAAGATCTAAATTGGCTAGGACTCTTTATCCTGAAAAAAGGGAGCTTATTTTAGAATGCTCTAAAATTGTAAGTGATGTGGAGAAAATGAATAGAAAATAAACGTCCACCATTTCATCTAAGAAAGGAACATGAGGAAATAAATGAAACTAGTCAGAGCTGGCTTAAAGCAAACAAAAAACTCCTACAGTTCAGTGCATAAACTTTCTGCAGGAAGATGTAGATAATAAAAGCTGACATAGGCTTAAGGTATGATTGAAGAGTTTCAAACAAAAGAAATCCAAGAAACATTCTTCTAAAACAGAAACAAAGCCTACCCAAAACCCCCAAACAATGGAACAAACACAGAAACCCTCCAAAGAGACCTCCATCATTTTGATCTTGAAAAGCCACAATCTGTTGGAGACAGGATATTCTAGATGTATGTGCTAGATACTTAATCTATTTTGAAACTTTTCCATATCTCCAGTCGATCTCTTGTTGTAGACATTCTAGATGACCTAGTGTTCTCTCTTACACTCTTGTGTTTTACCAGCAGTTTAGCAGATAGAAAAAAATTAACTTTCCACATTTTGTTTTAAAATAATACTTGGTGAAGTGTTTGTGTAGATGTATATCCAAAGATAGTTAAAAATACATCCATCATGATCAAATGTTACTGAATGGAGTTCAGTTTAAAGAAGTAGGCTAGAATAGGAAGTTGTTTTCCCAAATTCAGCACTTGTAACAGTGATAAAATTTTGGCTACTCATATGAAATTACACAGAAATCTGCTTTGGGCTTTATAGCAGTTGTTTTAAGGCTTTATGGTTTATTTTTGTGTGTGTATATTTGGAGTAAAAACTGGAAATTTGGTGGTATAGAACTAATACATTCCGAAGGCTACATGTTTTTTGAGAATGAAATTGGTTCAATGTATTCCATTTGTTTAACTCCTACTTTTTAAAGTAACGCTTGGTGGAAGAGTTTAATAGTGTCTGGTTTTTGTTTTGTTTTTTTTTTTAATTATTCTAACATGCTCTGTCACTTTATATACTAAAGAAATCTCTTTGATAGCATGACGTTGTTAAAAGAAAACCTTGTCTTTCAGTTTCCCCCATCAAAGTCACACAGCTTGTAGCAAGGAAACTCTAAAGATCTCCTGGACGTTTTCTTAAGGGAGATGCTTAGAAAACCAATTTGGCACTGCTGCAAGTATGCAGGCATGAGCAACACAATTCATAGCATTGTTGAATCTGGCCTCTTTGCAGAGCTTCAGTGCAAGGACTATTTATCAGTTAGGTATCGCACCAGATTCTGCAAAAGACTTAATCTCCTAGTCACTTTCTAGTGGTAATAAAAGGACATAAAGGCATTGTGTACTTTGCCTGTGAAATGCATTAAGGTCCTGTATGTTTTATTGAAATAGTTTATGTTAATCATCATTGCATATAAAAAAAAAAAAAACCACAAAACACAGTGTTTTGTTATATTTTAGGATGAGAATTTGTCAGTGGATCCTGCTTTTGTGATTTAGTTATTTATAGATTCCCTCTGAATGTCTTGAGATATACACATAGAAATCATCTTTGCTATAAAAAGGACTGACCAATTGCTTCCCAAGAGACTTTTGCATGATAAAAACAAAAAAACTACAAACCTTATAGTGCACATCTGTGATATTTTTTTTAATTAAATTTCTTCTGTTGCTTGACATTTACCTACTCAGAATGTATCTAAGAGAGTGGTTTGTCATTGTGGTTAGTAAATATGATGGTGTTGAATGCAAATAACCACATTAATGTGACATTGCTGAAATTTACACATGTGAACTCAGGAAGTTCAGAAAAATGATTCATACAACTATCATAATTTGTGCCCTTTCATACATAAGATGTACTATTTTTCTGTTACTCTGTAAGCACTTGTGTCTTGTTAAACACTGAATATTGTTTCTCTGGTTGGACCACTGCCTTTCTCACATACAACTTTGGATTTTGTTACGATTGTAATTATGTTGTAATTTTGTCAGAAGTAGTTTAATGTCGGTGAAATAAATATGTTAAGAAACCAATACCCATTCAGGTTAAAATAATCTTTGAGGAAAGTGAGATATTTCAGACCAATGGGTACATGTCAGCAACTGGATTTGTGTTAGGAGAGTGCCAATCATCAGACCTTTAGTGCAAACCAAGCAGAATGAAGCAATTTTGTGTGGGGATTTTTAGGTTTGTTTTGTTTCAATTTTTAATCCCGAGGGAATGTTTTGACTTGATATAGTTCACTTTTTTATAATTATAAAATATCTCTGCTATAGATAGTCTGCTGCTTCACAGCAGGGTTTCAGTTAGCACAGTGACATTATTTTTCTTAGGTGAGATCAATTGACACAAAACACAAATGCTCTACAGTTAATTTAGTTGAATCGAAGTGAATAGTTATGGCAGATTATCTGTGATTTCAGGCTGGTATGAGTCTTTTCCTGAGAAAAGCCCTATCAAATCTTTATTAGTCAGCATTACTACAAAATCTTGAAAATAACAATTTGAGTCTTGAGAGAGAACCGAAGGTTTGGGAAGACAGGTACTGGAATATCCAAAACTTTCTCTGAACAATGTGAAAGTCTTTGGAAATACAGTAAGCACAAAATAAAAGACTGCAATAACAGCAGCTGCTTTTGTTTAAAGTATAATATGTGTTTTTACTTGGCTAATGTAAACTCAAAAATACATTAAATGCAAGAAGCATTGTGTATTTGCACTCTTGAAGGCTTTATTTGCTCTGTTTAAAAAATAATCATCCTTCTAATTGGCAAAGAACACAGCGTGGCTTTGTAATAAAAGTCATTTTAGGGGCAGGCCCTACAAGACAAAAAATCCTTTAGTGCTATTACTAGGAAGTCTTTTAGCCAGCAGCAGAGGATTGGATTGTCAGACTGTCAGAATGTGTCTACAAGGGAATTATTACAGGGGATACACGTACAACTGGCATTAGTTGTATAGTTTAGCCCTATACTTTATGGTATTTAGGCTGGTCTTCACCTTCAGGATGGCATCTCCACAGGCTTCTCTGCAGCTCAGCTGACAAAGAAATGTTTTTTGTTTCCTATTTGACACTAGGCATTCTTTGCTGTTGCTTTTGGCTTTTTTAGTTGAGGGTTTTGGTTGGTTTTTTTTCTTTTTTTTTTCTTCTTATAGCTATAAATACTGTAGGTTTACGTGTATGTACTTAAAGTCAAAGTTTGCTTAATTAACCAAAAGTTTTGTTAATTGGCCTGGTATTCTGTCTGAGACCTAGCCAAAACTGATAAAAAATTTCTTGTTTCACAGTATATATTTTGAATTATTTGCATACATACGTTTTAAAAAAAAAAAATCTAGTGAATGGCAAATAATACTGTACAGTGCTTTTCAAATACATCAAAAACAAGCAAAAGGAACTTTATGGAGCATCCTCCAAGTAAATTCATTCTTGAGCTGAGACTTGTTATCCTAAGAGTAATTTTTCTTTTAATAATTTTCAGTCAGAAGTGACTCATTTGAAAGCTGTGTAATTACTTCTGTTGATGACACAAAGATCCAGTATCATCAGCTTTCTATGGTTAAACCTGCCATCTGCTGAAGAGCTGCCAGGTACATGAACTCTGTAACAGAGACTTGTTGTAAGAGAAGCTGCCTTCTTCATGAAAAGTTCATACTGAGCCTTGACACTTAATCTAAATACTGAAGCTACAGGGATTTTCTTGAGGGTAGTTTTGAGTGCTTATTTGTTGATCGAAGTAGTTCTCTGTCAGTTTCAATAATGACTTGGCCTTATGTGTTGGAGTCAAAGTTTATCATGCTGATGGATGTTGGTGTGCAACTGAGTATTTTTCGCATAAACTGGAAAGAACAGTTTGGTAGTCCTCTTTTGCATCTAATGCAGTAGTTTGTCAAAATATGACTGAGTTGCATATTCATGCTGTTGACTGTAAATAGAAGAGATGATCGTAGCAAATACTAAGATATTTTGAATTAGCTGTACCGAAAGCACAAGTATGTTTCATTTTTAAACCTATAATTACAGCAATAATGAGCTCTTATGCCAAGTATATTGTGCTTAGATTTGCAGCAAGACAGGTCTGACTATTTGTTTGTCATCTTTGCCTCTTGCTGAAAGCACTTCCACTGGATCATATGATCATTCAGGTTCGCCCTGAAAGATCAGGTTTCAACCCTTCACCAAATTTGAGTATCTTTTTTGAAAAGATAGTCTGTTTCATTGAGATCAAAATAGAGATTTTATTATTTAAATAAATTTATTATTTAATAATAAATTTTATAATTTTTAAAAAATTAAATAAATCTCTATTTAAATAGAGATTTTATTATTTTAATGCTAAACTAGACAGAGGGTTTAGTAGTTTCATATGAGTACAGGAAGATGTATTTGGTTTGGAAGTAAATAAAAATTAATTTTTGTCCTCGTACTTTTGACAAGTTGATAACATTATGATGAAGTAATTTAAATAAAATAAAATAAAAATCTCATATGCAAATCATGTATGAAATTTTGTTTTAAACATTAAGACTTAGCATAGAGTAGGCATTCTAATTTCTAGGTGTTTTTCTTCAGGTTTTTTTATGAACAGTTGCCATTAATTTAGAATCTGGAAAGGTGACTATATAGTAATCTGCATGAACTTTATCGACACCCTTGTCAGTTCTTGTTTAGTTAGATTTATTGAGAGTTTTGTATAGGTTGGTGAGGTTTAGCTAACGTGTAATTTGGATGCTTCACAAGTTTGCCTCCTTTTAATGTTGGAAAGCTGTTTAGTGGAAGGGCATATAGAAAAATTTCTGTAGTATATAACCAGATGGGTCCACAACTACAAACCATAAAGTGTGAGGCCTACTGGAGTTGTCACATCACTAGGAGATCTGGCATAAGAGGCGATCACGTTTGTGAATCCCTGCATGAGGAAGGAGAGCCAGTAGGACTTCCTGAGGCCAACCATCTGGCACGTTTTCTTGGGCTTGTGTGCATATCCTGTCCCATGGAGCAGAGAGGAGGGTTTCTGGAAAGCCATTGCTGGATACTACCTACTTGAGTTTCCCATTGGATGACTGTGTCAAAGTTACAGTGTATGTTTTCAGTTTTCACAGATGTGTGCAAATTCTGATGTGTAGTGTATAGAATTAGCCATCCGTACTATGCACATTGACATTCTTCAGGGAACTCTTGATTTTTATTCTTTCTTTTTTACAGATCAGCATTAACACAGTGTTTGTATGCTACCATTTTGCCAATTTCTTTGTTTTAACTTTATTTAAATTCTTATTTGGCATTTTTTTCCCCACACTTCTGTGAATTCCAGGTAACTGCATTGATAACTCCAGAGATACATGATTAAGACTTAACTTATAACGATGGATAATAAAACCATTTAGTCCTTCCACTGTTCTTGTTAAGTAGTGCAGAATTCTTTATTTTTATATCATGTTAGATGTTGTGATAATTTTGTATTTTAGGGTTTTTTTTTTTCTATCTCTCTTCTCTTTACATTTAGTCATTTGTACTGACTCTTAGGTATTTTTACCCTGAAGTTTCTATGGGAATGAGTAGCAGTAAAGTGATTCAGATTTCTACTCTGGTGTCAGCTGAATATTGGCTATTCAATACATTTTACTTTCCCGTTTTAGTATTTTCCATTTGATATGTTTACACTAGAATGATATTGGCCAGTTTTGATGGAAAGGAAAGTCTAAAACCGTTGAAAACTTTAGCATTAACATTCCTGTTTTTAGGTTTAAGCTCCTCATGTACTTCTGAGGTATTATCATGAAGCAGTAGATAAGAAGTTGATGAGGGGAGGAGGATTCTTAAGAAGATAAAAGCCTTTTATCAGTCACTTATCAAGGGGGTTGGACTAGATTATCTCTTACGGTCCCTTCCAACCCTACCATTCTATGATTCTATTTGATAGATTTAAGTACATTGCTTAGTAAAAATTGACAAATCAGACTTACTACATTCATGAAGGTTCTCTGTATTTTATATTGCATTGTCCTCCAGCCTATATTGTAGACTTGAATCTTCTGCTTACTAAAACTTTAACAACTATATCTTGTGTTCAGTGAATATTGAGGGAAATTGAGATTTCTGGATGCATTGATGTATAGATATCCACACAGCGAATTTCCAAAGATTAATTTCCTTTAAAGGAGAGTTAAATATTCCCTCCTTTCTGAAATTAGGGTATTGCAACACTAGGTACTTTAGAAAATCTTTTGTAAATAATGGACAATGTGTGATCTGTACAAAGGAAGGAAATATGAAGCACAGAGATGCTTTTACTGGTTAAAATCCATAGTAGTTAAATTTAAATTTCTATATAAATATACTAACGTTCCGGTTTTCCCCTTCTTCCTTTCCTATCTCCTGCAAAATCCCTGCACTACAAGTTCAAATACAGTGCTGCAGAGCAATACTGTTGTGTGTTTTGGGTTTCTTTTCTTTTTTTTAAAGGAACAGTGTTTATACATGAAGTAAGTAGTCCTTTGTGAATATTGACCTTCTTTATTGGCAAAGGGTGATGGAGATAATACATATAGACAAATTTTAGGGGAGATTGGTCCAAGGAGGTGTCTTTGAAACAGCTATACTTAACATCTGTGTTGAACGCTGCTTCATGATGGCTTTTGGGTCACTGACCACTGAAGAATGCCATAGTCATTCTGAATCTTTGAAATCATGATTATTTGAAACAGGATTAAGAAGGGGAAGAGAAGGGTCAAATGAAATGCTGCATCAGTTTCTGTAGCTTAGTTCTTAAGATAAATGAAGCATGAGATTGTGTTGTGTGGGAGTAATATTTATCTCTTTCTACTCTTCTGTTCTGGTGGTTTTGCTTACTCTGAGTGGTAATGTGCAGCCGCTGCATGACCACACTTCACAGTTTCATATGGAGAAGAGAACTGGATACAGCTTTTGCTTAGGCATAAATGGGATTTCAAAATTGCCTTGAAAATTCAACTAAATGGAAAAAAGTGATTGTATTGATTAAACAGATAATAGTGAAGCTGCTGTAACAACGATCTATTCCTTTTTTTTTTTTTATTTTATTTTAAATACAACTCCGCCTCTCTTCTTTTAGGGTAAAGAGAGTAAGTGCTGTTGAGTTCATCTGGAATGGTTATGATTGTGAGATAAAACACTTGACTCTTCCTTTTATTTGCTAGGTAAAGCAGTATTGTACTGATGTGCCTTACCGATATGTATAATTCAAATAGTGAGCAAGTGAAGAGAGATGTAACTGATTTAGCAAGGATGCACTTCCAAATATAGCAACATACTTTTTCATTAACAGTTAGTAAATGGAAAAGGAATTTACTTTTATTTTATACTGTCATTTGTTTTAGCATTGTAATATTACTTTCAGGTATTCTTTATTGCTAAGTCTGCATATTTTTGCAGCAAAACACTCTATTGGGAAGTTAACTCAGAGGTACCTCTAGGAAACACAGGTGTAATACATTTTAAAATTAATGATTTTTTTCTCCAAGATTTTAAAAGTTTTGATGTGATTCAGTTTTATTTACTAGACTTATATTTAGAAGTTTTCCTTTTTTGCATTCTGAAACTATAGGAGTTTATCACAAAAATCTGTTTTGGTATTCTCAATATAACATAACCTTTCCAGTTGCTCTCCTGGCTTGCTAATGAATATCTGAAGAATATCTACCAATGAAGAATATCAGCTGCAATTGTTATTTTGTAAGACAGAAAGTGAGTTGTTGGCCACATAAAGAGTAAATGTTATTTACCTGTATTATTCCTGAAAGCTGACCACCTTGCTGTGCTTTCCCTTCACCCACCAAGCCCTGAAAAAATGTGCAGAAACAGTTAAAAAGATTAGTTCTTCAAACACTGGGCCCAGTTCTTAGATATATTACTTGCACCTTGCTAGGATTGGTTTATTTTTGTGTGAGCATGGTATTAGAGCAGGGTACCATGACTGTAGTGTTAGATCTCTTGTTTGGTGCCATTTGTCTACAAAGCAGATGGGATTTGCTTATTCAGTTGTTTTGTTTTTTTGGGTTTTTTTTAAAGAAGAAAAAGAACCAGAAACTCCCAGCCTAACCAAACTGCAGATACATTGATTTTTTTTTTATCTCTTTATGTATACTACTTAGACTTGTAGATGATCTCAGAGAATTCATAAATAATTTGACCTTCTTCCTGCAGTCATTCTTTGAACTGAAAATGTGTCAAACAGGATGACACCATAAATACTAACTTGTTTTTCATAAATCTAAGATAGAATAACTGTTTCTTCCCAAATATTCTAATTATTGAGATGTTTTCCAAAACCAATAGTTAGGTTCTTTTGTTCATCTTTAGAGGGTTATTACCCGTATTAGCTCTTTTAATGCTGTATTCAGTGTTTCATGTAAAGTGAAGATACTTGGAGCAGATTTTGGTGCTTATCTCTTGCAACAGGTACAAGTCCAACTGTTCAGACTAAAGTCACTGTTGTGGTTTGGCCCAGCTAGCACAGCAGCACCATGACAGTCTCTTACTCGGTGCCCCCATTCACCCCCACCCTTGTTAGGAGGCCCCAGAAAAATGGGAGTAAAAAGATAGGCAAGGTGGATTAAGACAAGGGCAGGGAGGGCTCGCTGCCAATTATGGTTCTGGGCAAAACAGACTCCAGTATTCGACTTAGAGAGGAAAGTAGGAAAGTTTATTCTACAAGAAACAGAATGGAATAAAAGCAAAAAGGGAGTAGGATGATGAGAAAATTACAACCAGCACTTTAAGATCTCCCTCCCCCATCCCTCCTTTCTTCCCGGGCCCAGCTCGCTGCTCCCGATATCTCTACCTCCTCCCCCCTCAACGGCTCAGGGGGGCAGGGAATTGGGGATGTGGTCAGTCTCTCACAGATGGGCTCTGCTGCTTCTCTCTTCTCAGATGAGGACGACTCCTGGCATTCTTCCCCTGCTCCAACACGGGGTTCCTCCCCTGGGACACAGTCCTTAACGAACTGCTCTGGTGTGGGTTGTTCCCAGCAGCTGCAGCTTCTGCCGATACAGGGTCCCTCACACGGGACACAGTCCTTGCTGAATATCTGAGGTGTGGATTCTTTGCCACGGTTGCAGTTTCTGCAGTTGCAAGGTCCCTCTCTCGGGACAAGGCCTCTTCTGGGCATAAGTTTAATGAGCTACTTTGTCATGGGTTCCTCCCCACAGTTACAGCTGTGGATATTGGGTCCCTTCCCCGGGACATGGCCTGCTCCGACCATAGTGATAAAGGGTCCCTCCTTCGGGACAGAGCCTCTTCTGGCCATAGTTTTAAAGAAGAAAATCACTGCCCCTGGCTTGGGGTCTGCAGTGAAGTGATTGGGTCCCCCCCACGGGACACAGCCTCCTCCAGCCATAGTCACTGTCCCTGGCTCAAGGCCTTTAATGAAGTGAATCGCTGCCCCTGGTCTGGGGCCAGCTGTAGCAAAATGAGTCTCTGCCCCTAACATGGGGTCATTATCAAAATGAGTCTCTACCGCTGATGCGCGTTCTTTAAAGAAATTAAAATAAATCTCAGCTTCACCAGTTCTCTCCATAGAATGCAGGGGAGTCTCTGCTCCAGCACACCTCTTCCTCTCTTTCATCACTGACCTTGGATTCCACATGGTTGTTTCTTTCACTCTTCCTACTCCTTGCACCACCACTAGCCAGAAGGAAAAGAAGGGGCAGAAGAAGGAAGAAGAGGGAGGAAGAAACCTCCTCTTCCGGCTTCTTCTTAAAAAGTGATTGTGGAGGCATGTAATTGGCTCAGCCACAGCAGTGGGTCTGGCTCAGAGCTGGGGAGAGTTGCGAGCAACTTCTTACAGGAGCCATCTTTACAGCCCCTTCCCCCTTACCAGAAAAGGCTGTCATGTCAAACCATGACAGTCACTTAGCTTGTTCAGTCTGGAGAACAGAAGGTGACCTCATGGTAGCCTACAACTTCCTCATGGAGGGTAGCAAAGGTGCAGGTACTGATCTCCTCTCTCTGATGACCAGTAATAGGACATGAGGAAATGGAATGGAGCTGCTCAGGGGAAGTTTATAGTGGATATTAGGAAAAAATTCTTCACTGAGAGGTTGGTCAGTCACTGGAACAGTCACCCTAGGGAAGTGGTCATGACACTAACCATGTCAGAGTTCAAGGGGTATCTGGACAATTCTCTTACGGTTTAGTTCTAGGTAGTCCTGTGTGGAGCAAGGAGTTGATCTTGATGATCCATATTGGATCCCTTCCAATCTGAGATATTCCGAGTCTGTGATTCCAGTTTGCATAGAAATGGCGAGTGATATTGTTTTTCTAATGAGAAAATGTCAATATTCAGTATATTTTAATATAACATTTGCAAACCGAGTCTTTAAATACATATAAAATGTTATATCTTTTTGAGCAAAAAACAGCTGTATTGTGGGTTCATCAGAAAAAAGTTATGGTTTTAATGTAAGTTTTGTTTATCTGCAAACCAATGTTTTAATTAATGTAAAATGTTCAATAGTAACTTTTATTTAAGAAAACGAGTATAAAGTGGAAATTTAAAATAAGCTAAATTAAGTCTTTTCAATGAACTCTTTTTACTTTTTTCCTTTAATCTGAAGAGAAATAATAGTTTAGGTATTTTAAATTAAACTGATCTAGCTGCTCAGAGAAACATTTTGACAGGAATTCTACTCCATGGTTGGTTATCATTCTTTTTATAGAACATCTATCTGCCTTAATTCTGCTGAACTTGCCTGTGAAAATGTCATTGCAAATAGATTCTTGTTCATGGTGAGGGTACCTGTAATTACTGTATCTAAATTTAATATGAATGCTTTATGTATTCCGTGTGTCTTCTGCAAAGTAATGTGACTTAATAAAAGGTACCAGTGCCTAAAAGGACATTGGAAGTATATTTTTCTATTTCCAAAATATCTTATTTCCTACTTGTCTTTAATTAGAAACATTTTCGCTGAGATAAGTCCTTCATACAAACAGAATAGGAGCAGAATCAATTCGTTTTGAAAACACTGTATGGGTTTCAGTTATATTGATTTAAATTCTGATAAACCTACTACTGTACACCTGCCAAATTTTCTACAGTTGACAGAATCATAATATTCCTGAGGTTGGAAGGCTTCCCAACCCTACCTCAGGTATCTCTACAAATTGATGAGAATTCCCCTGAGCCTTCTTTTCTAAGTTTGCTTTGTGTTCTTCTATTTGTTCATCTGCCACCACTTTTTTTAAGATTACATTTTCATACATTATAGTGGTATGTGGAGAGCTCAAGAGATATTTGTGGAAACTTTCTTGTGGGATATGTAATGTATATCTAAATTCTGAACTTGCAGGTAACAATATGTTCAGGTTCTTTTAAGCATAGATTGATGAGAAGTGACAACATGAATAAAATGCTGGAATTGTTCTAACAAAAAAAAAATGAAGGAGCTGTCTAGCTGTCAGAGGTTGAGCTTTAATCCTGTAAGGCACTTCAAGAACACTAAATGTGTTTGTTGTGTTTATATGAACAATGCTGAATGAGCCATATGATTGGGTCCCTTTAAATTAACAAATCTTTGGTAGTCCTGCCCATTTCCTATTGAGGTTCCTTAGATCACTCTCAAGTGATTTTTAAAATGGCTGAAATTAAAAAAAGGAAGATCAATGTGTTAGAGAAAGATTTCTTATCAGTTATTTTTGAGATAATAAAATACACTTCAAGCTAGCACTACCTCTTCATCAGAAGCTCATTCTCCCAAACTTAGAACTCATCCATACAGAAAGCAAAACCAATAATAAAATAGGCATTTATTTTTTGGATGCAAAGGATGTGTATCTGACACCATTACCAGAAGCACTAGGACTAGTTTCAAGGTCCTATCTTTAAAAATATTTTCAAATGTTAGAGAGTGAAAAGGAGAAAAGAAACAGCATGGTATATAATGTTAAAATAGCAAAATCTAATGAGTATGGACTCTGTAGTGCCCTAGAGTTGTTTTTCTTGCTTTTGCTTTGGATTCATTGGAACATCATTGGAAGAGACTTTAACCTTCAACTAGAGTACTCAAACATAGTGACTCCTCAGCCTTTTTTTGCAGGTGTTGTAATTAGTTCTGCACAAATGTATGATTTTAGATCTTCCCTTAGAGAATCTGTCAGCAACCAAAATTATAAAACTGCATACGTTAAGCACACTATGAATCTCAAGATATAGCAAAATACATGATGGCTTGTATTAACTTCAGGCAGTGCTTTACTACTCTTTCCTTTTATAAGTTGCTACTACTTCTCCCTTTCATAAGTTGCTAAGATATACATACTTGCTAGCTGTAATAATTTTTTCAATATTCTGCTTTTTTTAAAAAAATATTCACTTCATCAGTTGACCATTTGTCCATAGATGCTTCTACAAGACACGCCGCTGATCAACTGCTCAGAGTTGTTGCTGTCTACAGAAACGCCAGATCAAATACCTGTAAACTGTAACTTGAGTTCTACTCATACTAGATTCACTACCCTGATGAAGAGTAGCTGATTTAGTCATGTGCTACAATGTTGCAGAATCACAGGATCTTAAGGGTTGGAAGGGACCTCAACAGATCATCTAGTTCAACGCCCCTGCTAGAGCAGGACCACCTAGAGTAGGTCACATAGGAACTTCTGCAGGTGGGTTTTGAATGTCCCCAGAGGAGGAGACTTAACCCATCTGAGCAGCCTGTTCCAGTGCTCTGTCACTCTCACAATGAGGAGGTTCTTCTTTTCTTTGAAACCTCTTGTGTTCCAGCTTATACCCATTGCTCTTTGTCCTGTCATTGGACATCAATAAGAAGAGCCTGGCTCCATCCTCCTGACAACCCACCCTTTACGTATTTGTAAACATTAATGAGGTCATCCCTCAGTCTCCTCTTCTCCAAGCTAAAGAGGCCCAGCTCCCTCAGCCTTTCATCCTAAGAAAGATGCTCCACTCTCTTCATCATCTTGGTGGCCCTGCGCTGAACTCTCTCCAGCAGCTTCTTGAACTGAGGGGCCCAAAACTGGACATAATATTCCAGATGTGGTCTCACAATGGCAGAGTAGAGGGGGAGGAAAACCTCTCAGCCTAATGCCCACAGCCCTTCTAATACACCGGAAGATGCCATTGGCCTTCTTAGCCATGAGGGAACATTGATGGTTTATGGTCATCCTGGTGACCACCAGCACTCCCAGATCCCTTTCCTCTACACTACTCTCTAACAACAGTTCATTCTCCAACCTGTAAGGGTACAAGGGGTTATTCTTTCCCAGATGCAAGACTCTACACTTGCCCTGGTTGAATTCCATTAGATTTCTCTCCACCCAACCCTCCAGTCTGTCCAAATCTCGTTGAATGGCAGCACAGCCATCTGGTGTGTCAGCTACTCCCCCCAGTGTCATCAGCAAACTTGCTCACAGTGCCCTCTGTTCCCTCATCAAGGTCATTAATGAATGCACTGAACAATACCTGTCCCAGTACAGACCCCTGAGGGACTCCACTACATACCGACCTGCAAGTAGACCCTGCCCCATTGATCACAACTCTCTGCATTCTTTCCTTCAACTGGTTAACAATCCACCTCACTACCTGATCATCCAGCCCACACTTTCTCAGTTTTGCTGTGAGGATGCTGTGTGAGACAGTGTCATATGCTTTACTGAAATAGAGATAAACCACATCCACTGCACTACAACAATCTATCCACCTGGTCACATCTTCATAAAAGGCTATCAGGTTGGTCAAACATGATTTCCCTTCGGTAAAACCATGTTCAGTGCTCCTGATGACCCTCTTGTCCTTTAAATGGCTGGAGACAGCACCCAGGATAAGTTGTTCCATCACCTTCCCAGGGATGGAAGTGAGGTTAACCTGTCTATAGTTACCCAGCTCCTCCTTCTTACCCTTTTTTAAGACTGGAGTGACATCTGCTCACCTCCAGTTCTCAGGCACCTCTCCTGTTCTCCATGACTTACTGAAGATGGTGGAGAGTGGTTTAGCAATGACTTCCACCAGCTCCCTCACCACCTGCAGATGCATCCCACTGGGGCCTATGGATTTATCTACATCCAGACTGCTGAACTGATCCTTAACCCAGTCCTCATCAACCAAATAAAACTCCTCCTTTAATCTGACTTCCTCTGGAGTCTGGGGCTCCTGAGGACAGTTTTCAGCACTATAGACAGAGGGAAAGAAGGCATTCAGTAACTCTGCCTTCTCTGAATGCTTTGTCACCAGGGCACCTGCCTCATTTAACAGTGGGCCTACATTGCTTCTAGCATTAGTTGTATCTGCAATGTATTTGAAGAAGCCCTTCTCATTGTCCTTGACCTTGCAAGGTAAAACTCCACTGAGGCTTTAGGTTTCCTAGTTGCCTCTCTACATCCTCTGACTACATCCTTATATTCATCCCAAGAGGCCATCCTTTCATTCCATGATCTATAGCCTCTCTTCTTCCACTTGAGTTTGCCCAACAGTTCCCTGTTTGACCATGCAGGTCTCCTGACTCCTGTGCTTGATTTCTTACCTGCTGGGATGCTCTGATCCTGAGCCTGGAAAAAGTGGTCTTTGAATAGAGACCAACTATCTTGGGCCCCTTTCTCCTCCCACAAGATGTCCCCTAGTAATTGCTTGAAAAGGCCAAAGTTGGCCCTGCTAAAATCCAGGGTTATGGTCCTGCTTGATATTCTATTCCTACTACATAAGATCCTGAACTCCACTATCTTGTGGTCACTGCAGCCAAGGCAGCCCTCAACCTTCACCATTTCAACCAGACCCTGTCTGTTTGTGAGTACAAGATACAGTAGTGCTCCTCTGCTAGTTGGCACATCCACCATTTGCAGGAGGAAGTTATTGATGCACTGAAGGAACCCATTGGACTGTTCCTTTGTTAGATTTCTTTTGCAATCTCTGTTTTACTGTGCAATGTGCAAGTTAAAACCAGTGAAACTACACGTCATAGAAGTTACAGCATAGATGCTGGATGGCTGGTGCCTTAAAGCAGGTGTATAATGCTACACTTATGTGTGTTGTATGCTAGACCTGTACTGATTAATTCCTGTGAAAATGTGCTTCATTATTTTTGTATAGCTTTCCTCCTCAGATTCAGAATGTGAGATAATATTTTTATTTTTTTTTAATGGTTTGGAAATTCCACTTAGAGTTTGGTCTTGGGTAACTCAAACCTCAAACCACCTTTAGTTTCCAAATTTTCTGTATTTCATGTTAACTATATTTATGACTTCAAAACCTCTGGACAATTAGGCAGATAGTCACCAAACAAGGCTATGATCCAGAAAATCTACAAGTATGTGCAAAAAAAAGTATTAAATTTTAAAAAAGTGGACTGATAACTTGTCTGTCATTTTCAATTCAACCATAATTCCCAGTTCTCACTTTCATGTCCTTTTGTACAGTACAAATATGGTACTTCTTGCACAAAGTAAAGTAACGCACAGTGGAAGAAAGGAAGATCTCCATGGCTGATGTGCAGCAGCCCACAGCAGCTCTCATTCTCATGTTTTGCATTGATTTTTTTTTAAAGTTTTTGTTGTTGTTTTCTGTGTTATTCATCCCATCCTGCTGCTGGAGTTGTCATGCTGAGACTTTAGGCTTTCCAGTACCTGTATCACTGCTGAATGCCTGTGTATAATTTTTGTACCCAGCTGTGGTGAAAGCATGTGCTATTAAGATACAGAAGGAAGGTGAGGCTTCCTTGCTGGGGCAAACCCTTCAAAAAGCAGAAACATTGTACAAAAAGAAATACCTTTTTTGCAGTCATTAACAACATTTTAGGTGAGTGGAGTGTTTCAAGTGTTTGATTTGGGGGTTTTTATGTCAAATTTATCTTCCTTCAGGAATCTGTTCCAGTATCACAGTGTTAAGTTGAATATAAACATTGAGAGCTTTTTACTCCACACACTTTTGGGAGTGAGTTCTTGTTTCCCAAATTCTATCTGTGTTCAGTGCAACACTAAGTTCACTTTTCACAAAAAAAAATATAACAAGGAAATATGAAGGATTTTTTGATAGGTGTATATTTGTTGAGTGACTGAATAGCAAGGTAAAAGGAAGGTAAATCCATTATGCAAATTTCAGAATTAATGCACTGTTCTAACAGTATGGAAGGAAGTATTTATGAAACACTATGTATTTGAGATTTAGCCCATAACACAGCCTAGTTCTAGTGATCTCTGACAGAAAGATAAAGAAAGGAAACTTAAGTGACCCTGAGCTGGAACAGATATAGAAGAAAATCTCTTACGCTGTGATGTGAAGAATTCCTACAAATATATTCTCTGTCCACAGAGAAGAGTAATACACTTTGTTAGCAGATGCCAAAAAGGAGTTTCTTACTTGACTATGGTTTAGTCATCTTATCTTTCAGACAGTATCATTCATCAAGCATGCTAATTATGTATTCAACTTGTGATCTATTCTAACATTAATATTCTTTACCCTAAAACTTCAGCCTAACCAGTTTTTCCCCATTTGTACTTGTGTGAGTAATGATTTCTGTCCCTCTTATGAGATCTTATGAAGGCCACAAGAATGATCAGGGGACTGGAACATCTTCCTTATGATGAAAGCCTGCAGGAACTGGGGCTGTTTAGTCTGGAGAAGAGGAGACTGAGGGGGGATCTCATTAATATTTACAAATATCTAAATGGTGGATGTCAGGAGGTTGGGGCATCCCTTTTTTCTGTTGTATCTAGTGACAGGACAAGGGGTAATGGAATGAAGCTGGAACACAAAAAGTTACACTTAAACATCAGAAAAAACAGTTTTACTGTTCAGATGAGGGAGCCCTGGCACAGGCTGCCCAGGGAGGGTGTGGAGTCTCCTTCCCTGGAGGTGTTCAAGACCTGCCTAGACATGTTCCTATGTAACCTGATCTAGGTGGACCTGCTTCGCCAGGGGGTTAGACTGGATGATCTCTAAAGGTGCCTTCCAATACCTACCATTCTATGATGTTCTTCACAGGACTTTTCACCACCATGTCATTTTAATTTTGAATGTAACCTTTATCTCTGATGTGCTTTCCATCTCTTAGTGCTTGATGTGATTTACCAGTTTAATAAGTATGTACTGCACTCTATCATCTGGTTGTTAATGCAACTAACAAATGTGAGACAGAACACATCCCAGCAAAGCCTGCTAATACCCATTTCTCAGCTGGAGAAATCATTGACAGGCACTGTTTGGTCACCATTTTCTCATAACTTTAGCGCTAATCTCATAGAAGTTTCATTCAGAGTATTTTTCCCCAAAATTACCTGTGAGAAATAATGGAAAATGGTGTCAGATGACTTTAACGTAAAGAGTTAGTGTCTACTTTTCCTCTCTCTGTCTAATGCCCTTTACACTATCAGAAGAGGAGTCGAGGTTTTTTATGTGTTTACTATTGAGACTTTCATGCTGGATACTATTCAGCTTCTTGATACTTTTAAAATACTAAGTTCAACGATTTGGTATTTTTCTCCAAATTGAAATTGAGGAATTACAGACAACATATTTTAGTTTTAATTTTTTTCCTCTCTCCTAGCTTTTATAGGCCTTTTGGTAGTCTTCTGGTACATTCTGTCCTCTTTGAATCCTCAAATAAAACTAATAACTTGGGTGTGCGGTTTTTCTTTGTTTTTAACTGTTCCAGAGCTACCTTGTCATCAGACAATAGTCTTGTAGCATTTCTAGAATAAGAGTGTTTTATATAGGTTGATTTTTCATGACTCCAAATATTTTTCCCCCTACTATTATTGATGGACACAATAGTGAAAAAATTGAAATGAAACTACAGATATTTATTTCCTTGTAATTGTTAAAGGAACTAGCAGTAGCAATAAATAGAGTTAATTGAATATAGGCAAATTTGTTTATTGGAAAAGCTCAGCCTCTGACAGTTCCTTCATAGTTGTTCACCAAGTGAAGGAGAATTCTGTTGTGCTCTTGTTAACAAGGTGTCCTCAAACCAGGACACAGACACTAGACTGATGTAGTATTATGAACATTATCAATTATATTTTTTCTGTATAAATATTCTCTCCATACAGACTGAGGCTGATTAAATCTTTTTTTGTGCCTCCTATGTGATGGCAATGCAAATTACTATGGAGAACTCTCTGCAGGTCTTTTTATTTCCTTTCAGTCTTGCCTCGGTTGTTGGTGTAGGTAGATGCTGAAGATTCTCCAGGACAAAGTGGTGGCTTGGCTCAGCTCAGCAGTCTGTTCTTAGCACTGAGGGCTTGGAGTAAGTGATACAAATGTTACAAATAGAGTAGCATCAGTATGTAAACTGATCTGAGCACCTATTTTTGCTGTGCTTGGACTGGCTTTCTTAGCTGAAAAAGATTCCTTGCTTCAGACAAGGACTTTTTTCACAAAGCCTTGTCTAATCAGTGCTCTGGGGATGAGATCTGCTGTTGCCAAAGTCCTCATTAAAATATTTAACTATAGAAAGGACACTTGAAATTTGGGTTTCAAAGCTTGTTAGGTTATTCCTTTCTTTCCTGTTGTTAATTTTTCCATATGAATTAGGTCAATTATTAAAGCAAATGAGCAGTGTTTATTGAACTGGGGAGATTAATTCAGTGCCTAGTATCATAATTCCTAGCTTTCTTTCTGGTTCCTTCTCTTTTTCAATGCTGTTTTTAGTATTTTCTGCAAAAGAAAGTACAGGTTTATGCTTAGTATTTAATTTTTTCCTGGCCAAGCAAGTTTGCAAGAAGGAGTTCAGTTTCCTGTAAGGTAAAGGTGAGATACTAAGGTGAGTCCAAAACTGCATGATTGGTCCAATTTATTACGTAAGCTACAAATTGCGTGAATACAGGAACATTACATTGTGTAAGGCCCTGGAAAGTACGGGCTGCAACAATGTGTAAGGCCATGGAGAAGTATGGGCTGCAACATCTAACATCTGAGTGTTCCTTACTTCAAGTATTAGCTGAATTTAAGAATGTAATGCTGAAACGGGTGCACTACACTGCTTCGTATACTTAATGACAGGTTGAATGTTGTCTATGCTGTTGAAAGCCTCCTTTGAAGACTTTGCTTCTGTCTAAAAAAAAAAATACATATGTGAATGCAGTAGACCATTAGATTTCTAAAACTTTCATTTTAATGAGGGAGAAAAAAAAAGAAAAGGAATACATTAAAATCTGTCCTGTTAGAAGTTTGATCCAAAACTATGTGTTTGTGTAATTCCTTCCAATAAAATGACAACCACTGAAATTGCCATTACGTATCCTAAATATCCACTTTCTTCTATTAGATGTAATATTTGTGATCAATTTCTTAATAGCACAAAATAACAAACTCCAGTAGTAACATAAACGTTGTTATGAATAGACTTTTCATTTCCTTGTTGGCAAGTGGCCTATGCAAGATTGTGTATGCAAACAATAACTATTTTGTGTAAAGGTGTGTGAACATAACTTTTCTTTCTTTTCATATCTTAAAACTATTTACTCTGCGAAGGTTAATAAAGGATCAAGATACTGCAAGAAATCTGATGTGTATGCTGATTTGATTGTAATGTATTATAAAGTATAGAAAGTTACTGCCAGACACCTGCTTGTATTTTAATATAAGCAACTGTATTTTGCTATGTAACTTCCTCTTGCAACTTTGGTTGTGGACTGTCCACGTTATTATTTGCATTTGTGTGTTCTTGGCTTTTCTTTCTATGTCTTAATAAATGTGAAAATTTCTCAGTGAGCTGCTCTCATTAGAACTATGATAGTACTGCTCATTGCCCATTGATAAATCCTTCTCTGCAAATTGAAATGAAGGAAACTAGGAAATTATGGTTAATTATAATCACTTTACAATTAAGAATAGGGCTGAAAAAGAAGCTTCTTTTTCTGATGTAGGACCAGCTAACTACCCCTTAGAGGCACCAAGTTATTAACATGCTAATGATTTTTTTTTTTATTAATCTGACCAAGTTGTAGCCAGCACAAAAAATGCCAGCAGCTGACATTCAAAAGAGTTTTTGAATTACTAAGTGGAAAATTAAAGAGAAATTGTGGTTTTACAGTGGAGTGGATCTTTGATTAAATGTTACATGCAATCACCAGTTTTCCCCAAAAGGTATGGGATGTAACACACTTCAGAAGGTATTTGTGCTAGTACGAACTATCTTCCTTATATAAATGTGTTTTATGGAAACATAGCTGATACTGTACTCTCTGGGTCACTATTCCCACTTAAATATAATTTCTATTTTTTTAAAAAAGAGGAAGAACAGTAAATGCATTCTATTTTCTAAATATATTCTACGCTCTTTTTTTGATTTGGAAAGAATTTCTAAAGCAAATAAAAACTCTGTAGATGGGAACCCATAGAAAGTAAAGGTAAATGTATGCTTGATCTTATCTTCTGAGTTTCAATTTAAGAAGAGGGTTAGTGTTCACTAATTCTGGGGTTTTCCACAGGGATTTGGAGGCTTTCACATATATCCAGTAAAGTTTGATTAACGAATTCTAAGTGAAGAATGAATGAAACTTTTGGTGAGTGAACCATTAGAAAAGCACCTTTGTGCCTCAGTACTCCTCTCTGTCTTGTATTTCAACTGTAAAAAAACAGGAGTTAAGAAGCTGGTGTGTCAAATTATTTACTGGTGGTATAAATACAGAAGTGTCTCTTATCACGCTTCCCCAGCAGATTTGGATATTGTGCTTGTGCTGGGAAACCTGCATGTCATACTCTTCTGTCATGTAATCATATTTGAAAAAGTCTCTGTAGAAGCAGGTAGAGTTGCTGTTTGTGCAAAAGATGATGCTAAGCACAACTTTGTTATTAATTTATGTAGAGTTTAGACAATACACACTGGAAATACTGCATACAAATAAAATTAAGATGAGTCTAATTCAAATTCCTCATGAGAGACAATAAAAAAATATTATAAATGTATTTATAAAAAATAAGTTTATTTTTGTTGAAGGCCTAGAGTAATTTGAAATCGAGGAACTCCTGCTTGTGATGATGTTACTAGCAGAGAAGGATTGTTTGCTCTGTGTATGCGTTCGGGTGTGTGTTGGTCTTTAGCAGATCATATTGACAATGTTGTGAGCAGAGTTTAGTGCATGATGGAAATGACTGAGAGGAGGTCAGAGAATAATTCATCTGCCAACCCATTTGCTCTTAGCTACCCCCCTGGCGCAATGTGGGGCATGACGCGTAAGGAGTGAAATGCATGGGCACTGCCAGTTGTGAATCCTTTAGTGCAGCTAGTCACCTCATTGTTCCAGCAGCAGTTTTTTTTATTAGTCCCTGCATGCATTGGTCTTAGTTTTCAAATGTTAGTAATACTTTCCTCTTTATAGGGCTGTCTGAACCTGTGAAATCTTGATCTTAACTCCAGTCCCTTAAGTGCCACTTAAGGCCACTTGGGTTTTCTATATTTTCTGTACTTGCACAAGAAGAGTACGGTTATCCCTCAGTTGGGTTGAGGCATACTATAAAAATTCAGATGTGGTGGTTTAGCCCTGGCTGGGTGTCAGATGCCCAACAAATCATTCTGTCACTCCCTCTCCTAAACTAGACAGGAGAGAGAAATTTAACAAGAGGTTTGTGAGTTGAGATAAGGACAGGGAGATTGCTTAGCAATTAGTGTCACGGGCAAAACAGACTCAACTTGGGGAGAAATGGTTTGATTTATTAATGAACAATTAGAACAGTGTAGGGAGATGAGAAATAAAACAGAATCTTAAAACACCGCCCCCCACTCCACTTTCTCCAGGACCCTCATTCCTATCTCCCAGTGGTATGGGGGATTGGGTTACAGTCAGTTAATTACAGATGGACTTTGCCACTGCTTCATCTCAAGAGGAGGCCTCCTCACACTTTCCACTGCCATAGCGTGGTGTCCCTCTCACAGGATACAGTCCTCCATGAACTCTTCCAACATGAGTCCTTCCCATGGGCTCCAGTTCTTCAGGAACTGCTCCAGTGTGAGGCCTTCCCATGGGGACAGCTCTTCACACCCTGCCCGAATGTGGGTCATCCATGGGGAAAATAGTCCTTCAGGTAATAACTGCTCCAGTGTGAATCTCTTACAGGATCACAAGTCCTGACAGCAGACCTGCTCTCTGGTGTGGACTCCTCTCTCCCCACAGGCTCTCAGGTCCTGCCAGGAACTTGCTCCAGTGTGGGCTTTCCACAGAGTCACAGCCTTCTGCAGGCATCCACCTGCTTGCTCCACTGTGGGGTCTTCCATGGGCTGTGAATAGTTCTCTGCTCCCCTGTGGTCCTTCATGGACTGCAGGGGGACAGCTGCCTCACCATGGTCTTCACGATGGATCACAGGGGAATTACAGAACTTAAGGGTTAGAAGGGACCTTGAAAGATCATGTAGTCCAAGCCCCTGCCAGAGCAGGCCACCTACAGTAGGTCACACAGGAACCTGTCCAAGTGGGTTTTGAATGTACCCAGAGAAGGAGACTCAACCACCCATCTCTTTCTTCCAGGGCCTAAGCACCTTCTCTCTCTCCTTTTCCACCGGCCTTGGTTTCTGTAGAGATGTTTTCACATTCTCACTGCCTTTGCTGATACAGTTTAGCAACTGCAGAGCAACTTCTTCCCCTTCTCAAATACATTATTCACAGAGGCATTACCTCAATCACTAATTGGCTCAGATTTGGTCAGCTGTGTGTCCATGTTAGAATTGACTGGCATTGGCCCTGTCAGCTACAGTGGAAGCTTCTGGCAGATCTTTGTTTAAAGAAGCCATTGCTGTACCCACCCACCCCACTCCACTACCAAAATCTGGCCCAGGCAAAACCACTACATAAGAGTAGGGTCAAATACATTCAAAACATGATATGGCTTTTTTCCTGAATTTAACAAGTGAAACAAAATCCAGGGAAGCAATGTAGAAGAAAAATAATAGATGAGTTTTCTAATAGTGTTCTAATTTTGGTCCAGACATCTCATGGAAAAATATGTTCTATCAAGTATCTATACTCTCTCTGTTACTCATCTACAACAAACTTCTCAGTTGTTGGATGATCTTCAAATGTCTGAAAAGATAAATCTACCTGCAGACTACAAAAGTCTATCCCACACTGTTTTACGGACAGCCCTCAGCTGTCCTGGAGAATGTTACAAGTTCAAAGAACTACCTAAAAATTACGTAATTAATCAATTAAATTAAAGAACAAAGTATTCTTCCAATAAGGCAAAAGAACATGCTTAGTACGTGGTACAGTACCAACAAATGAATCTGAAATATCTCTAACAGATTTAGAAGACACACTGTACTGTTTTCTGGTGAATACATTTGTCTAAATTCAATAATTTCCCATTTATAACTCAGAATTTTATGCCACAGTTTGGGCAAATACAGTGTAATTCTTTTGAAGTCCATGTGATTACTGAGAAATATTTGCATGTTTCCCTTATATAAAGGTGCTTTTATGATTAAATATTCTTTTAGCATGTAGTTTTTAATTTTTAAGAAATTTGAGAAAACCTCATATAAATTAGACTTAATTAACAGAGCATACTAATTACAGGTTTTTTGTTTTGTTTTTAGGCTCAGTTTAGGCATAATTTTGAAAATCTTATCCCTTAAAATGATAAAAATACAAGAAATATAAGCATCCTGTCAAAGCTTTATTAATGGACAAAAAAAATTCACTTCAGCAGAAACAGACACTCTACCGAATAATAGCAGTCATAGTAGTTATTCATCAGTTTCTTATGGAACACTGAAACTGAGGAGTAAGCAATCTTTTCAGACAGAGGAGTTTCCTCCTGTGGTGTACTTTTCAGTTTCTAAAATATTATATCCAAAATTCAAACGTTAACCCTTATGTAAACATATGCTTCTTGTGTGTGAGGCATTCCTAGGATATGTTATGCGTGAGATTACAACAATCACAAATTTTCAGGGATATTTGTGGTATTTTTTCCTACTGAAATCCCAAGCAGAAAAAAATTGAATTATCTTCTGATACATTTTCCCTTTAAACAGCAAACAAAAGGATGAGTTCCTGTGTGACCTACTCTTAGGTGGCCTTAGGTTGGACTAGATGATCTTTCGAGGTCCCTTCCAGCCCTTGAAATTCTATGATTCTGTAACAGGAGGCTATGAAATATACTCCTTGACTTCTCTTTGTGCTAGACGTAGTATCGTGCTAACAATAAATACTATGACCTTCAAACAATAACAGTTGTCAGTTTTCCTGAAAAGCACAATAATCTCTGAAAAATAAAGTTGGATAGAAAAGGAAGAGAAACAGAACAGAGGGGGGTTGGAAGGAAAGGAGAGAAATTGTTCATTAACATTAGAAATTGCACTGAGTTAGGAGCCTGGAAAGCATGAATTCAAGTTTCACCTCCTACTGCACTTGGCAATTGCATGATTGACTGAAGTGTTTTCATCTGGATGCAGACGGGAATTGTACAAGATTTACTGATACGGTAAAAGGCTTTCAACAAGGTGACTGCTGGCAACACTGAGTGTCTTTCTGTAAGATATTTTCCTCCAGCTTCTACAGGTAATGAAGAAAATGTAGTAGTGCATGTATCTATTCTTCCAACTTCACTGATATTTCTAGTGTTAAAATATTATAGTACTTCATAATGGTATCTGGGTCATATATTCTAATAATGAAGTAAAATAAGGACACTTTGCTATATTTGTAAGTTGAGATGGGTTTTGTATCTTTGTAGGCATTCTCTCCATCCCCATTTTCCTTTTTTAGATGATGCACATTTTCTTCAGTATGCCTTGCAAAAATAATACCTTTTGCGTTGGAAATGAGATCTTCAGGCCCCACAATAATGCAATTCTAGACGGCATGTTCTTTTTCTGCTTCTAAATTGTGCCCTTCGTGCTGACACAAGATTATGAAAGTTATGAATATTTCTTAAGACTGTTCCTCTTTAAAGGAAGTACTTGTTCTGTGTGATGAAGAGTTTCTGTGATGAAAAGTTCTGTGTAATGAATTCATTTGGAAAAGGGGGATTGTATCTCACAGTATGGAATGATTTGGGCTGTTGGAGTAATTGAGAGTGTGATGGGACATGCAGCCTAATGTAAATGGTCAGGTCCAGATACAGCCATTTGATTTTATTAACTGGGAGGAGAAATGAAATATAAGTGCTCCAGGAATAAAGCAATCTTTGCATTATTATTGTGTATGTATGTGTACATATATTTGTGTGTATATATCTTTTTGGAGCTTATTTGTGCAGCTAGCAACATTGAGTTGGAGCAAACAGATCAGCTTAGTTGAAATGATGTGAAAGTAGAGAAAGGAACAAATGTGAAAATGAGTGCAGAAATAAACGTGAGAAACTGGTGAGCTTTGGTGCATCACGTAGCCAAGGATGTTACATTTGTTAAAAGAGTGGAGTGCATGTTCTGGCAAAATTTGATCCAGAATTGCTCATAAAGAAGAAAACAAAATCAAACTGAATGGCTGCAGCCCACAGGACTGTCAAGAAAATATGAGTTTTGACTTCATGAGTTTCCTAAAGGTCAGCATTATTGTGCTCTCCTTCCTGTTTGTTCCTTGTCATTAACCTGAATTGTAGGTCTGAGATCTGAATGTCTCACTATTTATAGTTATTGTTATTAAAATAAACATCAAACTTTACCAAGGTAACATGTACAATAGCAAAGTGGGTTTCCTGTAGTCATGTTTATAACATATTTAATATTCACACACAGTCTTTTTTTTCTTTGCCATTACTGATTAATCATTAGTAGGATGGGCTCTTGTTCCATATGATGAAAACAGAAAGTCCTTGTGTTCATGCTTAGAAGTGTGGCTGGTTATGGAGGTAGGTAATGTTATCAAATATCACATGACAGCCTCTGGGGTTGTGTGCTTCTTTCCTTACTCCTGCAAATTGATGGGCCTGAAAGCTCAGATCTGAAGAATTAACTCTGTAAAGTCAGTGTGAGAGAAAAGGTCAGGGATGGGATACCTTGTCAAGATTGCCATTTTGGGGTTTTTTGGGGGGGTAGGGAGGTGGAGGTGTGTTTCTGCTGGTGAGAGACTCCTGCAGGCAGAAATAGAAGGTCTTGGGTCATTATTTCCAAGTTCTGATTCCTTTGTTAAGAGAACACTCTCTCAAGAGAAGAAAATCTTGTGCTGTATTCACAGGTGTGATAAAATATCGTACCATTGTGCATCTTGCTCATATCTAGGCTGTTAGCTGCTTTCTTTCATTTCATAGTTTGCCACTGTGGCACTTGTGCTTCTGGTAGGTTTGCTCTCAGAGAAAATCCATCCACCTTTTGATATCTTTTCTGATGATTGAAACGGTGACAACTGGAAGAATGATAGCTGCTTCATCTCCTGCCTTAAACCTATAACAGTGTTGAACACCTCTTGGTAGGTGATTGTGATACTGGCTGCACTAATTAGTTGCACTTCAAATACTTTCTTATACAGATCAAAGTATAAACTGTAGTGACTTAGTGTTGCTTGGGCTGGAGAATTGAGAAGCTTTTGCTCTTCATTCTCATTAAAATTTAAGTTTGTGCAAGGAAAGTTGAAAAAGCATGGTCACCTTGTTTGTGTGAGAAATATTGATTTTGGCTAAGTTCTTTGAGAGAAAATTTCCAGTTGTTTTAACCCCAAATGATATACTCATATGATCCTATTGAGATCTCTTTCAAAAGCATCAGAAATGTGTATCTGTATATATATGCACACATATTATTTATGAATACATAAGTTATATGGAATAAATGGGACTTTCCTGTCCTCCTTGAAGTTATTTATCCCACACAAAGATTGAAGCTAGTTGGCAGGACAGAAAAAAGTGTGCTTTATGGAAGATGAAGTTTCAAAAAAAGTCCTAGTAGTCTCCCAAGCAGTTGGTAACCATTTAGAACAATTACCTTCCTAAAACCATGTGGTTAGCCATTTGTGTGTCACAGATCTTTGAATCCTTCAATAGTGCAAAAATCATGTCTGTTATAAGATAGTAAAGATATAAATCATAGTGTACTAAGAATGGGAAAAAACAACTCATCTGACTGCTTGCTTCTGGTTAAAGACTTTGCAGCTCTACGGAACAAATAATCTTTTTCTTAAAGAAATTTAGAGCATTGCAAAAAAAAAATATATAACAAGAAGTATCCAATGTAAAAGATCTCTGGCTTGGTTTGTGTGTGAACTCTCCTTTGCAATAGAAGTTTCAGAATTTGCTGAAACAGCAGGAGAGCAGTAATGTGGAATGAGGCTCAGTCAATGAGAAGCAATAAGTGTAGAGATCAATAATCAAGTGATTTGTGAAAAGCGGTTGATGACAGCATGTGTTGGTTCCAGATGTGTTTGTACTGTAGAAGCAAGGCACACTGAAGTGGATAACAGTGCTGTACTGCAAGGTAAGCCATTCCCATCTGCTTCCTGACAGTGAGTGTTGATGGCAAATGACATTATTTTGCTGGATTTAAATAACGCTAAGTAAAAGAATGATGATTTGATCCAAACTACAGAAGTGAGAGGTAGAATAGAATAGTCTCTTGTGTGCAGTGGCTTAGGGGAAGGTCACTTGTTCAGTTGTTTAGTTTTAGGCTGTGCTTTTGATGACTTTGTTTATGTGCAGTGTTTATTCTTCAAATGCCTCTGTGACAAACAAAATGAAAATGTGACAAATTTCAAACAATTTGCCATCAAAATGAAACAAAAGTAAATGAATGTCTATTGAGAGATGTATTTTTTTCTCTCAGCTGCCCATAGTTCAAGATTTATTTTTTTCTCTTGAAGAAAATTTTCAGGGAAGAAACAAACATGACAATAACAAGGTTTACAATAGAAGTAGTAATTTGACGTAGTTTGCATTTTTATCACAGGTCTTTTCAGGAAACAAAATCAGCTGATTGGTCAGATAACCATTAATAGTGAGTGTATTGCAGCCTTACAAGTCATACAGTCAACAGTGAAGTTTTAACTATTACAATCTTTGCACTTTTTCATCGTTAAAATATTTCCCCTTTCTGATTAGAAAATTGGAACTTGTTATATAAGAAGTTCTAACTCATGCAGGTAATACTATTAAAATTCCCTGAGACTGCTAGTGTGGTAGCCTGGGTCTAAATTAATAAAGGAGTCTCATTTCTATTCTTCTACAGTGGAGGTATATCAAACACTGAAAGTGCTTTAAGTGTTCTGTAACCCAAGCTGTAAAAGGTACCATAAATTTAAAAAGTGACAGTTTCTATAATGCGTATCAAGAACAGCAGAAATTATGGTGACTGCTGAGATGCTGAAATCACTGTATAAATTTCTAGGTGGAAGGAAAATGGGGATCTGCTTCTGCTTTTCTTGTGCTGTTCTAAAGCCAATATAATGCCACTGACTTCAGTGGCTGTCATCCTGACTTGCATTTGTATAGGAGAATGTTTATCTTGCCATTTGAGGAAAATGGATTCAGAGAGATGGCCATTTTTTTTAGTAAAAGTAGCACCATTTCATAAAGGTCTGTCACTAGCTAAAGGTCACTGCTACCCTTGTATTTAACACACCTTTAACTTCCTGAAAAAGTTCATTTAGATTGAATTCTTGTATGTGTCCAGTGAGGTGCAATGTTTTAGATGATAAGATTAGTCAGAGGTGGTAATTCTGAGATTAAAAGCCTTGAAATACTGGGCCATTTAATATTTTTGTGAAGTCTTCTAACTTCATGTTTCAAAATAATTTAATTCTGAAAATGTCATACATATTTTATTCAGTAGTCTTAAATGACTTTCAATGCTAACTAATATTTTAATGCAAAGTTGAGGTGTTATTCTGAAAAATTAACTAGTTGGGGAAGTCCCAGGGGTTTTTTAAACTTGTCATATATTTAATAGAGTTTATAAGCTTCTTTATCTGAATCAGCGTGACTGAAGGAAGAAGTTTCATAGATCTTACAAAGCTTTAAATTCTACCATGCATGACTTCTCCGAGGTTTTCAACAGCTTCAGCCTGCCCCAACAGGCTGAGAGATTGCAGATGGCCAGCAGAGCTGCAAATATTTTACAGACTCAGCAGCAGTAGTTTTTGCAGATCACAGTGGCTGAGCAAAGCATTCAAGCTTCCTAAGAGCAGCAGTTCTGAGTTTTTGCTCTTAGCATTTTCTGCAAAGTGCAGTAGAAGTAGTGCTGTGAAGGTCTCCCAGAGAAGACTGTAAAGCATCAGCTGTTCTGCTTTCTCTCTGTGTGTGACATTATTCCCATACTTTCCGTCATTCTTTTTCAGAAAAGCATTTTTTGCTTTAAGGTCAATCCAATCAGATGTTTCAGAAGTAAGCACTGATGCTTTTTAATTATTAGCAATCCATGCTGTATAAAGTCTTACAAGCATATCATATGGGAGTGGTACCCTGAAGGCAGTGGTCCAAGACAACTTCGCACAGAAAAGATATATATATATATATATATATATGTATATAAAATTCTGCTAAAGTGAAAAACCTTTTCTGTTTTAGAAGCCTATTTTGTATTTTAGCAATACTGAGGCACTGTTGTCAATTAATATGTCCAGCAAGCTCCTGGGACCTTCTGGTAATTTTCTAGATTTTGGACGATATTGCTGGAATATCTTGTAAAATCATCAAATATAGTGATTTTTACAAGCAAAGAATCAGTCCCCATGCCAGATGGAAGGTATGGGCTTGAAGTCTCCACTTTGTCCATGTTCTCTTGTTTTTCCCTATTTTAATTGTTGAGCTGTTTATATCCAAATTGTAAATAGGTAACGTATTTCAGAGATCTTGGATCAATAAAAACTTGCAGAAGTAGTTTTAGCCCCTACCCTTATACTTACCATAAAAGCTCTTTTCATGTGTGTAACTTATGAGAAATGTAAGAAAATTCTCCCAAATGTTCCCTACTCTCATTTTCCACATGATTCAACAGAGGAGTGAATTATGCTCATGAGAAAGTAAAGCAAGGAAAAAGTTACTGCAATAAATATCTTATTGCCCAATAGATCCTGATATTCTATGGTACATTTTCCTGGATGTACACTTGGATATACACTCACCTTATGGGTTTATAGCAATCATACCTTGAAAATATATTTGCATTCACTAATAGTGAATCATTTTAATTTGTCCTACATAAAAAATAAATCATCTCATTGCTCTTTTCAATAATTAGATTCCCTTTGCACGTTTTTAATTTTGATGCATAAGCATTTCTATAAATGCATTACATCTGGATACTGTGATAAGAAGATTATTAGAAATGTGACATAGACACAGACTTTGTGTTAAAATAATTTCCCAGCTGCAAAAGTGAAGTCCTGTGTCAGCGTAGTGTGACTGTAACAAAAGACTACAACAACTGCTGTAGGACACTCAGCCACCCTGGGGAAACCTGAAAAGGTCCAGATCTCCCAATTTGTCTTTCAGATTTTTAGTGATACATGTCAAGGATAGCCTGATTTGCTAGAGATTTATCTCTAGATCCCTAATACTGATGAAAAGATTGAGGTAAATGTGTAGCTGACGTGAAAGAACTATTAGCCTCAGATACAATGATAAAAACATTGGTTGTCAAGACGTGACAGAGAACATGCCTTTTCAGTTGTATACAATATGTTTTTTCTTAATGACTAAAACTGCATGGTCTACCCCAAGAAACACATGCTGTAAACTATCAAAAATTATGTTGCAGTAATTTATGAATGCAGTAATAAATGCATACTCTTTGTTAAAGAGAATGCAATCCAAAGATGCGAAAATAAAATAAATGACAATAACTTTCCCATGCACTTGCAAAAACATCTGCTAACCTTTCCAAAACTAACAGTTTCACCTTGGTGTGTTTGCGTTGCTTGGAAAGTGATCTGCTCTCCATTAAATTAAATATTAAATGGCCCAGGGGGTGTAATGAAGCCATGAAATAACAGAATAAAAATTCTTACACCTGTAAATGCTGCCAGCGATACCGAAATGTTTCATGATGAGAAGATAATCTGAAAAAAATAATTACTTTGGTGAAAGTATAATTTATGGAATTCAAATATATGCCCGATTTCCTCAAGCTCTGCTTTAACATAGACCTTTGTAAAAGTGCATTGATGGCGACAAAATGTACAGTATTTCATTTGATCTGGAAATATCTTCCTAAAGGGAACTAATTAAGGCACTAATTTTATTTTTATGCTTTATGTTTCTTTTGTTTTAAAGATCTTTTCTTTCAAAAATATCTGCACAGCAACTCCCTAAACCAGAACTAGAACAAAAAAGAGACAGGAGATTGACTTGCAACATTTGGCTCTTTTTATATGTGGTAAACATTGCTATTTCCTGGGGCCTGAAAGGATTTGAGAATTTAAATCATAAAACTCTGACAATCTTGAGAAATTATCTTGCAAGATACAGAAAAAGTAATAATTTCTGAAATTGCTTATATGACCAAAAAGTATAAACTGCAAAACTCTGACATTCCTCCTGAATTGAAAAGAAAAAAATATTCTGAATTTTAGTAATTTCTTGCTCGTGACCTTTAAGTTCCTCTCCCCCACTGACTACACTTATTGCCAGTTTATTTTATGTCATTCAGTGTCTGACAGCTGCATTTTATATGTGTAACAAAGGTTGTAGGGGATGAAATTATCTGTCTCAAAAATCATCATTCTTTGTTCTGCAGTGTTTTTTCAGGGGGGCAGTGGAGCTTTTCAAGCAGAATTCCCACACTCATTCATGTAACTTGCCTTTTTTTTTTTTGTTTGTTTCATTTTGTCCAAGTATTTAGACTGGCATATTACTGAAATACTTTACCACAAAAGAAGAAAGCAATCAACTTGTGTTTCTAAAGAGAGAACCTATCACCAATGTAGAAACAAATACTAAATGAAATTTAAAAGTTACCTACTTGGATGCAATGGTAGCTAGTGGTTGTATTGGAGTGTTAACAAGTGTCTGCAAAAATTAGTTACTCATTTTGCCTCTGTTCACATGCTGAGGTGCTGGAGCATGTCCAGAGAAGTGCAACAAAACTGGTGATGGGTCTGGAGCATGAGTCTTATGAGGAGTAGCCAAGGGAACTGGGGTTGTTTGGTCTGGTGAAAAGGTGGCTGAGGGGAGACCTTATCTCACTCTACAACTATCTTACAGCAAGATGAGTGTCAGTCTTTTCACAAGTAGCAATCATTGGACAAAAGGAAATGGCCTCAAAGTGTGCCAGGAGATATTTAGACTGGCTATTGGGAAAAACTTCTTCACTAAAAGGGTTGTCAAGTATTTGAACAGGCTGCCCTGGGATGTGCTGGAGTCAAGATCCCTGGAGGTGTTTAAAAGACATGCAGATATGGTGCTTAGGGATATGATTTAGTGGTGAACTTGGCAGTGTTAATGGTTGGACTTGATCTTGAAGTTCTTTTCCCACCGTATGAATCTACGATTTTATGCTTCCAATTCCTACAAAATTTCAGTAGTTCTGTATAAAAAGATCTGTTATCATCTTTTTCCTTTCACACATCCTGTTTTCTTTACACCTATCTCTGGACCCTGCTTAATGGTCTAATTTATATGTCACTCAGAATTAATAACTTGAAAAATCTGTAATTTTTTCTTGACCTTTGAAACCTGTACTGACTGCTTACATTCTCGGAAATGATACTAAACCCAAAGTTCTCCCTAGTAGAAACAGTGTGAACTGTGATTTGAAATCCCAGTTCAAGTCACAGTTTTCAAATGTGGAACTCAAGACTATGGGAAAATATACTTTAGGATGCATGGCAACAACAAATGCTCTTGGTAGACAAAGTCTTCATAACTTTGCTAGCTATGCCTTTTGCCCTTTTAACTACTGCCGTTTGTACAAGTTTTGCACTATAATACACGTCTGCTGGAGGGGGAGATGAGGCATTGCAAACAGCTTGCTTTACCTGCATGGACAGAGCGTCCCTTGGGATCTGGGTTCCAGACACATAGCTAGACCTATGTCTTTATTTTTTAGCCCTATTTAAGGCAGAATATTTTGTCTTCACAGGGACCATCTCTGAAAATGGATTGAATAGAAAGCAAATGAGGGAGTTTTCATGGCTTGGCTCTGGCTGTAAGTGGCCAAAATAGTGCTGCTCAGATTTTTAGAAGCTGATGTTTGCAAATTAATTACTTGGCCTTTAAATAGTACAAACCACCCAAAGTGCTCCATTATGTTAGCACAGGCTTGAGAAATAGATACATATTACTAGCTAATTGAATAACATATGGTGTTGATTAGTGCTTAGCTCTTTTTATAGAACTCAATTAAAAAAGTGTCTGCAGTATATTTTGAGACTATGAGATGTCTGTTGGTTTCTTCTGGCATAAAGGAACTGCTGAACCTAGAAATTATGAACTTTTTTGGTTTAGATCATGTATAAGTTCCTTTAGGAATTCGGGGTGTGCATGGCTGTGAGGGGAGACCGGAGTCTGTTCATTTGCCACTGTCTTGTAAGGCAGCCTTTCCTGAAAGATGTAAGTGCTCTCCCAGCAAAACCAGCCTTTTATTTTCTTTGCTATTGCTCAAGGTATACGAATATAGAGTGAGCCTAATTCAAATGGATAAAAATGTACTCTACAGGGTTCAGTTGGCACAGATGCATTTCCTGGTAGGAGTCCCAGGACATAGATGTTAAATTATAAAGGCTTCCAACCTCAAATAACCTTGGTCACATTTCCCCTGCCGCTGCCCCCAGAAATAAACATGTAGGAAAACCTGCCTTTATTTTTCTCCTTGATGTACTTTTTGCTCAAGAGATTCTTTTCCTCTTAAACATCACAAAAATCATCTGAGATGATGATTATGATTTTCTTGTTATTCACGTGGATGACTGAAGTGATCTTACAGCTAGCAGCAGTGATCAGACTGGGAGGAGATGGAAGGACGTGGAGAAACAATAAACCGGAAAATAAGGTGTTTTTTACATTGATTTTTTTTTTTTTCCCCCTCCTAAGCTACCTCTTCTGCTGTACTTTGTGTGGATTTTTGTGATGTGATGCGTGCTGTATGAGACAAACAGTGACAGGGAATACTGTCTTCTATCTGCAGTTTTATTATTGACTAGTGATTTAGCTCTTGGGTGTATGACAAGCTCTTCCTTGCTTTTTAGAATCAAGTGATGGTTATTCTTTTAGTAGTAAAATTCTTAGTAAAAAAGCCTACTAACAATGTAAATAACTTAATGCATATATTTTCCAGATTTTCACATCAGCTTTTATCGCACTATATACTATTTTGCATTTAATTTTAATCTGAAAGACAGAAAAATCTGAGGTCCTGAAAAATCAAATTATTTTTCACAAGGTCTTTCCGATCCCAGAAAGCTCCCATTCCTTGGTAGCTTTTCCACTGAAATGATGTTCATTCATTCATCCAGAGAAAACAGATGAGTCCTGCAGCATATCCTGAAGGTTACTCAGGTCATTTGGGAGGGAGCTGCTTTTCAGAGATGCAGTGCTTTCACTGTTAAGTGCCCTTTCACTGTTTTCCAATTGTTTGTCCTCATTGTATGTTTGTTACTGCCACAGCAACAATGTGTAAAATAGACCATTCATGACCTAAATCACTCTGAGCTCAAAACCAGGAGCAACCCTGATCAAAACCAGAAGGGTACAGTGTCAAGACCATATCACTCAGTGATAATGGGGGCTGAAGAAGCAAAAGATAAAAAGATCTTTCTTCCAGGCTGCCCTGCCCCCTCCATCCATGTATAAAATAGATGGTGGTATGTTCATTTTAACTTCCTCCCAGGAACAAATTTTTAGAGTCAATATTTTATTCAGTGAGGTCAACGTAGAGGTTGCAAAGGCAAGTCAGATGTCACTGTGTTTTTGGTAAAGCTGCCACAAGTACCCAATGCAGCAGGGATTTTTGAATAACCTAACAGTAAACAGGAAGACCTTAGCACACAGATACGAGTTTTGGGAAGGGTCCTGTCACATATATTAACTTACAGTGTGGAAGAGATTCTTAAAAGGCTCATGCAAAGGTCACTCTGCTACTATGACCTTCATCAACCAGTAATATCCTATCACCTGAAAGACACAGCTTCAAATTTATGATATTTGAAAAGGTTTGAAGATTCTCAGAGGGGTTTTTTGTAGTATTGCCAGTAACATTCCCCCAGGACATGAAAACTGACAAGGTGATAATTAAAGAGGGGTTCTTGATAAGTGATTGATCTTTCTTTTCTCCTCTTTTTGTTTTTTGTTTTTTTTTTAACATTGCACCAACAACAGTTTCTTTCATATCTGTTGATATCTGAACTGCATTTATTATTACCTGCACACTACCATTACCTTTTAATATTCAAAGATGCTGTTACAGTAAGTAGAGTGAGATTGATCCTATCTAACTTGAAATCTATGGCATAGACATCTGCAAAGGAAGACAAATACATGTTTCTGAGAACAAAACACTGAGTTTATAGTTTTAGTCTATTTCATATTGAGATGACTCATTCCAAAGGCCCTGTTGGTGATGTTTACAGTGATGGCAGAGTCTAGGGATGCCTGAGAAGCAAGGATTTGCAGCATTGGTGACTGCCACTTATATGTCTTGCACAGGTTTGCAATCAAATACTAGAAATCCGGGAATACCGTGATTAGTGGACTTTTATCCTTAATGCCATGTTTGTACTTTCTGTCCTTCAGGAATATATTTATTGTAGTAGCTAGTTGGGAAGAAGACAGGGAGATATTCTTTAGGATGTACTATGTCATTCATCATTGGCATGCTGATAGGACAGTCTGGAAACAAAACAGTTGTAATATGAATAAGCAAAGTTTCTTTCCAATATCCTTGAATAGAAAGTGTGCCATTGCCTTGCAGTTAGGAAGGTAAGGGATGTTTTGCAGGAAGGATGTAATTTCTAATCCCTTACATTCAAACACATTTCAGAAGAGAAATCCCCAGGCAGTAGCTATGTTAGCTAAACCAGCAAACACCACAAATTGTAGTTGTGCTGGTTTTCCACATGGGACAGTTTTCTACTTCACAAAGCTATAATGTCATGCAAAGTTCATTTTACTGGTAAGCATCATTGAGCCAAAATTGAGTTCAGAGCTCCAGGGAAAAAAAATGGAAGCATTTATCCACAGTGCTATTTAAATTGGCTTGAAATTTTGAGTTCTTGGTTTTCTTGCTCATTTCATTTCTAGTTCACTGCTGTCTTCATTAGGGCTACTAAAGGTTCAGAAGTTAGCTTTCTTTTTAGGAAAGGGAGAAAGTTATCTGCAAAACTAATTACTTTATAAGATATATAATGAGTATAGTCAAGATGAACTCTATAATACTATGGGAGGGAAAGAACGTTTTTATTTAATATCTATTTCCATATAGAATCAGCAGTTCAAACCAATAAGACATTGATAGCTCTTAAAAATTGCTTTTAAAATGAATATTATGTTTTCTTCTCACCTACATTCTATATTGCATGTAATTTCCCAACAGAATAAACTAAGTATTCTTTTCCTTATTTCTGCCAGTCAAAATCACTGCCTAAACATTTCACCCCAGAAAAATATGCAATGATCGATGCAGGTATGAAGCAAAAGTCTATTGCTTCGCTACAATTAGTCTGTGTCTGCATTCAACACTGGTGCATCTTTACAATATTCCACAAACTTCATTTTATTTCTTTTAAAATATTAGTTGTTGAGTTGTATTTTAAAAGTAGCTCAGCAAGCTATACTGGTTTGGATATCTCCTCATTCACTATCCTTTGCTATCTTTACTTCCTTGTCCTTTAAGGAACATTAAGAAGTACTAGGAATGTTTAAATCCTAAACTGCTTCTAATTTTCCATATTTCTTTGTCTTCATTTTTTTTTTTAATCATATGTGTCCAACCACTATACAGAGTACTGCTATGTAATACTGGCTTTTACACCATCAGCTCAAGTGGTCTGCACAGATGTATAATAATTCACCTTAGTCCTTCAGTACATATTCAGAACTCCCTGAGTATCTATAAAGGAAATGGTGTCAAACTGTAATATGTCTTCCTGAAAATTCTGTTTTCCTAATTGTCACCTAGTCTGAAGTTATAAATCAAACAATTCTTCCTCCAGATTTGAGACATGTCAGTAGGCAAAAATGTATTGCAGCTCTAATGCCATCACAGCTTTCTAATGAAAGCACAAATCAAATGGTAGATGCTTGAATCATTTATTTCTAAGGTGGAATTTCCTTTATTATTTTACTGTGCCTTTATCTAGTGTGCATTTTTCTTTTTCTGAAATGAGATTAGAATGCAAGATGACATTGGAACAGGCTTCCCAGGGAGGTGGGGGAGTCACCATCCCTGGAGATGTTTAAGAGAAGGTTGGATGTTGCACTTAAGGAAATTAGTGGTCTAGTGGTTGATGGAGCTGAGACAAAGGCTTGACTCGATGATCTTAAAGGTCTCTTCCAACCAAAATGATTCTATGATTCTAAATATTCTGTATTCCAAAAATAAGACTCTCATAGATTAGGGTATGTTGACTGAAATATTAGAGGGATGTAATAACATGCTAATGCACTTTATTAGACTGTCAGCTTATCTCTGTAAATGTTTCAAAAGGAATTAGATATGTGTACACGTGGCATACAGTGTTTGTTTAATTTACTAGACTATATTTACTTATAAAGTTTTACATCTTGGTTAGAAGATCTGTTTTATTACAACAATCTCATGCGTATATGACTAGCACTATAGGTCTAGAGATAGATATTGTACTTTTAACCTTAAATTCATACTGCTCTCTAGTGGGGGATGCTTTCAATGCAAAAGATTATATTAATGCACAGTATGTGTATGAACAGGTATTTCTGAAAAGGTACTGTCACCTAGAGCAATTCAGTAAAACTAGTGCCATCATGTTAGCATTTTAATCCTTGCAATGCTTTGATTAAAGGGTGATTTTCTTAATTAAAAGTACTTTGGATGAAAATAGCTCTCTTTAGAATGAACAAAATCTCCAGCAAACTCCAGAAGGCTGAGGTGTTGATGGATTGCTGCTGCTTCTTTAGGAGAAACCTTCTCTTTCCATTGGGAGAAATATGCTATAGATCTGTTGTAGAAAAAACCCTCATGTTTTCTCTTGAACCTTCACAGTCTCATCACGTCTTACAGGGTAGTTGTGGTATGTCTATAAAAGTTTGTATCATCGCTGATGGTATAATAGGTTGGATTTTAATAAATAATTACTTTTACGTTGTTTATTTTTTCTCTTTAATTTTTGAATTAATTATTTAGCCTATTTTCTCATCTCTTGCTTTAGACAGCAGAGATAAGAGTTGACTATACACAAAAGCTGAAATAGTACTGACTGAACTGGTTTAAGTGAGGTTTTAATCTACAGCAAGTGCAGGGATCCTTTCAGAACTGTCTGTACTTTCTTAAATGAAATAGCATTTAGTTAGCATAAAAGGACACAATACTAATTAGACAGCAGTCAAATCTGAAGACTGAGATTGAAACTGTTTGGAATACTGATATGGTTTAGATTTGCATCTTTAGATGTATCTGTCTTTATGATTTGATCAGAAAGCAGTAAATGTGTTTAAATCGTTGGCAGGGCTGGAAGAACTTTTAGCTGATGATACTTAAAATATTTGAAGCTCTCTCTAGAATGATTTGCAGTACTTTGGTGTAATCAGCCCCAAATATGAAGGCTTGTTTAGACTTATTTTTAGCTACTGCACCTTGTCTGGATCTGAGATTAAAGACATCTGTAGCCTATTTTCTTGTGTTGCTGCAATCATCTTTTTTGTCTCTAGGTTGACTCATTTGTCAGAGACCTATAGTATCATTGTATTTAAGGCTGCAGTAATTTTGTCACTTAAAGTACAGATGAGATTTTTTGACTAGACCTTCATTTATTCAATCTGGGAGAACAAGCAGTTTAAAGATTTATAGGCTATATAAAGATCTCATCAAGATGCTAAGTTGCTATAACATTTTGCACTCCTCAAATAGTAAATTAGGTTTGCGGTGCACAGAACACTTTTTCAACTGCGCCATTTCTGCTCACCTTTAAATACAGTAGCTCATGTTTACGTTGGTTGCAGTTGAAGTTCTGCAGGTGGGATTATCTTCTCGCTTCTGTAGTTGTTAAGAATTCGATAGTATCTGAAGCTAACTGTCTTTAAATTATAATTCCAGGAGGTTAAGATAAGAAACTAATAGAACATGTTGATTATTTTTGAACAAGTCATGAGATGACTAGATTTGGACTTGAAAGCATTTACAGGAAGTGGAGGGGAAATGACTAGGGGTTGCTAAATACCTAGTTAATAAACTCAAGAGTGAGATCTACGCATGTGAGCGTAGATGACTAAAATACAGGGGGTTTATCTTTTCTTATTTTAATTGCAACACATCATAATATATAAATATGTGAAACAGAGACTAACTCTTCTTCCCTCCCCACATTGTTTTTTCCAACCTGAAAAATGCATCTCGCATTTTTAAGTCTGAAACAGCTATACATTTGTAGCGATTAGGCAAGTCCAGTTTTTTAATGTAGGAGTGCATGTAATGGAGTGTTAACAATAGGTTGTCATTCATGTGGAGTTTAATTGACCTATTTATTGTATGGTTTCTATTAAAAAAAAAATCAAAATGTGATAGGTATGGATTTAATCCTAGAGAGGACTTTAAAATATTTCTGCTGTAACAAATACTTGTATTTCTGTGGTAGATTGACCTTGTCTGAATGCTAGACCCCCAGCCAGCTGCTCTCTCACTCCCTTTTCACACCAGGGCAGGGAGGAGGAAACAAGATGGAAAAACTTGGGGGTTGAGATAAAGACAGAGAACACCTACTGGTTACTGCCACAGCAAAAGAGAAATCAGTTTAATTCCTTGGTAATTAAGTAGGATGGTGAGAAACAAGGAGAAAATATGGAAACACTTTTCCTCTCTGTCCCCTGTCTTCTTCCCACACTTTCCCTCCTGCCTCTTTCCCTCTGCTGCTCCCTCGAGTGGTGCAGGCCAATGGAGATTGTGGGTTGTGGTCAGTCCGTAACACTCATCTCTGCTGCACCTTCCTCCTCATGCTGTTCCACTGTTCCAGTGTGGGATTCCACCCACAGGGTACAGTTCTTCATGAACAGTTCCAGCATGGGTCCTTTCCATGAGGTACAGTCCTTAGGAAAGGTCTGCTCTAGCATGAATACCCAGTGGGGTTATGAATCTTGCCAGAAAATCCACTCCTGTGTGGGCCCCTCTCTAAAGAACTAAGACCTGGTCAGGAGCCTGCTCCTGCATGGCTTTTCTGTGAGCTACAGGGCAATCTGCTCCAGTGCCTGCCACACCTTCTCCTTGTTATCTCCTGTCTACAGTTTAGTGGATTTTTTCTCTCACATTTATTAAACGCACAGCGGTTTTACCTTTTCTTAAATGTGTTATCATGGAGATGCCATACAGGTGGCTTGGGTTTGGGCACCAATGGATCAATTTTGGAGCTCTGTGCAACTGGCTGTTCCCAGCATGGGACAGCCTCTGGCCTCATCTCAAAGGCTGCCCTCTTGCCCCCACTGGCATCTCCTGGGCACCTGCATCCAGCACAGTTTCCCACTGAAAATGACAGTTAAGATGTCATGAGCTTAATCTAGAGTTTGTGGAGATTTCCAATTTGGTGTTTGGAAGGTTGTTTTTCATCTTGCAATTCTTAAATAAACTAACCAAAGGATAAGACAGAATTAAAAAAAACAAACCAAAACCTAAAAATCCCTGTGACAGTTTGGCCCCAGTGATAGATTTAATAGTATCCCATAACATTGAAATATGTTCACCTGAGTGACTGTGAAGTTATTCAGTTACACAACAGAACCAAAAAACATAAACAGAAAGCAAAAGACATGAGTGGAAATGTACTGTTAGAGTATGAAAATGCAAAGAAATATTTTCTGCCTTTTACTGATTTGCAGATTCAGAAGTCTTGTTTATATTTTATATTATATTTGTATTACTCATCAATTTTTCCTCTCATGTTTTTTCCTCCCCTTCCCAGAAAATATGAAGAAGCCCTGGAGCCCTGATGTACCAGTTGATAACCACTCATACAATTCAGATTTCACAAATGTCCTGGACAGGGCAGGTGAGAAAGAATTAGCACCTGATGGCACTGAAGAAAAGAAGGAGAGAGAAAGGAAACACACCAATTTCACCCTGTGTAATGTTTGTAACATTCAGCTAAACTCTGCTGCTCAGGCACAAATCCACTACAATGGCAAATCCCATCAGAAGAGGTTAAAACAGCTCAGCAATGGAAGTCTTAAAAGTGATAATGGTAAGCATTTATATATATACATATATATATAAACCTTTTGCCATGCTTTGATCTGAGAATTTCAGCACTGTGCAGTAATGTCAATATATATGAGTCTAAGTGGGTTTTTTAAATTTGGTCAACAAATTCTTTGATGTTAACGCAAAGGCTCTTGGTGATTTCAGAGTGCTTGGGGTTACCCCTAGCGTGATCATCTGGCAAACAGCTAAAGATATACCGTCTGTGCTGTTCCAAGTATTTTCATTTTATATTTTGTTCACGTGATGATGTTGATTGAGATTCTTTCTCATTTCATTTTCATTTTGATGGTTTTCGGCATAATCAGTCCTACTCCGTATTTCAGCCAAATAGAATGGTTATATTTGTTAGGGGTATGTTGGCTTATAGCGAATGTAAGGCCATTGTAAAATAAATTGAAACAAGTACATAACACAGAACAAATACATTCCCAGACTCATTTTATTTTAGTTTGTTTATTCAGGATTCAATCTATAGCTAGCATGTATGTTTAAAGGCCATGACTGAAGTCAGAGATGGAACAAAGGTTATTTTGATTTTTATTGATTTCATTGACGGCTGTGGGAAAAGTATTTTGTAGTAGATGTCATGTCTTTCTATCATCAGAGTGAATTTTATGCCTCAGAAGAAAAACACATGCATGGCTTTGTGTACAAAAGCAGATCAGATAATAGAGGTAAATATGGTCCTTGACAAGAAAAAACAGATTACTGGTTTAATTTTGTCAATTTCATAACAGATTATACTTTGCTGTACTATGTGTAGAGTTGTACCGTGTTCTTCTGCTTCTATTTGCCATGTCCCAGAAATGATGGTCTTAATAGGATGTTCTTAGGACTTTCAGACTCTCTTTTTTTATACTACACACGTTGCTTAATGTCTTGTGCCATTAGTTGCATCCTGCTCCACCTGCATAAAGACAGGCAGAACACTAACCTTTAGTTCAGATTTAAGAAATATTTCAATAATCTGTGCTTTGCTCTGGCTTTGAGGTGAGTATAGTACAGTATGTTGCTGAAGCATGTTAGATGGTGTGTGCCTTACAAACAAGGGGTTGCTCATTTCCTTAAAACAAAACAATAAAAAAAAATCTCACCCAAACCTAACCCCCGTAATACTGAATGACCCAAATCATTTTGCCTTTAAGGGGCAGGACTATAATATTTGGCACTCTATGTGGTTTAAACCCATCTGACAATAACCACACCACACAGTTGCTCACTCCTCTCAACCTCAGCGGGATGGGGAGGAGATTTAGGAGCAAAATGCAGAGTTTTGTGGGCTGAGATACGGACAATTTAACAGAACAACACAAAGAATGAGCAGTTACAATGACAGCAAAGGAATACAGCAAACAAGAGATGCCTGGTGCTGCCGCTCCCCGCCCGCATCCAACGTTCGGCCCCGACAGCAGGCTGCCATCTCCGCGCGCCGGCAGCTGCCCTTACCTGCCGAGCGTGGCGTCAGCACGGGAGCGAACGGCCTGGCCCCCTTGCGGCAGCTGAGTAAAGTTAACCCCATCCCCGCCAAACCCAGTTCAGGCGTAGGGAGACCACCTGTTCTGTAAAAATGTGTAAAGAAATTTTGATTTCCTAATTGATTAGACGTGCGGTGTAGTTATCCACACACACATTCTTTCTAAAAAACAAATAAGCACAGCCTAAAGTCTTTTCCGACTGTTAACAATACTATATGCGCCTAACAATACCTATGCTTCTATCTACAGCTAGGGTAAAATTGTGTTCTTGTTAGCACAACAATTTTGCTAACGATAGAAAATGTTTTTTTCTGCAGTTCGTTTTTCTGCTTTAATCTGTGATAATGAAAGAATTGGTAATTAAGCAGTGCTGAAATTGGTGTCAAAGGGCCTCAGTCACACTCCAATATTTATATTCTAGAAGCATATTTCTTGTTTCTTCCTTAAACGTATCTCCCTACATTGTGTGTCTCTGCATCCATTTGTATTTGGAAAATAGATGATTGACTATCTAGCTCTTTGTTTTGAAGGACAGTTATTTGGGAAAGTTGCCTGAAACTTGGTTTTAAAGACTTGAATTGCAGAATTATTTCCACAAAGCAGGACAGATTTGTGTGTTTTGCATCATGATGGGTAATAGAAAAGGAGGATTGATTTATATGAAGAAACAGCCCATATCTTTTTCCCCAAATAATTTTCAATGGACTGCTAAAACTTGATTTTGGAGAGTTGCCTGAAACTTGATTTTAAAACGTTTTTAAAATCTGGCAGACCTTTGAGCAACAAAAGTAGTACTCCACTGAGAGAATAGTGTAGGGAACAGCATAAAGGGAAGGATTTTCCCATGTTGCCAAACTTCGAGATTTCATTTTTAAAAAACAAAACATTATGAATGAAATAGAGATTGATATTAAATATTTTTCTAAAAGAACTGAATTAGAACTGAATGTTGAGCAATTACCCTCCCAGCACATAGAACTGAGACCCTATTTGCGATCCCATCTCTTAAGTCAAGTAGAAATTGAAACCTGACAGACTTTCCACAATAATAGGTTTTGTCAAAACTAGTAGATCTGAAATATGGGCAATGTATTTTGGATTGTTTTGTTGATGAGATCCCAGCATGCTGAAGTGACATATGACCATGACTAAAAAAATTATGACTTGACCTTTTCAGTTTATCATGTGCACACAAATTACATTTTTTGAAGGTAACTGATGTAACTGAAGTAACAGTAAACATGCACAATATTTTTTATTTCATATATGTCATTAGTTTGCTTCATTTATGAGAATGACATTTCTTGTATAGAAGTCTGATTGTCAAAGATGACAGCTGTTATGTTCACTGTCCAGGTTAATGGTCTCATCAGTCCTAAAACTAAATTGTGCTGTAAATTAAAACTAAGTAAAGGCTCTCCTTTATGAGACTGTCTTCTATGGCTGTAGTTATCTTGTGCTGAATGAGTGAAGTGTTTGTACTACACACAAAAAAACCCATTTCCAAATACAGCAATTTCTGTACTGTACTACATACTGCACATGCCTTTGCAAAGTTATGCGCTCAGTTGGTACGTGGAAAGATTGGGAAGAAGTGTTGGAAGTATTGTGCCTTCTCCTTGTTTTGTTCCATTGTTCCAATAATTCCATAGAATTATTCCCACAAAGCAGGACAGATTTGTGTGTTTTGCATCATGAAGGGTAATAGAAAGGGAGGATTGATTTATATGAAGCAACAGCGCATGTCTTTTTTCCCAAATAATTTGCAATGGACTTCTGAACAGCGGTAGCGTTCAGCTGTATTAGCATTTGACTGTGTAATTAAAGCTGTCACTACAGTCATCATCTTCAAACTGTGTGAAGCTTTTATCTGTTGGACATAAATAACAGCCTGTTACTATACTTGAATATCTCTGCGTAATTTCATAAGGTAAATTGCTTAAGCACGAAACCTGTTAACCTCTACAAATATACAGTTAATAAATAATGTGCGTTGTGGCATTAAAAGCAGTGTTTCTTTGCTGCTGTATTGGTATGTGTACTGAATAGGAACAACTTGCCAGATCTACTTGAAAAAGCTTGGCTAGCTGATTATCAGTCAGTTCGGCAGCTTTACAGTCTGATAGCCACTTGGCCCCTTCCTGGGGCAGCACAGCCTCTGAACAGTGCACTGTGCAGTGTCACAGAAATGATGTGACCCCATTGTTTCTTGTGTTATTACTTGGTACACTGATTTATGATGACTTAACAGGACATAGTGAGACATCAGCACTTCTGTTACTGAACTGTATGTGCTTGGGTGTAACACAATTTTCCATGTTCCTTCCTCCTAATAATTGCCTTTTATATCACTTAAAAAGACTTCTGACACTTTCCTCATAATCACCAAAAAGAAAAATGTGTTATGTGATGTATTTTTTTTTCCTCCCTGCTCTCATACATGTAGTAGCAAGGTGACAAGCAAGACAGTGGAGATCTTGAGTAATTTTGGAGATCCAAAGAGGGCAAAATATGTTTCCTATTTGCTTTGCTGATACTGTGTATGGTTCTTACAAAATCAGCCTTTGTTGCTGTGGGAAGAGGTGATGTCTTGTGGGAAATATTCTGACCGGCAGGAGTAAGACTCATTTCTACCAACAGAATGGAAGAATAACTGTGGATGCAAATGTATAGAAGTATCAGTGAGAAAGATGATATTTCTAAGACTTTATGTAAACCAGAATTTTTCCTGTGCTTCCTTTTGTGTAAATTGCTGACTCGTCATGAGTCAATGAGGCATAGTTAGGACAAAACCTAAAGTTGCTTTCCTCTGCAATACTTTATACAATACATTAGATAACAAGTGGAAAAATAATGAAGGAGATGAGAAATGCCACAAAATTTATAGAACTCATTTCACTTTAAAAATTGATTTCTGAAACATTATTCTTTTGAAACATGGGAGCTAGTGAGGCATTTGGCAGTAGTTTCTTTATCTAGCTCTCTGAATTCATAACTCAGACAAAAGACTATCCAGTTTAGCAAGTTTAATTTACTGTCTTTTAAGCTAAACCTGCCTACAACTGTTTTTCAGCAAAGCTAAATCTTAGGAAAATTTTGCTGTACTATGAACAAGGACAGTGAATGCATGGAAGAAAGAAATTTGAAAGATCATAATTAAGTATCCTCTTTTTAAAAAAATCCTTTCTAATTGCAAAAAGCAAATATCTTATTTCAGTGCTAGATATTAGGAATTAATAATGATTTGATTGTTACAGTTATACGGAAATATACACTAAAATGTGAGCAAAATGTTTCACACATTTATTCTTTTAACTGCATTTTGTGGTTGAATGCAGTTTTCGCACAAGAGCTTGAGATAAAAATTCCATAAAATCTACATGATGAATGTTTGCACATTGATCAGAGAAAATATTTCATTTTTTTGAGTTATTTTGCATCTAAGTCTTGACTTTTTACAGTTCTGCAGGTAGGAAATCTAGAAGATTCCCCTAAACCACTTACAAAGTCTACTTCCTTACACTTTTCAGTTGCCTATTCTTTTCCAGTTCTGTGCTGCTGCTACACTTTATACTTCTGTTGTTATGTTTTGATCATGAAAACCAGTAGCTTTGGGGAAGACGGTCCTCAAGGTTGTAAATTACTAAGCTATAGCTTTCAGGGAAATGATGTCACCTGCTTTTTTCATTGCATTAGTCCTTTTAGAGACAGAATATTGGATAGGGCCTTGAGGAATGGAGGAAATCTTCAGATACCGTTTATTTGTTTTCAGAGGAGGGGATTTTCTCTTAGTTTCCTGGGGAACTAACTATCTGATGTTGTCAGATCAACTTGAGATGTTTCTGGAAGTCATGTCTCTTGCAGATTTTTTAAATGTCACGTTCTGGTGAAGAGCCTCGTGACCAGCTAACTGTAAATCCAATATAAGTTATCCTCTGGTTTTAAGCCTCTAGTTTGAGTCACAGGTAGTATTTTGTTAAGAAGCACACCAGCTTCCTTCTGAGCATTCTGTAATACATCTCAAATGTCAAAGCTAGAGATCTCTGGACAAGTAGGAGTGGCTGAGGGCAGTATATTGTTACTTCTACTGCTCCCAGATGTAAAATCTCTTCTCTTAGTCCAAAGCACTTGTCTGTTTTCATCATATTTCTATTCCAGTTAGTGAACTATTAACTGCTTTTGAGAGCACTTTTGAAAGCAAGATATGCTTTTAAAGCACTGCTTGTGTGATGGGTTTGCATGGCCAAGTTTTGGTAGTAAGGGGCTTCAGTGGTGGTTGTTCTAAAAAATCTGCTAGAAGCTTCCCCTGTATCTGATAAGGCCTGCCACTGACCAAGGCCAAGACAATTAGTGATTGAGGTAACTCCTCTGTGAATAATGTATTGGAGAAGAGGAAAAAGTTGCTTCACAAATGCTAAAATGCAGCAGCAGCAATGGCATGAGAATGTGGAAACAACATCTCTGCAGATACTAAGGTCAGTGGAGAAGGAGAGGGAGGAGGTGCACAGATACTGGAAGAGAAAATCCCCTGTGACTTGTGGTGCAGCCCATGGTGAGGCAGCTGTCCCCATGCAGTCCATGGAGGCCACGGGGGAGCAGGGATCTGCTTGCAGCCTGTGTAGAACCCCAAGCCAGAGTGGGTGGATGCCTGAGGGAGGCTGTGACCCCATGTGAAGCCAGTGCTGGAGCAAGTTCCTGACAGTACCTGGGAGCCCGTGGACAGAGGAGCCCACGCCAGTGTAGGTTTGCTGGCAGGATTCCTGACCCTGTGTGGCACCCACCCTAGAGCAGTTCATTCCAAGTACTGTTTCCCCTGTAGATAGGACCCATGTTGGGGCAATTTGGGAAGAGCTGCACCCTGTAGGAAGGACCTATGTTGGAGAAATTTGTGCACAACAATCTCCCATGGGAAGAGTCCCACACTGTAGAATTGGGAAGTGTGAGGAGGCCTCCTCCTGGGAGTAAACAGCATCAAAGACCACTTATGATGAACTGACCGTCACCCCCATCCCGATCCCCCTTCTCCACTGAAGGAAACAGAAACTCAGAAAGAAAGGAGAGGTGGAGTGAGGTGTTTTAAGGTTTGCTTTTTTACTTCAGTTATCTGACTGCTACTTATGACAGATAAATACAAAAAGACATCATTAAATTTTAATACAGACTAATCATAGGAAAACTCTAGAAATGTAACCAGTTGTGCAAACTGGAGACAAAACTTAACTACTGTACCTGGAATAACTTCAATGTCATGCAAAGGTAACGTATACTTTAGCAATTTACAAAATTTCCTTTTGTATTTGGGAAGAGATTCGGAGTAGTTAATTTTTTTTTTCATGTAGTTATCTGGTAATTGTTCCACTGAATAGCATGACAAAATGAAAAAAAAAATAGAAGCCTAGAAAACCTGTGTTTATTAGTTATGAACAAGTCTTTGGAAGTTGGAAGATAAGTTTTTTTTATGGCTATATATGCGTAAAGCATTTTTGAAGTTCCGTATTGATCATCGAGTACACATTTATGGCCTTGTGTTCTCAGGACTTTATGTTGCTCCAAGATGTGCAACACCTTTTCTTCTATGTTGAAAAAGAACTACTCTTTTAGACCTTGAATCTGTGCTTAAAATATGGTTTTGAAAAGGTGGGAAGCTGTCATCTTCCTCCCTTTGAATCTTTACTTATTATCAGTATAGCCTCTTGTAATTACTTTTCTTCTGTGGTTTGTTTTCTTTTTGTTTGTTTGTTTGTTTTCCTTTTTCTTTCTTCCCCCCAGCCTCATCATGCTTCGGGCTGGCACCTGCCATACACCCGGGTTTACCTCTCATTTTTAATGTTAATACTGTTTTAGGTAATTCTTGGCTTAATGTTTATGCTGTAACAGGAATAACAATAATCAATACTAAACTAGCTGAGCAAAGTTACTCTGGGAACAATCTTTGTCCATCTATGTTGTTTCTGGACTGTGCTGAGGTTCTGATCTGTCATTCTTGGATTCTCCCTGAATGTGGCACCAGTCTCATGTCTGAAAGCACTGACGTTTGATCTCAACTTTCTTGTACAGCTAACAAACTATTGGAACTTGTTTTGCAGGATCTCCATTTTGTTCTGCTTATATCACTAGGTCCAATATAGATTATGATGACTGTGGCTTCCTTCCAGACCTTCTCAGTAACTTGTCCTCTTTTAGTATGATGGTGTGTTTTTGTTGTGGCTTTTTTTTCCTGCACTATCATCTGGTAGGCAACAAATCTTCTATAAGTCATGACAACACACTAAGTTTGTAATTTCTTGGTATTAATTTCCTGAGCGCTGACTTTTTTCAGTTTTCTTTCTTCAAATATGGGTCTATATTCCATCCTTAATGAGGCTGTAAAAGCATAATTTTGTACTTTCTGTGGCCTTCATTTTTAAATTTTTAGGATATCACAGAATTCAAGCAGAATTTTTGACCTATATCTGAGTAGAATAACAATAAAGCAGATAGATATTAAATATGATAAAAAAAATTCAGTAATGCTAACTTTTTCTTATTTAGGACTTGTTTTTCCTCTGATTCAAAATGTATCTTCCTTGTCATCATGACACTGAAATCTTTAGTTAGTTTTTTATCCTCTGACATATTTCACAGTGGGGGGGGAAAAATATATCTCAAGACCAGAGTTTTTAAGTGCCGATGAGATTAATTACAAACTCCTGTTGATTTCAAGAGAAGGAAGTTTGTCTCTATTGAGGAACTTAGTGCACATTTTTTTTATCAATTCAGTTTGTGTCACTGAGGGAGCACCATTTCTAATCTAGAGGTCACACTGCTACTGTGAGAGTGAGTTGATGACATGTTTCCGATTTCTCACATTAATGCTTGTAGGTTAACCTGGTTGGAGTATTCATGCAGACAGGGTGATAGATACAGAGATTTCCTCCCCTGTTTTTCCATATATGTGAAATTAGAGAGCTGGAAAGATACACTAATTGTAAGCAAAGCAGCTCATTTACTTAGCTAGTTTCTCTGTAATCAAAACAAAAACTTTTCTCTAGGCACTTTATGCCAGAGTACAGGTCTTGAAATGCAAGCCTCCCTAATGGAGATGGTATATAATTTACTATACAGAATATAATTTGAGTATGTGACTTCTTGACTATAAAAGTGATATTGAACATTTATTTCTACAGATTTTAGCAGCATAGTAACTAGAGCCAAAACCAAGGCATGTTCTCCTCCTGTACTGGTTACCACAATGTTGTAGAAGATAAGAGTCAATGAAGAATAATTTTGTGATCAAACATTTTGCAAGCTTTAAGCAGTTTCATTCGTAGCTAAGCACAGTGGAAGTAAAACTGGAAAAGCTGTAATTACTCACTCTGGTGTTTCTGAGTGCAGTTATTTGGCAAATTTGTCAAAGGTTATTCAGAAATGGTCTATTATTATTTTTGCTTCTGTTGAAGAAAACTTCTGCTTCATTTGTAGTCTTGGGAAAACTTAATTCATCTGCACCTTTCTTGTGAGGAGAACCCCATACATACCTTTGAGTAATTCCTATTCCATCCCAATAGAAATAACGATATTAATAAAAAGTGGTTAAAAAATTCAACCACCTACTTCCATTCTTGTCATCAAATTCAATAGGGGTTTGAACCGTGACAGCTTGCATTGTGAATAAATGTTTTTTCATTAGGGAAAGAGAGTAGAATGTCATCTTTTTCTTGGCCCTCAGTTTTAATGATTCTGATAATTCTGATATGATAACGTGTCCTAGTTTTTTTTCCTAAGGTGTATTTTTTGGTGGTTGGAGTCCATATTATGTTGTTTTTTATTTGATCATCAGACTGAAGAAAACCAACAATTACATGACCACAGTTCTGACTGCGCTTAGCTCTGTTTTTCTCACGTTTGATTTGGAGTCATGCTACTAGTCATAAAATTTTTGTGTAGTAAAACACAGATAGATGTATTTGCAAATCTAGTAATTTTCCACAAACTTTCAGTTTTGATGCTACCTTTTTCTCCTTTTACAATTGAAAAAATATGGTCTTTAATGTTTCTTTTTTTTTTTCCCTTAGAAGATGTAGTAAAATTCTACTGATAAAATTACCGCTGCCTTCTTACTAGAGGTAGTTGAGACTGGGATGTCCCTCAGCTAGTATCCCTCAGTATGATATTGATATCTCATACTCTGAAGTGTCTTTGCTCTGTGATGTCTTAAAAATTAGAAGTCTTTAAAATAAGTAGTTCATGTTTTTGGAGTAGTCTCTGACCTCACACCCATAGCGCATGAGGGTCAAGCCTGTAATTCTTCTTCTGGAATTGTATCCTGGGAAAGTATTTAGTGACAAGAAGGATGGTATATTTTAAGGGGATCTATATGGGAGGAGTATGAAATAGTGACGCCTGGAAAGCGGTAAATGTTACTCATTTGTTACAACAAATATAGTAAAATCTGTATTAGAAAGGCTTCGGATGGAAAAAAGTTGACAAATTGTCTGTAGCATATAGTCAGAACTGCTGTTGATAAATGTTGCAGTCTGTCTAGTTAAAGGTAGCATAAGATAAAATTGTCCCCTAAAAGAGGAAATCTAGGAACAAAGCTGCAAGTATACATAGACATTTTTTTAACCCTTTCTTCTATTGATACTGATGACAGAAGGAACAGAATCTAGAAGATGCAGTAAGTAACAACAGATACCATGTTCAGTGATGTCTTAAGACAGACTTCATGGCAGGCCAATATTAATAGCAATTCAACCTTTTTATAAAAAAAAACCCACTAACATTTAATAGAAACCATTGAAAATGTCAGCAGTACTCCCTGACATGTAAACCCTTGAGTGATCAAACAGCTCATTTTAAAAAAAATTGTCCAATAATTAGCATTGAATTTTTTGGTGATTATTTTATTTTTTTGTAGGTGGTATTTTTTCCTAAGCTCTTATTATGAAATTATTAAATTATGATTATTTAAAAAGTAATTTTTTTATATTGAGGGAAACATAAATCTTTATTTAGAATTGTCATTGCAGTCTAGTATCAAAAGTAGCACACATCACTAACAGAATATTCCTGATGTTTTAAAATCTTGAAATGTTTAAAAGGAGAAATATTGCCATAATCATTCATTCTATTTTATTTGATCACTGCCTCTTTTGATGTCAATGACCCATATCACAAACAGATGAAATATGCCTGAGAAAGCCAAAGAAAAAATCCTGGAACTGACAAGCTTTGAAAAATATGTATTATTCAGAATTGCAGTGCTGGCATTTAAAGGCTTACTACCATGAAAGAAATTGTTTCAAGAACAGTGGCAAGTTTCTCTGGTCTTATAAGCACTCTAAATTAAAAGATTGTGGAAACAAACAATGCCATAGCTAAAGAAAGAACAATTAAATAGCTGGCATAGGTGGCCCAGTATGATTCAGCAAGGAAACATTTTCATTTTACCAGTGCTTTATCTTTTGCAAGCCAGAAGAGTTAATTTCAACAGATTGACTCTTAATTTTATCTCTGTGAGACTGGCTGTTTAAATAGTTATAAATTACTTTGTGTTTTGCTGCAGACTGAAAATTTGGACTGTAGGTTAGTTTAATCTCTTTTATACTTGTAAATCCCTTGTGGGGGAAATAATTTGCTGCTTTTGTGATTCCTTTGACTGTGAACACAGCTCATCCTAAGAAATGTTGTCCATATTAATAGAATACTAGAAGGTCAGGTTAAATTTGAGTTCATGTGCTTCTGAGTACAGTGACTGCATTCATATGCAGACACAAAAAAGAATATGGTACAGTTTATTCTTAGTCAGTCTGCATAGAAATATGTTAGCTCTTGGCCTAGTTTGAAAGAAAATTCCAATGTTGTGCTTTATAGGTAATATATTTGTGTACTATCTTCCTATTTGCTCAGTCACTCCTGTATGGTAGTCAGCAGCTAGTTAGTTTTTAATCTGAATATTACAGTGGATGTCCTGTTTTTGTTTTGGTTGTTTTTCTGAAGAACTGCAATAATTCAGTTTTTGAAAGGCATTTGCTAAAAAGCATGTGCTTATTTTGTCAAGTCAGAAGTCATATTGATGATATTTTCAAGCAAGCCTCATTTGGAATAGAGCTTCCCAATCCTCAATGGCTCTGGAAAGCTTAGTTGCATTTCTTACTTTTTCAGTTTTATTCATTGGTGCTGCAGATTTTATAGTCCAGAGATCCTTGTCTTACATGGTATGATGTAAGGGTTTTTTTTCTTTCTTAAATATTTATCTTTTTCTATTCAATATACTCAAGAAAGCCTCTCATGCTTTAGTATTCATGTTATTTTATGACTGATGTAAACCAATACTTAACAAGAACAGGTGTTACTACTTTTGATAGGATTATGGAACATCATATATTTATGCAAGGTTGTTTCTTTGCCCCACTGGGTATATGAAGAGGTGCAGTTACTGTTCAGTACTGTTATGCTAACATACTGGCTATGCTTTACCCCCGGTATATTTTGGTAAAATCATATCCTATGTCTACTGTTTTAAAAATTTATTTCGAAAATGATCTTCATAATGTTACTTTATTCTTTTGACAGCTAGCTGTGGATATGTTATTAATTGTCATAATAGAAAGCTTGATTGGGAATCAACTAAGCTTGACTACAGTTACCAGGAGAGTTGTCACCGTGACTTACTGTTTGCAGATACCCAAAGGATTTCCAGTTAATGTGTTCTGACAGAGCTTTCCATACTCTGCGATTCGTCTGATGCAGATGTGATGCCATTAAAATGTGATTGCTGAGGCAGCATGTGCGAAGACAGAATTGCAGGAATGATGAGTTTATAGTGCAGTTTCTAAAGACAAGGATGAGGGGAAAATTAAATGGTATCTGCGTCATTTTTTATATTTCTTGGATAACAAAGCATTTCACAACATTCCTCAGACCAAAGCATACAGGAAAATGCATGCAAAGCACAGCATGGAAGTTGGAATGTTCTCAGTTTGTTTATTTTGTGTACAAAGTGTTGTGCCTAAGGCTCTTTTTATGTTGAGTAAGGTCAAAACCCACCCACTGTGACCCAAAGAAGCCCTACAGAAAAGGCAGGATATTATCCATACTGAGGGCAGTAATCAGGCCAACAGCAACTTCCTGCTAGACCATTTTACTGTAACAATATGTGAGGTTAGACTCACACTGTTTAAGCTCACAGAAAACTTTAGAAGGCCTCAGTTCCCATGGAGAAGCACTCTGTCTGGTAGTAAAATGCTCTTCCCCTGTGAACAGTGGCATGAACTCCTGAACAAACTTCTATGCAGGCTAAAAGTGGATCAATGCTGTGGCATGAGGAGACTGACTAATGAAGGGATAGTAGGATTTGGATGGGGCTAGGTCAGTGCTGCTTCATGATTGGTGGTGAAATCGGGCATGAAAATTATTTTTTATAGGATGAGATTAACTTGCAGAGGTAAATACAGCTACACAAAACTATTAGAATCAGTAAATGAGCAACTCTGGGGAAGACTAGGGGATAGGGGAGGGAATTGTTTGTCTTGTACATCAAAGTAATTGAAAACCTGACAAAACATAAAATATTTTTTGCTTCCTGACCATCTTGAAGTCATTAAGGAAATTACCATAAATTTTCACAGAATTTGTATTTCACATTCACTTGAGTGCCTGGTGCGTATATTTCCGACTCAGATGGTAGGCTCCTCCTGCCAAGCGCCAACAGGTTGGTGTAAATTACCCAGCAGAAGATGTTCTTTCATTGCAAGCTGACAAAGTGAAAGACATGCACAAAAACCCATGACTTTCCCCAGCCCTACCACTTTCTCATTTTCCCCCTTCTTCAAGTAACACATGGAAAATAATTCATAATCCTTATCTGAGGAAAACTTAAGTGAAATGCTTGCCCAAAAACTGCTTGGTTTTGAGCAGGGAAAAGACTTCAAAGCTAGATCGTGGCTTTTGTCAACTTTTTGAGTCCATGTGATTCTTTTGATTTTTCTTTTTTCTTTTTAATCCAGTAAAGTGTCTGCTACACAATTTAAAAACAACAAAAAAAGTTTTTTACTGGAACAACGTTTCAAGAAAATTCACTTATGCATTTTATTTTTTACTCCATATAAATACTATCAACAAAATACAATGCAGAAAACTCTTTTGGCCTGCCTCAGCACAAAAAGAAATTTATCCCAATTTAGGTAACATATTATTTGAACACTAAAGTACTGAGCAATGACTCACACATTTACTATGAGGAATCGAGGTTTCCTTGTTTATAAAGTTGATTGAGACTTTTGGAACTTTTGAAATAGAAATACAAAACGTATCTAACTCTTTGTACTCTTCTAGAAGAAAACTCTTTTTGAGTATAAAAAGACCCATAACATATTTTGTCTTCTTGTAGTTTCATCAGTTGTTCTTCTATCACTGGTTTAATTAGATCATGATACCCGTAGAATTATTTAATACTATGTGATAATATATTTGCTGTGTTGGCAGTCTTCAGGATGGGAGTTCTGTTACTCTTGTTATATAAGGCAGAAACAATGTGAAGAGTCTAGAGTAATAATATGAATAGTGTAAAATATTGGTACCATTAAATGCATCAACAATTAAAATGAAGGTTTGAATTTTGTTCTTTTCTGAATTCACTTTGGGAGTGTTGAAGGTGCTATCTGGAAAAAAGAGAAATTATGTAGGGGGGAGGTGGAAACACTGAGGAAAAGAATAATTTCTTTTTGTGGAAGTTAATGCATTGTCTTTATCTCCTACTAAACATTGTTTTGTGGAGTTCCTTACACTCTTTACTGCAGAAGCATCTGTATTTTAGCAAGTGTGAAGTACACAGTATGGTAATATTAAGGCTTTATTTAGGACAGTATTTCTGTAGCATTTGTAAAAAAGCAGGCAAGTTCTCATTTTATTTTTATTTTCAAAAGCTACTAATTCAACTGTGAAGTGATCTTTTATCTTTTGGGGAATTTAACTCATGTCTCTAATGCATCTAGTTCTAGTAAAAAAGAGGAGCTGTTTGCCTTAAGTTCAGAGATCTTGGACAATAGAGAACTGGTTGATTTGATGACCTCAAAGGACTTTTCCAACCTAAATGATTCTATGAATTAGCCAAAGTGCCATTTAAAAACAATTAAGACATCTAACAGTTATATTCATTTTACTGACCAAAATAGATGCCTAATCTATTAATAACATACATCTGCTGATTTATAAAAATAAGTATCTATATGCAGATGTGCATATGCATACAGAGGGCTTTTAACTAGTTGTTGAGGTAGTGTATAAATCACTGTCCCTTTAAATTTGCTGATTGAAAATGAAGAATTCCTGCCCTTTAAACGTTCGGCTTCCACAGAGGTTACAGTAAATCTCTTAATCTCCCAAGCACTTATTCTCCTCTGGGCTTTTCACAGACATTTATCCACAGGACATTCATTTCCAATCTGTATTTAAATCCAGCAGTAACTGTGTGGGCTTTGAGCTATCTGCTTTCGTGCACTTCTAATGGTCTCTACCGCAAGAACTGTGGATGAGCTGGAAAAAAATAAATTCAAGCCCAGACATATTTGGCTTCCATTTCAGCTTAAGCTGAGTTTCTATTTATTTGTAGTGAGGAGAGCTTTAAAGAAAGCAATTATTTGGGGGTTAGGGAAGGGCAGGAAGGATCCACAATAAAGGATTGATTCTGACTTTATAGAGAATACCAGTGTATCAGATTTGCAGGCTTATAATGGGATGTAGTTGAACGTTATCTGCAGAATGGGGTGTGAGGATTTGAAACATATCCTGGATTTTTGCCAAATGCTCCTCAACACTTTTTTCTTGTTCCTTACAGAAGCTGTAGACCAGATTGTTAGATGTAAATGGTCATAACTTCTCATTGACCTATAAATACATAGTAACTCACAGTGACATGTTTTCTCATTGCTTAGTAGATAAGTTGCAGTTAATATGATAAATGACCCATTTTTTTAAAAAGGAAACTTAGTGTTAAATGGTGTAAAAGAAAACATAGAAACACAGTGTTATTTTTAGCAGTTAAAATGAAAATGCATCTTGACCTTCTGGTATTTTCTCTCCTGTGCATCAGAGAATTTGTATCAACTTCATTAAGAGTGTATTTAGGGAAGGTAATTGAAGGAGATTGAAAGAAACTGTGATGAGGAGAGTTACTTCTCTATTTCCAGCCTCTGTAAAATAATCTGAGTTTGAAAACTATCTTGAATTGTATCCAGAAAAATGTGTAGTATTACCATTGAACTAAAAGCCTTTAAACAATAATTTTTTCATCTTCTTATATTGTTTTCTTCCCATCCTGTTTTCCACTCTTACATCATTCTCTTCATTATTCCTCTTTGTCTCCATTTTGTGAGCCTTTCCCCAGACTACAAATCCTTCCACTTTGTGCACTGTATTTTCAAACTGTTCTTTGCTAATTCAGCTTTGCTTTGCTGTTCTGTTCTTGTAAATATACCGCTTTATCAAAGAGAACAGAATAGCCTTCTGTCAACACTAGCAAGATGCGTTTCTTCATTCCTGCTTATAATATCAGAAATACTTTAAATATTAGTAGTGTAAAGATTTGAAACAATGTTAGTTATTTTCTGGTAAATATACATAATTTGAGATTTTACCTTTGAAAATATTCTTACTTGGGAATATAGAGAATGATGATCAATTGTTCAGTAGAAGATAGATTTTTTGTATTTCTTTGAATGTCTTTATCTCATGCAGAGTTATTAATAAAAATAAATGACCTAATAAACTGTGAAGTTTCTTCAACTCTTGGCAAATTTGCTTAGATCCTCTTTTCCCTCTTTTACTGGAAAAGCCTAATTTGAATCATTAGTCATAGCATGAGTAAATTTCTGGATAGATGAAGATTAAGAAGAAAAATCAGGTTAAGTCTTCTGAGATGCTTAACTTTCCCAGTTTAGATTAAAGAGATTGGACCAGTAAGTACCTTGAGGGGAAGCAATGAACACACTCTAGTATCTTGGCCTCTCATGGTAGTATAGAAAGAGAATCGGAAAGAAGTTGCTGACTTTTACTGATTTGGAATTTGATTTCTGAAGTTACCAATATGTATAAGCAAAAGAACTAATCATAATATGATCTCATTAAATGTTACCGAGCTATTTAGTAAATGATTACCTAAATTTACTTAAAATCCTCTGGTGCTAGGAAGAGGATAGTGGTGAGCATGAAACTTGCTTTTTATTTATGTATTAAATTTGCCTCCTTAAGGGATAAAAGCTCTGGCCAACAGATCTAAATATGTCTCTGACTTAGTAAATGTATACATTATTGGTTGTCTAACTCTGTTTTCTTACCAATAAGCAAACATTTTTAAGAGAATGCACAATATTTCTATAACCAGGAAGGTATTACTTAAGATCACTGCACCTATTCAATTATTTAAACAAGAAGCTGTTGTAATGGCCTGTGTGCCAGAACCTATCCTTGAAATGCAGGTTCCTAGGTAAAATAAAGTTTAAAAAAAATAGTTCAAGAAGAAAAAAAAAAGAAGAAACTTGAAAAAATAATTTAATGGTTTGAAATAAGAGTTTTCCAAATTTGGAAATCTGTTCTTTAAAAAAAATAGTATTCAGTAATTTCTTTTGAAAAACAAAGAGCTGTTTGGTCACACCAACTTGTTCTTTTCTGTAAGTGGCTGCATGTTGCTGATGAATATATGTGATGAATATGTGGAGCTGCTTTTTGCTTGGTAACAGGGAGAGGGGGCTGCGGTAGTGGCCTCCATAAGCAGTTCTCAAAGCTTCTCATGGCTCTGAAGTGGACCTGCCTCTGGCCTGACTGGGCCAATCTGGTGCCTCTGCCATCATTATTTAAGAAGAGAAATCTGTGATATGTAGGATGAGGTGGAAGAGTGGGACAAGATGAAGGCAACTACACGGGATCCTTCAGTCAGAGGAGGAAGGGAGGAGGAGCACTGGAACAGAAAACCCCTGCAACCTGCAGCAATAGAGCAGCTGTCCTCTTGCAGCCCATGTAGGGCAATGGGCTGGACTGGGAGTCCCTCAGGTGAACGCACATCAGAGCAGCTGGTGCGGGGCTGCCCAGCCTGTGAGGGACTCTGCACTGGAACAGGGAGGGCCTTCGAGGAGTCCTCCTGCCCTTAGGAGAGACAAGTAGCAGGAGTCATTGGAACAGGACTGATTGCTTTCCCCATTCCCTGCCTCCCTGAGCCATTCAAGGGGGGAATGAGGTAAAGAAACTGGGATCAGGGTTCTGAGCTGGAGAAAAAGGGAGGAGTAGGGGGAAGGTGGTTGTAAAAGACCTGGTCATTTTCTTCAGCATCATCCTACTCTCTGTTGTTTTCTATTGATTATGTTTATTGTTATGTTTTTGGTTGGTGTCAGATTAAACTAAGTTTCATTTTCTTCCCCAATTCAAGTAGTCCCATCTGCTTTGCTAAGGACTGTAAGTGATGAGTGAGCCCTCCCTGTCCTTAGGGAATTCTGAAGGCCCTCAATTACTTTTCTCTTCCCCTTCCCGCCAGGAAAAGTGGCTGCTTGTGGCTCTGTTCACAGCTTGGCCTAAACCAGTACAATATGCCTACCTCTTACGAGCAACATATCATGGCAGAGTTGACCATAGCAATAAAGAGAAATTGTCTGTGAAAGAAACTTGTTTGAAGTAGTATTTACCTTGCAAGTCATAGTATATGTTGACAGATGGCACACTGAATGAGTATGATCATGTAGACTAGAGCACAGATAATTCTCTTCCCTAATGTAAAGAATTTGCTCTTGTTTTTTTAGGACCCTGGATGTAACAACTTTTTTTTTTATTTTTGCAAAGTAAATATAAGAAAGCAAGATATATTCAAGCTCTTCAGGATTTGAAACCTTCTCAAAAATGCAATTCTGCCTTTCTTATTGAAAGACTTATGGATTGGAACACAAGTTTGTCACTAAGATATTTAAGTTTTGATAGTTGGCATTTGAGCTTAATCAATTTCCCCAACATTTAATAACTGCTTTTAAATGAAGCCTGTCTTAATGGTTAATTACTATGAATTTATTGCTATCTTGACATTTTTAATACACCTATGATTACAGAGAGATTACTTACAAACTTAAGTATATTTTATGTGCTTATGAACTGTTTATTCATCCCCTTTCATTGGAAATGACTGTAGTGGCAGGGACTGCAGGTACTCAGTATGCTACTGTATGTATTACTTGACATCAGCTTCTCACTTGGCAAATTAGCTGATAGTCCAGAAGGCATTTTCACCTACTTGTCATAATGATGGGGCAATTCAATAGCTAAATAACACTTCTCAGCCAGCCCAAATGCAGGCATGGAATATGAGACATGGATGTTTCCTGACTTGTCCAAAACCTTGCAATGAGTTTCTGGCAACAAGAACTAGAACGAAGCAAATCTGATTCATGTTTTAGTTTTCTTGCCTTTCTTATGTGTACAGTTGAGTCTTACTAGTCTTTATTTTTCCATCACAAACTATGGTATATCTCTCTCTTGAGCTCCCCGACTAGAATCAAATATATATTTCATCTTTTTAAGAGCAATATTAAAATTTTAGTTCAATAATTTTTATCCTTTAATAAGTTCCCTCTGAGAATAGTTTCTGATTCTTTGGCCTGTAATGTAAAATTTGACTTCTTACAGATTTACTGTCATTAATTTCTGAAGAAAATTATACATATATCAATATATTTCTAGGATTTCAAATGGAATATTCACCTATATTTCTTTCCCTAAACCTTCTCATAGGAATGGTTTGTGAGAATACCTCTATGTCTGTGGAAGCTTATTTTTCTGGGAATATTAGTGTGTGGATTTTCTTATTTATTTGTCAGCAAAAAGCCCACAAAACCCAAACCAAACTTCAGGACATTTTTAGCTGCAAGAAGTGAATAATTTTAATCCTTTTAGGGCACCAAAATAACTTACAGCATAGCTGTTATACTGTGTGCATTTTTTTATGCAGAATAATATAAAATCACAACTAGCTCCACAGAGAGAAAGAACAGAAATTTGCAGCTACACCATTTCTCATAATGTTTAATTTATAAGATGTAAAGATAGGACATGAACTGGAAGTTACCCAAGTTTGTAATACCAGCCAAATTAATAAATTATTTTACTCCTCTGAAACATAGCTGAGATGGTGATGCAGATAAACCAAGAAATTACAGTCAAATACCAGGTCTCATTTCAATGAGCTGCAGTTCTGTTTGGTTCCATCAGCCACACAGAGATTTCCTCTCTGAGGATCTTCTGATGTTACACATAGGCTTCTCTCAGTGTCTTTTTATTTTTTGTTTGGATCGGCACTTTTGCATAGCCTGTTTAACTGTAATGGATGGATGGATTTAAAAACCATCTGCAGATACTATTAATATCATTCTTGAGTGTGTGTATTTCCACAGTCATTTGGTAACAGATGTTGGAGTGAAACACTTTTTGATTTACTTCCTTTGTATCTAATTTTACAGCACTGTTTCTTTTTTTATTTGTTTTAGATAATATTTGTCTACCAGAGAATGTCAATCATAAAATTCTAAGAAAAGCTTTTGCAAACGTCTTGTGAGGTATTTGAACTTAGAAAGAGAGTACTTTGTATACTTTCAATGTCAGTAATTTAAAATCAACACAGTTTGTTTGAGCAGTATTTCTGACAATAACTTATCAGAAGATTGAATGTTCCTATAAAACTTCTTTGTTTTACTTACATATAACTAAAGTGTATTCTTTTGGCAAATCAAACAAATAATTTAAAATTTGCTCTCAGCCTATACTTATTGAAAAAATTAAAAGTACTGTGATATTTTAATGGCTTTCTTCAATGATCATATAGATTTCTTACTGCTGAATGTCTGCTATTTATACCTAGGTAGTAGAAAAGCTTTCTAATTAAATAAAAGACTATATAGACTTCATGCACATATAGCTTTTAATGATTAGAGGTTATTGCTGCAGATTATATACCCATGGAGAAGAAAAAGGAATATTTTGTCTGATGTGAATTTATCTCTTCTACAGGAGCATTGACTGAAGAAATTAATGTTGTTAAAGCTTGAGATATGCAAGAAAAATCAGTGACCTCTTTAAAAACAGTTGACTGAAAATAATGAGGCTCCTTGATGCTGCTTATGTTGGCACAATAGAATATATTGGCCCTTTTTACATTCTAGAATGACTTCTGGTAATTTTGACTGATTTTCCAGATCTGAAATGACTGATTTTTCCAGACATTGTGGTACAGTGGTGTCAGTGAGCTTTTAAACAGAGGCAGGAATCCACAAGTGGAAAAAGATATTTCATTGAAGTCTTCAGAACTGCAGAAGACAAGGAAAGGAAAAGACAAAACTCTGGAAGTTAGTGTTTTCAGCAGCTACTTTGGTTCCACAAATGTCATTCCTGTTTGAGTGAAATGAGATTCCCACGCTCTAGTAGATGTAAAACTACTTGGTTACCATTACGAGCAAGTGACGAAGATGCTTTATATTCTGTTTTACCAGGTTATCTTTTTGGATAGTTTAGTCAAGGTATTCTCTATTTATAATATATTAAGGATTAATACCAAGGTTTCCATTAAAACCTTTCATAATTTGGTGATGAATGTGCAAATTCAATTAATTCTTGATGTTACAAACCAAACTGATGGTAAGTGTTCAATAATAGGAAATAAAGTGAATTCCATCTTTTCCCTGCTGTGGAAGGACATTTAGCCAGGTCTGCCAATGGTGTTATTGATCCTTCTTCCTTTGTGTTTCAGCACTTGGTCAGGCTATTATTCACAGATTATCTGATGTTCATAGTGTTTTTTTTCTTTTGACATTCAGGAGTTTGTAAATAGTTCACTGCTTTGAAAAGTATTTGCCTGGAAAGGTGAGAAATGTTTTAAGACTACTTTCTGAATAAGCTTTACAGTTACATCTTTAGTTTGGGACTGTGCATCTTCTAGCCTGCAGTCTAAGGCAAACCTCATATTTGCAGATAAACTCGCTTTTAAGTATATGATACCTTTCATGGAGATTCTGGTTTAAGAGCAGAATATAACATTGACTGTATGTTTTAAAAAATGTGATGTCATTGCTGGGATGATTTCCCATTATAGGCTTCTATGTCATCTTGGCAGATGAGGTTTTCTTCTGCTGCATTCAGTGTGCTCACTGGTGAAAATTAATTCTAAGTTAATCTTAGTGATATGGGTGTACAAATTAAAAAAAAACCCAAACCTCCAAACAAGTAGGACATTTGTGATACATCAGTGACTTCCAAAGTTCACATTCTGGGCTGTATGTTCTGGTAACTGATTTAAATGGCAGCACTATGAACTGTTTGGAGAAGAAAAGAACACTGTGGTTTACAGCTAATTCTTGTAGGATAGAGCTATGACTCTGATAAGCATTTTACTGATTCAACTGAGGAAACTGACTCTGGAGCCTTGTCCATTGTCATTGGTAGTAAAACTTCAATATTTAATTTTAAATTATTTTTTTAGTACTAGTTAAAAGACAGAAAAGAATGCAAGTTCTTCCTCTGAAGCTGTATTGTCTGTTTTCATAATAGGAGAGCTTGTAACTCTCAGAAAACTAAACAGCTCTTGTGGCAGAATGCCTGACTAAATGTTCTATCAGTTGGTGCCACTTTTCTTGCCACAATAATCATAGCTATAGCTACTGAACACTACCACTGAAGCAGGAGTTGATTGTTTATTTAAATATGACTTTACAACATTGCTTGTATTAGATGCTAACTTCTTGTGCTTCTTCCAGCCTGACCTGAATTTCCTGAGGATTTACAGATGTGTTATATTAAGGTACCAGCCACGTTCTATTAAAATAAAATACAAGTCTACCCTCTCTTTTTGACAGGTGAGGTACTTAACAGTTCTGTTTTCTAGTCCTGTCATTTGAAAGGATCAAAAAGAAGCTTGACAGTCTGAAATTTAGCACTATGTCACTTTGAGGATAATGTCATCTGTTTCCATGTCACCTAAAACCAACCAATCTATGAAAAAACAAGAGAGTAAGTCTGGATTTTTTGTGCAGAATCTACAGAAGGGAAGGAGATTGTTGAAATGTTATTTTATTTTTAAATGCGCTTAAGTAATTGATAGCTGCTTATTAATAGAAATAAAACAAAAATAATTCATTTGTTCCAATGCTTGCACAGCAGTCTAATTGTACACATTTCTGGAGTAAATGATAACAGCTTGAAAATACTGTCTTAGCTACCTTTGTCTTTATAAAACTAAAATGCTAAGTAAATGGAAAAAAAAAATTTTATGACCCATATGCTAATACTTTCTGGCAAATACTACCCCTGATTACAAAGGAATCTGTTTACCTTTCTTGGCAGAGATTGATGTCTTCTTGTGTCCCCAGTGATGTTTAGCAGCAGTTCTTCGTGGGAGGGTTCAAGTGAGCCCCACACATTTTTGCACTGTCCTGCAAAGTTTTGCCCCTGCATGGTTTTGTTTGAAGTGTGCTTTTGTGAATATGACAACATTTCTTGCCTCATCACAGAATCTCAGGGACTGGAAGGGACCTCAGAAGATCATCTAATCCAAGAGGGACGATGTAAGACTAAATATCACAGTTGGTGAATAGTTTTACTTTGTTCAGTAATAGGGACTTTTGTGTAACAGCTGTTCTAAGGGTTCTGGAAACAGATGCACAGACACGTATGAGAACTCTCTCTGTAGTCATACTTTCATCTTCTGGCAGGATTCATTCACAGTTTGTAGTTTGTTGCTCCTCTGTTCACCTGTAACCTCTTGTTTGTATACTTACATTGTTGTTTTAAGAAAAGGCTTTTGTGGAATGTAGGCTGCATTTATATTTGTGCTATGCTGTCATATCCCCCATAGTGCATTTGGGATCTGCTTTCTCAAAATTATGCATTAAATAACTACTTTTTAAAATTGTGTGTAGCTAACAGAACTGTGAGTGTCAGAATTTCCAGAGGTGGAGTTTAGTTTAGAAAAACAAAACCAGAGGAGAACCACATGCCACTCACCCACCCCCTTGCCTCCAGCATAAAGCTCCTTATTTGGGGAATGCAAAGTAGTTACCTGCACACAGTTCCAGAATGTTTCTTCATCTACCACAACAATCCATGTAAGATACATCACAGAAGAGGGACCAGTATAAGGAATGGAAACTCAGAATCTGATTTTGAAAGGTAAGAGGAACTCGCTTGATGAACTGGCTTGCCTGGTTTGTTTTTCAGAGTATTTTGAATATGAAGAACATATAAAGTCTAGGTCATGGTTTACGAGTCACTTGATACTGTCTTTCCATGGAACTCTTGAAAGGTTTTGACGAAGTATCACTTACTCTGTGCACTTGAAGATATTTTCAAAGTTACTCTTTATGCCATGGGTAATGTTTACCTTGAGTACTTGCAGTAGGTGATGAAGATGTTAATTTGAGGGGGAACATCTTTTTCTATGAAATCAGTTTTGAAGTAACATCAAGGAGATATTAAGGGGATCTATACTGAATCTGGGGAGTCATACAAATTGTTTGCAGTCTCCTGATGAGTCCACTTAATAGAAATATTTTTGAGACCTAGAATCGAAGTCCATTTCTTTTTCTCAATTAAATTTCCCACTTCAGTGCTGATTGACCATCATTTGCCAAAAATGTTACCATTCTCTTTAGCTTCATCTCCAAATGTAATTCATTGCAGGTATAAGACTAGTAAATTTAGCAGCATGTTCCCACATAATGAACCTATATGTAATTTATGAGACTTTTGAAGTCTGATGTGGTTTCCTGTCTGTTTGTTGGAAATATTTTCCTTAGGAATTAGCGTCTTATGGGGAGCTAGCTGAACAATATCTGCCACCGGTTGTAATCTGATCTCTCTGTAAATGCAGCTTCTGAGTAAATACTTTGTGTCTGATTCTTAAAGAGCAGAATTCATATGTACTTGACCTATAATACATTCTTTACTCTTTCCCTTTCTAAATTTTCTAGCTACACACCTACAATTTCCAATCTTAAATCCGACAAGGTTCCTCTTGCAGTATATTGGGAATTCATTGAATTATTTTTGAAGAAATTAAAGATCCTCAGATCAAGTGACTGAAAGCTCAGATAGGTACTGAGTCTTTGTGTGTGTGTAAATTAGTTTAACCTCCAGTATTTTACATAATGAACATTTAATATTTTTGATAAATGAATGTGTTTGGCAGAAAATTGTCCTGAAATTTTTTCAATGTATAGGAAATATTTCAACTAAACCTTATTGCGCTTGTTGTACTTTTCACTAGACTAAATAGTTTTATTTGTCCTTTGTGAACTTTTGCCACATTCTTCTGAGCCTATTCTGCAAGAAAGACTCATTTTCATGCAAGGTAGAAAGAGAACTTGTAATTGAAGTTAATGAGTCTGGTTTTTACTCAGTATAGAATTAAATGAAAGTCTTCATTTTAACTTCTTCACTACCTTGTACTTATTTTTTTATTTATTTGTAGACTTTTTGCATTTGAACAAATGCAGAAAACAGAATTAGTGTGTCAAAATATTTTAAAAAATAGTCATACATTGGTTGTATATTCCTCACCTTAAGTTTTCAACAAGAAATTCTTAACTTCAAATTGTTACACAGCACACTTTTTCATTTGAACCTTTACTTGAAAGTTATAGTTGAGTTTTGTCTCTGATGATTTTGCAGAACGTATATTGAAATAAAACATAACATCAAGAGTTTAACTATGAGAAAAGAGTTCTAGAAGTGAGATTTACACTCTCTGCTTTTGCCTGATTCTTATAAATGTAGACAATTGCCCTTTGATCCAAAATGTGCACATTGTATTCCTGGTTTTGACAAATTTTGCTAAATGCTGCAGTATTTCACACTTTATATGCATGTACACACATGCAAATACATATGTATATGTATAGAAGGAATAAATTTGTACATGTGTGCTGTTCTAACTCTGTAATATGCCAAAACAGAACATAGACATTAGCATATTGAATAAGTTTACCTGATTTTGCATGTATTACCCACTGACAGTAGTTTAAATGGTGATCAAAATTTTATGTACCTTCACAGTTGTTTCTTTTCACAGCTTACTCAAAATGGCTTATGTTTAGTCAGTCCAAGCTGAGATTTCTGTCCTTAACCAGTGGAGTAATTAGATCTATGTCAGTTATCATGTCAGAAACTTTGAAATTCCCCCCAAAAACTAGAACAGAGTTTAAAAAAATACTTCAAAGTCTATATATAATCAGATTTGCTTTAAATTTCCAGCATTGAAACTATGATGTAAATGATTGGCTTGTATTTGAACAGCAGATCACTTTTTTCTACCTGCAACACTACCCAATTATTCATGATTTTGTGATAATAAAGATTACAGTAATAATTATGACATACAGAAAAATGCTTTATGATTGTATTCCTTTTGAGGATTTATTAGTCTGCTTAAGATCTGTAATAGCTGGTTCATAAAGTATTTTGTTTGATTTTTTCCATATATGTGTTAGTGCTTTCCCTTTGCTTTTTTAAATGATTCAATACTTCTTAACTCTTCGTAACTAAAATTAGGTTTTGCAGAAGTGGAGTACTTCCAAACTCCTATGCTCCTATTCCAAACTTCCAAATAAAAGTCTTAGAGCGTTATAGCCAAAACTGTGATTAGGCACTTTTATTTGACGTTTATAAAAACTGACTTCATTTTGTCAATATCCTGGTGGCTTGTGAAAGGTACAATGTATGCCATCTAGAGAAGGAGCTAAATCAATGTTTGTTCTTTACAAGCTTTTACACAAGTATAGCTTTATGTTCTACTTGTTATTAAACTCCAAATTTCATTTAAAGATATTAGCCCTTTACACAAGTGTTTTGTCTGTGTTTGGTCAATTGTAGATTTTTCCCTGTTTTTCTCATACCCAGATGTAAAAATTGTACTTAATAGATTCTCTTCTCTGGATAGAATAGTATTTAAACAACCAGAAATGTTACTTGCCCATCATAAATTTTGCACAGTTTTGATAAATATTATCTGTTTCCTCTTGGGTTTGTTAGTCTTTCTAATATTTTGAGAAGCTGGATTTTAAAAATACAATTTTATTTATTTCTCCAAAGTCATTACAACTATATAACTTTCTGTTGAAATAGTTACTGTAGTAGTCTGTAGTTACTGTAATCTCCCAGCAAAGAAAATAGCCTGGATGTTATGTACTACAGTACCTGTGAGCATGAAATGAAGGAGATGGTGAAGTAGCTGGGGCTTGATTTGAAGACGGTCCTGGAAGAGGTTAGAGTAGCTTGTGACAGTTGTGGTGATGAATTTGATAGTGAAATATCTGAAAGGGAGATTTGTCCATGGATCACTACTTCAGAAGAGTTTTCAGACCCTACCTTTACCTAAAATTCTATGGATTCAGTAATGACCATGGATGCAAAGTTGAACAGTTAGGGTGATAAATGATGTTAGTTAGCAGTCAGCTGCTTTTAAGAAATCTTCCCTTATCATGACTTCTTAACTCACTTATTAGGACTTGGATGAAATGATGTGATTGCACGTTTGGTAATCACCCTTCTGCTACGTGTTTTGTATCCATGAGAGGGCACTGTAGCACGTGTTACCGATGTGGAGAGGCTGAGAGGCAGCATGTCTTTAAAGACATAGCTGGAGATAAATCTACTATCATGCTATTAAATTCCAAAACCAGAGCAAGCTACTTTTATTTCCTTAGAAACATGAACAAGTCTAAGTATCCAGAGACTTCACAGTAATTTAATACACACTTTGCAACAGTTCATAAAAGAAGATAATACGTTTGAAATATTGACTGATTTGTATTGATGGACATTAAAAATATTTAGATACGTATATTTAATTAGTTTATTGTACTTTGTCAGGATTAGGAGTCGTTTACACTTATTGGAATGAAAGTGAAATGAATGTATCCAAAAGCCCTTCTCTTTAATTTTTCTTTCTTTTCTCCTAGTGCACTGACAGGCAGGCTAAACTAGTGATTTTCACTTTTCCTTGTTCTTTCTGAATCCAGACAAACAGTATTAAAAATGCCAAGGCTAAAAGTCTGATGCTGTACATTTAAATCATAGCAGCATCTACAGAACTAGCTTTTCTATGTGGGGAAATTAAACCTTATCATGTGCCCCCAGTCCCCAGGAGGCTGCCATAGCAGCAGCAGACACAAGGAATTTTCATATTGTGGAGCCCAAATGAGTTTTGCTGAGATGTAATTGAAGCTAGTACCAAGGTTTTTTCCTGGTGCTCTCCTATATCAGCTCTCCGGAGAGCATGTTAAAGTGCTGAAGCTTAAAGGCTTCCTTATTTTCGAGAGCTGGGAGGCTAACATCAGAGTGTTATTTGTGCACCAACCCAACTGTTTCAATTACCAATTTATCTCTGCAAAGCAGTAACGGATTTTTAGAGTCTGAAGATAGATCTGAGCTCTTATCTAAAAGAAAATTCACCATGCTGTTAGGAAGGTAGCGTAAATACTGAATGGTTACTGGATTTAACCCTGCTGTTTTAGGTAACATTTATTAAAATGCTTTTATAAATCCCATTAGAACTGTAGTATTACCCATTCTGCTCTACACTGTAGTCTGAAACTGAAAACAGTGTAAAAATACTGGAAATTGTGTTATTACTCCTATTAGTTTAATGTAATAAAATTACTTTATCCCTACTCTGAGACTCACAGTCCTTTGGCAGACTTAGTAAACTGTCATGAAAACATGAGAATTGCATGATCGTCTCTGGAGAGGTGAAACACAATATCTGTGTTTGTAATGCATTGTGCCACTCTGCTCTGTTCTACTGTACAAGTAGACAGGCAGTAAATTTTCTGCATTTGCTTATATTAATTTGGGCAGAGCAGGAAGTATTTAAGGTACTTGTCTGAAATATCTGAAATACTATGTTGCACCAATGTGGCATAATGGGATATAATTTTTGTTGTTTTTTTCTTTGTAAAATAGCTAATTTGTATTCACTGCAATTGGAAAATGTTGTCTTCTAAAGCTGTTTTTCTGATCCCGAGTACTAGAAATTCACATCCAATTTCAAAGGCATCTAAAATGTGCCATTCAGAGGAGTTTCATGGAATTTTCTAATCCCATATGGAGTGATCAGAGCAAGACAGTTGTGTTTACACCCATCACAATGTTAGTCTCACAGCTGGGACCCTCAACTCTCACCCCAGGCTGGGGAATTTCCCAGAGGGTTATGACTCTCATTTCAAGTTTCCTCTGCGTGGATGACTGGTGACCACAGTGGAAGCTGTTGAAAGAGCCCAGCCCAGGTAATGCCTGCCTTGCAGTATGGGCATGCTCAAGGGTTTTGTTCTGTCACCTTCTAGTAGGTTTGAGTATCTTTTTGTCGCTTCTTTCTTAATTTTAGGTCTACTTTAGTGCAGGTTGGAGAGGTGTTTTTCCATTTATTTTGTGGGAGAGTTTTTGTTTCCTCCAGATAAAATCTCCATGACAGTTTTCCTTTTGATTTCTCTGGGCTGTTCTTACATTGATAATATGGAAAAAAAACCAGCTGACCATGACTAGCTTATTGTAAGAGCTAGATTTCTGTATAGCCTGCCATATAGCTGTGTTCAGGAAGGATACCAAAGGAGTCTTTTGTTAGTGCTACTGTATGGCTTCTTAAGTTACAAGATAGGGTTCTCAGGAATGCTGATGAATCTCAGTGACAACTTCAGTAAATCAGACATTTTCATCTATTATATATGATGCCTTATTCTTTCTGTGATTTGGGTGTGCAAAGGACTTTTAAAAGATATGACTTCAGTTTCACAACTTACAATGTTAAAAAAAAATAATTGAAGACTTTCTATCAGTGTATCAATACATTTTAAGAAAGTATAGTAGAATGGCTTACAAAGCTATCAATTCCAGCAGGTCGGTAATTAAAGGAAGTAGGATGAATTTGTCAATATGTCTCTAATACTCACTGTGGATTGCTTTGTATATTGTGTCACCAAGAACTTCAGCCTCAGTGCAGCCTGTTGTCAACAGTTCAGGTGTAGAGCCACGGGGCTTAGCAGTACTTGTTAGAGACAGGGAGGAAAAAAGGTGAAGGATATTTTGTGTTTCTTTACATTTTAACTGCAAAGGGATTTAATATCATAACTGTTTTATTCTGATTAAAATAAAATTGAGTGCCTCTAATAGGACACTGGGAATTTATGGTATGGTGTTGAAACCAAGATCATGACAAGTACCACTTCACACCGTATCTGTGGAAACTGTAATGTTTTCAAAAAGGATATTATGCAGAAGGTCACATCTTTGCCTCCCATTAAGATTCTTGTACAATACGGTATTTGTTTTGTATTTTTAAAATTAGTATAAACTGTTGACTGTCCTTAGAGTGGCTGCTTCAAAATTCTAACTTTAGTTCCTATTTTAGAAACAATTTTATCCTTAGTAACAGACTCTCTCAATCATACTACCTAGATATCAAATAGTTTATGTCTACACTTCCAGCTGGTTGAGCTGGAAATATTTCATGATAGTATAAAACATGTTTATTTCACACATAATCTTGTTTACCTGTCACGGTTTGCTGTGTACATCCTCACTGCAGCTGATCATTAGGAGATATGGGTAAAATAATTTCCTGGATTCAGTATCATATCCAGTTTGTTATGCTACATAATGAAAACTCTAATTTCCTTCAGCTAAATGGCTTCCTAAAAATATTGATGACAAAAAAAGCCCCAAAACCTAGGGATGAAATCATGTCTTCATTAACCAAAATTTCACCTTAGTTATGCAAGTTTGACTTGCTAAACTCATGCTAGACTGGATAAATGTGTTGTTTTTAGAGATGACACCTAACCCCCTTTGTTCTCATTGCATCTTTGAAAAATAGCCCCATTTGATTTCTAGACCGTGAATGATAACACCGACTGTTGACCAATTTAGACTGTCTGATAGGGAGTCTTTGAATCAGTGGGTAGGTTTCTTGCTGTCAGAAGACTGGGCAGAGCTTTCAGTTCTCAGGTCTGAATTCAGGAGACATTTTCCTACTGTGACATAATTTAGACCTCCGCAGTTACACCATTGATATATGTAATGGATGCTGTGTTACTAGAAAATCAAGTGGTGAATGAGATAGTTCTTCTATCAACCTTTTTCGCCTTTTCCTGTCCTATATGATCCTTGTAATTTCTACTTCAATGTACTGCAATATATTTATGTGTGATAACAGCTCTATTTCTATGTTAGATGTGAAGGTTCCATATTTAGGCAAGACTTTCAGATGTGCCTGCTGCACATCTACAGTGTCCATATAGTAAAACTGCTTTTCTGAGATAATTTAATTAACCTTTGGAATTGCTTAGTACAACTGACAAAATATATGCACCTTTCCATTTCTTTTTATTCCAGCAAAATGACTGAGAAAATATATTCCCACAAGAATGCTACAGAACTATTTGGTATGGATTTTCCCATCTTACCTTGTCAAATTGGTTGATTGCTTAAATGTGAGGAATAATTACCTGCTTATGCTGAACATCAAAAGTCTTTTTTATGCAAGGGAAATAAACTTCCTCTCCACTTCTGCTAGAAAGTGGAAGGAAGTTGACAAGTGGTCACCATGTATTCAAACTTGACCTGTAGTTCTGTATGATGGGTTATGAGATGAACGTGTTGATTCACCATGATTTATAGAGTGCTGTAGGTCCTTCTAGACTTTGGCTACTCCTTTGTATGCCAAGACAGTTTAATTTTTTTTATTCAGTTACAGACTATTGGATATTGTGAGATTTCTAGTCCAGTATTCTGCTAATTGTAACTGTGGTCTGCTGTTTGCTCTGTCACCTGATTTTATTCTGCATATATCTGTGATGTATGGTGTGCTGGGGTGCTTTATGTATGATCACTGTTCTCCATGAGCTTTAGTACTACAGCATTCTTTTCTTTAAAAAAAAAAAAAAAAGGGAAAGAAAATCACCTCAACAACTGAAAATGAGGTGAAATGGATTTTCAGCAGAAATATCCTACCTCTGTTGACATATTTGAGGGTATTTTTCCTAGGTGTTCCTAGGCTCTGCATTAGTTCAGACGGTCCTGAAGAGCCCTGGGATTTATCGGCAACAGCAAGTTGAAACAACTGTTAGGAGCTGGGAGAAGTGAAACCATGAGACTGTAAGTGAAGTGCAATATACTGTGAGTTTCAAGATCCTACCATTACCCAATCATGACTCCAACAGCCAAAGTGACACAGAGGAAAAAAGTATTAAATTTCCTTGCTGTGACAGGGTAGCTGAATTGTGTAGCAATTCACAGCAGTTCACTCTTTAAAGAAAACTCCTAGAGAGTGAACTTCATCCCAAATTCGCAAGCAAATCAGAATGTAGGAGAAGACTTTTTTGTTTAATTTTTCTTTTTTTTCTTGAGGAAGAGTAAAACCAAAATATTCTTTAACCAATATTCAAGGATATAATTACTGGTGTATTTATTTGTCTTTATACTTGATTTTTTTCCAGTATGTTTGAATCTGTTTCATGGTTTCATTAATAGTTGACAACTAGAATACAACTAGGAAGGACTACTGTAATCAAATATCTGATAAATAAGAATCATTTAGAGTGGAACAAAACCTTGAATTCTTATCTATAGGCAGAAATTATTTATCCACTTTAATCTGGTGATAAGGGAATCTGCTCTTGCATGAGAAGGATAATACCATAAAAGCTGGTGTCTTGGTGTTTTCTTCTCTTACTGACTTGAAAGGATGGTTATGAATGATCTGTATTTATTTTTCTCAGTTCGATAGCTATCTGTAAGATACATAGCTTGAAGCCTGCTTTTATTGCTTATAATGACATCTCGGAGCATAACAAGCTTTCCATTTAACTGTAATACCAGAAATAATGATAACCCAGACAGAAATTCTGTGAAGTCTAATTTTACATTTGGTTCTATTGTTTTTTCTAACTTAATGTATTCCTGTACATAAACACTAGTTTCAGCTTACTAATGATGTAAAATCTATGCAACCAATCAATAAACGCAGGGAGTTAATAGATTTTAAAGCATGACAGCTGATCTGTTCTAAAAATATCTCCAAAATTATAATTTATTTATATCTGAATTTGCATTTGTTTTGGTTTGTTGATTCTTTTTTCATGGGATAGCAGGAAAACAGAGAAATGGGTAACTTACAATCAGTTCTGCAATAGTAGCAATAGCTCACTTTTACAATGGGTCTCCTTTTAAAAAAAGGACATAGATTTAGTCAAAAGAACCAAATGTGAGCATATGCAGGATGGGCAAGAAGCAAGCTACTGTGGGCATTCTCCAGAGTGACCCATGCTATTGCCTTAGCAAGAAGTCCTTGAGCACTGTTTAAAGTTCTGACTGTTTCTAGGGCTTTGACATGCTGTAAAATAACAGATTTGTAACATGTATGAGCTCTTAGGTCAACCCTGGAAGTTCATGAAAGCCAGCTGCTGACAAATTGCATCTTGTGCTTATGCCTCATTGTCATGCATTGTGTGACTATTAATTTCAAGAACCGGTGAACAAAAAAAGTTAAAATCCAGTGCAAAATAGTTGAGTTTGAAAAAATAAATGTGAAGAATTTTGCAAGGAAATTAATGTTTGTTTATTTCCCATGGGTTACATTTTCTGTTCAGTAAGGAACATGAAAAAAAAAAAAGATTTTTAGAATTAGGTTTAGAATTAGGTGCACTTAGGTGTGGTTATTCATGTGTCTGTAAGGCTGGTCTCATTTGGAGCTTAAGGGTTAAAACTTTAGTTTCATAACCAGCTATCTGATAACAGCTTAGCATGTCAACAAGGGGAGCCAAAAATCTGGATGATTGATTTAATACCTGATCATATTACATTTGTTACAACTTTCCAAAAAAAAAAAAAATTCCATGCTGGCGAGAGCTGCCAGACTGACAGCTTTGGACTCTTATTTATCTACTGACAGAGAACATTTCTGACAGGAGGAGTTTGAAATCTCTTTTACTGGCCTACAACTCTGCCTCGTAGGATTCAGTGAAGAATATAAGAATGAAGTTCTGTCCTCAAACTGTTTAAGACTTTGTTCCTCTACAAAGGTTAGCAAGCTCTTCCCCTGCATGGGTAAAGCACAGCTCTATAAAAGAAGTTGAAGTCATATAATGAAAGAGCCCCAAATTGCTATTGTGCATATGGTCACTGACTGTGGAGCCGAGTAGGAGATCATCCGGGAGCTGTGCCTGCATCCCAACCCATGCTGCCTTCCCCGGTTCATGTAGAAATGGTCTGTTTCTTCTCTTGTTTGCAGAAGGATTCCCCATGCAAAATCATCAGGCTTTGTGGAAGGTGGGGGAGATCAGATAGGCAATAGAACCAAACAAAAGAGTCAGCTATGGTGTGCTGCCAGAAGCTTCCCCTATAGCTGATAGGACTAATACCAGTCAATTCTAAGATGAGCTCACTGCTGACCAAGGCCAGGCCAATTAGTGATTGAGGTAATGGCTCTGTGAATAATGTATTTGAGAAGGTTGCTAAACTGCAGCAGCAACAGGGATTGAGAATGTAACATCTCCACAGACACCAGGGTCAGTGGAGGAAGGGGAGGAGCTTAGGCACTAGAAGAAAGATTCCCCTGTGACCTGTGGTGAGGACCGTGATGAGGCAGCTGTCCTCCTGCAGTCCATAAAGGACAACTAGGGAGCAGAGATCCACTTGCAGCCCATGGAGGACCCATGACGAAGCAAGTGGATACCCAAAGGAGGCTGTGACTCCATGGGGAGCCCACACTGGAGCAAGTTCCTGGTAGAACTGTGGGAATTGAGGAGCCCACGCTAGAGCAGTTTTGCTGTCAAGACTTGTGATCCTGTGAGGGACTCATACAAGAGTAGTCAGTACCTGAAGGACTGTTCTCCCTACAAGTGACCCATGTTGGGGCAGGGTGTGAAGAGCTACCTCTGTGGGAAGAGTCCATGCTGGAGCAGTTTGTAAAGAACCATAGCCTGTGGGAAAGACTCTTGGATAAGTTTGTGGAGGTCTATCTCCCGTGGGAGGGACCCCACACTGTAGCAGTGGGAAGTGTGCAGAGGCCTCCACCTGAGAAGCAGCAGCAGCAGAATATACCTGTAGTGAACTGTCTGTAATCCCCATCCCATGCAGCAATGAGGGGGCAGGAGGTAGAGTCCCAGGAAAAAGGAGGGATGGAGGGAGATGTTTTAAGATTTGGTTTTATTTCTCATTCCGCTGCTTTGTTCTGATTGTTCATTAATAAATCAAACCAATTCTTCCCAAGGTGAGTCTGTTTTGCCTGTGAGGCTAATTGCTGAGCAATCTCTCTGTCCTTATCTTGACATACAAACCTCTCATTTCCCTGTCCTGTTTAGGAGGGGGAGTGATAGAATGACTTGGTGGACATCTGACACCCAGCCAGGGCTAAACCACCACACCCATCTAGGAACAAAGTAGCCCTTAGTAGGGCCTTTGGAACACCCTAAGGACAGGGAGTGCTCAATTGCCCTATGAAAAGAAGGTAACATTTTCCTACCTCAGTTCTTGCCCTTGGGCACTCCCAAGTTCATAGTTCACTGAGGGCTGCAGCTCCTCTCTGCCTCCTGTGTGAGTCTCTGGGACCCGCAGGCTCTCCAGCATGGCCTGCGCCATGGCCGCATCCTCACACAGTCTCCTACAGGTCTGGGCACACTCACACAGAGCTGCTGGTGGCTCTCAGTGCTGCCGTTGCCCTCCATGGGTTACAGGGGCACAGCCTGCGTTCTCACCATGGGTTGCAGAGGAGTTTCCAGTCCAGTGCTCCTCCTTCCTTTCTCCTCCTCTGATGTTGAGGTCCACATGGTCACCTCCACCATGTACCACTTCTCCATCTCCTCTTAAGCTGCAGATTTCCCTTGTTAAATAGCGATCACAGAGGCACCAGGTTGGCCTGGCCGTGTTGGAGATGGGTCTACCTCAGAGCTCCAGGGGATGTTTGTAGAGCTGCTTACTGGCACAGGACTGCAGCTCCCTCCCCTCAGATACCAAGCAAAAAGTGGCTCCACACAAACCCATGACATATTTTCTTGAACACACTGACACTCTTGTGCTTTTATTAATGTAGAGAGGAGGGCAACGTCCTCATGTAGAAGGTGTATTGCAGTCTTTGATGGATTTACCTTGATTTTAAGAATAAGCGTTTGTATTCTTACGTGTAGGTGCAAGAGAGTGTGTGTAAAGTTTTAAGCCATTGTATTTTTAACATCATATTTTCTTTAATGACAGAAAAGTGTTATCAGTTTTGGCCTAGAATCTTTGACTTTGTTTTATGTCTACTAATGGTTTATTTTGGGATTCCGATTTTTATTCAGACTCTTGAACTTCAGTTTTGTGTACACCTTGTTATACTTCTGTTCTTAGTAGCACAGCAGCCTCTGAGTGTAGTATCCTGTAAACATGAATTGTGGTGGGGCAGTCTCTGATATAGGTGACTCATGATCCATTAGCATCGTTCAGTATGAAGACTCTTTTCAAAATGTACTGAGAGATTGTCTTGACTTCACGAGTGCCCATGGAGTATCTGGGAGTTGTGCTTTGAGCATTCTATGCCTCTGCAATAGCTTGTAGCTGTAGTTTTGGAGTTCAGCTGTGGCTTTGAGTTATATATCCCATTCAAGCAGGATAACACAGAAAGCTGAAGGGAGGAAATAATGTTTCCATCGGTGATTTTATCTGAGCAGCTAAAGTTTGAAAAAAGTTCAGAAGAAGCTTTGAGATTATACTTTTAACCATGAATGACTGAGATACGCAGATAATGTGGACTTCAGATAAAGCTGTAGTGGACTGAAATGTATTTAGTTCTGTGATAGTACTAGAGGAAATTGGTGGAAAATATTGTTTAGAACAGGATTAGATAAAACTCTGGAAAATATATTAAAGCACTGATCTTACCTTGGCAGAATGGAATAGATGAGTACTTTTGATAAAGTATTATTTATTTGCTTTATATATTTAATATGTTATAAAATTTTTATAAAATTTAATTCTACATTTTCACAGTTGGATTTTTAATGAATGCTAGATGTCTTACAAAGTGAATGCTGGCATTCTTGACACTTCAACCTGAACTTTTCTACCATTGCAGTCATGCCCAAGGTTATCTATATGAAAAACTTGGTGTTTGGGGGAACTGGGAAGAACCAGCAGACTTAAATCTGAAATTAGTTTTGTAATTTGTCTCCAATCAATAAAAAATAATCCTTTCTTTCATTTTATTTTTCTGAAATGTTGGCATTTCTACAAAGACCGTCTGTTTCTCGCAGAGCTACGGCAGCTTCAAAGGGTTTGTCAGAATTGGCACAGCTTGGGTAGAAACAGCCAACAGGACACGGAATATTTGTACAGCATTTCTAATTCCAAGAGAGACTAAGCACATTTGCTTTTTTATGTGCAAATACAAGAGATGATGATATAAAATAAAAAGAAAAAATAACATAAAATACATTCTCCATGTGTTTTGCACTGAAGATATTAAATAATTTCTGGTCATAATTGTAAGAATTGAATATAGGATTGTTAGTTAAATTCAAAGTTGACTGGAATCCATAAGAATATCTATTTTTTAACTGTCTTTTTTTTTGTTGTTGTTTTTAGTTTTGCATTATAATGCAACATGCTGTATTATCGTAATGTAATACAGAAATTGTTGAAGATGAATATTGCCTGCGACACATTGGAATCTAATATATATACAAATTTCAAGTTGAAATTTGTCTTGTTCACTGTCTTCCTCAAGAAGAATTTGTGAGCAATTCTGGGAACAAACTACTAGGGAAAATTAACTGTTGAGAATGTAATGGCTCCATGGAGCATCTGGGAATAAAAAATTTTTCTAAGAAAATGTCCTTGCTGAGAAGAAGCAATTTGAAGTGATTCAATGAGTAGTTTTTTCATCATATTCCATTGTTAAATTGGAACAGTTCTGCCTTACTGTTAAAATGCTATAATTCTCAACACAGCACCAGCTCTTACAGTTTTACTTTGTTGTATGCAACTTTTCTTTTTGCTAAATTCTGCAAATACTTGGGAAATTCTATGGAGTGAAAAATCAGTGCAAGCATAGTGGCAGTGGAGACTACCTCTGACTACCAGCATTATCTTTAGAAAGCTGAGAAATGGCAGTTACTTTAGGTTGACACTGTTTTGCCTGCTCAGTTTTTGACCCTTGTGTTTATCTGCTAATTTCAATGTATTTGAAGAGGAACTTGTTCTATGTCAAGAGAACACCTCTAGATACTCAGCCTGTTTACATTTCAGTAGGCTGTTGCATTGGAGAAGTCTGGACATAACGATTTTGCTTGGAGAGGGAAATCTGAGCTCCACACAAAACTGGAACAATAATAAGAAAAATGAAAACTCTGTAATTTTTTTTCTCCTTTCAAAAATAGTGGAGGAAACTTTAGTTTATGTATCGTGAGGTCAAGAATAAGTTCATTCAAGATCTGAACAAAAAACCCCAATGTAGTCATAACAGTCACTTAAATAGGTTTTTGAAAGGGAGAATACTATATGAAGAGTTTGTATATATTTTTATTAATTCTACTAAAGCTTATTATAACCGACATCCTTCTCAAATTTATGTACAGGGAAAAAAAACCCAATCACTTTTCCAAAGTAACAAGGGGAAAGTAATTGCCTTTTACTATTTTTTTTTTCTCCAGCCATTTTCAAAGAGGTACTCTGACTGAACAAAAGTCTGTCATTTGTACCAAGTAAATGTTTCAGTGCCAAGGTGTTTCATTTGTTGCCATTGTTGTTAAATAATGTTGTTAATGTTTTATGTGATTTCTCCCTAACAGATGGTTCTTTATGTGTTGATCATGGTTTTATTTTTTATGTGAAAGGAGAGATCTACTTTAGCAACTTAACTACTTTGTTGGGATTATCTGATGCTGTGCATCTGAGCTTCCTGCAGTTCATAAATGCATATGAGGTAGAAAAATGTTATCTTCTTTTCACAGGTAGGGGAGTGAGACACAAAGAAACTGAGAACTAGCACCTTTGAGGGATCCTGCTACCCAGATCCCATTGATTTTGCAGAGAAAGAAGCACTTAGATATTTTTCTGAAACTGGCCTTCTGGCTTACTGAGGAACTCATAAGAGGTACATGGTAGATTATCAATACAAACCTCAGCCTTTTAGATCTTGATCTATTTCTCTCACTGCTGCTTTGCCTTTATTCTAGGGAAGTTTTACTGTTTTTCTTTTGTCTTATCTTTATTGGAAGCAAAGCCAGAAGGAAGAATTTAGTGGTGTCTCCACCACAAGTAGTTTAGAAGAGGGGGAGGAATAGGAGCAGAGAGAAAGAAGCTTTTCCATATTCTTCTTTTAAGTTTATTTTAATTCGGACACTGTAATCAAACTAATAGTTTTCTGCTAAAGCATATGCCTAAGTATTGCAGACCCATCTTTGACAGCATTCATTTGACTTAAGTGTCAGGGCAAAGCTTTGCAAGTGGTTAACATATTTACTGTAGCTGTGACTATGAGGCAACCTTCTATAAGTGTCACAGCAGTTGTACATGGCTGGCTGAAGAAATCTGTCTATAAAGATTTATTTGCATATGTCCTTTTACCCTTTTTTAACAAGCATCTTTCAAAGTCTGTTTATAATTTTGGCAGAGCTGTGAGCTTACTCTCAGGGCTACTCACATTTCAGAGAACAGGTGACTTACATACTTCTTGCTTATAAATTACAAGTAAACTACGTTGTCAATCCAGTATATATTTAGAGCAATCATAGCTGACCATAATGCTAAAACTTTCCAATTCTTTGTAAAGCCTTTAAATTTGTAGTTGATGTTTGCAAGTTTGGCTGGTTTTGTTTGCTTTGGTGTTTTTGTTTGCTTTTTTGTGTGTGTGTGTGTTTTTCTGCTTGGAAACCTTAGGAACAATCTTGGTATGTTTAAAATATTTTTGAACAAAGTTTCTCTCTTTTTGCACACTTTTGTTGTATTTTGTGTGTATTCTCTGAAGGGAATAATTCTCCTATATTCACTTAATAAGTGCTAATTATTCCCTGTTAGTAAAGGAGAATACTCAAAGATATTTCACAAATGATACATGCAGGAATGCATAGCAAATCACAAAGCATTGCATTAATCCAAGAAAATGAACTCATCTCAGCTAATGGAGCACTATAGAAGTGATCATTCTTTGTTTTAAATTCTGAATTAGTTGGATATAAACTTTTGGGAAGCGCTGTTAACTGTCTGCACTTTTTGTATCAGAGCTTGCCTTGTGATGCCAATGGCTTAATTCCCTGTTGGAATAGTCTGCTTGACTTACTTTAAATTATGCCAGTGGATAATTTGGCCCCTCATTCCATGAAATAGAAGAACGGATGCTGGAACCTGCTAATATTGCTGGGAACCTGCTAATATTACTGGACTGTAACCAAATATTGCTTACTACTGTGGTGGGGGACAACACCATTCTTTTAAGGAGTGATATGTCTAGCTCCAGGGTCAGGAAAACTGTGTCTTTTTATGTTCCTGTATCAGTCAAAACTTATTTCATAAAAGAATTAAGGTTATTTGAATAGTGTGTCATTTCTGTAACAGTATTAGAAATTAGCTGAACAATGCAATTAAATAGAAATAAAAAAGAAGGTGCTAACACTAGAGCAAACTCAAAAGATGTCACTTTCACATACAATCATCTGAGAATTCATATACTTGCTGCAGGCTCTTCCTGCTCCAGAACTCTTGCTTTTCTCTGTCATCCAGCTGTACACTTGTTTTCTTTCTTGCTCAGCCACTGACCTCTCTCAGATGATATCAGCTTCTTTCCATACTGTGACTAACTGCACTGCTTTTGATCTGATTACACATAAGTCACGTTCTACCCAGGAAATGTGGCAAGGTCTGTAGGGAAAATGCCATCTCTGTGTATGGCATGGATGTCCAAGAGAAAGCTCCCTACAGTTCCTTTCTCTTTCCAGTTATTTATCCTGAGCCTGGTGTAGTGGCATCTCACTCATCCTTTTTTTGTGATGGTAGCAACAGAAGCCAAAATAGTCAGAAGCAGTTCAGTAGCCCTGACATTTTCTTCCCTGGATGGCAGTAGTGATCCTTCTTCAGATGCCTGTGCCTTGAGAGGTTTCAGTCAACTCTAAAGCCTGTTTTATAGCTCTTTTTTCATTCGATTGTTTCAGAGGATGAGAGGCAGTGAGAACACAAACTGCACCTGAGAGTATCACAAAGGCATAGAGTACTCAGGGCATATATCAACATTCGGGAATACAATCTTAAAGCAGAATGATACATTGGTTCTATGCATGCCAGTGCTAGCTGTGATATGGTCAGGGGAATGTGGTATGAACAGGCTCCCAGTCTGTTCAGAATTGCTTTTGTTTCCTGTCCAGAGCTGGGTTGCCTTTATACCATGAATTGTCATCCTGCTATTTATACCACAACTAAGATACCACTGCCTAATGGAAAACAGTTAGCATGCTGGCAGCACTAGATATTAAGGTGACTGTAATGGAAGTTATCAATGGCTTCAGAAACTTGATCTAAAGAAACAGAATTCTTTCTGTTTTGATTTACAGAGTATCAAAATATTCAAAATAGCATGAGTATTTTCAGTATTTAAGTTTAGACTATGTGTAGCAAATGTATTGATGGGTATGTTAATAAAAAGTCCATACGTAGCCACTGACCACAACATACATCATAAAATTTTGTGCTTTTTATAATTGCAGTTTTCAACAGCAGATAAATGCATGTGGTAGAAAGGAATGGCTCTTAGGGGCTGTATACAGAGAAGCATGAGTAAACTGTGTTTTTAAAAGTGTGCAAATGGTGTATGGCCTGAAAAGATAAACTACAGTGATGGAAAGAGCAATTTTCAAATGTATTTGGGCACAGTCTGCTCACAGTGAATAAATGCATCAAATTGGTTAATAGGTAACAAATACCAGTACTGGTAGACACACAGGTGTCATAAATTTGGTTTACAACTTTGTTTTTATATGAATGGGTCAGGACATTACTTACAGACACTTGGAGGTTTAGAGCAAATAGGTCCTGCTGGTGTTTTGTTCTATCCTCTAAGCACATATATACCTGGTTCCTTCTGTGCATTAACCTTCAAATATACTGTCAAGGTCCATTTGCAATGTTTTGCCTTTGTGTCATTGAGATTGGATCCAATATTTGACTGCTGAGCAAGTGCAAGAAAAATTGAGACATCCCTTCCTGACATCATAAGCAAATCTTGCATTTCTTGCATCCATGTACCCTCATTACACTATGAAGGTCCTCACATTATCTCAAGTCTGTGACTGATTTTGTATTTCTTTCCTGCTGTTTGTCACATCATTAGCTTTTAGGTCAGTCATTTAGACTGTCAGTTCCTTAAAGATGCACCCCACCATGTTTTATTGCGTGTGTATCTGTGGTTAAGGTAGCTATTATGTAAATTTTAGCCTTTATTGTCCTTAAATAATTGCTTTTGAGTCATATTGATTGGCAGCAGTTATCTGAATTATAGCAGGTTTGTGTCCTGAGTCAAGGAAGAGAGTAACACTTGAGATGAATACTTGAAAGAAACCTTTTGATCTGTGGAATACATACAAACAGGAAATCTGGTATATTGCTGAGATGCAGCAATAAGCATATACAGCTTCTTTGGTTGATGCCATCTCTGTCCTGCTGTTTGCTTGGCCAGGGATGGAGTTCTGAAGTCCCCTGAAATTTTTACGTTTATTGTCACAGACCTTTTTTTAGCCTGTAGTGTATTTATATTTTAAATGGAAATAAAATTTTGTTAAAGTTTTGATGAAGAGATCTCAAAATCCAGAAGGAAGGACCTGAATTTAGCCTAAGCCTAAATATCTCCTGATTTACTCAGTGAAATTCAAATCCTATAAAAGTATGTTTTTGCCCTTATACTTGTGTCATCTTGCACCGGCCTGTGTTAATCTCCTTGACACCACTGTGCAGCTTTATAGTTCCATTTTTTTTTTTCCCCAAAGCTTGTGTGCTGTACTACTGAGCTATTGAAAAGCAAAAAAGTGTTCTGAAACTGTTCAGGAGGTGAATCCAGACTGTGCCACTTTCTAGTGACTGCATAGTTCAGCACAGTGTTTAACTTAGCCTCAAATCAGCGTCAAACTGAAAAGCAGCGTGGTCAGGATAACACACTATGTTTCCCACAGCTTCAGAACACTTATTTTCTTTTCAACTTATCCTCCAAGCAATTGAATCTCCAAATTGACATCACACCAGGTGCTGTGCTTAGGGGGGTACATGACTAATAGCATTAAATTGCCGGTTTCTCTTAAAAGAAGTACAGAATAAAAAAGAACCAGACAAAATACAAGTTTTCTGATATTAATGGAGCCCTCAAATGAGAAATGTGGAAATAACTCTTTGTACAATCATTATGAGCTTTGATTTTCTTTCAACTACCACACTTTGGAAGCTGTTAGAGATTGTGGTTTCTTCAGAAACTGTTTATATTTTGTGGAAGCAAGAGGATGAAAACAATCTGGTTGAAAGCTGTTTAATGCAGTGCTTCTGAACTTGCATGCTTCTGCCATGACAATCAGTTTCAGCCCATTGCATGGCTGTAGCTTCTCATAGAAACTTTAGTCCATCAAATGTAGACATAAGACCTTCTTTCAGAACTGTTACATGCAGAGACCATTCTGGTCCAGATCTCAATGACTTTATTTAATTTTCTTTTCCAGAAGCCACCAGTAGTCTAAGATTAGGATGTGAAACTTTGCACACAGGGTCCTATTTCCCAGTTTTCTTCGCTGTTCTTGACTTCCCATATGAAACAAGTTGAGGACTGGTCTCAGTTGCACATAGATATGACAAGGAAAATATGTCACGAAAAGCCTCCTTTTAGAGGATTTTGCAGTCAAAGTGTTGGAAGAGGAAATTTAACCCACTGGAGATGGATTAAACTTGCTTGAGGTAAGTGTTCTTTGAAAAGAAAATTTGAAAGGTGTAATACAAGGATTTTTTTTTTTTAAATAACTTCAAAGCAATGGTGACTCAATAGTGACTTTTTCAGTGATATCTTTCACAATTTTGAAAAATACAAAACAAAGGATTTTATATTGATATGAGTTGATAGAATTCTGCAGCATTTTCCTTTTGTTTATCTTTTTTTTTTTCATCTTAATACTCCTCATTTTATCAGTTACCTTGTTTATTTGTGTGCTGTCACAGTAAAGGTACTCTTCTGCTTTTATTTTGAGACTCAACAGAAGAATCCCTGTGTGCAGACAGCTGCTTGTACTTTTGTAAGCTCAACTGCAAGCACTTCACACTATTTTTTCCTGCTGTGTCCATTCCTGGCAATGAATTAATTGCTGAGATAATCCAACTTCTATTGCCAAAGTGCTTAATTTTATCTAGTATCTCAATTTTTAGTGTGTTTTTTGCAACCACACCAAGAAATGGATGTGATAGCACTTGGATTTGTTCAAATAATAAAGAGTCCATAAACATTTTATTTGCCATATATAGAAATAAAACTTTACAAGTGCTGAACAAAAAAATATTGTTTATATTAGGTATTTTGTTAATGACTTTGTACAGGAATATAGGAGTTGCTTTCATATATGGGACTGAAGTATTCTTTGAATGAAAACAAATGCATAGAAAAACATAGCAAGTGTATATACTCTTTCATCCTCTAACACTTTGTAGCTCAAGGACTGTCAGAGCCAGAGGTGGTTTCTGTGTGTTTAGCACCTTTCAGAGGTTTTTTTTTTTTTTTTTCCCCATTGGTCTATTCAATCTCCCTTTGAACCCATGTAATCCTTAAGCATCCACAGCATTTCTAGGCCAGGAATTTTAACAGTTTAACTGCACATTTTATGAGGAACTGTTTTCTTTCATTCAATCTTGCTGCTTGCTTCCTTTGAAATGCCCTAATACTTGAGTTGGAAGAAGCAGTGATGAGACTTCTGTTTTAGGAAAAACTAGCTTTCCTCATACTGTATCATAAGTTGTACTTTGGATACTTGGAAGGACAAGAGAGCTAAATATCCTAATCCTTTATAATTATGGATTTCCTTACAATATCTCTATGAATTAAGCCAGTGCTAAGTAGAAGCACAGTGAGACTAGATCTCAACTTTTAAAATGCCCAAAGATCCAGGTAGTGATACAGCAAGACTTCCAGAAGCATGCAATTGACTATCATTTTCTCACTGTGATTTCTTAAATTCTGTCAGTCTCAATTGACCATAAAGTACCTTTCTGCAAGTTGAACAGGTATTGTGTACTGGAACAGAAAATGAATACCCACCTCTAGGATGTCAAGAGTATCACCCACAATAGTGGATCATTCTCTGTCTTGGATTTAGAAGCAGGTTTTTGTTGATTTCTATAGGAGCAACACAGATCCAATTCCATTTAGAAGTAGAATCTCACATTTGTAGCACTCAGGATTTCTCAGGGTACCTGCTGCATACCTAAAGCAGCATTTGTACCCTGTCATAGAAAAGGAGCACTCAGACACAATACATTAGTTGCGTTTAACAATACTCTTCCTCATTTGAACTGTGACTCACTATGCAATCCCACATAAGATATTCTGTCAGCCACTGTGAGCATCAAATAGCAAGAGGAGCTGGAGGTGCTCAAGTGTTCTTGGCAGAGGAGAGAGGAACACACAGCACGTCAGCATTACTCCAGGGCCACCACCTCATGTCTGGGGCAACAGACTGCCTCGTCCTTACTGGCTGTTAAGTACAATGCTGTTAGGTAGGGAGCAGTAACAACTGGGGAATATCAATGGGGTGACAGCACTCCAGAGGCAGTCATCCTTTTTAAACTTCTCAACTCCCCAAAAATAAACAGTGCAGAGCAGCTGTGCAGATGTCGTATTTTTCTTGTCCCTGATAGATGAGGAAGTCGATGTTGTATTTTGATGCATTCAAATGTTATAAGATTCTGTAATAAAAAAAGCTATTTCCTGATATAAGTCCATGGCATCAAATAAAATAACACCAGGGTGACTCAGATCTAAGATGTTGTAATCAAACAAAAAACTTCTGTACTTAAGATTCACTCTGGTAAATATTTTGTAGTCACTTTGAGTTTGCTTTATGTGACAATTCTGTCAGTCCTTTGAAGAGTTTCCTTAAGAATCTGTCCAATTCTGACAATGGTGATAGCATTTTGTTGATTTAAATGAAAACTAGAAAACTGTTAACTCTAATAGAAAAAATGCTCATATATAATTTATATTATTTAATCTGAGCCACCATATTCTATGTATAGCTTATCTCTTCCACTAGTTCTATAGGGACACCCTATTTTTAAAAATACTTAAAAAATGTCCAGGTATTTGTCCTAACAAAACATAATTATACGTTTGTAGATCTTTTCTCATAAGATCACAAGGACTTAGACTCCTAATTTACTTGTGACATAGGAGATATAATCATTATACATTCAGATCTCTTTATGCAAAATCATTGAATACGAAAGTTATTGAATATTGAAAATAATTCAAAATGCTGTAGTTAACATTATATGATAGTTGTTCTATAGCAGCTTATGCCTGCCTGTTTCCCTTCCTGGAGAAATTATTTTATTTGTAAGTGGCTCATCTGCTTTCCATTTTGAACTGAAAAGCAATAAATGAGTGTTTTAAAAAATCTCACACATTTATAAAACGAGTCATGGCGGAAACCATTATAATTTTGACAGATAAAGTTGTTATGAGGTCAAAGTAGTATGTATTGAGGATACGTCTTTGATTAGTCTTACTTGGATATTGACTGTTTTATAAATGTTTTAGTGTTATACTAAAGACAATTTACACGTAAGAGGCACAAAAGACCTCATTTATGATCGTATGGGTAAATGGTTAATGAAGCAGAAAAAAATCCAGTCTTAACTTCCTCATGCAAGTAGACTCCTGACATAGAAACAAAAATGTTCAATGAGAGTTCACAAGGAAGAAATAATTAGGAAATTATCTACCAGGGATGGTGGGTCCTACACCAAGCCTAAATTTTTTAGATTCCTAAATTTGGCACCTTATTCAAATGTTAAACTGTTGTCTTCAACTTGGGTGTTTTATTAGCAACAAACATCCTATCCAACATAGCAGAGACTAAAAGAAACATTTCATGGGCTTGAATGAAGAAAAGTGCTTACAAAGCATGCAGAGTTCCCAGGTATTACAGCCTGGGAAAAGGCACTGAAAATGTACCAAATATGCACAAAGGAGCTTTCTTCTTCTGCTTTATTCTTCTTGCTGCAGAAGGTGTCAAATGGAACAATGAACATTATGCTGAATTAAAAAAGCAGTTCCAAAAGTGGAGGCTGAAAGATGATGCCTTGAGAGACTTAAAGAATGAACAGTGTCTGAGGCTGTTACATAGAGTAGATTTATCTAGAGATTTCAGAAAGATGAACATATAGTTTTTTTTAAAAAAACATTATCAGTATCACTTTTAAATGGGCCTGAATTTTCAAAAGTCTGTTCTAAGTTTCTCTGTCACTACTTCTGACTTCTTAAAAGAAAAGCTGCAAATACTCTTCTGTTTCAATTTGTTGTGGAAGGATGGGCAGTATAATACACAGTACAGTATACTGGAAGGAAAAGAATTTCAGTATTTATCTCCCAAAAACTGACACTAGATTTTTGAGGATTGATGAAGGCTATGAATTTTCTAAGATTAGAAAACACATCTCTAACTGAGAGATTAGAGGAAGAATATAGTAACCAGCCCTGCAGCTACAATCCACAGCAATTTAAATTTGTAGAAAAAGCACTTCCTCATACTTGCAAGAGCACTCTTCATATAGAAATGAAAAGATTCACAAAGAATTCCAGAGAAGGGGAATAATTAGGAAATAGTCTGAGTTAAATTCTTCTTAGTATATATTTTTGTGAAGAGAACAGTGACTGATGCTAATAAATGTTAAACCATTGAAATTGACACTGTTTAACTGGATTTGTACTATTTTAATTCTGTGTGTATGTGAGTAGAACTAGATATTTGGTTGTGTCCTTGGTCTTTGGAAGTCTAAAGCCATAAAAATCAGGAGATATTTTTTTCAGACAACTGTACCATGAACACTTTTATTCTCTCCCTCCAAGGCATTTCAGCCTCAGTGACTAGTCTTTCAAATTCAGTTTCTGAAATTTGTCAGAGTATGCCGCTGAAAGAAAATGTCAACTACATTATCTGTTGAGGTTCATGACTGTCACATAGTATTACTTTTTCAACAGGATATAAGGACACTGTGGTTGAATTTTAGGGATGATAATTTAGATAAGACATCTTTCTACCATAGCCGACAAACCTGAACGTGTGGAAGGTCTTTTTTCCTTTCATGGGAAGAAGAAATGACTAGAATTTTCTGGGGTGAACCACCACATTAAATGTAGTAGAGATGTGGGGCAGTATATTGTATTCTAAAAACAAATTTTACTTTTCATAGAATCACATAAGTTGGAAAATACCTTTAATGAAGTCCAACCATAAATGTAACACTTCCAAGACTGCCTCTAAGTCATGTCGCTAAGTGTCACATTATATTAGGTTTGTGTGGCAGGGTTTTGGTAGTGGGACAGGGGATGGCTTCAAACTTTCCTCAGCTACATAAAGTGTTTCCCAACAAGAATAATCATAAAGCCATATTGGAATATGTTATCTAATTTCCTTTTATTTGCTTAGGTGAAAGATTGTAGAAGAAATAGTCTTTGGTTCAAAACAGGATCTTAAAAAGGTGTCGAAGCTGGTAATATTTTATATGTAAAACAATATGTATGTATGTAAACAATTTTAACAAGGGGGTTTTAATGGTCTGGCTTGAGAGGAGTACCTCTCTCACAACAAATGATATGGGATTGAGTGGCTATGGAGCACTTCTAGCTGTCTTGATTGGCATTCCAACATCAGAATTTCTTTGAACTAATATTTCTGACATCTCCAGACACTGCTATAGATTGTCAAAGATATGTCTGAGCACCAGATATCAGGTATGGACATTATTTCTCTTCCTGTATTTTATGGTGATAGGCTACTAAGTCTATGATACTGACACCTGAACATTAGAATGTCATGTTTTGCTCAAGGTGGAATGAATCTTCTAAACTTCAGATATTACCTTTGTATCCATATGAGCTATTTAACAGATGTTATTCTCATATAAATTGTTCATTAAAGGAAAATTTCCCGGCTGTGAAGGTGTGTGTCATAACTTCTCTTAAAAAAACCCAGTTTGTTTCTAGTTTATATATACTGAGTACCTAGAAAATAGTACCTCAAATCACTACTAGTTCTTGAATTTTTCTTTCTTTCACGCTTGACATATCTTGGAATTCCTCACAATGTTTAAGTATATGTTAATGTGTCTGCAACTGTGTAGAACCATGCAGCATGTTACTTTGAGCTTAGATGGTTCAGCTCATGCTTTTGTTCATTCCTTGAACAGAACATGAATGAGAACTTTCAGCTGTGTTTCTAAAGTTCTGATCATTTGAAAACTTTTTTTTCCTGTTTTAAGATTCAGCAGGTTTCCAGACAGGAACACAGAATGTAACACAGTGTTGGCTGTTCAAGGCAAATCTTTCAATTGAAACCTGTTAACAGGATGTTAACAGTGTTAACCTGTTAACTCTTTCAAATCCATGGTAAGCACCTGACTGAACCTAAATCATGGTTCCTCCTTCTCTATGGAAGGTACCAGAAAGGTTCGGGCAACTTGTGATGTCCACTAAGCAGCTCTTCAGCCAATCAGAACTAGTTTTGAAGGATATCTTCACCTTGCCCATGTAATACACCCTGCTATGAGCTTGTGTTACTGTGTCAAATCAGTGTAATTCTTAGTTGTTCAGAGATGCTTTTTCTATCAGGCACGTTAACTATCCATCATTTCACTATCTTTGACAGTGTGCCTTCTGGGTGGGATATATGCAATTCAGACAGGGTTAATTTGAGATACTTGAGCCTTGTGCTTCTCATTTTCCTATGCATAGCACTAGCATGCAGTGTTAAACTGGCAGTCTTTAAAATTGTTTGAAAAGCTGAAATACATATATATGATAAAGACTGATTTTTTAATTTAATAGCAATTAACTACACCTATAAGGCTTGGTTGAGCTTTGTGCATAAAAAGAGAAGGAAAAAACAGTATGGTCTCATAAAGTCTTAGAAGAAGATATGAAAACCTACTATGATAGTGTTACAAATTCTAAAACTATGACTAAGGAGATACAGAATGGTATTAGTTGTCTCATACAATTACTCAGATGAGCTAAAATAAAGTGCTGTATTATGTGACCTATAAGTGATATTAAGTATTTTATTACCTTCTTGCTATCCACTTGAGTTATGGGCTTTTATTAAAGATCATTTACAGAAGTTATTGAATGCCACTGGTTTTATGTTTAAAGCACTGACAGGATGGCATTAGTGTTCCTAATCATAAAAGTAAGGAATCAGAAAAACTTTCAAATCATGATCTAAGTGCAAGAGGAAGTAAGAAACTTGTACATCCTTCTTTGCCAAGAGTGTCTTTATATGACAACACAACTGCCATTACTTTAACAGCTTCTATCAGAGTAAAGTGTAAAGCAAATACATTCAAAGAGTAATTCACTGCACAAAAATTCTTCTTTAGACTGACATTCAGCACAGCCTCTGAATACGATTTTTATTTTCATAATGTATTTACTGCTTTGATGAATGTTAAGGTTACAAAGACATTAAATAGGAATGGAACATTTTTTATTATGGATATCATTGGTGTTGATGAAATGCTGTAGGTATGACTTGGGTTTAGTTATGAAGTCCATGGTTTTTATTTCCTTGTATTGCTAGCTCCTTTGTCTTCAAGGCTTCTGCTTTGTCTCTTGTTCTGCTGTTAATATGAATGTGGTGACTTCCTAGGAGTGACTTTAGTCCCCTAAAACCCTTCTTATAGATTTTGAAAGGTATGTATAAATGAGAGGCAACCTTAGTAAGCAGGAAATATCAGACACAGAGAAATGTGTTTCATTTTTTTTTATCATTGAGAATTCATGCAGCTTGAAATAAATACTTGCATCCATGTCCTATTTGTAATTTTGGAAACAACAATCTCTATTTTGATCAGAAAAATTGAAATTAAGGTATATGTCCTGGGTACTAGTTATTTATGACCTGAATTAATTTAACATTACCCATTTAACAATATCTAGCATCAGATTGGTCAATTTGTGGCATGATTTTTCATTGATGAGTAATAGTAAACACTGCTCCTTACCCATTTCAAAATGATCCAACTGAAAACTACATGGGATTAACAATTGGTCCATACTCTGTCTCTCCTCAAATTATGGACTATAACTAGAGAGATACAGTAATAGTGTTTAAAAGATACATTCTCCTAAGCTTATTGTTAACAACAAATTTCACTCTATTGCTAAACCAGTAGGGTTTTTTTTCATTTGTTTTATAATATCTTCTGATAAGGTACTTCCTTGAAATTTAGTTTACTAGTAGGCCACTGATTTCCTTCAAACCACAACAAATTAGAATAGTATTGTGTGGCTTACTGGAGACTCCTTTAATCCACCTGTTGCACAGCTGCTATGAAAATACTTACTTAATCAAAATATTTCTGTGCCCCTGGGTACAATATGTCCTGAGTTGTGTTTCATTACTAATGTAGGCAGTTTCTGCTGCTGGAACATCTGTTGCTTATTTGGAAAGATGTAAAAAAATTCTCTATACACTAATGGGATAATAAAGCTATTGAGTTTGAGATAATTGTTTGTGCTAAACTCTGAATTTCTTTTGCTGCAGACCAAATCCTAATTCATCTTTGACCTATCTTTCTGATGAATAAAATCAGTTAGATTTTTTTAACAGTACTGTATTGAATGTTAGTAACTGTTGCTGTTTAATGATAATTTGCTAATAGCTGATGATTTCTGTCATTTGTTGTTATTGCTACTAAAATACAAATATAAATATATTTACATTTGTAAGAGTACTGGCTTTTTCGCAATATATTTAGTGCATAAGGTATTTATTTTTGGTCTTCATGAATTTTGCACAGATAGTCTCTAATATGGTATTAATTGCTCATTAAAAATTGAATACATTTTCAGGACAAAGAGTGTAACATAAAATTTTATTAGCAAGCTGTTTACTTTGCCTTTACGTGGGTCAAAAATTCTTTTATTGGTTTTGTGGCAACTAAAACACTTTTGGAATAACAAAATTAATTAGAATTAGTGATAGAAGTTATTAATGTTTTGGACTTCCCAAGTATTTTCAGGAATACCAAGCAACATCATGATTCATTGTGACTGAAGAATATCATAAACCTCTGTGGAAAAAATTCAATTGGATTGATTTTGGAGGAGGATTTGTTAATTTTTCACTAAATGGTCTGTGCTGACAAGGAATATTGTACTAATATAAACTTTGCAAGATCAGAATTTGTTTAAATGAACAGTGTTAATTCCTGCAGGACTTTGGAGAAGGCTTCTGAGAGAGCAGAAAGTGAGAGCTGAACAATCCTGTGGGGAAGAATAAATATTCATTAGAAAAAATAAGCTTTGTTGTAAGAGGACTCCTTGTAGCCCACAGCAATATTACTCATGACTTCATTCACTGGAATATTGAATTGTTATGAGTATTTTCATCTCCATTTCTTCCCTGGGGTATCTAAATGACTTTTCCACTTTCATCTAGATTGTCCATCCATTTTTTTGCTAATGACGGCTCACTGACCCGGCCACGGATTTGCCTGCTTTGTCTGCCAATGCTGACAATTATTTTAGTAACAAGTACTAGCTCAATAATGTTTAGTCACTCAGGCCATCTCCCTCATTATTTTTCTTCCTTGGGGACAACTGATCTCAAAATGATCTTTCATCTCACCTGGGGTCTAAAAATATGAAAATTCATTCAGATCACAGTTACTTTTCCTTCTGTCTTCATTAAGAGTATGGAGAACTGAACTGAAGTTTACAACAGCAGTTATAGAATTATAGAATGTTAGGGGTTGGAAGGGACCTTTAGAGACCATCTAGTTCAGTTAGTACAAATGGCTTGCCTACTTGCAGTCTACTTTGAATCCAGCTTGTTATTCTGGTTGCATGAGACAAACAGGAAAATTGAACAGGAGTTGTAATTACATGTACATTTCAGTGTCATGTTCTAAATGTTAGTGGCTTTATTGCTTATCTTATTCTAATGAACGTGCTGCCAGAACTGTTCAATTCTGTCTTTTCTCAGTTGTCAGCAGGAGACTTTCAAGCTGAGCCCAGGATCTCTGGTACGTGGAGGGCATTCTGTCAACAATTATTAGTGTCATAGTCCCTAAGGACCATAGCTACAGACTATGTTAGTCTTATAGAGAAGCAGTAAAGTTACCTTAGGAAAGCACATTGTCAACTAAAAAGATGGGGAAAAGACCAGACTTCTCAAGATCTGCATTCTCTCTCCTTGGAAAAACTAAATGGACTGTTGTTCAACTGTTATTCAAGGTCAAGCAGTCTCATTAGTTAAACATTGCAGAGACTCGTGGTATGTAACATAAGTGATTTCAGTGGCTTATGAGGGAAAATTTTCCAATATTATTTTATTATTTTTGTTACATTTTAATGGAAAAACAGCATTTGAAAACACAGCACTTCAGCACTCACACTTCTCTGGCATGTGGCAGATCTTTCCAGAAGCATTAATGGCAGCTGCATTGATACTGATTTAAGATAACCATTGTAGAAAAGTATAGTAAATCCCCCAAATAATACATTGAAAAAACTGTCTGTCTGTATCTGATATGACAAATCCTCAGGGTCAGTTTTGCTAGTAGTAGCTGATGGCAAGGAGGTTGGATTAGATGAATTTTGAAGATATTTTCTAACCCAAATTATTCTATGATTCTAAGAAAAGTCAGATAAATGGGAATGCTATTGAGGGCAGTCTGTAATTTAACAAAAGATGCAAGTGGGAGTCTGCCTTTTTGGTGGTTTATTTTTGTTATTTAATAGCTTGATAACATTTATTAGGAGTCTCCTAGGATGAGAAAAATAGGTGGTTGTGAAAAAATAACTTCAGTGCAAACCATTTAAATCTATGCCTACTAAAGAGTGTCTCACTGCTGGAAACTTGTCAGGTACATGTGATGAGATTCTCGTGACTAGATGTAAGGTGAAGAAATCTGTCCTTCAGCTTCATTCTCCTTTAGAAAGTGGAGCCCTGATCAGTACAGTCAACAAAGTTGAAGCTGTAATTCACCTCTTTCAAAAGACAATGTGTCAGATTAATAAGCTATGTAGATCATCCATTGTCTAGGAAGGGTTCTGTAGTGACAATCTATTTTGTAGAGGTCTAAAGTTAATGAAACCTGTGCAAAAATAATAGTGAAAGAAAACTGGGTTCTAGATTGCTGTTCAGGAAGACAAACCAGGTACAAAGTAGGAAACTACAGCAATCTAACTTAACTATTTTGCCTCATATCATTTGTTGTGATTTTTTTTTGCATTTTGTGTGTGTGTGATATCATTACATAAACTCTTTCATTTGAAAACAAACAAACAAACACGTTTGTGTTGTCAGAGGAAATGGGTGGAAGAAATATTGATTGTCAGATCCTGGTTGGCTGTGACAGTTGAGTCATACTTGGTTTTAGCTAACCTGGGCTGTCTATAAAGACAGGCATTAAAATTCTGTCAGTGTGTTTGTAAAGAGCAAACCTGCTTCCTTTAGATAGATATTTTAGCCTCAAGTTTTTGTGGTTGCCTGTTCTGTATGAAACACTGCTTCCCAGATATTTTAAGAGGTGTCAAAGGTTTCCCTGGAAATGTTTGAGGGTTGCTTGTTTTGGTTTTTTTGGTATGTGTGCTCATTGTTGTAGAACTGAAGTTCATGAACTTGGGGCTGTTTGGACAGCTCTTCGTAGTATTGTATAGAAAATACTTTCTTTGTGACCATAATTAAGCTTGTGTCTGTATGCTTTTGCCATTGTAGAGAACCTTCATATTCCTGATTTTCTTTTACTGCTGTTTTCAGTCTTGTAATCTACCTCTACCTTGTTGCAGTTCCAGTGTTTTTTCCCAGGCAAAATATCTTTAGATCTTAAATCACTTTAGGCCTTAATCTCATACAACCTCAGAAAAGCTTCTTATGTTATTTTTGGCCCTAAAGTGATCATGAGAATGAATTTTCTTCCTGTTAGAGTGGAATATATAATAATGTATGATTTATTTTTCTGTGAGTTCAAGCCAGAAACCATAGGCTGCATGTTGTTTTGTATTGGGTGTTTTTAAATGATGTATGAGCCTTCTCATCAAAGGTATTTCTCTTGGTAGATGGTGAAAAATGTTCCACTTCTATTATTTGGTCAGCCTTTCTACACCTCTACAGAACTAAAAAGTCACAGCTTTAAGTTTGAGGTGACCTTTTTGCCCACTTTTCCTTTCTAGAAGTGTTTTGGACTTTGTCTTTCTCAAATTCAAAGTTCATTTTACATCATGTATACTAAATTAGAGCATTCTGATAAAAGACATTTGACAAAAATCATCTGTTTTCAAGTTCCAACTGCCTCCATTGTTAGAGTATGAAGAGGTTTCAGTGCCACACAAATGGTCCAGGGCACTCCTCCAGGACTCTCATAACATCATGCTACCCTATAGTCTGAGAAACAGGGAATTTCACTAGAAAATAATGCTGAATCATCCACATAAGATAAATGTAAGGATCAGTTTGTGGCTTAGCAAATGAGCATCTTGTCTATGATTGAGTAGTTGCCTACTTCATGTATTAAAGCAAAGATCAAGGAGGAATTTGATAGGTGAGCATATTAGGTCTGGCAAGACGTGTGTTTCTAGTTTAAAGCAGTAGATGAAGGAACCAGGTACCAGTTAGTGATGAGGAACAGGTAATTGTCCTCCAGCATTAAATGGGAAAAGATAACATATGAAGATCCATAAAGATGCTTTTAATGTGGTAGGAGAAAGAGACAAAAGAAAGGTAGAAAATGGGTCTCTAATGAGCAAAAACTGATAACTGATCCTATGGTTGTAAGAGGCAGCAAAGATATTGTTCCAGTTTAAGTAAGTATGTTTATGAATTTGTGTGGAATTTTGCATATATCACTGTCAGAAAAATAGTGAACAGTTTTGTAATTTTAAATAGTTTTGTTGAGGCTGTAAGGAGGCAATATTTGATCAGGGAAGAAGTTTCCTCCACTCCCTAAACTTAGTTACCTGAAAGAAAGAAAGAAAAAAGCTAGGAAGTTTTGATTCTGAATTGGGTAAGGTATTTAATACAATCTAAAACAACTTTATATCAACTCTTCATTTAATTAAAAAAATGCTTATTGTACACTGACTCAAAGCAAACTTTTTTCCTCCTGATTTTTCAATTCAGCATTTTGCTGATTTAGTAGTGATAGGTGACTTTGAAGGGGAGATTTTGCTGTAAGATTGGAAAGGATATCTTGCGGAGAAAATCTTCCATGTTTAGACATTGCTTGTTTGTGAGGGATCTGATGGGTCTTAATGTTAAAGCTGGTAGCTAATTTTCATCTCTAAATTGTAGAAGTAATCACAACATTGGCTGGAAACTCATGAGTGAATAAAAATTATTCCTATTTCACTGAAATTATTACCTTCCCAAATCTGGACTTTGAATTCCTACTCTTTCCTTGCACCAAAGGAACAACATATTTGAATATAATCTGTTGCACAGCCCAGCAAAGCAGGGCTAGATCTGTGTTTGGTTTTTTACATAAATGCATATGCTTGGTTTTTATTCTATCTATCACATAATGAGCATGTTGCTTTGTAAGACCTTTATAATGAGTTGTCAAATACTATTTTTGCTGCAAAGAAGTGACTATGAGGAGCAGCTAAACACCCTGTATTTTTTCTAGTTTGGAGTAAAAGAGCTTGTGGAGTGACTTCATTACTTTCAACAGCTTCCTGAGGAGGGGAAGTGGAAAGTGAGGAGCTAATTTCTTCTCCCTGGGTTCCAGTGATAGAACTCATGGGGATCATTCAAAGCTGCACCAAAAATGTTTAGACTGGTCATCAAGAAGTGTTGCTTTACTGAGAAGATAGTCAAGCACTGAAACAGGCTTCCTAGAGAGCTGGTGGATGCCCCAAGCCTGTCTATCCTGTCCTGTCCTGTCCTATCCCGTCCTGTCCTGTCCTATCCCATCCCATCCCATCCCATCCCATCCCATGCCTACAGGCTTTCATGTCTTTGTACTGAATTTTTAAATGAAATAAGTAAGTTCAGAAACATAGTGTTATATAGCAGGTATTTCTAGAAGTAAAGGCTCCCAGAATTTAAATTCGAAGTTGTCAGGATTTTGGTTTCTTGGCTCAATGATGTGTTAGATTTCCACTCATAAGTTGTTTTATTGACTTTCCCAGCAGGGAAATAAATCAGCAAGGTTTTTATAGCATTTTCAGTGATTGAACTTGAGTACCTTTCAGGAGAAGAAAATAGAAAGCAAATTGTAGAAGGATTAAGATAACCTGAAATATTTTGATTGGATTGTTTGTAATACAGTACCATTGGGATCTCAGTCTATTTTACAATGCAGAGAATGTGTTGGATTTACTTTGGACGTAGTTGAATCAGAGACAAGCAACTTAAGTAAATGTTTTCTCATTATAGAAATAGCTTACAACCATGCTATGTATCTTGTGTAATCACACACACAAAATAATAGAATCGTAGAATCATAGAGTGGTAGAGGTAGGAAGGGACCTTTAGAAAGCATCCAGTCCAACCCCCCGGCCAAAGCAGGTTCACCTAGATCAGGTGAACGCGTCCAGATGGGTTTCGGAGACCTTCAGAGAAGAAAACATTTGTTTCACTGTGGATTTTATATAAGGTAATATAAAAGTTGCATATAACACAAGAACCATGTCTAGAAGCCCTGGGGAAGGTGACTGCTCCAAAATACTGTGCTTCACGATGATATTAAAAGCTTTTTGTGATTCTGCTAATGCATTGGTTTATTTTATAAAACATTTGAAGCTTCATTTGTTTGAAAAGATGAGTCATGCCAGGAGAGTGAATAAATAAATTTTCATTTTGTCATCTCTTTGAAACTATGGTTACTGTGGTGCATTGATTACCTTTGGTCCTTGTTGAGTACTGAATGTAATTTCTTTTTAAGTGTAATGTGTTGCTTTTGCATTATGGCTTTTGCTATCTTTGGCATGCAATTTACCAACAACTTGATAGAAAAAATGATTGAAGGTTGAGTCAGAGACATGTATGTACATAACTATTTGCAATTCTCTTTCTTTACAAGTTTTTGTTAATCTTTTTACTTAAAAAGAAACTGGATTAAAAATCACTCATTATCATTCTCTTCCAAGCTAGCAGCCAATGAATAATACTGGTAAAGGGTTATGCAGAGCAGTTTTCTAAGTATCTGACACATATCTGCTGACCTACTTAACAATAGGTAGGTTATTTCTGTGACAAGAGAAAAAGCTACTGAAAACAAAAGTGTGTGATCATTGAGGAATGATTGAGGAATGTTGAAAATGTGGTATACAATGGTGTTCTGTTTTTCTTCAGTTGCTCCAGAGACCATATTTACAACTGAGTCAGCACAGCCTTAACTGGAGAAATTGAGAGAAAACAGCCTGTTGTGGTTTTGACCCAGTCAGGAGCAAAGAACCACAAGCAGTTGCTTTCTCACTCCTTCTCCCGGTGAGATGGTGAAGAAGAATGTAACTGAGGGCCTTTGGAACCAACTAAGGACAGGGAGGTCCCAGGCAAAAGCGACAGGACTACTTGAGTTGTGGAAGAAAATGACAATTTAACTCGCTACCAACTAAAACCATAACAAACTGGAAACACAGAGTAGGATGATGATGAAGGGTACAACCAGCCCTTTAATATTCTCTTCCTCCCAACCCTCCCCTCTTCCTAGGCTCAGGCACCTGATCCCAGTATCTTTTATCTCCTTCCCACCAGCAGTGCAGGCAGACAGGGAATGGGAGTTTCAATCAGTCCTTTCCCAACAGCTTCTGCTACTTGCCTCACTTCAGAGGGCAGGAGGACTCCTTGCCTATCCTCCCTGCTCCAGCGTAGGATCCCTCGTGTGCCAGGCAGCCCTGCATAGGCAACTCCAACAAGCATTCATCCCGAGAGCTACAGCTCCTGTCCACCTCCGATGGCACAGAATCCTCAGCAATCACCCTTTCTCTGGAGCTGGTGTTGACTCTCAGTCCTGCCATTGCCCTCCATGGGTTGCAGAGGGACAGCTGCAATCTTGTTGCGAGCTGCAGAGGGGTTTCTGGTCTGGCACTCCTCCTTCCAGAGAGGGATCCAACTCAGGGCTGGGGAATGTTTCCAGAACTGCTTATGGAGGGTACCACTGCAACTCCCTCCCCATGTTATCATGCAAAAAGTGTCTCTGCACTAACACATCACTCTGCATTATGTCTTTTCATAGAGAGAGACAACATGATTTGTCTCTCTTCTAGTAGTGATGTGATTTTCGCTATTTCCTTTGCTCTTAGTACAGGTGTCTGTTATGAAATGTTGCAGGCCAAATAAACAATCCGATCTGAAATACCATTTTCTTCCCAAAATGAAAGTTGTTAGGAGTTATGCTTCAGGTTGACATGAACTGAAGCTTTCTTGTTTTTGTCAGAAAACTTAAAAACCCAAATGTATTTTGGTCAACTCTATATATACAAACAAACACAAAGTTGGAGAGTTTCTCCTCATTTAGGTTAATTATGGATCTGTAATGGCATAGTGTTTTTCATGTTGCTGAATAAATGTGTAACAGCACTTAATTCTGGCTGACCAGTGCTTTCTCTGTTATTCTGGTATATTCTCCTTTCTACCTCTCCATATCCGTTTGGAAGGTTAATGAATGAATCTTTTCCCTGTTCCTCACTGATCTTTTTAATGTTGCTATTAGGGTTGTGTGTGATTTACTCTCCTCTTGTTTTGCCACAGAAAACCAAAAAGCCTTGAATAAGAGAATTGCTTTAGGCTGTCAGGCCATATTCCTCTGTCTTAGTTTGGGTATATTGTTGTAAGATTATAATGCGTGTTTCTGAAATGTTTACTCTGAATCAATCCTTCCAGATAAAAAGAATACAGTGAATCTCACTACTTTTTTATTTATTTTTTTTCCCCTAACACAAATACTTTTTTGTTTCTAAAGTAGTAATACTGATATATTCTAGGTAAGTTTTCCATGTAAAAATTTTGTAAATACTCTTTGTAAAATTCCTAGTAGGAAGTCACTGTTAAGAGTCTTGGGAAAGGACAAGAGAAAACTGACACTGCTGGAAATCTTGAGTCCATTTGTGTCATTTCTTCTTGATAAGGTGCTGTATGGTAGTGTTTCAGAGATACCATTTTATTTTTGGTGTAATAAATTATAGTTGAACTGAAATTGCTATTAAAACCCTAAAAGTGAAGTTTAAAAAATCAAAAAGGGAAAATTCTTGGTTAGAACAAAGCAGATGATGAGAATTTAATTGCAGGTCAATGAATTTGAAAGACACAAGTAGGTATTTGAGTCTATATCTTTCTCCTGTCAACACTGTCAATGATCAACTGGTACAGGACTAAAAGAAAATAAATTCTAAGTAGTACAATGAAATAGGTGGAAATAGAATGGGCAACTTGACTTCTAAATGCACTTCGGAAAAAAATACTTCATTAGATTTTAATGTTTTATTTACAATCAAGATCATAGTCTTTGTTGACAAAGTACTTTCTCATGACAGAAAAAAAAGCATCAGGAAAGAATGGCATATTCCACAAAGCCTAACTCTTTGCTTCTGGTGCAGTCTCTAATACCAGACTTCAGCATTGCTATTGTATGGCACAGTACTTCTTATAGTCTGTCAGGTGTTCTGGCAATATGTGTCAAGATGAATAGTTGAATATTAAAAACATTTCCTCTCTATTTTAGTTACATTTCAAAATATTATTTATTTTTCAGTAAGAGACATACTCTGTGATTATACAAAGTACATATCTGTATTCAATCTGTGTGCATATAAATACTTATATATATGTAAATATTTGTGATGATGAGAGCCATCACTTATTTACAGGATCTGGAAAATATGAAACCCATGGAATGTATTTGCTGTTCTCTTAATGTTTTTCTCTTGTGGAGATGGAGACAGTTTTTATGTCTTTTTTATGTAGGCTGTCAGAAAAGCTGTTTTTAAAGAACAGTCTCTTTTTCCTAAATTCCTGCTCTACACATCAATTAACCAAATGAATGTTATTGTCAGAAAACTTCATCTGTGGGCCATCGCTGATCCACAGGATACGATGAAAAAACAGTGCTCAGCCCACTGAAGACAGAGTAGATTATCTCCCTCTGGCCTAGTGAAATATGAATAATTTTGCAAGAGAAATGAAAACAAAAAAAGACTAAATCAATTCCAAAATGTTTTTAACATTAAAGCATGGACATGTTTCCCAGTTGATTCCTTTTTTTTGACTGTCTTTTTTCTGTCTTGTCTGTCTGAGCTCATTGTTCCGTAGTAATGCGAGACAAAAAGAAATGCCAAAGCTTGAACATAATTTTTCTTGATTTCTTGTTTTCAGGATGGTTGAGAAGTGCTCAGGAAAGAAAGAGATGCTCAGGAAAGAAAGGGTGAAAAAATATCCTTAATCCATTAAAATTCTTTTTTCTACATTGGAGGAAGGTTTATGTGCAGAAGACTTTCCTTCTTCTACCATCTCTTTAGTGCTGAAGAAGTAGCCAGCTGCTTTGAGCACTGTACTCACAGGTGTAGAACAGGCACTTGCCTAAACTTCATTATTAGCATTGTGTTAGCAGACGGAATAGAGATGGATATTGATGGTACCCCGTGTGCCCTAATGTTCATGGCACTGTCAAACAGTATGGGTTATAAAATGGAATGAATTGTTGTCAGACAGGTTCTGTTTTAGTCACATGTGAAGGTGTGCTTTCACGTGTGCAGGTCACATGAAGGTATAACACTTGGTATTGAGGCACAGACAATACAATGATGTGTTGGCAGAACGAAGGCAATCCACATGGACTATGATAATGGCTATATGTTTTAGTCTGAAATTACTTCTTGTTATTTCCTATTATGTCTTGTGTTTCCTGTCTCCCTATCTGGAGACATTAAGAGTATTCTAGTTTTCCTTTGATTACTACTGCTTTTGGCTGTTAACTGATATTTCCTTCCTTATTTGCAGCTGGTGGTTTGAACGTATTTCACAATGATTTTAAATGTATTTCAAGATCATTTCTGAACCAGACCATAAAATTCCTCTTTTGTAAGTCTTCCTAAAATTATTTTTTACATACATATGTTATCAAATTTAGGAAAGTATCATTACGGAAATACAATTGCATGCAACTTATTGAATGGATTGTAGCCAACTTTTAAATTCAGACTATTACTCAGGGTGATATTGAGATTCTGTAGGATACTAACCCATACAAGACCTGACAAACTGTGATGAAAAGATATGATTTTAAATAACCAGCATTCGGGCATGTGGCTGCAAAATATAATGTGTGAGTTTGCCATCTGTTTGCATATTACAGTATTTTTGTAGCAATTCATGGGGTTAAACTACTAAAATGCAAATTCAAAAAACGTCAGGTCATGTCTTCTGCTATTTTAGGAACTAAAACCTCTGCAGCATTCTTTTATTGGGAGGCATTGACTCAAATTGTTTCCTCACTAGACCACTCTGTGTCAAAGCTGAGCATGACTACTCTCAAATACTTTTTCTCTGATCTTTCTCATTGTTGCAGTTAACATCAATGCAGTCTCATTAATAACCAATTTAAAAGCTATGCAAAAAAAGTTTTAATTAGGCCAGGAAAAGAGCTACAGAAGCCTAGACAATAGTCATCTTTTAGAACTGAAAGATGATAGCTGTAACAAACCCTGGCTTTTCTCTTTTGAGTTGCATCAGAAAAGAAAAATTGAATTTTTTGGGTAGTGCAGAGCTACAATAGCTCAACAAGGAATCTCCTCTTTTAAAGGGAGAGAGAGAAAAAAGCTGGAGAGAACTTCATCCCATAGCTTCCAATTCCTTTGCAATGCTCTGTTCAGGCTTGATCTTTTAAAAGATTCAGTGTCACATCTGTGTGATGCAGAGGAATATTAAGAGCAATGAGTCCTAAAAGGATGACAATTCTGTTATAGATTTTCTTGTCCTGCCATTACTTTTTTCCTGCTTATCGTTTACCATTGTAGACCAATTGTTAGGATTTCAGTGTTTCCATGTGTGCTGCTTTTGGAGAGTTCCATTACCATAAGTGCTAATCACCATTTTTGTACACAGTTTAGAAAAATTAATCACAAATCCTTCTCATCAATAGATTTTTTTTATTCATATAATTATCCAACTGTATTATTATAGTAACGTTATCTTTTATGCCACTTATTAGCATCATTCACTACAGGGAGACTGAAGTAAGGAGCACTTTGTCGTGATACAAACCATCTCTCTCATTCACAGGATGTAACAGTGTGCTTTCATAATTGGCTCAAGAGGGTGAGATATTGGGGTGTGCAACCTCCCAGAGGACAGCAAGAAGTGTCCACAGCTCTTTTTTACTGATGCCTTGTTTGAAACAATTTTGGGCTTTCAAATTAAAGAATGTTTCCACTAGCTGGTGTCACTAGAGCATGTGAAAGTAAGACAAAAACAGGTTGAATAGTAACTGTAATACTTACATATCAGTTTTTCTTCTTGTAATATTGTTTCATCCATTCCTTCACAAAGTTTAGCCATTATAAAATAATTGCCTTTTCCAAATTGTTTTCCCACTGAGATGCTCTGTCTTGTTAAATGTTTTCTGCTTACATGTTCTTGTTTTATAAGCATGGATAGGCCAAATGTAACCTGTCCTAAATTATAGCGTTTACCAGTGAGAATAAATCAAATCTTGAAAAACAATTCAGTGTGCTCCTGGGAACAATTTGTATGTGATTCACTGCCGAAACCCATGGAAAACAAAGTATCATGACTGCAGGGGTGATTAAATCTTTCTTAGTATGAATTGAGAACAAAAATATTCTATGTAACATATTTCCATGTCTTTTTACCTTTTATAGTGAATTCTCCTCAGCCCCTGGACAAATATTTTCCTCTTTAAAAAAAAAAAGCCAAAAAGAAAAAAAAAAGAAAGATAATCCGATTCATTGGAAATAGCTGTCATATGTTAACAACCATGTTATTCATCTGTTGATGTCTACCTTGTTTGTATTGTGTCCAGGGAACAGGTTTTTATCTTGCTGTCTTTCCTCTTGTGCTTGGCTTTTACTCCCATTGGGACTAGAAGGTCTTACAGTCTCAAATTCTTGGTACAGTTTCAAACTCCCAAAGACAAAATGTCAGACCTGAGTTTGTACATATCAATCTACTGCTCTTGAAATCAGTGGAATTAAGACAACTGCAACTATGTGGGATTTGGTATAAAGGGTATGACACATATCTATAATCAAGGAGCAGTACTGAGGTTGTGAAATGAAGCTCTCAAAAGACTAGGAAATGACTGAATTAAATAGCTTTGTTACTGGAAAGATGGTTGAATTCTTGTTTGAGTTAAAAGATGTGCTTAAATATGGTCCTGAATAGGAAACTTTTTCTTGAATTTTGAGCTTTGTATTCTTCTTTTCAAGCTAGACACAAGAAAAACATTGTTAGCTGCAATTCAGAATGGTACGTGTGGATGCCCTTAATACTAAGCAGGCTGAACTAGTGCAGCAGGTGTTCTCAGGAAATAATCTAGAATATAGTAATATGCCATTAAGGGTTCTTCTATTGGGTAAAAAGCAGGATAAGAGAGAGACATAAGATATTTTTTCTCCACAGTATTAATTAACATTCGTACTGGTATTTTGGAATTCATAGTTTCACCATTATGCCTACTTCAATCAGGGCCTGTACTGAAATCCATAAATATTAATTTGTTTTAGCTGTTTTAAAAAGTTCCTGTGAACTTTCTATAAAAGTCTAAATCAAAACCTAAACAAATATTCCCAGGTAAAAAATATTAATACTTTAGAACAGTGATGATATTCTAGAAGCTTACTTTCCTATTTTACTGATGGTACTTCAGAGAGGCTTTCATAGTTAGGAGTGCTGAAAAAGCTGTAGTTATCCTATTTAGATATACAAAATATTGAAAGGGTAGCTTTCTGTATGGCACCCTGTTTGTCTGGATCATATTGCTACCTACATTTTAGATGTCATAGTAACTACTGTATATAAAAGTAATTTGCTATATTTTTTTAATATTGTGCGTGCTCATAATTGTAGAACCATAGAATCATAGAATGTTAGGGGGTGGAAAGGGCCTCTCAAGAGGTAAATATGTGTGGTGTGTGTGTGGTATATGGGGTATATATGTGGATGTCAATATTTTATTTTAAATCTGTATCATATGATGCATATTATGCACCATATTTTTGGCATATGCAAATGCTTTTATATTTACAGACATACATGCATCCCATGGTTTACATGCATAGTAATTAAAAGCTTGAAACTCTTCCTATAATATGTAATAATGACTATCATGATTATATTTACAAACTGTAAAACAAAACCCCAACTATGCCCACCGATTGCTAAAACAACCTTTAAAAACACCTATGCTATTTTAAAAGGGACAAAACAGTCTCCAAAAGAAGCTGTAGTACAACTGACATTTTAATAGAAATGTGGGGTTCTTTAATTAGGAGTTGTTTGCATTAAATAACATGTAAAAATTATATGTATTTGACATGAGAGCCCTTGATACACATAACATGAAGTTTTACTTGGAAGAAGTCAGGCAGGCTCATGAAAAAAAACTCAGTGAGGTATTCAGTGAAGGTGAACATGCACTGCAGCAGCCCAGTGCTGTGAGATTCAGTGTGATCTGTGGGAGAAAGGAGGCAAAAAATATCACTCATCCTGTGCCAAACATCTTCTTACTCCTTAATTGAACTTAGTATTCTGTCCAAATCTTGAAGAGAATTGAGAGTTGTCAGTAAATAGGTGTGAAAACTATTAATGATCCAGGAAAGATATCAAAATACTTGGTCAGTCATGACTGATCCATGTTTAAGCAAAGCCTAAGCCTTGCCCTAGAAATCAGTATATTTTTGCACAGAGTTGACAGTCAGACACATTTGGAAGCTTTTTCATAACTTATCAGAGGAGATGTGACACACTAGGGATATTTCCAAAATATCTGCAGCAGTGGGTGGAATTGAATGAATGACTCAAAGATTAAGGATAACTGGCATTAATTACATTGATTTGCTGTTTGTCAAACTTGATGTTGCATAGTAATATGATCACAAATCCTGGGAGAAGAATTTACTCTGTGACTGCTGAGGTCACTGCTAGGCTTTTCTAAGGTCATATTACACCTGTAAACATGATTCAAAACACATTACGAGAACATTTTTGTTAGAAATCAATAAATTGACATTTGAAGGTGCATCCATTGGAACACATTAGGAAGTGATTAAAAGAAAAGACTTCTCACAGAAGGTAAAGACTGTAGTTTTATTCATAATGGGAAAGACCTGAGCAGCCATGTTAGAATATTGTAGAAGTTTTGACCATAACTTTACCTAATTTTTTCAGGTGTGTGCAATAGCGTACCTTTTAATAGCCAAGCTGAGTGAGTCATAAAGTCTTTACCAAGGAAAAGAGTTCTGCTTATTGCTAGTGAATGACTTTTGAGATTAAAAGATTTTGTAGGAACAACTAAGTGCTTTGTTTGCCAAAATTATTTTCTACATTGGCTGACATTCAAGAGTAATATTTTTGCACCATTATTTAAAGATCATTTATTTTCTTCCTTTTACAATGTAAAATGCCTAAAATAAGATTATGTCATTATTTATTCATGCCAACTAAAGGATCTTCTCTTAGCATCAGTTTATCACCCAATTGCTATAACTCTGTACTGATTAGGAAGTGGAATACATGCCATTTGCTTTTTAAGATATGCAACTTGTATGAGTTGAGAGAGTAAAGTAAACGCATTATTTAATTTTAGAAACAGTCTAAAAGAGTTCCAAATTTGACATCGTAATGTGATAAAACTCTGAAATGCATTTAACTTTTCTTTATGTTGGTGGGCTTCTCATCTGTTTTGCAGAGAATGTCACATGCTTTTACTTCCTCTGCCTCTTCATTTAAGAGGTTGTGGTCTAATCACGTTAAAATTTATGTCCCAGGTTTAGAAAATAAGAGGAAAAGTAGAGGAAAAATAGAAGAAGAAAACTAGAGATGAAAAGTCCATGGCAATTTCTCATTCACATAGGGATTTAGACATGAGAAGATGATTATCTGGCAAGGCTTGTGACAATTTTATTTAGCTCTTTATGTTTACTGCCTATGTAATATACAAAAGTTAAAGTAAGGCTTTCTTGCAATCATTTCAGCTTTAATATACTCAGAATTGCAGAAAATTGGCAATATAAATACATTTTTAGTGCACAAGGCATATCAGGAGTCACAATCAGCATAGTTAGCAGAATATTCTAAGAGAAAAAAGCCTCACAGACATATGGGAAATCTGCAGATTAGACTTCATCAAACAAAAGATGTTTAAAACCACGTAGTGACATGGACTAATGTTTCACTCATGAATGCTGACAGTTTCAGAACTTATGGCAGTGTAGTATTACAGTGGTCATGTTGACAATTCTGTTGTAAAGGCAAACCTACGTATTTCCATTGACATTATTACAGTTATTTTTACTGTCATCTTGTGGTGGGTGAAAAATAATATTTATTGTAGCTGGAATGACAGATTTAATAATCAAAACAAATCAATAGTTAATATATGCAGCAGTTTATGTCATTCCAAGGCTGGGAAATACTTTCTTACAAAAAGAGGGTTGATATATAATCATCTTTGAAATATTTTAAAAAGCTATATTGATGTTGAAGCTTTAAACAGCCTCAAATCATAAGTCCTTTTGAGTAATGAAGGCAATGGAGGTCCCTTTATGCAATCGTAAAAAGAAATGCATGGTGTCGTGCCTTATGAAAAAAAATTTTTAGGCACAAAGCTGCTGATAATTTCAAACCTTAAAAAGCTCATACTCAGGTATGAAACATAATATTTATCCCTTGAGGAAAAAAGGGGGATTTGTTTTGGTCATAAGAAGTGCATTTTAATGCAAAAAGAACATACAATTATTTGATGCTATATTTTCTCAGAAGAACTACACTACTTTTTTCCTGTTTAGACTGCCATCATTCTTTAGTGGCTCTTGTGTAATTTATGTGAATTTTCCTCTTTCTGTTTTTTATTACACTAGACATACTTTCCTGATCTCTCTTATTGTTACATTTGTTGTGGAGCAAAGAAAAAAATTTGTTACCATCAAAAGTGGAAGTCGATTTGTTTTGTTTGTAAAGAAATGAATCCATCTTATCAAACATACCATATAAGTGGTTTCAACCAGTTTTTAATCTTTTTTCTTCCAATGACAATTTATTATAATTTAACTATTACCTAAACAAAAATATTTCATCTGCAGAACTAAGCGATCCAAGAACTTCCCTGTCTTTTCTGTCTGCCAACTACCTTGAGTGAATGAGAGGGCAATGTAAAATAGCACATTAGTATGATACTATTTATAGCACAGTAATTGAGAATCTATTGAGAATCTAAAAGGGTGTATAAACACCCTTTTGCAAATAACTGAGTCATCCTTGCAGCTGCAAGTAACTACAAGCTTGCCAAAAAACCCACTCAAATTCAAGAATGACTTTTTGAATATTTAGCTCCCTCTTTCAAATAGTTTTGTGATAATTCATACTGTAAAGGAAGCAACTCACATTTCTATAATAATATATATTTCTAAAATACCCACAGGTTAGAGACATTACTATCTGCAACATAAGTGTCACTTGAGGATATAATTGTAACCACATGGGTAAAAATTAGGGACAGCTGAGTCTGACTTGTGCAGTGAACTGGGTGGAGCAATTTGTCGTTATATGTATGCACTTTTAATATAATTAGATTTATTTGCTACAGTCTTTGCCAAAACTCAGTGATGGCACTTGCAGAAAGCTGGAACTCTGCATACTACAGTGTTTTAATGATGAGCTGTTTTAATGAGCTCTAATAAACAGCACGCTGGCTCTCTATAAACTTTGCTTTGCCTTATAATCTTATATGGAAAAGTCCATATCTACCCTGGACATAAAGCATCAAAAGAGAAGAAAAAGAATCTTTATTATAATAACTTTTAACAGCAGGTGTATTTACATTTTCACAATTACTCAAGATTGTTTTACATTTAATGTTTTACATTTTTATTGAAAGTCATAATGATATAGAACTATTATTGTTTTAATAATTTTTGTCTATATCCTAATTCTTGAGTATCAAGTCTTTCACAGTCTACCTTTTGACCTAAATGGAGTAATTAATATACTAAATTAGGCCAACCAAATGAAACTGTGTTAGATAGTTTCATGTTACTGGGTGTGATGTCCTGGTTTGAAAGGGAAGCTGAAGAGTTTATCTTGTGTTTCTTCACAAGATTATTTTTCCATGGTGAAAATTTTCCATGATGATAAACCTCTGCTGGCTTTCTAAGTTTAGGTTTATGTATTAGTTAGGCTTCCTAAACTTAGGTTTATATTTGTTAAATATAAACATGTACCACACAGAGACAGATATCTAAATTAATATTAAAACCAAATAATTTTGCAGTAAGAGAAGTACTACTTCCCCTAAAAATGTTGACGTTCTTGTTAAATGCAAAAGTTACAAAAATCGGCAGGTGCTTGGAATTTTATTACTTTCAAAAGATAGTATCCACAGTGGTCTAGCACTGTATGGTATGAAAAAGTATTCACCTTATTTCAAAGATATTTCACATCAAAAAAGGATACAGAAGAAAAAAGATTCTAAATCTGATGCCCTATAGGCCCTTTGGTCCCAGGCATTTATTGTCTCCTGAGACATTGCAGTAATGATCCATCAAGTGGGATCAGGAGAAAGGGAGTTTGGAGAGAGCTGGGAGACAAGCTCATTTGCAGTAAGTACCCTGGGAGAAATTAGAGTCCTGTGCCAAATGCATTGCATCTTAGGTTTGTTTAAGTAAAGATAACACTGGTGTGTTTCAGTAATGAGTTAAATACAAAATTATTACATAGTTCAGAAATTCATTAAGGATATATTGAATGCTTGTCCTTTGTTGCTCTTTTACATTAACTAGAGCCTAGATCATCTCTTCCACAGAACTGCACAGTGAGAACCTATGTAGCTGCTTGGAACCCTCTTTTTTCCCCAAAATATTCATTATACCTACTTGCCTGTTTATAATGTATTCGTTGAGACTAACTGTGTGGTTTCTGGCTCTAAAGGTTCAAACTCTTGGCTTGTGTTTCTGTCCCTACATGTGTACCTTATTATCTTCTTATTCAGTATTGTGACCTCTTAATATTCAGTTACAAATATTTAATGTCCCTTCCTTCAACTGATGCATGTTTTCCTCTATTTTAATCATGAAGCTTCTTTCCTGTTCTTATTCCTGTTTAAGTTCTTCTCTTCATTATGGAGTTTTATAATAATTACATATACTTATTCTATATCTGTTCTTACCTGTTATTTGTTGGATGCCTCTGTCCATTTTAGACTTACATCTACATGTTGTTAAATGAAGTGCTTCAACTTTAAGTGCCATCTGAGTTACAGCTTTTACTTTCTCATGTCTTTCATCTTTCCTCAACACCTTCTGGAATTCTGAGAGAAAGTGACTACCAATATGATGCTGAAATTCAATAGTGTCATGGGTTTGTGTGGAGCTGTTCCTGATAACGAGGAAAGGCTTGCAATGGTGGCTCCTGTAAGAAGTTGCTCGAAACTTTCCCTGGCTCTAGGTCAGACCCACCTCTGGGACTGAGGCAACTGGACAACTCTGTGACCCTTTCTAATAAGAAGAAACACTGGATTTCAGGTGAGCTGACTTTGGCCTCTTCAAAGATCTACTTGGAGGGATCTCATGGGATATGATTCTAGAATACAGAAGTGCCAATGAGAGCTGGTCAATCTTCAAGCACCATTTCCTCCAAACCCAGGATCAGTGTATCCCAGTGCACAAGAAAGGAGGAAAAGGAGGTAGGAGGCCACCATGGATGAACAAGGATCTGCTGGGACAACTCAGGCAGAAAGCAGCCATCTATGAGTGGTGGAAACAGGGACTGGCTTCTTGGGAAGAGTATAGGAACATTGCCTGGGCATGCAGGGGTGTAACTGGGAAGGCTAGAGCCCTTCTAGAATTAAATGTAGCCAGGGAAGTTAAGGACAGCAATAAGGCATTTTTCAAGTACATCAGCAGCAGAAGGATGGCGAGGGGTAATGTGGGCCTGCTGCTAAATGCTGAGGGTGCCCTGGTGTGTGAGGATGCAGAGAAGGCCGAAGTACTGAATGCCTTCTTTGCTTCAGTCTTTTATGGCCAAGGCCAATCCTTGGGAAGCCCAGTCTGGCAAAGATAACAGGATGGCCAGGACAGCAGAGGACTTGCCCTGTGTGGAAGAGGAAGAGGTTAAAGACTTGTTGGCCAAGCTTAAGGCTCATAAGTCAATGGGTCCTGATGGGATGCATCCTAGAGTGCTGAGAGAGCTGGCTGATGTGATTGCTAAGCTACTCTCCATCATTTTTGAACAATCATGGAGGACAGGAGAAGTGCCTGAGGACTGGAGAAAGGCCAATGTCACGCCAGTCTTCAAAAAGGGCAAGAAGAATGACCCAGGAAACTACAGTCTGGTCAGCCTCACCTCCATCCCTGGAAAGGCGATGGATCAACTCATCCTGAATGTTATCACTGAACATATGAAGGAGAAGATGATTATCAAGGGGAGTCAACATGGTTTCACCAAGGGGAAATCCTGTTTGACCAACTTGATAGCCTTCTATGAGTGCATAACTAGCTGGCTAAATGAGGAGAGAGCAGCGGATGTCATCTTCCGTGTCTTTTGCAAGGCTTTTGACACTGTCTCCCATAACATCTTCATCAGAAAGCTCAAGCAGTGTGGCTTGGATGAGTGGACAGTGAGGTGGATCGAGAGCTGGCTGAATGACAGAGCCCAGAGGATGTTGATCAATATCACAGAATCGAGTTGGAGGCCTGTGGCCAGTGGAGTTCCACAGGGATCAGTTCTGGGGCCAGTCTTGTTCAACATCTTCATCAATCACCTGGATGAGGGGACAGAGTGTACCCTCAGCAAGTTCGCTGATGACACCAAACTGGGAGGACTGGCTGATTCCCCAGAGGCTGTGCTGCCATTCAGCGGGATTTCGACCGACTTGGGAGTTGGGCAGAGAGGAACCTCATGAGGTTCAACAAGGACAAGTGCAGAGTCCTGCATCTGGGAAGGAACAACCCCACGCACCAGTACAGGCTGGGGGTCGAACTGCTGAAGAGCAGCTCTGCAGAGAGAGACCTGGGAGTCCTGATTGATAATAAACTAACCATGAGCCAAGAAGGCCAATGGCATCCTGGGATACATCAAGAAGAGTGTGGCCATCAGGCCAAGGAAGATTCTTCTCCCTCTCTACTCTGCCCTGATGAGGCCTCATCTGGAGTCCTGTGTCCAATTCTGGTAACACAAATAGAAAAAAAAAAAAATCAAAAGGAAACAAATGCCAAAACATCAACTAACTCCCCACTCCCACCCCTCCTCAAATCCCCCTACAAAAAGAGGGTTTCCAATCTAAAGTATTATAATAATCCTTGGACAAGATCAGTCTGTCTGTTATAAAGGACAATAATCGTGACATCTGCACAATAGCCACTAGTGCTCATGTGCCCTCATGGCCAAAAAGGACAATGTTATCCTGGGATGCATCAAGAAGAGTGTGGCCAGCAGATCGAGGGAGGTTCTCCTCCCCTTCTACTCTGCCCTGCTGAGGCCTCATCTGGAGTCCTGTGTCCAGTTCTGGGCTCCTCAGCTCAAGAAGGACAGAGAACTTCTGGAGAGAGTGCAGCGCAGGGCCACCAAGATGATCAGGGGAACGGAACATCTTTCATACAAGGAAAGGCTGTGGGAACTGGAGCTGTTTAGTCTGGAGAAGAGGAGATTGAGGGGTGATCTTATTAACATTTATAAATATCTAAAGGGTGGATGTCAGGAGGTTGGGACATCCCTTTTTTCTGTAGTAGCTAGCAACAGGACAAGGGGTAATGGGATGAAGCTGGAACACAAAAAGTTCCACTTAAACATAAGAAAAAAACTATTTCACTGTGAGGGTGAGGGAGCCCTGGCACAGGCTGCCCAGAGGGGTTGTGGAGTCTCCTTCCTTGGAGGTCTTCAAGACCCACCTGGACATGATCCTATGCGACCTGATCTAGGTGGACCTGCTTCTGCAGGGGAGTTCAACTAGATGATCTCTAAAGGTGCCTTCTAACCCCCACCATTCTATGATTCTATGAATTGAGAAGAGGAGGGTTGTTCTTTCTGGAAGGTGGTGGAAAGAGTTCTATGAGAGAAGTGACCATGTGGACTCCAATGTCAGGCAGGGAAGAGAGGAGGAAGTGTGACAGAGCACCCCGTGATGAGACAGCAGTTTTGCTACTGCAACTCATGGAGGTCAATGGTAAAGCTGAGACCTGCTGGCATTTCATGGAGGACCCTACGGCAGATGGGGTGACTGTCTAGAGGGGCTGTTTCGCTACAGAGAGGCAGCACTGGAGCAGAATGGGCCTGGAGTTGTGCTGCCACAGAGATGTCTCGTGTTGGAGGAGTTTGTGAGGAGTGACAGCCCTTGGGAAGACCTCACACCAGGGAGGTTCATTAAGGACCATATCCGATGGGAGGGATCCCGTCGAGGAGCAGGGGAAGAACGTGTGGAGTCGTTCTCTGAGAAGAAAGAAGCGGCTGAGACCATCTGTGAGAGACTGACCACAACACCCATTCCTGTCCCCTTTTGCTGCTGAGTGGGGAGGAGATAGAGATATCAGGAGCAGGGAGCTGAGCCCGGGAAGAAGGGAGCAGTGCAGGAAGGAGATCTTAATGTGATAGTTGTATTTTTCTCATCGTCCTGCTCTGATTTTGCTTTCTGTCTGTTCTGTCCCAAGTTGGTAGTAGGTTAAACTGTTCTTATTCTCTTCCCTGCATTGAGTAATTGAGCCTATTTTGCCAAGAAGCACAGTAGGCAGTGAGCCCTCTTTGTTCTTCTAGATCCACAGGGCCCTTGATTATCTTTTCTCCTCCCATTTTGCTGAGGCCTCTGCCATCCTATGGAAGGTAAGGGTGTATGGGGTGATGTGAGCAAGGGGCTGTGTGGTCCTTCATTGTCAACTGGGCTTAAATGACAACAGATAGCCTATTGGAAATAGGCTTGTTTGTAAGATTTTTTTTTTAGAAAAGAACAGTTGAACATTCAAACAGTTATAAGCCGTCAAAATGAACATGTATCTGTGTAAATGCGTTATCTGATAACAGTTAATTTGGTTTTTCCCACTCCCAGGCTATCATACCATTTCCCCTCACTCGTTGATACTGTGTCTCAATTATAGCATATGTTATTTAGGATAAACTATCTTTATTTACAGACTCTCCCAAGAGACCCACAGCCTTGGTTAAAGACATTGCATGGTACAGCAATGTAGATAATAATTGCAGTTAAAATGATGGTCCTAAACCAAGTTTTTAGAGGGAAGGACCTATTGCACAGCCAAGTCTTGTAGTTTTCCTTTCTGTCATGTTACAGATTCAGCCCTGCAAGGGTGTGAGCTTTCTGCAGCCTATTGGGTTCCTGAATGTACCTTGCATACCTCTTTACCACAGGAGAGAGGAGTCTTGTGTTTATTTTCCTTTTCAGATAAATTTGCAAGGTCTGAAAATCATATTCTAATAGATATACCATGTTCTAGTAGGGGTGATTTTTGCATGAGAGATGTTAAATCTGTGTAGCACTGATGATGGGAGGAGAAGAATGCTTCTCTAAGAATGCTTCTAAAAAACCCAAAACTACAAGAGAGTAATTTTTAGGTAGCTTATGTGCATAGAGAATCACAGCATAATGCAGAGTAGATTACGGTGCATCTGCTTAATAATTCAGTTCTTAACCTCTGGGAATAATTTGAAATTAGAATTGAAAATGAAAACGTAAAAATCTGAAGATATTTTCATGTGACACCTGAAAGGTCATTTGTAATGTTCTAACTAAACCAGCAAACTCTTCTTCTCATATCAGTGGCAACAAAAGGAAAAACACATTCCTGCTCAATGGTTTGACAGATTTTATCACAAGAAGTGACAAGAGCGGAGCCAGAAAAAGGAGGGGCATTTATTGTTATTTAAGCAATAACAATGAAGGCAATGTAGCATAGCTAAAAGAAGGAAAGCACTTTAATTTACAATAAATTTGCAACACTGACTTCATGTCATGTTTTTTGCCATCTTGGCAGAGAATATTAGACTCTTTTTTTGAAGTAAAAAGTGTTTAATACTGTTGTTTCTTAAATGTTCTTTGGGATAAAATAGTTATAAAATCTAGTAAGGCTGTTTTGACAGTTGCAGGATTTTAGTTTTGTCTAAATAGGATTTGCATAATCATAGTAACACAAAAACATGGAAAATATGAAATTATATCTTTTATAAATAAGCACATCTGGTAGAGCAGATAAAAATATAAGATGGCTTAATGTTTCCATTAGCTTATAAAGTGCTGTAATACTGCCAGTGTTAATGACAAAATTCATAGTTTATATTTAATGTTCAAGTCCTAGAGGGTACTTTTTCTCCAGAATATGTATGCTTTTCCAGGTACATTAAAAACATAAACTGATTTTACATGCTGTGAACTCAAGTTCAGTTTGAATCTGACTACAAGATACAAAGAGATGAATTAGATAGACTGATGATAACCTTGTGGACCAGATGAGGTTATGAAACAGATGACCACAGATAAAACAATGGGAAAGACTTCTGATGTAATTCTATGTATTGTCATTGCCAAAACATGAGGTTACTTCTGCTTTAAAAGGAAGGAATTTGACTTCAATCATTTACTAGGGAAAAATATAATTTTCATGTTCTATTTACTTTTATAGGTGTTTGACCTATATGTAATTTGTACTATTGTATTACATACTGTCTTATATTCTACCTTGTAAACTGGGAACTTGCCCACTTGCGGTGATTGAAAGACAAACTTTCATGCATTTTGATACTGAAATAGAAGTCTCACTAACAACTGGCTGAGTTGTCACAGACCATGTAGCTAAGGCACATGTTACAAAGAGCTTTACTTTTGTTTGTAAGCACCACAGAATTTATTTTTCCATGAGTATCAGAAAAAGCCATATAAAGGCAACTGACTAAACAGTTTTTGCTACATGTCCAGTGTCTGCACTGCAGCGTGATTCATATGCTAGTGCTGCCTTAGTTTTCTTTCCTTTTGGGTAGCTAAGACAGCAATTAGTAAGATTTTTCCCAGAAAGATTTCAAAACTGTGCCATTTTCTCACTCTTTCCTTAGTGTTGATAGTTGCCATCTTTCCAAACAGATTTTATCTTGTCTAAGGGTTTTTAGCTGTACCAGTATGGCTCTTTAATATCTGAAACTGTTTTGTCTGTGATATTACTCAGCCTCTGACACTATATGCCAAATGGAGTCTGACCAAACACACAAATCCTTCTTTTTCTAAGTGGTAAGCTCAAAATTATTACTGAGAGATTATTCCTTATGTAACATGACATTTGAGGGATATCTAGTTAAAACTGGTTTGAGAGATTGGAAATAAACTTCCTTCTTTTTCTGCTGAATGTCAGTCAGTCTTTGCTAAATGATATTTCTACTAGAAAACTAATGAAGCTTAAAACATAAAGTAAACATCAGCAAACTTCTTTATACTTGGAAGTTATTGTGGGTTTTTGCATTGTCAAAATTTGTAACTAGAACTAACTACTAACATAAGTGTCTTCTGCCATTTCAAAGGTGCCCTTGGTTAGCTAAGACACCATCACAGAGCTATCAGATGTGTCACAAGGCCTGCAGGAGACCTGTATCCCTGTGGTACAGCAACTAGATGGTGTCCTGCAGCAAAAAAAATTACTCTTGAAGCCTTTGTGTTCATTTAAAATAGTGCCTTCTGATTGTAGGGAGAAACTTGAAAGTGTGACATGCCTGTAGTCCACAACTCCTAAAATAAAAAAATTATGAAGTTTAGTCCGAAAGAGTTCATAATTCATGTTTTCAACTTGAAAACCTTGGTAATAAAATTATTTGCACATCATACTGTAGTAAATGTAGTGGACAATATATTTTATTTGGATTCTACCTCACTTTTTTTCCACATATATGTGTATTATGTATTTTTTTGTGAGGAGGAAAGATGGTAATGTTTCTTTTTGTAGTCTATATAGCTTCTATCTGCATAAGCAGAAGAAATCTTTTTATCTGAATTTATTTTGTTCTCAGGTAGAAGTTGTTCATACTGGGACCTTGGTGCTGCAAGCAAAATGGTCATTTATTTTGCCCAAGGTTGTGTTGTATCTTGCAGAGGCTCTGCAAAAGTCGTATTTAAAACATATGTAAAGAGCATTTTAAACATTCCTTTTTTGAGAACCAATTTATTAGCGAAACTTAAGACATGAAAAACTGCAACTACAGTTTGTCTACAGTAAAGCTGCTAAATAGATTTTCTGAAAAAAAAAAAACCCTCCCTTTTTAATTCTTGACCGCAAGAAGTACTTGACTATTTTAGCAAGTTAAAAATGTAAGTACTCAAATAATGTGGCTGCCAGTTTAGCTTGACTTTGAGACTCATCACTCATCTACAACATTATTCTGAACAATCTTCAAAATCAGCAGAACCATATGAGAGCTGAGTGAAGAAACTGTTAAGCTTTTGCTCCAAAGTAGGGTGCAATCACAGTCCAAACTATATTCTGTAGAATGTACATGAGCATTCTGACTCTCCTGTGGTCATAAGCTTTAGCAGTGCTTCAGCTGGAGTAGAGATGTTCACCTGTGAAATCACCGCAAATAATTTTTGAATGTTTTGACATTTCTTTTGATGGCTCTACTGTGCACATGGGCCAAAATTTATGCTTTCATTTTCAATCGATGGCAAAGAATGAGATGATTATTAAATGCTATTAGTGATCTCCTTCACAACCTGCTACAGCTTTTTTGAAATGAGGATCACAAAATGGTAGGGGTTGGAAGGGACCTCTAAAGGTCATCTAGTCCAACTTATCTGTTAAAGCAGGTCTGCTGAGATCAGGTCACTCAGGAATGCATCCAGACAGGTTTTAAAAACCTCCAGAGAAGGAGACTTCACAGCTTCCCTGGGCAGCCTGTGCCAGGGCTTCCTCACTCTTACAGTAAAATAGTTTTTCCTTAAGTGGAACTTTATGTGTTCCAACTTATGTCCCTTGTCCTATCACTGGACACTACAGAAAAAAGTGATGCCTCATCCTCTTGACAAACACCTTTTAAATACTTGTAGGTATTAATGAGATTCCCCCCACTCAGTCTCCTCCAGACTAAGCAGCCCCAGTTCCTGCAGCCTTTTCTCATAAAGAAGATGCTCCAGTCCCTTGATCATCTTGGTGGCCCTGCGCTGCACTCTCTCCAGAAGTTCTCTGTCCTTCTTGAGCTGAGGAGCCCAGAACTGGACACAGGACTCCAGATGAGGCCTCAGCAGGGCAGAGTAGAAGGGGAGGAGAACCTCCCTCGATCTGCTGGCCACACTCTTCTTGATGCATCCCAGGATAACATTGTCCTTTTTGGCCATGAGGGCACATGAGCACTAGTGGCTATTGTGCAGATGTCACGATTATTGTCCTTTATAACAGACAGACTGATCTTGTCCAAGGATTGTTATAATATTTTAGATTGGAAACCCTCTTTTTGTAGGGGGATTTGAGGAGGGGTGGGAGTGGGGAGTTAGTTGATGTTTTGGCATTTGTTTCCTTTTGTTTTTTTTTTTTTTTTCTATTTGTGTTACCTTTTTTTTTTCCTATTTTAAAACTTTTACATTTTTGAAGCAAAAGAAAGTTTTGGAAGTCAGTGTGGATAATACCTTTAAAGTTCTGAGCAACAGGTCCAATCAGAGCCTTAGGAACATGTTTATGAAATTTGCACAGTGGAGGAAAATTACATATTCACAGAGTAGTCACTGAAAAATACCTCAGAGTGATTATGCAGATCCCTGCTCTTTGATTGGCTAATGATAGGTTTCAAGCAATCACAGTAAAGGGAACAGCACATTATGCGGTTGTTTAAAAATTAGCTTGTGCAAATCAGACATCTATAGTCAATCAGAATGCAAGGAGGTAGATAAATTTCAAGGAAAGAAACAGTAGAATTATTTCAGTAAAGTAACAAACCTTATGATCAGAAGTGATTGATGTGACTTTTCTGAAACTTAAAAAAAAAAGAAAAAACAAACATCTTTCAAGAATGAGACAGTATGGAGAGTGTCAGTGTAAAGGATAGGCAAAAGTATACAAAAGAGTTTTCTGAATTAAGAACTAGATATGCCATCTTTGCCAGCTCTACGTAGATGACCATTTTAACAGAATAGGTTTCAGTATTGCTGTTAATTCATAGAATAAGACATACACTCAAAGGCTTTGAGATTACATTTTATGGTGGGATATTGTCACAGTGAAGAAACTATTTTCCTTTTTCTCTGTTTCTTTGTTTGTACACTGTTTGAATTTATTTTTCCTGAAGTTGTAACTGGTATGAAAATCCAAGTAGCAACTTGAGCAGCTAGGAAACAGAAAAATATTTGTAAATTTGATACTCTATTTTCATTCATTCACCTTGGGTGGATAGGATGAAGGAAATTGTATCCCCTAAAAGCTGCTCTAGAATAGTTTCAGGTTTCTAAAAACAGGATTTCATTATCTAGTCTATTGGTAGAAGGCAGACTGCTTTTCTCTCAAGAATCTTATAGATGAAGAAAGCTCCATTAGTTCATTACAAGAACATGTGGCAAACTTATGTAATTTGAAGATTAATATCCACATAGGAATTGACGATAAACTGGTTTTATTCGTATTTTGTTTGTTACGTGGAAAGCGATTTAAAATTGCAAAAGGATGTAATTTTCTATTTCCTTGTAAACTTTGCTGGAGAACCAAGGTTGGTTTATCCCAAGGCCCTTCTCTCTCATTCTCCTGTTCAGACCCTTCCATGATTTTGTTGAGTACTGAAAATGAAAATGCAACCTGTTCTATTGCATACAAAGGTGTTTCTTTAACTCAGCCCCTGTAAATTCCATCTTGGATACCAGTCTTGCTGCTCTGACTGCTGGTAAATGACATGCACTTTTAAAGCAGGAGAGGTCTGCGTTTTAAGTCCTATCAGCTTCCTATTTAATGGTGCTCTTTGTGAAGGGATTTTTGTGTTACTTCAGAAAAAAAATTATTTCAAAGAGAGTAACAGCTTTACTATTTTGACACTGTCTACCCATTTAAATTAATCAAACATCTGTCCTTGTTTTGCTTTCCATTGATGGTTTTGTTTAACTTTTAGGTTTTGAGAGATAGGTCTACTGGCAAATTCAACTCAAATCTTAATATGAAAGTATATAAATATAAAAATACATATAAGTATACTAAGTGGAGAACAGAGACTTAGTGGTATGTCAAAAAGAGACAGTGTATCTCACCATGTTGCTAAATGCATTATTCCAAGTTCCTATGTGACCTGATCTAGGTGAACCTGCTTCTGCAGGGGGGGTTGGACTAGATGATGTCTAAAGGTCCCTTCCAGCCCCTACCATTCTATGATTCTATGGTTTGCACCATGACAAATGTAGCTTCTGGACGTAATATCCTTCTAGAGTTTTGAATGGGACAAGACTGCTTCAATGTTTAAACTGCGAATATGCAATTCCTGTTTTAAATGTAATGCTAAAGTCGGTCATGCTCCTCCTTAGTGTTACAAGAGAGTCCATGCATCTGAAAAGTAAACCTAAGCATATGGTATCACCTGTTGACTAGAATAATGATTTTCAAAACAAGTTCTGCATGTTTATACTAAAATAATGCTTATAGATGTGCAAATAAAAATTACAGATAGTGGCTAATCACCTGTAAGCCATTACCTTCACTATACTACAGACATCTTGCAAGATGTTGTGATTTAACCCCAGCTGGCAACTAAGCACCACACAACTGCTTAGCAGGACAGATGAGAGAATCAGAAGAGTAAAGTGAGAAAATTCGTGGGTTGAGATAAAGTCAGTTTAATAGGGAAAGCAAAAGCTGTTCACACAAGCAAAGTAAAACAAGGAATTACTTCCCTGCTTCCCATGGGCAGACATTTGTTCAGCCATCCCCAGGACAGAGAGGCATCATGTGTAACCATTACTTGGCAAGACAAACACCATCACTCTGAACGTTTCCCCCTTACTGCTTCTTCCAGCTTTATCTGCTGATCATGATGCCATATGGCATGGAATATCCCTTTGGTAAATAGGGTCAACTGTCTTGGCTGTGTCCTCTCCATACTCCGTGTGCACCCCCTGCCCACTAACTGATGGGGTGAGGTGAGAGGCAGAAAAGACCTTGACTCTATAAGCACTGCTCAGTAATGAAAATATCTCTGTAATATCAATCCTTTTCCAGCACAAATCCAAAACATAACCCTACACCAGATACTATGAAGAAAATTAACTGTATCCCAGCCAGAACCAGCAGACAAAGTAAGGTTTCTAGAAATATTGAGAACTGATCACAGAATTTGTTGACACAACAGAACTGGCACATATCAAGTAGAGAAGACTAAAGCATCCTTTCAGTACTGCTTTTCACATTGTTTTTCTGGGAGTCTCACAAAGTGTATTCTTTGCTAGGACTCATAGAATCATTATGGTTAGAGAAGACCTTTAAGATCGAGTCCAACCACCAGCCTCACACTGCCAAGCCCATCACTAAACTAAACCATATCCCTCAGCACTTCATCTATGCATCTTTTGAATATCTCTAGAGATGGTGACTCCACCACCTCCCTGGGCAGCCAATTCCAATGCTTAATAACCCTCTCAGTAAAAACCTTCTCCCTAATGTCCAATCTAAACCTCCCCTGGTGCAACTTGAACTAATTTCCTTGTGTCCTGTCATTCATTCATTACTGAAGAGATCAAACCCACCTTGACAGAACTTCTTTCAGGTAGTTGTAGAGAGTGATCTTATCTCTTCTCAGCCTCCTCTTCTCTAAGCTAAACACCCCCAGATTCCTTAGCCACTTCTCACAAGACTTGTTTTCCAAATCCTTCATGGGCTTCCTTGTCCATCTCTGGACATGCTCTAGCACCTCAATGACTGGAGCGTGTCCAGCTGCTCCGGGTGCTGAATTCTGGAAAAGTAACCTTTGAATGACAGCTAAAATAGTACTAGAAAAGTGAATTGCAGGTCTCCAGTGAGCAAAGAAAATGTTTAAAAGTTTAATACAATTTTCCAAAAAGGCAAATGAAAGCACTTAAACTGTTTTCTATTTCTTATTTTGACTTTTTTTTTCCCTCCTTGTCCTGGTTTAGGCCCATCAGGGAGCAAAAGACCATGATTAGCCTCAAGTACCAAAGACCTGAGGATTGCCAAAGAGCAGGGAGAGCTTAATTGCCGCTTAAGATTCAGGACAAAACAGACCAGGCTACTTGGCTTGGGGAAAAAAACAGAAAATAATTTAATGCAACATCAACTAAAGCGTAGCCATAAAACCCCAAAACCAAATAAACCAAAATAAAACAACACAAATAAACAGTACAAGGATGAAGAGTCTGACCCACTCCTTCTCCCCACTCCTCCCCTATTCCCGGGCTCAGAGCCCCGATCCTGGTGTTTTTACCTCTTCCCCCCCTGAACGGCCCAGGGGGGCACAGAGTGGGGGTTTCAGTCAGTCTATTCCTGATAGCTTCTGTCGTTTGTCCCTCCTCAGGGCAGGTGGACTCCGCACCAGTCCTCCCTGCAAGTCCGTGGAGTACTTCACACTCGTGTATTTATCCCAAAGGCTGCAGCTCCTCTCTGCCTCTCATGTGGGTCTACTCTGCGCATGCAGGCTCTCCAGCACGGCCTGCGCCATGGCCACCTTCTCACAGTCCCTCGCCCGTCTGGGTGCACTCTCATGGAGCTGCTGGCGGCTCTCAGTCCTGCCATTGCCCTGCATGGCTTGCAGGGGCACAGCCTGCATTCTCACCACGGCTTGCAGAGGGATCTCTGGTCTGGTGCTCCTCCTTCCTTCCTCCTCCTCTGACTGTGGGGGCCGCGTGATCGCCTCCATCTTGTATGACTCTTACGCCTCCAGCCAGCATTTCAAAATTCCCGTCCCTAAATAGTGATCACAGAGGTGCCAGAGTGGCCCAGCCGGGCCGGAGGTGGGTCTGAACCCAGGAGCTGGGGGAGAGTCCAAAAACTCTTTACCAGGTCTTCACTGCAACCCCATCCCCCTGTTACCAAGCAAAAGCTGCTCCTTGCTAAACCATGACACCCCTTTTCTTCTCTCCAGGGTACTTACGTTCATATTGATGTTTTATTCTCCTAGAAACATTTGGAGTACAATATATTGTATTACAACTAGCACATCAGGGTAGCATGATTGACTTCTATGTTCCCTTCAGTATTTTTATTATCAGATGTCTCCAGTCTATATGCATTCTGTTGATAGAGGAGAAATGTAGGAAGTAACACAAAGGGCAAATTGTGTTATTGTAGTGCCATGGAGATATGGTTGAAAATTACTTACTTGAAAGGGCTTAAGTGGCTGGGATAGCTTAGAGTAAATTTCTATTTTAACAGTACAAAGGTGCTTGAATCTGCTCTGTAACATGTTATGCTGTAGCATAGCATAGTTCAACTTCCTTTGCATGCCATTCTGCCATTTATGCTCTGCTATGAAGAGTTTAAGCGGTTACTGAAACTTAATTACTATTTGACTGGCACTCAAATGGCTGTGATTTATGATGGAAGGTTTTTGCATTTGACGTACATCAGTTGTCATCATAAAATATTCTTTCACTAATTGTTATTTTGACCATTAGTTGGGTAATTATCACTGCTGTTACTTGCCATAGAATTTCTGTGGGCTATACTGCTATCAGTCCCCTTTTTAACCTTTGCTAGCAACTAGTTAATGCCATTGGCCTTGCATGTCAGAGAAGCTCATTTCTCCCTCTGATTTTTGTCATGTATGACATAATTGACTAAAAATGAAAATTCAGGAATAACATAAAATTTTGTAAGATGACCCTTATTGTAAAGAATCCTACGGAGAGATTAGTACTAAATGTGAAAGTTATCCTTGCATGACTCAATTTCTGCTCCTGCTCCTTCTCAAAACATTCATAAAGCCATGGTAAGACAGTGTGGCAGGTAAAGGCACAGGCCTGTTCTGTAGAAATGGAAAAGAATAAACAGAAATGGAGACTGTGAATAGTGCCATGAATATTTACCACAGACAAATTCAGTGAGTATCAACAGAAAGCAATATCAGTTTTGTGGCAGTAGCTGAGAGTGTATTTCACAGTAAACGGGGGAGGGGAAAGAATGGGCTATCCTTGTCAATATTATCTTTGGTTCAGATCATGTTAGCCACATTTCTATATGCTCTGCTTATCCTACCAGTAAAAAATTATTTGGACCAGAAAGGTTACAAATGTTCATAGGTAATGAGTAGGTTCAAAAATTGGAATGCAATCAAAATACGAGTATATTTGAAAGGAAAAAAATGAAAGTTAGTGACTAGTTGAGACTTCTTAATAATGCCTAGCCTGTACATTAGTTCATTTTCATAGTTATGCATTGGTTTTTTTTAATATATAAAGCCTTTATTTCAATGAATACTAAGTAAAGTTGTGTTATTCATAAAGGAAGTCCTCATGCATTGCAGTTAATGCTTAAGCTTTTAAAAACAATTGTCATTGTGTAGCTCAAGAGAACATAAAATGCTTGATATTTGTATCCAGTGAAATGCCAGAAAAAAAAGAGAATTCAACTTAAGGTTTTTTTTCATCAGCTATCTACAGTGAATACAAGGTTATGGAGGGGGGAAAAAAAAAACAAACCAGATTTACTATCATTCTTTTTGCTTATCTCCTAAAGTAACTGTTAAAATTAAATTTTACCTAGTTATTTTCAGGTTCTCCCCCTGCTGTTTGTGACAGTTTTAGAAGAAAATCCTCTGTATTTTAGCATTTAAAGCTCCTTTCTAGGTAAAATTTACCTACCACAAAAGCAGGAGAGTAATTTCAGTCAAATGTGCAATATTAGATGCCAGTTTCAGCTCTTAATAAAGCTTAAGGAGAAAAATACCATTTACCACATGATTTTCTAGACACCAAGTGTGTATGTGAATGTGAAAGGAAAGAGCAGAGATCTCTCCTGTTCTTCAGCAACACTAAACCCAGGGGCTTCAGTATGCTGCAGCAGAACGCCTCATGGAACGCAACATGAAAAGCTGCAGATTAACTGTATTTAGATGCACTGGTTTGATGTAACATCAGCTTGCTTGAATTAATGTCCTGTGACAAGCCTTTCCTTGAAAACCTTAGAAGCAAACTATTTCTTTGTCTACACTTTTAAGCTTGGCTACAGCCTCTGGTAGATTCTGCATTGTTTGTCACATGCTGTTTTTCTGGACAAAGTCGAATCTTCATCTATGAAGGACTAACTACCCAAAGGGTATAAACTCAATTGCTAGTGGTTTATTCAGCTTTGACACTTCTCAGTGTGATCCTTACTGCCTTTTGTAAAACAAGCAGGCAAGGGAAAGGCTCCAGAGACTTTCTTCTATTCATTTCTGTAATAGTTTTCTTACCACGGGAGGCTTAAGAAGATTTGTACTGCCTGGTTTCTTTTCATTAGCAGTGAGTGCAATGCTGTTGGGTAAGTTAATATGTGAAACTATAAAAAGAAAAGCACAGGAATTTGAAAAAAAAAAAAAAGTATATATATTCTTATTAATCCATTTTACTGTTTTATTTTTCTTGATTTATTCTGTATGGGGTGCAGAAAGAAAGAATGTGTAAGAGTTCAGATATTTATAGTTGTTCTCATGTAGACAGAGAATTAGAGTCTAACTGTAATCTGTTTCTTGAATGCAATACTATGCTTCACTGTTTTTAGGCAGCAGCATGTTAATATTCCTGTTATTAGACTGACAGAAAAAACTGATTGAATTTTCAACATAATCATACTTCCTGTCATGAAATGTAATTATGTTTAATGATTTCTTTCTATTTCTGTATGCAACAAAATTCATCAACCTTTGAGCCTTACTTTGACCAATGTATTGCACTAACCTTCTGTACCTAAATTGCCATTAAATGATTTACTTTGTATTTCATTCTGAATGTTTACTGGAAACCGACCATGTATGTTGAGAAATGTACAAAGTTTGGAAATGGTGTTTTACTTTCCTTAGTGCAATAGCTATTTTCATCACATTAAAATTTGACACTATATAGAAGAACTTCAATAGTCAGTTTTGTGTGTTGTGATAATTAATGTGTAAATCTATGCTATGTATGCACAGGATAGCATTTTAAAAAACCCAAACATACTGTCATTTTTCTTATGATTTTCCTCAAATCCCTGGGCTTATAGAATTTGCTGTGAATAATGCAGAATAGATAATTCATAAAAATTAGCTTTAGGCAATAATCTCTTTAGAGGGCAAGTAACACAGTTCAAAATTTGTGTCTGATGGATTGATGGATAACTCACGCAGGACTTACATGTGTCAAGAAGAATGAACCTGATGATAGACATTAATAGTAATTGAAGGATTATTGAATGATACATCTCTGAACTTTTTAATCATGTTGCTTATCAGCAACAAATGTAATCTTCTTTAATATTTTGGTTGTCTGGTGTATTGTGTATATTTATTGTCTTTTCCTTTTTCTACCAACACACATTTAAACTCCTCTTGTGGTATATAAGAAATACAATGACTTAGGAAAAATGCTGGTAACTCAACTGAAATGGTTCAGTAGGAATTGTCTTTCTTTTTTGTTTTTTTAAGAGAGCAAGCCCAACAAGTGTTCTCTGCCTGGTAGACCAATAGTTAAAGACTTATAAAGCAACTCTTAGTGGAAAGTATACAGATAGTGTGGATTTTTTAAAATGCCAAGTTTTATTGTTTTTTTTCCAGACAGTTACTACTATACTCATTGACATTTTGAAATATACAAGCAGAGATAACTGTTGATAGATGTAACTCAGAACTATTTCATATTTATAGAAATCATATTACCTCCAGCCACACTTGTCAGCAACTCTACTCTTTTGTTTCTCAGTTGCCCAAGAACTATAGCTTGAAGCATTTCTAGTATGTGATATCATTAATCAAGCAACCAATTATACTCTGTTTTATTTTTATTTGCATATACATGACTACAAATTACCAGTCATAGTTATTCAGCCCCCAGAAAACTATAGTCACCACTTGATGGTTTACTTGTGTTTTATTTGTGTTTTAATAAGACAGACATAATTCTCTGGAATCTAGCTAACATAGATCATAGCTTAAAAATGGCCTTTACTCATAAGAAGTTGTATAGGGAAGTAAAGATCATTTCTTAGAGAAGCATTTGGTGCTCAGATAGAATTTATTGTGATTTTGTAGACTGCAGTTGTTTGTGGGTTATTCTTATCCAGAAAGTATGCCTTTTCCCATAGTTGACCTTACTGGGATTTTCTTTTTTTGTTAGCCACACTAGTTCAATAATGATTTGGAAAAGAGTTTCTTGCCATATCTGAAAGTCTACGTGCCCCTTGGTGCAGAGACAGTCACAGTTTGTTGACTAAATTCTATCAGATAACTCCAAGGTCTTGTTTCCTGGCATAATGATCAGTATATCTCTGGATATGTGTTGGTAAACAAACATACAAGCCACGCATAAACACTATTTTTGAAATTTAACATGATTAATCTGTTGCCCTCCTTATGAAATATGCTGTTGCAGCTGTTGGCTTTCTTTTCCTTGTTCTGTTTCCTCGTATTGCATGCATTGATTTATCTCTATTAAAAGTTTTATGCAGTGATAAGCACAGGATAAAATTTTCTGTCACTTAATTCAAGATCAACATTTAGCACCTGAAAAGAGTTGATTTATCATTGTATTAGCTTTGTGCAATACCCCAACTGCAGTGTGGAAGGCAGACGAAAAAGGGAGAACTGGGGGAGTGATCCAAGCTTGATATTTTGGAGCCACATACTGTAGAACTGGGTAATGGCATTGAGGTGCTTATACTCAAAATTAATTCAGTGTAATTCTGATTCACTCTGTCTTTCTCCACCTTTCAAATAACTTTAAAAATGCAATGTACTACCTTAAGAATGCCACTTGTACACTCATAGACATGACAGGCGTATTTCTGCTGCTGCAAGCAATTATGTGGACTTTTTTTTCCCCCCCTATAATGGTCCTCCCTACATACAGTTTTGAATAAGACATTTATAGTTATAGGAAAAAAACCTTTTGCATAGCCTTTCAGCAGAATATGACCTGTAATAATTTTTGTCTAGAGACTATTTTTTATCAGTCTCTAAGGTCTCTGATCAGTATTCTTTATCCACTCATACTTTTGTTGAGTTCAGTAAGTGTTTTCATGATTAAAAGAACTAGTGAGGAATGTTGAATAGAGTTAGCTTATTCGAATACAAGTAAGTCTTTAGGCTATATTTTCATAGGAGAATTGACAATCTAGTTATTCCACGGAGAAGTCTTAGCTCTTGTGGTATTTGGGTGCCAAAAAGATGACATCTACTATTTTAGAGCTATTTGTTATTTTGACAGTGTGGCTCCAAGCTACATTGCATTGGATAAACCCTTAATTTCCCATAACAAATAATGAAGTATTTCTGCTTCACTGTTCTCTTCACATGAGTAAAAAGGGATTAACTTTGTTTAACATCAACTTTAATTCCTTATGCTATAGACACTGTTGAATCTTACTTCTGATTTTTGAAATATGTGTATGCGACTTTCCTTTGCTCTATAACATAATTCTCATTAAAGCACAACAGTCTAAGAGCTAGTCATCTTGTCCTAAGGTATGACACCTTTTAAGGGAAAGAATGAAGAAGAAACTGGCAATAGCTTGAAGAAGAGTTCCTGATGTTCCTTGTGTTAATCAGGTGACTCCCAAGGGGACAAGGGGTCTGGAGAGGACAGTTAGAGAGCCACAGAAACTCCCAGAAAGGGAATAAAGTAACCTGCGTGTACCACAGTATGTCTCAAGATGAACAGTTTTGAACAAGGACAGAGAAATATTGGAGACTAAAGGGGACTTTGTGAGCTGGGAAGCTTACCTGAATCCTTGCAGATATGAAGTATGGGTTGGGAAGTCTAAAAGGAAAAGTATGCAAGATTGTAGCTCAACGGAGGTGATAACATAAGAGAAAGGTTTTCCAGAGATATGAAATGCCTCTCTTAAGGGTAAGAGCTGGTTCAAAATGAGATAGAGTGGAGCTAGAAATCCACGTACTTGGGAGAAGAAAGAGTGATCTGCTTTGTAAAATCCCAAAAAATATGGGAATTATTTTGCACTGTGATCTGAGAATTCCTTGTTAAGTCACAGCATCAACTGCAAATACAGAAGGCATCTGTAGGTCCATCTATGCCAGTAGGGAACATTACAGTGTAGAAGGATACAGATGCATTGCAGTTCTTTCTTCTTTCCAGGCTAATCAGAAGTGAAGGATCTTTAGTCTGAAAATCATTTGCCTATGTTGGTGTGTACTGTCACAAATTAACTTTTCTCTACTGTGTCTTGACAAATTGGTCCAGGTTCTGGACTGTAGCTCTTTGGATACTAGCCAGGCTGGAGAAAAGTGGTGGAGCAGAACTTCCTTATGTTATGCACAACATCCTCAGAGCTCACCCTTGTGCAGTGAAATGTTTCCTTGAAATCAATGCATACAAAACCATCTAGATTGCTGAAGTATGCAAGACAAGAATGGTCTGTTAGTGCTTTCAAAGGAAGTTGGACAAGCTTTTTTATATAAGTGTTTTAATAAACTCTGTTTGTATAGAGAAGATATCAAATGAAAGTAGGATTTTTTAATATCAGCACTTGTGTATTGTCAAGTGAAGTCTTCTAAGTGGTTCACTGTTAAAGCAGGGACTTTCAATTTTCAACTACAACATGACCATGCTCAGATTTCAAACTTACTTTTACCAAGAACTGTCTACCCATCTATTGGATATAAATAAGCAAAGTCTGCTTTTCTTGACTCACATAATCCAATTAGGGAATTGTAAGGAAGAGAAGATAAATGGTAATCGGATGATTGCTCTGTTAAGAAGGAAGTAATGTAGGTTGCTGAAAGGCATTTAGGTAGGATGCTGAGGAGGAGTGTTAGTTAAGGTTAAAAATTATACACTGATCAAAAATGTAAAATGGTTTAGGTTAAGACAACTTGAAAAACATAATTTTTAATGAATATGATAGAATTTGGCTTTAATTTCATCTGTCAAATATATGAATGGAATTTTCTGTATAAAGCCAAGTTTCGTAGATGAATAAATTTTCCACACCATATGAGAGAAATGTAGTGGAAACCTCTGTAATTAAAGACATTACATCTCTGATGTTTGTTCAGTTATCTAGTATCGTATTGAAGAGAAAACAGATCTTTCCGATGTAGTAATGTTCTCTAGGGCATTTTGCTTTGTTGTTATGAGAAGTGAATGCTGCAAAAAGTGAAATTACTCCAGAAGAATATTGGGATGCCAACTTAATCTTTGAGAATAAGAAAGTTCTTTGTATGACTCATTTTTATGTAACTTCATCTGTTCTCAATAATCAGCTCTTGATCTGTGCTGAGGCTTCTGTTTTGGAGCTCATGCTGTCCTACTCCTAGCAGTAGTTTAAGATACAGATGTGGTTTTTTGGTTGGGGTTGTTTTTTGGGTTTTTATTTGTATGAATAGGATCTATTTTGAAGTACAGCTGGAGGATACTCTATCTACATTTGTTCTGCTTGTCTCTATTTCTCTATCCTTTTTTGATACTTACACAAACATTTGTTCTTCAGCCACTTGCTTCTATCTTCTTTTCCTTCCTCTAGAGCTGCATGTAAGAGCAATTGCTGTTGCACATTCTTCTCCTCTACTACCATGTACTGTGGACAGAACTAAATAAATTACAGACATAGTTTATAGACTTACCATTTGCGATCAGGCTGTTCTCATATTTGTTCTACCACATGACAGAAACAGTGCAAATAAAAATATAAATGAAAAGAAGTAATATATGGTTCCAAAAAAAACCTCAGAAAAGGAAATGCCAACCTGCACCAAAATCAAAACTGAAGTCCATCTCTCTCATGAACCTGAGTCCTTTATATGAAATGAAAATATCATGCATATGTGTATGTATACATATCTCATGTAAAGAATAGATATATGCAACATATTTTAGATACCTATTAAAGAACAATAATTGCTGACTAAGAGTAACTATTCTTACATGCATAAATTTCCATTGAGTACTTTTTTTTTTTCTAGAAACCCAATACAGTTGGGTCTGATAGGTCTTGATACTTGGTTTCATAGGAACTGTTGAGTACTTTAATTCAGAGCAGTATTATGTCGAGTTGCATTACTACTCTAGCTGCATTCCCACATCCACAGACACTTTTCTCACAGGCTTACTTGAAATATTTTAGCAAGGTGTTTATCTGTGATAAGTCTTTATTGCTCCTGATATCGGAGGTCCATGGTGACCAGCCAGAGAATCTTTATCTAAGTCATTTGTTCTATTCAAGCATCTTTCACAACTGCTCTGTTGAACTCAGCAGATTTATATTGTTCAGGTTTGATAAGTGACTCATTGATTAATTTTCTTTCTATGAAGAGAGATTGCAGTAGAATAGTTAATCTATGGTACTTTTACTTATGCTGACTGAGTGTAATACAACATAATGCACCTATTTTTTGTGAAGTTTCCCCAGACTAGCCCTGAAGGGATACATTTTATGGTCCATTTGGCATGCTCTGTACATTAGTTCATACTAGAAGTGATATTTTTTTTTATCAAAGTCCATCTTTCATGTCATTATGTAGAGTTTTATTTTATTTTTTTAAAAGCACAGAACTACAATGATACCCATTAACACAAAAGTCACTTCAGTCTCCCTGTCATTAAATTGACTTGGTTCAGCACCTTGTGGATGAAACAGCTGTATAAATCTTTAACCTCTGTAGAAGTACCTTTTAAATCAATAAGAATAAATGAAAAAGGATTAATGTGCTGGAATCACTTGAGAGTGCTACCATTCATGAGATTGGCAAGTGTCTATGACCAGTCAAGCAGTTAACAAACACCTGTGGCAATTCATGTCTAATATACATTTACTTGGTCTTAAATAGTTTCTCCTCATCATTTTTCAACACAAAAAGAAGAAATACACTCAAATTTGTGTATTATGGTGGGCTGACGTCTTAAAAGCCAGGTAGCTGTACCTGAACTAAAGAATTGTGTAAGGTATGGAAAATGCTAAAAATTATTAGCATTCCTATGACTTAGTTACTGCAGAGCTTCTGAGCTTTGGTAAATGGCGATGTGCATGTTCTTACCCAAACTGTATGCTAAACTTTGGCTTCTTAAATAACCTTTAAATTTAGACAAGAGTGAAAGGATGTTTTTTGTGTGTACCATCATAAGCAGCTATCTTCCCATACAGAAAAACAGGTATGTACTAATCGGATCTGGATTCCAGGTCAGCATCAAGGAACTATATCCTTTTACAGTTTACTTCTTGACTTTAAACAGTGAAGTCTGCTAGGATAGATTCACCTGGTTTCTGTCAAGCTATTTCACTGTCTAATATCCTTGGGGCCACAGAGGTTAAAGCTGATGTGCTAAAGGGAAGGCTGTTACCATCTCACAGTTTTGAGATAGATAAAGCTCAAAAATATCTTACAACTGTAACAAAGGAGACTAGAAAAATTTCTTTGCACATTCTGATATTTCTTCTAAGTTTTACTTTGAAGACTAAATCAATCTCCTGAAAAAAACTGTATGAAAACTTTTTTGTCTGGGAGAAGAGATGGATGACCTTTTTATATCAGCATGTGGTGGGCTCACTGGGGGTGGCAATGACAGCTGGAGAGTGTGCTCCAAAGAAAACTAATACTATAGCTACCTTGCCATCAGGACGGGTTTCTGACACTGTTACCACTCTTGAATGAATCTGTTTTTATTAAGTGTTAGGTATATTGATTTGCATTCATTTATCTTTTAATCAAGCTACTTTCTTCTTGATATAACATAAATAGTTTTGCTACATAGACATTATGTTTCTGTAGTCTCCTAGCAACAGAAACTTTTCTTAAGCTGACATTTGCTGTTTCAAGAGTTCTCTGTTCAAATTTCTTTGAATAGCCTTAATTTTCGACAGAGTTTCTAAAATTTAATCAGTTTCATCTTTTGTTAGTTTGATTTTCTAACAAAGGTGTCTGATTAAGTTGCTTTCTGAGCCTTTGTTACAGTATCATTCCAAATGTGAGTATTTCAGGTCATGGCATAAAAAAAAAAAGGCAACCCATTCTGCCTGTGTCTTGAATGGAATATGTTACTAATATATATTGTTTCTCAAGCATTCTCAGAATCTGTGATCTTGAAGAGAACTTCTGCAGTTATTCTTTTATCTTATGCTAGATTCAGAAATTACTATTAGTCAAAGCCATTGATCATGATTAAGAAAATTTGCACCATATGGTCTTACTGCCTGACATTTGGAAGTGGCAATGAAAGTTGAAATGTCTGTGTCCAAAATTCTGAATACTTTATGTGCTCATAAATAGATAAATTTGGAGGGAAAATTTTAGAGCAGAAAAGAAATACCTCAGTGTCTTTGTTTAGGCAAAACCAATGCATATCAGAGGAGAATAGTGACTTACTTATCCAGATCACAAATGAGGAGAGCTCTGGATTTTTGCATCAAGCAGTCTGCTGAATACTCTGTAGACCTATTGCCAGCTTTATTGCTTTGAGTCTGGCTCCTACATACCTGCCTGAGATTACAGGCAGACCTGAAAATGTTGGTGTCGTCTTTAATGCATTTTCAGCAAATACACATACAATATATTTGGCAGAGTTATCCTGCACCCTAAGGTTCTAGTCTTGTGCTGTGGTCATATCCAAGACTTCATGTGGTAGACAGACTGCAGCATGAGTTTTTCATGACTACCTGATGTTTTGCAATTCTAGGCAAGTCTGTATTTTCAAGATCCTCTAGAATTAGTATTTCAGGAAGAAAAGAGCTTAAGTATGGAAAACTTTAGACACATGCTAGCCCTTAGACAGAACATCCTCATATTGGTATCTGAGGTCAGCTCGATTAATTGTGATTACTACAGCTGTTGAATGTCTGAACTGGTACTTATGTTGCTTGTTTCTGTCTGGCCTCCAATAGTCTTTATGCAGTCATAAACCTTCAGTTCTTTCTACAAGATTTCTGTTGTGGTAACCTCTGGAACTGCTTATGTGTTACTGAGGAGTGTGTGTTCCCAAAGTGCAAGTCCTTCAGTCCCTATCACTTTACACACATGAATAAACAGTAATTTAATGTAGTATTGGATGTGGAGGGGTTGCACATCTGCAAATAGGTCCATAGGTTTTCATGCCTTTTGATTATCATGGTGTAGAGTGATTTTTTTCCCATCTTTTGTCATATTTCTAGCTCCTCAATAAACAACAAATTATTTAATTCCTGGCTCTTTGTAGTCTATCAGGAAGAAGTTACCGGCAATAGATGATGTTTTTCCTCCTCATAGATTTGTACAAACTGCATGGATAATTTTTCAGGAAAGTATGTGGATGTAATGCATGGATTGATATCATATTATTAGAATTTTTTTCTAGATCTTCTACCTCTTTGATCTATGGTTGTCCTTATCTGTTTTTTCCAAGTGCCATATGGTCTACCGCTTCCTTGGGATTCTGACACTACTTGAGGAGTGCCTAGTCCTGATTATAATCCATGTGTCTCAGTGTGTATTTTAAGCAACTTTACTGCAATCACAGTAGTAGTCTGTTTATTAGTTATATATATTGCATAAATACCACTTTTTAATATATGAAAATGCCCAATATTATATTTGTAATAAGGTCGCGGTAGTAGTTTGTGGTGTTCTAAATCAAAATGTTTTGAAGTAACTTGGGAGCCAGCTATCCATACACATGGGAACTTGTGAGCAAGCTGATTCTGGGAGATTCAACAGTTACTGTCTGGGGAAGACTCCCCACAAGCCTTGCACTGGATCACTATGGAAACATGGAATAAGTAATTCTATAAGAAGATAGATTTTTCAGTACTAATGTTTTTAACTCTTTTTATGTTTTTTTATGGAACAATTTCATTTTAACAAATTGGAATTTAATGATGATAAGATTTCTATTTTGGCATCCCTTGACTTTCCTACTCATTATCCTGAAACTACCTGAATGTTCCTTCTCTGCTTGACTTTCTTAAAAAAAAAGAAGAAAAAACAAAACCAACCAAACAAAAAGTGAACAGATGTTTAGGAAACAAGAAGTTTTAATTTTTATTTTTGACTTTAAGTGCTTCAAATCACATAACTTTTCATTTATTCTGGCTTTGTTAAAGGCTATAATTTTTTCTAGTATCTGTTTGGGACGTTAGAATTGCTCAGAGAAGAATGTGGGAAAGCCTGCACAGTTTATCTGTGCTTCTAAGTCCTGTGTTTTATAAACATCTTGGAAGAAAAGGAGTGGAAACAGGTTGTCACAGACCTTATTTTTCCATGGCAGAAAGTGTCAAGAAGGGAAGGAAATTAATGACATTTTCACTTCTGTAGAGATCACAAGCTCAGAGTTCTTTGCACATTATTCTGTAGATAAGAAATTCTTTGATGGTGAAACCAGAAAGCCCTGCTTAATAAATGGTGATTGAGGAACCAACAAGGAGGGATGTACTGCTGGACCTGGTACTGACAAATAAGGAGGGCCTGGTTGGGGATGTGAAGGTTGGAGGCAACCTTGGCTGCAGTGACCATGAGATGGTAGAGTTCAAGTTCCTGAGTGGAAGAGGCAGGACACAAAGCAGGACCGTGACCCTGGATTTCAGGTGAGCTGACTTTGGCTTCTTCAAAGATCTACTTGGACGGATCTCATGGAAAGAAGTGCCCATGAGAGCTGGTCAATCTTCAAGCACCACTTCCTCCAAACCCAGGATCAGTATATCCCAATGCACAAGAAAGGAGGAAAAGGAGGTAGGAGGCCTCCATGGATGAGCAAGGATCTGCTGGGACAACTCAGGCAGAAAGCAGCCATCTATGAGAGGTGGAAACAGGGGCTGGCTTCTTGGGAAGAGTGTAGAAACATTGCCAGGGCATGCAGGGGTGCAACTAGGAAGGCTAGAGCCCTTCTAGAATTAAATGTAGCCAGGGAAGTTAAGGACAGCAATAAGGCATTTTTCAAGTACATCAGAAGCAGAAGGATGGTGAGGGGGAGTGTGGGCCCGTTGCTAAATGCTGAGGGTGCCCTGGTGTGTGAGGATGCAGAGAAGGCCGAAGTACTGAATTCCTTCTTTGCTTCAGTCTTTACGGCCAAGTCTGGCCCTCGGGAAGCCCAGTCTGGCAAGGATAACAGGATGGCCAGGACAGCAGAGGACTTGCCCTGGGTGGAAGAGGAAGAGGTTAAAGACTTGTTGGCCAAGCTTAAGGCTCATAAGTCAATGGGTCCTGATGGGATGCATCCTAGAGTGCTGAGAGAGCTGGCTGATGTGATTGCTAAGCCTCTGTCCATCATTTTTGAACAATCATGGAGGACAGGAGAAGTGCCTGAGAGAAAGGCCAATGACTGGAGAAAGGCCAATGTCACGCCAGTCTTCAAAAAGTACAGGAAGAATGACCTAGGAAACTGCAGGCCGGTCAGCCTCACCTCCATCCGTGGAAAGGTAATAGAACAACTAATTCTGAATGTCATCACTAAACATATAAAGGAAAAGGTGGTTATCAGGGGGAGTCAACACGGCTTCACCAAGGGGAAATCCTGTTTGACCAAACTGATAGCCTTCTATGAGCGCATAACTGGCTGACTAGATGAGGGGAGAGCAGCGGATGTCACCTACCTTGACTTCAGCATGGCTTTTGACACTGTCTCCCATAACATCCTCATCAGAAAGCTCAAGCAGTGTGGCTTGGATGAGTGGACAGTGAGGTGGATCGAGAGCTGGCTGAATGACAGAGCCCAAAGGGTGGTGATCAATGTCACAGAATTGAGTTGGAGGCCTGTGGCCAGCGGAGTTCCACGGGGGTCGATTCTGGGGCCAGTCTTGTTCAACATCTTCATCAATGACATGGATGAGGGGACAGAGTGTACCCTCAGCAAGTTGGCTGATGACACCAAACTGGGAGGACTGGCTGATTCCCCAGAAGGCTGTGCTGCCATTCAGCGGGATCTTGACCGGCTTGAGAGTTGGGCAGAGAGGAATCTCGTGAGGTTCAACAAGGGCAAGTGCAGAGTCCTGCATCTGGGAAGGAACAACCCTATGCAGCAGCAGACTTGGGGCTGACCTGCTGGAGAACAGCTCTGCCGAAATACCTCCTAGGAGTCTTGGTTGACAATAAACTAACCATGGCTAAGAAGGCCAATGGCATCCTGGGATACATCAAGAAGACTGTGGCCAGCAGGTCAAGGGAGGTTCTTCTCCCCCTCTACTCTAACCTGCTGAGGCCTCATCTGGAGTCCTGTGTCCAGTTCTGGGCTCCTCAGCTCAAGAAGGACAGAGAACTTCTGGAGAGAGTCCAGCGTGGAGCCACCAATATGATCAGGGGATTGAAGCATCTTTCATACAAGTAAAGGCTATGGGAACTGGGACTTTTTCGTCTAAAGAAGAGGAGACTGAGGGGGGATCTAAAGTGTGAGTGTCAGGAGGTTGGGACATCTCTTTTTTCTACAGTAGCTAGCAACAGGACAAGGAGTAATGGGATGAAGCTGGAAGACAAAATTTCCATTTAAATATAAGAAAAAATTATTTTACTGTTCATATGAGGGAACCCTGGCACAGGCTGCCTATGGAGGTTGTGGAGTCTCCTTCTGTGGAGGTCTTAAAGACCCGCCTGGGTGCGTTCCTGTGTAACCTGATCTAGGTTGACCTACTTCTGCAGGGGGCTTGGAGTGGATGATCTCTAAAGGTCCCTTCAACCCTTAGTATTCTACGATTTTGTGTGTGCATCAGAAGCATTGTTTTAAGCTAGACTTCTTAAAACTGTCTGGAAAAGAAAAATGAGTACTCCTCTTCCAATAAAAACAAGTTCTAATCCACCAAAGCTATGGACTGAGTAGTAACTATTAGTTTTGTGAGTAATCCCACTAATTTTAAAATGATGTTTCTTATAAATAAGCATATGCAATTATAATTATCCCAAATATAAAACATTTATCTCTCTATGGCATATGAGGTAAAGTAATAGTTGAATCTCTCTTAGTGATACCATTACTAATGTTAGTCATAAGACAGTATTTGGAATTATTGAAAGCGTAAGTGAAATTATCTCTGTACACAAAACATCTTAAAAAATAGTATTACTCTTTGATTTGAGTGACATAAGAGCTCACATGCCATAAATCCTAATTTTAATACATTTTTTTACTTAGATTATGATAAGTTTTTTTTCATTGTTTGAGGGAATAGTTATTCAGTTCAGTAAGATAAAAAGTTATATAGGTTTATACTCTTCATAGTGTGCTTGAAAGGCATATTTGTATTCCCAAAGAAGCAAATGCTCACTCAAACACCAAAGAGTGTGTCAGATTTTGATTGATCCAGGCTTGGCACAGTCAAGGAAGTGGTAAAATGTCTTATGAAATATATATTCTTCATCACATAGTTGTTGACTGCATTCTGTGGTACAAACTATAAAACTGTGTAAAGCAGTGACCTACTTTATTCATTTAGGACAACATTATCAGGTGCTTTTGATGAAAAGTAGCAGCCCTGATATCTGCATTTTGACATTACTGTAATTGATTATCAACTTGCCAAAACATGGATGAGGCTGCTTTGAATAAATAAAATGCCACTATCTTCTGAATAAAATATTTTAAAATTGAAATTCCCTTTTTTGTAGCTACAGTAAGGACACCAAAATCTGGAAGACCTGATATTTTTTTCTTTGAATGTGAATCATTGATTCCTGTATCACTTTCTGAGTTGATCTCCTTATATGGCCTTGTAGATATTATCCTATTACTCTATTCAAGAAAAAAGGTGATAAACTCTAAAACTTAAAAATACCAAGGAGCAGTCCTAACTAAAATTATCAAAGCTTAGGGAAATCCTCCCAAAAAGTGGGGAGGTGGGGTTGGGGGGTGTGATGTTGTATGCTTTTTTTCGTTTTAAATCCATGATTTCTTATCTTGACTAGAAAAGATCTGTTCAAGCTCACTATGAAGAATGCCATGCTATTAAATCTTCAGTTTCTCTGTAACATGGCATGAAGAGTGGACAGTACCTTGTCTCTTTTTATGAATGCATGCACATTTAATCAGATTAACACTTCCACTACTATAAAAGAATAATTGAAGTTCATAGCTAATATCATAATGATAGAACTGTGATACTACTGTAGTTGTACAGTTCTTGTACTTTTGAAATTCACATCTTTACAAAAATTAATTCACATAAAACCATGTCAGCTTTGTTAAACTGATAAACATTTGTGGAAGAAAAAAAAAAATTCTACATTAGAGGAAGTTTAGGTTGAAAAAAGCAGATTCTCTAAATCAGATTTCTTTGTCTTTTAAAATACAGTTTTACTAGTGTCTTAGCACTCCTTGTATTTCTCTGTAGAAACATTATTTGTGAGAGTATCACCAAAACAGACCAGTTACGTATTAAAAAATTGTCCACGTCTGCATGGAAAAAAATGCCTTATGCTTTCATATTTTTATTTCATGTTTTAAATATGTGGTTAATATTCCTGTTGTTATTAATGGTAGGTATATAATTTGCCAGTAGAATAGTCTTCCTTTTATTCTTGTGACAGCATAAATAACTTAAATATCTTCCCAAATTTGAAAGCATATGATTTGCTTTAATTTGGTACCTTGAATTTTGTATTCTGCTGGTTAAGCAACAGACTTAACAATTATCTGACAGAGGTTACCTTCTTGACATTTTCCAGCTTGTTTTTTATCCTCGAGTACAGCTATGTATTTTGCATAAGCTTTAGATAATCATGTAAACTAGGTGCATCACTGAAGTGTTTTTATTTCAAATTCAAATATATTGAGGATTGCATACATGATCTTAAAGTAGTTCTTGCAAATCTTCTCATCTAATGTCTATCTTCATCTGATTTAAATTGTTCTTGATTCTCTTTCCCTCACCTTCCCTATCAAGTCGAAATCTATGAAATTTAAATATACCAAAATATGTGTGCCATTTAGAAATGTACGTATTGACATAGTGGATGATATTTAATTCATACTTTCTTTTCTTCCCTTTACCATGTGTATTTTATTCTCGCTCACATTGTGTTCAGTGTTAGGTGGAAATATTGTGAACAGTTCTGCTAGGACAAAGCAATGGGGCTTTTCCAAACAGCTAATTGTTTGCAAAAGCGTTGAAAAGTTTGTTGTCTTTGATGGTTACAGTTTCAGGTACAGTTTTGTCTGAAAACACCAAGTGCACTCTAAAATGACTTGTAGTCCTACTGAATAATCCTTTTTTCTTAAAATCGTGGTGAATAGCAAAGCTGCTTTCAGTTTTCTTATAGGACCAAAACACAGATTTACAGAGATGTCAGGTACAATAAATGCTAGCTGTAGATCACGCTTAATTCAACTCAGGCCAGAGCATTTGATGTATAATGCCATGGGCTGTGCATGCACAGAACATTTAAAAGACAAGTATTTGTCTCTCTCCTTCAACTGTCAGCCCAGATACATCATCATATATCATTATCACTTCTAGCAGTGACACTGGAACACCTTGGACAGTAGTCTTCTTATTGTGCACTTATAAATTTAATATATTGCAGTTAACGTCCCATGCAATGTTCCAAAGACAGAGCCACCTCACTTTACTGACTAAAACATCTTACTTCCTTCTTATATCGTAAATAATACAAGTTTGTATTGGTGCTTAACTTGTTGAGCTAATGGACTCTCCTTATGAGAGAAGAGTACAAAGGTGTCCTCGTATTGCACTGAGAGCTAAAGGATTTTTTTGCATGTAAAAATCCTTTAGAAAAAAATTGTACTAAATTAGCAATGCAGGGAAGCATTTACCCAGGGAATTTCATAGAATCATAGAATGGTAGGGTGGGAAGGGACCTTTAGAGATCATCTAGTCCATCCCCACTGCAGGAGCAGGTATGCTAATATGTCTGAAATCTGGTCTTTGTTACAGTCATTTAACTGTTATTCTGTTCTAAATTTACTCCAGTGTAATCCAAGTGTAATGTTCTCTGCACTTGAACTGTCTTTGTGCATATAGAAGTTTGAGTGAATTCTATGATTTTGAAATGATCAGTGTTAGTTGTTGGTATTGAAGCAGGAAGAGTTCACACTAGAGGTGTAAACTATTCAGTATTTATCTTGTAAATGTTCCCAATTACTGCTAGCTACAGGGAATTGTTTGATTTTGTCAAGAGATAATGTGATTGCTTGTCCAATTGATAGTCAAACTAAAACAGTAAAATTATTTTTTTATAAGATATTGAGCAGTGGCAAAGACTTTGGAATGGTAATAGTCTGTCCAACATACTGCTGTAATATTGTCATTAGAAACAAAATTATGTGTATGTCCTTTAATTCATATAATTTGAAATATGATATCTAGAAAGAAAAAGATAGGGACTATTAACCAGGTGGCAACTCAAGCAGGCACCAGGATCTGTTGCACTTTCAAAGTAAAAGCAGTTAATCAGTTGTTATGTCAAGATCTCTGCCCTTAGTTCGGTATTGTGTTACAGGTTTTATTGATTTAAATAATTTTATTTTAAAGAAATTATAAGTCTAAATCTGAATCAGCTGACCTTTTGGTGGATGACACTGTGCTTTGGAGAAGGATATGTTTTCTGTACTATTCAGCAGATATAAAGGTCAGAGATTAAAGTTCGGCTGAATGACATCCATGTGTCCATTTTTCAAACGAAATACAATTTTTTAATTTATATCCTTGACCCTTTCCTAATTCAAGTTTTATATTAGGAGGACTAAAACTAAGAGTAAATGTTTTAACTGCTTGAAACAGTACTCAAAGTGGCCTACTGTGAAAGTCATTTTGACAACCTTACTTCATTTGGTCTTTGCCTGAATAAATGCAACAGAGTAAACTGGTAAATTACAGCTGTGAGCATTTCAGGACAGATGAATGAATAGAGAACATCGGTGACTTGCATTCTTTCAATACCATCTGGTTAACAAATACTAGCAGGACAGAAGGAACATATGTTGCTTGGCTTGCCCTGTTTCTTGCCAGGAAACACATTAGATTTCTGTGGTCCAGGGATATATACATCCAGTGTTGGAGGAACGGTGAGGATCTTTTTAAATGTGAGAAATTATCACTGCTACCAAAGATAGCTTTAGGAAGATTTAACAGTCCTGCTGAAATACCCAGCAGCTGTTGATGTCTCAAGCTGGTATATGTGGGGCAAGCAGAATATGACTTTTGAATTTATCTTGCCAATACTGAGAGTATTTTAACTAACTTAAGGTCAGTGATTTAAAGTAAGAAGAAAATTTTGTCTGGATTGGTAGAAGAAAAACACGGCTTAGACTGTGTAAGGCAAACTTTGTTCTAGGTCACTGCTGCTCTCTGCATCAGGGAGCCTGGCTCCCTAACTGGAACTGAAAATAAACAAAAAAAATGTGTCCCTGAAGAATAGTGAAGGATGAAGCTCGTGCTCTTACTGCCTTGTTTATTCTCTGCTTTTCCCCCATCCTTTTAACTTTTTTCCAAGGGTTAAATCAGTGCAGGTGCATTGCAGCCCTCAGGTAGGTGGGAGCCTGTGGATGCGCAGCCTCATGCCACGGCCTGGATGTGACTCATTGAGCTGCACTAATGGCACAGAGATCTTGAAACTGCCCTCTCTAACCACACACTGGTAAATTCATGCACAAAGGTGAACAGTTCTTAGCAAGGATGTATAGAGAGAATTATCAAGAGACAAATACCCGCCTTTACTATGCACATTAGATTACAAAGGAAAGATGTGCGAGATCATCTCAGGCCAGGTATGTCATAAGGCAGTAATTTGATTAAGGCTGGGTTATGGCTTTACTAGATGGGGCAAGAGATGGTCTGAACAGTTTTACCATTAATTTACATTGAGAACCCAGTCTTTTGACAGTCTGTAGTCTTTATCATTTATAGTTTGTGATTTCATTGTTAAAGTGAACTGTTTGCTGAAGCTCAGAGGCATAATTTCTATCGATTATTACATAGCTAATACTTTATCCTGGGTTATTGTTTAACTGTAAGCTTGGTTCTTTACTGTCAAGCAGTTCTACACTCAAGTATATAAATAGCATTAGGAAAAATATTCAAGTTAAAAAAAAAATCACTTCCTATGGAAAAATGAATATGCTCTGAAGATTGTTAGTATTCAGCAGAATAAACTGTTTCATTCTTGTCAGGCTTTTGCTTTACTACCTTTATAATAACAAGATAAAATATCCATTGAAAGTACAGTCATAATGAAATGGCACAATATAAATAAATGAGTTTCATCATAATGCACTGTTTATAGAAATGTTCATAATTTAAACAATTATGTTCCTTGACTTCTCGCCAATTAAGTTAAGTCATCTAGGGACTGTGAATTTTAATGAGAAAGCTGAATGGTCTTTTGCAGATACGATCTGTTGGCAGGAACACAAACATGGAAAGGTTTAATCTCCTTTTTTTCCCTTAATTCTTTAAGTATCATAAAAAAATAAGAGAAAAAAGTTAAGTGTTAGAAGAAACAAAACAGAAAATACTTTATAGCTTTATGTAGATTGACTATATTAAAAAAAAATGCTTACTACCCCTTGAAATCAGCATGTTAGGCTTAAAAGAAACAAGAGGTGTTGAATATACCCATGAGAAAATTAAAATTAGAAGCAATCTGTAGCCAACAGCTATTACATACTGATTATTTGGACGGTTTTAATGAACATTTTCACAAGAATTTTGGATCTGGAATTGTAAAGAAAAACATAAATTCATTAGGAGTGACAAAATACTTCAGATAATAAACTGTGGTCCATATATATATATATATATGTTTTAATGGACAAACCAGAATTCCCCTGGGGATTAGAATTAGATTAGCTAAATGCTTAACAGCTGTCTCACAGGCATTAGACTAGATAAAGCAACCAAGCTGTAAATCTGTGCAAACTGCATGAAAGGCTACATAATGCAAATTCATTAGTTTAGGACTTGCATTAATGTGGTTGTGAATAAAAATAATGGACCAACAAATCCTCTTCTAATTTTAACAGCTACTGAAGTGAAAAACTTAACAGATGGATCTTAAGAGGTGTGAGTCTACAATGAATTTACATTGTGATCAAAGAGAAAAACTGAATTACTAATCCCCATGAACTAAGAGTTCTAATCTCTGTGCTGAAAGGCAAATATTTGAGGTTTTATCTTGGATCTGTGGGCAGCTTTCATGGCCCTTGCATTTTTAAGAAAAAGAAAAAAAGCACACCTATTGATTTACATTCAAAGATGGAATATGTGATGTGGTACACACAGTAGACGCTTCATAAAATATTGAAATCTAATCCATGGTAACTATTAGGACTGATTACTTTTTATTAATTTCAAGATTATAACATTTGAATTTAAGACAGATAAGAACATTGACTTAACAGTTTTAATTTCTTAAACCTACGGAACCTGATGTTGAATCTGGTTCGTAATATTTTGTGTCTAGTCAAAATTGTATAGTTTTTATCAGCTGAATTGTACCAGAAAAAATAAATGCATTTTAATTAGCACTTAATTTGTAAGCTGTAAAACTTTATGTCATAACTAGTCAAGAAATTATAACCATGAGGTGATAAAAACCACAATTATATCAGTGCCTTACATTCTTTATTTAAATGTTGTCCCTTAGTATCAATGTCTATTTGTTCTGTGCCATATATTGAAAGAGAATGAAGATTCATCACATTGCCAGGCTCTTGGCTTCAGTAAGACTCAAAGCAACCTGCTTGTATGAAGCACTGAGCTTGCAAAGCTTTGGGCACCAAGTAGTATGCTTCTGTGATGTTTTTGAAGGCAAATAGATAGAATATTGTTCTGTATATTTTGAGAGTCAAACAAAGTCACATAGCCATAGTTTACTTAAAAGTGAAGCCCAAGGTAATATACGACATGTACCGAATCAGATGCTAATATGGCTATCTATCTATCTATCTATCTGTCTATCTGTCTATCTATCTCTTCTGGCTAAGTAGAGCTCAAGCAGAATAAATTCATGTACATGGTTTCTCTATGCTGTTCTCTAAGTGCCCACAGCCACAGAGCACGTACATGCCTGTCTCATCTACATGCGCTGAGAATTCACCACCTAAGAACTTCTCTGCTTTTACCATTGCAAGGCCTGATATAATGTTTTATGTCTATTTATGTCTACACATTATTGTAATAGAGCACCTGTAATCCCAGTTCTAAAGCCAATCCTCTATGTACCAAAAATCAATAGTTTGCAGTACTCTGGATTTCTTTCAGTGCTTCTTTGACATAGGAAGAAGTTAATTTTGAATTATAACTCATGAAAGCTGCCTCTTCAGTAATCCTTATTGAAGAAGACAGTTAACACCAAACATTATTCTAACCTGTTGGTCTGACTATTGTTATACTGTACGCCTGTTGAGGACAGCTCTATGTCATCACTGCTTTCTTCCTGGTTAAGCTGTCTGATCAAGCTACAAGAAAGTAATAGGAAATTACAGAAAACATAATCCCATTGCAGTACTCCATGTCCTAAGCCCATAAAGCACTAAGCATTCAGGCCACGTTACACAGAAATTGAAAGTGGACTTCCTAAATACAAGTCCTCTTTACACAAGTCCTTCTCTCAAGGGCACGTTAACGGACTCCCAGCAACAGACTGAGTTTTCAAGTGATGAGTAGTATCTCAGCTAAGGAAAGATGAGGAAACAAGGAAAAGTCTAACGTTATCACCGAGTATTTAATAAGTGAATTAACTCACTTGTGCTCTTATTAAATCTTTTATTGTACTGAAGTTTTGTGTATCTTGGTATTTGGGAAACCAATGTGAGAAGGCTGCAGCAAAATACAGATATCCATAGGTACTGCTTTTAAAGTTCTTATTTACTTAATGCTATAACAAATAGAGTACTCTAATAATGAACATAAAGCTGCAATGTCAAAGTGTGGTAAATAGAAATTAAAAATTAGGATATATCTTCTGCTGAAGATGAGAGAAGACATGCACGTATAAATCATGCATGATGTTTTAGCTAGAGGAGATAAGATTGCAGCCATTGCTCTATTTGTGTTATTCCTTTGTTCTTATTCTCATACAATCTGTAACTGTCTTATACCTTCTTGTTATTTTCACAGCATATGGGATATTTTACATATATCATATACAAGTTCTTTGTTCTCTTTATACTGTTCTAAACCCAGTTCTAGCCAGCTGTCAAGGTTTAATTAATTCAGTGATCCATAACAGATTATTTGTGATTTGTAGTCTAGGGGCCTCCAGTATCATCCTGTGCCTTTATTCTTTAGGCTTTTGCCGCTATCTTGTGCTTGCTCTTTTGAGGGTCTTTGCTACACTTTAGTCTCCTGTGCCTTGTCCGTGATATGCAGGAGAAACATCACTATGCATCTTCTGTTACTTCCTGGTATCTGATTTTTTTTTTTTTTCCCTGAGGCTTGCAGAAGCTTCCACCTACTTGTTATTCTAAGGAAATACAGAAAACAACCTGTACTCCTGGTAGCTTATCTCAGTCAAAGTCTCAAAGTTTCTGTAGACCTTCATCTTTCTACTTGATTGTGCATCACACAGTTGGTAACTTTAAACATTCTGTTAAAAACATTTTGAAGTCTGATTTTGTATGGGAAAGGATTATTGAGCCATTATATTTGCCACTCGTGGCATCTGGGGTCAACTCTGTCTTTGTGGTAAAGTTTGAGAGGATGGTCCAATAAATGCAATCTCTCATATCTGTCTCCTTTCTTGTTAAAGTCAGTGATATTCTAGAATTGACTTCAAAGTGTGATGAGTTGGTTGCTGAACATACCCTGCTGAGCAAAGGCCAAGAATAAATCCTAGTGAAAGAGAGGGACATAAAAAGAGTTCCTGCTGGTCCCTTGATACATTCATTCAATACATGTGGATAGTTTAAAACAGCTGTTTCTGCGCCTCAAATGCCTGTTAACAAACTGCTAACACTCCCAAGTCACACATACCAATTTAAGGTCAATGAAACAGTGGCTACAGGATCTCAGAGATCTCTCACATCCATGCAGGGTTTTGTGTTCTCTGTTAGGATGACCATGAATTTGTCTCTGTGAGTCATCTTCTATATCTGAATATTAAAGTATAAAAACTCTTTGGGAATGGCGCTGGAGGTATGAAAGCATTATCTTGTGAGGGTAACTGATAGAAAATGGGAATTGTGAATAAATAAGATGTTCTGTTTTATGTCAAAACATGCATTAGATGCAGATGGATCAGAGAAATTATTGTACTTCATTATATTGAAATATGATGACATTTACATTGTTTCCTCATGCAAATCTATTTAAAAAGTTGGAAAACTACATAGATAAAATACACATACTTTTTAAATGAGTGGCAAATGCCAATTTAAATCCTCTTCGCCCTTATAAAATAGCTTAGTTGTTTCAAACAGTCCAATAAAAAAATTGAGGTGACATTGTTCCCCAAGGAATGCTTTAATGCTGGTAGTTTGATGGGGAGAGGGGAAACTGCCATCTAATTAGTCACAGAATCATAGGACGGTTTGGATTGGAAGGGACTTTTAAAGGTCATCTATTCCAATTCCAAATAATGAAGATCAAAATGTAGTAGTTCTGAGCAAATGTTATTTTCAAGCAAAAAGTAATTTCACAAAAGCAAACTAAACAACCTATTTAAGTATAAATGCAATTTGCTAGTTTGTGGCTTAACTACTTTGTGGTCCCAAGCAGTTAGGTATTCACCAAGATGGCTTATCTTAGTCACTCTCTTTGCCAGAAATGCAACATTGTGTAGTATGGAAAGAACAGTAAGTGATGTATAACAAAATGGAAAAAAAAATGTAGCCATGGTGCTATGAAACTTGTAAACAGAAGTGTGTCATAGTTAGAAAAGCAGGAGATAAAGGTACCAATACCAAACTCAGAGCTTTCAATGAAGCTTTCATTGCGTCTGGAATTAGACAAAGCCAAGAACACTTGTGTAAATTAGTCACCATATCTTGAACTGAGGTGGCTCTAAGAATGAAAGTGTATCTTGTGTTCTGGATGGGCAAGAACAGAGCAAATCTAGGCCCAAATTCGAAAATATATCTTCCTCTTCCCTAAATCATTATCTTTATCAATTATAAGGTACTCTTCTAACGTAACCATCTAACTCTGTAGTCTTTGACACTATTTAGATTTTTTAAAACAAAATGTAACTATTAGGTGCATAAATTTCCCAAACTGTGTGGGGTTTTTTTCTTACAAAGGTTTAACTTGACTTAAAAATCAAAGGTCTTTGGAGGAATAGTTTGTTTTGAAACTTCAAATATTGAAATGTTTCATTCGAAACCTGTAGACTTTTGTGTGGCATTTAATGAAGTCATTAAAGATACTGTCTAAATTTGATAAAATTGGAAAGGAAAAGAATTATAAATAAAAATCCCATCCCAAAAGGGCTTTTAACTCCTTCCCTTCAATGTGTGTGGCTGTTATTTTAGTAGGCTATAAAATTAAGCACATAAGCAAGTGTGAAGATTCTTGAATGTTAATTGTACCACTGGAGGGAGCCCATATTCCATAAATGCTATAGAAAAAAAATTATAATTTTAAAAGAGGACAAAAAGTTCACTTTTATGATAGAATACAATTTTTTCCTGGTGCTGACTTTGCATGTATGCAGAATTTCTAGTGTACCTACTATACTGTTCATTTTTATTCCTTCTGCATAATGTGGAAATTAAAAACTGGAATTCAGAAAACCGTAGTTGCCTGCTTGGGATACAGCTTTTTCCAAAAAGAGATACTTTGTAAGAAAATAATTGTTGCACTTAGTTTCAACACTGGACTAAGTAGGTACACCACTAGACCACTATGTGAATGTAGTTGAGAGTTTGTAGAGTCTACAATTTACTTCTTTTTTTAAGTCTTGTCTTTGATTATCTTTAAGCCTTTGATTATCATTAGGTTTCAGTTTTCATAACAATAATAATCTTCTAAGTGGACTTACTAGTATGACTTTTCATCTTTTGAGACCTCTGACTTTTTAAATATGATCTCGAGTTAATCTGTTCTAAAGCACAGTTCAAATGTCTAGAAAAGTTACCAGTGTAATGCTATTTGTCATCATCTTATAATAAAGAGTCGACAGACAAGAAGCTATTAAAGCTTTCTTCTCCCTTGTGGGTTATTTGATTTGTCATTCTCCATTTTTACAGCCTGTGTACTCAAACCAATTTGTGATAATGCGACTAGAAAGCTAAATTCGGTAAAGAGTTCATGCTGACATTGTTATTCCACACAAGAGGCCCAGCAGGGAGAGATAATGCTGTAATTCAGATAACATGATGAAATGAGATCTTTTCTCACAAAGACTTTGGTGGAGGAAGAAATATAAACATCTCTTCTTTTTATATAAATTAGAAGAAGTTGCAGGGTCATACTGAAGCTGCAGCTGAACTGAGGCTTAGGGAAATGGTTGAATTACAAGATGTTCACTCAACACATATTTTTAGAATTTAGATTTACTTTGGCAGGTAATTTGAAGTAGGCCAGAAGAAAAATGTGCAATGAGATATATTTATCACAGCAGATACTTTAAAAATAAATTGCATAAGCCTTGGAAGAGTTTTAAGTTTCCATAATTAAATTGATATTGACCTGCTGAGTATTTCAAAGAAACGTTTTTTGAGAACATAGAACAGCCTCAAATGTCCTTACTTTTAACAGTGAGACCATAGATGCTAACAGTAGTTTACAGTGGAAAAGCTTATTTCCTACCTATTTTTTTCAGTATTTTAGTTCAAATATGTAATATTCAATTAATTATGTGCCATTTCTCATCTTGATATTTGAAATGGAGTATTCCTACTCAGTTTGTTCTTACATATACGTAAATGTAACGTAGCCTTGCTAGAACTAGGGTTTGTGGTTTTGCAAGTGTGTGTTGCACACTGGCAACTGAATTTACCTTTCATGTTATAATTTTCTGAATGTGCTTCAAGAAAATCTGTATTTACATGAAAGACAATGTAGCAGGGCAAATTCAATGCAAGTAAAGGTATAAATTAGTATATTGAAGAGATTAAAGAGAAATTATTATCTTCTAAAGCCATATTGAACTGAGGTCAGATGTGTGTTTTAGAAACTATCATTGTGTACTGTCAAATCTGAGAATTTTTTCATTGAAAAGTTTATTCTGGTAAGAAGTCATAGGCAAATCATTCTTTCTTGCAAATTTATTCTGAAAAGTATGTACTGAGATGAATACCTGCAAATATCAATGAAGAAAATTGGCAAAATAGCAGATAAAGAAAAATAAATTGTATTTTAATTAAAAAACAAATAAGCTTAGTATAAGTATTGATATGGAGAGTTTCTGAATCTTTTGTTGATTCTGAGGTAAACAGTGGTTTCAGAGTGTTTCTTTTTTGTTTGCATAGTTAGAAGCTTTGCTGCCTAGAATATGCTATTAAACATGCAGGAATTCCTTTTTCAAAGAGCTTTCTGACCTTTTCCTATTATCAGGTACGTTTATCTTCAGAACAGATCTTTAATTAAATTTAAAGTGAGGTAAATAGAGTATCTGGCTTCTGTAGAGTGCTTTTGATGTAGATGTTTCAAGTAGTCCAACCAAAGTGTTTCTTTTTATCAGGACCAGGTAGAGAAACTGAGTTGTAAAGCTGAAGAAATCCCAAATCAAAAGTAGTGTTTCCAGGATCCAGCCTAATTTATTACTCTGCATATTTTGGTCACTATTTCTTCATCCTCACATACTTTGAAAAATCACAGGTTAAATCTGCTTAATGCTGCCAGTGCTTTAAATCGCTGAAAACTCGTTTCTTTTACTAAAACAAATCTATGTTACTCCTCAATCTCAAAAGTAGTTTTAATCTTCCTTCCTTAGTGGATATACAGAAAATCAATATTGGCAGTGTATTCAATACTGTTTTATATTTTGCCTCACAAGTATTTTATCAAAAAATCAGTGCCAAATTTAAAAAATGGACAAGATATGAAAAAGCAGATAGTGTACCAGAAACTGTTTTTTCAGGCAGGAAATACAGGAGAGGAGTGACCTTGACCCCAAACTAGATGTCTCAGGGGGTTTTCCCGGTTGGGCTAATGATTGACTCCCTCATCAACAGCTTGTTATAAATATCTTTCTCTATTTTGCAGAATAACTTTTAGGGTGGAACAAGGATAAGAGTTGCTCACAATATTTTAAAAGAAAGCTCTTACCAAAAGTCTGTTTTTAATGCAGTAGGTATTAAAAAAAGGAAAAAAAAACCCAAAATCCTTGCACAACTCTTCATGTGGTGCAAAACTGAGCTTTTGAGTTCCTGAGCAAAAGGAGGAGAAAAGCTGAAAAAAAAAAAGAAAAAAAACCAAAATAAAATCTATTTGAATGGGAGAAACTTTCCATTTCAGGAGAACAGATGTAAAGGTAGTACTTTATATCCCAAATACCATGAAATCACAGTATATACTTGTAATATACTTGTAGATGTTCATAGATACTTGTTCATTGTCACTTGAACAGAAAGGCTTCATCCAAATTTCTTTCCTGTCACAAAAGAACAAATTCACTTCCATATTTGTCTAGAATTGATACACCCCTGAGATACAATCTTAGGTATTTCAAAAGACCAAAGAGTTTTCTTCAGAAAACTATTTTCATTTACCAACTATTAGTGCTTCTTTCAAGGTCTAGACATTTTTTGCTAGTCCCAGACATTCTTTGAAGATAAAGGTCTAAACCAGAAAGATATCCTTCCCCTGTGCTCAACGTATTTCCACTTGTCATTTTTATTTCTGTTTTCTCTATTTTGCAAGTATACTACTAGTATTCAGAAACCCAAAGTGGTGAGGACTCAACAATTAGAAACATGCAAAGCTTATTTGTAGCCCAAATGGTATTAAATAGATTACATAAAAACAATTATAAAGCCACTCCAATTTTCAGATTAACAGTGCATGTGAAAGCCTTTGTTTGTGAATTGCAACACTCTATATGTGACATAAAATTTAGACTTAAGCCCAGTATGTTTCTGAGATTTTATTTTTTAACACTTAGAAGGGCTAATTGTAGAAAAAAGATAAATTGTCCTAATTTACATAATATGTATTTGAACATCATGTGTATTTTTTTCTATTTGAACATAATGTGGTCTACAGAGCTTAGGCTCAGTAGTAAGTGATGTGCCGTGACAAGCAAATCTCAGAGATAAATTTGAAAAAGAGAAGAGTGCAGTGATTTATTTAGGTGGACATCTAAATGGCCTCAGATTGTTGAGCAGACTATGTAAAAGGCAGGAATTTTGTTTGAAATCATGATGAAAAGATTCCTTGGGTTTTTTTGGTGGCTGAGAAGAACCTCATGAGGTTCAACAAGGGCAAGTGCAGGCTCCTGCATCGGAGGAGGAACAACCGCATGCACCAGTGCAGGCTGGGGATTGACTTGTTGGAGAGCAGCTCTGCAGAGAGGGACTTGGGAGTCCAGGTTGATCTTTAACCATGAGCCAGCAATGTGCCCTTGTTGGCAAGGAGACCAGTGGCATCCTGGGGTGTATTAGAAAGGATGTGCACAGTAGGTCGAGAGAGGTTCCTCTACCCCTCTACTCTGCCCTGGTGAGGCCTCATCTGGAGTCCTATGTCCAATTCTGGGCTCCACAGCTCAAGAGGAACAGGGAACTTCTGGAGAGAGTCCAGCACAGGGTCACCAAGGTGGTCAGGGGACTGGAACATCTTTCTTGTGAGGGAAGACTGCGGGACATGGAGCTATTTAGTCTGGAGACGAGACTGAGGGGGGGGACCTCATTAATACAAGTATTTAAAGGGTTTTTGTCAAGAGCATGTAGATTACTTTTTCCTGTAGTGTCCAGTGATAGAACAAGAAGGGGGGTTGGACTGGATGATCTCTAGAGGTCTGTTCCAACCCCTGCCATCCTGGGTATCATGGAGTCCTAAGCAGGCAACTCATAACCGCTTTGTGTCTGAGTTTTGGTAAAATAACCATAAGCATCTATCTAATTTACAGATTGAGCTAAATTATTATTTGGGAATGTATTGAAATCTTTTAACAGAATTGTTCCTAAAAATATAAAACATTAAAATAAATTATGTGAAAGTGTATCTGTTTCAAAAATTATTGGGAACATATTGATTTGGTTTTAGATGTAATTTTTAAAAAAAAGGGAAAAAAGTAAACAAAGGTTATGTAACGGAAGAACAAAATGGAAACCCAAATTATGCAGCGATCTGCAGGACATATTTTAATGACTATCACCGAACTATTTTTATAGATTTTGAATCCTTTATAAAACCAACCGTAATTTACAAGCTGGCCTTATTAAGTGGCAAGGAATGTCTGTGGCTTCAGTATCTAGACGATACAAAACAAAACAAAGTTGATGTTGATTAGAGATTTAGGAAGTAAGTATTGCATAAAAGAAATGAATACAGCTTTCTATTTTAAAGACAAGAATGAAATTAAAGCATTAGACATCTGTCTAATAAGCCTGTTTTAAAATAACAATGAGATAATAGAAACTTTTAAGGGTGTGGGTCTTGGAAAAAGACTGGTTTAAATGACATCTCTAGGGCTTGCCTATTATCAGACTAACAGAGCCTTTCTCTTCCTTCACAAATTATCTATTTATTTATTTCTTTGACGCTTTAACGCCGATTATTTCTGATTTTCTGATTTTAAAAAAATCTATTTTCTTAGATCTTCATAAAAAGCACCAAAGACCACTAAAGAAACACTAAAGTTCTTATTTATCCCTCAAAAGACATATCTCTTAGTGGCTGCTGGCATCATCTCATCACTTCACCAACACAGGAAAGTTCAGAGGCTTTCTATAATCTTTGCACTTAAAAAGTGATACAGAAGGATAGGAGCAGAAGTAAATTCCAGCCTTCTGTCCACAAACTCTCTCAGTATACAGTTTTTATCTTAGCGCTTAGCTGTGTTTTAGGAATATTACATTAGATAGGAGAAATATGTTTTGTAGGTAGAAAGGGGTGATATTGCTAATTAAAAGCACATGATTTAATTATGTGGGTATTATACAAGGATACAAATGATTTGGTTTTATGACATTTTTAGAATATCTACTCAGTTAAGAAACTTCATTTTTGTTACAGAACTTACTACTCTGGATCCTGCTAGGATGAGTCCATTACACAGAGTGTAGCAAACAGTATAAGAATTAATACTTTTTGTCCCATTTTCCTTTTGCTTATTTTTTTCCACTATTGTGTACTAACATCAGGTTCTGTGTAGTTCTGTGCTGAGTGGGATCAGGGAACTTATTTGATAGAAAATGAAAAAAATAGTTTTCTAGTTTCCAGTTTAATAAACTGACTAATCCATCTTGATGTTAGTTGTAATGAATGCAAGCTTGAGAGGAAGGGAGGCAGTAGCAGTTAGTACTGAGTAGGGAGGTTAGGAAACAGGGAAGTGAGATTGCCTTGTTTTGCAGAAATGAGGTTTTTCATTGGATTAAGGTGAATGTTTTACCTAGAAACAGAGCAGAGAGGATAAGCACAGAAAATTAAAGAAAGCATACAGCATGGAAAAAACTGTTTTATTTTTTTCCCTAGCATGTATTTAAAAGAACTAAAGCAGTGGATGGTAAAATGGGTTTCCTTTTGCCGCAATAATGGTCTTTTTGTAGCAAAACTGAAAAAAAGTTCTAGCAAAACTGATACAACATTAAAACACACACACACAGAGACATCACAGAATCTTAAGGGTTGGAAGGGACCTTGAAAGATCATCTAGTCTGACCTCCCTTCCAGAGCAGGACCACGTAGAGTAGGTCACACAGGAACTCATCCAGGTGGATTTTAACTGTCTCCAGAGAAGGGACTCAAGAACCCATCTGGGCAGCCTGTTCCAGTGCTCCATCACCCTCACAGCGAAGAAATTTTTCCCTTTGTTTCTTTTGAACGTCTTATGCTCCAGCTTGTACCCATTGTCCCTTGTCCTATCATTGGACATCACTTAGAACAGCCTGGCTCCATCCTCTCTCCAGCAGCTCCCTGTCCTTCTTGAACTGAGGGACCCAGAACTGGACACAATATTCCAGATGTGGTCTCACGAGGGCAGAGTAGAGGGGGAGGACAACCTCTCTTGACCTACTAACCACATCCCTTCTAATACACCCCAGGATGCCATTGGCCTTCTTGGCCATAACAGCACATTGCTGACTCATGGTCATCCTGCTGTCCATCAACATCCCCAGATTCCTTTCCCCTACACTATTCTCTAACAGTTCATTCCCCAACCTGTACTGGTATGAGGTTATTCTTTCCCAGATGCAAGACTCTACACTTGCAATTGTTGAGTTTCGTTAGATTTCTTCCCATCTAACTCTCCAGCCTGTCCATGTCTCATTGAATGACAGCACAGCCTTCTGGTGTGTCAGCCACTCCCCTCAGTTTAGTATCGTCAGCAAACTTGCTGACAGTGCCCTCTGTTCCCTCATCAAGGTCATTAGTGAATGTATTGAACAGTACTAAATCATTTGAGCATTTTCACTGTGCACAGTTGAAACTGCTTTGCTTTTAATAGTTAGGTGGTTTATGTTTGTGGAAGAAGCAACATAATTTTCTGTAGTTTTTCTGTATTTTTGGAGTATCCACATGACTAAACTTTTGTGGCTTTCCTCAGAGTAAGGGTTCTTTCTTGAAATTTCCCATTACTCCTTCAAACTGTTGCTATTAAACACAGATGATAGAAATTGTGGGTGTTTGCAGCCAGCGGTATATTGTAGTATAGGTCCTTTGGCACCCACTATAAGCAGGAGTTCATAGTTCCTATGCTCCTATGTGGGATGACGTTGGTAATGGAGTAGCTGAACCAACAGCAACAATATGAAATGTTTGAGATAAGTCCTACTATGTTACAGCCAGAGATTCCGGAGATGTCAGGAAAATGCATTTACTGCTGCATTTTATCTGTCTTAGCAGCAATACAATGAAGAAATATTACAAATATGAGAAGGAAGAATGAAACCACAAAATATGTCATTTTTTTAAATAAAAAAAGCATCTTGATTAAGAAGCAAAGGATTTAAAAGTAATTTCATATCTTTTCCCATAGCTCAGTCTTTGCAATGTCATGTAGTTAAGCAATAAATAATGGAATTTTTTGAGAAAAGACATACTTCCAAATCAATGACAGAAATCTAACCATATGGATTAGGAAGTCATCTTTATCTACTTACAGTCTAATCTGCTGATGATACATAGTGTGCTCTGTTTTCATTTTTTAAAAATATGTTAGGAGATGAAGAACCCGTCAGTCACTTCCAAATTACCTTCAATGAGGTTTTCAGAATGCTTTTTAATGAGCATAAATTTTAATAGAAAATTTATGTGACTACCTGACATGAATGATGAAAGTCTAATGAAAAAAATCCACAAAGGTAACTATTGTAATACAAATCTACTAAGTGTGTATTACTCCAGTCTTGTGTCTCATGTTTAGTCTTTAGTCTTCACGTATCAGAAAAATTCATGTCTGGATCTTCTGGAGATCAATGGATATCTGAATAATAGTTACTGCTAATGGATTCAGTTATCAAATACAGTCATATGAATGTATTTGAAAAACATTGTCACTTAAGCGGCTTACAAGTATGACTTATTGGTAATAAAAGCTGATAATTCATGTATAACTATTGGTCTTGTACAATTTTGTGGTTTATATTTTAAAGTGGTTATTGCATCACATGTGGTATGGTGCCCCTTGATGTTCCTGCTGCAGTTGATTTTACACTGGTGTGTACATTTTAAACTTTTTCATTGCACCAATGCCATACAGTGTTTTTTTAGTAGAGTCAATAATGCAATATAGTGAGGGAATCAGTCCTTTATTATAGCTCTGAATAGTATGAAAACAGACTAGAGAGATGATCTGAGGAGGAAGAGGTGATGTTCCTTTCACTAATTCTTCTTATTTGTCTCCTTTGTAGGTAGAGTACATTGAGATTGTGAAATCCTGTTTTACTTCATGAGTTGTATTAGGTAACAGTCTCTTACTAGATTAAAGACTGATCATGCAAGAAATAGTTTATTTGGTTTGGCACTTGGTGTGGTTGTGACAAAGTTACTCATGTAAGACAGAACTTGAAAATCTAGATGAGATTTTCTTATATAAAGATTATCTTTTCTAAATTAAAGCAGTACTGCATTCCAGTAATGGCTACTGAAGCATTTTCCAACTTAGAAGGTTAAATCTGGGAGATTTTTGTATAACCAATAAATCTTATGTAATGGCTATATAACTTAACTCATTTATGTAATGGTTTTATGACTAGTCAAGATTCTTGAGGATTAAATAAGAATAAAAAACAGCTCCCACTCTTTCAACTTTGTACTGTGTTAATACATGGTTTGCAATGTGAAAAAAGCTATACTGACTGCGAAGGTAGCAGAGAGATAGCAGTATAATCACAAAGACAGCAATAAATTGATCTCGTGTTTTCTCATGAGTATACATTCTATCACTTGGATAACTCTACATTCAATCAGGAATAATTTATGAAAATAAACCATTCAGTGTCAAGAGGACTGTATTCATTCATATGATACGGCTTGGCAGGCAGAAAAAAAATATATATGTGAATTTTTTCATTTAATCTAGTAAGGAACAAATTATCTCATCAGATGACTGTCTTGTTAGTGTCACTTTTGAGAGCCAAATGTGAAGGCTTTGACATGTTTTAAAACTCTGATGTATTTGTATGTAAAAGAAGAGAAAGAGCAGGAAGATAAAATGAAAACCTGTCACCCTAATTTTGAGAGTATATCTAAATGTAATTAGGAATTATAGTAGAAATGGCTGCACAGAGGCTAGCTAATTTCTTCACTTTTTTATTTAAAGGGAGGCAGACAAAAGCTAGAATTTTTGGCATTTTGAGATTGATTTTTATGTTGTACTTTGAAGAATATGATGGTTACCTTGGTATATACAATCCAACATAGACAACATAACATGCAATATTATGTTTCCTTTTTCTTCTTAAAAAAAATCTCTGTAAAAATGTTGTAGTTGAATAGAAATATCTAAAACTGTATATCGTTGAAGAGTTCTCTCTTACTCGTTTTGCTTTGGAAAGAGGCTCACACATACTTATGTCAATAAAATCTGCATCCTATGCATATCACTGACTTCTCTCATTTTTGTCTACTGTGTGTTTATGTTCCTAAAAATAAATGTTGACAGAATATAAAAAGTTGTTTTCATTATTCATATTAAGCATATCTATGAATAGTGTTAGCCAGCTATAAAACCCGTATGGTTTTACTGGAAACTACTTTCTAGTGTACGTGTGTCTGATGCAATAAAAGAACTTCAGGAATGTAGCTAACCTCAAGTATGTGTCAGAAGTCTCTTTTCCAGGCAGGTCTGCAGGACTGGGAGTCCAGATTTGGAATGGACATGGAGATTATCTATCTTAGCTCCTTATACTCAGGCTGAAGGAAATATAACGAGACTGTCTGTCTCAGGAGTGCACTGCACTATTCTTAAAGAACCTACAGTTAAGTAGACTCCTCTAGCTTGCCATGTTTCAGTGTTTAGTACATATCATTAGATTTTCATTATATTAACCCTAGGTCTTTTTGCCACAGGCTAAAATTATAATTTGTCTCCTTCTTTCATACACTGACATGGAGAAACAGCTCTGACATGAGGAAAGAGATGATATTTCTCTTAAGATTTTATGATGAGGAGATAAGTGGACATGTGTTTCCAAAACCATTTGTTGGTTTGCAAATTCTGAAGATCTTCATTCCTTGAACTTTTCCCAGGGGATCTAGTTGTAGATCTGTTTTTTGGATGAAGAAGCCCATTAGTAGTGAGAAAAGGTGACAAATTTTGTTCCAGTTATCATGATTGCAATGCCTGTTGATAAATCCAAGAGTAAGATTTGCCTTTTTTGGAGCAGCATTGCATTACTGATTTGCATTCAAATATTGTTCACTGAGAAAATGTAATGGCTGCTGAGTTTTTTCCAGTTGGAACCTATGCATCTTTCTTCTCCAAATTTATTTCTTTTCTGAGCCAAACTTTTCTGAACACTTTGTTGATTAAAGGACAAGTCTTCAACTTGCAAAATTCATTTGCAATTTTCTTATGCTCCAGATATCTATCTTACAGGAGAGGTTAGAGTTTCTTCTGATATGAAGCTGTTGACATTTTCAATGTATCTATTTTCTTATACTCTTGGTCAAGTTCCTCAGTGGGAGCTGTCTCTAGATAGCTTTTGTATATGATTGTCAGACAATGTTAATTAGCTGTTTGGTGTAATTTCATTTTTCAGCTTTTGCCATTATCTCATGTAAGTGGCCTGTAAACTTAATTTCCTAAGCTTGAATATGCTTATGGTGGAGGATACTGAAGCGTTGCTGAAGATTGTGATTCAGTTGCACGGTATACATTCAGCTGTTAGCCATTAGGGCAGAGAAGGTTGTTATTCCAAGCTGATAACTGATAAAAGCCATTCAATACCACTGACAGTACCACTGTCTCTGGCTCCCTTGTACATTTCAAATGTAATCTTTGGTACAGCTTGCTGATGCAGTTGTCAGGTGTTCTGCTGTCATGGCAGTGCTGAAAGCTATTTTCACTGAATTAACATTTCACAGATCAAAGCTTTAATATTAGCAGAAGGTCTCCATAATGGGCAGCAATCCCACTTTCAGCTGAAATTTTTTTGGTGGTCGGAGTGATGGCTAGTATACTCATGTCCTGCAATTTGCTTTTGGCTTTGGTAAGGTGATTTATTGCATAAGAACTCTTCTGAGTATTTATTATAAACCAGGAAAACTAATTTTAATAGAGATCTACATGCTGCTTTTATTATTTTTGTTATCTGAGGAAGGAGCAATGACATTTAACTCACACTTTAAGGAAAGTTGTTGACTTGAACCATTACAGTAGTGTTATTGTGTTGCACCCCAAAAAATTTACTAAATTGTTGAAGTGGAATTAATATTCCTTTCAATTGCACAATAAATGGTTGAGGATTATAATATACATAGTTGCATATATTGGAGTCAGAAGAGTCAAAAGGCAGACAAAAATGTGCTGATATTTGCCAAATCGCATACATTGGGAAGTTTTTTTAATTGAAACGGTAGGTGAAAAGTTTGAATGCCATCTCGAAAGGTTTGTCAGAAGGTTGTTGGCAAACATAGGTGAATGAGCTTAGGATTTACTTTGTTCCCTGCAAGTTTCTTTTACCAAGGAAGTGGAATAAAAGATGTGTTTTGAAAGAAAGATATTTATGGTTTTTCCTCAGGTATTACATATTGTTCTACAATTTTTATAGTATTGAAGTATCCACATGATATTTAGGGTAAATATTGCATCTGATTTTTTTTTTTTTTGTTTTGCTTTTTCTTTGCTTCTTCTTTTGCCCTTTAAATACTTTCCTCCAATATTTACTGGTTGCAGGAAAAGCTACACTACAGCCCTTTTTCATTGAAATTGCGGGAAAATGGTTTCAACAGCTCTCTCCCTGACTCCTTGCCAGCTGGAGGCAGGGAGCTGCCAGTTCCCCACCCCTGCAGCTGCCTCCAGAGCTGTGCTGGATTTAGCAGAGGTGTGGTACCATGGTTGAGGGAGGCAACCAACAGGGATGGTTTCACAAAATCCTTCTGTGGTTTTGGAAAGCAGCACAAGAACAGTCCTTTTTTAAGACTAGATTTTACACCTTGAAATATTCTGACTAAAAGAGAATGTTCAGCAATTATATCATAGAATCACATACTCTTTTGTTATGAATCTCATTATAAACTTGCATGTAATATTTGGAATGCAGGAGGAAGTACAATTTTAATTAACAGTAGAGATGGCTTGGAGCTTAACCTGGAGCTTTCTAAACAAGCATTTTCTGCATATAAACAACAATAAAAGGCAATCAGACCTACAGATGGAAGGATTATTGGCCTTGAGTGATTATATGTACTTTAGCAGAGAACACATATTTGGTTCTTGAGCCTTTTTCTTTTCAATAGAGGTAATGACTAGCTCTATTAAAATAGATTATATGCTTGTACCTTGAATGGGACTAGAAATGAGAATATGGGATCAGCACAAAGGTGGTTGTGTGAAAATGATTCAGAAAAAGAGAATGTGAAAACTAAGAGTAGTTATTCAGATGTAATTTTAGTGGAGGTGGCTCTCATTTTGAAACTGAGGGTTAGCTGAGGAGCCATCGAGTATGCTAAATGTGTCAGTGGAAGTGTTAGTTGAAGGAGACAAAAGAAATCGAGGCTGGCATGGATTTTGCAGTTTAAATTTGGATAATACCACTTTTTTTTTGTTTTATTTTGCTGTGGGCTGTTCTTTGTACTCTTATTCCTATAATATCACTGTCCTACAGATTCCCCTGCCTTTCTGATTGTGATATATCAACTGCCCTCTGTCCCTGCATTGCTTAAATCACCACACTGCTATTGAAGAGATATCTTCTGTGATGTTTTTCCAAAACTCCCTTTACCACCAGAAAGTGCACTGTCTGGAAAAATCCAGTCCACTGTAGCTACTTCTGCATCCCCCACGTCTTTTACTTCATCACCATCTTACATTCATAGCCCTGCATTCACCTCATCTTTTCAATGTTTCCTGACGCAAACATTAAATGTGGAAACAAGCAACGTCTGTAGTGATGAATAGAAAAACTTAATTAGGAAGAAAAGTCTAGTAGTGAGTGGGTGAGTAAAAGAAGCAGTCATTGCAGGGAATCTTCTCACACCCGTGGTCCTTAGCAGCTTTAACTGTGACATCTTTTTAATATTCCTTTTCTAGTTCATCTGGAGAAATACTGTTGAGATCTGGGTAAGAGAGGGACTAAAAAGCATTTAAGGTCAAAAACCATTGGTGTAAGAGGTTTGAAGCTCAGAAGGCAGCATCAAATGATGGAAATAATTGGATACTTTCTTCAACTTCATTTTAGAAAATGAAGCCCTTCTCTGTGTTTAAAATTTGCAAGGGCTCTCTGCCTGAAAATATTTGTCTGTCTGGAATTTGTAGACTGTGGTTCATTAGCTATGGAGACTGAGATGAACACTGACATTTTGATGAAAATGTTTTAAAAGGTATATTTGATTTTAATGCATTTCCTAAGCATGAGTAGGCAAATATTATAGAAGAACTGCTTGTGTTGTGAATGTACCATGTTAAATAGTAAACCAAAATTCAGTCTTCAAGTTTTGAAAAAGTATATATAAGCCTCAATGTGACCCTGCCATCAGGGCCTTTATGATAAACTGCCAAAAGCAGTAATCTATATCTGTAATCAGATATGGCCACAGTATCTGTCGAATTAGATTTCTGCTTCTGCAAAAGGCTCCATTCAGTTCATCAAAAAAGTAGATTTAAAAGTGGAATGTAATCTGTTAAGATGTAAGACTTGGCAAGTTTTGTGATTCTTCAATAGTATAAAATCTGAGCTACTGTAGTTATCGATGGAATTAAACTGTTCCATAGTTGTCTGTGGTATTACTGTCTTTTTCAAGGGGCATCAAAAGCTGGCAAGTAGATAAAAGAAAAAAATGTTTTAAAATGTTTTGCTTGAAAGTACAAAAGTGTATGTGTTTGTGTGTTTGTGTGTGTTAAATGGATGCCTGTCTATTGCTACCTACTGGAATTGGCAAGCGCTCATGTCTGTGAGTTTCATGTTTTTAAACTGAGTTTTTAAGCTTATGAATTTGTTGTAGAAGGGAAGGGTAAGAAACTACAGAGGAAACTTTAGAACCTCTGTTTCTAACTGGAGAAAGACCTGGGAGAGGTGGTTGCACGCAAGAATGTTTTGGTTTGTCTAAGGAAGAAGTTGAGACAAGTAGCCTACTAAATAAATAAATACATGATCATTGGGATGGTGAGAAGAGCAGATTTGCTATATAAATCTGTTAGAGTGCGAGTCGGTTGCAAAGATGAGTCAGGCAGGGCTGATGAGGTTGCTGGAGGTCATCCTGGCAGATCTACTATGTGGGAACAGATACAAAAAAGAGAAAGGTCAGCGCAAAGCCTAACGATATGCCTGTTTTTCATAGTATACTTCAATTTCAGTTGAAGTCAGTAAAGGCACTAATTTTCTCCTTATGTCTTTGACTGAAACAACTTTGGATCATATCTGTTAAAATATACTGTCTGTCTGCTAGACCAGAGTTTGTATCTGCTTCTCTTTTAATAACTTTTTAAGAAGATGTCATGCTTTTATTGCTGTTTTGAGTTGTAATAGGAACCTAATACTGATTTTATTTCGGAAGAGTTTGAGCAAGTTTCTCTCAGTTCACATAACACTTTAGAATTTTGATTTATTTTTTCTTAATTGAATGCTGTCCAGAAAAAAAAAAAAGTCTTTTGAATTATTTAAAAAAAAAGAAGTGTTTTTTTGTGTTCAGCCTAGTACTTAATATTATTAGTTAATTTATGAAGTACAGACTGGCACAGATACTTCTTTTGCTTTAAACACTATTTGTGATGGATAATAGATAAACAAACCTGTATGGCTATAGAGCATTTAAAATGCTTCGTTAAAAATGTAGCTTCTTCATGTTTTGAAAATGTCAATATGTTTATTTTTAACATATCAATTAATTAGATTTCTGTTTAATGATGCATATGCAAGGTGGAGTATATCTGGCTGTGTACAGTACAACTTGAACATGTATTTAAATCCCTGCAAGTTTAGAGCTTCATAGACAAAACACACAGAATCACAGAATGGTAGGTGTTGGAAGAGACTTCTAAAGATCATCAAGTCCAATCCTCCTGCTAAGGCAGGTCCACCTAGATCAGGTCACACAGGAATGCATCCAGGTGGGTTTTGAAAACCTCTCGAGAAGGAGACTCCACACCCTCCCTGGGCAGCCTGTGCCAGGGTTCCCTCACCCTCACAGGAAAGAAGTTTTTCCTTGTATTTAAGTGGAACTTTTTATGTTCCAACTTTTGCTCATTACCCCTTGTCTTATCACTGGACCCTACAGAAGCCCCATACTCCTGATGTAGACCTTTTAAATACTTGTATGTATTAATGAGGTCACCCCTCAGTCTCCTCTTCTCCAGGCTGAACAGTCACAGAGAAGTCCCAGAAAAGATGTGTGGGAAATAGAAAAATGTTGATATTTTGTATGTGTGGAAATGAGAGAAATGGTGTTTTAGAGGCAGGACTCATTACTTAAAAAAACAACACCAGAACAAAATGCTAACAGAAAATCAGTTAGTGCAGGTTTGTGAGATTGCTTTGAGCTACTTGTGGCTAAGTCTATCTAATTCAAGAATTTTTCTTCACATTTTCTGAACAAATTTGATAAACTTTCTGAATTGGCTATCGTGAACTGTAAATGATCTGCCTGTTGGGAAAGTGTACCTGCTTATTTTGAATATTTTAAAGCAATTTAGGATTTCATGCTGTGTGAAAGCATTTGTAGGAGGACTTTGTAGACAAGAAACCATGATACTCAAAAGCTGTTTTGTGGTTGATACATTTTAAATTGTTGGAACTTATTTTAGAATGGTGATGATGAAGGCTGTCTGAAGCTATCTGTGTGTGTATTTTTTGCATTGACCCTAATCCTTGTTGAAATAGACACTCACAAATAGTGGTAAGTATTTAAGTTATTTAGGATAATCTATTTCTCTTGCCTTAGTCTTGTCCTTATGAGTTTGTATAAATCTGCTTCCTCCATTGTTATGCATCACACAAAAGCTACTAAAAATAACTGTTTATTTTTTTGTTCTAATGCATATTGAAACAGAAATAAAAAGATATTTTATTTTTATGTAACTCCTGCTGGGCTGATATTACTCCTTTTTAGTGTCATTTTGTGTCAATATACCCAGCAGAAACTGTAGGACCTTAAATACCACCCGCACAAATAGTCTCTGATTCCTGCAAGGAGCTATTTTCCTTAAGTATCTATCCAACAGATGGATCACATTTTCCTTCTATGGCAGAAACTGTTGAATTAGGATGGAGCCACAGGAACATCCTATTACAACGTAGTTACAATTCATTTTATGTGTTAACTTCCTATAACTTGCATAGCATCTTGAGTCATTAATGATCTTCCCTTTTTAGTAGCCATAAAAATTTTCATACCGTGTTGTGTTTTCCCTTGTTTTAAAAATGCTTGCCTGGCTTGGAAATTTAATATGAAAGACTTTGGCCTGACTAGCTGCTCTTAAGTTCAGATAAGAATGGGAAAGGGTTCTGTTTCTGAGCTGAATCATTCTTCTGGCAAGGAGTTCATGGAAAAAGACATTCAAGCTTCAACTTTTAAGTACGTGCAAGATGCTATGATAATAGTGCATGGAAAAATGGAGAAGACAGTTACTGCTCTGTAACTTTGCTCAGTATATGCCTGAATAGATATTATGCCACTTATATGGAATTTTGTTGAGTAAAATTGTGCAGTTTTTCCCAGTCAGGATAGCATATATGGAGGCTGCCTGCATTCACTTATCTCTCTTTTTTTTTTTCCTAGCAAAACTGCAAGACTTGATATTGCAAATGGCTAGGTAGGTCTTAAAGGCTAGATTGTGAAATAGGTTCTGCATGGGAAATGGGAACAATGATGACCTAACAAGCATTGCTTAGCAAATGAAAAGGAAGTATTGCTTTTTTAACCTATTGCATGTCTCTAATACCTCTGTTTCCTTGCCAAAATTCATTTTCTACTACTTTAATTCCAAAGATCTTGGCAAGCTATGGATTCTTTTCTTTTCTTTGTTTTTTTCTTTTTGACAAACAAATGCCTCTCAGCTTTTTGATAGCAATCACTGCCATTGATGGATTGACAGTATACATTCCTGCAGCTGGTTTTGGTATTTTTAATACATTTCAAGAGTAGCAGCACAGAAGCAGAACATTTTAGTTTCTAATCCTCTACCATGTTTTAACTCTGTACTGTTGAAACTGGTATTAGTTAAACATAGGTTAGTCTACAGCCTAATGCTGTGGGTCTTGTAACTAACACTTAATATACACAATAGTTAAATAGACAGGAATTTTCCAAAACCGGAAGTATTCTTTACGGCTAAATATTTAGCCAAGCCTGGTACTTATGCTGCTGCTTCTTAAGAGATGTCTAATTTCAGGTTTCATACCAGTGAGATCCAGTGATGTTGTTAAGTAGTGTCCTCTGATGAAAATGAGAGGAGAGCTGAACTCTTGATCCTTGATATGTAAAGGAGAGCAGATGAAGTAATGAAGTGCTTAGTGCCAAGTTGCATGGGACCAGAGCTGGGGCATGTTCAGCTGGAGAAGGGAAAGCAAGCAGAGTGGAGAAGAGCAAGACGGAGAAGTAGAGAAGAAAGTGAGAAAGCTCTGTAACACAGCCAATATGTCTGTAAAGATATGGGGAAAGACATCAATGGAGAATGGTTAAATGGTGGGTTAAATGGTGCCTCATGGGACTGTGTATTAATCAAAAGAGATGAAGATCTGGAACATAGATAGCTGGGGCACATCTAGATTGTGGAGTCTCTGCATAGTAATGAGGGATTAAGTACTTCTCCACAGTCATCTGAGAAAGAGGAGGTAAGAACACTACTGAGAAGTGGTATCTCTATCATCTTAGTATTTCCAATAAAACTAAGAGATCTGTGTTTTCCTTTTTTTCCCCCAAGTTTTTAAATCTGTGAAAACATCTTGACTTCAGTGCAGTTGCTCCTTGTATGGCTGAAGTGAATAGTATCCTAAAGAAACATAGGAGCAACCATAATAACTGTTGCCGTACTCTCTTCCATTTTCAGTGATGCTTGGGACAATCTGTCTAACTCATGAGACTCCTCTGGAAATATCTTAATACATTTTAGCTGGAAATAAGTTTGTGTAAGGAATGAATATGAAGAGAAGCTATTTTAGGGTATGGCAAATTCATCTTTGGAATATCTTGTCCTGACTCGATACTCTTTGATGATTAGAGAACTAAATCGAAAATCTCTTTGGTTTCTAAACACATTGCTATCATTGGCACTGGGACACCCTAGAGCCCTTTTATTAGTGACAAAACATAGTTGTCATATTTCTTCTTTTGCTCTTTGAAAAACTACTAGGGATCTAGACCTGCTGTTGTGGTGTTGGCTGACCACCACTAATGTTTATAATGTGCATTTAACATGTTTTGCTCTACCACTATCTCATTTTCTTGTACTATTAGTTCTTCAATTTCCCTTGGGGAAAGGCAAAAGAAGATGCAGATAAATTGAAGGTACAGATGGCTTAACTCTCATTTACAAATGTCTTTGTAGAAAAAGCTTGTTTGCTTTTCTGTTCTGCAACTCTATATGGAATTATTCTCCAATCTTGCTAGCACATGAAGTATGAGTGTCCCACTGTAGTAGCCATGCATAATGCATGAGTTTCACCTTAAAAAATTCCCTTGCATTAGAAACAATACACAATTATACACTGCTTCAAGTGGTGTAACAGGGCAATGAAGGCAAAGAAAATAATCTCTTTGGAATAACTTAGGTTCCTAAAATCTTTGTTTACAGTATGACTTTCAATAATTAATGTAGGGATTAAAACGTTTTGCTTATCGTCTTCCAGCAGTAAGGTCAGCACCTATAGCTATGCAGAAGGAAGCCAGAAAAGCTTCCAGATGCAAAGCTGACAAGTACAATGCTTCAACTGCAGCCTTGGCATGTGCTGCAAAACTCCATACGTTACTGCACTAATGGGAATGTGGTTGTTTTTTTCTGGCCAGATCACCAGTTTAGGCTATCTTTTTCTCATGAATTTAATTTTTGCCTTTTGGTATTATAGAATGTGTATGCCAAAGCCTTTACGTAGCTTTTCATGTAGTAGAAATTGTTCTTGTTTTGTTTCCTGTTAAAAAGCTTGTTTACCTTCAGGAATCAGCTAAGCCATTTGGGAACTAAAATCTCATTGTTTCTCCAAAGGAGATTCCTCAACAGCTCTGTTACATGTGTATTGGCTGTAAACCTGTGAGCTTTCAAGTGTCGAGACTTGATAGTGCTGTTAGACTACTTTTATTGTTTACACAAATATAAGTAGAATTTACAGATAGGTACCATTTTCTCTTTAAAATGTTTTTCTTAAGCTCTAGATTTTGAAAGCTTTGAAATGCACAACGTATTTTTCTTCTTCTAGAGCAGTAAAATAGGATGAGGTTGTGAGATTAACCTCTTTTATAGCTTATTGACAGGAAGAATAAAACCCAGTGGCTCTTAAAGTAATGGAAAAACTTCTTATGGATGAATCTTCTAAGATTTCAAACATACACAAAGAAGCAAGCAAGGACTTTGAAAGTATGGAAGTTTTAGATTTATATTACTTTGTCCTACATTATTCACATTGACTTAAACATAAGATTGTGGTAGATTTGCCATAAGTAGACTTTATAAATTTTCGTTATATGACTAAGCACTGACATGGCATGAAAACTGCTTGGAGAAATGCAAGACAGAGATGATTAGAATAATCTATTCCTGAAAGAGGAAAACATAAAAAATATTTGTGCTAACACAGAAATATTTATGCTAAAGGTAATTGTGGAGACAGGGATGAATATAATTATCATGGAGGCATCTGCTCCTAAAGAAGGTTCAAATACAATAAAAATTTATTTGGACACAAAATGCATAAGCCCGTAACCCCTGTTTCCATAAATGTTTATATAAAAAAGAACTAACATGTAATATCCATGTAATAAAGCAAAGAAATTGCATACTTTGCCTTACTGTGTTGTAACTGAACCATAGTATTAGATTTATACCTGAAATTACTCAACTTCACTTAGAGTATCCCAACTTTCGTAAGTAAAAGGGCTTAAGAAATAGGAGAGAAAGGAGAGATTCAGAAATAGATGAGGGAGTAATTAATTCATTATAAAGCATAGTTACAACAGATAAACATAGATTAGGTCTAAATCTGATAAATTGTTAAGAAGTAAATGTTATAAATCCAAAAGCATATAAATATTTGAGACCAAATAAACTTAACTCCGTCTCAGGTGAAAGGAACTTATTTATGTTTGTGAACAGCAAACATGTTTTTGATAAACTACATATATGTGAATAGTCATGTCATTAGTTGAGTAGACTACTTATGTGTATGTAGGCCTGTAAGGGCAAGCTGTAAGTATTGCTGTGCTAATTAAATAAATTATTTACATGAATTAAATAAAAATTCATCAAACATACAGGTAAGCACACCTGTAGTCTAGGTATGGCCTCTGACATTCTACAGTCAGTAAAAATATTTCCTGTTACAGTTCGCATTGTTATCCCCATTTTCTCCCTCATGGCAGAAGCCCTGAAATGGAACAGAGAATGAGGAAATTGCTTGCAAGAAGCAAAACCCAATGCACGCCAAATTTATATTTTACCCTATAGATTTGTGCTCTTTCTGGAGACTTATATTTAAATATCTCTTTAGTATATATCATGGTTTTATCCCAGACAGCACCCCCAGCCACTTACTCAGTCCTCCCTTAGCCCCACTGGGATGGAGAGAAGAACTGAAAATGAGTAAAACTCTTGGGTTCAGAAAATAACAGTTTAATGATGTAAATATAACAGTAATAAATAATAATAATTAATAATAATGGTTATTATAATAATCAAAAGTAAGATAACAGAAAGAAAGTGAAATTAAACCCAAGAGAGACCAAGTGATGCACGATGCAATTTCTCACTACTCACAGACAGATGCTCAGCTAATATCTGACCAGCAATCCTCCCTCCTCAGCCAGATTCCCTCAGTTTACATACTGGGCGTGATATCCCATGGTATGGAATACACCTTTGGCTCATTTGGGTCAGTTGCCCTTGCTGTGTGCACACAGCCTCCAGTGACAGAGCAGTAAGAGAAGCTGACTTTGTATAAACACTCCTTAGCAACAGCTAAAACGTCAGAGTGCCATCAACATTATTCTCACCTCAAATCCAAAACACAGCACTAATTCCAGCTACTAGGAAGAAAAAAATCACTTTATTGCAGCTGATATCAGGACAGTATATATGAATATTTTTGATGTATTTGTATGTCTTAAGAGAGAGTGAAAAGAATGCTTTTACAATGCTAACAATGGGATGTCACCTTTATCCAAAAAGGCTTAACAGATCAAAAGATAGGTATTTCTTACATCTGATAGACCATCTCTTGAATCCAGTTGCTTAAATGTGTACCTATGCAAATGCGACCACTAACACAATACACGCACAACACATCTTAACAAAATTTTGATGTATAGCCAGTATAGATTTTGATAATTTGTCAAAAAATATTCTAGGCAACTGGCTTGCTTTGATTCTCTTCAGCATTTCTGAGGGATTATGATTACTTTAGCAATGTTATTTTCTCTAGAGGAGTGCTTTCAAGCAGACATAAACTGAAACGATAATGCTCATATTTCATTTAGGAAACTTTGCTGTCAGAATCTGACATGGCTTTTTCTTGTGCCACAATTTCATGAATTCATGACAAGACTGTGAAATCAGCTAAAGTTTTCAAATTCTTAGTGCTTTGAAGCAGAGTGATATTTGGGTATACCAAGAATGAGAAATGTTTGACCAATTTTGCATTTTGACCATATTGAACCATACTGTAATGTAGCTAGGTAAAAAGGAAAAATCCATGGCTATTGCACCTTCAAGTAAGTCAAATATGCTAAATTTCTGGTTTCAATTTGGATCTCTGAAACAAAGCTTGATTTTTCATTGCTAGAGGATTTAAGGAAAGTGACATTATCATTATTTTGGAGTACTTTATCATTAGTATCCTCAGCATCAAACGTATCATAGATGACTAAAATATGTACATTAGCTGCAAAGTACTGTAATGTTAGAGGGTTGATTTTTTTTGTTTCTTTCATTGCAGTTATGACACGTTATATTTACAAACTTCTGTGGGTTTATTGGAATTTGCTTTCTGGATAATATAAAACTGTCAGATGATGAAGCTGAGCAGTTTTCAGGTGAACAGTTAAATCAGTGCATGTTTGCAGGGATACTTAGTAGTTGCAGTTGGCACTTGCACTCAGCAAAGACTTTGAGCACTGAAATAATTTAAAACACTGACTAATTCCTGCCACAGTGCTGTGAGGCATATAACAAATGTCATACTGTCCAACCATGGGACAGTCCAACTGAGGCACAAATCTGCTATATTCGTAGTAGGATTATTACCCAGTAAACCTGAATCCTGGTCAGTCATATGCTTTAACCACTAACAGTCATCTGAACTAGAAGATTAGCAAAGTGTTTGCATCTCAGAAAAGAAGAAAAATTCTCCTTCTTATCAAGAGTTTTTCACATTTTTCCATTCAATAACTTGATATGAGCATGACATTCTGTGACTGGGGTCATTCACCTTTCTTTTTAATGCATATATGTGCATTAAAAGGCAGTTAAAGATAGACATAAAATTGATGGGGCACATGTAGCTTTGTTCATTTCATTTTATTACAATGTGATCCCAATACTATGCAAACTTACATTTGCTGTCCATTAGACAGTGGGTTTTTAAGCTGAAGGAACCATTTTTTAAACAATAGTAAAAAAAGAATAAAATAATAGCCCTCATATTAGATACACTTTATTTGGGGCTTTTATGTCTGAGTTCATGACACATCAGAACAATTATGCTTATTATCATCCATTACACAAGAAGTAGTATTTTCTGAAAAGAGTCTTTCAGGCACAGCTTAAATCACTGCACACTTTCATCACATACAGCTAAAATCAATTTCAGATGGAAAATTTTCCAGTCAAAGAAACCCAATACCTAAAAATTCCCCCAAATTAATCAAAGAGTAAATGTGTGGCTGTGTTTTATTGTTCAGATCAGCATATAGGTTCTATGTGAGTAACCTTACTGGATTAGAAATTATTATATGTTATGGGAAAATATCAATAAGTATAAGCAAGATTAGAAGATATTTTCTACACTTCAATATAAACTTTATTTTAGGATTGTATCTTATTTAACGATTAGTCTCTTTAGGAAGGTAGCAGGCTTTGAACAGTCAGCTCCATTTCAGGATAGTTATGTAAAAGTAAATAATTATAATCAATTAAAAGTAAAATTTAAAAAAGGAATTCAACTTTTGTTGCAAGAAACAAATGTTTAAACAGAAGGTTGGGATTTCTACCTCAATATCCTCATGTAAAATATATTAAAATTAAGTTATAAAAGTCACCACAGAGTTCTGTCACGTCTTTGAAAAAAATAAATCCTCTTTGCATCAGGAAAATGACACTGAAGTAAGCTATTACAACTTGAAATAGAAAACTTTATTATATCAATTTTTCTATATACTTAGTAAAATGTACTAGCAATCAACATGCTGAGCAGGTAGAGAGTCTGATCCCTGAGTAGGAGTTTGATCTTCATAGTTGAGGAAAAGCATTTAGCTTTCAAAGCAATATGTTACTTTGTTTTCCTCTGATATTACCAACTGGACTATCCAATTTCATGATAATTTTTCAGGAGTTATGTGGCCACAAATACAATATATCTCCAAGAATGAATGGACCTGAGAATATCATTTGTTTCATATGATCTCTGTCTTCATTGTGAAAAATTGTAATGAATCCATACATTAGAATAAACAAAAACATAGTTCTAACCTTTAGGACCTCACATTAAATCATAATTTATAGCTGTGGAATTTGTAGGGCACATTGCCTCAGATTGTGCAACTAAAACATAATTTTTAGTTACTTTCCTGTTCATTGCTTTTGGTATATGGATCAGAGTCAATATTTTAATCAATATACAGTGTTCCTACTTACAGCATTTTTAGTGTAGTAAAACTAGAAGCAGTTGCTGACTTACATCTCATGAAAGCATTCTGAAATGATTTTGATACTTGCACCTCTGCACCAGTCTATAGTTGTACTGCTTCTATTTTTTAAATAGCTTGAACTTGTTTAACTGCAATGATGTGGAATTTCTACTTTGGATGGGTTTTTTTTCACCTTCTGAAAAAATCTTTACCATTTTCTGTGATAAAAGAGTGAAAAAAAAGAGTCTTTGTGGCTAACAAGAGTGGGTAAGACTTTTTTGTGTGTGTGCAAGCAAAAATGCATGGACATCCATTGATACATATAGATAATTGTGAACAGTGGTCAAGACATCACATGGAAATATGTTGGTATCTAATAAAGACTGCAAATGTTTTAGTGTTAAAATTCTCTAACATGTAGATCACTGAATCATGGATATACTGTCAACCAGTTCCACAATCATATAAATACGTAGTTGTATCCTTCCATTAAGCTTGCAAGTGATACTTCTTTTTAGATAGGGATCATAGTGATCTTAAGAAAAATGTATGTGATAATCAGTGTTTCTTCTTGGCTGGAAAAGTAATCATATTACTCTCAGATTTACATCAGAGGAGGACTATTCCACCTTGTCTCAAGGTGAAGGGAAAGAATTCATGCTGGACTTGGGAAGGACTATGATTTTATATCCTACCTACTTAAAACAGTAATTATGTTAAAGTCTCTATGGGAAGTAGAGGCAATTGTAAAGCTTTTCCCTTTGACATGTCCACTGTCGAACGAGGTATTTCTTACTCTTGTTAGTAAATTAAATCAGTCGGGTTTTGTTTACTCTTTTAATATTAATTTTGTGATAGGTTTTCATTTCTATTGATTTCATTTGTACACTCATGCATAAAATAGCTATATGCGTGTTTAGGGACGTACACTTATAAAAAATTATTGACCACAAAATATGCTGCAATCTGTTAAATAATGTGGTAATATTTATAGTTTTTAAAATTGTTTCTAAAAAGATAAGGCAATGCTGTGTGGAAAAGTGATTTAATGTTGGTGTTTACCTGTGTCATTAAGCTAATTTGTTTAGTCGCTGTTACTCTTAAGTCCTTACTCTGTGTCCTGCCTGATGGGACAGTCCTGGTTGAACTAAACAGGTCTTCACTTTGAAAGCTGTATGTTGTAAAGATCTGTAATTTCCTTAGCAGCAAGCTCCATTTTGTTGCAATGAGAAGAAGACTGGGAGCCTCTGCTTCTCATTCTAGAGTGTATATGGGGAATAAGAGAAAATGAAATCCTAGAATTGGAGCAAGACTTCACCTCTAGTAATATTCAGAGAAACACAAAGTCCTTCCTAATGTGTGCGTTTTCCTAGGAAATCTTGACAGCAGTCCAGCAGAAAAAACTCCCAAAGCTGTGAAGAAAACCCAGCTTTAGTGTGATGTGCATCATAGATTTCTTAATGAAGCTGGAAAGGAGCTGGAGAAATTATATCTTATTGTTGCCCAGAAAACTGTTAAAAAAGGAAATTACACCTTAAAATACGTTTCTTAACCGTTCAATTTACTTTACTTTCCTAAAGGTTTAATTAGTTTTTTTTTTCACACACGTCGACTTGCTTCACAATGAAGAAAGAAAACAAACAACCAAACAGACTCTAGCTTTTTATTTGGACAAGGAAAAAATTCTGTTATTTAAAAAAATAGTTTATGCAAATAAGTTTATACTTTTGGAAAGTTATTTTCCTGTGTTCAGTTTTGCATGCACGCAATTCAGTTCAAATGGAATTGTTTAAATGTCAATTTTCTGCACTCTGCTTCTTTTTCTTTATTTTTTTTTTCTCCCGAATATGCTCTGTCAGAAAAACACAAAGATTTTACCTTGAATATTTTTATGTATTAACATAATGGCTGATCTGGACCAGGTTTCTCCTCAGTACAGAACAAAAGTCCCCAACTCTGGCATTAATTTCACAAATACTAAATATTGCTATATTAACCTATTTAGGAAGACTCCTATTCCTGCTATTTTTTACTGTGTTTTTTAAAATATTGCTTCAAAGAAAGCAGAAAAACCTCCTAATATTTCATACCCACTTGAATTGTTTTGGGGGAAACTATACGAACTTGTTCGTATCGTTAATCTAAGGAGACTTAAATTCGCTTATTTACTATTTTAATAATCTGTAATACCAATATATAGTTAATTAAATAAGATTTAGCAGTAATTGAGGAGGTTTTATATTAAAGGTATATTTGGTGCAGATCCTCCAAAGGTAAATGTAGATATTTTTATAACTAGATTAGAGAGAGGACAGAATTTCTTTGAAGCCATAAAGCTGAAATCCTGGAATGACAGAAATGTCTTTAGAAGGGAAGGGGAGATGAGGGGAGGAAAGGAAATACCTTCATAAAATCCGAAAAGCACATTTCTGTTCTCTGATAATAGATGCCATGGCCCAATGTTTGCCAGATTTCAGCTTAAGCTGATAAGAACAGTGAAGGAAGGGGGAAAAAGAAAAAAGTTAGGTACTGAAGCAAATACTGACTATTGATAGTATCACTAGCACTTTTATAAATAAGGCATTGTACAGACATGAATGAAATTCAAACAAGAAAAAAACAGTGATTTTTGTCTAAGAGGTGTAATGGCAGATCAACATAGTTGACCTGAAGGTCACTTTAACACTTGAGTAGCTAATATTTTCTACTCAGGATGGACAGACATTTAATCCATGACAAGAACAGTGCAGATTTTGTGTGAGAAAGTGACTGTGGCAGTGATTTTCCAGCATATTTCCAAGAAAATTTATTGAAAATAAATTCAGCTTTTTTACTTGGTAAACTATACAGATTAAGGGATGAAAGCTATATTATCAGAGACAGGGAGAGAATCCTCTAGATAGGTAACACAGGCTTCTATAAAACAAAAAGAAAGATATATACATACATGCATATGCATATATGTATATCAATATAACATTCCTACATACATACACACAATTAGATGTGATTGCCTGTGCCTGGCGCATAACTAGTAATTGGCTAATCAAAAATATTTCTAAGCTTCCAGTTCAGTAAAGATTACCTAGGTAGTAATTATCATTTATTCTTTTCTTGTTTTCAACAGTTTATTTTTAAATACAAAAAAAAAAGAAAGGATGAATTTTTTTAAATGGAATTTCCAACACTTCTTAATTAAGCTAGTATGTAGCTGTCATTAGCAAGTCAGAATATAGGAGAAAGAAATTAGGAAAAAAATTACTACTTTAAAAGAAGACTTCAATACTGTGAACGTCATATTTAGGGCAGAATTCCTAGTTTTCTTTAAACCACTTTTTTAATCACCTTTTAATTTGTACATAATGAGTTAAAAGGACATGAGTTCTATTTTTGGGTCTGTAGGCATATTTATATGAATCACATTATCACCCATCTCATTTCTAAATAGGAATAATAAGATTTGTCTGCCTTGGCAGTACATTAAAGACAGTGTATAGCTCTAAATAGTTAATTCTTATTAACGCATGCACATGTACACCTAAGCCAAAAAGATCACGTTATGCCCATGTTTTTAAGCAGCTGTTGCAGAATGAGTAGAATTTGGAAGACCCTGATTTTCTTCCAGCTCTTGGGTCTTGCTGTCAGCAGCAGCTCTCTTCTGACTCCTCATTTACTGTAATGTGGACACACATTAGTGTCCCTTCTGTGTGCGGTGATTCACATGAGAAGGAAACCCAAGTGCCTTACCTAGAGAGATGCTACAGGCATGGATCCACTCTTGAGATTCTTGGAGTACAAGCATTTACACTTGGCAGCAGTTAATAGACATCTGAAAAAACTACTATTTCAGTTACCTCCCATGGTTAGCATAGTGATGAATATAACAACTAACAAAACAGTGTAATGTTGTATATGATTATTGACAAAGAAGTCAGCACAATATTAAACAGAATAAAGTTGGGTGGGTTTTTTTTAGTTGTGAAAGTTTACAGAACTAAGATAGAGGGATTACTCTGAGTTGCATGTATTTCTGTAGTGTTTTGCTACTCAACCATTTATATATTGTGGAATATATGGAAATTGGAAAATGAAAAGGAAAAAAGGCATTAATCAACTTGCTAATGTATTTTCCTTATCAGGCTGAAAGAAGTGCTAAGGACAGATAAGTAGCATACATTATGAAAAAAAAAGAGATGGAGTATTAGATACAGTTTTCTGAGGAAAATCTGAGCAGTGGGAGATATTTAACATTTCCCTTAATATAACATTCCTAATTGTATAAATGACATGATAGGAGAATACTTTTGTGTGTATAATGACTTGCTGTACCATTCTGAATTGAATATGTTTCCCAGGTGACATTATACAGGTAGCTGAAATCTGTTGTATCATTAATATGTGTATGCCTCAGTAACCTATAATATGTTCCCTTCTTAGCCAGTTCATTACCCATATTAAAAAGAAGTATTTCATCCTCTTTTGGTGTGACATGTCATCTGCCTTTAAACAATTGTAGCTGCCAGCTGTAAGCACCCAGACAATTTTTAGCTGTCTTGAACCTTAGCACTGTGGGATCTGTTGTAAGTTACACATTCTCTCTGTGTTTTAACCACTGCCTAGTCTTGTGTAGTGCCTTTGAACAGTGTTGTAACAGAAATAACAATAATCATATTGGTAAAATTGACCTTTTATTGTAATTCCTAATGTGACCATTTAGTCAATTTGATGATAACAGCTACTTAACTTTGTTTAATAGCTGTATAGCATTTGGGAAATGATTTTGCATCTAGTCATCTTAAGCCTTAATTTGGAGTGCAGAAAAACCTCAAGGACCAGAAGGGTATTCATTCCCAATATAACAACATAGCAGTGATTTAACTAGTCATCAAATATCATTCACTTTCCACTTTATGATTTTCACAGATGTTCTGTGAAAGTAGAAAAGACATCAGCTGATTACAACTGGGATGCAATGTATACAGTACATGCTCAGCTAACATTGCAATTTTTTTTGTGTCATGCCTCATTAAGTACTTAAGTAATTAATAATTGCACAATAGGATGAGAAGTTCACTACAAGTTTGATGTATAGCTCTCTCCAGCCAATTTGTGTAGGTTGACTGTCAGTAAATGAAAGCAATAGTGTCCCATAGGGGACTGATAAGGCTGATTTCTGTTGCAACTTTGGTACATATAGTGAGATATCTGCTTTAGATCATATATAGATGTTGTTTGCTTCATCTGCATTTCACAGTATGTCTTTGTAAAGAAGCCATCTGTGGATCTGAAGCTTTCAGTTGTGATACTATTATTGAATTTAGTTTCACCTGTAGAGTATTCTGATTCGCCTCTGGAATATTGTTAATGACTGTGCAAACTGATCTCCTTGGGCCAGAAAATTGATCTTTATACAGCAACATTTGAGTGGCTCTCTAAAGAAGGCCTGTTGCAAAAACAAGTGAATTAAAACAAAGTGCATATTGTCAAACTTAGCATACAAAATACAGGAATGAAGCATAATACTGTATTATATATCTTTGTCTAATGTATTCATGTTTTAGAAATCATTAAAAGTTGTATTTATGGTTCCTGTTATGTTAGTGTTAATCATCTTTACATAGAGAGAGTTCTACAACAGACTTGTAGACTCCATGGACTGTGAGGCTGTTGTAATTGTTTATGATGAACAGGCTGTCTTCCAGAATACACATCTGACATGTAGTATCTGTACGTTCTTTTATCTTGTTTATCTGAAAAGCATAAACATTAAAGGGATTTTTTTTTTTTTAAATTTATAAATGAGTGCCCAAGAGAGAGTCAGTTCCATCAAAAATCAAAGATTAAAAGAGAGCATATAGTGTGTACCTCTGGCTTGAACAAATTTAATTCAGAACTTATTTTGACTTCCTAAGAGTCCATTAATTTCTTTAAAGAAAATGTATGCATGAATACACTAAAAATCTACACAATATCCCAAATCATTGCCACTCTGTTGGACACTATAATAGTATTAATAATTCATTTGAATTGGTATGATTAATTTTAATGCTGTAGAAGAATTCAGTACTCACCTATGCTGATGAAAAAAGAGAGATATTACTTAATGCTGTGACATAATCTTTACTGGTTTTTTAGAATGAGCAAAACCAGTGATGATATGAAGCTCTGGAGATGTGAGTGTCCTTGAGCCAAATGTTTAACTACCTAAAGCATCAGACACACTTATGTAAGCACTCAACTATTTCATTAAAACCTTGAGGTGAGAATTTCAAACTGTTTGCTATCTGCAGCTAATTTCAAGGTGACATCTTGTGATATCTTGAAAGAATTAATTACTGAATAGTGTAATGGAAATTGGAATATCCAATAAATCTTCTTACTTGTACCCTATATCTACCAGGAACAATTAGTAAGGATGTGGGGAAGGAACAAGTTAAAGACACTTCTTTCTTCTTCCTTGGCTCCTCGTATAGTTCAGAGAATACTCAGGAGTGCCTTAAGCTGCATTAGCTACATGTGTTTCCTCGTTTCCTGGCACCTGCTGTGCAGAAGAAATATGTGAGGGAATTATCATCTGTTGGGTGCTATTGTGGAATGGCGGTGGGAGAAGGAACTTTGTCAGTCTTTCATGCCTGAGGAATTTCCCACTTTGCTGCTGCCAAAGCTGTTGATGTTATGGTTGGTGCCTTCAGCTAGAGCAAAGTACCTGTAGGTGTGAGGGAAAAGGTGATCCCATGTCCAAGCAAACTGTTAGTTATAATCGCCACACTTGAGTGCGAGCCACGAGAAGATGGTGAAAGCATACAAGAAACAAGTCTCAGAGCTTATCCCGAGTAAGCACATGACAGTAAGCTTCCAGGCTCTCACTGATATTAACGGCTGAGCTGTAAAAATGACTTTCAGTTTAAATCCAGGCTCCCATATTGATTTCCAGCTTGATTTTTATATGAATGTCATATCACTCTCTTATCAGCTTCATGCAGCTCTAGTTGGTTTGGCACTATGTGATGTTCTTGACATTGTTCAGAGAGATGTTAAGTTAAAGCTGAATAACTTCCTTGACCTGAAATTTAAACAAGAATATGACAGTCCTGGAACTTTAGTTAAGACTCAGAAATATGCCTTCAAAAGTACCTGAAAACTGCCTTTTAAGAACTATTTCAGACAAGCTCATTGTTTGCAGTAACTATTTAATAACTTTGATATTTTGAATTTTGATAAATGCTGTTCAACCATGATTTAGAAAGGAGATAATCTAAAGTTTGTGGGAAGCTTTTCCTCCCTTACTTCAACCCAGAAAGTTTTTTTGTTTCACAGAAATGCATGAGTTGATGCCTTTTACATATGATGGAAGGAATAAACCTCTAGGTTTCACAGTCATTCTGTCTGGATTAGCATCAGCTGTGGGTTTTTGCAGTTGTTAGTAGAAACTGTGAAAGGTAGAAAAACTGGGAAGGTTAGAAAAAGTTACTGGATGGTGAAAGTATAGTGTAGACCTGTTAAAGAAAAGATATCATATAGAAAGATTGTCCTCCAGAATTTTCTGGGCAGAGGTTTATATGGAGATTCACTGATTTGGGGGAATGTTACAGAGAGTAAAGAATGAGTGCTAAACCTATGATTTTTACAATGGAATTCTTTTTTGTAATTGAAGTGCTTTGCTCTAACACGTCGCTACCCAAAGCCTGCAGTCACTATTATGAGTTTGTATTCCCTTTTTGTAAAGTGTTATTGCTTGTTGTCCAACTGACAGCTAAAATTGGCCAGAGACTGAAAACTAAAAATAGGAAACTATATATCGAGAATAACACAAAAGCTTTTAAGACCTTTGAAATGGCAACATAGGGTTTTTTTCTAAGGAATGGGCTGGGGAAATGACTGCAAATTGGAAAGAATTGTCATGTGTGGTAAAACCTCCATTCTCTGCCATCACTGTTTTGAGGTGGTATTTGAACCCCTTTTAGACTCCTTTCTGGTCCTGCTCTTCGCAGTAACTTTGCTAGTTAGTACATTACTGTTGGAAGAATATAAAGAGCCTTCATTGATCTGCTTTCAGGTAATTTAAATTATTGCCTCATGATCATATTTCCTACTGTGAATAGCACAGAACACTTCCATATTCAAGATTCATAGATGTCAAAACAAATGAAGATGTATATTAAATTTCATGGATTGTAGACAATGCTTTACATATATGCAAAGAAAAAAAGCTCTGCTGACCTTAATGGTGATGCATAATTCACTACTTTCCTTGGAATTTAAAAGTAGATTAGCAGTACGTGCAAAGAAGAGACAGGAATTGCGCACTTGAATTAAATACATAAAGAATTTAGGGAAAAAAAGTCTTGCTCTGATGAGATAATTACTCTTAATTGGCTTGCAGAGAGCTTGTGGAGGAAGAGAGTAAGGGGTGGATAAAAGTGAAGTAAGGATTTCATAACTTATCACAGCAATTTCACAGCTTGAAGTAAACAGATACTGATATGATACCAAGAAATCTCATGACCAATGATGGTATTGCACAATTTACAAGAAAGTCTGAGACAGCTATGTGCAAATGAAGTGAACATATCACATGAAATAAATGCAAAAAGTTATTGTTTGTGCAGAACAACATAATACATCAGGGAATATAAAATACAAATGTGTTTTGTTTTGTTTTGTTTTTTTTAATTTGACTTGCATATATATTTTTTTTTGTTTGTAGTTGATAATATGACCTTATCAACACATATGTCTGTGTCAATACTTACATAGCAGGGAATACCTCATAATAAAGATGTATTCTCTTTCTGTGGTAGAAGCAGTTCATAGTTATGCCACAGAGAATTTTATTTGCATCTGTTTGTGTGTTGATTTATGGATGGACACCTTTTGTGTATATAAAAAAAAAATATAATGAAGGCTAATTCAAATACCACTGAGTTTAGGTGGCAGTGAATTTTTAAGTAGCTTTTGTGTCTTGTGAAAAAGAACTGTGAGGGTCTAGCTCTTGTGGCAGTCAGTCTCTGAGGAGCCTTTGCACAAATGAGCAGACTGGATTCTTAATTCAGTAGAGAGCAAGCGCAGCAAGAGCAGCACTCAGATGATCCAGTTCATTATATCCCTGTTGCTAAGCAGACAGTCTTTTGTACCAGTTGGAAGGTATTCAGGCTTTGTGGCTGCATTCTAGATGAGTTGCAATAATTAAATGTGAAAGCAGTGATTGCCAGCATTTCTGGCCAATTCGAGATTCGTAAAAAGGAGCAAAACCATCTGATCAGCCCTAGACAAAAACAGAAATTTGTTTTACCTATAATTATGTGCCAAATCAGTGGTGGTGTTAGTTTAAAGAAACAAAATAATAAAAATAATCATAAAATATGAATTATCTTACTATTCTGAATGAGGATATTCTTTTTTCTCAGAATTGTGGAAACATTATAGTTGGAAAATACCTTTAAGATCGTCAAGTCTGACCATTAACCTAACATTGCCAGATCCATTACTAAACTAAGCTAAACCATATCCCTCAGCACCTCATTTTTTTTAGGGAATACCCTGGAGGAGAAAATGATCTTTAAGTGTCTCTCTTTCTACTGGTAACAGCTTTTTGTTTTGTTTTTTAACCTATTTCAAGATTCCTTGAACTTCTGATTTTGCTAGGCACTGAGTAAATTCTTTTTATGTAATGGATAAACCTAGATATTATCTGTAATCTGCTGTTTCTCCAGTTTGTGTTGTCTCATCAGCTTTTTCAGCCACCTCTGGTAAGGACTGAATAACAAGGGAGAGAACTGAACTATTTTCCGCTTCTCAGTTGACAGCTGCAGGGGTGGAGAAGTGGTAATAATAAACTCCTGGATTTCATGGAAGTGAAAAGATTTATACAGTAATTTTCTATCCATTTGGATGGACTCTGTGGCAGTAACAGAAGGCTATTGGTGATTCTTGTTGCTAAATGCTATAGAAAGGTCTAATAGTATGAGTATTGGTACCACCCAGAGGATTAAATGAGCTCTGTGAAAAATATGGACCTTTTGCTTCTTGTTTTTCTTTTCCAAATTTATCAAAAAAGGACAATTCTGTTTCTTTAACAGAAAAAAATTTCAGGAAAAAAAAAGAGGACAATTAAAATGGACTATTTGCCTTACCAGGTTGGTAGTACAATTTAGTTATTTCTGTATTTTTAAGCTTTTGACATTGAAAGTTTTTGTTTAAGTCCTCCAGTCTTCAGACTTGCATATAAGCTTGTTTTATGTGCAGTAGAAGTCCAAATAAGAAAACAACTAGCTCAGTTAGAGCTCCTTGCTAACTTGCTTAGAGATGCATTGAATTTTTTTTGCAGGCTGTACAGCTATTACATGGACATGAGCCTCTTACCTGAATAGGAAGTAGTTGTAATTTAAGTTTCTTTCATCATGAAATAAAACTTGTCCTTCTGAAAGAGATGGCTTTGCAGAAATGGCTTTTTTCCCCACTGCAAAATAACTTTGCATTTAAACTTTTAGAAACCTTTTGTGAATATATATAACATTTTTTTTCTCCTATGGATAAGACCAAAAACATCAGAGTTCAAGCCATAATTCAATATTAGATCTGGAGGCCTGCCATGAAGATTAAGAGTTCTGAGAATGGAAACCATGCTTTAGTCTGTGCTTATAGAAGAAGCTATTATAACAGTAATTTGTGAGGTGTCTAATATCTGATAAATATTTTCCTTCATACAGGTCAGACTATTTTAAGTTTCAGGGTGAATACAAAATTGTGAAGTGAGTTTAAAGTTGTCCTTTTTATTTTAGTTTTAGTTTCACTATTTGAGTAGTTAATATCATAAGACTCTGTCAGTTTATCTGAGTCAAAAGTTGAAGTACTTGCACTGGGCATAGTACTCAGCAGGCATGAATACAATAGAGAGAAGATTTGATTAGCAGTACAGGAAAATGTCCTACTTGGCCTTTTAGTTGCAAAGAAAACTTCAGCTGCTTCTTTGAATTTGCCAATAGTGTTTCTTCTTAATAACTAGTTTATTTTTCACCTGTTTTTTTTTTTTTTAGGTTTTTTTTTTTTTTGCTGAACCGTTGCCCTTCACAGATAGATGCTGTTGCCACAAATTTTGCCTCTTTTAGTTATGGTTTATATCAAGATTTACTTTTGCACCTTCATAGAAGATGATAATAACATTTCAGTAATATAAACAAAACAAAAATGCAGGGGGAGGAATAGCTGTGAATAATGGAGATGGATACATAACCTCTATAAGACAGAATGATATATAATGCTTATGGCACAGATGTGTTGTCTCCCATCTTGCTGCTATTGTATTACATGATTGTAGATTAAATGTGTAACATGACTTCATTATTTATTTTGCTGTATTGCTGAGCTAAATTTTCACTGTGCAATAGCTCTGCTTTTTTCATAAAAGCTTGAATCTTTGCTCTTGGGTGAGCTAATGCGAAATCTCCTTAGCATTTCAGCTACCATATAATTATCTAACTATTAAACCAAACTCCACATAGAATCAGAATATATTTTACGGCTGTCAAGGAATGCAATGATGAGTGTTAACAAGGAAGGATGAAAGACCAAAGGGTATTTCTATGAACACAGACAAAATGCTCAGTGGTTGATGGTTCCTTAAAGAATGAACCCTTGATCATTTATCTATTGAACCTGTCCCAAGTATTTTACCATTCACAGTTATTATTTTGAGTACAAATATGGCTACTTTTTATAGAGAAATCTTTCTGGTAATGTACCCCCATGTGGGGATGTGGACCAAGGTCCTGCTTTGTTGAGCTTTCTGACTTGCTGTTTTTGAGGCTGAGTTTGTAAATCAACAGACATCTACCTGAGGTGGAAGGAGCTCAGGTCTGTTTGATTGCTTAAACATCTAGGCTTTTACCTGTGGTTTGGGCCTGGCTGTTTGACTTTGCAGTGCAAATATATGCACAGGCGTGCATGCCCAGGTATGCTGAGAGACTCTTTACCTTGGGTGCAGGAGGGCATTGGGTCTCGCTCAGGAGGCTGCATCTGCCTTGGTGTTTTGGTCTCAGGGTCCAGCAGGGGAATCAAAAACAATGGGAGAGAGGAGTGCTCAAGGAGCATACAAGTTAGCACTGATGCTTAGATAGGAGGAGGGACCTTGTGAAACTTCAGGGATATACCTTGAGGATGCCTGCCCAATACTGCTACTTTAAAAGTGAGCAAAGATTAAGCTGCAGACAGGCATTCTGTATGTGGACAGTGTTGGCGTGAAAGAGTTTGCACACGATGAAAGGAATAACAGTATTTTGCAACAGCTGCTCCATGGAGGCAGGTCCTGCCACTGCCTTAACAAACAGTGCAATACAAATAAGCCTTGAGTGGGCAATATTTCACAACTTCAGTAGGTGGGAGTGGGTTTTGAAACTCACCTTGGGAAACAAATATTTGTGAATAGTTGCTTCATAAATACATTAATGATGAATATTCCTTTGTTGTACAAAGGAGTTTCTGACTGGGTTTTGACTTGCATGCATGTACTAAGACAAATTTTCTACCGCACTGTAACTTAAAGCAAGACATGATGAGAATAAAGAGTAGAAGGAGTAGTTGTAGTTGCTTTAAAGATTCTGTTTTGTCTAAAAAATTGCTTTTTGGAGGTCCCTAGTCAAAAAAATATCTGAAAGTGGGGTCAGCAGTGAAATCTGACTGGGTTGCTCAGGACTCTATTTGATCTTTGAGAATCTCCAAGGATAGACACAGAACATATTTATTAGACACATTTGTTTTTCTCAACTAAGGAAAACTTTCAATCTTGTGATGAAACAGAATGAGATATTGAAGCTATCATGGGATGAATCTGAGTGACTTTTCATGATCAGGATACTAAGTTCTAGCATGTGGTTTCACTCAGCTGTAAGTAGGAGGCAGCCTAAGTCTCAATAGAAAGAGAAGTGCTCCCTTGCTGCTGATGCAGGCAAAAGTGTGAATTGTGAGAACCTGACACCAAAAAGTAACTCATATTGACTTTAGTCTACTTTATTGTGATTTGGTTGTATTTTTTAACCATTTATCACTGGAATCGGTCTTCTTACTGTCAGGAGGAGTCAAGCAGTTGAAACATAATCCAAGTGTTCATCTCAATTCAAATCTAAGTGAATTTTGGTCCTTTTGGTCCTTCCCCAAAGGGAGATAGGGATTTCTACACAGAATTTTAGTAGTATCTGTTAAGACTTTGCTTTATGGCAACATGTCTTTGACCTTATCTTTCTCACCATTGTGGCAATGAAAGGTAACAGGATAGTTAGATACTCAAGGTCAGAACCATGCCAAAGCTTTGCAGGAAATAGATTTGATTAGATTAGATTTCATGTTCTTTTTCCATCTCAACTGGGCTTCCAGAGAATAATTACTCTGTTAAACTATGACATGAACATCAGCAAAGTGAAAAGGCAGTTTTTCTCTGCCTTTAGGAAAACCATGGTGTGGAGTTTGCATTAACTCTCACTCTCCTCACTTAAAATTAACAGAACTATAATAATCTTCCTCAAGGTCATACCCTGTGGTGTGATTCACCACAGACTGACAAAGTGACTGTTCTGATCATCTGGTGTTACGTTCACACCATAGTCATAGTTGGACACTGAGAAAACTAAAATTGCGGTAAACACACCTTCTCTCTGCTTCCATTCCTACACAAGCATATTCTTCCTTAATTTAATTAAATCACGCCCAGTTAGCATGGATTTATGAAGGGCAGGTCCTGTTTAACAAACTTGATCTCCTTCTAGGAAAAGGTGACCCACTTGTTGGATGAAGAAAAGGCTGTGGATATAGTCTACCTTGACTTTAGTAAGGTATTTGACAGTGTTCTTTTAGAGAAATTGGCTGTTCGTGGCTTGGATGGGCATACACCTTTCTGGATGAAAAATTGGTTGGATGGTTGAATCTAAAGAGTTGTTGTCAATGGAATTAAATTGAATTGGCGGCTGATCAGGAGTGGTGTCCCCCAGGCCTCAGTACTGGGGCCACTCCTGTTTAACATCTTTATTAATGATCTTGATGGGGGGATAGAATGCACTCTTAGTAAGTTTGCAAATGACACCAAGCTGGACAGAAATGTTGATCTGCTTGAGGGGAGGGAAGCTTTACAGAGAGATCTAGATAGGCTGGATGGCTGGGCCAAGGCCAATGCCATGAGTTTCAGTAAGGCCAAATGCCTTATTGCGCTTGGGCCATAACCCCCAGCAACACTATAGGCTTGGGGAGGAGGGGCTGGAAAGCTGCCAGGCAGAGAGGGACTTGGGAGTGTTGACTGACAGCAGCTGAACATGAGCCAGCAGTGTGTCCAGGTGGCCAAGAAGGCCAATGGCATCCTGGCCTGTATCAGGAACAGTGCTGTCAGTAGGAGTAGGGAGGTGATCATTGCCCTGTACTCAGCTTTGGTGAGACTGCATCTCAAATACTGTGTCCAGTTTTGGGCCCCTCTCTACAAGAACACTGAGGTGCTAGAGATGATACAGAGGCAGTAAAGGATTTGGAGCATGTCTTAAATGAGGAATAGCTGAGGGATCTGGGACTGTTCAGCCTGGAGAAAGAAGGCTCAGGGGAGACCTTATCACTCTCTACAACTACCTGAAAGGAAGCTGTAGCAACACAGGAGTCGGTCTGTTCTCCCTAGCAACAAGCAATAGAACAAGAGGAAATGGCCTCAAGTTGTGCCAGGGAAGGTTCAGGCTGGATATGAGGAGGAATTTCTTTACTGAAAGGTTTGTCAGGCATTGGAGTGGACTGCTGAGGGAGGTGGTAGAGTCACTGTCCCTGGAAATGTTTAAGAGGTGGTTGGATGCTGCACTTAGGGAAATGTTTGAGTGGTTGGTAGGGCTGGGACAAGGCTGGACTTGATGATCTTAAAGGTCTCTTCCAGCTGAAACAATTCTATGATTCTAAATGTCAGGGGAAACTCTGATCTGTGATATCCAAAGGGACATTTTTGAGCCTCATAAGGGTTAGAAATGAAGGAAGAAAACTTGGCCATAGGCAAATGAATTATTATTATTCCTTTTCTTTTTTGAATTATGAAGCAAGAAATCTAAATTTAAATATTATTATGCATGCATAACTTTTGTTGACTCAACCAAATATATGTATTGTCTAGAGAAAATTGGAACTTATGCCTCCCAGGCAATTAGCAAGATATGCCACCATTTACTGCACACAAATTTTTGATCTTAAATAATTCACGTGCTACTTACAGCTCTAATCTGTCAAACTAGTGGTCCTCCCTGGTTACTAGTCAATGCTTACTTCTGGTTTTCTTTTTCCTTCCACATTTCAGTCACATAATTTAAAAAGCAGCAAACTATTGGATCTGGGAGAGTACAAGTTAATGTGACTTGAACTTGAACTCGCCACAGGAAAAACGTTTTGTGATTTGATACTATTTTTTTTACTTATCAATTTAAAATTATTTCAGTGTAATACTAAATAAAAGTCAGAATATTATCTGCAGTAGCATGAATCTCCAGCCTTTTTGATACTACTTGTGTTGTTACATCCTTCTGCATTTGCAGATGTACTTGTGTTAGTGTTCCAAACAAAACCATTTAAGATTGAAGGCACAAGCAAGTTTTAAAAGGAGCTTGTGTATAGTGTTTGCAGGCAGGAAGATTATAAGTGTGTGAGTTTTCTACACTGACTGTATAACCTTCCTCTTTGTCAGAATAGAATGTGAAGTACTAATCAAACAGGGTCCACTGTATTTTCTCAGCAGTGACTAAGCTTCAGTTGGTAATCATTGCCACAACTGAAAGTTCAACAGCAATTTTAGAATAAAAGTGGTGTATATACCATGTTCTGGTTCAATTTAGAGACATCTTGTGATTTGGCTAAGAAAGCAGTCTCGAGAGAATCGGTGATAACTAGTCATCACCATAAGCTTAAGTAATTCAATGATAGATTTATTTTGCCTTCATTGTTTAATGAGGTATGGTATGTAACTACCAAAGCAATAAATATTGCAAAATATTATGCTTATTTCCATAACTTTCTTGAAGTATAACTGTAATTCCTTGTGTGCTTTTTTTTTCTGTACTGCATATAAAGTCTAATATGTTCACTGAATCAAGACAGACAGGATATATAAACAGTATGTTGTCTCTGCCAGCTACACTGGTAGCTTCCAGGGATTTGCATTATTTATTTGACAGTGTCTATTGCTTAAATATTGCCTTCAACTGCACGCTTTTTAAGTGACAGGAAGCCTACCAGTTTTGATCCACTTAGTGAAAAGCAAAACCTCCTTCACATAAATTCTGAGCTGCAACAGTAGCAAACTGTCAGAAACAGTAGCGAATCAGGTTTTGTGTGGCAGTGGTAATTGAATCTTCTAAACAAATGGTTGCATCACTGTCTGTGCTTCGACTTTCATTTCTCACCACTGCCATTTATACAGTGAGCATGCAACATGATTATGCCATCCTCAGTTGTTTAGGCAATATAAAAGACTCTTAAGAAAAGGATTATCAGCTAATATTCATAATTTAAAACACACTATTCTCTTCTGGATAAAATAATCTTGAACATCTAATGCAGATTATTTCAGGTGTTATTTTACAAGAGGCTGCAGCAGACTAATTGAGATCCAGACTTCAAAAGCCTTAAACACCCTGTTTATTTTAGTGGGATTTATACTTAGTGTTAAATTGCCTAAGATCACTGTCACTCTGTCAGAATGTCGAGAATTACAGGGACGCAGGAAGTCTTCAGGTGGTTCCCTGGTCGCTCCTGCACTGACTTCTGATAGCAAGGGGAATGTCTGGTGCTGGTTCCCGATTCTGTAAATCCTGCACATGAACCACTATCCAAGCTCCACATTAGTAAGTCAATACTTGGCAAAGCTGCTACCCTGGCGTACAAAAAGTGAAATACTTCCAATAGAGGTTCCTTAAAGTTCCTACAGTCTGGGTTTTACTGAAATTTGATGGCACTTGATACTTTTACAAGCATGGAAAGTAAGCATACTTTTCCTCACAATGAGTAAAATTTTTTACAAGAGTCTCAGTATTTCACTGAGTCCATTTCAGAAGTTATGATCCTTAGTCATACAGGATATGAACTTGAGAACCTACAAGAAAACTGTAGCAACATTGTCTCCTGGAAACTTCTTAATATTACTTAAAATCAGTAAACCAGAAAATAATGATTGTCTGAGAAAGTTAATTTAGAAGAATTGTCTTTAAAAATGCATTAAAAGCCTTTCTACTCATTTTGTAATGGAAAGGCTAAGTCTTTTGAAAGTGTCAATGTTTTTAACTTAAGAGGAGTAATTTATTGTGATGTTTTTAAAGCTATTTGCATTGCTCATAAAAATTTTGGTGATTTTTTTCCCTCATTTTGAAATGTTTTCTGTAATTCAGAAGTCATGCTGTCTGGAAAATATAGAATATTAGAAAGGGATAAGCCTTTAAAATTCCACAAGTCTTTAGCTTTCTGTGTTTATTTCATGAGAGTCTGTGGCATAAATATCATAGAATCATACAATCATAGAATGGTAGGGATTGGAAGGGACCTTTAGAAATCATCTAGTCCAACGCCCCTGCAGCAGCAGGTCCATCTAGATCAGGTCACATAGGAATATGTCCAGACAGGTCTTGAAGACCTCCAAGGAAGGAGACTCCACATCCTCCCTGTGCAAACTGTGTCAGGGCTCCCTCACCTGAACAGTAAGATAGTTTTTTCTTATATTTAAGTGGAACTTTTTGTGTTCCAGCTTCATCCTAATACCCCTTGTCCTTTACAAAAGACAAATACAAATTCAAATATGGGTCTTTACAAAATGCAATAGAAAACTGCTTTATTGATAATAATTGTTTAAGATAAAAATTAACATAGGTGCAAGATGAAGATAACTGTAGTAGAATATTTAACATTGAATTGAATTGCTTTTTAGTAACTAAATATAGTAAAACAAAATTTATGCAGTGCCAAGTTGATCACAAATATGCGAGTGGAGGGGCAGGTGTAGGAATAAACAACACTATGGCAAGCATAGAGTAAATAATTTCAGAATGTGATTTTTTTGGAGATACTGAATTAAATGCAGTCATAGGACTAATAACACCTGAGAATGGATGAGGATGCACATCTGAGCAAGATTAAAAGTTCTACTCAAGGTTGCCCATTTATTTTAAGTACAATTATGTCAACCAAATAAACCTTATTACAGGCTTTGTAATGGAAGACTTCAGTGTTATGAGAGTGTTGACCTTAGATTGCTGGCAGGGTTTCCTTGGATATACAATCTTGATAATTATTTGGCAATTATATTAGCTATATTTCAAATATTATTTTATCTGGGACTTGGAAATTAGATAATGAATACACTTTGTTCCAAATCCATGGTTTAGCATAATTCAAGTCCAGTAAGCTTTTAGTGACTTTTTAAAACCCAGCTGTATAGTGCAAACATAATGTGAGTACAGAATGCAGGTGGAAAAAGATGTCATTGGGCTGAGTCACTGTTGGGAGTGGAGATTTTATTTTTGTTATATATTGAGATATAAGCCCATTCACTTTTGCATTAGTGACTTTTTTTGTGTCTTATCTTTAGTATATGTGCATACGATAAGTAATGCTATTTGAAAACATAGTGTGCATATTTCACTACAAAAAAAAAATGGAAGACTTCACATTTGATCAGTACTAAAACCACACAGAATTTAGAATCTTCCCTGGAGTCCTGTCCTATTCCCATTTAGATTGGTGGGTACCTTTCTGTAGTTCTCTGTTAAAATAAGCTCAGGGTCACATTATAAATCTGAAAGTACTAAAGTATTTTTTTCTTCTCCTTAAAATTACTTCCACAGCACCTTAAAATGTCCTTGATATTTTTGTAGTTCTTTGGTACAGATGATAGTTGCTGCTCCTAATAGCTGATAGTTTGATAGAGAAGAGCAAGTTACACTTTTGTTATAGTGCACAAAATATGGACAGACTTTTGGTTTTCCTCCTAAGAAAACTTTTATAGATGTCCAAAAGCAAGTGATAAGTTAAGGAAAAAGGAAGAATCAAATGGAAAGAAATATATACACAACCTTTTTAATCTAATTAACTGTCAGAGTCCCAGGCTGCACACACTGATGACTATTTTATGGCCTACATAAAAAAAAAAAAAAAGGCAACAATTTTCCTCCCAGCTGGCTAGAGAGTAATTTATATAAGACTTGTTATTGTATCTGCTTGTTGACTTTTTCTTTCATTCTTCATTTTACTTAATGATGGTTAAAACCCTAGGGATGCTTTGAACATCGTGTGGAAATAGTGTCTCCAGGTAACATTAGAGAAATGTACATTTAAAACTCTGCATTCCTAAGATTAACCTAAATTAAACTCAGTCCAGGTGCTTGTCACGTTAGTTAATTCAGTTCATAAAATATAAAATATCCTTATACAAACAGAATGGTCAGACCTGAGAATAATGAATAGTACCAAGGTTTAAGTGTCTTTTGGGTTTTTGTGATGGTGGGAATTTAAAAATAATCAAAGTAATTTGACCTATTGAAAGTCAGCTTGCACCTGAGGTTCTCAATGCTTCTTTCTAGAAGTAGCCACTCTATGAAGAGACTTGCTGCAAATCTGAAAATGAGAGGGTATATTGGGTTTGCACAGCAAGGTTTTAGTGGCTTCTGTGAGAAGCTGCCAGCAACTTCCTCTGTGTCTAATGCAGCCTGTGCCATCACGGATCCACCGCTGGCCAATGCTGAGCCTGTCAGTGACAGCAGTAGCACCCCTGAGATAATGTATTTAAGAAGGGGGAAAACATTGTGCAACAGCAACTGTGGTTGAAGAGAGAAGTGAGAATATGTGAGAGCAAGAACTCTGCATACAGCAAAGCTGATGGAGAAGAAGGTGAGGAGGTTCTGCAGGCACCAGAGCAGAGGTTCCCCTGCAGCCCATGGTGCAGCCCATGGTGAGGCAGGCCCTGCCCCTGCAGCCATGGAGGTCATGAGGGAGCAGAGATTAATGTGCAACCCAGGGAGGACCCCACACCAGAATAGAGGGATGACTGAGGGAGGCTGTGACCCTGATGAAAACCTGTTCTAGAGCAGACTCCTGGCAGGACCTAGGGAGCCAGAGAGAGAGGTGAGCCAACCCTAGAGCAGGTTTGCTGACAGGACCTGTGACCCTGCGGAAGATACACGCACTGGAGCAGTTCACAAAGAACTGCAGCCCATGAAAAGGACTCACATTGGAGATGTTTGAGGACTGATTTGTGTGGTGCTGAAGCGGGGGAAAAGTGTGCGCAATGCTCCTCCTGAGGATGAAGAAGCAGCAGTAACATGGGATGAGCAGACTGCAACCCCCATTGCCCATCCTGCTGCACCACCTGAGAGGAGATAGAGAAAAACCAGAAGTGAAACATGGGAAGAAGGGAGGGGTAGGGGGGAAGTGGTTTATTTAAGGTTTAGTTTTATTTCTCACTATCCTACTCTGATTTGGCTGGTAGTAAATTTCCCCATGTTGAGTCTGTTTTGCCCATTAGGATAATTGGTGAATGATCTCTCCCTCTCCTATCTTGATCCATGAGCCTCTTGTTATATTTTCTCTCCCCTATCTATCTGAGGAGAGGGAGTGTTAGAGTGGCTTTGGTGGGCACCTGCCATCCAGCCAGTGTCAACCCACCAATAGAGAATCAGTCAAGTTTCATTCATCATGCTTTGAATCGTAGTGTTTTTCTCCATTTGTCAAAGCTATGGGTAAAGACAAAGCACATCATATCCAGCGTGTTAGGGAAGAACAACAGGGGACATAAAGAGAGGTTAGCTAGGACAAGGAATATAGTATGTTTATATTTGAGAAGGCATTTAGTAATCCTGTATGTCGTCACTCCAGAGCAAAGTAAAGTAACTTCTTTACAAGCCCTCTCTTTGGAAGTTTTATGTGGCACGTCTGATTCGTCTCATTTTAAAGTTATCAAAGGGATGGAGCTTTCCTTGGGACTTGATAAGTCCATTCTCAAACTAATTCTTGCAGCTTGGATGGAAAGTATATTGTAGTTGCTGAGACACTCAGACTCGTTTGCAGGCTCTCATGGGTTTGTCTATCCATAGTACTGTGCCTATTGGGAAACAGTGGGCTCAGCTCATGTGTCTCATATTTTTCAGCTGAGCAGCATTCATTTTTCACTCTCTTTAAGTTTTTTAGGTTAAAACCCAGAAATTATCAATTCAGGCAAAGGAGAAGTTTACAGTCTTGATTGTGAAATTTGTAAAAAAGCTGTAATATGAGGAAGTAAAATAATCAATGTAGCCTTATGGTTTGTCAGAGGTGAAATAAATTGCTGTGTATTGCGTAGAATTGTTGAGATAAATCTTGTCCTTAGGCCAAGAGGAGCAATGCAGCTGGTAGACACCTCTTTGCAGGGTACTAAACCTCATAGTTGGCGCTTGAAGCCAGTTGTTTGAAGGAGGTTCTTGCCTTTTCATAGTGAATTTTCTATCAATTCATCATGGATGGGAATCCTCCTGTCTTCACCTATTGTCATTTGTAACTTGTCTCGTGCTGCTGATCACAGGATGCACAGCTCTCACCTTTTGCTGACTTCTCTCAGATCATTACAGTGCCTATTCCTCCATTTCTCTGGCTTCAGTGGCTTCCTCTTTGTCAGCTTTCCAAGATTGCCATCAGTCTTCTGAAATCAATAACATTGATTGTACAACTGTTCTCTTAATTTTACAGTCTCTACCACGTCCATAGCTTTTCATAGAAATCATGCAGAGTATGAATAATCCAGGCATCGATCTCGGTGTTAACTAAAAGTTCCAACTCTGTAACTTTTGTTGGTTGAATAACTGTATACATCCATATGAAACAATGATGTTTCTAACCATAGTTCAGATCTGAGCAACGTGACAGAATTTAGTTTAAAAATAAGAAAATCTATATAGCTGTGAAAAAATTACATATTTTCTGTCTATATAGCTAAAAAACCCTCCTCCTGAATATCTGAAATGCTGCAGTTTCAAGTGCAGTGCAGGTAGTCACAACAACAACTTACCATACCCAACATGTGAGGATCAAAATATCTCAATTGATATTTTTCTTCAAGCTTTTTCATATGAGTAAACTCCCATAGCAATTAATTTGTTATACATTTACTCTCTATTCAAATGTGAAATATTTACTGTAGCAGACGATAGACTGTGATCAATATATTCCTTATTTTCCTATTTCATAGAGGTATATTACATCCATTCATGATGTTCTTGAAGTATTGAAGCATTTATTTAGGCTGCTTAGGGCCTGTTTGTAAGCATAGGGTAGCTTGGAAAGGTAAAAATCAAGAAAGAAATTTGTCCAAATGCTGGCAATCGTAATTTTTGTTAGTTGAATCTAATGAATGTTTGAGTAATAAGTGCAAAACTCAGTTAAAAGCTTGTTGTAGGTTCATGGGTAATAGTATGTGGAGTTTAATTTACATTTTAAAGTTGCTCTTAGCTTTAATTTTTAAAGTATAAATGAGTAAACAAAACTTCATCTTGAAAAAAAGACAAATGAGACTATTTTCTGATAATGAAAGTCAGCAAAGCATGGCCTGATTCCTTGTGATAGAGATAAATATATTTGCACTAATGTGCTTAAAAGGCAACTATTAGTTCTTAATGAATGTAAGAGATTTACTTTTTTAGCAGAGCTACTAAAATAATAATCATACATAAAGGAGTACTTCACACAAGCTCAGGAAATTATATTCAGAGATTTAGCTAGGGAATTTGGTTCTGGTTTGAAAGATAACATTCATTTATGTATACAAAAACTTGTTTAGTTCATTAGCATACTTTTATTCTGCAGACACTAAAAAGCTTTAATGCCCCCCAAATTACTTAGATGTAACTTAGTTTTATGAGTTATCAAGCACTAAAGATATAAATAGCCTTATTATTCTGTTGCAGCTAGTGCAGTACTGTGCCAGAATACCACTATTGCACAATAGGAGGCATTTTAAATGGTAGGGTTTTTTTCCCCCACTAGTGTACCAGATTATCTTGATTTTGAGATAATATACTGGCTGAAAGTGGACATATGATTTTAAGGCATCTTTTGAAGTCCAGACTTTCACATTAAGGCATAAAAATGTGTCTAATGGGCACAGTATGTTTTTTGAAGTGAAAGTTTTGATTCATAATCTAAAGCAGCACCAATGCAAGATTTGTCAAATCATTTTAATAAATAAGAAAAGCAGTCAGACCGTAATGTACTACGTCCATGAGGGAGACCATTTTTACTTGCTCACATCTAAGAATAGGTTTATATATATACATATATAAAAGTGTGGTGCATTGGTGATGGAAACCAATGGATGATCAGGTAGTGAAGTGAATTGTTAACCGATTGAAGGAAAGAAGACAGAGAGTTGTGATGAATGGGGCAGGATCTAGTTGGAGACCTGTATATAGTAGAGTCCCTCAGGGGTCAGTGCTGGGACTGTTACTGTTCAGTACATTCATTAATGACCTTGATGAGGGAACAGAGGGCACTGTCAGCAATTTTACTGACGATACTAAACTGAGGGGATAGCTGACACACCAGCTGTTCAACTGTGCTGCTATTCAACGAGACCTGGACAGGCTGGAGGGTTGGGTGGAGAGAAATCTAATGGAATTCAACAAGGGCAAGTGTAGAGTGTTGCATCTGGGAAAGAATAACTCCTTATACCCTTACAGGTTGGGGAATGAACTGTTGTTAGAGACTAATGTAGAGGAAAGGTACTTGGGGGTGCTGGTGCTTACCAGGATGACCATGAGCAATGTTCCCTTGTGGCCAAGAAGGCCAATGCCATCCTCCGGTGTATTAGAAGGGCTGTGGGTGAGACCACATGTGTCCAGTTTTAGGCCCCTCAGTTCAAGAAGCTGCTGGAGAGAGTTCAGCGCAGGGCCACTAAGATGATGGAGTGGAGCATCTTCCTTCTGATGAAAGACTGAGGGAGCTGGGACTCATTAGCTTGGAGGAGACTGAGGGGTGACCTCATTAATGTTTACAAATATGTAAAGGGTGGATGTCAGGAAGATGGAGCCGGGCTGTTCTAAGTGATGTCCAGTGATAGGACGAGGGACAATGGGTATAAGCTGGAAAGAAATACAAGGAAAAATGTCTTCACTGTGAGGGTGAGGGAGCACTGGAACAGGCTGCACAGATGGGTTGTTGAGTCTCCTCTGGGGACATTCAAAACTCACCTGGATGGGTTCCTGTGTGACTTACTCTAGGTGGTCCTGCTCTGACAAGGGGGTTGGACTAGATGGTCTCTCGAGGTCCCTTCCAATCCTTAAGGTTCTGTGATTCTATAAGCTGCAATTACAAAAAAAAAAAACTGAATAAGTGAGCACACATTTGGGCTCCTACAATAATTTATAAGAACTCAGCTTGATGTCACCAATAGGTATCAATGGTCACAGTCACATGACTACAAGATGCATTGCACTTTGAGAATTTATCATAAATTAAAATTTCTCCCTGTTCTCCAGAGAAACTCACGACACTCTGTATAGAAATTACTATCAGACAGCAGAGATAAATATCAATACATGAGCAGCGGCATTGATTATTAATGTCTCCACAAGGAAATGCTTAAACTTGGCTGAATTATGCACTAAGGAATCTACTGTTAACTTTGTTTTAGCTCTGTGTGTCTGTGTCTTGAAGCTCTATATTAATCACTGTGAGTGTATCAGATAAAAAGCGAGAACCAGAGAAACAGTGTTGAAAATAATTGCCATTCTCTAGAAAATTGACTCAGGGGAACTTAGTGGCAACTTTAGAGTTGAGAAATGTGATTCTTTTTTTGTCTTTACTTAATAAAAAAATCCTCCAACTTGGTACTAGAAAAATATACTCTAAAGCACTGCTAGCTCTTAATACCTACACTGTACTAAGTGATAATATTCTTATGCCAGACTGATAAGCACCTGTACAAAAAATACAGATTGCCAGATAAATTAGTCTGGTAATCCTGGTAAGTCCAGAGTGAGGTCTGTAATGTCTGCTAGGGGCAAAAATTTATTCTGGAAGGCTTGCCTACAATCTATATTTTCAGTCTGTGCATGTCAATCAAATTATTTCAGAAAGAGCTTTAGCTTCTCAGATAGAGAAAATGGCTGGGAAGATTTTCTTCAAATTCATGTCCCCAAATCTAACTTTCAGCAGAGTAACAGATGATGCTTCTAGGTTAAGGCTTAAAGCTATCTAGAGCTTTCCCAGTGACTCTAGATTGGAAATGAAATTTATAGTGTTTGATCTAATCCTGCTTTTTCTTATTTATTTATTTTAGCTGTTTCCTTCTAAAGAAAGAATATGTTTAAAACTAATGGTGGTTGCATATAAGCAGTAACAGAGGAGTTGACAGAAAATATTGTGGCTTGTAATGCACCAGATACTTTGGATTATATTCTTTAATGGCTATCACATGGTTAAGACAGCTTCATAAAGCTGCTCTAAAACAGTTTGCGTAGTCTGGGTCATCATATGAGAATACAAAGGTGATTTTAAAATTCAAGATGGGTTACAGATAGCTTAGACTTACACACAAGCTGCATTTGTATTGAATTCTTGCATGGTTTTATGAATAGAGCATAACATATAAAGCTAATGAACTCTCAATGTGCAGTCATGTAGGCAGAATACGAGTGATTATATACTTTCATGAGAAACTCCAGCATAGGGAAAAATCATTTCTTTTGATGACCGCATATTTTATCATCATTAACTTGTTCTGTTTGAAGAATATACATTAAATCTTGTTTAAGAATGTATGAGGTAGTTTATGTGTATGAGACATCAAATGAATCTGTCAGAGGACTGACTGGTGATAGGCTATGGTAACCAATGGCTTGGCAACTCTGTACTTGCAAACTTCTTTGCAATCGATACTATATTAATCATTTAGTTTCTGCCAATTTTAAATGGATATACTTTCAGGGACTGTGTCCAGCACAGTGAAATGTGATGTAGCATTGAAAAAATGTACTGTTGAATTGGTAAAGATAAGTAAACCAAGGAAATTTTAAATTGACCTCGTAGAGGGTGTGACATTTTTTTACCTGAGTATAATTTATGCATGGTAAACTGAACATATAGGAATATTTTGTAGAGACAGTTTCCCTGGGAGACACCTTCTGTCAGGCACAAGGCTAAAGGCCAGAAAAAATCATGCCAGTAGCAGCAAACAGCCAGTACAATCCTGACTGGATACCACCGAATAGCTTGCGGTAGAGGCAAGCATAACAAAAAAAGGGCATTCAGTTTTTCTGTACAGTGTTTCACTTGCTTGTCCCCAGGCATTTTGGATTTTGTTTGGGGGATTTTCCTCACATGAACACAAAAAAAAAACTCACATAAATTAAATGGTTGAAGGAACAATGGTTACTGACCTGAAAGGGGTGGAAATGGGAGTGTACTTTTCAAGTATGATTCATGTTAACAGAGCATAATTTGGCAACTGAAGTCCATTGCAAAGCAATGTATGTAAGAGAAATTATTTTATCATAGAAATGGAGGAGAGTCTTTAGGATGACAAATGTTTTCTTGTGCATGACCTTCTCTCAAATCCTCTTCTTCAAAGTTTAAAAGGCAAGAAGATGCCAGTAGAGGTATTAATTATTATAAATGTGGCCTCTGGAGGCTCTCTCACATGTGCTTGTATTTAATAAATTGTTGTCTTCTCCGCCTCTTCCAAAACAATATTGAAGGTGTTTTGTGTGAGTTGTTTTTTTCCTTTTCCTGTTTGTCTGATGCTATTGCAAGACTGATCTGTGGATTGGTCTGTTGGATACCCATTTTCTACACAAGAGTAGAAGACTGTGATGGATTTTAATCCCACTCTGTGGCCACGTCTAAACAGACATGCCTTGTAATTGTTATTTCGCAATTTTCTTTCAAGTATACTATGTTTGGATCCATTTTACACAGCTTATTACTGTGAACTTTTCCATGTATTTTGCACAAGTGACTTGCTGGTGCTAAGAGCAATTTTGTAGCTATTTTGATATGTGTACTGCTATATTAAACTCAAGTCAATCAACTTTGTGTTTGTAGAGAATCAAGATAAAAGCCATCTATGTGAGCCTTCCTGACTGTTTTAAGCAATTACTTCTGCAAACTTATTGACTATAGGTTATGCTCCATTCTGTGCTTTGTTACATACCTTAAATTGTTTTTTTCATATCATGCTCTTAGAGAGCGCTTGTGAGATAGAGACAGAGATCATGCAACGATGTGGCTTCAGCTGTTCTCCTGAGAATTTAAAGGGGAAGCAGGACTGTTCTTTCCCTCTTCACCATTGGGAGCATCATAAAAATGTATAATTAACTGCTGTTTTTTAGAAACTTACACATTTTGTATAGGAGAATATGAATAATCTTTGCATTTTTCCTCTCCTTTTAGTAGAGGATAGCAAAAATGCTTGTCCACGGAGACAGCTAGAGGGACTAGACAAAAAAATCCACTAGCAGTTGGGCTCATCTGTGGATTTGAGCAAACTTAAGTGAAGAGCTTGTTTGCATAAGTTTGGCTTGAAGGCTGGTTTTCATGCACTGGTCCGATATTCACAGGAGGGGCAAGATTTATAAGAAGAGATAGGCTTCTACATTTCAGAAGCATACTCAACCTAATTGCTTATTCTTTAATATAGAGGGGAATAAAATCAAACTAGGCACTTCCAAGGAATGATTCATCATACCTATTTTAGAGTCTACTGTAGTCTGAGCTGATGGAATGATAAAAGTTGGCAAGAAGGGAAGCCTAGAGGACTAGCTCAGATGCACACAGTGAGAACACCTAAGGCCAGCCATTGGTTTTCTAATATACAATCTGAAGTTCATGAAGCTGCAGATGTGGCTTTTCCTACATTTATATGGAATGTGTGTGCCTTAGGCAAATGAAGTTATTACATTACTTGGAAAGAAAGCTACATGCACTCTCAACAACTGTGTCTATTCACTTTGTAGACTATTTTTCTATGGTTAACATAGAATATAAAAGTAGGTGCTATTAGTACCTATATATAATAGGTACTAATATCAATACCATATGAGGTGTTCATTCCAAGTCTGGAAACTTGTTTGTCTTTTTTTTGTTTTTGTTTTTTCTGAAAGATTTGCTTTTAATTCCAAGAAGTTTGTTAGACACTTATTTTTTCATGTCCTCATTGGAGATAATGAAGTCCATGAGGCAGCTTGAGTCACCACTGTAATGGTGACCTGTAGTATCTGACACGAGATGATTCAACAGAGACAGCAGATGTTCTTCAGAGGGTTTTGTTTCTGTTGCAGATTTATAAAGTATATTTTGCTGAAGTTATATGAATTACAGTTACATACAGAGAGTCTGGTCATGGCTGAAAATTTGTACCTGGGTGCCAGGACTAGTTTCCAAATATGTTGAGATATGTAAAAGAAACATGTAACTTAGATGTTACATGTCATTTTATGTTTGCCATCAGCTCCCTCTCTCTACTAATTACAAGTACCAAGGCCAACACTGCCAAAGAATTTTATGGTTATCTAGATAGTGATTATCTAGGTGCAAAGAGGATTGTTCAGCTGATAAAAGCCACCTGGGCATTTTTTTGTGGCTGTTAAAACAAATTAAGTAATCAAGTTCCTGAAGAAAGTGGGGCCTAGAATCTTTTGTGCCCTGATGTGCACTTACATGTTACGTACTCTTAAAATTATATACCCCTACTTATTTCTGGGAACACTTTTAGACAGATAGTTGCCTAAAAGCAAACCTGCATCATGTTTCTTTACAGTGTATTCTGACAGCAAATAATGAAATTCTTGTGTATTTTTCAAATAATAGTTATTCCACTTGCTTACTCTATTTACTGTCTTCTGTAAAAAGTCCTAATACAGGAAAAACCCAAAACCAACACACAATCCAGGTTTTAATATAACACAAAATACAAAAGTTTAAAAAAAGTTTAATAGGAAAAGTTAAAAACCCACAACCAATCAAAAACAAAAAAACAAAACCTCAATATCAAGATTATTTTTATGTTTTGAAACTGTTTTGCATGAGGTTTTTTTAAATGTTATTGAAACCAAAGATAGTGGTACAGAGATCCAGTGTTCCTTTAAATTGGTTGAAAGCTATGGAAGCGGAGATTATCTTTTACGTTACCAAACACCTCATGAAATAATTCACAACCCAAAAGCATAAAGAATACTTGAATGTCAATATTTGCAATGAGCTCTGTTTATAAACATAAAGATATGTTTGCTCATCTGTATATTCCACATCGGAGAGCTTCCAAAGCTATCTGGCCTATACTTTAACTACTGGAAGTATAGAATCCAAAATTTAATGAAAATATGCCCTTTTTGGCCAAATCCATATCCCTTTTTGGACACATTTGTGCCAGAGCAGATGTGATGTGCAGCTGAACACTATTTACTGCATGGAAACATCCAACTGATCAAAATTTCCACACTGTGACTGCAATAATCTTTCATTTCTGTTGTTTATCTGAGATCCACCCTACTAGTGAATCTGATAGGAGGATTTAGTGTGGGTATTGAAGGTAAGATTTATTATCTTAGAAAAATAGCTAAGATATTAGCAGGATGCTGTTACTTGCAATAATACACTTTTGAGCCAGAACTTGGTAAGTGGTGGTGTTATTCAGGAAGAGCTTTTTCATGGCAAAATTTTTGCTTAGACTCACAGGACATTTACAGAATGATTGGCTGTGGATACTGCATGCTGGAAACATTGTCTTTCTCATTTGTTAACATCAAGTCATGAAGTGAGATTTATCACATACTGATCTGGTTTCCTAAAGTTTAAGAATTAGAAAGGATGTAAAATTCTGCATGCATTTGTTAAATGTACATATTTTTTCATTTGGAAGGTGATGAAAATCAATTTAATATTAACTTATGATCCTCCTAATCAGAATTGTTCTTCAGTGCATTTCGAGAGTTTCATTCAAGTGCAGGTGGAAGGCGAACTTGGCTTGATTGAGTGTGCAATGCTTCCATGTTTAGTTGTGTTCTCTGAAATAAATATGAAAGAAAAAGTATCCTTTGATTGTGTTTGAAAATGCAGTTATCACTGCCATAAATGTTATTATGAGAATCAAGGGAAAATAACAGGAGGGGGAAAGATTCAGAAGAAGAAAAGAGTCATGAGATGAGACTAAAAAGCTCCAGAAAATACTTAAATAAACCCTACAAAACAGACTAAAGAACTTGCAAGAACAAAACATATCGAATGAGTCAATTTAGGTAGTGAATGAGTCATGATGTAGAAAGAGAAAAACTTCCATACACAGATAGAATGCCACATAACTTCATTTCTGGTGTGAAAAATTTTAACTAAGATAATATTGCTATGTTCCAGAGTGTACACTAAATTTCTGTGTCCAGAGTTAAAAAATTCATAGGGTTACATTTCCCCATCTTATAATTGCTATAAAAAAAATATTGATGTTCTCAAAAACCTGTTAATTTATTTTCTTCTTAAATGCTCTGTAAGAATTTGCTCCATTCAAAGATTTACAGAAAATAAATACAATGCACTATATTGAAAATTGATTCCTGAGAAAAATCAATATATGCTGTATGCAGCAGAATGAAGTTATCAAAATGCAAATATTTTAAACAAAACAGAATTTAAGAATTGCCAAGATAAGCTATCCCCTCAAAGCACGCTGAAGACATTTTCTAGTTTACATAATGTAATTAAATTCAAGCCTGAAGAATTTAAATTTGTCCCAAAAACATTATTGGCAATATGATTTAATGTGGTGATAAGGCTGGAAATGGAGCATGTTTGAAGGCCACGAGAGTATTATAAAATTACATTTGAAAGCTGACAGTTGTTTGCAAGTGTTTTTTTGAAAACTGCTCAATATTGACGACACTAATAATGGAAAATAGAGCTTTTCAGTTACTAGCAACACAAATTTCTCCTGACACAATTTGGGCCAGCTTCACCCCAGTGTAAGTTCCATAGTCTCACTGAAGCCGTACCAGAAGTAAATGACCTTGTTTTTGGTTTGGAAAAATCACAACAAAAACTTAAGAAACCCCACACTAAAAAAAAAAAAAAACACAAACAAATCCAAAAAGCCAAACACATGAGTGAACACGGTGCAAGGAAAGTGTCAGTCTGTGCTGTCTTACAACATAATAAACCATTTTGTTTATATTATTTCATCAACATGAAAGATGAGTACAGGTTTTATGTATGCTGCTTTCCACTGTTGCTTTTACTGTTTATATAATGGTGGACAATGTGAGCTGAGTGCTGCCCTATAGTGAAGAGCTCCAGGGAGTAAGCCTTTTTTCCATCTCTAGCTAATCTCTCTAGTGATATTTAAAACTGATATTTCATGTGCAAAATAGAGATATACTGTTTCTCATCTTGTAAGTTCAGCCAGTTGAAAATACAACAGCTCTTGCAAAAATATTAATATTATATCATAAATGTTACTGTCGTGTGATCCTTTTGTAGTATGAATGCCTCACGTCTGCTAAATTAGAACTTCATCAGTGAGGGTACAGCAAGACTAAATCTGTGAAGCATCTCTCAACATTGGTAGGGGCACATTTGTAACGGTGCCAATGTTTTGCTGTTGATGAGCAAGGGTAATTTAGCTGGTTGAGCTGAAAAGGTCTTTTAACTAGGATTAAAAAGGGAGTGAACTATTTGGATAGCTGTACTTGCTACTGAATAAGCTTTACAGTCAAACTACCCCTCTTGAAAGGATTTATTTGTTCCTTAACAACTTCATGGAGTGACCCCTGATTGACAGTGAAGTGGTATTTATAGTATTTAGCCAGTCATCAGAAATGACTAATTATGCCTCCCTTGGAATGTACATGCTTTGATGACTCATATAATATGCTCTTGTTAGCTCACAATTTAGTATCTCTGATACATTTAAAAAAGATAGGCATACATATAGTAGTGGGACTTCACTTCTGCCTTTCATTAACATCCATAAATTAAACATTTTGGAATTTTTAGGTAAAAACTGTTGTGCCCCCTGTGGTGTCCCCTTTCAAAGTAATAGGTGTTTCTTGTTCAGTCAGTTGCTCTTGCATTTGCCATTTTACAAAAACTTGTAGCAGGCTTAAGTGCTCGTAAGTAAAGGAAAAATGATCAAAGGCTAATCCATTAGTAGCCTCTCTGATCTGACCTTCTCTTAGAAAATATTCTATAAAAAGTTTAAAGTGACTCTTTTCAAAAGAGCAAAAGATTTTAAGGGAGAAATTATGAAATATATAGTATGTGCAGCATCAGGACTAAACCACTGGTTCATCTGGAAAATCAGATTAATTAGTCGCGTAATATGTAAAGAACAACCTGTTTCTTTAGGTTTGCTATGTATATATTGTTAGGTAGCAATTCTAAAGAAACACTAAAATTCATCATAAAATGCAAACTGAAACCCTCTAAGCTATGCTCTTCTATGAATATTGTTACATTAAATGTTTCTTTTTGTTTTTTTTTTTTTAATTTTGAAATTAAGAATTACCTGACTCCACTGAAATGTCAATGAATTAATAACAATTTAAAAAAAAGTAACAATCTGTTTTACCTCCCTCTATTGTGCACAGTCTGGTGCCTAAGAGTAACCCACACATGCCATTCTATTATTTATCCAAAAATTGCCTATTAGCAGGAACCTATCCACCAATTTTACAGTAACGTTTGTCAGTGAGGAATTGTATTTCAACAGTATGCTTGCATTTTTATCCCAGGAGAAAAAAAACCCACACCACAAATCGTAGCCTAATAAGTAAATTACCTGGATGCTGGATACAGTTTTAATTATTTGTCTTGATTCAAACTAAGGCATTTCCCTTCAATCTTCTCCATCCTTGGCAATCCATTGATACATGACAGGTATTCTGAATATGATCTTTAATAATTTGTCCTAGTGAATTATTTTTGTAGATCTAAACATTCCTAACATCAAGCAAAAGTTGTTAATATCACAAGCTTATTAAAGCACTCACCAGGTGTCTAGGAGACAATAAGAATGGATGAGAATAGGTGATGAGAGGTAAAGCATGCACTATGGAACAGATTGTATTAATCCTTGAATAAGGGGGATAAGCTTCGGCTAGCCTGCAGGGCTGTTGCTTAATTTCCCGCTGGAACTAATCTACCCAATTTTCAGGTGGCTCTAGTGGACTTCTGCCCAATGAAAGATCCTCTCCAAGGTGCACTAGTTGAGATATTCAATAAAGATTGGGAAAAAGGAGGATTTTAACCTGACTATAAATTAAAAAGCCGAGAAGACAGAGGTGTAACTAGTCACAGCAAATGTTTATGCCTAGTAGAAATAAGCAGGGATCCACCAGGACTTTACTAAGGAAAATTCCTGAAACTAATCACACTGTAGCCTGTTAAAATTCTGACCATTTAATTTAACTTATTTCTCTTTCTGATTAAATGTTTTTGGAGGCCTAAATACAAAGTAAAAAATAATAAAAAAGAGTGCAAATTTTATCACTCATGACTCTAAAATTTGATTGACTTCATATCCACGGATGAATAAACACCTTGTTGAGCATGAATGAGAAAGAAGGAACATGAAACAGGAATCCCAATGTGGCTCTTTATCTGTGCAAGTTATTTCTACATCTGAGAAAGCTTCTAGTAGTGTTATGTTACACAGCATGCATATGTCTGTGCACACAGCTGAATACAGCTTTGTGTGTATAAGAGTGGGAACATGCTTTATGCATCATTACACTACTCATGCATGGTACTTTCTGAATTTGTTCTTAAAGTCATTGGTTTTAAGGGATGTAAATGAAGATGAAACCTGGCCCAGTGGATTTTCCTGTATAGACAGTTACTCTTGGTAAAAAAAATTATTTGATTAAATGCTCTCGTGGACAGTAATCAAGGAAGGAAGTGGTAGAAAAGTAATGAAAATTATATCAGGACAAAAAAGTATCAGCAGCTTATAAAACATGATAAATTATCTTTAGTGGAATAAAACAGGTACTGCAGATTTTTTTTATGAAATGCTTTTACTAAGGCCTTCTATTTCTTAACCTATTTCCCATGAAATCTTTTCTGTCGGTGATGCAATTTCCTATTGCACAAAGCTAAACTGCCAAATCCCTGCAACCCACAAATGAGCTAGAAATCACTTTTACATTGCAGTCAACTCTGTCCAAGCGTCAGAACATAAATGTTTGTGAAATGACAATCACTTTTTTTATATGCAGAGAAAGCAGAGGTTCTGCAGATTAAATGAGCAGACCAGTCCAGCTAAACACTATCACACATCTTCATCTAAAACTTATCTTCTGTTCTGCTATCTGCAGACCATTCCTCAGTGTTGGGCAGAGATACAGACCCCCACATCTCTATGGACAGGTTTTCTTCCTCTAGCACCTCCAAGTTAAGATGTTGGCATAACATGGTATTTCTATCTAAGGTGAATTCAGAGACAGTCAGTACATTTGGGTTATTTTCTCGTATTCAGAGTTCAGAGAGAGATGTGTGGGGCCTTCAAACCTAGCTGAACTACTTTTGGTTGTTAATACTTTGTAGGAATATGAAGTTAAATTGTAATGTACACCTTCGTCTGTGGTATATTGTTCATCTGTATAGTGAAGAGAAGAAAAACTTCTGTGAGATAAGGACTTAGTCCATTATTTTCTGTCTTTACATCCATACTTAAGGTGCCTAGAGGAACTAGAATTATTTTTGGAGCTCTTAAGTGGCAAACTGTCTAAAAATCAAGTTACTGAACTATCTAAAAATAGCCATAGTACTCTATTTAGACTATCATGATTCAAAATTATTAATTTCCTTATTATTTTGGCATAAAAACAATTGCAAAGTATATGTATTGAAATGGACAATTAAAAGTACATCTTGAAGAGAGAGCTTGGCTTTGGGATACAGGCTTTTTGTTCAGCTGTGGGAAACAGACAGAACCACTTATAGGCTGCTATTATGGCTGGATGTTTTCAAACCTGATAATTAAATTCAGAGGTATGAGAGATCAAAAGGAAACCTTACAGGAAAAAGATGTAACAAGAAAGTCAGGAACAGATACAGACAGGAGTTTTTTGCTGTACATGTCATTTGGAATTATAATGGTAGGAGGCTCTGTCAGTAAGATCAAAAGGTGGGAGCAGAGATGAAAACTCTCCTTTTACTGTTAATTATTATAAACCAGATAGGAATGTATTTGAACACTATTGGCAGAGTGCTAAAAAGCAGTAACTTTCCCTCCTGCCTTTCTTCTGGGTGAAGAGTACTGGAGCACTGGAAATTTAAAAGAAAGAAATGGTTTCTGGGTGATTTTAACACTTTTCTCTTTTCACTATTAATACTAAATGGCTGTATCATCTAACAGCCACTTTGTGACATGATCCCTTTTTTTTTCCCATAAAGATAAGCATGAATAGTGTAAATCGATGCACAGAGATTTTAGTGGAACGTGGTTATTGTAGGCTACCAGTTTTCTCATTTGAGAGTGGTACTATCCTCTTTTCTCTGCACCAGACATTTTTGAGACAGGCATTTCTGTTATTCGGTTGTTGGTTTATTTTGTTTTGGGTTTTTTGTGCATAGGATGAAACAATGAGGCACTGTGTGGTCATTTAAGAGCCAAAAAACTTTTCTCAAGTACTGGAGAAACTAATATTACAGTTAATTCTTTAGGAGATAATTCTTCCTGCATAAATTTCACACTTGTTTCACTTCCAGGTGGTCTTCATGTTCTCTTCTAAATTACTTCTTAATGTTACTGAGCACAGTTGGTAGTTGCTGTGATGATCCCAGATGGAGCTAAATTTCAATATAGATGAGTGATCTACAGGGGTCCCAGATCTTGTAAGAGTTTTGGAGGTCTTGTCTGGAATTCATCTCAAATTTCTCACAGTATGTGTAGTTAAGTGTGTGTGTGTAGGTGTCTATGAGTGAATTAGGTATCTAAGCTCCTGCTTTGATCAGTGAACTTCTAGTAAATATAGTTAATGGAGTTTGGAGACCTACTTGGCCAACCAAAGTTGCTGTCTACTTCCAGATGTGATAAAACGTTCTTCTGATTTTGTTGACCGCATCAATTTGATCTCCATTGACAATGACGGGAAATCAGACAACCAGTTCACAGATAGGTAGACAAATATACATGTACAAATCTAGGTGTCAGTCTCTGAGTCAAATCCCACTCAGAGTGAGATCTATTGTGGAAAAAAAAAAAAATCACTGATATTTTCACTTCATGATGATTTGTTTCTTACACTCTCTTGTGAAGCTTGGTGTGTGGAGCTGCAAAATGCTTACCCATGGATATGCAAATCAGATTCTACACTCATATAAGAGTATATTTTTTTAAAAAAACATTTCCTAAAAAGTTGGATACTATGCTGAAACTTGCGTCTTTTGTACCCTCAAATTAGTGTCTGGGCTGCTGCCATTTTGTTGTCCTCCCCTTTTTGCAGGGCAGGTTGTGGTAGATTGCAGCTTACTCCCCTTTGACAAATATTTCCTTTGATAGCAACCTAATTGCCAAAATATTTTGTCCTTGGATATTAAAAAGCAATTCAAACACATCATGTGTGTTTTCTGTGAGATTATTTAAGTTGTTTTACAGTTTTACTGGAGATGAAATTTCTTCTGCCGAACTATACTTGGCAATAAGTTTATTTTCTAAATTAAATGTTGATACTCTTCTGCAAGTCACTGGAAGAGAGAAGCACTTGTGGAGAGATACCAGTCTGCCTCTCAGACAGCAATTTACCATAGGATGAGTTGCCCAAGGAGGCACCTGTGGCACTGATTAATTTAGTTGAGATGCCTAACTACCTATAGTTAAAGCTGAATGTGCCTTCAGCTCCTGACTGTTCTTAGTCCCAAACTCAGTGATGGCACCTTGTACACGTTTCAGGCATCTCAACTCTTGAAAGCAGGAGAGAAGCTGCAGTGCCATGCATCTGCCAGTGTCCCTTCCTGGCTGAAGGTCTAAGCTGCAGTCTTGCTCCGATTGATAGACCTGGTATAAAAATCAAGCTGCTCTGTAACCACTCACATTTGGACTGCCTCTGCCAGCATTTTCCTCTTGCAGTCAAATATTGAAGTCACAGCTCAGTGTTTCATAATCACTGGGAAACATAAAGTTATACTGCATTGCTACTTTTATTTTCTTTTCATTTTTTAACAGCTCTATTCAGCTTTGTATAACATCAAGAAAATGAAGCAGTATTGTTTCATGTCTCTATCTTGAAATTTTTCTATTGAGGGACTTAAGAGTAGGGAAACTGATTTGATTATATTCTGTAAGAGAAGACAGAGTGCAGGTAAAACCTTACGTATTTTGGGTTTGGGTTTTTTGACTTGGGTTTGATTTTATTTTGGTACATGTTATATTTCTTAAAGGAAAATAAGGAACAGGACTTTCTGGGAAGGAAAATAGAAAAGCTTGGAAAGAAAACTGACACTTCCTTAAATAACTAGAGGTTACCAGATAACTAAATGAAGTAATTTCATGTTCAGAAAATGGAAAAATGTGGCTAAAAGTCTCTTCTAGTTCAGCCACAAAATAAGGACAGCAACTAGATATTAAAAAGAAACTTGAGACAAAATGATAAAAGAGGAAGTGGATACTAACTGATATAAAGTGAAGTAAGAAGAATGGAAAATGTTTAGGGAAAGCTAAAACTTGGAAATGGAAAATCTGTGGTTTGCAGGGAAAAGGACAATAAAATGTATTTAGAACAAAAATCCTAATAGTACAAACCACTAGATGGAGATAGTTAGATTGTTACATGTGATTTGAAAGAGCCATAAGTGTTAAATAAATATTTTTTTTCTCTATTTTGAAAAATACTTGATACAGTCCTCGTATTATGAGTGTGCTGAGAAACTTTCCAAAATGCCTGGAAGAAAGAAAGGAAGTTGTCAAGCAGCAACTACTTGAACTAAAGACTATTTAAAGTCAGTTAGCATGGATAACTTTTACACAAGAGCCCTAAAAGAATGGTTAAGAAGATCTTCATTTTATTGGTGTACCTTCTTGAAGAAAAAACAAAACCAACCAACAAACACAAAACCCCCAAAATCCAACCAAAAAGCCTCAACCCTCGCACCTTGCAAATTTCCAAGATCTCCCCTGGGAAACCACAGGGGGATATAGGAGTGCTAATTATTTGCTGGTATTGAAATGTATCTGATACTCTTGCAATAATTGCATTGCTGTCATTCCAGAGCAAAACAGTTGTCTCATCATGCAATAAACTGTAGTTATTTTAGTTTAACAAAATATAAAGAGACAGTTAAAACAGGCAGTACAATCAGACCACTTCATTGTGTAATACCCAACTTTTTTTACTTGAGACTTGACATTTGATTGATAAAGATTATTTTAGAACTAATAGACGTACATAGTTTTGGCCACTTCTTTTAAACTAATGCGCTATACAGCATAAGGCATGTACACGTCTGATTAAGAAGGGGTTAACTGACAGATCATCTACATACCTAATTTAACTAATTTATGATGGTATAATCAGAAATACAAAATGCAGGTTGTACTTATTAATAGATTGCACCCTAAAGTCAGATTGAGAAAAAAAAAAAGGAATTTAGAGTGTGAAAGCTGCACAGAATTTCTCAGTGCAACATCTGAATGAATAAATTTTTATTTTATATATTATAAATTTATAAATTGTGGGACTACAACTCCTGGATTTTGTGATGAATCTTAAAAGGTATGTGGCAAAATTGTAGAGTATTTTAGAAGGATGGACGAAGAAATTGAAACACTTAATTCACCTCACGAAGAGTTGTGATATACTGTGAAATACTCAAAACCCACAACATTAGACAAATTTTACTGATAGCAATACAGAAATAAATTTACAAAAGAAAGAGAGAGAAGGGAAGGACTATGCATGTTGGAGTTAATGTTACCATTGATTGGTTTCATTCTTTGACTGATAAAAGTAATAGCTTGAGTGAATCTGTGAAAATACCTTTGACATGGACTCAGACAAGGTTCTCAGTCTTGTCATTTGTTTTTAAGACCATCTTTCTCTTTAAACCTATTATCAAGTGCATAGTCAAAGAAGCTGCTACACCAGTTGTGTATTCATTCACATTCATTATCTTAAATATTGTCACATACTTTGGAGCAAAAGATGACAAGAGTGATCATTTAGTAAAACTATATGCAGCAGTAGTGCCTCAGATGTCAGTTTGGTCTTATGTTGACAGCATTCTGTTTGTTTGTGTAATAACTATCCATATCCATGGAATATAAATTCAGAAAAAAAATGACCTTTTAATTACCACATACCATCTGGGTTCAAAATATAAAACACTAGCCCTAAGCCTAAAAAAATTGCATATTTCTGCTATTTGTATATCTTAACCGTCATACACAGAAAATCCCAGTTGCTTAAAAAGAACACTGTTGCAAGTTCTGTTATTGAACTGATAAAGTCTGCATGGCAAAGATTTTTTTAAAGGCTCTTGGAATCAAAGGTGAGTATTTGTTTACCTCCTAAAAATGCTTTCCTAGGAGGTTCTGGTTAGCCATTTCCAATAGAGAATGAAGCAGTTGATCAGATAGCAGCAAAACTAATGAAAAGCATCATGGAAGTGACAGGAAGATTAATTAAGTTCCTCCAGTTGTATTCACGTGTGGAGGTGCAGAGTTCCTTTGGGTACCGCTGCAGTTAAATGGTATTCATGGTGACAAATATTGCAGATTTCCAGAAGTGACACTTCTGAGTCAAGAGTAAAAAATACAAGTGGTAGCTTTAGCCAGTGGAGAACATGCAAAACCAAAGATGAGCCTCTATGGCTAGTTAAAATAGACAAATGTAACTTGCTCCTTCCTTCCTTTAGCATAACCTCAAGAGATTAGTAATGAATCACAAAATCTGCATTATTGTGTCTTAAACTACTCCAGATGGCTTCAAAGTAAAAACAAACTCAATTTCTAGCTGATGTACTTAGTATGTTTGATTTGAGACACAAAAATATGCGCACTTGGAAACACTTTCAATTACTTTTGGAGCCTTAAAAAATTGTGGCTTGTTTGCTGTTTCTTATTTCTGCACTGTGGTTACTGTAGTACTAACAGAAATTAAATAGCTGCAATACACCCATTTCCAAATGATGTAGAAATATTTCCTTTCATGAATCTTTTTGTTTTGGGGTGCTTTTGATGAATTAGTAGGTCCAGTATGATTTGAATTTTCTCTCCCACTTTATTTTCAGAAACAAATGTTTGCACAAGGTGTTTTTATTCCTAGTAGACATTCCTGTACAGTAAATATAATTTATTTTAGGATAATCTGGAAAACTTTCAAGTACATGAGATCTTTTAACCTATTACACGTGATGCATAAACTTAAAATGCGTGTCACTAACGTATTTTGTTGCCTACTATTACACTTCTGCCAGAAAAATGTCCCTTGATATGCCTCTGCATTTGCAAGACATGGTTTGTGGTCAGCCTCACTGATTGAAATTCATCAAAGCCAACTGGTAAGACTCTGGGTATAAATCTAATATTAGTTACCTCCTGGGAGAGTTCAAGACTGGAAGAGAGTTTTCCAGGAAATCCTAGGGAATTAACTGGGTGCATTAATATTAAATATTAATTGGTCTCTGCAACAGACAGACCTGTGAGTGGTTTTAACACTTGCTATGGAGGCATTGTATAAATTGGTGGACAGACAAAAATACATAGAAAGTATAGGTAGTACAGCTAGTTCACAAAGTGGCCTTCTGGCTCTAGACCAGGTCAGGCATGGAGGGTAACATGTAGCCTTCTCAGCTCTGGATAAATGCAGGTTATGTGATGTACTTCTGGGACATGTGTGTTCTCAGTTTGTTTTTTTTTTATTCCAAGAATGCAATGTCTTGTGGGGTAGTATGCATTTTGCAAATCTGCCCTTTGAGGCAAACCTTTTACCAAAGTAAGACTGTCAGGGTGAGGAAGGGCAAAAGAAATCAAGGTGGAGATGCTATTAGTAAAAAGAGAAGCATGTTACTGGGAAAGACGATTTCAGGGAGTAGAAGATAATTTTATTATTAGATATAAAGGTGTGAGGTCCCTATTTTAGCAGAAGGATTTTTTTTGTGTGTGTTATGTTTATGCTGTTACTAAATCACAAAGGGTTTTGGAGTTTGATTTGTATAGATGAGCAATGCATGAAAATATAATTTTGCAGTTGACCTGCATCTGCAGCAAAGCTAAATATTTGTTAGCCTGTGCTGGCTTGTCGATGATTGGGAGTTTGCACTGTGAGTTGACATCATGGGCTAATTTACTTATTCATTCTGCATGATCCTGCACGCTCAGACTGAGTGTACTCAAATCTGTACATGTGTACAAGTGTTTGTAGCTCTCGACCGTGCTTCCCCACAGTAGTGTTCGGCAGCGTCTGCAGTGCTATTCAGAATTGCAATTGCTAAACTAATCCTTGCCTTCACTCATGGTGACAATATCTCACTCTGGGAATACATTTTTTTTTTTTTGTCACTTGTTTGGAACTCTGCTTCTTTTTGCAGTTTATTAATGTTTTATGTATGTAAATGAAAGCAGAATTTGTCATTGAGTATGTGAATGTGGGCTGTGAAAGCTTTCCCGGAAAGACCACCAGCAACTTTCCTTCCTCCCTTACATTTGTTTCATAGTTGAAATGCAAAGAAATTAGAGAAAACTCGAGTTAGTTTCTCTTTGGCTACTCTGATTGTATGTTTTCTGTAAGAATATAATTAGGATGCAGATAAGGTAAGGAGATGGCCCTGACTATTTTGCATTCTAAAGTCCAAACCAATAGTGGAGGTAACATTTGGAACCAATTAGAGAAGAATAAGTCTGTCTACATGGAACTTTGCTGTTTACACTTCCAGAGGAGGTGACCTGCTATCAGGCTCTGCCAAATTGGTATTGTAATGGAGAAGCCAGCTGAAGAAGTGGATGTTTAAAGGCAGTATGATTACTGCCTGACTGCTAATGGTACATCTACAGACATGAGTTATCTGTACACGAGCTCTCAGCTGGACAACTGATAGCACGAATCATCAAGGTCTGTCATCTTGGAGGAACATCGAGACTGGAGGTAGCCTATATCTCACAGAGTCTGACTCTCAGCTGAATGATCTTGAGCTTTTCTGACTTAAGGTAAGAAAAGCCTACCTCTCAGCCTACCAGGTAAACACTGTGCTTGGGTGCAGACTGTCCTAAGGGGCATCATGCAATGCCTTTGCAAAATATCTTCAAAGATAGCAAAGGAGCTGAAGGATTTCACAGTGAATTGATTCTCTGAGCTTCTACCCTGCATGAACAAAGGGGAGGGAATGCTTGTGCTGAAAAAGGTTGCAAATAGTAGCTTTTACCTATTGCTCAGGGACATTCGAGTGGCTCAGCTGAGATGTTTTAAACCAGTCTTTGAGGGTGGTGTTTTCTCCTGTAGCGTCCTTCCCTGTATAGTAGAAGGGAATGAGCATTGTAATGATAGAGGAAAGGAAGTTTTCATGAATATCCTCTGCTGTCCAAATCCTTTAGTTATAATACAGGTCATACCTTCCAGACAGTTTTCTTTTTTTCCCTAGTAGTGGTCAAAAGATGATGTTTCTTCAATTTGATTTAGGATTTGCTTAACTGAAATTGCTCTTGGTCAGTTTGAACCACGTAAGAAGTCTTGATCTTCCTCCCTCACCTCAAAGTGCACTTCTGCACTGTGTGCTTTTTAGTTGTGAAGCAAAGTTTATTTTGGAGTTTGTCTGTGCACCATGTATCTCCCGCTTTGTGAATATCTCTTCCTAGGGGCAGCTGGAATAAGAAACAACACTGAGAAAGGCTAGACGTTAGAAATGGAGAGCTGTGGACCTGCCAGTGAGGGACAGGGCTGAAATTCATGCCCCAGTTCCCCCCCAGCAGTGTTTAATCTCATTGATATTCATACAGGTGATGTGAAACTCCGTGAGAGCAATGTGGCAGAGGACTCTTGCTGAGAGATTCGTGGTGGCACTGTATGTGAGGGCTCTTACTACTTCTGCTGCAATTGGAGCATTCATTGGCTGCTGTGTTGATGAGAGAATTTTGCCCAAAGTGATTGGACCTCATAAAATAGTAGTTACTGTGTGGAGATTTTACAAATAAGTAGAGCTTTATATGAATTACACCTGTCATCTCATTTCCTGTAGAATGAAAACACTCATCCTGTCAGATTCTATTACAATGAAATAAACACTTCAGCATACTGTCCATTATTTTTTACCTGTAGTTAGTTTAAATGTGTTATCGGTGATAATTGCCAGCCTGACAGCAGGAAACCGATGTCCTCTATTGATTCACAGGACCAACATAATACATGCACAAATACAGACCTCACAGTTTTCACCATGCTGCCCCACTGGTGTGCATCAGATCCATTCTGAGGCACTATGCGTAGGTGGTGGAGAGTATTTCAATATTTCTTTGGTCTTTCCTCCTCCAAAGCTGCTCCTGGTTCATATAGCAGCAGGGACTGTGTGGGGACCTGTTTACAACAAACTTAGGGCTGTTTCATTTCTCACAGAACATTAAAATAGCTACCAGCTGCTAATGACTTATCAGCCTGAGCCGGAAAGGAAATGGAGACCTGAAGGGTGAAAGGTTGTAAACTCCGTTACAAATCCTTGCTGTCATATATCTCCCATCCTCATGCTTTGTTATTCATGCGGAGAAATTGTAGTTTAAAAAATCAGTTCAGCTCTACTGAAATCGAACTACTTATTTGTCTGTCGCTTTTTAAAAATAAAAACAGACGGAGGTTTATCCAACATTTGGATTAAAATAACTTCTTGAAATGGAACTATTTTAATGTTTTATTTTAACTATTAATTAAAAAAATAGAAAGAAAGAAAGAAAAATAAAGTCCTATGGGAACATGGTCTTGCAAAGTGCCAAGCATCTTTATCTTCTACTCAAGCTGGAGAATCAGGGCGCTCAGCTTCTCCTGGAGTCTACCCTTCAAAGAAAAATATGCAAACAATATATGCTTTGTCTTTCGCATCGATTATGTAATTGAGCATGTTATGTCACTGAATGTGCTAGCTGCCAAAAAAAAAAAAAAATCCTGTATGATTTTAGAAAGAGGGTTTATTTGGTTTTTTTTTCCTCCCAAGCCAGAGTTGGGTTAACCAGGATATTCGAGCACATCATTGTGAGCCCGTTAAAGAAAAAGATCTGTTTGTAGTACTCTTAGTCCTGATGTCACAGGCACAGCAAGGACATCAGAAGGAGGAGTCAGATTACAGTAAGAATGGGCAGTGCAGCATGCAGCCGGAGTAAACGCTAAATCAGACAGGGATTATATCGGGGATAAGACTGCCTGCAAAGCGCTCATCCTGAGGAGGCTCACTGCTCGCTCACGCTTCTTGTGCTGGGAAATTTCCACATAATGTAGAATGAAAGAGCTCTGTTTTACATGTCAGCCCTGTGCGGGAGCTAATGCTGAATACACAGCGGCGGGATCCTGACTGCATGATTAATGAGAAACATAATGTATTTTGGTAAGTGTTAACTGTGATGTAATTCTGCTTCTGCTCACATTATCAATAGGAGTGATTATTATAAATTTCAGATTCAAGAACATTTCGTGCTGGCACGCACTTAAAACTGACAACTGGGGAACCCTGTCGGCTGTGCAGTTTGAAAGGATTCCATTGTCTGGGAAATTTTCTGTTTGAGTGGGCTACCGCATAGTTTTAGCAGCTTGAAAAATAAGCTAGGTAGGATGAACTCGTCCTAGTTTTGTTTTATGTGAACTTGTGTTTCATCTGCTGAGAGGGAATGAGAAGCGACTGAAAGGCATGAGAAGTTTTAGATGAACTTAATGTAATGGACGAACTGTTACTGCACTGTCTGTCGTGAAGAGGCACAGAAAGCCTTATACTTGATTCAGCTTTTACTTTGAAGAATTCAAAGATACAAAGCAAAACAGTGCTTTATTCACACTGGTGTTTTTGCCGAGTACTCTGCATTATGCAGATCATCGGTATGGGGTTGACTCCTAGCATACCACAAAATGCATATTGTTTTAAGCCTTTAGGGGTCTCAGAGCTGTTAAATATTTGTGCAGAGTTTAGTTCTGTTGCTTGATGGAAATCTTCTTCAGGCTTACAGATGAGCTGGCTGCATACCCTAAAAACATGCTGGAGCATAGAGCATGTCTGAGCAGTGTAGTGCTGCAGCACTGGGCTGAGGTGTACAATTGCAATATAATGCTGCAAGTTAGTGTTGCTAAACAGAAAAAAAAAAGATATAGGAAATTTTTGGTGGTGTGATGGAAAAATACTGTTCTTGGCTGCTTGAAATCTCATCTAGCCTCACTGTTAATTTAGAGCTGCATAATACTTAGAATGAACACAGAGCAGAGAGTTGGAGGATTTCTGGGACATTCAGCAGCTTTCTCGGTTTCATTAAATATTGAATAAGGACTTCAAGCTTTAAGAGAAGAACTTTTGTAATATTCTGAGCCCTGTCAGAAAAGTACTATGCTTTATGACATACTAAGCATTATTTTATTATTTTCATAGAATGAAAAATATTGGGAAGAGGGATGTCTTTAACAGTGAAATCCACAAATTATGGAAGCAGATTGATTTTTTACTATCCTTACAGAAAAAAAATATCAATTGTCTGAGTTGTCAGAACTGTTCGGAATCCCCTTCAAAGATAAATTTGCAATATTTTAACGTTACTACATTTTCCAAAGGCTGAGGAAGAACCGACAAGCATTATGATTTTAGGTCTGAGTAATTTGGATTAAGTCTCTTCACCATTAAAAATGTGGCATTAGATTATTTTTTTTCTCATTTCTTTTGAATTACCGTTCTGCCTTTAACGTCATCGCAAGCATAAGATGGGTTTTCCTTTTTTAACAGTCAGCTTTGCAACAATTGCCTGTGTGACCAGGCTTAGAAGTTATGGTTTCCTGAAGTTATAGGGGTTAGGGTATTAGGTATATGTTAGCTGTACGGTACTTTGTCCTCTTTTTTTCCCATCTGTAGTTTTCAGAAACATGTAGTGCTGATTGGGGATATTATTTTAGTGTTACTTCATTGAAAAAATACAAACCACTGTTTCACATATTTGTTTGTTTTCTGGTGCAGCACAAGTTTTAATTAGAACGAACTGGATTGTACTTTCTGCTTTGTAGATTTCACTTATGAGAGCAGAGCTGAAAGTTTCTGTTAGGCAGGTTTTCAGTCAGCTTTGTTCAGTCTGAAACTGACTTTAATAACAAATCTTTAATGAATGTTCATGTTTCTGTCTTTTCACATAACAAAGCATGAGCTAATGGGGATAATTTTCACCTGTGGTTTTTCTGGGTGTTTTCCTGATCTGTTTGTGAGAAGCCAGAACATCTGTAGTCTCACCTGTCCCTGTTGTAACACTTCCTACACAAAGCAGCATTGCACAGAGCAGAATGGAAGCTTGATTGCATACGTTGTGCACTCACTTTGACTTAAAATTGCTACAATCATCACATGATATCTGAATTTTATATTATCTGAGAGAAGAAAAAAATCCTTTTAATATCATTAAAAAATTGTGGTATTTATTTCTCTAGTGCATGTTACTGTTGGGCCACCTAAAGAATAGGAAGAGAAGAAAAAAGAAGCACTTATATATGTTTGTATGCATCTTGCTTGATTTTCTGAGCCTTCTTGTCTAATTACTCGTGATGTAAGGTGGCATAATGAGAATACACTACAGCATTACAGCATTAAGGTTGTAATAAATACTAAAATAATAACCATGGAAAGTAAGACCTAACTCTCTGAAGGTATTATTCTTATAGAGCCAGTATTAAGGGGTGAAGTGAGTTTCTTAAACATCAGAAGGAAAAGTTACTGAATTCAGGAAACAGAAGATTTTGGGCTGAGATAGTCTACTAGTTTACTACATTCTACTGTATATATTCTACTATTTGAGCTGAGCCTTCAAATAATCAAACTTTTTGTGACAGTTCTAATTGTGTGAGCCTTTCTTTTACATTGCACCAGAATTCTAATGGAATAATTTCAAGAAATGCTAATTTTCACTCACCATACTGTGCCTCAGTTTGTTGTTTCATCAGTGTGGATACATTCGTTACTTATTGTATTGGTTCTGCATTTATCATCTCAAGTTGAACAGAAATTGGGAATTGTAATAATAATAAACATAGAAATCTTACAAGATGATGTAGTGGGGTTTATAGCATGTCAGTTTAAATAATATAGCTCTGTGAAGTGTTTTAACTGGTAGACATTTTGCACTTAAAAACATACATACCTACCTCAAAGCAACTTTTGTTTGTATTTATTGTTGAGTTGTTAATTTAGCACAAGTTAAAAGTCAGTTGTGGCCATTCTCAGCAGCTTTGAGAGAGGAAATGGTGGATGATTGTCAGTGTCAGAGCAATGATGTTGAATGCTAGTAACAGGGGACTTCCTCCAGTCCTGCTCGATGCAAGGCTGATGGTCATAGCTGGACGCTGCCACCTTTACATTAAAAGGTCCTTCAAGCCCCTGCAGCCTTGACTCAGACGCCTTGCCAGCATCACACCTTCCTTGGCCTGGCAGCATGGGTGGTTCACAGGAACTGGTTTGTCCTTTGAGAGCAGTAGCCTCTGTGGCTACCCGTCAGGCTAGGTGGCCAGTCTGTTCAGTTCAGGTGCAAAGCACTCTTCACTGCTTGGGAAGGGAAAGGGGAGAGGTTTTGTTGTCTACTGTGCACTGGCACCGTACATGACAGTTATCAAACCAGAGGAAACACTGCAGTGATATTGCAGTTATGGGACAGCGAGTACTGAACCTCAGAGCTGGGTAAACCCTGACTGGAATTGAGAGTGAAGCCAATCCTCCACTTCCAGTGTAAATAAATCGCTCCCTCATATGTCCCCATACCTTGCCATTACCAAAGAAGTACAACTGAAAGAAGAACTGAAATTAAAATTTACAAAGAAAAGGAGGGGGAAAAAAAGAACCTTGTACCTTTAGGTTTGAGTTGCTTTTTTTTCCCTTCTTCTGTTGTCCCCTATGAAACTATTACTGTCTTGAATAACTTCTGTTCTCAATGTTTCTGTTCATGTTATACAGGAAAACTAATATATTGTGGTGGAAATTAATATCCTATGGGATATTATAGTAGAATTGTTAAGGGGAAAAAATTAACAATTTTTGCCTGTAAATGTTACCACATTTCAGTTTTCATGTTGTCTGTTTTCATTTTTTGTGGGTTTCTTTTCAGTCAATGTTGTAGAGTGTAGTAATTCATCTGCATACATACTACTATTCTGAGTATCACTTTTTATTTCTGGAACACTTTCTTGTAGAAGAGATTCATGCTGGATGAGTCATGGAAGAAAAATTACACACACACACACACACACATACACACACACACGCACAGAGCGCCCCCCCCAAAAAAAAATCACACCACCTCTTCAGAGAAAACACACGTTGTACAAACCAACCAACCAACTAAAAACAAAACTTTCAGTGCAAATATTTAGTTGTCACCAGCTTGTTTTTAGGAGATTGTGTTCCCTTCTAGGTTAGAAGCTGCGGAGGCCTTTCATAGCATTTCTGTTTGCCTTCATGTAAGGCAGAATGAATCGGTGATGTTAAGGCTGTGCTTCTAAAATGTTTTGACAAACACAGATACTGGATTATTAACTGTATTTTATCACCAGCCATCTGCAATAAGAAGATGGAGTTAATATATAATGGATGCTGCATGTGACAGAAGAATTCAGCTGAGCAATCCAGTGTATTGGATCTTGAAATCTGCTGAAGCCTGATGTTTATACTTGGAATGTTACAGCCTCCTGGGCAGTGAAGTTCTTATCTTGAAGCACTGAATAATTATTAATGCATGTATACATAATTAAAAAAAAAAAATCCTATTTGAACTTACAGAAACTGTTCTGTGTTAGATTGCACTCTTTTAGATTTTGTTACAGAAACTGTTCATTTAAAATACCTCTGAATATGTCCAGTGCACTGCCATAAGTAAAGGTGGATTTCTTCATTTCTCACACACACACAAAAGTAATTCCCATTGTTAACCTTCTTGTGTATGGCAGAATTGCTCCAAAACCAAAATCAGAATTAATGGTTTCTTGTTTCATTAGAGAAGATTAGATCACAGATGCTTCAGTTGAAGGTCCTTTAAAAGAAAGCGTGTGTGTGTGTGTGTGTGTGTGTGTGTGTGCACGCACATGCATGTGAAAGTGTGTCTGCACATATTTTTTACTAAGATGACAGTGGAATCTAATCCTGGGTCGCTTCTTAACAAATGTGGTTTTTTTGGTTAGGAAATTACATGTTATGTTAAGTAGAAACCAGAGTTTTAAAATTTTCTTTGAGATATTACGCCTCTGTCCTTTTTTATCTCTTTTCCTAAAAACAATTTCATATAAATTATTTTATAAAATATTTTAAAATAATGAGAGCTTTTGAATGCAGAATTATCTGAGTCATAGGGCTTCTACCTCTCTAAGCCTGTGTGCAAATATCATTCCAATTTTTTTTTTGGTAACCTGGTGGCAGTTCTATAAATCCTTGCAATTACAAAAATGTTAATCGTGTTACAGGAATCCTTTCAAAGCTTTTGCCTCTCATTGCACTAAAGAAGATGGTGGTACTTGAAAAGAAGAAATATATTTGGCCTTCTTAAGGAAATCTTTCCATTTCATATTAGACCATGAAAAGTTTTTCAAGTACAGTAAAGATCATAAGGGTTTCAGTTTTAAAAAGGCGTTATTAAATGTCAGATACTGCAGAGATTAGTTTTACAGTTGAAATTGCATAGGTGATTGGCAACATTCAGAGAAAATATAGCAAAAGATGTTGGCTAGAAATAGCAAAGCCTGATGTGTCAGAGATTGTACTTGAATCCCAGTGCTAGGGTTGAAAGTGGGAAGAGGCTTTGCTCTGTAGCAGGGCTGTCATTATATGGCAAAACCGTATTCTGTAGGTCAGCCTGTATTCTCAGTGATTTTGTCAACACAGTATGGCAAAGTCTGCTTAGGGGACAAAAATCTAATACATGCATCCGCATTCCTGGCACACTTGTAAATTTAGACCACTTTGCCCATTTTGTTGACCACTTCTTTCAGTTCATTGGTCTGACACTCATGAACATATTCCTTCAAACAATGTTTAATATTTTTTTCTTTTTACATATGCAGTATAAAGAGTTACTCCAATCATAAGCATGATATGGCAGATTAAAGATGCGGAAAAGGGTCTAGATCAAATGTGAAATAGGAAAATGCAACTGTCATTTAAAAATAGAATTGTAAGGGAGGCTTTTATGAAAGTTCAATTACTATACACCCTTGCTTTTTGTTAACATCTATGATAATACAGTTCTGACTCTTTTGATGCTTAAAATTATATCCATTTAAAACTTCTTAAGATTTGAGGGAAAAAAAAAAAAGCTAAGACATCTTGAGTCCTCATCTAGAGCATTTAAACAAAATCACTTGTTCTCTCTATTTTTCTTTTTTCTTTTTTTCCCCCTATTTCTACTTTGGGAAAGGTCTCAACTATTTTAAAAAGTTGGGGTTAAATCAATCTGTATTTTTAATACCTCAACTAGCTGGCTGAACCAGTTGTTTGGAAATCATGGGAAATTCTTTCATCACCAGGTCCTGGCTCTATTACCCAGCCAACTAATTTACTGTGGTTTATAGTCCCTGCAGATTTCAGAATTTAAAACCATAATATACCACTTGCTTTTCAAGTAAAGCTTGAAAAGCTCCTGGGGTTTGGTTATGTATCATATCTTCATCTCTAAAGCAGTTACATGAGATACAAAAATGAGATTGACTGGGAGTGTCTGCTAACTCTGGGTATGACCACTTGAAATTTTAACATGTACTCTAGGATCTCAAAGGGCTTCAGCCAATATACTGTGTGTTGTTTATGTGTTCTCTTTACTACACCGCAGTCTCTTCCCTAATTCTCTCCTGCAGAAAACAAGACAGAGCCTAAATGTTATGTTAGAAAACTGTCTTTGTATATTAAAACCACTTTCTTAAGAACAACAACAAAAAACTAGGCTTAATTTACTCTTTGATTATTACTTCACAGGGATTCTCTTATATGCTGTAATTGAAAAGGCAGATGGACAGTACAGTTCATTCAAATGAAAGCCGTGAAAATTTCCTCAGCTTCTTTTGTTCTTGTTGACCTTGTTTACTTTGTTTACTATGGAGTGTAGTAAGTTATGAAGACAGAGGGAGATAATGGCTGTGTTTTCCAATGCCGTTACCCATCATTGCACTAGGGATCAATATTGAATGCAAAAAAAAAAAAAAAACCACCCAAAAACATGGGATGGGGGGGCAAAAAGCACAAAACCTTGGCAAGATCTGCAATTATGAATGCATAAGGAAGGAGGAGGTGGGGAGGCAGCCAGTCTTGGCACAGCAAGCAGTATCAGTCCTCTTTTTGCTAAGCCAAGTAATTTTTCAGTAGCAACCTGAGAGTCTACTGTCTCTATAGTGCAGTGTTTAACAAATTAGATTTTGTTTGCTGGTATTTACCTGTAATAGCAAATCCACTCACCCCTTGTGAAAAACAGCCATGTATCGAGGCATTTAGTTTGACAGATATGTGACTACTATTACATAGCACGCAGACGATTCCTTTGTTTTTCTGTTATTACTGGTAAGTTGTGCTGTTGTAAGCAGGAAAATGTTCAACAGTGGAAGTTGCACCAGCTTGTCTGCTTTTAGGTAGCATAGAAAAAAATAGTATCTTTACTTCACCCTTTCATGCAGTATCTCTTATTTTCAGTAGCCATTTTTATTTAAGAAGGGAAAACAAAAGGCATACTTAAACTTTGCCTAATCTATTTAATTTTGTGATACTTGCATTTGTAAAAGGTAAACTCCAACAAGTCAAACAGGCTATAAAATTTTGTGGTTATGTATATAAAGATACATTTAAATCTTCTCCCTTTCTGTCTCCCTCTCTGACTGAGGGCATGGCAGCCGTGTGAATATGGGGCTATGAAGCCATTGTAGTGCATTATTTCTAGTATTCTTATATGCTTTTAGTGCTCAAGACATGATGTAATCAATTTCAAACATTTGTCTCGCCAATCCTGACCACAGTCTGTCTACCTTGTAAGACTTGTTATTTGGTCCTCCTCCCCACATGCAGCACTAGGGCAGTTGCACTAACCTCCTAATAATGGTTAGTTTCTGTCAGCTTAAATCATAGTAGCACTGTACTTAGAAATTTCATTGGTCCACAAGGTATGATTTTTCCCTCCCCTTTCTTTCTTTACTAAGAAATATTCTGAATTAACCTTGTTTCTTTTGTATTGGGTTGAAGTAAAAATTTTCAATGTTTTTCCTTTGTTTTTTTTTTCTTTTTTAGATGCTTCCCAGTATTTTTATAGAACACAAAATAGACCTTCTTATGCAGCTACAGCTGACAAACCTATTCAATGCTGATTAGCAGCTCCCCATTTGGGTTCCTATGGGTTTCGTAGCAGCTGAACATCTGAGATCTCTTAGGATATGCGTTATAGAAAGTACAGTGCCTTGCAGAAATAGCTGTCTGTGGTCAGATCCATGTGTATAAGATGAATATCCTTCATATTAGCATTTAGCTCTACACACTCTAGCAATGCATGCAATAGATTACCTGCAGGTTTTCAAGGTAAACAGAATTGGTGGCCTTAAAGAGGAATGTTATTGCTCATAAATAGCCCACACAGTTATGCTTCTTTGCATGAACAAACTTACTGAATGCAGTAAACATGGAAAGGCTGAAAATATTTTTTTTTTTAAATTAAAGCAACATTTGAAATCTTTCTTACAATGTAGAAACCGTCAAAATGCAATTATGGAAACCCTTAGAATGTATGAACTGTATATAAACTCTGCTGGCAGAGAAAGATAGGCAGAGAGCAGGTAGAGCACCGTGGCATACTGGTACTGCAGCAAAATCGTACTGGCAGCACAACTACCCCAAGAGAACCAAAGAAGAATGCTGTATTTTGCTCATAGTGACTACCTTGTCATCATGTGCTATCCTCAGCATACAAGGAAGAAAATGTATTTAAATAGCCTGAAGTTAACAATGTGAAGGCAATGAACAAGGTACTATGCATCACTGTGGACAGCCAGAATACTCTACAGGTTTTAAGAAGATAGTACAGATGTCTGGAATACTGATCTATTTTTGTTTCTTATTCTACTATGCCCCTGTTTTTTTTCTAATTTAAATATATCCAAAAAAATCAATGTAGTGAGTAAAAGCAGCACAGAACTATCTCAGGTAGGCAGTCTTTGATGATACTTAGCATTGAAAGAACATTAACAATTAACATTCCTAAAATATCCCTTGGTTTATTCTAACAATGTTCATTGATTTGTGTAAGCTTTTTGTGCATTTTTAGTAGGAAGATTTCTTCACAGGAATATTCACAAAGATAACAATTGCATAATATTTTTTTGTACTTTATTAAAGGAGTTTTTATGTTATGCTAACACATTTTCAGCAATACAAAGCTCACTTTAAGTTAATCTGGAAACAGAAAAAAGTGCCGTCTGACCTCAGTATATAGTCAAATGAATTACAAATGTTTTATATCAAGTATCTGTTTGAGAGACCTCAGCTGAGCTAATATCTTCTAAATTACAAAGATAAGAAAAAATAATGTTCATTCTCAATTTCCAGCCTTTGCTAGGAAGCTCACAGTAATAGATGGCTAATGTTAGAGAATGTTTAAAATAATACATAAGTTAATCTTTTGAGAAGTCTTTCCAAGGTGCCTATGATAGATCTCCAGATTTGCAGGTTCCTCTAGCTATGTAGCCAATCAGTTTTAGTAAATTATGTAGGGAGCTGATTTTGATAGTAACTTGTCTGAGGTAATATTGATGATTTATCTGAAAGTATTTGGGCAGTTTTTGAAATCTATTGATACAATGTATGTATGGCAACCACTAGCAAGTACAAAAAAAAAAAAAAGATCTTGCAAGTTCAAGAAGCTTTCAGCAAAAAAAGACTTTCTTCACTGATACTGTTTTTACTGAGTCACGTCTATTCTTCATAATGAAGAAGGAAGTTTTCAGAAGGTCATAACTATCTGTAATGAACTGTGGAAAGTTTTGGACTGTGTTAATAGATTTGCTTGAACTCAGTCTTATTCGCTGGACCTAACATGGTGAGAAACTTACTTAGCCTGCAGTAATATAAGTTACATCTGTACTGGAAATATTAAATCAGACCTAGTTTAATTAAGGTAACCATCAAATGATTTGTAACAGTTGTGTTTAATATCTCCAGTAATTTCAATAGTGATTTAAATCGTTTTGAAAACTTAAATTGATCATTAGTGGTGTAATCAGAATTTGGCAGCCCCTTGGGCAACAGATCTGGAGTTGGAGAACGCTGGCATTGCCTGCAGCATGGTCACCATACACTTCTTCCTCACCTGCTACCAGCTCAAAAGTACAGGACAAAGTGTTTATCCATGTGGGTTGCAGTTCCACCTCAAAATGTTATTCCCAGTCTCTTTGCCAGCAGAGATGCTGAATATGATGGAAACATGAGCTTGGGCAGTTGGATAACAACTCACAACAGCTCTCAGCTGCAAAAAATGTATAGGTGTTACTGGTCTTTTTAGTTTCCAAGTCATGAATGCCAATAGTGATATGAAATTCCTATCAACTGAACTATTTAGTTCTATGCAGCCCTGAGTCCATATAAATTCCTATTTTTATTTAAAACAAACAGAACTCCTCAAAACCCTTCAAAAAAACTTAAAGCTACCATAACTGTCCCTTTTCAATTTACATTTACCAGTAGCCCATGGGTAGGATGGGGGCTTGCAAGCTTTCCTGATTACATGCAAATTATGTAGAGTATATCTTCATTCACTGTAGTCCTATTTAAATTCTATTCAGTTTCAAGGGGGCAACCTCTCAAGTGATTTGTTGAACTGGGATGCCTTTTTTCTCCCTCTAAGGCACATTATTGGCAATATCATTAAAGAGATCAGGACAATTCAATTAATAGTTTAGTAGTTTATGGTGATTCTCTTTCAGTTAACAGACTCTACACTAGTTAAGCAGAATAGGATCAGTAAGGAAAAGCTGAGGTTCATTCTTCCCCTCCCCGTCCAAGCAGAGGAGGCTTAACTTTTTTCTTAGAGCAGCATCTCGTACATCTCTGTTGAAGTTTATGACAACAAATCATGTGAAGTTATCATTTCTGTGGATTTGTATCTCAGCCAGAAAAAGCTGCATGTGCGAGAAGCTCATTTCTAGTCTGCAATATTTTAACATCCAGTTATGTATCTGGAAGTAGTGAATGGACATATATTAAAATTATATATGGATGAGAATTTCTAGTGAGAAGGAAATCATAATATATAATTAGAATGTCAGTTTGACTTTTGAATGTGTCATTTTAGAAAGGCCAAATAACATTATACTGTTAGGATAAAGAGTGAATTTGAAATTTATATTGAATTTTAGGGGGAAAAAGATAAAATCTTGTACTAAATCATGTCTAGTAAGAGATCATTGCCCATTCAGTTAAAGTAAGAGTAAAAAGTTAATATTCTCAAGAATAGATTTCTGTGGAAAAGAAAATCAAAATTTTCTATTCTTCTCGGGTGTGTATATGTATCTGCTGCCTACATGGATTTTTTTTTGGTGTTCAGAAGCCCTTCAAGAAATAGCTCATGCCACCTTTTCCTGATTTTCAATGAAAAGAAAGAATCCTAATATCATGTGAGGTAGCAAACTAAACACCAAAGGACATTCTAGTAGTCTTTTGGGGTTGTTTCCATTTGTTTTATTTTTTTTTTAGATTTGGCTAAAAACAACTTGCTCACATCTGTAGAGGAAGTTGTAGGAAAACACTGAAGGATCTTATGGATGCATGAAAGAGATTCTAGTGGGAACCAAATTCTCAGCTTATATTTGCAAGAGTGAGTGGCCCATCTGACACTGAATTACACTGACCTTCTCAATCTTTTTTCAGTGTTCTGTGGTCTGCACCAATCTTGCTAGTCTGAGTCTACTAATTTAGTAGCATTACCAGACTTGGCCTTGGTAATGCTCTACAAAAGTCAGTGTCAGTGTGCAGTGGGATAACCTAAATGTGAACTCTGCACTGCTCTCTTTTGTGTCCCTGTTGCAATGTTGCAACTTCAAGCACTTCATAATAGCTCTGTTAATATGGTTGATACTTCACCAGGGACACAGAGATCCATTTTACTTTTCCCACTTTTGGAACTGCAAATACTTATGTAGCTGAACACCTGAGTCGTTTGATGTTTTCTGTGAACTTAAATGGTAGGTTAAGTGAGAAATAAAACAGGGATTTTTTTTTTTTTTCATGTGTGGTAACAACAGAATCTACATAGCAACACCAAACAGCTGTGTGTGCTCTAGGTCTTCTTAACCCAGTTTAAGTATAATTTAGCTATCTGAAGAGTGTAATATAAAAGAAGTCCTAACACTCCCCATTTAAATTCTATCTTTACCAAGACAAGATTACCATATATTCTGCCCGAGTCCCAGTGAAACAGAATAGCCAGAAACACAGGTTTGCAAAGTCTTTTCTCAGATGCTAAATCAAATCTTTCCATAATACATAAATGAAGGCAACAGATCTTCTATGATCCTACAGAGACTCAGTGTCTGAGTGAGAAAGGCAGAAAATGTAAGGTCCCAGCCTAATGCAGATACTTAAACACAAGAACTGTGCCAACCTCAGTTGTTTGGGTTTAAAGGATGTGCACATCTTAACTTAAATTTTGTCATGGTTTGGCCCACATCTGCTGAAATTTTTGTAGTATTTCAGGTTAACACACACACAAAGCACTCTGCTATGAATCAGGTGATTTATGTTTACTTGCAACTTCAGATCTGTAAAACTGGCTTGAGTGCAGTCTTTGGAGTACAACCCTTGCACATGTATCCTGTGTTTGGTTTCAGATTTCTTGGAGGCTTGCATGTAAAATTGCCTCTTATCTTGAATCAATACCTCTAATCAAACAAATTCAGTGCATTGCAATAGTTGTCCTTTAGTAGAACAACTCAAACTAATACCCAGTGTAAACTCTACTTAAGTCACTGGAATTATTAAGAGATAGGAGATAGACCACTTTTTTTTCTTATTACAGTATTTTTTCTAGAAAATTTATGGTTTGATTTTCTTAAATAATATTTGTAGGTACAAAAAGTATGCTGTGTCTGGGATAATCCTGTTCTCTTTTGCAATGTCAGGAAGAGAAAATGGAAGTCTTAGTGCCTCTTCTAGCAATATACTCAAAGTATTTTAATATTTATCTTATGTTTACAGTTTCATGATGTGTTTCTTTGTGGGATTGTTTTATTTTTAAATGAAGTAGCACCAGACTCTGGATTATGCAAACAAATTATCTCCTTTGTATGGTGATGTGGTTGAAGTACTCAGGGTTTTGATTCGTCCTTCAAATTGAGCACCCTTGATAAAACTTTAATTCTTTTTTACTGGAATAACAAAAGTCTTTGTTTGAAACTCATGGTTATGGAACATTTTGAAGGTTTAGTCCCATAGAGTCATGCAAATAAGAGTTACACCCTACTTCTGCATGAATAAATTAAAAAACAATTAATTTTTCTGATCTCAGGATTGAGATGACTTAGCAAATCCTTGCACTTCTATAGCAATGTGACAATTGGTTGGTTTACTTCAGTGGTTTAATATAATTTCATTTTCTTGGAAATGTATTGTGAGATTACCTCTCATGGAAAGCAAAGATAATTACAGTGTGTGAGGCTCCCTACACTCCTTAGCAATAAAGCAGGAGGATGCAGGGAAGGATCCAACTTTTTAATACATGGCTCCACTGAAGGTTTCTTGCACTTACCTTGCCCTCTTAGCTTCTCAGATACTATAAGATTCTTCTGATCAGATTTATATACCAAATTTATTAAAATTTAAAGGTGGTAGGGTTTGGAGGCGAGTGATTTGCTCATCTCTGGTACTAAAAACATGTTAAGAAATCAGTTGAAGTATTTAATGTACAATTCAATTAAATAAATGTCTGTTGTCTAAATTGAGGAGATTACTTTTCTAATGTGATACAAAGAAGTTAAATGATGATTATAACTTTACTCCACATCATAAAAGCAAAGCAATGCAGTGACTTAGAAGGATTAGAACAAATACTTCTATATATAGCATACTCAATAACATCTGGAATTAAAATAGCTAGACTTAATGTTATGAAGCTGCATGATTCTTATCCTTCTGATCTGCGTGGATTATCAGAAAAGTCTACACAGGAATTCTCCTATTGGTACTGTACTCTATTGTGTTGTGGTTACAAGGCCTAGTGTCAATGCCTTTCAAAAATCACATTTGTTTTAGTATTTCTCAAATAACTGTGTTGTGTAAAAGAACCCAACTTACTTCTTCGGGTTTGGGGTTGTTTTTTTTTCTTTCTCGCAGAGAAGTGATTCTGAAAAAAAATAAAAAATGTAAACTAAGACTCTTTTTTTGCCAAAGAGTGACAGATTTAGTGTGTTATTCCCAAGATTTTTTTTTCTTATACTTTAGTATTGTGGTAGATGAAAGATAGTCTTCAAATTGAATGAACTGAAATGTTTGAAGTGGGTTGTTTTTACACTAGACCCGTTTCTAGTTATATTTACAGTTAGTTCAAGAAATGCTGAATTCTAGACAACGAATAACTGTGAAGGCAAAGCTGTTGAATGTCTAACCTGAGTTTGTGATACATACAAAGTGAAATTTTAATAGTTATGTAGGTCAATAACCAAATAGTCTATACAGAGTGATTGCTTGAGTGAGTAGGGAGCTCCCTAAAAAGTTATTTAAATATTTTAAATCTCTCTCTTGTGTTTAATTCTTGGGACAGGGATTATAACATTTTAAAGTGTCATGGTAGAGGAGCAGAACATAGCTAGGCTGATGAGCAGAGCAGGAAAGGCTCTATTACTTGACATCTTATTATATTCCTCTTTCTTTAGAGAGTTTCAGGCTGTTCCTGACCTATGCAAAAATAGAGATGAACAGTATTTGTCTTTTCCACCGTGCCTTACCATCCATGGCCAGCAGTGAAATCTCCATATCAGTATGCAGAACATTCCTTGTCACTTTTTATAACACTATGGGGTTGTTTGTAGTATTGTTTTGTTTTCTTTTAGAAATTCTCCTATCTAAAATGATAGACAGAGATACACAAGATACTGTTCTGTAGCCTTTTGTTTACAACTATAAGCTGCCTGATCAACTCAGGAAACCTTATGACAAAGTCTATGCCAGAATCTATAAAAATTTCTTTCCTTTTTCAGTCAGGAAAAAATTCTGAATACACTGAACAATAACATGGATTTATCATGGAATGATTTTATTTTGCACAATAGTAAAACATTCTTAAGGAATATCTGGATAGGATACCGAAAAGCTAGAAAGTCATAAACAATTTTGTATAGCTTAAAGAAATATTATTGAGTTAGGTTTGTATTTTTTGGCCAATAGTTTATGCCACTTTAATGAAAACTCATATGTGTACATGTGTAAAAGTAACTCAATCGTAATCAATAGAATTACCCACCAACAAGCACAATTTCTATTAGCCAAGGGCAGGGATTCCCATTTATTAAATTCATGGAGGACAAGCCTTTATCTATTTCTGTGGATGCAGCCTGGAGCATCCAACATGTCATAGATTAGATAAATTGAGCCTGACATGCTCATGTTTCTGGAAAATAGGACAAAAATTTCTTTTGTCCTTTGTGTCTTGTCTGCAAAAGCAGTGGTGCTTTCCCCTCACCTATGGAGAATTACAGGAAATAATTTTCTTGCTTGTAAAACTTTTTTTTTTAAAGGGTATATTTTAGATAAAATTAGAGATTAAAAATTAGAGATTAAAAAATGAACCTGCCAGCATTTTCACAAGTGCCGAGAGAAGGACAGTCAACCCACTAGCTGCCACGTAGTCCTACTTCCAAAGCATCTGCCTAAATAAGCACCATCAGGTGTGAGCTTGCCAAAATTGGAGTTTCCATAGCCCTTCTTTAAAAACAGCAATTTTGTTAGAACTTCTCCACTGAAAAAGAATGTATTCACTTTTCCAGAAAGACACTAGCCCTGTTGTCAAGATATTTTTGTGGGCTGCTGGAAACCCAAGCTAAATTTCTTCATGAAGTGAATACACATTTACTCAAATCTAAACTGCTCCAAAAAGAGATTATTGTGCAAATAACCTCAGTTAGTCAACAGCCCAACTACCAGGACATTTCTCTGAGGCACTGGGAACTTACAGAGCAAGCTTTGATATGGGTCTTTGATTAAAATGTAGACCTTAATTTCTTTCAATTTTTGAAACATTTATAAGATTTATATGCTTCCATAGTAAGTAGACACAAGAGTGTAGTTTCCAAATAAATCTCAGAGAACACAAATTTTGATGGAACTTTGCAAGACCAAAAGATGTTAAATTTAACATTTTTTTCTCTTCCTCTCTCATTCACAAACAAAGGTATCTTGAAGCAAAGCATCAGGCAAAATGCTGTAGAAGAATGCTTATGATTAATGATCTGTAGCCTTGTGATTGTAGGGGCATGTGCAACACCAAAGCCTGCTTCAAGAGAGATGGAGTTCTCATTTCTTACTGGAGTAAAGCATGGTTTCAGACTGGTCGTCTATGACAGAAAACAGAGAACTCTATAAAAGTGAATTAAAGATAGCATGATTTTTTGTTTTCTCTGCTCTAGAAGGGTTGTGACTGATATTCATTAGTGAGAATGAAGGTAACTTGCTTGTGTAGAGGAACATTTAGATGTTCCACCTTACTCAAACTCTCTTATTTCATGCCCAGATTTTTATGCTCTGAGCTCTGATGCTTGTATCTGACACTATAGACATTGGAGGGAGCTCATTGTGCCATAAAACATTTGCAGGACCTTCTTGCATTGGCATATTCAACAGTCTTCTCTGCTCTGATTTCTAGGAAGCTGGATTCAGCTATGACTCCATACTACCAACATATATGGGCCAATGCACTTAGAAAACACTATACATGTTCATGCGATCTTTGTCATAGATAGCAAAGTCAACGTTTGTTGTGTTATATTTCATCATAGTGTGCAATTTTTGTTTATACTTTTTGAATATAGAGATTTACTGGTTTATGGAGTAACTATTTTCTTAAATATTGCCATGTCTGTGGAAGCATAATCCCATTTTTTGAAAAGAAATAAAAACATTTATTCATTGGGATATATTGTGAATTAAAACCTAACAACTGTTTTCCAGTGTTTTCCAGCATATCACATGACACATACTTATCTCTGTTTAAAAATAAAAAAAAAAAAAAAAATTTAAAAAAAAGTCATTAGAGTTGCACAAGAGCTGTCTGTGATTGCAATAAATAGTTTTTTGGCAATGATTTTAGTATTTTCTAGATACAATACAGTTACACAACTGTTACTTTTTAAGTATGTTATAAAATGTCCTATTTAAACTTTATTAAAACTAAATCTGTGACTGGATATAGAATTTCCATAAAACATCTGTTTAATTGACTCTGGCCGTGGTTCAAATTCCTTCCATTGATTTCCAACAACCCATTATTTTATTTCCATTCTTTTTCAGCCTTCTACCCTCTTCTTTCCTCTTCACTTTTTCCCCCTCTCAAATTTGATACAAGCTCCTTATCCTTAACATAATCTTGACAGTTTTATGCTTTAATAGCACCTGCTCTCCTTTCATAGTTGACCTCATGTTGAACTCAAAACTCTGTACTGCAGTCCAGAAATGCAAGTCATTTGCATCCTTAGTCTTTGTCAGACAAATGAAGAATGGCCAACGTGTTGATTGGTACAGAAAGTCAGTGATGATCTGCAGATTTCTAGTGAATTCAATGACTCAATTCTTCGTGCTGCAAGACTACTATTTTGTTAGTGTCCATGCTTTTGCTTATGTGCATGCCCAACTTGCTATATTGCAGTTGCTTCAATTTTGGGCAACGTCTGATTTCACATCTCCATAAACCAGTGTGGTGTAAGCAGACCACAGCTGCTTAATGTTGAAGAGAATGACTCTAATCTAGTCTTCAACTATTTACATGATACTTAACAAGAGATAGGAAGATTTTTCTCTCCCCAGAGTGCAATCTTTTCTTTTTTTTTTTTTTCTTTTTTAGTTGCCTGCTGATGAAAATCCAGATATTAGTTATTGCTGGACACAGTGCATGCATGAGGTAGTAAAGAATCCTGTTCTAGTAAGGCTCATACTTAGTAGTTAATTAAACGTTTTATGCACCTCTTCCCCTATCTTTGTGGGGACAGCAGACTGACAAGAACTGTCTTCAATTTTTTTCCTTCTCAACACAAAGCATGGGTTGCCTGCTAAAATAACTTCAATTTTTCATCAGATTCTTTTTCTGGAAAATCTTGGTCACAGATAGAGCCTCAGGCTCTCCAGGTTTTTTTCTGCAAACAGCTCTATCTCCTGAGATCTGAACTGGTTTTGTTTCATTAAAATGTAGTAGAAGTTTCATGAAAAGTAGTGGGTTAGGGTTTACAGACAATCAGGCCGCGTAATCTGATAGTTTTTTCCTGGTTTTACATTCAGACAAAGAATAGTGTGAAAGATATTAATTTTTGCTGATTTGATTTACTTTTCTTTAAGAACATCACATATTTCATTCAGAATGGGAAAGCAAGTGTTTTATTGGTGGGAAAAGTTTCTGAGTCTAAGAGTTTGAAATAACTTTAATTTAGGAACATATACAAGAAAAATGATGATATGATGCATAATTCTTACATCTTAACAAGTGTCTTTCAAGCTGCCATGAACTGAATAATACTTTATGTCCAGAGGCCTGTCGTTAAAAATTCAGTTCTGTCTGATGTGTCTGTTGCTGCTCTCATTATCCATTTGTAAGTCTTATGCTTTGGTTCTGCTCTACTTTTTCTCCCCATCACTTTTCAGTAAGAAATGATACCATTTACTCTTTTGCCTACCTGCAAAAGACCATAAACCTAATAGCTGTAAACAAATGTGTGAACTGGTTTTTGGGAATCAGAATTTCTCAGGTATTATGTGAGCATTTATGTCATTATGCATGGGAAATAAAAATTTAGAATATTGTTTATTTCAATACGTATGCATTTTTGTTATGAACATAAACATAGGCTGACCTATGTGTGCAAAAGCCATGAGGTTAATTCAGGGAGGAATTGTGCCCTAGTCTGTGCAACAATGGCATAGATTCACAGAGGTATTTTCATGTCTATTTTTGTATGCTACTGATAAGACCAAGAGCCAAGTGAATGTACATAACCATAGACATTCCATTGCTATTTCTCTAAGCACCTCTCTCCATCCTTTCCTTCCTCTCTCTGTGGAGCTAGCTTTGACAAGGGTCAACTTCACTCTTTTGAGTTGGATTCTGCCATTGTTCTACATTGTAAAACGGCAGAGGTTTGAAGAAGAGCAAGGTGATGCTCTGGAAACATGCAAAGACTGTTGTCATTAAGTTCCACTTCCTCTTGTACTATGCAGTTAAAAATGTTTATGAACTATTTCCACTGAATTATTAATATAACATGATGAAGTAGACCTTTCCCATTGCTAAATGGAAAAAGCATTGCTGCACAGTACTAACCGCATAGAGTTTACTAGTGGAGTGTGTCCATTTCATGGTATTAGTTATATAGTTGTATGCTTGTTTTGTTTAAAGTAAAAACATCAAAAGTTAATTGTTATTTCTTTCCCAAACATGCTTTTGAAAAATGGCACTTTTAAAATTGCTAATATATTCATCATAAAAATGAGAAATTATTTGAAAATCTGTTTGCAATACAATGTTCTTCTGATTAATAACCCTTGGAAGTCTGTGCTCATTATACCATAAACATGACCTTTATGAAAACATAAGAAAAACATAACTGCAGAATATGCCAGGTCAAAGATTTTCTTTAAATGTCAAAAAATGTGAAGCGTTAAAATTAATGGAATTTTTTATAATACTTGGCTGATGCTTACATTGTTTCCTTATTTTATTTATTGAAGAGGTGAGATGTGGGGATTGAGTATGTGGATAGGATTTATTAGAAGACTGTGACCCCAGGGGAGAATACTCTGGGATAAGTTTTAATGCCTTTCAACATCTTCCTCTCTGTTGTTGGATACTTAGATCCGTTTAGTTTGCAACAACACTTTTGCTGGTCCTGTAGCTGGTTAGATCTGGTAAGGTATAGTAACTTTCCAGTAGAGGCTACTAAACACATACTCAGACCTGCATGTTAGGAGACATCCACGATGCACTAGTCAATAATGGTGTGCTGTCAGAAAATTTCTTTATCTGCTGAAAGCTGTTGAGAAACACTGTACTTGCGGTTTTAGGGGAAACACACATTTGTAACATTATGCCCTTTCTCTAACTTCGCTGTATAGCTGTGCTCCTCTGAAAACACTCACATATCTCAAGATCTAACCCCTAGCTTGAGTCTGAACATAAATCTTTCTGCTCCAGGCTGGAAGTCATACTGTGAGTAGCTGTTTTATGTAGGAATAGCTAGCTAACATAAAGACCTTATGGTAAAGAGAAGGGAAAGCTGTTTTTCCTTTGATATCCAGAGAAACTTCTCTGGCCTGGCATTGCTTGGTGGTAGGAATGTCTATATTTATTCCTATTTCACTCTAGGCAAGGCAGGCTTTTCACTTCCTTGGATTAAGTTTTTAGAAAAGAAATTAGAAAGTTGTATAAAATATTGGCAGTAGCGGAAGGAACCAGGGAATAGAGCTGGGAATACATAGTTTGCTAAAGGTAAAGAGAATTATTAGGGCAGATGTGGACTCATCACTTCACTCATCTTCCCTCTAGGGCTTGCAGCTGGAAAGGAAGAACAGATTTTGCATTGTCTTTGGTATTGTGAGATACTCAAGTCTGACTGAAAGTGCATTCTGTTCACTACTAGATAAAACCAAGGCACCTAGGGCTCAATTCCTTGACCTGTCACAGACTCCTGTGTGAGCTGGGAGCAGGTTACTTATACTGTCTGTCCTAGGTTCCTATGAAAAATGGGGATAATCTCTTGCCATGTAGAAATGTCCTGAGAATTAATAACAGAATTGCCCAGAGACAAATAAGTCTGCTGAGCATTTAACATTTGATTTTGTTTTGTAAGACTAAAAGGAAATGAAAAGCTCCTCCATCCCCAAGAGTGAGGAGACCTAAGGTTCATGGGCATTTTGCTTGTTTGTCTTCTCCAAAGCTATGATGCAGTCTTCATCTTTTTGATTCTCCAATAGCTGGCATAGCTGGTACTTGGTATGAACATCTGGTAATAAGCAAGGTAGAGAAATTGGACAATTTTTTGTTGTTTCCTTTTACTAGAAACACTCAGAACTTTTCAGAAAGGGGAAAATCCAATTTTCAGTGGTCCAACAGCTTCCAATAGGAAAAAGAAAAATAATCCAAATTTGTCTGACCAATTGGAATAAAACCTCAAAGGATTCTGAAGAACTCAATTAGGTAGGTCATGTTGCTAAAATAAAAAGCTTAGTTGCTGCCCTTGTGCGATTTATAATCTACAGAAGATGTTGCCTGTACTGAGTTAGTGGAATTTATTGCTAGACAGTGTTAAGTACTGAAGTTCAGATTGTGATTTTCCAATAGATTTTATTTATTAAAACAAAAAATATTTTAATTGGTAAAGTGTGTCCTATGGGCCATAGCATATTCTAGATATGGGAGGAAAGGAGTGATATTTTGTGGGGTTAATGAAGGCTCTGACTTTATCATCATTTTGGCCCTGGGTGTGTAATACCTGCACAATGCTGTGCATTTTGATCCTAGTCTGACTGGACTTTATTATCTGTAACCTAGGTCCACATATCTGTTAGTGCAGATGGATAATGGCAAAGAAACAAAAAGGAAGTAACAAAAAGAGAGCAGGAACCTGACTTTCTTTATGATTACTAAGGACAATTACAAAACACGAGAATGGGTATCAGAGTATTCATGCAAATTTGTCTCTGCATTTTCCTAGTCCAGCATCGTAACGGTAGTTTCACAGGTTTCTACACAACTAAAAGAGAGATCTACTCCTTTAGGTATATCAAGGGGACATTTTTCAATCAGAATTATTGTTACAGGATATATGATTTTATATTTTTTGAAATGCTGGTAAGTGTGAAAGAAAAGACTTTTAAAACCTCCAGGGTGATGCATAGCCACAGGCTTCTAAAACTAATAATAATAATTAAAAGAATTATTTTTCTAAACGAACTCACATTGCAGGAATCATAGAACAAATATTGCCTCTAGACAAAATAATACTTTGAATAGCAGCAAGTTACCAGAGCTGACTCAAACTTTCCAGGTGAATAGTGTATGTTCTGAAAAATACTTTCTATAAATACACAGTGGGTACTGATTTGTGCCAAGTTGGAAGAGTTTTACTTTTTTTTTTTTTTTTTTAAAAAAAAGGAAGGAAAAGGGGGATATTAAAAATATTTGAAGATGTTTTTGTAATGAGTAGTTTTGGATTGTTTGGTTTTGAATGGCTGAAATGTGCCAATATTTAAATAATAAAAACAGTTAAGTATCCAACTACAAACTGTAGAATTTCATTCCGAGTGAAAGAAATGTTTCAGCTGACATAATGATTTTTTTTCACCTAATTAACTATATTTTTTGCTTTGGCCAGTGAACTGAAAAATCAATTACTTGCAGATCTCCACATCCCAGACAGTGTTGTATTCCTCCTCTTCAAAGTCACTAGCCACTGTTAACATTACTAACAGCAAAACCTATGAAAGGAAAGCTTAGTGTACTTGATCCTCAAGTTGTCTCAGGAGAGTCAGTGGGATCAAGGCTGATGTGGTTCAAATTCCATTTTGAGGGTGCTTCTTTTCTGATGAATGTCAAATATGTAATGCAAGTAGGACTTTTATTTCTTGTCTGCAAGTAAGAGGAATTATATCATACAAAGCTGTCTTCAAATGTAGATATTGTAATTTTAAAAATATCTTTGCAATATAATGAAAGCACTCTCCAAAAAATGGCCTCTTTTTCGTTTCTTAAAACAAAACAAAACAAAACAACACACACATAAATCAGCAACAACAACAGAAAAAAAAAAAAAACCCTTAGAAGGAACTGAGTTGTAACACTATAAATGGTTAGGGAATAGATTTTCCAAGCAATAAATTCTCAACAGGCATCACATTATTTGTTCACACATAAACTCCTTTCAGTACATACAGAATAATATGTAGTCTATTAAAATTAAATATTAAATAATTAAAAATTTATCCATTTATGCACATAAAAGGTGAAAGTTGCATAAGTTGCATATTAGCCAACTTTTTGTATACTGAGTTAATATTTTGGTTACTGGAGTAGATGAAGCCTATTATGCTATGTCAGATTATATCACTGATATTACTTATTATGGAATTGAATTTGCCTTTAAAGTGACAATTCAGCAGTTTTTAAGAAAAGTATCTCTTGCAAAGATGAAGACAATTGTGATCACAGAAGTGATTAAAAGGAGCACCCTAGTAAGTATAAGTCAGACAATCTACATTACATTAATTCCTAAAAGGCAGATCTACAAATCATGTTGTACTATCTCTGTTATATACCAGAGTATATATTCTTTTGTCTTTGGATGTCTTTGAATTTCCCATTTTATCAGGTTCTCTGAAGGCTTAAATGTGATATTTAATATTTTATATCACGAAAGTTCTTTATTCATCATATCTAATCTAATTGTTTGTCTTTATTGTCTTTTTGAAGAAAACTGTTTGAAATATACTTTTTCTTTAGCCCATTTCAAACTGAATTAATAATGAATTACGAGTTTTGAGTTATCCAAATGTAGTTTTCTTAGCATTTATGAGATAGAATATCAGGTCCCCATATACTCTTTCACTTTTATACTTTAAAATAGCCTCAGTTAACTTTGTTGAAAATTTTCTAGGACAAATAAAAAACTCTTTTGACTCAAGGTCTCCATGATATATTGTGTTGCTTACTGGGTGTGAACTGTCAGATATTAGGTTCCTATATAAAAATATTGATGATACTTTTTGTAGCTACCCTTTTAAGTTACCTAGAAGGTAACTTTTAACTTGGAAACCTGTGATGCCTTTACAGCTACTCCACTGAAAGATTCTCTGAACTTCTGACAAGGCAGAATATGTTTATTGTTTTGACCTCAAATAAGCTGTCATGGAAATACTGGAAGAAGTGTGAGATGGAATGAAAAACCTGGACATATCTGTATCTTGGAGAAACCAAATTATGATGCTGAAAACAAACTCAGACTCCAGGATGGAAGGGAAATAGAACATTAGTTTAGGGTGTCTCTGATATATTGAAAACGGCTGTACACATGGCCAGAAGGAAAGAATTGCAAAGTAATGAAGGAACAAATATGGAATTCTGCAGAGATGTACTTTGTCACTTGGTGTTTATGGTGGTAATAGTGATGGAAGAATTGCAAAAGCTTTAGATTAATGGGGTATTAGTTTGGAGTTCCTGCCCAGTTTACATACCTCTAAGTTCCAAACACATTGCAAATATTATCTATGTTATTTGTGTCTGCAAAATTTAGGCTGGATGTTTCCTTAAGAGAAGCTATTTGATAATAGATCCGGTGATTCTTTTTCTGGAAACTAAACTTGCAGTTGAGTTGAAAGGATTGGCAATGAGAGTGTGTATGAGGAAAGGCTATGACGGACTGCAAGGGGGTTCAATTAGATGATCTCTGAAGGTTCCTTTCAACCCCAATATTCTATGATTCCATGATTCTATGAGATCTTTCTCTGTACCAATTTGTAAAATACAGACATGTGTGGATGCCAAATCATTGAGGTGTTTGTTAGGGAACCTGAGGGACAGGGATCTTGACCTTCTCCAGAAACATTAAGGAAACTTTTTTTTTACTATCCTGTATGTAAAAACACCCTGCTCTATCATGTCTGTTTAATTCTTTTTTGTTTCCTTTGTGCATATTCAGTCTCTATATTTATCTGAATTCAGATTTTAGGGCCAGTACAACTGTTTATACTCTTTACCTACAACTGATCTGAGGAATATTGCAGGTGAACTGGGTACAGAAATTTGGATTGGAGACTTTTATCAGAAAATGCTATTTCATTGAAAGCAAAAATTTTCCTCAGAAGGCATATATATTTTAAAGAGTTATGACAAAAATGTCTTTAATATAATGTCAAAACTTTAGCATTTTTAAAGAAGTCCGATTTCTTATTTTTGGAATGAATTCTCATTTGAAAATTCATTTTCTATTCTGTAGTAAAACATGTCTAAAGTCAAAACTAGGGGAAGGAGGGACAGGAAGTGGTATTTATTATTATTTCAATCTTGGTTGAAATGCTGAGCTAATTAAACTTCTAAGTTGTATTATTCCTGTGCTTCCTATAAATGAATTTGAGGTAACAAAGACATGCATTTTGCATATGTCTTGAACATTCATCTCCCATTTAGAACATGAATGGCCCAGAAAGACTCTTCCTGTTTAGAGAGACATTAGACTATAACAAAGTTATAATACCAAAGTTAAAAAATACATTAGTATCCTCAAATTTTAAGAAATTGTAGCAACTAGTCACAAAATGTAACTGCAGACTTATACTGCCCTACATACATCTTGAGAGGACTATTATGTGTCTTAAGACACACCATGCGTGCACCAAATTTTTGTCAAGGATGTTCATGTGAACTTCAGGTAATAATACAAAGCATCAAACAGAGACTGTGGACAAAGCCTGTCAGTGCTGTAGGTTGTTATTCTAGTTTTATTGATCAAAGCGGAACTGCAAACCTTGCTATCAGGAAGTCTACAAAAAGACTGACACCGAGTCTTCAATATGCAGCAGCATTGCATTTGCACAGGGAGAGCTATGGAGGTCTTTTTGTAAAAGACCAAACAGTCATAAGCAATCTTTATGGTTCCTCACCGTTATCCGGTGTTTAGTAACACTGGGTAATTAAAAAAGACCCATGTCTTGCTATAGTAATTTTCTCAATGCACTTCTGTCACATGTAGCACCACTTATTTACAAAGTAAATTGTACTTTATGAGTTTTAGTGCACCTCCCTTTCTTTACATTCATTTAGGTATTCTTAGTTCTTCAGTTTTCCCACTGTCATAATTTCTGCCCTTGATGTTGACTTCTTTACAATACAAATATGTATTTACTCTTCAAGAACTCCTCCCAGTGGTCTTCTACTTTCTCCATCTCTCTGCTAATAGATTAGATGGGAAATAGTTAACATTGACATTCCCAAATGTTGTCCAACAGTTTTTCGGTAAAGCTGAGTCACAAAAATGATTTCCACTGCTACAGGATTCCTGTTGTTGATTCTAGACTACAACTCTGCACGTGTTAAATGGAAAGAGAAGCTAATTTTTGCAGCTATAAACATCAGAGAATTTCTTTCAAGCAAAAGCTCAAATTTCATGATACCTATCACATGCTCCATCGTTAAGGCATATGTCTGACACTGTTGCAAAAACAGAGAGCAGCTGTGCTCTTGAACATACTAATTTTCTGTGCCACTATAGCCAGGACTGTAGCAGATTTTAAACTCTCTTCCAGAGGCCATGAGTCCCAGCCAAAGTCCTGTAGAGCTGGCTGAATTTTTCCCTTTAAAGCATGTTCTCAGCCCCAGATGACTTTGTGCAGCACTGCCTGGCAGCAGCAGATGGGTGAGTGCCTAGTCATGCCACAGGGAAGGATCACAGAATACAATAAATATTTCATCCTTGTGACATGGTATCCTAGAAGAGTATGGAGTTGCAATTCTGTTGCTGCAAGGCTCTCCTCCATAGCACTAATACACTTGACATGCTCAGTTCTTAAGCATAGGTGGTATTTCTCAGTCCATTTGTGAGTTGTAGGCTGTTTGACAGCTTCCAATTCTTTATTGTTGCCAGAATAATGTTCACCTTGGCATTTTTATGGGGTTCTACAAGATCTCAGGTGCAACCTGGAGACTTCTTAGTAAGGTTTTTGCTAGTAGTAGTGACTTAGTCCCTTCCTAGTCTTTAAAAGCTTTTGCTTGAGAAAAATTAAGTATTTCTAGCACCTAAAAAAGTCTTTATGGGTATTTCCTGTTCACAGAGAATAAGATTGACTTGTTCAACACCATCTTGTCATCATTATGACCTGCTGAATTTATTTTACACAAATTATTTTACACTAATTATTTTATTTATTTTATTTTTGTAGTAATTCCATAGGAATGCAGCAATTGCCAAACCAATAGTGATAATAGAATCATAGAATGGTAGGGTTGGAAGGGACCTTTAGAGATCATCTAGTCCAACCCCCTGCAGAAGCAGGTCCACCTAGGTCAGGTCGCATAGGAACAAATCCAGGCAGGTTTTGAAGACCTCCAGAGAAGGAGACTCCACACCCTCCACACTCCTCCTGATACTCACTCTTTAGATATTTGTAAATGTTAATAAGATCTCCCCTCAGTCTCCTCTTTTCTAGACTAAACAACCCCAGTTCTTGCAGCCTTTCTTTGTATTAAAGACATTCCAGTCCCCTGATCATCTTGGTGGCCCTGCGCTGGACTCTCTCCAGAAGTTCTCTGTTCGTCTTGAGCTGAGGAGCCCAGAACTGGACACAGGACTCCAGATGAGGCCTCACCAGGGCAGAGAAGAGAGAGAGAAGAACCTCCCTTGACCTTCTGGCCATACTCTTCTTGATGCATCCCAGGATGCCATTGGCCTTCTTGGTCATGAGGGCACATTGCTCGTTCATGGTTAGTTTATTATCAACTGGCACACCCAGGTCTCTCTCTGCAGAGCTGCTCTCCAGCAGGTCAGTCTCCAGCCTGTACTGGTGCATGGGGTTGTTCCTTCTGAGATGCAGGACTCTGCACTTGTCCTTGTTGAAGCTCATGAATTTCCTCTCTGCCCAACTCTCAAGTCGGTCGAGATCCCACTGAATGGCAGCACAGCCTTCTGGGGAATCAGCCAGTCCTCCCAGTTTGGTGTCATCAGCCAACTTGCTGAGGGTACACTCTGTCCCCTCATCCAGGTTGTTGATGAAGATGTTGAACAAGACTGGCCCCAGAACCAACCCCTGTGGAACTCCACTGGCCACAGGTCTCCAACTCGACTCTGCCATTGATCACCACCCTCTGGGTTCTGTCATTCAGCCAGCTCTCGATACACCTCACTGTCCACTCATCCAAGCCACACTACCTGAGCTTTCTGATGAGGATGTTATGGGAGACAGTGTCAAAAGCCTTGCAGAAGTCAAGGTAGATGACATCTGCTGTTCTCCCCTCATCTAGCCAGCCGGTTATGCACTCATAGAAGGCTATCAGGTTGGTCAAACAGGATTTCTCCTTGCTGAAGTCATGTTGACTCCCCTTGATAACCATCTTATCCTTCATATGTTCAGTGATAACATTCAGGATGAGTTGTTCCATCACATTTCCAGGGATGGAGGTGAGGCTGACTTGCCTGTAGTTTCCTGGGTCATCCTTCCTGCCCTTTTTGAAGGCTGGCATGACATTGGCCTTTCTGCAGTCCTCAGGTACCTCACCTGTCCTCCATGATTGTTCAAAAATGATGGACAGAGGCTTAGCAGCCATATCAGCCAGCTACTCAGCACTCTAGGATGCATCCCATCAGGTCCTATTGACTTATGAGTGTTAAGCTTGGCCAACAAGTCTTTAACCTCTTCCTCTTCCACCCAGGGCAAGTCCTCTGCTGTCCTGGCCATCCTGTTATCCTTGCCAGACTGGGCTTCCTGAGGGTCGGCCTTGGCGATAAAGACTCAAGCAAAGAAGGCATTCAGTACTTCGGCCTTCTCTGCATCCTCAGACACCAAGGCACCCTCAGTGTTTAGCTGCAGTCCCACTTTCCCCCTTGCCATCCTTCTGCTGCTGATGTACTTGAAAAATGCCTTATTACTGTCCTTACATTAAGCACTTAATGATTCTTTTCTGGTGGGCTGTGGAAAGCAGAACTGCTTGCCCTCTGCTTTTCTGTTGCTCATATACTTAGCTGCTGCATTTGAAAAATGCTTTAATACATTTTTACATTGAGATAAATGTAGAAATTACTAAAAAAATGGGAGTTATCCTAGGGCAAAAAGCAGTGTGAGATTGGATTGAACCCTAATCCAATACCTTAGGTTTACTAGTGGGTAATGTTTTCTTTTTAATGATTCTTAGTGAAATGCTTCACAGAGGAGCTGAAAGTTGGCAAAAAGCACTGTCTTTGAAAATTTGGCTCCAGCTGATTTTATACCTAGAAGCAGAACTGTGGATGATCTGCTACAACTAGTTAATTAAATCTTGTGCTGTTAGCCCTCAATTAGATGTATTACACTGCAAACCTTATTAGCAGATTTGCTGGCCAAAAATTGAGAGATTCTGTATATCATTCTGAACACTTTCTATTTGGGCTCTTAAAGAATGTATGCAGCTGTTCTAATGAAGTGACTGTGTGTATGAGAGGAGAAAAGGAAACAGATTTCAGATCTCTCCCACTGTTGATCTATCTGCCTGTGTCTGTTCAATGAGCGGGGTGAAATTCCCCCTTTCTTTTTTTTTCAATGTTTCTTGGACTCTTACCATTAAGTTTTTACAATCTGCTGCCTGCCTCTCAGATTAGAAGAACATTGGCATATTTTAACAGTTTCCTAGGATCCAAATGGTCCTTAATTAACAGGGAACTGATGTTTTGGAGTGCAACCAAAACATGGGAGACACTGGAAGCAGAGAATGGACTTGTATTCTTCCAGCTTTTAGCTGGCCATGTCAAGGGGCAAATGAATCAGTCAAATAGGGTCCACTGCAAATGGGTAGTGACTTATTGATATGCAAGGGAATTTCTTAATTTGCATTATGTTCCCACATAGCTGGTGGTTGGTAGGAGCTTTCTGCTGCAAAGTCTGATTCAGCTCCACTCCGTGCAAGTGCAGAAAGTGTTTTGTCAGTACCTTCCTGTAAACAGCATTTTAGTGGCTGCTGAAACTGTTCTTAATTTAGATTTCTATTGATCAGCTATTGAGACAGTAAGGTATGTTGTGTTTGTGAGATTTACCTTTGTTCTGAAACTGTAAGCTCCATGAGTGAGCATTTAATTAGAAAGCTAAAACTCTTCAAATTACATGGCTTTTGCTGAGCCAAATATGAAGAGATTTGCCTTTGGAAGGTTGAGCAACAGGACTGGCATGAAACACTAAAGTTATAGAAGAATAAGGCTATCTCAAGTTCTAAAGGGAAATCAGATATATGTTGAGCTATTGTTCCAAATAATCCAGAGAGAGAAATGGTTTATTAGCTAATTTTAAATAATGATAGATGGATACCTGAAGGAATTACTGGCAAATAATTATTACTAATAGTCACTGAGTCATCTGTGCTCTTTTTCAGTAATACATTAATTTGTGAGCAAATAAGAATATATTTATTGAATCTAATATTAGCTTTTTATTGTGGCTTTTTTGTGATGGCTTTTCTCTTTTTGTCACCCTTAATCATAGTATGTGCTGAGTGTCTTCTGCATCTTTCTACACTTAGGTGGTACATGCCAGAGCCCTGCTCTTCCAGCCCTAGTGCGTCCTCCTGCTCCACCTTTGCAGCCATCGCTGGATATTAAACCTTTTCTTCCGTTTCCTCTGGACACTGCCGCAGCAGTCAATCTCTTCCCCAATTTCAATGCAGTAAGTACACTCCTAAGAGTTACTGTCCACTTCAGTGAGCCACAGTTTCCATGGAAGACTCAAGAGGGCACAAAGTAGAATTTTATGTACTCGATTGAATGTGGAATAGCCTCTCTCTTACTGAGGGCCAAATGGCTCTTTCAGACACACTGGCAGACTGGTAGACCATAAATTAGAGCCTAGCTGAGTGTTGGTCAGAAGCAATGTAGAAGGAAAAAATTATATAATCCCAACTGACAAGCAATAAAATTGCAGGCCATGTTCAGTCCTAGGGCTTGTGAGATTCCCACTTTTATTTAAGATGTGCAGAGTTCCTCTCACAAATTGCTGCAACTCTCAGAGTGATGGTGTTCTATATTCCATCTCCAACAGGCTTCCTGAGAAATACTTAAAATTTGCAAATTGTTGGGGCTTCCAAAGATAAAACTATTGGGGCTATTGAAGTGAGAATAAGGACAACATTAGCTTGTATGTAAACTATGAACTGGCAAACACTCCAGTGTAATTTTTTTTTCAGGTTAAGATATGCTGTTTCTCACACTATGGGTTAAAACAAAGTTAAATTTTTCGTTAATAATGTCTTTACTTGGTTGTAGTATCTGTGATTATAGAAATCTTATTCCTTATTAAGTCTTCATTATTTTACTTACATATCTCATGAATGTTTCAATTTTCCTGTTTCTGGCCATTTAATGCTCTAAAAAAAAAAAATCTAAGTATGCTGTATATTAACTTGGACTATATTGAATTTTGCCCCTTTTTAATTTGAATGTACTCTGGGAAGTTCTTTATTTACATACACTAAATGTTCTCTCACCCTCACAGTGAAACAGTTTTTTTTAATATTTAAATGGAATTTTTTGTATTCCAGCTTCATCCCATTACCCTTTGTCCTGTTGCTAGCTACTACAGAAAAAAGGGATGTCTCAACCTCCTGACACCCACCATTTAGATATTTTTAAATATTAATATCCCCTCTCAATCTTCTCTTTTCCATTCTTAAGTTCAAGTCATTCACAACATTAATAGAGATCATAGAAATTATAAGTGTTAAATGCTTAAAAACAGTGTAAAAGAATTCTTACTACAAAAAAACCACAATTTATTGCAAATAAAGTTTTTAATATTTTAAAATGTATATAGACATGGAGGAAAGTTTTAAAAAGTGCTGCTTTAACTAAGTTACTGATAAATCATCATAAAATAGATAAACTATTAGACTTGCTTAATGCTTTAGGCTTTTTTTTTTAAACAGTTTTTCTTTGTAATTAATATTTGCATTTAGTGCCATAGGCCAGCAAAATTTTTAGAAACTATCTATTAGAATTTCTGTGTCTTTTCAGAATTTTCTATAGTTCGGTCTTCAGATTGTTTTACTAATTGTTTTACTCTACATAATTTGAATTTTAATTTTTTAAAATAAATTTTAATCTTATGTTAGTCCATACACTTACAATTTCTTTTTTTTTTTTTATTATTTTATACTATAATTAATTTGTGGGGCAGAAGGGAAATTTAGGGGGAAATGCATTTGTATTAATTTGTAAATAAGACAGTAAAAATAGACTCCTATCAAAACCATAGTTATTCTGGAACATCATCTTAGCCATATATCATTCAATGTAAACACCATAGTTGGACTTTACAGACTCATCTCTTCAATTTTACAGCCTGTTTCAAAAGTGAGACTAGCAGCCTTTCCTTGCAAGTTATTGCTTTCTGTGATTTGTGGCCATCTGCCAAGTCCACCTTTGCTGAATATGTCAGTCCTGAGTGTGAAGATGCTATCATCAGAGCTGCTGTCACCTGCCTTGCTGCTCATAGCCTTGCCTTGCAACATGACCTTTGCCTTCTTATCATGTATGCTGACATGCAGCACCATCCTCAGTGTTCTTATTTTCATTCTGAACAGTACATTATTGAGTAATGCTATGTTTAGCTTAGATGCCAGAAATGGTTAATGGCATCCTACAAACACGTAGGCTAGCTGAGAAGTTCCTCATATTTCCAGAAATACTTTCCAAGCTGATGAATCTTTTGAGAACATGTCAGCTGCTGCCTAATATTAACAGCCTAAGGAGATGGTGACCCACAAGTCATATTAGACTTTAAACAGAACATCTGACAAGGGCTTTAAGGATGTGAATGTGAGACCGAAAACCAAATTTTTTTTTTTGTAAATATACATGCTCATGAGTGATTGTAGCTGTTGATAATACTTCATATTCATTGACACAGTGTCAGTGGAGAAGCATTTACGTTCTGTGGCTAAATCAAGGTCAAACAGGTGGCCAGTAAGAGAAACAGAACTCCAAACACCTGAACTGGACATTCTCTCTCTTGCTGTCAATAAATTAGCTTTACCCTTGATTAAGACATCAGGGTCATAGATCATGTCTTAGGAAATGGATTTCTAAAGACCTCTTGACCCTTGCATAATTCCATAGAAAATAATGAGCTTGGCTGCATGTCCAGGCTACTTCCCAGGAGATTAGAAGGGAAGTCTAGAGTTTTGGCTGCTTACAGGCCAGTTTTGTACAACCTTCACTTGAAAAGAGTGTGATCAAGGAGACACTTGAGCAAAAATTCAGTCATGTTTCAGAGAAAAGTGGTCTCTGATTACAGCAATCCTGACTCAAGAGTTTGGTTGTGATAGGCAGAGGCATCTGAGCTAATCACCTTAAGTTTCTTCACAAAAGACAATGGAGAAAATTGAGAACTTTCTATAGTTTCAGTGGAGAAAAATACACAAAGGTAGGTTGCAGTGCAAGCACCCTCTGTTGCAGTGCAAGCACCCTCTGTGTCTGCTTTGGCATAAGGTGAAGTGGACCCTGAAAGTTCCCATTCATATCTGCCAACTATAATGAGGGACTGGCTCAGCTGTATCTACTTTTGGTTAGATGAATCTCACATTATGGGACAGGTCATAAGCTATTCACAGCCGATATATTAAATTCCACTTAAAAATCAGATGACAGAAAGGCTGACATTATATCATGTGTTTACATTGGAATGGTTCCATTTATCAAGCAGTTATGCTTCTAATTTTATCTACAGACAGTCTTAAAGGATAGAAATATTAGGAGAGTAGATGGCAAAAGCCATCTCAGGCACATACATAAGAACAAAAAAAATAAAATACTGGTCTTAAGTACTGAAAATAATGACAGTAAGGTGTATTTTACAACCTTTTTTCACTCTATTTCAGTAGATTACAAACAAAGTAACTGGGCATAAGTATATTACAAACATAAGATATGCTGGGCACCTCTGAAGAAAACATTCAGCACTCAGTTTTCTTCAAAGGCAAAAGCTTTAATGAGAGCAAAAAGATAGTAGAGGGTGTGCAAATCTGTATCAGTCATATCTCTGGACTCTGAGAAGAGGGAAAAGTAAAAAGGAAGAAACCTGCAAGGAAGATGACATGTGAACCTTTGAACCATTCAGTTTTGAAAAATCATTTTCCATCTATCAAAGAAAGTGTAAAACAAACATACCAATTAACAATCTGGTTAGCTGAACATTTGTAAGTGCTATGCTCTTAATTGTGAAGCAAATGACTACCCTCAAGTCGTATGTAAAAAGAAATTTTAACAAAACAGCTGTTAAAAATGAAAACATCCCACTTGTACAGACCCTGAAGAATCACAAGTTCATTGCAAGTTTATTTGATATAAAAAGATGAATCAAGTGTGTGGGATTTAAATGGCTTAGTTTTAAGACAGAAAGAAACTATAACTATAAACAATTCTTATGCAGCTTTTAAAAATATTATTTGAAAATTGTCAAAGGAATAGAAAAATAATTGTCCATTCTGAGGAATATTTGAGATCATTTAACAATTTAGATAATTTCCGCAGAGCGAGAAACTTTAAGTCTGCGTGCCTCTAAGAACTAGCTCTTAGAGACATGAAGCTTTAGCAGTTGTATTGAATACATGCTGGTCTGCGAGTGCACATTAAAAAGCACATGTGATTTCTGCTTAAGAGCCAATGGTTGGTTGCAAAGTAATTTCATAAAGCATCAAAGTTCACATAACTCCCTTGACTAACAGGAAACGCTTCATTTTGCTAGGCGTCAGTGTCAGCCCTAAGTGACCCTCCCACAGAAAAAAGTCTCTAAAATAGAGACTTAGAGTCATAGTCTCTAAAGTCCATTATCCTCAAAGCACAGATGCATCAGAAACCAGATCATTCTTCTTAAAAGTCAGAATTAAACATTTCAGACTCTCGAGAGAGAGAATTTAAAGTTTACAAATTCTGGACCTTTGCTATGACTAGGTAGAAAATCAGACAATGCATTGGATTCCTTGCTTGTTTATTCTTTGAAGTATTTGCTAACCATTTTTCTGAAAAGTTTCTAAAAAATACTGTATCACCTTTATGAACTGTAGTATGAGCATAATCTGTAGCAGAAGAGGTCTCCACTGTAGACAATAGAAGTAAATGGTTGTAAGGAGAAACAGGAATATTGCTTGAAAAACTTAATCCTAACTCCAAGCTAAATTGTGATCTCTCCTTGTTGCTAGTGGAAGGTTTCCCAAAGAAGCATCCTTTTGAAAGAAACATGATTACGGTTTTGACTAGAATAGTCAAATAACTTGGAACAGCAGTGTACTAAACTATACTATACATGGATAGAAAATGAACTATTTCTCTACAGACACAGGCATCTCTTTCTCATGATTCATCTGTAGTAATCCTTGTTCAGTTCCCTGTTTTTCCCTGTTTGCTTGTCCTATGCCAGTAGCCTCAGGTGCAATATTTAGGGCTTCGTGTTTGACCTTCCACTGATAGGGATTTGCCATATGGGAAAGAAGGAGGAGATAATAACAGCCATTGCCCATAGATTAGGACTCTAGCATCAGCTTGGGTTAGGGTGCCAACATGCTTCTCTCTGCTTCCTGAAAGACAGCCTGTGGAAAATACTAACAGCTTCCTAGCTTCTTTTCTCCCCACTCTACTCTTGCTGTCAGGCTCTGCTTGGCCTACAGATAACCACTGAGTTAGCTCAGAGTGTAGCTTTCGGGTGGTTTGGAAAGTGCAGTCTTCTCCTGTTGTAGCCAGACAACTGATAATGGACAATATAGAAAACCTCATTGCTGACAAGTTTTTCTGGGAAGAGCTATGCCAGGAAATGAGAAGAAATCTTGTCAAAAAGCTTCCAGAAGATACTTAAAAAATATTTTCCTTGGGCTCTTGTCCCAGATATTTTTTTTACCTAGAATAGATATAGGTGCTGCGGAAACAGTATGTCAGTTTTCTGGATGTTATTAGTAAGATATAGCTTTTGATAGTGAAGAGTGGAAGAGGACTCTGAAATATATGTTAGTTTTTCTAAACATTAACAGCCTGGAATTTACTACATAAACTTTTTTTTTTTTTTTGGTATGTCTCTATGTACTGGTTTGGGTTTATGTTTTCTGACTTAATTGAGCAGAGAAGCATAGCAAGACTATTCTTCCTCATCATATAAAATCCTTTAAAGTTCAGTAGTGATGACATGCTGCCAGAATGCTTTGTTTCCAGAAGAAGATAGTCAGAGGAAAACACAGTGGTCTCAGTTTCATGTGAATCAAAATGGAATACTGCCTACATAGGTCTCTGCAATAAAAAAATATAGTCTGTTCAGATTTTTAATGTTGTTTCTGTGAGAAGGACCTTTATCAGGTTGGAGAACTGTGTTGCACCAAATTGTTAATTTCTCAGACAGACAGAGGGGGTTATGGCTTCTGGGGATATTCCTTGCATGGCTACTCATTTACAGGTGTCTAGAAAAAGGGGAGTTGGCTTGCTCTTTTCCTTTCCATAACCCTGCAATTGAGCTACAAGGTAGCTATGCTCTTCTTTGTTATCTGTATCTCTATTGATGTTTAACTGACTATTTTTCAAAACAGAGAAGGCTGCAAAAATAATGTTTGAATTCTTTATTCTAATAACATTTTCATCATTGGCCAGGACATTTAATTAAGAAGCCTGCAGGGGAAGAAGGAGGATTAGGGAATGGGCAAACACAAGAAAACCCTGGCAATTCAGATGTTTTTATTTGGTGCTTGCAAAACAGGAATGAATCAACATCAGTATGAACTATTCAATTATTTGAATTGGCCAGATTTATTTATTGTACATTTACATTCTTAATCTGCACCCTGGGCTCTGTTTGAAATAGCAGTAAAGTTCTGATTATCTGATGTAGAAGAAATGTTCACAGCTCAAGAATTAAGCTCCTTGTCTGTTTTAAGTTTTGAGTCAGTTTAGGATGCATCCAGATCTCCAGGAATACTCCATCTGCCTGTTCTTGTGTATGATCTATGCTCTGGGTCACAGACAGGGAACAGAGCTCACATACTGACTTCACATAAATAAGTGTTCCTGTAACCCTCAGATAACCTTCCCATGGTTGCTTGTGATTGCATGGCTAATGTTTTCATTTGCACTGCAGAGTGGGGAGTAGCATCTTAGCTGCCCAGCAGTTGTCTCCAGAATGCCTGGTATTATTTCCCTTGGATTTGAAGCATTATTGAGGAGCATCCTGCTAAATCTAGCCTTAATCTCTTTGCAACCTACTCTAATTTTTTTTTTTGCCTCTGCTTGTAACTTATAGCTGCGACTCCTTCCAATTTCAACCCACATATCAACAAAAGGTTTCTTGTTATCTTTCTTTTAGCATTACCTTACATTTTAGTAGTGCTCCTAGCCTCTGTTTTGTAATTTTTTCGTTGGACTCACGTGAACCTCATGGGATTCAACACAGCCAAATGCAAGGTCCTGCACCTGGGTTGGGGTAGTCCTCACTATCAGCACATATTGAGTGATGTATGGGGTGAGAGTGACCCTCTGGAGAAGTACTTGGGGATACTGGTTAGTGAAAAATTTTATGTGAGTCATCAATGTGCATTTGCAGCACAAAATACCAATGGTATCCTGGCCTCAATAAAAAGTAGCACGGGCAGTGTGTTGAAGAAGTTGATTCCACTCTTATGAGACCCCACCTAGAGAACAGCGTCCATTTCTGGAGTCCCCAGTAAAAGAAAAACGGACTTGTTGAATGGGTCCAGAGAAGAGCCGTGATCAGAGGGGTAGAGCACTTGTCCTATGAAGAACAGGTGAAAGAGTTGGGGTTGTTCAGCTTGAAGAACAGAAGGCTCTCGTAAGACCTTATTGTGGCCATTCAATAGCTAAAGGGGGCTTATAAGAAAGATTTGTATTTTTTTTTCACTATTATTTATGGGAGCCTGCAGTGATAGGACAAGGGGCAATGTTATTAAACTGAAAGAGGGTATGTTTAGATTGGAAGAAAGATTGTTTTCAGCTATGGGCATGATAAGACACTGGAACGTGTTGTCCACAGAAGTTGTAAATGCCTCATCATTAAAGGTACTCAGAGTCAGATTGGATTCCTCATGGTTCATTTGAACAGTTTTAGGGTTATACTTCAATTAGGGAATCAGCAGTCTCCTGTGCTTACAATGAGCAATTGTAACCTCTTGCCACATAGGATACAGCAGTTCTGAGAGCTTAGAGGAGTCTTCTTGTGGATATAAAGGAGTAGATACCATTAAAAATCCATTTAAAATTTTTATTTAAATAAGATTTATATCAGGGGTATTTCAACCTTCTGTGATTCCTTTCAGTAGAAATTCAGATTTCTAGGATGTGTATTCTCCTGGGGAAGTAAGCGTTCGGATTATCTTAAAATAGCATAAGTTTGTGTCATTTCACCTTGCTGAATACTATAATACCTGTCATCTATGTAATGTTCATGTCTATATAAATTATCTGAGAATACCTATTTGTCACATCCTGTCCGGTTGTTGGAATGTAACATGTGCCTTTGGTAAATCTGCTTTGATTTATCGGGAAGAGTGATTACTGTATACAGTAACATCACTCATGTTTGGCCTTCTTCTGCTAAAACTTCTGTTGGCATTCATCTCTGTAATCTCATTCAAAGTCTTTATGGATGTCTCAGTGCTGGTGATTATTTGGTAATTTTTGCCTGCAGATTGTATTTACTTTGTGGGTATGGGTAGGATATAGTTCTTCACATAGGCTGAGCCTATAGCACATGCATTTCCACCATCTGTTTGAAATCTTACAGTTACTTCTGGATTTTTCTGGTGATATATCTCTCTACAGTCTTTCATCGTCTTATGACTAAAGAACAGATATTTATGTTGCTCCATTTTGCCATGTGAGAATGGGTGGACTTCTAACAAGTCTCCATGAATTCTCAAGTCCATAACTAACTGAAAAGGTCTAAGGCAGAAGCACACTTACTGTATAAGCTCATGACGACATAATTAGGTAGATGTCTGCATTATGGAGTATAAACTTAAAGGTATTTTCATGAGTGGTGTTGTAGACTGGAAATGATCTCTGAGCAAAGGGCTCCACGTACCTAAAAAAGACACACGTCAGACTTTTCTGTGTATTTGTATTTACTTAAGTGGCTTTTTTTTATTGTTAAAACAATTGATAGGATTGAAATATCTCAGCTGCTTGTTCAACTGATGGGTGGTTAGTAACAGTGAAAGAAGAGACTTTGAGTTATTTACTCCTACACTACATTTTTCTGAGAGCACAGCACAATGCACTGAGAGATAACTTCCTGTTGGAAAGCCAGAATATCAAAGGCTAAAGCAATAGCACAGCCTTTATTGGGGACTGAGGGTCCCTCAGGCTTTTGCTTTGTATGCAAAACATTCTTGTAAAGGAAGTTAAATGAAGTACTCTTCACATTTGTCAAGTCTTGATGAGTGGAATTACTTAAAACTAAATTTTATAGAGCATTTTTGTAAAGCATTTTAAATAATGTTTTAATCAGTTGATGTTTACACCCTTTGTCTTAATAGCACTCAGATGAAAAAGATCAATGATTATTAAATTCTGCAAAGACTATAAAACTTTAATGGGTTGCATAATAAGTATAACTCATAAAATCTACAGTTTAAATATGAATGGTTATTAACCTGTTTTTAAAAAGCTGCTATTAAAGTGAAAAGGAATTACTTAAAGCAATGATTTGATTACTGTAGTCCAAGGAGGAAAGTGATAAAATTCTACAATTAGTATTATTTCTGTTGATGAGACAGACATTTGCAAAGATTTAAAATAAGACATGAATCTTTCCTAGCCTTAAGCACCTTTTTTTTGCTAACCTAGCTGAATAACTATTTATTGTTTGGGGGAGGTGTGTGCAACTTGTACTTTGTTCTTAGGAATTTCAAAGATATCTGTTGAAAAAAAGCATGAGTTTGCATGACAGGTAATTTTGCATACAGTAAATACATTCCTAAGCACAATTACCTCGTTAATTGCTTATTCAGAGCATGCAGGAACAGTGCTGCTGTTATTCAAGAACTGTCTTAAAAGACACTCACTTATATACTTTAAAATATTTAGGGCTATTTCCTTCCCTTCTCTTTAGTAATTTGGGCTGGTAAATGGCACATGTTGAAGAACTCATTTATCTGGAGTCATTGTATGATGCATTCTCTGACAGAATATTTCTGTAATGTCCATATCCTGTCTAATTTATTGTATCCTAACTTTTTTTCTTCCTTTTTTTTAATAAGAGGAGAAAATCCCCAAAGATTCTGTGTTGGACTTGTGCAGTAGAATTGGATACAGAACTCCAGATTCTCATGCAACTGCTGTTTTTCCTGGCACGTTTCATTTGGCTCAACTGAATGCTTGCAGAAAAGCTGTGTAAATATCCATACAGATTAAATTAGTAGTCAAAATAATTAATTAAAAATAGTATAAAAGCTCAATCCTCTCAGGAAATCAAGTTTCTCTTCTAAATATATTCATTTATATAAAATAGATGAGTGTCAAAATCTTACTATTTAAAAAAGTATAAATCAACTGTTTTCTGTCAAATATATTTTGTCCAGAATTAAATGCTTTGTGATGTCATGGGTTTTAGGTGACATATTAAACTTATTCATTATTATGAGAGAGAATATTAAAAAAACCAAAAAATTGTGGTTTCCTTACATTTCATTCTAAACATGGTTGGTTTTATGTAAAAGCTGTCTTAATGACTCACAACAGAAGTCTGAATAGCCTGTAATTGAATGAAAATCACAGATAATTTTTTTTTAAAAATATATAGGAAAGTGACACTCGTAATTCCACCTAGTTGTGTAAAGCCTGCTAGAAAGCTGATCAACAGAAGTTTCTGCCAGTAGTTTGCTACTGTGAAATTTTTAAGGTGTCTGAATGGCAGAGACAGCAATCCTGACAAACAGAGGCCATGGCAAGAGTTCCTGCAGTTGAACAAAATAACTCTGTGAAGGAAATATTAGGAGAAAATTTTAAAGGACGGTTATTACTTTTTCCTGGGGCATTTGTTAAGAAACCAGAAAAGCTGTAAAACTACAGGTTTTACTTCCTTTATTCCTGTAGTTTTCACTAAGCATATCTACATGTACCACATCCTTGCATTGTTAAAAATCCAGGGAATCACATCCACCTTGCAAAGATATAAGTCTGGGGTCCTGAAAAGGGTGTAGACTGATTACCAGGTGGATTTTTTTGTTCTTGGACTAATCAGTCAGAAAATTCAAGTATCTAATCTGATATACTTATGCAATTTAGCTTTGATAAGTAGGGCAGCCATGGTACCTGAGGGTGGTGCAGTGGGATTTTAACATGGTAACAAAAGCCAAGATCAGACCAAACCAAATAATGGAATGGTAGGGTTGGAAGGGACCTTTAGAGATCATCTAGTCCAACCCCCCTGCAGAAGCAGGGTCACCTAGATCACGTCGCATAGGAACACGTCCAGATGGGTCTTGAACACTTCCAAGGAAGGAGCCTCCACAACCTCTCTGGGCAGCCTGTGCCAGGGCTCCCTCACCATGAAATAGTTTTTTCTTATGTTTAAATGGAACTTTTTGTGTTCCAGCTTCATCCCATTACCCCTTGTCCTGTTGCTAGATTCCATCAAAAAAAGAGATGTTTCAACCTCCTGTTTGTAAATATTTATGAGATCCCCCCTCAGTCTCCTCCTCTCTAGCCTAAACAGCCCCAGTTCCCTCAGCCTTTCCTCATATGAAAGATGTTCCAGTCCCCTGATCATCTTGGTGGCACTGCACTGGACTCTCTCTAGAAGCTGTCTTTACCTCTTGAGCTGAGCAGCCCAGAACTGGACATAGGACTCCAGATGAGGCCTCACCAGGGCAGAATAGAGGGGGAGAAGAACCTTCCTTGACCTGCTGGCCACACTCTTCTTGATGCATCCCAGGATGCTATTGTCCTTCTTGGCCACGAAGGCACATTACTGGCTCATGTTTAGTTTATATTCAATCGGGACTCCCAGGTCTCTCTCTGCAGGGCTGCTCTCCAGAAGTTTGACTCCCAGCCTATACTAGTGCATGGGGTTGTTCATCCTGAGGAACGGCATTATCTGTTCCTATAGCCTTTCTCTGACAACTTATAGAAGAGCAGAAAAGTAGAGAACACATGTGACAAAGCTTGCTAGACAATACCAGCAAGGTATATTTTAGGAAATTCTTGAGCTAAAGGTCTTGTCTAGGAATGTAGTAGCCCTCCATGAGGTAACATGCTGAAGTGGATGGGATCAGCAGGATAATTTATCCATTTTAACTACTAATAAGGTAATTTGAGTTTCCTCATTCTCTTCTCCAGCTGGTGCCTAACAAATGCAGGCAAGGAGATGTAGGAAAAGTTCCTTTGGCAACCTAAGTAGCAAGAAGAGATGGACATATATTAATTATGATTTGCTATGAACAATGAAAGTCTAAGGACGATTTTTAAGTTACTATGCTTGTGGGAACTGAAAGTGGATGAAGAAATGTGCATCATTTTACTCATATTTGGTGTTTGAAACATACTGATTTGCTGATGGATCCAACTCATTACATTATTGGTGTTGCTAGGACTCAGATGATGAATATAAATCATAGGAGTGATGCCAGAGTTAATTATAGAAGTGCCCTATCAGAAGGTACTGCCAGCTTTGAGAAGTAGCAAAAGCTATTGCTGGTGTTAGGAAGTAGAAGGAGTGAGTGGTGTCTGGGAGAAGAGTGATAGTGCAGAAACCGCCAGTGATAGGATTGGAAAATATTGAATATATAATATGAGGCTTGGAAGAGAGGAGGGTGTAAAAGCAGAAGGTTTGCAAGAAGACAGACTCAGAACAGGTATCTTAAAGATGCATGTATTTCACACACGTGCACACAAAAAAAAGTAATGGTGGAAACACTGCAAAGTAAGTTAAAGTATGAAGTTTCCATTTAGAATCCTTATTTCTCTGTTCCTTGCAGGAAAAGTTCCTTTCCTTTTTAGTTACATGCTTTTCCCAGGAAATTAGTATCTCCAGAAACTTTTGAAGCAAGTTTGTTCTCTCTAAATCCATCTTATTTATTTTAATTTTATGGGAACCGTATCTGCTGGAAACCTAATTACGTTTTTCATTCTAAATATGAAAGAAAGGAGAAAAATTACTTTGATAGTTACTGAAAATATGTCTCAAACTGAACTAAAACAAGCACAAAACTTATAAGAGTCTATGCTTCTGAAATCAGAGAAAATCCTTCTTTAAAAACAAACCCTCAGATACTGTAAGAAGTCATCACTTCACAGCTGTTCACTCTCTATTCCTCAGTAAGTGTTCCCTGATGAAGGAGAATTGTTCTTAAATTTCTTTGCACCAAGAAGATGGCATGTATTTTTGTTCTTAAGTGCCTTTCTTTTCCATTAAGAAAAGGAATAAATAAAGGTAAAGTCTACCTCTGCAAATACTGAGCATGCATGGCTCCTCTCTAATGTCTTTAAAAAATCTCCTCTCTCTTCAAACAGGCTGATTTTCTAGAATGGGAAGAAATATCTATTTCAAATTACACCAAATTGCACAAAAACTATGGAACTGAAGATTAGTTTTTATTTCCTTTTATTTGCTAGGATCCCAATGTTCAGTTGGTTGGGCAAAGTTGTGTTTCATTTAAAATTATTTCCTTTAACTGTTTCTCCACAAACCACTGCAACTTTTTCAAAAGCCCTTTGATTTGTTTTTTCAGAAGCTGCTGTGATATGGCAAAAGATTGGCACGTAAATTAATGCTGACCCTGCGGGTAAATAGTTGTCTCTGTGAGATGCTAAATTTAGTGTCTCTAAAGCAGCTCTTGTGAAAGTACAAAAAAAGCAAAAGCAAAATTCTGTAGTTAACAGCATCTGTACTGATGCAAGGAAACCATTAACTTTGAATGTAATCAAGTAAGAGAAGGAAGTGATAATTTTGGTAAAATTAAAATTTTCTTGTCTAGTTTAATGAGAATAAATGTAGACTCAAACCAACTTAGAGCTAAAAAAAACCCCACCAAACCTCAAACATACAATGTATAAAATGTTTTAAGACTCTCATCCTTACTTAGTTCTGTGGTTTAGTGCCTCTGCTTCACATCAGAATGAAAACACTGCAGTATCTTACCAATTTCCTAAACAAGCATTTCTGTGGATCAGAACATACCAGGAGAAAGGTTGTAAAACACAACTTCAAGTTCAGTAATTAAACATCTTTGACATTTAAGCTATTCAGTAAGATATTAAACAATGAAGCAAAAAGTCACTTAATACTGCAATAATGTATTATTTAGTGTATAACTTAAATAAGAGGAGGATTAACAATCATCTACTTTAGTCTTTAGCTATCATTAACAACATTTAAGTCTTTGACCTACACAGGGATTTAAGATGATTATATAATCAGTAGATTTTTTAGATGGCTACAGCTGGCGATAAGCATGCGTTAATCCAAGCCTTCTGCGCTGTGCTAAAAAATTTTCTTGCTAGACTTTTAAGTAACAGTAAAAATAAAATTAAAAAATCATTGATTTCATGTAATTGTTCCTGGCTGTTGATAATACAGAATAAGTGAAAAACCCTAACTCTTTGACAAACTGAAGTTGAGGAAACATGTACCTTGCTGATAGAGATTATTCTTAAAGGAATAGGAAATTTTTTTGGATAAAACTTGAGAATCTTATAGATAGCACCATTCAGGTAGCTTTTGAACATAGGAAAGTTCTGTATGGTAACATAAGCTTACGATGATTCATTGCAAGCTTGGGAATTCAGGTTAGCAGAGATCAGCAACTTCAGCAAAATGGGTCTTGACTGGTTCTGCAGACTGCTCATCTCTATTAACTAATGACAATTCTCAGGGCCTAGTCAAGCTTTATCTGACTTTGGGAGAGTAGTTTTTAACTTTTAGTGCTTTGGTTTACTTCTCATTTCTGTGACAGAGAATGATAATGCATTCATACCCTTCAGGCTCTGTTTTCATGTTCTGGTTAGTGTTTTGAAAACAAGACTAATATTCACAGAAAGCTTAGAAAATGTAATGTGCCCGAAACATCCTACAAGTGATAAAGGTTTACAGATGAAAGATTTATGTTTTCATATATGCTTTTGAGTTACAACCCACTGATCTTCCCCCCATCCCACCCGCCCCTACAAAATGTTTATCAGTGTTTGTCAGTGATGACTACTTGATACCATCATCAAATTTCTGTTTTCTGTCTGTATCTGTCACAGCTATGCTTAAGGCAATATTGCCTAAAGGCATTTTTTTCATTTCCCCATTTAGATTAAAAAAAAATTATTACAGCTAAATACTACTGTTATTGTTTAATCTGTATTGGGACTACCTCATTGGTCTATCTCTAGAAAAGTACATGAAAATATTGAGTAAAAGGAAACATTTTTACATCATTGAAAAGTTTGTCTGGAATGATTTACTGCAGCTATCTGTATTTCTGATGATGTAGAATAGTTCTCCCCCTTTCCTATGCTATTCACTTCTATTACCTTTATTGCAATTGCTGGCTGCTCAGTCTTACTAGGTAGATGGTTAATTAAAGGGACTATCTTGAATATATTCTAATTTGGCCTTCCAATCAGTCTTAAAGAACTGATTTAAACAAAATGCAAATGAGTGTCTCATCTATGAAGACAAATGGTTTAATCCAATTGGGTATTAGATCTAAAATTCGTATTCATGTAATCATCTAAAAGGGTAGGTGGTAGATGTCCACAAACTTAATGGCAGAAGGAACAAGCAATTAGACTTTTATAGACTTCTCTAGCTTTTATTTAGAAAAAAATAGAGTTTTGATTGTGGAGAAAATCAACATTGAAACAAATTACCAATATTTTCTTTAAATTATAAATTCACAGTCAATAAATAAACTTATGAATAATAATGATCATTCCAGTTAAGAGATCAGTGCTGAAGATTTAGATAGCTATTAGATATCTTAGTTAGATCTGAGACATTTAAGGCCACTCCAAGATAAGGAAAAAAGAAAAGAAAACCTGGCTTTTAGTTCCCTCACAATTTTTGACAATTCAAGCATGTGTCAAACTATGCTCCTGAGCACCTAGTGTAGGAAGATATAACCAAACCATAATACTAGTGTTACCTATTCATTGAAGAGGGCTGCTGTGTTTGTAATGGAATAACCCTTGCAGTCTTTTTAGTACCCAGCACTGGTTTGCTTGAAGACTAATGCACAGAGGTAGGGAGAAGAAGCCACTGCAGTGAGCACAGCATAGACCCTCCTTTTTCAGATATCCATACATGTAGAAAATTTAAATTTGTCATGATGTGAGTTTGACATGGCGATACCAGTTCAGGCACTGAACTGTGCTCAATCTGTTAATAGTTTTGCAGTTGAGAAATTTATTCTTTTTATTCCTAAATACAATGACAACTAGAAATAGCCGAGGACTCTAGGATAATCACATTCTTGTAATTTTATATTCTGCAAAGAGATGGGGATAATCTTGTACATTCTGGACTGCAAAGCCAACTTATTGCAAGCAAGAGTAGAGCCTAGTTTCTGAATGTGTCAGTCTTCAATGGTTTTATCCTTCAGCATCCTATGTACATAATTTTCTCTTTGGTGGGTTGAGGTGAAAAAAAAAAAGCAGATGAGGAACAGGCAGACTCAAATTCTTCTAAACTGTGTAATATTTGCTTGTCTCTGCACCAGAATGAGGTAATTGCCATTTCCTTTCACACACATAGCTGTGATATAGAGATCCAAAATGGACCATTGTCAAACTCAAATGTAGCACCTATCATTTTAAGCTGATTTAAGCTAGTTATATCCATTGCTCAGAGATACCAAATTTTGAAAATGGCTAATGGTTTAGATGAATGAACTATGTCTTTCTGAGTCATTTTCAAATAGAAATGTTGACTGGAACTAATTAGATTCTGCTTTATATATTTTCAGTTTTAAAAGATTAGCAGAATCTTTTAACAAATAATATATTTTTAAGTACTCATGTGTGGAGGGGGCTGAAGGAGTGTATTATACCATTACAGGATTTTATGTGTGTGTATTGCTGCTGCTTAGTATTATTTCAACCTTAGTAGAAGTCATGTGTCTTTTCTAAAACAAGGCTTTGTTAAATGCCATTAATCTAATTAGGTAACAGTCTTTTTTTTTTTTTTTTAATAGAGATAGTGAATAAATTCTCTAAGAATTAGTTCACTTTCCTCACTCCAAAAATATTACAGGTATTCAAGGTATTATCACTTAGGCAAACATTCTGTCTGACTCTCAAACTAAATTCTTTTGGAAAAAAACGCCACTTATTAGAAGAAAATTCTTTTTTTTAAGTATTAACAAAATAGTAAAATAATATTTCAAGTAGTAAAGTATGTTTTTTAACTTTGCATTATTCTGAAGTAGGATCTTCAGCAAAGTGTATTTTGCGTTTGAACTGCCATTATGAATCTGGTGTAGCATGCTAGTCCTGGAGACAAGTATCATATCATCTTCTTTGTAATATGAAATGGTTTTTAAGAGAACAGGAGGTGGAACAAAAGTCTATCAGATCAAGAATATTTGATGGCTTCCTGTCCTTAACTCAGATATGTTGTCCAGAAGCTTATATATAATTAGTTCTGATCTAAGATTTATGTAGCTTGATTTATTTTTATATCAATTTTCCACAACTCCCTCTGTATTGAAACAAATGCAGGCATTGCTGGATGACAAAACAACATGCAAATTATGCTGTCACAGAGTTTTCCCTTTCCTTGTCATGTCAAGTAAGTGAAAAAGGATGGAGTAATGTGAATCTTCTAAATTTTTATTAGGAGTAAACAAGACAAAGTGCTTGTGATGAAAGGCTCTTTGGAAAAGAAATGCATTGCAAGGAACTGTGTAGAGAACAGCAGATAGAAGAATGAAGGAATAGGCAGTTCTGACTGTAAGGCTTCCTTGAAGAACATGAAAAATAAAACCTTGCATGTCTTTAATCAATCTGTGCATTTGTTACTGTGCATATGAGTTACCATACCTCTAAGCTACTGTTTCCCATGTTTACATATAGTAGTTTATAAGCTCTACTATTGTGCCTTCCAGCTTATGAAACTCACTGCAGAATGACCTTTTTCCTTCTCACTAAGTTTATGAATAGGTCAAGGTCTTCAAGACTCCTTTTCATTTGTATCAATGATGTGACAGTTCCACTGTACCACTAGCTATGTCTAATAGGAACAAGTTCAGGATGTGTAAACCCCTGAATTCTGGCTAACTTCAATGTCCTAGTTTACAAACAGAAAGAGAGATGAATCCTAAGAATAAAGTTTGAGTTACTACATGTGAGGAGTCAGAAAAGATAGGGAGAACTCTACATCTGTCATAGTTGTTTTATATGTTTGTGCTGACATACAAAACTGGACTTGTTATTCAACAATGTAAACATTGGATAGCAAAGAAGAGAAACTGTCAGCAGGAAATGTGGCTAAACTAGATTTTAAACACAGAGGAAAAAATGTTGTTGCCACTTCTTTCTAAGTAACTCTTCACTTATACAGTAGCATTGGTAAATTAATTTTGATCTGTTGTTAACATAGTTTGTGTTATAACCAAACATGGTTATGAACTATTCCCTGTTTAAGAAAAAACACTTAAAAGAAGAAAAAGCACTACTGGGAATCAATTACAAATGCTTTGGAGCAGATATTTTTATATATGGCTGTGGAGAAACTATGTTATTTTTTTCTGAATATTGTATTTGCATAAGATTACCTTCTTCATTTTATTCTATCTCAATAATGAAATCAAACAAGGCTTTAACAGAGGAATAGATATTGAAGAAAACAATGAAGGGGATACACCTGTCTCTAGAAAGTATATTGAGACTCCTTACAGAAAAAAAAATGTGAGTTCTTCACCAGAAAATATTTATACTCCTGTTGCTATCTCAGTTAACCAGCTAATATTCTGCAGGGCACAGTCTAAGAGTAAAAGAATATTTAAACCATTAAAAATTCCTGCCTAGAGAGAAAGTGAGTGGAGAGAAATAGTGTAGTAGAAAAAGTGAAGGAGGAAGGTTCTTCTCTTCTGGTTCCAGTTTAGATGTTGCTTCCAAACAAGTAACGTGTCTCCAAGAAGCACTGAGATAAATGTAAAAGCCAAACTGCAGACCTTGGGTAGGTTTCACCTTTCTCTACTGTGTGCACCTTTTGGCAAAATGTGTCCCTTTTTTTGTGTAAGGAGCTGTTTGACACCAGTTATCCATTTCTGCCACGGGTACCTGAAAGCACTTTCTAGAAGAGACTGTCAGCTCCCATAAGTGCTGTGTAACAGGAATGGCAGCAGTGAGATTGAGTTTATTCAGTTAGGCCATTGGCATTCAACAAGAGAAAAGTGCATAACAAGACACTTGTCGCCTCAGAGGTGTATGAATGAAGGATAGTAATTGTAACTGTCCCTGGGCAGTGAGTGAAAACAGTAGATGTTATAGCAGATCTGCAGTGGAGCAAACCGTATGAAACAGAGGGAGTCTTGTCTCTTGTGAAAACTGCTTACTAAGACTATGGGCACAGGTCTCAGGCATATGCTTGTGCCATTGCATTGTTAACACTCATCTTGTAGAAATAGTGCTTTAGTCTGCTTTTCTAAGTGTTTATACCATCATAGAATGAATTTTGACAATTGCAAGTTAGATGTAAAATGGCAACCTATTGTAGTATGTTATTCAAATTGGTAATGTCTTATTTAAGATTAATAACTTTAAAAATTAGATGTTTATGACAACATTGTGAAACCTTTGAAAGTGCCATGCTTTAACAGTTTCATGTGATTGAAAAGCGGCGTACGAACTACGTAAAAGGAGCAGTGGGTGTTTTAAAGCAGAACAGTGTGGCAACAGATACCCTTAAGTATGAATGATGAGGACTGCTTTTAGCATATCCACTACCTAAAAGCGCACTTGTCACATTGAACATGTTATAAAGTCAACACCACCTTGGTAGAGTTCTCTGTAAGAGATAGCATTCAGATAAAGAACCAAAAGATAGGATGTTATGTTGCTGTGAATCTGGTATGGTCTGCAGGCCATAATTCTTCAAAGCATTTAACGTGAATTTGCATATCAAAGGTATGCAGAATGACCTGCTGCCCAGCGACTTCTGGTCGATTAGCACATTGCTTTATAGATGACTAAAAGACAGAACTCCATTGTGCTGAATGATCTGTCTCCCTTGCTAACATAATTTCTATTATTAAAAGCAAATAACTGAGGAGATTGAACCCTATTATCATGTAATTTCTTTAGTGGTCTTCCTTTTTTGCATTATAAAAAATATACCTTTACATGGCATTTGCACTTGCTTTTGATTTTAGGGCAATAAATATCCTCCCTAGAAAAAAACTTCCTAGCAAAAGCCTATCATTCAAGATGTTTATAAATTCCTACACAAAGAAGTTACTGTGGAGAAACCTGCTATAACCATCAGTATAGAAGCACTACTAAGTCCTGCAATAATGTCTGCTGTAGTAGCATAGAGAGCACCATAGAAATGTTGTAAGATGAGTTGTTTTTTAAAAACTAAATATATTTTGTAATCAGAAACATTAAAAATATGTTTTAAAAAAAGCATTGATTTGAATCTGAATAGAAATTATATGCAAACGTGCCAGACTATATAACGAAATGTTGGACGTACACTTTAGCATTTCCTGCATTGCAGTCAGATCTACCCTGACAAGATTTATCTCATTTGGTGAAATTATGTGTTTATCTTTGTACTCTGAGAAAAGATATATCACTAGATGTATTTTTTTGTATTGAGTTTATAGACTTTTTCTTCTTTTCTCAGCAAGATTATCAATATTTGTAAATTAATATTTATTTCTAACAAACTTCTCTTGCTCTTCTGCTTAAAATTCTATATTCCAGACAAGTAATTCTGAATGTGGCAGTAATTTCTTTTGGGAGGTCATAGTGGAATGACAAGGAGAGGAGATTATATTCACAGTATAACATGTTGGAATGCTTAGTGCTTTTTCCAGTAGTGCTAGAATGAAATTCTTAGCAATGTACAATGTATTTTTAGCTCAACATAATTAATTTTCTTGAGGGGTCAGGTAAACTATGCTAAGTCTCAGTGAATTAATTAAAAATCTTATCTGTTAATTATCTCTAGTGTGTGAGAAGTAGCTATTCATATAAATTCTAAAGTAAGCATTTGTTTTTTGTTTTTTTATCGGCAGCATCTTACTGTTTAAGTTAGAAAAACATACAATGTCCTAAATGTGGCTTTACAACTTTAATTGAAAGGCATTAAATTATGATTAATGTCAATTTTTATGTCTGTATTATAAACTTAGAATTCATTGTGACTGACATAGGAAATGAGAATGAAATATAGCGGATGTCATTATTACTTAATGAATCTCTCTTATAGAAATACCAGTAATATTATTATTACTATTTCTGGAAGCAATATAACACATTGTAGTTCTATACTATTTTTAGACAGGGTTTTGGAAGATTAAAATAATCCTAATTCTGTGATATTTACTTGGAATAATACCGTTATCAGTAATTCAGAAGATTGAGATTGATTTTTGTAGATATAAATTCAAAATGCTTAACATTTTTCTTCTCATGCTGTAAATAAGCCAAAATATCTTGATCTTGGTTGGAAACCACCAACTGCCACTGCCTTTAGTCAGAGGACTGTTTTTCCTATGCAACACTCACCATTTGATTTTGATTCATGCCACAACTTACTTACAGGTGTGTCTGTTCCAAACTGATTTTTCTTTTTCTTTTTCTTTTTTTTTTTTTTTTGAATGTGGGGGATAATGAGTAGAGTGGTTTTTTGCTGTTTTGTTGGTTGTTTTGTTTTGTCTTGTTTTTAAAAGAAGTGAGGCATATAGTAGCCTCTGAAGCTCTGGTGTTCATTTTTAAGGTTTATTCTCTCCTGTTGGTTCCTGGTATGTGAAGTGATGGTGCACAGGCTCACGGAATTATGCACCACTTTTTATGTCCTAAAATCAAAAAACAAGAGAGAACCAAAATAAGGTTGTGGGTAAAGATTTGGTAGGACCACTTTTAAAACTAATGCAAGTCCAGAACGCATAAAATCAGTAATCAAATTGGAAGTCACATGTTGAAAGCAGTGAATGTGTTACATTATCTACAAAGATAACACAGTGTTCATTTTTCATAGTAGATAATTTAACTACCAGGTTTTTATTGCTGCTTCTGCTCAGTCTTCCCATTAGCTGAAGTCGACATTTCCCACAAAAGTTCATCCTTGGTAGTAATAATTTGCTGCCATATAAAAGAAATGGCTTAACATAAAAGATTTTACTGATTGCAGTGCCAGTTGGCACTTTCTTGTTTTCTGTTGAAAATGAGCACAAAACATTGTCTATTACAGCTGCATGACTGCCCTGTAACAGTAATGTTGCAAGTTTTAATATTATTGCTTCTATATGTATTTTTTCCCCATAAATGATTCTTTGCAGAAGAATGTTAATTAGTAACTGATAGGTATCAAGATTGCCATGGACAGCCCATTAATCCCATTTACCTTAATGGCACTTAGATCTTAGCTTGCAGTACAGCTGTATTCAGACTGGATTATAAATGTAATTTTTTGCATCATTAACTACCCTGATTAATCTTAGACAGCAAAAGCATGATTATAGAAAAATAGGACTTGCATTGTACCAATTTAAAGTTGTAGCTTTGCTCTTTTATGTTTACATCATTGTAAACAACATAGGTTTTGAACATTTAGACTGTGAAACAATTTTTTGCCCTTTCTTAATAACAAACTCATGCCTTTTACTAGTCATTTCTCATTTCTGCATTTACTTGGAGTTTTTTAGGTTTATTTTGTTTGCAGTTTGTTGGGGTTTTTTAACTGTCTTTTTTAACATGATTTGGTTTTGACTTGTGCAGTTACTGTAATTAGCATATTAATTGACCACCATTAGCAAAGTGTTCACTCTGCTCAAAGAGTACTAGGGAAAGCACATGCTGTCTGTGTCTGATTTCTGTGGAGGCTCCACAGAGGAGAAACTTATTGCCAGATGATATCTTTCTGATTTTCATATTGCAGTCATCACAAATGCCCTGGTTAGAAGTCTGACAAATGACGTCTTGGGCCAAACAAGAGTACAAATTCAGATACCAGCTGCAGACAGGAGCAGATTGAATAAGGTTCTGGTTTTCCAGAGAACAGTCAGGAAAAGACATGTTCTACTTAAGTTTGTGATTAATGTTAAAAATTTGGAAACCTGATCTACACAGTATCATAAATAGTTTTGCCAAATGGTTTATTTTTCTTTGGTTTTGATCAGCAAAAGGCAATGCAATCCTATATTGATTGTGTGCCTTTGGAGTAATATCGTCTTATCAGTATAAAACTGCCATGACAAATCTCCACCCTGATAAGTGCATAATGCTGCTTAGTATTAAACTTCCAGTTGCAGTTAACGAGAAAAACAAGAAGTGACAAGGAAAGAGAGAATTTGCACCGGTAATGCCATTTTAATAATCATAAATCTGAAAGGGAAACTAAAATCAGTTACTTGAATGGTGTTTCAGATGTGCCATTTGTAAACAGTTAATGGATGGTTCTTAAGAATGTACTGGATTTCTCAGGATCAGTTGACACTGCTCCAGGCTGTGAATGTGCTGTGCAGCTTCTCACATAGTGTGAATTGAAGATTTTTTGAAGTGGGAAGAAGAAATATTTTCCAATGATAAATTCAAATTGGTGATTGCACAGATGCCTCTTAATAATGCAGATTTCTCATGTGTGGAAGGCTCTGAGCAGACACAAGTTAATTTCAGTATTACAAACATCATTTGCTTTTATTTTGTACTTGATTCTCCTGTCTTCCTCTTCCCTCAAGCTGTAGGCATGACCATTGCAGAGGCAATCTGCTACACAAATTACAAGGAGATTACAATAAATACAGCTTTCTCAGTAGTATCTGAAACGGCAACAGCAGTTTTAATAAGACACAGGAAAAGAGGAAGGGTAGAGATTTGGAGTACTGAAGCTTGTAACTTCTCCTGAAGGAAAGTATTTTCTTTTTTTAGTTATCCTATCCCATAACAGAACTGTTTGTGCATGCAGCCTCTCCTGAGAAAAGCCAGGGTAAAAGTTTACCTTCTGCTGGGTCAGACTGTCTTTCGAAACAAGATCCAAGAGCCACATGAAGTGAGGGGTTGGCCAAGGGTACTACTCTGAACTGGGAAGAAGTTGGTGGGGGAGCAGTGGGTTCAAGTCCTCATTCAAGCACAGACCCTTGCGGTGACCTTGAACCATTACTTGCTCTCTCGGTTCCTATCTGTAAGATGAGGATAATATTTCCTGGCCTTTTAAGTGTGTCACAAAGAACCTGGCCATTAATGATTAATCCTGGCACACAAATGTGTGCAGTTATGTAAGCATTAATATCAGGACATAATTGTCAAAGCTGACATTCAAGGTCAAGTCTTGATTTGAACTTATTCCATCAGAATGTCAAGATAAACAGGAATAGGTCCTGCTGGATAGGGTTCATCTCTAATACAACTTAAGTATAAAGCTAAAATAACTTTATAAGAGCAGGAGGAATGGTGTTTTCATTGGTGATATTTTTATAATCACAGACAATCAAAGACAGAGAAAATAAAACCACCCTTAGGGCTGAGAGCCCTTGCAGACATCTAAGAAGACAGAAGCAAACTCTTTAGAGTTTGTACTGCACTTTTAATGTCTTAATTTTTTTGTTTTCAGAATTATTTCAGTAGTTGCTGCTATTTTATCAGGTCCTTCTTACCTATTGTATGTCTAGAACAGAGTCTTCATAGTAAAAGCAGAGACTATGGCATTCATAGGCATCAAATTATACACAAAAAAGGAATCCTTCAAAATAACCAGAGCTGGACTGATTGTGAATTGTGGAGTTTCTTTTCTGCAAAGTTATGATAGGAGTGCAGATGTCTTTAAGTACTTGACTTGCAGACAACAACTAGACAAATCACAGGCAATAAAATTGCCTCTCTTCACATCCATGGGTACTTGTGTGAGGTACACCAGACATAGATGATTTTGAATCAATTATGCCTGTGCTGTCTAGTACTAAGGCATAAAGCTGTGAATAAGAACAAGTGGATTTGCCAAAAGTTCTAGTAGGGCTCAGTTTTCATACAATAATTATCTGGCTTTAAGTGGTCTTTGTAAAGCACTGTGAAATACTCACATGAGACTTCCTATTGTGTTTAAGTTCATAATATCAGGTTGAAAAGGAATTAATGTATGAATTTTAAATACTCAGTGGCACCTGAACGTCACTGAACCTTAAGTGCTACTGCCCTTCTGGCTGGGATTGGCTGAGCAGATGGAAGAACCCAAGGCTGCTTGCTGGCAGTAATTCAGTATCTAGCTGCTAAATCTCTTCATTTTTTCCCCTAAATTCTAATTCCCATCTACATGTATTAGTTCATTTGTGGTTCCACCCTGGAGGGACATAGAGCATTCCTTCTTATGCACTGGATGATACTCTGCACCACAGTCCTCACCTGGTTAATGAACCTCTGACTACTTTGTGTGTGTCAGGGTCTATACATCATGGATACAGTCAGAGCTGATTAGGGATAAGGGCATCGGGTTTGAGTTTGTTTGGCCTAAAATCATGAAGAGATCAAAATCAATGCAAGGTAACTTCAAACAGTCAGAGAATTCAAGAAAAGAAGTGAACTAAGTCCAAGACAAATCACTAGTACAGAAAGAAACCACATCACAATCACCCATGAGGATGAACTAGTGAAAGAATTCCTCCTTCTCATATTGTCCTATCACAGCAGAAAAACATAAAAGTAACTGAACTGAAGTGAGAAAATTAAGGACCCTACTGCCTCCACAGTTTTGGCTTTGCAGAGATACTAATATTTCTTTATGGCTGTGGACCCTTGGAAGGAATAAGGATTGCCATTTGAAACCTGTTTTGAGATCTTGTGCTTTTGACTGGTATTTATGCAAATAAGTAAACACAGGTTTTCAAGGAGGTATAATGCTCTTAGTGACCTGAATGAGGGCTATGAATACAGCTATACACATTGGTTATCCTCATACTTCACCATTATCTGTTATAAGGGCATATTCAGCTGCGTGTGCAAACTGTAGCAATTCAGTTCCTATATTTGAAGAGCCTGGTGAACATTATTTTTATGTGTTGACTGCTAGTGATAAAATTGATTTAAATAACAGCTCAAGATGCAAGGCAATATGACGACAGTTGGTCACGTAGTTTTATATCCTTGAATTTTCTTAAGAAGCACAGCAGAACATTAATTTTGAGAAAAAAAATTGAGATATTTTCTGTGCTTTCTTTTCAGTACTGACCTAAAAAAAACCAAGAAAAAGCACCTATGGCCAATTAATTATACCAACATATGTCTGCATTTGCACCTGAAGTGAAATGCTTTTACCAGATTTTGCAAAAAGACAGACATTTTTTTAAGAACCAGGAGAGAAAGTCAATAATTTCCTAATTACTCTGTTGTAAGAGGCTATCAGAGACCTAGTGGCTATACAAGCAGAGCAGCTTTGGTAGATGTTTCAACTGAAAAGCTCATGTTTTACTCTGAAACAGTTATAAAGTGAGAATCTGAAAAATTTCTCTCTTGCTAAGATTTAACTGCTGTATTTTAGCCTTTGCTTCATGAAAATATTTGCTCACACATACATCCCACCAAAACCTGTTATAAAATTATTCTGTTTCTATAACTTTTCTTTTTTTTTTAATTTTATGGTACAAGACATGAATTAAATGATGTCTTGGGGTCTCTTTTAGACTCTTATTCTCTGATTCTACAAGTATGGCTTATGAATTGAAATTTCTCAGTGTTAAAAATGTAACTCATTTTGAGAGGTGTTAAAAATTTAGATTTGAGAGAGTATTTCAATAATTTCTAAAACACTGCTTGCACATTTCCAGGTAAGAATGTGCGTTTTTAAACATTCTAACTGCACCCTACACCATAGTTCTTAATGGTTTATTTGGAGTCACCAGAATAAAAATGGTAAATAATAATTGGAAAAGTAAAAAAAAAAAAGCATGGCATCATAATCAGGAATGTTGCATTGCATAATTATTTTCCTCCTCCTTAAACACAGATATACACAGTTACTTCTCTGAAAAAATGTACAGTAGTTTGCAGAGATCACTTTGGACTCTTGTGCTTGTGAGCAATTCCTTTGGAAGAGTGAATCAAGTGTCTTTCTGCCAGTTTTGTCTGGCACACATTCTGCTTTTATTGTTGTTGTGATTAGAAAGACCCACTATTATTAAATACCAATTTAGTCTAGTTTTCTGTAATTCATTCACATATGAATGATGCTACTGGGAATTTGTTGTGTAACCCTCATTATGCCTGCCAACCTTTTGTTCTGAGCCCTTTCCTTAAGAACAAAACATGAAAATGCCCCTAGCTTTTTTAACATGTTCTTTTTCTCATGAGCTTATTTTCACTTTGTCCTTGGTTGAAGCTGAGAAAACAAAAGGCATTTGTGAGCCTTAGGTTTTTATCTTTATTGGTATCTCTAGAAATATCTTTAGAGCAAGTATATAATTTATCTCTTTTTGATTTAGGCAATTGTTTTAGGTTTAAACATATTTTTGCCATCTGCCACTGATCATTTTTATGAGCAGCTGAAAAGAAACAATCCACCCCTTGTTTTCACACCATTTTGGTAATGACTAGTAGAAGATGAGTGAGTAATTTCTGCCACTTTTAAGATAGTCTGTTTCGCGTTAGTCTGTTACTTCAATTATATTGAATGTTGTCCACCAGATAATTGACCAATATGACAAGCAGGACACATTTGATTGTCTTTCATCTTTTCTCCTTTGCTTGAATCTTTTAAGTCTCTTAGAATTTTCTGCATCCTTTGGATCACCACTGTGGAAACAGTGGTTTTGTAATTTGGAAAATTAATGTCCATAGTATTCTTTCTCTGTTTGTTGAAGAAACTGGAAAATGTGTTTTGAATGAGATGGAACTGAAGGGTCCTCTCATTCCAGAAAACCAGTTGAATGCCACCTTGGAGAGTTCTTCTGAGTGATTTGAGGCCAGTCACTTAACTTTTCTCAGACGACTTTACAGTTTGTGAGCCCAACTTGCAGTTGGAAGGCTGCATTTAGCCTGTGTAGCACCTTCATAGATGATTTTGAAGTCAGAAGCTGTGGAGAATGTATGAAAGGCAATATAATAGGAAGTACTATCAGATATATTAAATTAGGGAACTGGAACTAGTGTATACTTCTCAATTTCTGAGGAAATACCATCTTTCACAAAGAAGTTTTGAAAATAAGTTAATTTGCTTGTGATGTACTCATATCCTGTGCCAATAAAGACTGTAGAAGAGCTAATGAATATGCTGATAATTCTCATTGGGAGTGAGATTTCAGCTTTATACAGTAAATGAGGTCTAGGGCTATTCACGAAACCCTTTGGACAAAACGCAACATTGAACAATTGCTCATTAAGTGAACATTGTTCATCTTCAGAACAAAGCCAGAACCCTTCAGGAAAGATATGTAGGCATATTCAAAAAATGTAAATTTATAAAGGTGTTAAATTAAGGCTTATAGGCATTTAAGAGTTTGATCTGCAACCTTAATGTTCTTTTAGCACCATATGTTTCTGATTTAGCATATGTACACACATACACAGATTTGACCGTCCTTCACATGTTGTTTAATATGTTTGATTAGCACAATCACTGTGTGATTATTTCTCACTAGCCTTAGCATATGCAAATTCTTGTCTTTTGACTGACAACTATTATTAGGCAATCAGAGTATAAAGATTTGCATAATCTCTTTGTGGTTACAGTATTTGTGTGCAATACCACTGTGAATGTAAATCCTTTTGCTCTGACTGATTTCTATATATTCAAGCAGTTTGCCAGAAATTCTATTTCTGCCTCAGCATCTCATTGCCAAGTGGAAAAATCTGTGATAAAAAAATAACACGAAAGAAAGAGCAAAGTACTAAAGTCACTTCAGAAAGGTGACTAGACAGCTGTTACAATTCAATGGCTCCATTTAAGAAAAAAGTATATAAATTCGTACACTCTTACAAGATTTCAACAAGAGAATAAAAAGTTTACTTTGAGAATTCATTCTTGAAGTACTATTCAAGTTACATAAACCAGTTAGATAGTTTGGGAAGTGAGTACAGTTTTTGTTTTGACAGATACCACTTTTAAAAATAAAATTAATTATTCTGTGACTATTGCATATTATGCAATTGTTGCAAGTATTTAATGGGAATTATTTTATGTTTAACTAGGTTGAGTAATATTTGTAGCTTATGTACATGAAAAGCATCAGGTTAGTTCTACTTTGCTTCATTGAGAAGAGCAGAAACGGTAGATACTAAGAAAAGAAGTGTAGTGCTGGATTCAATTCAACGCAAAATTTTTCACTGTAATTGCTAAGGCAATACTGAATAAATTAGCTGTAAAAGGATAAACCATGCATGATAGTACATCTAGAACATCTATTTTAAACATTTGACATCATATTGCATACTTGCATTTGAAACCAAAATGTTGTTGAACATTTTTTTAACGTGTTTAATTAGGCTTGCTAAGCTCTTCCCATCATTCCTTTTGAATTGTGTTCTTTGGTTAATTTATAAGATTCTTATCCACAGATTAAATATGATTTTGTAAAAAACCCATGGACTGCTAGCCTTAACAATGAGACATACTTCCTATGAAAATACAGAGTGTCATATTGAGTTAGCATCAAATCAATGAGCTGTTTGTGAACTGCTCTGTTTCTGACCTGGACACCAGTATATTCAGAATGCATCAGGTAGATTGTAATTTACAGGCCTGGCACTTCTGAAGAGCATCTGACATAATACACATGCTGCTGCACAGATTTTTTTTTTTTTTACACAGTTAATAAACACTGTCAAGAGGTTTGAGTTGGTTGTGTGCACACAGAAATGAACTGCAACATGTGACACCCAGACAGACCAATCTGGAAATTTTAGACCTGTTACTATACATGCTTTGTCCAGCTTGAACGTAAAGCTGCAGTAGATGCTAAGTATCTTCTGGAGAAGGAGTTTGTGCTCAACTGAACAGTAGCTGTACTATGACCACCCTACATGATCAATATAAAGCTCAATGTCCAGTAATTCTTCAAAACATTAGAGTTTCTGCTTAAGTAATTATAACATAATATCATATATTTTTGCCTCTGTACAATTGAGCAGCATGATTGCAGGGGAAATGATTTTGAGTCCTTGATGCTGCTGAGATTGGAGAGGAACTGTACAATTCTCAGTTGGAAATAGTGAAATGATGCCCTGAGAAAATTTCTGGTTCAAAATGTTGTCCATCTATAAACGGCAGTGGCTTTACATCATTGAGGAGCTTTTCTATAGCTTTAGTAACTGCACTTCAGTGTTTCTACTAGCACATCGTGACTATAATTCAGTAGGTAGTTTTATGTTTAAATTGTTTGGTGTTAAAACTGCATCCATCATGCAGTTTTACAAATAGATTAAGTTCACCAGTAAGTGTAAACTGTGGAGAATGCAATAGTACTCTGCTCTTTTTTGCTTGATAAGGCATTGTGTATGTGGTTGGTAAAGGTTTTATATTGTTTCCAATGCTCTTACTAGTTTCACTATTTGTTGGAATATAGGAGAAGGAATGAAAAGAGCTCCCACTGAGTCGTCTTTATTTCTTATAAATTTTGCAGTTAAGATTTTCACTTAAGTCTCAATTCCTATATGGAAATATCAATTCCTTGCCTGCAAATATAATAATATTAAAGTGTACTTGTTTGATGTAATTTTTGTACTTAACAATTAAATAATTTTTTAGAAATGCAAATCTAAAAATGCAAGTAAGAAACTGTGCTCAAGATATCATTCTTTTAATGTTATTTTCATTGTAATATTGCATTGTGTTAGCATCTGGATTTTAAGTAGTTCTGAGAGATGTTGGCAGCTATGGCACTGAAATCACTTACCTATTCAAGTAATGGAGGTCAGTCTTTTGGTGGGTAATTTTTTCAGTAAATTACCACTAAAATGGGCTAGAGCAATTTTTTACTGAGAGCTTCAATGACCTGACATGTTTTTCTGCTCACTTCGTAGAGCACCATAGTGATTTGAGTCAATCTTTTGTGGATAATTTCTTTGGATTTGAGGTAAAAGTACTTTCTTACTTATTTGATTGTTTTAGTCCTACTGTATGTTCTGTACAGACTCTGGACATCTATGTTATCTTCATCCTTTGACCTCGATGAGTTTATTTTTAGACATTAGTGTAATTCCATTAGTTTACAGCCAACCTCAAGCAGTTGAAATGCTCATGTCACGCCTCTTGATTTTAATACACAATTAAAAAAAAAAAAACAAAACCAACTCCCTTTGTTTATATTATTTCATGATTTCAGCCCTTATGGATCAAACTTATATGCTTTCCTTTGCTATTGGTTTGTTGTTGTTTTTAACTTAGGCAAACTGAGGCCTCTGGGATAAAAATAAAATAGAAATAGTATATATTAAAATGTTGAAATTCAGGAAGAGCTATGTTTTTTTAATTTCAGTTTCAACATTAAAGAAGTCCTTCACACAAACACAAAAACCCCACTTAGTAATTATTTGTGGAAATTATGCAACATTTGCCTTTTCAAAGGATCAAGTAGATCTCTGTAGGCAAAATTTAACAGCCTGAGTTCTACTTTTTGCAGATATTTAATGAAATTTAATGAGATGGAGACTGGGCTACGGGAGGCCTTCAAGAATTGCAGCTATAGGGATTCTGGAAAAGTTGCCCAGGCATGTAGGATAACATGGGATCTCCTGGGTCAACTTTTTGATGATTTTGTGGTAGATGTTTCATCCAGAAAGTTTCACACACAAAAGGTGCTACTTTCATCTGCAGTCCACAGAAATAAAGCCATTGGTTGGACAAGGTTAAATTTGGAAAAACAACCAAGCAAAACCATGAAAGCAGTAAGGTCAAAGCTTAGAAAATAGATTAGGGAGACAACTTCTACCATGCCCTTAATTTAAGTCTGCATTTTGCTGAAGTACAGTAAGCCTCTAAAGATCTTAGAGTACGATATTTGATCAGAGAAGGTAAATAATATGTTGACACAAATTTCAAATTGAATAATTAAGACATAGACGATATTATTGATGTGCATTTTATGTACTGAACCAAAAAATTAACTGAATAAAATATGAAGCGTTTCGCATTCATCTTCATTGCCCAAACCTTGTGGTTTGCAGTGAAACTTGAGCAATGTGATATCCCTGACCACAAGGAAAACTGTAGCTCAACTTGTGCTACCCAGTAAGGGAGATATAGTGCTGGAGAAGCATAATGCAAAAGGTAGTGAACAAGTCAAACACAGGGCAGCTTGTGCATTTTGTGTGGTAACTTGCAGAGGAAATAAACTGGCAAGACGAAAGTAAACCTCTTGCAAAGCTTGTTCTCCTGCCCAGCTTTGCTAGTTGAATCCCAATCTTTCATTTGAATTGCAAACCTCTTTGTACTTCACTGTAAATGGGAACAAATTAAATCAGCTCCATTTAAGAAATAAAATAAAACCCAAGCGATTGTACTGTAGCACTGGTAATGAGTAAAAAACAGATTTTATCAAAGTTTGTCATGATAACTTTTATTTTGGAAGCAAATACCATTTACATAAGTTGAAATACAATTTATATGTGTAATTAGTAATATTCAGTGAGCTTAGAAAGGCTTGGAGATTCTGTTAAGTATCTCACCACTTGCTGATTATCTCAGCTACATGATATTATTTTCCTCTTTATACTTCCCCACAATCCTTGCTGTTTTCTGGCAATCAACTGCCTCTCTTTGTTCCTCTGACTCTCAGCAGGGCTCCTCTCTGTCTTCCAGTATCTGTGAGATCTGAGTACTTATCATACTGTACCTCACTATCCTGTTCTCTCTCTCAAATTTCCTGAATAAAACTTCTGGAGGCTTATCTGTTGCTTTTGAACATTTATTTAAAATTTACAGATTGGTAGTATTTCACAAATGAAATCTCCGGGGAGCGGGGGATGGGAATCAAATATCATTACAGCATTCTGCACTAACTTAATTAAAATTTGAGTTTTTAAGTTGTTTTTTACAGTATCAAAGAGCAATTGACAGAGAAGTGATTCTTACTTTGAAGCAGCTTTTCTTAATCAAGACTGTCCAAAACACTTCTTCATTTAGAGGCACAAACATGAATCATTCAGTTCACAATAAGGCCATGTAGCTGTATAGGTAGAGGTCTGAATCTTTAGGAAGAGAAAGACAAGTGGACAGATGAATTTCTGTATCAACAGACAAGTAAGAGAAAGTCCATGGAGTGATGAGGAAAGAAACTGCATTTTACTGAGACCAAAATAAAATTAAATGCAAAATAATCCAATTATTCCACAAATTGATAATTTTTCTCAGTTTTCTCATGATTTTCTCAATTTTGAAAAATTTTCTCATTCTGAGTATGTGAACATCAATTCTTGGAGCTAATATTCTTACTGTGAAGATGGGTATACCCAATGCAAAAATTAGTTGTTCTATCTAATGAACCTTGGTGATACCTCTCATGTAACCTTTAGAGAGCTCCTTTGTTGGCTTTCTAAGCTTATGGCATTTGCGAAGTGATGTGAAAGAGTTTAACATTTTGACACTGAAGACTAATCTAATAACGTCTTGGAACACTGGTTAATGTGAAGATAAGCAGTTATAATGGATCGAAGAATGGAGAATTTTTTTTGTTACCATATGCTGACATATTCAGATATCTGAACTTGAGGTTTCATTAAGTATTTCAGACACATTGTTGAAAGGAACAGAGCTTAAATTTCTAAATAAGTTTCTCCAAGCCTCTTTCTCTCTTCCAGAAACATTTCTCCAAGCTTCAGTGAAATAGCATGGTCAATTAAGACCAGGTCACTCTTTAATGCTGAAAATTGCAGGATACAGATCTATTGGTTCTGCTGGTATAAGTCACCTCTTGGGTAGCTGAGCAATTGAAAAAAAGAAGAGCAGTTACTGTCTCTTTACTTTCCTATGTGGTGGTCTTTCTTTTCTATACAATAATATTTTTGGATTGTACTCTTTTTTAAGATGATGTTGCTGAGTAAAATGAATGTCCCTGGCACATGGCTGGTTCACAGTAGACTTACACAACATGCTGTAGTGTTTCAAAGCTTTATATACTCTGACCTTAGGCATCAGTGTTGTTTTGAGGTTATGTTACAGTGGTTACAACTCTAGTTTCTAGGTGGCATTGATGTTCTTTTATGCTGGTGATTGCACAGATGCATGAAGTATTTCACTTTCACATCAAATTGAAAAGGATGTTCAAACTGAGATTTTTTGCCAAACCTTTCTTTAAAGCTCTGACATTTTCGTTGGTCCTTTTTTATTTGTTTTCACCAATCTGAATTTGTTTTCAACAGGAAGTAGTTTAATGACCTGTTTCATATCTGACACTGAATAGGTGTCAGATGATGCAAAATTTCTGTAGTCATCTGTTCTGGATTCACTGGGATAGAGGCCATGACTGTCTACAATTACAGTGTTAATCAATAATTGATTAATCTAAGGAAAAGTTCTGATTATTTATCAAATAACCCTTTGCGAACAGGTTTTAAAAAATTAGATTGCTGTGACGTGTAGAAAATTTCTTGATCATGCTATGTTAATACTAGTTATCAACAGTTAGACAATTAGTTGTATTTGAATCATCAAATCTGTGATTTTTTTAACAATGCAATTAACAATGCAATTAGAAAAACAAAACAAAACTCTATCAGTGACTTTACCAAGTTGCTCTAAAACACAACTACTAGATTTTAAAAATAACTGTCAAAGAGCCTTCATATGCTTCTTGTAAAAAAGATATAGAAATAATTTTGACCAAAGAATTTGGGGAAGTTCATTTCAGTCCCCTGCATAAAAAAGTCTCTCGAGTAGCTTTTGTGAAATTCTCTGCCAAAATGGTTCATTTTTTTTAAGGGATCTTGACTTACAGACACTGCCAGATCATTCTGGTAGAGGTTAGTTCAGAACAATTATTTTCTTGAAAGTAAAAATTAGTTCTTAATGTGGAGTTTATTTAAAATAGTTTCACTAAATGGCTGTGAAAATATTTTTCAGAGTATCTCAATTTTGCATAGATTCAGTAGAAGTTGTTTTATGGGAAAGATTAATGTATTAGTTCCTGGGAAATTATTTTTTAATAATACTGTTTTATTCTGGAGTTACTAGTATGTCATTTCCTTTGATTCTTTTCTTGCTAATGCTATTTAAAATATTGCTGTTTCATTTACTGAGCTAGCTTTTCTGCAATAGAAAAAATATAAATTGATGTTTTCATAGGTAAATTTGTTCAACACGTGCAGCTTTTAGCTTTCCTCAGTAAAGAGAGATTGGTGTATGTAGAACTGAACTAAAGATATATATTTCAAGACAGCTAATGACACTTTTCTTTGTTCCAACTTAACTCTTTGTAAAACTGCATGAAGAAATACTCATTTTCAAAGAAAAAATACTGTTTTCTTTAGTGTTGGGGTATCGTATGATGTGATGCAGAATCTGCTTTGAGACTACAGATAATGTAGCATACCACAGAACAGCAAAAGCTTTTATCTTTCTTTTTCTTCTCTCTTCACAGATGGACCCAATTCAAAAAGCTGTAATAAATCATACATTTGGGGTTCCTCTTCCTCATCGAAGAAAGCAAATCATATCATGCAACATTTGCCAGCTGAGATTTAATTCTGATGTAAGTTGATAATTTTGTATCAGATTAGAAATATGTACTTATCTTCTAGGATGTGTCATAATTTGCATAAATTGAACCTAGATGAAATATTATTTCAGTTTGTGGCTCAGAAAATGAAAAGGCTGTAGGATACTTCAAATAAACACAATTATTTGGTAGTGTTTATACACCCGGGCAGATTTTCCCTGCGGATATATCCCTGCAAGTTCATCAAATCCAGTTGTGCTGCACAGAGTGTAAATAGGAAAATGGATTGATCCACTGCTGCTAATAAGGATAAAATGTCTACTGGTTCCAAATTCTTGTACCAGTTGTGGTTATGTTTGCCTTCATTTTCAGCCTGTAAATGTTAGAATTTATTCAGATATTCTTGTAATCCTTGTGGATTTACTTTCCGTTATCTACCCTTACAACCATATCTCTGTCTAGCTGGAACTGTATTTTAATAATTCTGTCCTAGCAGTACAAGCTTTTAAAAAAAGAAAGAACAGCTGATTTTTTGTGTATGTGTATTGGCTCCTGCCCTGTGTCCTCTTGCTTCTCCAGCAATGAACTAGAGCAAGCTGAACTAGTGATGGTCTCTAATACACAGAGGAAACCTGTCTCTTATAATTACCCAAGGAAGATCTCTCTTTGGTGCTGCTTGCAAGGAACACCTGTTCTGTCACCGAAATCCTCTTAGGTTTTAACTCCTTTGTTTCCTTCTCTGGGATCATTGTATATGCAGACAAAATCTGACACAGTACAACATATTTTCTTCTGCTATTCTAGTCTTTCCAGGAAGTTTCTTGTCATGGTCACCACTGGTGGAACCTCATCTTCTCCTACCAAATGTCTTTTATTTACTACCTGCTCCACGAATTTAAATCTGGAAGCTACTTCTGTCAGAATAAAAACATATGAATTTAGAATAAGATCTAACCCAAAAACATCCACAAGGTTCCTTCCTCATGCTAATCACGGGAAGTGAAATAATTCTTTTGTGCTGTTGCTTCTTTGTAGGCAGCTATTTATGTACAGTTTATACCCATTTTTAGTTTATTAATGATTTGTCGAATCCATGAACTCATCAAAAACTTCAATTGAACCTTCTTTTATGGGTTGGCCATTATGAAAATGGTGCAGCTGTCTATTCTTCTCAGCTTTTTTTATTCTGACAAGACCTCAGTCATAATTTCCTGACCAGTCAGTATTATGCATTTAGATTCATCAATGATTCCAGGTTTTCTAATCTGTGGACTGAATGGACACCTTCCTCTTACAACCCTGACATCATTCTCAAACAGTCATTCAAGGAAGGGTAGTACATTTTCTGAAGCTGTCATGTCGCTCAGAGATAAAAATAGAAGAGTTGAATTAGGTTCTTCCTCTTAGAAGCCAGATGCTAGAATTAGGACTGTGAATACTAAGGGTATGATAGAGAGTTCTGGGCTACAGTGGATCCCAGTGACTGAGCAGCTCAACTCTTCACCCATAATTTTCAACTTTGTCTTAGGAAAAAGCATGTTGCAGTGAATCATACATAGTATACAGCTGCAAGAGATATCAAATGCTTTACTGTTACATACCAAAGTGAAACTTCCTTTCAAAGAGGATATACAGTTTCTTAGTCTGCAAAAAGATCCAGACAAAAGAGAGGACTAGCACATCATTAAAATGATTTAGTCATTAGCAGATACACAACGGGGATTGATACATGGAGAGGAACATTTTCCAGCTGACAGGAGCTAGGCATTTTCCAGAATAAACTGTTTGAAATAAAAATTCTACACAGAAGCAAACAAGATATGTATGGACTCTGATACTTCTTACTCAGAAGTGCTCACGTCCTGTTCCTTTTCTGCTGCTCTTAGAAAGGATTCCAAGGGGAAAGAGGGAGGAACAGCAGTGGTCATCTTCAGAGTCTTCTACAGTGTCCAAAATAACTGGCTTCAGAAGATACCTAGTGATTCAGACTATTCACAGCAAACTATTGAAAACAAAAACCAAACCTGTTAAGTAGAGACTTAGTTGTCACGTCCCACCTTCAGGCGATAGAGGCTTTATCTCCAATTTGCCAATATTGTTCAGTAGAAGGTTTCCTAATACTCCCATCTCTCAAAGTAGATCAAAATGATTAACTTTATGGAAGAGAAAGATCATCTTGCTGGGTATCTTTCACTTTCCACATTTAATATTCACCTAATTTTTAAAGAAATCACTATGTTGGGGATTGAGTTAGAGATTACGCTGCAAAAGTTTCCCGTTGCCTGACCTGGGATGATCTTCCTTTTCCCTGAGTTTTGTGGATATGTTTATGATGCTCACTTCTCATTCCAGTGTATATAGCTATTACCGCTGAAAATCACAAAGTAAGTGCTCTGCCCAGGCTTTAAAAAAAAATGAAAATACAGAAATAACCGAGTTGCACTGCAGTTTAGAAATGCTTTTCTTCAATGTGAGTAGAACAGGCAGAGCTAAGTTCCTCTGTTGCTTGGATAATTCGGGATGTTTTTGAAGCAAAAAAGTGCTTTAATGTTGATACTTGAAGGAAAGATTGCTTTGAAGAAAAAGAGCTATTAGCTATCATTTTTTTGATAACTCTACTATGCGAATGGCAAGCACACACATTGTAATTTTTTCTTCTATTATTATGAGAAAGTTTTCATTTACTGCATACTTCTACCTTTCATTTTCATCATATTTTGTTGAACGTGATTGAAAACCACAATAATAAATAGCTTTTCTGTTCAGAAACCTAGGGCTTTGTGGCTGTTCTACCAATATGTCATTATTTTTTAGATGCTGGAGATAGGATTTATCAGAGAGTAATGAATAGAAATTCCGTTTACCTACTGCACAACATTATTATGAAAATGTTTACAATGAAACTGGTTTGTGAGATTTTTTTTTCATTTTTTCTAGGGAATACAGAATTTTTTTCCCCTTTTCATACAGATTTCTTTCAAAGCAGAAGAACTTTTTTTCTGGTTGCATGGTATCAAATTGCATTTCAAAGAAAAATGAGAAAAGGCAGTACAATAGTCTAAAATAGTTTAGCTTCTTTGTAAAGGAGTTATCTGTGAATCTTCATGACAGCTGTGTGTTCAGTATTTCTGTTTAAAGTAAGACTTCTCATACAAGAGGAGGGAATGAGCAAGTAACTAAAGGCTCTCCATGCTGAGAAAAAAAAAAAAACATTAGAGCTGCAGAGGTAGATTCTATGAAGTCTGTTTCAAACAGTGAATTTTTTAATTTTTATTTTTTCATTGAGAGATCTATATATAACGTTTATCTTCATATGGTGCATCCAATAGAGGACAAAACATTTAAGTACGTGCTTAGCTGCAAGCACGTGTGTTGCCGTTTAGATTTTGGCAGCTGCTGAGAACACTAGAATTGTTAAATGCATACTTTTTAGTAAACATTAAACATTTGCTAAAGGCACATTGTAAAATGAATTCCAGCTGACTTCAGTAGGTTAACTTATGAACCTACAGGTAGCTGTAGGAATAAATTCTCTGCTAACATGAGTGATCAGTGCAGAAAAACCAGAAACAAACTAAAAATCCCATCCCAAAACCGAACAACCAAACAAAAGAGCCCCAAACAACCCAATGGCTAGTTTGGCTCATTTTTTTGATCCCCTGCTTTTACTATTTGATCTTCACCCAAATTCCTAATTCTGTAATTTGATCAAAGTAGTGACAGTGTCTGTTAACAAGGGCAGTTCTTGCAAAGGGTTTATCTTTCTCTTTCCTTCCTAATAGAAGATAATCCATCTTTCTATTAAAGAAAGGATGGGCAGCTTTTTTTATGTAGTCACTGGATTTGAACTATGTTATTCTGTAAAAATATTTCCAAATATGTTAGCCAGAAATTATTTGTTTTAAATAAATAGCAACAGTAGTAGTATTCTTCTGAAAATCATGAACTGAATGCTCATCATAGAGTCTTTATTTGTTTCTTTTTTTTCTACACCTCTATAAAGCAAAGTTACCACTGAATCATATATAGTTCAACTGTATGAAGTTCTCAGAATTCAAAAAGTGCTGTTCTGTTAAAAGAAAGGTGAAAGATAAGGTTTCTTTTTAGGATAAAAATGCAACATATCTCCATGATATTTTACTATGGTTCTAACTTTCATGGGGAAAGAAACAAGACCAGAGGCTTCTTTTCCTACTTAGATTGTGCTTGCTATCTAGAACAAATGATTAAAGTATCAATTTGTAAGCGCCTAGGGGATAATAAGGTGATAAGAAACAGCCAATGTTAATTTGTCAAGTACAAATCATGTCAAACCAATCTAATTTTCTGTTTTGTTTTTTTTTTTTGACAAGGTAACTGGCCTAATGGATAATAGGGAATAAAAAGATGTGATAGATTTTCTGCTTTTAATAAGGGTTGATACAGCCCTATGTGACACCTCTGTAAAGCAGAGGAATACAGTCTGGGTTAAATTACTAAAAGCTGGTTGTACAACAGATTGAAAAACTGTACTGAGAATAGTTGTTGATGGTTTCCTGTCAAAACAAAATATCACTACTATTGAGAATCTGCAGGAGTCTGTTCTATGTTTGCTACTACTCTAAATTTTCATTAGCAATGTACCTGACAGAATAGAGAATACATACACCAGGTTTGTGAATGACACCGAGATGGAGAGTGGCAGGCACTTGATAGAAGGTGGCAAGTTCATGATTGCAGTCCAATATTATCTTCACCAGTTGGAGAAATAGTCTGGAATTCTGACAAGTGCAGTAAATAAAAGCACAAACTATTGTGATGAAAAATGAAGTGTACAAGTAGTGAAATGAAAAATATCTGCTTGAATAGGCAAAAAGGAATTCTAGTGAATCACAGTCCAAGTATACATTAACAATTACTTATGCAGGAAAAAAAAAGAACAAGAAAAAACCTCACCCAACTAATCCTACAATTTTTTTTTTTTCCTCAAAGTGTTATTTTTATCAATAGACATGTAAGTACTCTGCACTATTTGAAATTGACAATACCTCAAGTGAAGAATTATTTACAGCAGTGGTCAGTACATTTTAATATAAGAATAATTAGTTGCAGAATTTAGAAGACATCCACTAGTATGATAAGATGTCAAAAAACTCCAGTGTAATAGGACAAGTAGAAAGAACTGGATAGATGCACAATGGAAAACACAAGGAAATTATAGTAGGTTTTCAGTGTAAGAAAGAGAATTATTAAGAGAAAAGTGATCAATTGGTCTTTGTGTTTCTTAGTTTTGATAGAAGCATAAATTTTATTAATTCTTTAGCTTAATTTGATCCAAGACTTTTTGTTGTTGGAATTTTTTGTTGAAATAATTCTAGCTATAATGGTAGTGAAATTCTGGAAGGATATGCAGTCAGGCAGCTGTGGGTTCCCTCTTGGCAGAGTTTCTTAACAAATCAAACACCTGTTTCTGAGGATGGACAGAAAAGGCAGAATGTAGTCCCAGAGCTGAGAGAAAGATGGTATGCCCTGCTGCTTGACTAACTTACAAACCTGTTTCTATGGTTTGGAATAGGTAATACAGACTTCATTTTTTGTTGATGCCAAATGATAGTCATATTTGATCTGTATCATCTGTTTCCAAAGAGAGAGGAACTCTGAATAGCTGGCCCCTTAAGAACCAGGAAAGGCTGATACATCTAACTGCTTGAAGCTATTTATCATTTCACTCTTCTCATTTCAAAACTGTTATTTTTCAACTTCAGAGATATAGACTAAGGGTGTTTGAAGTCATGTGTACTATTTGCCTCAGTCACTGTTCAATATGTGGCTGTAACCACACATTCTTATTCATGTTTTGTTTTGCCTCCAATTATGGGTTAGATTTAGATTTAGATTTCCAATTAACCTTTACATTTAGAACTCTGTCTTGGTGTAAACCCAACAATTTCTACTGCAATTGTAATGCATGGATGTCTCAATCAAAGTCACTTTTTGAAGATATTGCCAGCCATCAAGCATATTTATCTGTTACCTCAGGGCAATTTAACTTCTAGTCTTTCCAAACCAATGCGTTTGTGTTTTATGAAGTCATCAACCTGATTATTTTAAGGAAATTTTTGTGTGCAAACACTTACAGATGCTCTGCATCCTCCTAAAATTAATGTTATTATGAGGGTACATTATTAATTGCAGCACTTGTACCTCACCAAGAATAAAACTTTTTCCAAAATTACCATATTTTATATATATATATATATATGATTTATTTAATTCTAAAACTTCATATGTATTAATGCACTACTTCTTTCAGATAATGCACCATCTTTCCTGTATTACAGATTTCAGTGTAAGGAGAAATAAATTTCAGTTGTGGAATTGGACATGCCATCCATTTGAGATCAGAATGTGAGTCAGAATGGAAATAAACTCATAGTTCGACACTTTTCCAGAGATACTGGTTTATAATATTCACTGGAAAAAGTATCAAGGAATCACAGAAAGTAATTAATGACCAGATTTCCATGGGATATCTGGCACTTACATCAACACATTATGGAAACCTTAAAGAATTGTTAAAATAATAATTCAAAGTACATGATTTTTTTTTTCTTTGGCATTCCAAAAGTCTAATCAAATAGCACAGAATATTTTGCACTTACATGGCATATTTGAGAAATTTGAAAACAACCTAGTTTGGATTTCTTTTCCAGTTGGCTATTCAGTGGAGTCTGTTTTTATAGGCCTAGCTTGCACATTTTAGCAGCATTACCTCGTCTTTCCTTGACTGTGTTTTTTTTTAAAGGCTGCAGTATGAATTGCAGTCAGATCTTATGCAGGTCTGGTCTTTCCCATAGTAAAGAATTAAAACTTTTTTTTTTTTTTACTATGTGTTGTATTATTGAAGAAAATAATCTTTTATTTCAATTCTGTCTTCTGTTAGATATTCTTTCAGTTTAAATGGTTTAACAGAGTCCCCTGACTGATAGCCTAAGGATATGGATATTTCCTTGCCTCTTAAGGATTGCTTACAAACTAAATACTTTGGGTAATCCTCAGTCACTGTTGTAAGTAGTCTCTCAGTGTTCTGCAAGCTATGTAGTGTTCCAGACAAACTCTTCTCTTATCCTTGTACCTATCTCCTCTCTCATAGTGAAAGTAACCTACTCTGTCTAGAAAATCAATATTGTTGCAGAATATGTACCAGTCCAGAGGTATCAGGCTCACAGGAACAGTGCCTGAGGACAAGAAGGCAGTAGGAATGAAGGAAAGGTTTAAGTTACTGATATTTAAGAAAGTATGGTCTTAATGTCAGTTGGTTGCACAATCTGTTGCTGGTGAGGAGAGATGGAGTACCTTGGTGTACACTGCAGTTATACTATAAGACTTACACTTTCTTCTCAAAATTCACTCTCTAGCAACATTCAGCAGTGGTAGTTAAAGAGAGGGTATCTAAACCAAGTACTGGATAGGCTGACCAGGGAAGTGGTTGACTCACAATCCCTGGAGATATTTAAATGACTTGTAGACATTGTAGTTAGGGACATGGTTTAGTGGTAGACTTAGTAATGTTAATGGTTGGACTCAGCAAATTCCTTATGTATTTCCATTGATTTTCATGAATTGAGTCCTGTAGATACATTTGTTTCACAATAGTGTCAGAAAGATTTCATGCCTAGAGGAGAATGGGGGAACATGAGAATAAAATCCAAATGCTAAAGCTAGTAGCTAACTGGGGTTTCTTGAAGTTTTCAGTTGGAATTGTGGGAATGAAGATAACGTTTAATATTTTTGAACTGTACATTGAAAAATGTCATTTTATACAAGAGAGAATTGATATAGACAGGGAAAAATACAGAGTGTAAAAGATATTGACAATATAAAAGGGGGAGAAAGAAGTTTCTCTTCCAATTCTCCCATATTCCATTAATGGAAAAGATTCTCCATTTCAACTACAAGGAGAGAAATCTCTGCTTTATCACTTCATGCCATACATTTATCAGTATTTGAGGTATGTTTACCTATCAGGTTCCTCAGTCAACATGGGAAGTAAATCAGTAATAAACACTGGAAATTTATGAACAACTCTGATGGAGACTTTTTACAGAAACCACTTTCCATACGCAAGTCATCAGCTGAAAGGAAAGATAAGTTGTAAACTACTGTGCAATCTTCGTCCATCATCGTTTGTTTTAACTTCCTCCTTATATATTTATTTTAAAACTAAGAATTTGTTGAGTAGAGAATCTGAGATTCTGGATTATTAATAATAGGAGCAGATAACGAATTTCACTATAAAAATGGCAAAGTGTTGTCTGTTTTCAGTCATCAGTCAGTGACTCCTCCTAACCTACTGATAAGTAAAGAAAAACTGAGAGAAGTGGAATAGGCAGGGCTATATGTCAAAAATAGTTCACAGAAAGAGCATATACTGACAAAAAGGTGCTAGTTTTTGTGATATAGAAAGATCTCCATCAAAATGAGCTAAAACTATTTAGATATAATATTAATAATATAATAAAATAATGCCATATTATATAAAGAAAAAATATATTTCATTTACTTTAATTATATTTGATTTATTTACTTTTAATAGATTTAATATAATTTAACTCATTTTGATGTTGATTATTCTAAAAAAAGATCTTAATTTCATCTAAAAATACATTAAAAGTGAAGTTGCACTTTTACTTGGCTGATTATACTGTATTCCAACAGTCATAAAACCTTTAAAAGTCATCTTACACGGTCTCTGGGTATTTTTTCTTTTCCCTTTTATAGTCAGTAAAATTGCACTTCCTGGGTACCTGTCATGCATTCCTCTCCACTTTATCTGTGCAGCCACGTTTTGTAGCAAATATAATATTTCCTTTTGTGAGAATTATTGTTAAATATAACTGCCCCTGATGTAAACAAATTCCACTTCAGAACCTCCAGGCCTGACTTTTTCAGCTGCTTGGTTCTTTTATCACCTCTGGAGACATTGCTATTCTGTGTACTTACTCACATCACGTATAACAGCTGGGAGTTTGATCCTCTGAAGGAGTGGAAGTGCAACCCAATATCTGCTTTTAAAAGCTCTATATTTGAATGAAAAAGTATGTATTTGAGCTGTACCCTTGAGGGCATATTGGCTCTACTTGTGCATTTTTTTTTAATCTCAGTTGAAAATTAAGTCTTTAAAGGTTTAAAATGGCCAAAGGGGACTAACATCTTTTGAGTAATAAGTCCAAAATGGCACTTACACCTAGCTCCCCCATCGCCTTTAAAAGATTGGTTATGAATGCAAAGCATGTATTCAAACCAAGGCAATGTTCTCCTTGTAGGCCATACAGGTACTTTCTTATATATAATTGTTTGATGAGTTGATATTGAACAGTGGTTTTAAAAATCAAAGAATTTTTATATACGTTTCATTGCGTTGTGGTGTAAAAATGTAAATACATATGCATAGTAGATGAATTAATTTATGTTAGCCCTTTTTGGATAGACATAAATAGTTCTTTTTTATTCTTTAGAAAGGAGTTTTTAGAAGGTAATCTCTGAGCAGGTTTTAACCTTTCTCCAGCATAGCCTATTTTCTCTGCATCAGTGGACTTGTCATGATAATCAACTTTTTTGTCCCAACTGTCAATCACTCCTGATTACAGCTGGGGAGAAGTTCTGTTCTGTTGATCAGCCCATCAGTGCACATAATGTTACACCTGGAGACAAGTGAAAATCATCCCTCTATGGAAGAATCACTTGCCTTCAAGCCTTTTGTCTGAAGTATTTTAATTTACATTTAGAGCCTTGTTGCAATTGTCAGTGCTTGCTTTGATTTTATTATTTCTTTGACAAAAATAATAAGTTGGTCTTTCTCTACATGATTAGAAGAAGAATGCTTTTCTGTTTCAACTAACATTACACATTTTCCACTTTGTTGTACAAATATTTCTATAATTATCACTACATAAATTAAAAATTAAATGGTTATGTAGTACTACACTAGAAAAAAATTAGTGTACACTACCCAGAATTTTTGGAAAAGCTATTTTGTTGGCTTTTAATAAGTTACTTATCTAGGGTAATATTTATCTTTAGTATTCAATTATATGAAGTGGCAGTGTAGCAAACTTCATAGCATCAAAATCATTAAAAATGAAAGGCATTTTTCCTTTCTGTAAGGGAAATATGGTTTATGGGGTATTCTATATGTCTAAAGCCAAGCATTTTTCCTTCCTTGCAATAAAAGTATTTTTCAACTGCCAGAATGACGAAAATTCAGCTTAAGTAAAAATGTTGTTTTTAATCAACTATCAGAATAACTAGATGTAGTTTAATTGTACAGTTGTTTTTCTTCCCACAGACACTTTTTTTTTAGGTATTGTTTTAAATTATCATTGTCACACATCTGTCTTTTCACAATACCAAAGAAGCCCACAAAATATAAGACAACTGTAAACCTGATACTTCAAGATTGCAGGATGAAGGGCAAATGAAAAATAAAGTAGAATGTGACAGTACATTGATGAGCAATCATATTTTTACATAAAAGGTTTAATTAGCAGTAACTCATTCTTCTTTTCCTGCTGACTATTTTCAGGATAGCAATATATTGCTTTTTTTGCAGTGAGCCATTCCACTAAATAGATAGTATTATGTTTTCATTAGATGAAGGCACTTCAGTATTATCTCTCACCTCAGTCTATACAGCAATACAAAATATGTCCAATGTCATAATATAATAGGACAATTATATATACAGTAATTTAAAAACCATAGGATATTTGCTCAGATGCTTTGGTTTTGTTTCCTTTAAAATTAATGATAAGAGCACTAAATTGGAATTGAAACAATCACTCAAACAGGCTCCCATCTTATGTTCTATCTGCTTGAATACCGTGTTTGCCAAATACAGAATTTCATCACCTATATAGAAGTTGTTCTTCCAAAGTGACAACCTGTTTATTTTTATGGTTTAGCAATTAATGTGAGTATATTGGATAATTTTTATTTTACAGGATACATTTACTTTTCCAAAGAGTCTCACCACTTACTGTAATGAAGAATAAGAAAAGTTTCTTATGTTATCGAACACAAATATCTGATGGTTCTTCTCTAATACAATTATAGTCAAATAGCCTATTACAAGGTACCTGTCACTGTTTGTCAATTTTTTCTCCAACATGATTTTCATACCAGATTCTTACGTAGTGATAAACAGTTATAATAAAGTCAATTTATAAGGTAAACAGTGAGCGAGTAACAATATCTGAAGATGTCAGAAAGCAGAGTATATAGGAATAATTAGCACCTTAGACACTGGAGAAATGAAGATTTTTACTGCATTTAACAGTATCATATTGTATATAATTTCCAGTGGCTAAAATTTTACTTTCCAAAATTATTTTACATGACTAATTTGGATCTTTTTAGTGCTTAAAAAGGCCATAAGAGTGAAACTTCCTTCACAGAGGAACTAAGAAAATGTACATCATGTAGTTACAGAATGGAAGAATGTTAAACAAAATGCATTAAAAATGATACAGTATCATTTTGTTTATTCTTCTAGAGACAGAGCCCAATATCTTAATTGGAGAGAAAGGCCTTACTAGCAAGACAAGCCAATGAGGCATGAGGTGCAGAGAAAATTAGTGATGTTGGAGGTGATGATCTCACCAAAACAGAAATAACAGTAATAAGAAATAAGGAGAGAACAGTAATTCAAGATAGGAAAGGAGCAGATGCAACGACATTCAGCAGCAAGGATCATGATGAGTGTCCCAATAGTGAGGAGAAACAAAGGATGCTGATACAGACTCTTAGCTAGAATAGATTGGGTTGGTCAACACTTAGCTTTTTCCTTCTTGTAGGTTTGATTGCATTTGCCCCAGCAAGGATTAAATAGTTAAGACATGTTTCAACCGAAGACACAAGTACAGTCAACCTTCCAGGAAGGACCTATTTATTTTATTACGCATGTTCTGCACTAGTGGAAGGAATTGTACAGGAAGAAGAATTCCTATGAAGAGGAAGATGTGCATTTCACACTTGAGAGAAATTTGTTACAACACTGTCTAGGCTAATAAAATGAGATAGAAAATTTCTTGGACTCATATCACAAAAGAAAACCAATGCAGTTTTCACTAGCATGTGTGACTATGTCTGCTATTTAGAGGTGGAAAAGAAGTATAGCTTCTGGTGGTGTTAAGCTGAATTTTGTGTGAATTTTACAAGTCCTGGACAGCCTTTGAATTGCCAGCACTTGGCAGCCTAATGATCAAAACCAAGTTTCCGTGTTGAAGAGGATCTTGCCTAAACTATGAAAGCAACTTTGAATTGATTTATTCTCTCTTCAAATCCCGTAAAAAATGTATGCAATTAATCAAGAACAAATAGGTCTTTTTGAAGTTAGCACTAAGAAATAGTAGGTTGTTTGCCCTGATGACTCTTATGAACTGATTTTTGTATTACTTATAACCTTTTTGAGGATGAACTGTTCTGATTGTTTGTTTGTTTAGTTGCAGACATCAGTCCACATTACTTCAGTCAGAACCAAAGGCAAAGTCCCAAGAGAAAATGGGCTTAGCATTTTTGTCCTGTCCATTGATATATTGATAAACAACCATTAATCACAAGATAAGCTATAAATCATTTTTCTGGAAACCTGTTATTGGTATGGTCTGAATTATTCTGCAATAATGATCTCAAAAACAGTGGAGGTTGTGTTGAATCTGGAGGATACTAGGGTTCATTTATACAAGGAGCCTACAGCTAAATATCTGTGCAGTATATAGTGCTTATACAGTGCTTTACAGATGTGTGAGATCTTTTCTCTAGAGACTTTATTTTATAATAAATCAGAAATGAAAGAAGAATATAACATAGTGAGAGAAGCAAGGGATTGTAAAATGAATTAATGGAAAAAAGACATTGTGAAATGTTTTCTTGAATGAGAGGGTATGACAACCAGTAGGAATATGGTTCAAATTAGTAGATAACATGTTAGAATAGTTGAAGTCAAGCCTGTAAAAAAATGTCTGTGGGTAAATAAGAATAATTTGTAGTTTATGGAACAAAATGGTCAGAGTAGATGTGTTTCTCATAAGGCATGTGAGAATGAGCAGGAGGTATGTAAGAGAAGAAAGAAATAAACAATATTGAATAATAGCTGTGATGAGGCAGAGTAGAGATCATTATGTCAAAAGAAAAGAGACTCTGAATATGACATAGTTCGTGATTAAAATTTGGGATACAGTGACAAAAAAGAGATGATTTGAGAAATGGAAAATTTAAGGCGACAGAGTAAACACTAGGAGATAAATTAGAGCTATCCAGGAGCTATTTATGCTGAATGATCATAAGGATACTGGTTGAAAGCGTACAAAAAGTCATCCCAAAGAGAGTATATCCATGTGCCGAGAGTACGAAAGTTTGAAGATAGAATCCTGAAATACATTTATCTGACCAGTGCAAGTTTTTTTTTTTTTTTTAAACCGAGAGATTTGTCATCCATACATTCTTCATTTGTGATTATTTAGGATTCAGATCCTAAATCAGCCTTAATGTATTTTTCCCCCTTATTACTTCATCCATCTTAACTGTTATATAGCTTATCAACTAGTTCTTTTCTGGTATTTGCAGTAAGGAATAATGGTAGAAGTTCTTCTAGAATAGTTTAAATGAGTAGCTACTTTAAATCTGGATCTTAAAAAGTAACAGGAATTACATATTATCTCTCGGAGATAATTACATATTATCTCACTTGCAACAAATAGATATTGATTTCTATATTCCCTGAATGGAAAAATGAAGGTAAAAAAAATTTATTTACTTTTCCCCTCAATGTGATGCTCTTGACACCCACCACTAAACTCGTGATATCAGTTTAGTAATTTATGATGATTGCTTCTGACATGAAGCAGGTACTAGAGTAGGAAGAGGTTTATTCACAGTGAAGAGGTATTAGCCACTTACAGTAATTGGACTATGAATTTTAATTCAAGTCTTGACAGTCATAAAAAGCTACCAGCTGTGGTGTTCAAACTGTGGCTAAGAAGCCAGGAGGTTACTTGGATTACCAGAGGCTATCACATTTCAGTATGCTGTTTGTAGAAACGTGTTGCATTTAAGACAAGGTGAGGGCCTTTAGTGTTTCATTGCAAGCTGTCCTGGTGTGGCCAAAGGTGTATTTTCAGACTGATAAACGTGAGTTGGCCCTTGAGGCTCTTTGGCGAGGGAGAGGCATAATTGTCATAATTCTCTTTTATCAACTGTAGAAAAGATAAATCAGAAGCATGATGTTGTTATCAGTAACATCAAATCTTGAATAATTTTCTGAAATTCTTTCACTGTAAATAAGTACATGTCAAGGCCTATTTATTAAAGCTGCCAATTTTATGTGATAAGATAATTTCATTTCTGTTTGTTTACTGAAGAGTGGGAGACTCCATTCTTTTTTAGAGTGATTTAAATATAAAGAGTGGGGACTGTACAGCCATGTGGAGCAAAGATTCATATAGGCAACAAAATCTGTTGCTGGCTCCTGTAGTAATATGCTGTGCAGCCAAAAGACCACCAGAGTCTATCATGTGGTCTGTCTGATCAGATAAAGAAGTTAGAGACTTCGTCCTTTAAATCATCAGGGGGTTTCAGACCTATATTCCTGAACCTGCAGATATCATAGACTTCTATTTGACTGACTTAAAGACATGTTTGCAACTGTATGATAAAACAGTTCAGCTATAGATTTAATCCATCTTTAGAATACAACTGTTTGTCCTCCTACCATATTTGGAGTAATAAACCCTTTGGCTTAGACTGATGATCTCAAAAGGTCCCTTCCAACCCCTACCATTCTATGATTCTATTAATTTTATTCCTGGCCAACTATCTGCCTGAAGAAACCTGTTAGATGTACCACGTGTACACCTAAAGGTGCTAATACATCTTAAAACTCTCAGTTGGAAGTAAAATCTGGTTTGTATTTGGAATACAATAAAATAATTTTTTTGGGAGACTGAAGGCCAAAAACATTGAAGCTAAAACTGTATTTGTAAGGTGAAACTGAAGAAGGACTGAATTAAGGAATACAGCCTTAATTCTCTATAAGAAAAAGTATTGGCAAAAAATTAGAAGTTAAATCACGTCTGGACTTGGTAGGACTCTAGATACTAGAGCTAGTTGTCCTTAGCTTGGCCTGACTGTTGTATTTCTCTGTAAATGACTGCAATAGTCCTGCGAGTTGTCAGATGTTACACGATACACATGACATTCTGAATCTGTCTCAATGGCCTTTGGGATCTCATTTGGAGAGTGTGACTTCTCAAAGTTCAGCATCATCAATAGAGTTCTGGATAGTACCTGAGATCCTACTCTCACCTCTTTTTTGGGGTACAGTCACAGCACTGTACAGTTCAAATTATTATTACTTGGTAAATATGTGTCATTCATTACACAATTTATAGTGTAAGGCACTGTAATTGGGAGATAATTGAGTCGTTCTATTTATTTTTATTACATGTTGATTGTATTTTTATTATGGAATAGACTCAGATGTAATTTGGCTCCAAGATAAAAAACAGAAAATTAGAATAGGAAGATAGTCACAAAGACTCAGTCAAGACTGAGAGTTCTAAGGATTACCTGCCTCCTTCTGATGTTTTATTCCGTAGATATCATTATGTAGTGTTTCTGATATATGCTATGGCTTCATATGTGTCCATAAACTTCAACACATATTATTTGCAACCTAATAAAAAAGGCAGGACAACAGATTATATCTCTCTGTCAAAAATGTGAGTCTTTGTTGGCTTTATAGCTGAATGTTTGCTGGATATATATATCAAGCGTACTCAACACTGAAAACCTTTCCATCCAATATAATATATCTGTTGAGATGGCAGGTTGCCTGTGGTGTACGTAGACACACACTCACATCCCTTTCACAAACAAGTTTGCTGTAATAAAAAATAAACAGGAAAAAATTTCTGTGCAGACCACTGAAATAGTGTGATTGTCTCTAGCAGTGTTAAGCAGAAACTAGTAAAGAAAGAGCAGAGAAACAAACCAAGTATTTCCATTTGATTTAAATTGTTCTGGGTCTTCTCAGTTTTCATTTTGTCAATATTTTGTAGAGTGTACATATATACGACATACCATTAGCAGCAGAGTTACATACAACCAAGATAATGCTGTTACCCAAACAAACGCTATAGTGAGAGTAGACAAGTAACATATTCCAAGTTGCATATAACACATTTTTGTGATGGAAGCATGGCTTTTTGTGCTCAGTTGTAGTGTTTTTGTGATGCTGTACATTTTGTTTTGTTTGCTCAGTCAGGGACTGTCCATCCATCTTAAATTCTTTCCACTGGGTCCAAGTGGAGCACTGCACTTGCTTTCAATCCCCAGTCCAGGGTGAAGTAAACATCAATGTCTCTGTTGACTTCAGTGCCAGGATTTCACCCACACAATCTAAACTTAACGTGCTTGCCATCTTCTTTTTTCTCTTTCTCTCAGCAAGAAGGCCCTTGCAGTTTCCAAGGGACAATAAAACCAGTTCATTATTTTGGTGTATAATGGATTCATAGAAGTGAGTATTGAAACAATTGTAAAGCTCCTGCCAAAATGTCATCTTTCTCTATAAGAAAAGTAATGAAGTATATTTGCTATGCTAAAAAAATAACTTCCAAATCAAAATGCAAGAAGTTGATCAATAATATCCGTGTTAGGAAGGTAGCAGAACACATTCAGGATTTGAATAAATGAACTGAGGAAAGCTCTTCTTTTGCAAGTGGGCTTCTAGAATAATTTACAAACTTCCTATCATGAGTGATTTGAACATAGATTTCAATGGAGCTTGGGTTGTTGTAGCAAACAGCTCATTCTTGAAGATCTTTTGTTGTTTTTAACACACTGAATTAGCTCATTACTGCTGAATATGTAGTGGAAAATAGCATCTGTTTACACTGCAATAATATAAAAATTACTTACCAGTAACAGAATAAGGAGCAATTTGCAAAAGCTAATCATATTTGTGCACTTGTCTGCAAAGTAAATTTTTAATGCGTACTCAAGGGAAAAAGTACTTACTGGTTTATGCAATTTAATGGTAGTATTAAGCATAATATATTAAAGACAGGTTTTTTTTAGGATTCAGTTCAGAGTCATAAGGATATGAATGTAAAAGCTGTAGTTGTCCCATATCACTGCTTCACTTGTACTTAGTGGTGGTTGAAGCTCATTCAGTGAGCCCATATCAATGTCAAACTGGCCATACGGCCCAAATGTACAGAATCATCTTAGAAATCTACTGTATTTCCTTAGTGAGAGTTCTGTCTTCATTTAGTTAGAATTTTTCAGTAGGATATTCTCCATTATGTAAGTTTGGGGTGCTCCAAAGTATATTGAAGCATGCTAGGAATTATCATAGCAGTGAGATGTACCAGGTGCAAACTAAAAGCTACTCACAATTTCAGTTCATCATTGAAGGGGAAGTTGAAGATTCTTATTTTCATTTTATTCAAAGAGGATTCATAAATCACTAGTACTTTTTGCAGAAACCAATTTTCCAGAAGTTGTTTTATAGGTGCTGGTTTAGATATGTTAGGTTTTCTTTAGCCCTATTAAGTGTCACTGTGCTGTATTTGCATTTTCCATGTGAAGACTTGTTCAGGAGATCCTATTTACCACAAATCCTATGTATAAACTTGTAGTGTTTCCCCCTTGACATTTTCTTTCTCTTCAGAAGTCTAGAAAAGGAAGGCTTTGTTCTGAACTCACATCTCAAAACAAAATTTTGAAAAGGGCTTCAGTCGGTTGTTTAAGAACAGTATACTTCAAGAGTTCTGATAGTGTAATCTCTTCTTGGTTAGTGATGTCATTAAGTGTCCATGGCTAAAATTTTATAAAAAGGAAACATTCATTTCCCACATGTTGTGCGAATTAAGTCAGCATTTCTTCAAATCTTAGTTATGCCTACAAGGTTAAATTAACCTTCTCTTATTAAACTATAGTGCTTCTTAATCACTTCAGGAGTATTCCAACATTTGGTGTACATGGATGGAAAACTGTTACTATCCTAATAGTACTGATTTCATATATCAGATCTTTGCAATTCTTTATTCTGAAACATTAGAAGTTTGGGGTTTTTTTTCCCTTTCATTTGAGTTACTGTTACCATAGAGTGATGGGAATCAATACTGAGAAATAACAAAAGGAAGAACAGCATAAAACTAATAAAGGTAATAAATAAGCATAAATATGTTAATAAATATTATTAATAGATATAAAAGGATTTGCCTCTTCCAAAGAGTTTGGAGTCTCAGCATTAAATTTCAGTACCATTTGGACATTTCACTTTTTCAATGTTTCTACTCCCAAAAATCTGAAACATGAAATGATGCCCTGGGTTTTAAAATGAGAAAGGGCTCTTATAGTTGTCTAGTTTAATCTCTTTTATATCACACATCGTGCAATATCATATAGCTGTTCCAATTTTGAACCTGATAACCTCTGCCTGACTAAAGGATACGAGAAATGTAAAAGCCAGTGTGACTGAACCTGAAATATAGAGCATCTCTTACACACTGGACCTATAACACCTCAGCATTTAAAATGTCCTGTTGATTTCAAAGGGGATACTCTTTATCCAGTAAGGTCTGTGGAATTGCAGCTGGTCTCTTGTAGCCTCAGCAAGTGAGTTTTGGTCAATGGAAAAAAATAGATTTTCAGCTTTTAATGTGCATTAGGAGGAATGAAGATTTGTAGGAAGGAGTCAAAATATAATTGCAGTGTACAAAGAATATAATGAATATTCTCATTAAGTTTTGTGTACTGCTTTGTATCCCTAACCATAGCTTCATAAGTAGAACCTAACAGCTTAAAGGAGTGAAATGTGATGACTTGCCAGCTTTATACTGTAAGATATTTCCTGTTCCATGTTGATGATAGTACAACCTACTTGTGTTAGTAAATAAATCCCATTTTTCAGTCCACATAACTTTTGGAATGACTTAAGGTATCCACATCTATGTATTACTTTAAGAACAATTTAATAACTAAGTTGCATTGCAAGTAGTTCTGTGTGCACTGGATAAATCTCAAGAGATATTCAAAGTACTAAGACTCTGACCCTAAAATAGTTGCTAGAACCTGCATGCTGGCAAACCTTGTAGCTATACACAACATCTTGTGGACTTCACAGAACATATTCAGAGCCATCCAAGAATGACTGAAAGCAAGGCAAAGGGAACAAAATTCTGTAAAGGAATAAATATAACCATATTATAAACTGACTGATATTCAGGTTTTCCTTTGCCTCACAAACTTTGTTACATCCATATTTTGATTTTTTTTTCCTCAAAATATTTTCTTCTTGGCTTATCGTTCTGATAAAACTAGTTTTTAATGGAAATTTATTCCTATGGTATGCAACTACCTTTTTTTTAATCAACACTTAGGCACTTATTTTCTATTAGTTCATTATATACAATTATATAAAATGTAATCCTTTTTTTTTCTAGGTAGGAAAGTTTACTTCATTTTTTCCTTCATGTAACATATATTTCCTTCAAAACAGATAAATCCTGTGGGTAAATCTACAGTAGGATTTTTTTAAGCAAACCACTGTCATAGGAGTCTTAGAGATACAAAATTTATCTAACTGAAATAGGAACTACTGGGCTGTGAGTTCTTTTGTTCCAAGAAAACACATTGCCTCTCCATGGATGTTTCTGCATCTGGAAGTCTTGAATTCCTTTTGGAATATGAGGAGAATGAAAGAATCTGTGAACTCTTTTGTCTTAGCCCTAGCCTTAAATTGTCAGTCTGTGCAGCTGTGAAAACTTTTCATAGTAGAAAAGTTCACATAATATTTTTTGTATACTTACAGCCATCAAAAAGAAGGCTGGAGACTTTAACCTGAGAACCTAACTATAGCCAAGGCCACATAAAACAGAGCTGGAACCAGGGAAACTGAGCATTTATGTTGCATATTTGTGTATTTTGAATTTCTGCTTCAGGGTAGAGGTTGATCAAAAGTGTTAAGACTGTGCTTAAGAGCACAGTGAAAATACCTCTGTGTAGTATTTTTTTTGCAGTTTTGTGTATACAAGTTGCATTAACTTGATTGTAATTTAAAATATAAAGTTCAAACTGTACTGAATTAATAGGAATTTAAATATGTACTTTTTAACCTTATCTTGTTTTCTGTAAAATGTTCTTGTAGTATCTTGTGTTCCATCACTATTTTTTCTTGATGCTTTCATTGAATTAAAAAAATCCAAAACTCTGAATTCAATGAGATTGCTATTATTTAAAAAAAAATTGTTTCTTTGGCAATAGATGAGCTGAGCTAACCTCACCCATTCAACTTTCATTAGTTATTATTTCACAAGCTGGATGCAGAGGGAATCAAGTATTTTATTCTCAGGCAGTGTAAAGTTTCTAACTGAGTTGAGACTCTGGGCAGGTAAGTGTATGCCTACACCTTGGACTCCCATTAGCTGTTGTGGACTCTAACAAACTGAGATTCAAAAAGATGTTGTCTACATAATCCACCGTTGTCATTTCTTTTCAGATAACCCCAGAAAGACTGAGCTTTTCAGCACTATTGAAAGCAATTATTTTGAATTCAACAACATCGGTTGTTTTAAAGGGAACATTGTGTATAACCTGAAATTCAATTAAAATTACATTATTAAACAAATTATTAAGTCACAAACATATTGAGTTTATTTTTCTTGTTGTTTCATAAATAGATTTATGTCAGCTTCCACATTAATAATTGGCATTATTGACATATTCAAATGCATTAATTAAAACAATAAATAAAAGATGTATGGGTGGGTCTGCTGCTAGTGAAGGAAGGCTGAGGTAAATTTCTATGAAATTATTATTGCATATATTGTTTACGCAAGTTCTCAGTTCCAAATATATCAATTCCAAATTAAAATCTGCAAGCATGTGTGTTATATTTACTGAGCTGAATTAATACATGGTTTATTTCATCATATACTTAGCATATAGCAATTTGTATAAATTAACCTTCTATCTCATTCTGAAATTAATCTGAGTTAATTTAAATACAAAACTTCACAAAATACGTATTCTCTTGAAACTCAAACTACAATACGATTTACCATGGGGAAAAGATACAATACTGCCATTATATAGATTAATACATTAAAAGTTCATTTCATTGATTATATCAATTTTCAAAAGAGCATGTTTCATCACCTCATAAAAAAAGCTCCCCAGAAAGCAACCATTACTATACAAGTCAATATGCAAAAACTTCCAGAGACCAGAACTTGATTACTTTGTCTGAATGAGTTTAAAACTAATTTGTCTTACCATCTATTTTTCCTTTTTATTGTTAAAGCAAATCGTCTGTTTATTGACTTTCAATGTGCAATGCACCTTTGCTGTACTTCCTTGAAGTATTGATGTCCTTAAAGAAAAATGCCAGGTGTAGGAAGAGATTGATTTCTTGAGCTGTCTTCCCTTCAGTTACTATACTTTGATGTTGTATAAGCCCACTCGAGTATGATGTGAAGCGTGTTATACATAGGCAGTTTTTTGTATCTTGCTTATACAGTTTCAAGTAATGCCACACTTCATGGCAGACAATATGAGCAGATACTGCATTACAGGACAAGCAATATTTAAGTAGGAAATTTTGACCTGCTGTGTATCTGCAACAGCTGCATCTGACCAAGATAAAATAGTTTCTATTTTCCATAATAAAAGTATTTGATTTTACTATAGGATGGATGATTTTTACTGTAAGAATGGAGTCGATGCCAGTCTCTTGAATGGGATGCAGACTCTTGCTGGGTGCAGTCTCTCACCACTATACAAATGGCCCTGGAAGGAATCCAAGAGGGATGGAACAGCTTTGTTCATACAAAAGAAGCTAGTGAACTCGGAAAGTACCCTTTTGCTCTGATCCTTGAGTCTCAGGGTACATTCATGAGTGTATTGAATAAATGCTTTATGAAGGAGAAGAGGGAACAAAAAGTTTTTCTTTCTGTGGAAAGAGGAAATTAAATACCTGTGAATTAACATACTGAGACACTTAATCTATTCTTATTCACTTAATTTATTGTTATTGCTATAACAATAGAGAAATGTTTTCTTTTCTATAGAGAAGTCCTTTTTGGTACTTGCTCTGTTACTATATGTTTGGCTCTAAGGATGGACAAATTGATCAGTTTAAGGTTTAAGGGGTAAAAACCTTTTCTCAGTGAGTATCTGAAAGAAGCCATTTTACACGTGTCCTTGGTGCTTTGTATTGTATTTATAGCTGAGTGCATAATGTAATTAGATCTCTGGCTCTGTATTACAGAGTGGTATTGGTGATAGAGTGCTCAAAAATTGAAATGACACAATTCAGAAGATAAAGGTAAACTTAGCAGAAGGAAGAAATGATGACAGGCAACATTTATCTGCACTATAATTGACTGCAGATTGAGTTTGTATGTATCAGGCAGAAATCAGCCTACTAGTTCAAAATGAAACATGTCATTGTGTTGACATCACCTTTAAAGATTATATTATATGTCTTCACTTAATCTATTCTGGAAAGGTTTGCACAGGTACTTTGTCTCTTGTACTCTGAATCTGTGAAGCTCTGCTGGACTCCATGGAGTCCGTCTATCTTTTAAAAAGTAAGGGTAGAACTTGTGAGTAGTCCTGAATTTCTTCATTGGGCAAATGAAACAGGCCTTGTAAGAAATTATAGTCTCAAATAAAAACCTACCTACTAAACAGCGTAGATACATCTCAGTGCAAAAAAAACCTGTGCAATCTTTTTCCTGTTTTATCAGCTGTGTCTCATGGTAAAGGCCTGCCCTAGGCAGAAGCCAGTGTTGGGCATCTGAAGGCTGTTAGACTTTCTCTCTGTAAAATTCTCTAGTTTACTATTTGGAGAAGTTTTGTAAAGATCAGCTCAGGTATGTAAATAGCACATACCTAGTAGTATACAAATGTCATCATTGACTGGCCAAGCTTTAGAGTCACCAGGAAAAAAATACACTTGTTCTAAAAATAAAAAGGTCTTTTGATTTTTATCACTTTCTTGTGTGGTTAGAACATCTGTAAAATTATATTTGAGATACTTATTGACAGTCCAACATTGGGAAAATATTCTGTACTCAGAGATTAAGACAATGTGTAGCACAGGCATCTCAACAATTTCCCTTACTTCAGTCATTGGTGGAAGCCCTCTTGGCTTACACATTTGTGTATTTTGCTTTCCAGCTCACTCTCAGTATTAGTTTGAACCGGGAAACTAATTTTTTGCTTTTAGACTTTTTTGCACTGTAAGATCCTGACATCAGTTGCTGATGTATTAGCCATAATTGCTACTGTTATATTGGGAATAACAGCAGAGGTGATGGTAGTATTCAGTAGCTGTTATAAAGAAAGACATGATCTACTGAGATCTCAGATAGACAAAAATGACTTGTCAGCACTCTCAAACCTTGTTTGGGGCTTTCTAAGGGTGCAGACTGACTGCAGCCTTGCTACTAATTGGTCAGATGACAGGGTGGAGCAGGGCACTCTCCACAATAGACATCTTTCAAGATGCATTGCAAAATAAGAAAGATAATGCAGGATAGTCTGATTAAATTTTTGTGAAGAAGAAACAGTGGAACATATTCACTATACTTTTAAAGAAAAGTTATTTTCTTTTAGCTGATTTTTATGATAAAAGTATTGCCTAGGAGGAATGACTGAGGCAGTAAGACAATCTATAAGGAGATTGGTAATATGAAGTGGACTAGGAGAGATAATCAAAGCATAGAAGATTCAGTATTGCAAAGTTGAAAACTCTCTGAGAATAGGAGGAGACCCTGATTTTTCCTCAACGCACAAAATTAAGCACAATGTTTTTGTTGAACTAATGGCTAAAGAACAGAAATAAGAAGACATATGATACGCTTAGTCAGATAGACAAACTTATTTGAAAGCTTCCATGTAGATGTGATGACTGTAATTGTAAGATAATACTATCTGAAACATTTAAAATATTTTGTATTTCTCATCATATTTCACATTTTGCCATTTGCTTGATAATACAATATCCTTATGGTAACTATGGTACAATATTTCACTTAAGCAAAAAAAATGAAGCTGAATTTTGACACTACGGCTGTTCTAACTGCTCGTAACTGCATATAGAAATTTTTATTCTTTTTTAGCATGTGTAGACCTTTGTGTTTATAACATGTATATATGAATGTGCAACATGTTTATATAGACAATTTTTTTTTTTATATTCTAACAATTTTTTAAATATAAGGATTAGAAATGTCTCAAGACAGACTTATGGAACCAGAGGAAATTACTTGTTTTGCAAAAGAGATGCTTAATGACTTGTATTGCTCAAACAGGCAGGACTCCTTTTGAAATAACTTTGAAAAGTGATTTGCTATTTAGACACCTTGAAATTTCCTTGAAGCAAGTTTCTGTAGACTAAAGTTTATCTACATGTAATTTGCAGGATCAGAGCCCTCAAAAGGGCTTGTTTTCTTGTTTTTGACTTCAGATACCAAGTAATAATCTACTGTTTTCTTCTTAGACGTATTTTTCAAGAATGGATTTAGTTTCTTAAAGTTCACTGTCCTGTTTCACTAGCAGTATTTGACAAATTTCTCATGCTTCGTCACTGATGTGGTCACACATCAGCTGACAGTGACTTGTCTTCACAGTGCTAAGATTAACTCTGTGTATGAAACATGGAAAATTTTCTATGAGAAGCAACTTTGAAAATTATAATGAAAGAAGAAAGTAAACTATTTCTTAAGCTATTATTCTAATCCATTCTTTTATAACCGTAAAAAACCCACAGAATTTAATTTTAGAGAGTTTTTAGGATAGCTGATTGACTATGATTACCAAGTGTTCTGCAGTAATAGGGAATTTTTCCTTCATGATTATCCTGAATCTCTTTCATTTGAAAGAACATTCAATTGTTAGATCAAACAGTTGTTTCTCAAAGGTCTTCCATCAAGATGAGCAATTATAAAATTCAGTACTCCTTTATAAAACATGGAAAGGGAAATCCTCCCTTGATACCCGTTGACTTCTGTAGATATTTCACCTGTAACCTCTAAGCATAACTTTTAGCACAACTGGGTAAGGTAATATCTAAACATGTATATGTTATCTTCTTGGGTTTTGCAACTGTTGGACTCATATATTCCAGAAAGAAATCTCTTCTCACCTTTCTGAAAGGGCTACAAGTCTCTTCACTCAGTTAAGCAAAATGTAGGACTAACTTGTCTTTTCTGTTCTCTCACAGTTCTGCAGGAAGGTTGGGAATAATTGCATTTTATGATCGATGTTATTTTTGTATTTAACCTACAAGTTAATACCATTTATGTAATGAGTTTTATAAGCTACAACTAAATGCTATTTAAGTAGTGAGGATTATTTTAGGGCTCTTACAGTCACAAGAAATGGTTCGATGTGGTATGATATTTTAGGTTGCTGTGCTGAAGAAGATATTTATGGATATTTTTCCATTTCCTACATCTTACCATCTTACTCTTGCAAGGAAAGCTAATGACAGATCTTTTTTTTTTTTTTTTGATGGTTCCAATTCATTTCTAAAAGTTAAGCATAAGGTAATTTGGAGCTGGTTAAATGCTTAGGAGCAATTTTTCTGCTCTCACATAAACTACCATTAACACACCAGCTACAGTTATACTGAAACAAGCTCAGATACCTTCATCTTCCCACAGAGGATGGAGATTTAAACTTTGAAATAAAAAAAGTCATAAAGATCTTCTTTAAGTAGAGGCTGGATAAACTGGCAGTGCTCTGTAGGAAGTGAATAATAGACAACTCTGCATAGCAGCCATCATCCTAGTAAATTTGAGCAATGTGTTTCTACTTGGAAATATATAAATTTCATTTATATATTTCAGAATATTGAAAAGGCCACCAATTTCTACATAGGCCCTCATTGTATATTCTTTATGCATTCAATACTTTGCTTGAGATGAGATTCATGGAGCTGTAGGTGGAGAATTATGGATGCAGGAGACATAAACCTGGGGTGCTCTTTCAACAATTCTGTGAAGAAAGATGAGCAGCATATCAAACTAATATCAACATTCATAATTCAGTATTAAGGACCATTTCTGACTACCTGTTCTTTGAAAAATGAAACCATTAGCTAGGGAAACAAATTCAGTCAGAATCTGGAGATGACTGATAATTAAATTTGACTAGAAACTGCAAAAATAGTTGACATGATAATGACATGAGGATGTAGTGTATCATGTCATTTTTAATGCATCGTCTTAATTTGACACTGGTCTTTCAGTTTAACAATAATCAACATCTCTTGACTGTTTGTATTTGGCTTACAATATGTCTCAGTGTTATGTGTTTGGAATTGTAAAAGGTGCATGATTGTGCTGTTTTTGTTCAAGTTGTTTCTAGTTAATAACTTCACTGTCCAGTGTTCTTTCAATAAGGGTACCTAATCAAAAATTCTCATTATTTTAGATACAGAGAAACTAGCTTTTCAACCAAACTGAATGATGCATCTCAACATAAAAGAGCATATACTTATGTGTGTATCTATGCATGTATACACATACATATATAATGGTTTAAAAAAAGTCTCTCCTTTCCTACTCATCTTGAGCTTCTCAAATCTGAGGTGTCTGGAAGAAATAATAGATTTTCATGACAGCTGAGGGTCATAAATCTCTCAATTAATTAATGTATACTTTTATTGTGACATTCCCTAGAACTTCCCATCTCCCCAAAATTCAGCACATTAAATAACATTAAATACTAAGTCTAATGAATAAAAGATGCCAGATAATGCAGAATTGTTCCACCTGCACAAGAGGCTTCATGAGTCGAGTGACTGTTATTTTATCCTTTTTTCCCCTTTGAGTTTGTAGTCACTAAATTACTTATATGTTTTTTTTCCTTCTTCTGAGTCCATAACAGAAAGCATTTACCTTTCTTTTATGTTCTAAGTATCTACTGTTATATCATTTCAGAATAAAAATAGGTGTTTGGGCAGACTCAGCCTAGTTGCTTTCACTTGTTCAGTTCGTAGTATCTGAATTTTGATACTTCATCCAATGTCTTTAAAAAAATCTCTTTCAAGTAAGAAAGGAATTCCTTTCAATAAAATTGGAATTTCAGCAATAAAAAGATAAGAATTTTTTGAAAATAACTTATAACTTGGAAGAATACTTTATGAGTTTAAATAATTAGAGAATAAATACACCCTGAATGTTTGTACCAGTTCCAGTGGGTTTTATATAAAGTTTTAATTTATACTTCAAATGTTATTCTTAAAATATATTTACAACACAAAGTAAATGAAGAAAACTTGGTATTAATTCTTATAATAATAAAGATCAGTGTAATAAATAAATCTTAATAGCAATGGACATACAAATCTATTTTAGCTTAATGACATCAAGAAGCCAAAATATGTTTGGGGCTGTGACAGGATTTGTATGAGTTTTCTCCTTTGAAAGGATGCCCTTGGCTTGGAATTTCAAACACTAGCTTTTGTAGCAGGTGGACAAAAAATAATCCTTTTAAAAATTTTGTTTAGGAAAGCCAGTCAGCTAATTTCATGTCTGCCTCACATTTAGTTAAATCTTTGATGATGGGCTTTGAAGAGAGCGTTTTGTGGTTTTCTCCCTTTTGTTTGGGCTTTGGTTTTGGTCAGGGTTTTTTTTTAGTTGTTTCTTTTGTTGTCAATCTTTGCTGAGAAGTTCCAGATACCAGTGTTAATAGTAAACTGTTCTTTGAAGGAACCTTTTGTCAAAATCTCTGCTTTGAAATACAAACTTGGAAAGTGCCTTTCTCCCCGTTGCCTGAGAATTTTAATTTTTTTTTAATATGAAAGCAAAAAAAGTATGGATAGAAAAATTAATGGTAGCATGGTAGACTAAAACAACCTTACTTTGGTTTAAAATTCATATGCTGTTATACAGTAATATGCCACATTTATTTTCTTCCATTGTTTTCCAAGCATCATTCTAACTATAACTTTGTGTTTGGTTACTACTTAGATGATGTAAATGGTACCCGTTATTGAAAGGTAGTCTGTATTTGTACTAATACAGAGAGAATGCCAGTTTAGAAATGAGCCTGATTGCATGGTTCATTTTGTTCTCCTTTGTAGAGCCAGGCTGCGGCCCACTACAAAGGCACTAAACATGCCAAGAAGCTCAAAGCACTGGAAGCCATGAAAAATAAGCAGAAATCTGTTACCAAGGACAGCGCAAAGACTACCTTCACTTCCATCACTACCAATACCATCAATACCAGCTCTGACAAAACAGGTTAAGCGACAATCTTTGTTGGTTTTGTTTGTTTGGGGTTTTGTTGGTTTTTTGTTTGGTTTTTTTTCTTGTTTAATTCCATGTCTGTTTGGTTATGTGTTTGCCACATTGATTCATGCTCGATCCATCTTTCTGTGTGATATTGTTTTCTTATAGTCCTTTCAGTAGGCTGGTGAGAACATAATAGTCATCTAACCATTTTCTCTTGGTTAAAAGAGGCTTGTCATTTTTTTAGGATAGAATGAAGTACTCATGACTTCATTAATTTTTATAGTTGCTTAACTATTACACATCAACTGACCTAAGCCTCCTAGTCTATATGCTGTATCTCTCTACATATGGCATGTTTCTTTTGACAAGAAATAATGTATCACATTTTGATACTTGTGTCTAGAAGCCTCTTACAGAAAGCATTGTTAGTAAAAAACTAATTTTCATAAATTCTGAATGTTGCATTATTTTTTTTTAAATGGCTATTGCATGGTTTTGAGATGGAAACCAGCTGTATAACCTCTATTCCACACAGGCAGGTAAGTGCTATTGGTGCCAATTATTCTGCTTAAGTGAGTTTTCAGACTGAAATAATGTCCTTTAATACATTGTGTGAGTAAAAATTACTCTGTGACTAAAAATCTATGTGACTATTGGTAAAGTCAACAGTCAATGATCTAGTGATTGGAGAAAATAACTGAAAAAAAGAGAGATCTTTTTAAGCTTTAAAATTTATTATTTGAAAGCTTTTATCGTATTCTGTGTTAGTTTGAAGGATTTTCCAAGGTGACTTAAAACCAGTCTGAGTCTTTCCATCAGGCTCTGAATTAGATCCCTAACAAGATATATGAATTGTCATGTATCAAATGTCAGTAGAATAAATAATGTTTTATATCATCTTAAGTAAGAAAACATCAGAAATCTCATTGCACATAAAAGCAATGGCCTATGAAGGAGTTTCCTTGTCTTTATACCTTTTGACTTCCTGGATTAATTTCATAGAGTGTGTGTATATGTATGTACATATGTACATGTATGCATTCTAGTCCAAGTGACCTTAATGACATTCTGAAAGACACTTATTGGTGTTAACTGACAAACAGCCCAAATATGTCAGTTTTACAAAAGACTGAGAGGCATATTCAGTTGCTGGCAAAAGCTCTATTCAACTGGTGACATTCCAAGACATCGAGTTCAATTCAAATGCAGTTGTTACAGGTCAGCATTGCTGTGACTGGTAGAAGAACAGCATCCTTGATGTAAATGAACCATTGTAGAATAAAGCTTGTATGCACAATGAGAGGAAAGAAAAAAAAAAAAAAGAAAAAAAAAATGAGTAGTCAAAAGGATGACATTTTCTGTTATATATGACAAGTTAAAAATCCATAAACAGCTTCCCTCATAGAACCTTTAACAGCAAAATGATTTCTGAAAGCCATAATAACATCAGAATGTACTTTTCTGTGTGTGTTTGTACATTTGTTAATGATCTCTCTAAAAGTTAACTATTCTGATAGCAATATGGAGTTCTGAGGAAGCAATTTTACTAATGTATGTAATGAATTAATTATTCTTTCATATCTAGAAGTAAGTTCATTTACTAAGTCTCTGCACTTGTGATCATCTGGAACAAAAGCTTTTACTACAGTATTTTAAAGATCCCTGCTGAAGATTATTATTTGATTTTAAATATGCTGAGGATAGGGTCATGTTCATATTGCAATATGACATGTACAGCAGTGGTTAAATGGTGAATCACGTGTCAGTCACAGTGCATCCATCAGGTCTTTTGTTCAGTGATTCTGCATACCCTTAGCAGCTCCAGAAAAAAAAAAATGTTATCAGGAATCTGCAATGCTATGCACTGAAGATTATGAAAAAGACCAGAGAATATACAAGCTGAAGAAGACTTAAAGCAGCAATATATATTCATAGAATCGTAGAAAGGTAGGGATTGGAAGGGACCTTTAGAGACCATTCAGTCCAACCCTCCTGTGAAAGCAAGTTCATCTAGATCAGGTCACACAGGAACACAACCAGGCAGGTTTTGAGGACCTCCAGAGAAGGAGACTCCACACCCTCCTTGGACAGCCTGTTCCAGTGCTCCATCACCCTCACAGTAAAATAGTTTTTTCTTCAGTTTAAATGGAAATTTTTGTGTTCCAGCTTTATCCCATTACCCCTTGTCATGTTGCTGGATACTATCAACAAAAGGGATACCGTAACCTCCAGATATCCACCATTAAATATTTTTAAGTATTTATGAGATCCCTGTGCAGTCTCCTCTTCTCCAGACTAAACAGCTCCAGTTCCTGCAGCCTTTCCTCATAAGGAAGATGTTCCAGTCCCTTGATCATCTTGGTGGCCCTGTGCTGGACTCTCTCCAGAAGTTCTCTGTCCTGTTTGAGCTGGGGAGCCCCAAACTGAACACAGGACTCCAGATGAGGCCTCACCAGGGCAGAGTAGAGGGGGAGAAGAAACTCCCTCGACCTGCTGGTCACAATCTTCTTGATGCATCCCAGGATACCATTGTCCTTCTTGACTGCGAGGGCGCATTGCTGTCTCATGGTTAGTTTATGGGTTAACCAGGACTTCCAGATCTCTCTCTGCAGAGCTTCTCTCCAGTGGGTCAGTATCCAGTCTGTACTCTCCTCTCATGAGATTCCTCTTTGCCCGACTCTCAAGCTGGTCGAGATCCCATTGCATGGCAGCACAGCCTTTTAGACAATCAGCCAGTCCTCCCAGTTCCCATCGGCAAACTTGCTGAGGCTGCAGTCTGTCCTCTCATCCAGGTCATTGATGAAGATGTTGAACAAGATTGGCCCTAGAACCAATCACTATGGAACTCCACTGGCCACAGACCACCAACTCAATTCTGTGCCATTGATCACCACCCTCTGGGCTCTGTCGTTCAGCCAGCTCTTGATCCACCTCACCATCCACTCATCCATCCCACACTGCTTGAGCTTTCTGATGAGGATGTTATGGGAGACAGTGGAGGTGAGGCTGACTGTAGTTTCCTGGGTCATCCTTTTTGAAGACTGGCGTGACATTGGCCTTTTTCCAGTCCTCAGGCACTTCTCCTGTCCTCCATGATTGTTCAAAAATGATGGAGAGTGGCTTAGCAATCACATCAGCCATCTCCCTCCACACTCTCAGATGTATCTCATCAGGTCCCATAGATTTATGAGTGTTAAGCTTGGCCAACAAGTCTTAAACCTCTTCGTCATTCACCAAGGGCAAGTCCTCTGCTGTCCAGGCCATCCTACTATCCTTGCTGGACTGGGTTTCCTGAAGGCCAGCCTTAACTGTAAATACTGAAGCAAAGAAGGCATTCAGTACTTCGGCCTTCTTTGCATCCTCTGTCACTGGGGGATAAAGGGCAGAGACTGTGTGGAGGACTAGTGAGGAACTACTCACACATGTGTGAACATCTGGATAATGACTAAAGAGCTACCTTATGCTATATATTGCTTGTATGTTTTGTTGCTGGAATATGCTGGATTTTTTAGGTGTGATGCCAGCATGTTATTGCATTAAATAATGGAGACTGTGCAATTGACAGTATAAGTTGACTCTTTAAAACCTTTGATAAATGATTCCTGGTGGTTAAGCTATGTGTTAAAGAGAAAACATAAAATATGGAATTGGTTTCCCTTTCTGTGAAAGCTGCCTTTTTAAAAAAAAAAAAAAACCAACAAAATTTGGAATTATTAAAAGGCTTAAACTTGAGAAATATTGGGAGAATGAAATATCGTGAGGAGTTATGTTGGCAGTCACATAATGGACTATGCCATTCTCAACATGTGGGAAATTTGTTTACTAGTTATATTATTTAACACCCTTTTTTCATCTGCATTTACCATTTATTATGTGATACTTGTAATCACTCAGGATAAAAAAACAGAAAGCCTGACCATTCCAAAGACAAGCTCACTTTATGGTAGTAAAAAAGATTTAAAAAGTAAAAAATCTAGCCAACCAAATTCCACTAATTCTTGATTTTCCAGTTCAAGGGGTGCCTATAAAAATAGTATTTCCACCCATGCAAATGTATTTCCTGACATAAAGTTGTTAAACATCGATGATAGCTTTACAAATTGACTCTTTTCCCTGCCAAGGTATATTTTAGTCATAAAGATGTTTTACACCTTCACTTTGGCTGTAAGGACAGATACTTTAGGCATACTTTTCAGACTACATGTAGATAGGCTGTGTTCTATCATGCAACTATATGTCTTGTCCGGTAAACTCACAATCCCACACTTTGGTATTTTTAATCTACAGTAAGTATCCCAGATTATACTCATGTAAAATGACACCCCTGTAGCTGTTTTTTATGTCTAACTGTTCTTTTCCAAAGCTATGAAAGTTAAATAGGATTCTACATGACCATATTATTGCAAATTAGGACTTGAACATGTGTGCTATTGTTACTTGTTTGTTTACTCAGCAGAGAATTCAGTATGAGTTAGATCATCTCTTATCAATGAAGAAGAAGGTATAGACATTTCCAAGGAGTGGAAAGCATGTCAGCAGGACATGCCACTAGGGCAGTGGCAGTCTTTAATATTTCTTTCAAATGGTGTATACCATGTCTTAAATCCTGTGTACTTAAATGCAATAAATGTTTCTTAAAAACAGAGAAAAATGTGATGAACAGAAAAAGTGTGTATCTGGACCAAGGCACAGACAAGATAATCTATCATTAGTACAGTTTTAACAGCTGAGAGACCCTTGTGCTGTCAGAGAACAAAATACTGGCACCCGTCCTAAAGACTTTACATTTGAGAGACAACTTGGGGACACAGATGCTGTTAATGCAATACACGGGTGTTTTAAAAGAGGAATAGCATAAACGTGTTCAAGTGATAAAAGCATTCCAAGAAGTAAGAACACTGAAGGATATATTAGAAGGAAAGGGAGGAGAGGGTTTTTTTTCCAGATACCATATGAATCTGTGGGTAACAGCATGGAAGAAAGGAAAAAGTGTATTTTTTTCCTTTTACTGCTACATATGAAAATTCTTCTCTCTGGGAAGTATTTTAACTGAGCTACCCCTTTCTGGTTGTCTTTTTTGTTTAGTTGTTTTTTTTTTCTTTTTTTCTAAGAAGTGATAGGATATTTCTATTCAGCAGATGAAACTCCTTAATGAAATAACAATTTCAACCCAGGTGGAATAACAGAGAGTAGACAGTCTGGAGAGGTCTTGGGCATTAAAAATAAAGGTAGGAATGAGGAAGAAACCACAAATTATTAAGTAAGTCAAGGTAAACTTTGAAGGAGAAAGAAAGGAAGATACCATGAAATGGAGAGACTGAGGAAGATATGTTGGAGTGTGGCAGCCACAAATATCACAGAATCACAGGGGCTTTGTTATTCTGTGAAGAGACCTCAAAAGGGACATCTGGAGACAGACTAGATTACCCCTGCAGGTATGAACAGGGTTAACTAGAGCAGGTTGCTTAGCATCTTTTCCATTTGGTTTTTGAATATCTTCATAGTCTTGCTGGGCAACCTGTTTTATTGTTTGGACCCCCTCAGAAAAAGATCCAGCACTGCAGTTAGTTCACCAGTGCTGAACAGATGAGAAGGATCTCATCTTCCTCTGATCCTCCTCTACCTGCTAGCAACAGTCTTGCTAAGGTAGCCCAGAATGCCATTGGCCTTCTTTGATGTAAGAACGTACTTCTGGCATCGATATAAATTCCAAGAGGACTCCACTTCTGACTAACCTGCAACTTTGTGCTGCTGAACACAACCTTTTGAGCCTGGCAGTTCATCCAGTATTTTTTCTTTTATTCTTTGTCATTTTTTATTTAAAAAATTAGATCTAAGAAACAGTAAGAAAAAAAACCCCAAAAATAAGAGTAAATTCAAAGAAATGAACTAAAATGGAAATGAGTAAGACTTATCCAAATCTCTAAACTCTGCTAATGCATGGCCTTAATAGATTTGTGCTAGATTCCCAGCAGGCAAATCATATTGCATTTATGTAATATGCGTTCCTGTTTTAAAGTGTATTTTATATGCAATTAAAAGAGAAAAAAATATTGTTGATGGGACCTGATTGAAGTGCATAGCTCTTCCTCCTGCATTTTAAACTGTTTCTTTACGTCTCTTTGTTGAAATATGTAACAAATTCAGAATTTTTACTTTCAGAGCTGTTTTATTCTGTTCAAGTGTACTTCATGCACTGTTATATACTGTGTTGTTTTTGTGTATTGTGCCTTTTCTAATTCTAGAGTGCATTTTGTCACCTTTGCAACCTTTAACTGTGCTTCTGTGGGATGACTCAACAGTCTACAGATACTGAAAGTAAAAGCTAACACAGATCTGTTACCTTGACATCAACTTACACTTGAGCTGAAGTTGGTCTTATATATGTAGTGAGTGGTGATATTGTGTTGGACAACATAGAGGAAGTATTATGGTGTTACTGAGATGGAGAGCACAGTTTCAAATGCAAGGAGTGTTTTAACAGGAGGAAACTGCTTAGACTGTTCATTTGGAGCTTTAGTTTTATTGACTATATGAGGGAGAGAAGGGAAGAAGTTATTAAACAATAATATTCATTGACAGACTAGGTGGAATTTCTTTGAACTATAGACATATATATTGACATTAACTGCTGCCACCTGTGTGAGAGGAAATCATGTCAATGAGGTTTATGGCATAATTTGTCATATTTGAAGTAAGCAATTATAATAAATCAGCTGAACTTTGAAAAACTGCGAAAAAAGTATAAAAGACAGCTGTGGTAACTAGGTCGGATGTAAATCGCTATGGTGATGCCTAAAGTTAGCTGAGAAATTCCAACCTCAGTGACCAAAATGCCTTGTCCTTCAGTGTGTTCATTTTTTTTTCCACAGGTGTTGATTTTTTAACTGAATCATTAATAGCTCTTTAAGAATTTGATGTTCAGTGTACAAAATCTGAGTTATGGTAGTTAGTCCTGAATGATCATATACCAAATTACACTATTTTTGTCTGTCACATGGAAATATTAACATGCTTTTGAATAGTTTTAGATTTGTAAGTGATCAGAAGATAGTTTGTTGATTTTTGTTTGTTTTTTGTGGTTTAAATGTGATTTTTTTTCCTTTGACATTTTTGTAGACATGGGAAGAAAATTATTGCTTAATAAAAGTAGACTGCTAGAGTATGTGTGATTTAGTATTAAACTAAATCTTTCTTAACATTACATTCAACCATACATATCTTTGTGACCATGTCTTGATAGAACATTATGTCCCTTTCAGATCTCTGGTAAGACATGAATCTTTATGGAAGGACAACAATAAATGACTTGTACTTCAGTGATTTCATTTAATATATATATGAATATATTTTTGCACGTTTGCTCACAGTATTTGGTTTTCTCTGTTCAGCACAGATAATTGACTGGTGTTTCCTTCAACATCCTGGATTAGCATACCTTGCTTGGTTTCTTTAATCACTTGGTCAAAGCCATGTATATGTTAGCTCTGTGCATGTATTTGTGCAGTTTTTGGTTCAGTTAGAACCTGCAATGGAAAGGAGCTCCCATTTGAAAATCAGTTTCCTCTTATCTTTGCTTTCATTTTATTTCCACTTTCATTTTACCTCCTTTGCATTCAGCTTTTGAATTTTTTTTTGTTTTTTTTCTTTTTTTTTAATGAATAGACATACATTTTAGTAATGGCTAGACTTTAAGATTTATCAGAGCTTCCATATATTAAGAAGTATTGGTTTATTTCTGGTGTGGCTTGTAGTTACCCCATTTTATCATTTGCTCTTTTAGTTATTTGTGTCATCTTTGTTCTTAATGAAAAACCACCTTCTCCTTGCTTAAGGAAAGCTGAAGAAGACATGCTGCTGTATTCATGACCTTAACATATGTTTAATTAAAAATACCAGTGCCTATTTATCAGTATTTTTCAAATAGATTTTTTTGTAAACTTTTGTAACTAAAAGAAGTTCTTTTTTCTAATAGTGATAAAAATGTCAACTGTATTTAAAATTCTAAATACTATTTAATACTATTAAAAATCTGTTGGTGGATGCAGAAATAATTTGCTGTGTGATCTCACTGTGTAATTTGCAGGCCCAACTTAAACTGTGGGTACCCTTTTATATATTATATTAAGGATGTTTAATTGAAAAAGACAATTCACTGCAGACTGTTTGTATAATTTAGATGCTGTTTTCTTTCCATATGTTTTAATATATCGTAAAGTGTGCTTTTGTTTTTGGCAAATGATTTCTTCTGATCATTTCGGCATTGCTTAGGGCACAGCAAAATTAACAGGCTAATTCTGGATTTAGGCTTGTGAGATCCTGGATGTAAATTGATTTCCTTTAGAAGTCAGTGTTTTAGTACACATCAAAAGGGAACAATAGCCTTGAAACTTGAATTTGTAAGGATTTTTGCTTCATATTGACTTAACCGAGATATTTTAGGTGGAGCATTTCAAAGTTAAATGATAAATGAGGAGTAATTGCTTGGGGATCAGCACAACACAGATGGATTTTAGAGCCAGCTATAGAACTTCATGGCAAACTGCCCAAACACGCAATTCTGAAAGTTCAACTTTTTGTATTTTAATTTTATTTTAATTAGAAAATCTTTAAAATAAACTATAATCTGCAAATTATGTTCCTTTTTTCTGATTTGCTTGTCACTTGCTTGGAAATGAGAGATTACTTATTCACAACTATCAGTTCTCTTATCACCTGCTTGGAAAATTGATCCCAAACCAGTAAAATTTAATCATGCTACAACATCTTTCTCTTTAAATCACCTATGCTTTGACTTTTCTGTACTTCAGACAGTCCGTAGCTAACTGCAGCACAAAATGTTATCAGCTTTCTACAGACTGTTGTACCAATTTTGCATTAGAGCTCAATGGTAATTTGGAAGACAATAGCTTCTCTTTTGATCTCTGTGTAGAACTAGGGTTCTTTCTTTCTTTCAGAGTGTAGCTAAGTGGCGATATAAAAATTACAGTAATTTATGTGTGCCTCAATTGATCATGAATGTACAATAAAATCCTTCTTTTCTTACATCTACATAAGCTGAGAGCGTCATCATATGAACACCATGTGTTTTCTGTGGATCCAGCTGCTTTTGATTGGGATTGCCTTGACAACAATTTTATGCTTGAATAATCCTTCAGCTAGAAACTGCTGTCAGTCACAACATCTGCAACAGCCTATTGAAACAGTATGAAAATCCAATGCTAACAATAGTATTGTTCATAGATCTGAAAAGCATTTTCTGTCGAAATATTAGATAAGGTCTTTCATAGTATGTTAGAGAAAGGTCAGTTTAGTTGCTGCATGGCCATAGGTGTAACTACAAGTAATCTTGGGAACAATCTTCTATTTATCAGATCTCTATCAGTTATTCATTATTATTGCTCTAAAAACTGTGCTAAGCATCATAGCATGTATCTGTTTGATGACCCACTCCTCATGGTGTGTTTTGTTATTATGTCGGGAGTGGCATTCACACAAGCTAGTAGGATGGGACTGAAGGCTCTGCAGTTCTAGCCACTGGGATTTAAAAAAATTATGGAATTGCAGTCCTAGATCCTCTTCCAAGTTTATATCATAAAATGTCTGATTCAGAAGCCTATTACTGTTGCGTAGTTGTTTACATTTGTCAGTTTATGTGGGTCTGGAATTTTTCAAATAAGAAGAGTCTGCTTTGAGGGCAATAGGAGAAGGCGGCAGGTTTTTTTCAGGTAGACATCATGTTGACTGGACAATGTAGAAATAAGAAATAGTTGTTTACTATCTCTTTGAGGACTGGTTATGGTTTCTGTGGGACTCTTTTAGGGCAAAGATAACCTCACCTCTAAAGATGCTTTAGAGCTTGCTTAGACTGTTTTCTTTTGTTGTTCATGTCATATTCTTGTCATGTCTAAACCAAGAAAGGAGGTGACTACAGTGTACAGTGTACTGTGCTAAATATTTGGAACAATTGCTTTACGATGCCATACTAAAACGTTTGCTTATAGGTAATTCAGGCAGACCACACCTAGAACTTCAGAATAGTTAAGAGTCTTTTATTCTTGAAATCAAACATCTTGAAGAATTATTGTATATTTCTCATTTCATCTTTGTTCTGTACTCTATCATGATACAACCAATAAAAGTCTCCCAGTATTAGAACTCTTGCTTTATGCAATGTCCCTAGTGGAATTGATATCAAAGGAGCTAAAATAATTTATTTAAATTAGAAATTAAAAACTGCAGAGTATTGTTATAGAAAATAAATGGATAAAAGAATAAGTAGAGACTCATCAAGGGAAATAAAAAAAATTATTTTAAGAGTAATGGAAAACAAGCAACTGTGTCTGCTACATTTGAGTGGGGAAGGCAAAAAAAAAGCATGCTTATATGAACTTGGTAATGTTGCTGTTTAAATACTTTCTATGCTAGTGGTAACATTAAGTGCGTTTAACCACGAGTACTAAATTGGACAACATATCAGGAAAAAAAATGAATATGAAAGTTTTAAAAGGAGCGGACTAAGAACCTTCTGAATAAGCTGCTGTGGTTTTCTCTACATTGTAGACACTGTAGAAAATCCAGTGGAGTAGAAGAAAGCTAATGTTGCATCAATATTCACAAAAGGTAAACAGAATTAATTAAGTATTTATAGGTCTATCAGCCTGAGACCAATCCTTGGAAAAAAAGTCAACAGCTGACAGGAAACTTGAGTACTGAAGTACATGAGATCAATTATATAATGGCAATGAATATGAGTTGATAGAAAGTTATACTTCCCAATCTAAAATTGTTTCTATGAGATTACATATTTGATTGATAAGGGGTAAGCATGCTGATGCTTTGTATTTCCATGGCTCTAGAATGTGCAGAGGTTAAAAATTATCTAAGATACTGGAATGATACAGACTGAATATGGAACTGGCGTGAATTTAAGCCTGCTAATTATAGGCCTTGGAATGCAGTTGCAAGGTACAAGTTAATGTAGAAATTTTTCAGTGTAATCCTTTTGGAACATGTTCTTAACTCTAGTCTATCTTTACATTATCTGTTACCTGCAAGGAATGATAAAGCCTTTACTAATGCAAATGACACAAGAACAGGGCAGATAATAAAATTTATTTTGCTTTTAATACGACAAAACACATTGTTCTCAGAGAAGAAGAATAAAATATTTTTTTAAAAGTTGGAACATCATGTAAAGATGAAGACAACTTGGGAGTACATTACATGGAAAGACAGGGAAAATTGAATGCAATTTTTAAAGAATCGTTTAATAGTGAAAGATCAAATGAGATATATTAATTCATCTTCAGTATTTACTTTATCAAAAAGAATGTAAGCAGTATTTTCATTACAGTCTATAAAAATTTCCAGAAAAACATCAATTTATAGTAAAAAAACAGTCTAATAGTAAAACAACTCCTAGTAGTTGGGAGGTAAGATACTATGCAGACTGTTAAGCAGAAAATAGCTTAATTCTACAATCAAGACAAAACCTTCCTAATACTAAGAAGAATTATAACATATACACAATCCCATGTAGAATTCTTATGATCATTTAACCAAAGCTATTAGGTTTGGGAAAATGGAAGTCTTCTGAGCAATATTCTAATGTATGTTAGAGAAAACTGTGGACATATACTTTTTTTGTTCTGTCTTCAAATAGGTGTTTTGTAATGAAGTCCTTTATGTGGCAAATTTAATAGTACTTAAACATGAGAACAATTTGACTTCAGTCAAATAAGATGCATTTTCAAACTCAAGAATTGATTCTTGAAGTATATCCTACCTAGGTCATAATATTTTATCTTTTGTGTTTTATACAAGTGAATAATGCTTAATTAAATAAAAACCTAGAAAATTACTGGTTTAGATTTGTCTGAATAGACAAAGACTCTGTGGTACAAAGCTGCCCATACCCTGTCTATGTCCATAATTATGCCACCAAATTGACTCTAGATAATTAAAGTTATTTTATTTCTCTGGAAGACTAATTTCTTTCTATTACTGCACCTGCTTTAGTATTTTCTTTTTCTGTCATTACTAAAATTTGAATTGTGTGAATTAAAATTCATGTTTCAGTTCCCAAACTATATACTTTCAAGCATTCTTCCTACCTTCAATCAGAATTTAGTACTAGTTCCGCTTCCTTGTTCTACCTCGGGTTAGTTTTAAGCTCTATAATAAGCACTTTTAAGAGATTCAGAAAAATCTACTTATTTAATCCAGTAGATCTGCACTGATCAAAGCACGGCTAGTAGCATTACTTTTAGCAACCCATGTTTCCAGCTAAGTATTATAGAAAATGCAAATTTTTTAAAGATCAGACTTTCTTAACACACTTTTAAAATTATCTCATTTCTGCTTGCAAATAGCTGTATTCTTACATTAGAGCACTCAAATGAGCTCTTTAATTCATTCACCTTATCAGAGCAGTCCTGAGACAGCTGCCATGCAATTTTAATCCCTTCCTTTCTACATTTTACTATTTCTGATTCATTTTCTGCTCTGCTGATTTAATAGCTGCAAGTTTCCAGCATTGCCTTAGCAGATCCGTCTGAAAGTTGCTTCAACAGATTACCTACCTCAGCCATCTAGTCAAATTCACTTGCAGTAGTTGCCTTTAATAAACCAATATTTCCCAGTAGAGAAAGATGCCTTCTTTTTTCCCTGCTTTCAGCACATGGGAAATAGCAGATGGTGGTGACAGTACACAGGAGCTTGAAATACCTGACAGATCTTACTAAATAACCTTGTTGCATTTTTCCTGGTTGTGCTTCCTACTTGCTAGTTCCTTGTTACCCCATGAGACACAGAACAAGGGTAAGGATTTGGCGAAGGGTTATCATGTTGTCTCCCTCAGAGTGTGTCTAGTATAAGTGAGCTTCAGCAGCACAATTTAATAGATCATTAGTGGGGACACCTTTAGTGTGTGTGTGCACGAGCTACAATGCTCACAGGCCCCGATCGCATGCTACTTGGGAAAAACTTCTGTACAAAATCAATAGCATGGATGGCAGTATCTCATAATGTGAAATGACTGTTTTGTTTCAAGCTGCAAAAATTTGAGAGCTTTTAACCCAATAACAATTACCTTTGTAGCAATAACCTTGGGACTGAAATTTCCCTCATGAAAATCCACACACATTAATCCATCTACAAGATGTTGTTGTTGAAGCACAAGTCAGGTAGCTGATTTTGTTTAAATGTGAAGAAATTCATGCATGTTACTAGGACACCTGGATGGTCAGATACTGATTTTCCAAGGTGAAATGGGGAATTAAAAAGGCTTTCATTCCTCCTCCTGTTTTCTCACTGTAATTTGCCAGCCTGAGGTACTCATTATGTCATGAGTCTTGCAGCTCCTTTTCCAGTTATCAACAAGAAGTGTGGTAACTGCACTACTGAGCAGAGAGAGTGAATTATGCCCATGATGAATGGAAGAACGACATAGAAATTAATGGAATAGACATAAAGCTCACACTAACAAAATCTCTCCCTTGCAAGACTTGGGGGTGGCGGCGGGGGAGGCAACCTTCAGTTGCCGAGGACCTGCATCTGATTTTCACATGTTTAGCAGATGCCTGAATGCCTTCTTGAGGCAAAGTCAGGGCACTCATTTAAGGCTCACGGAATTGTTTAAAAGGCAAATAACAATCTGTCTGAATATTTGCACTACATAATAGTACTTCACTAGAGTGTTTGGGTAAATTTAATGGAAAATTACCCAACCTGCTACTGCAAATTTAAACCTTTAATGTTCATTTTTTTTTCTTGTTGAGAGTATTTCACATGTGTTTCACAGCACAAAAAATTGAGATTCATGTTTATAGTTCTATTTTTCTTACACAAAGGGATTCTTCAAGCTGTTCACAAATGCTGAGTTGTTACTAGGCTGCCTTTTAATTATCTGATGGTTTGCTTAGCTCCAAGTCAAGGTCCCTGGTTATTCTTTATCACAACTGTGAAGCCTGCTTCATGATGCTCTCCTACTCTCATTTTGGTTTAAGCTTTTAAGAATTTCTAGCTACCTTTAGACAAAGGAAGAAAATTAATAGAATTTGGATTTAGCTCACTCCTACTAATTAACATTAACAGTTTGGTTATCAACACTGTAACACTTTGTGCTACATTTTTATTGATCAGTAATAGACTAGAAGAACCATCTGTGACTGAGAGTCTGTCTCATTGTTTCCTTCAGGTATTAGTCTTTCTAGAACTTTAAAGAGATTTTTAAACATGCAAAACTTCACTTCCCAGGACAATTCAAACTAAAACCCTTGAAATGTGCATACTCAGGAGAAAAACAATAGTGCAGAGGATAAAGATGATAATCCAAGTGTTGTGGATAATAATCAGATTCATCCAAAATAGGTAATTATATTTTTTTTATTATGCTCAAATTTTGCCTATATTCTTATTCAGTTTATTATTGACTGCTATTTATGCAAAAAGAAACTCAACCCAGAAGCAGAGAAACAGACAACCTGAAAAGGCAAATTTTTAACAAACTCTAATCAGTAAATTGGAAAGAAGTTTCCCTCTTTTCTGCTCTTGAAAGGAACTGTGCTGCTTTAGACTTAGTGCTTTTCTCTTCCTCAGATTCTGTGGACACTGTATCTAATCAAGATGGCTGTCATCATGAAACTCATGAGATATATTGCTGACATTTCTAGCCTTACTATTTGGAAGCACATTTATCTTCCTTTAGTAGCGTGTCATCATACTTTGAGCTACAGCTATTGTGTGCACACTTGCTTTATGGTTGACGGGGAATGCTTTCCAGTGACTGAGCCTACCCTTCTACCTACCTGAGTCCTTCAGTATCAGTTTGAAGAATATACTTGTCTTTTTTTCAAGGTCATTGCTATTTACTTGGGCAGTCTCTGGATTAAGAGATGAGATTTGATATTTTACTGAAATAAGGAAGCTCTGTGGTACCTTGCTGTAGTTTTATAATTTGTTTTGTTTCTTTTTTTTTCTTTTTAAAGTTATCTGATTATGTGAACTTGAGCAGAGACATGTATTTTCAGTACCCATAAAATGACATATTCCTAGTGACTTCAACTTCTGATTTGAATAATTCATCATTTTTTTATTTTATTTTAATGCATTTTTTGACATCTGACCTAAATTCCTGAAATATTGAAATAAAATATTTGAAATATTGGCTATAAAGTTCATAAATCAACCAGAAGTTGCCTTATGAGACTTATATATTTGATCATTTCACATTGAGTTAAAGAAATTTCTTAATTTAATTTAACTTCACGTGTGATCATCACCCAAGTGGCCATATTTCCAGAAACTGAATTTGATTTGAAGCTGTACCAAGTAGATGTGGTACCCAAATAGCTGACTGAAGTCACAATAATGTAAATAATACCCCAGAATTTTCTTTCATACATGAACCAACATGCTTTTGGAAAAGACATGCTGTTTGGCAATATATTGTTTTGGGTTTTTTTCTGAGAAGAACATTTTTGTACAAGAAATAACATCCCATGGTGGAGCTTTGAACTAGATGATCTCTAAGATCCTTTCCAACCCAACCATTCTATGATTCTGTAATTCAAATAAAGTTTATTATTTGGAACACTTCTTTAGCTTACTAGCCACAGGCTAGTGAAGCAACAGTGTGATCTAGAAAAGATTACTCTTTTGGGTCCCTAAAGAAATGAGTGATTCTGATAGAGAGGCACAGGACTTTGTTAGTAGTACAGTCATGTACATCTTGTTTTATTGTTTTCCCAGCTTACTTCTGACATACTTATGGCTGTGAAACATACAGTTTCCAGCTTTAAAACAAGTGCTGAAAATCACCTTAGTGCTACAGTAATGTAGTTTTGTAAATGTACAGAGCATATACCCTGAAGTAGAACCCTTGAAGACTTAATACTAAAATTTATTTCATTTAGAGCTTCTGAATGCTTAATATGTGTTTAAGTTAATCTAAAGTTTTGGATTATCATTGGTAAAAATTTGCAACCAAGGAGAGGCTTAAAGGGATTTTCCCAGCACCCATTTTGTAAATGAATATTCACCTTATATCACTGGTTGACATAGTGTTGCGAGTTGAATAAGTAGATAAGTTTTAGTCTCAAATAATGAGTTATCTGATTTAGGTTCAAATGAATCATGTTATTGTTATATTTATTGACCTTGGTATTATCAAAGGTGTAAAAATTCCCAGAAAGCTGGAATTTCTATACATATATAAATGAGAATAAAACCCAGTGGAACCGAGGGAGGAATTCCTGAAGTTCCAGCTATTTTAGAGAAGCATTACTTATTTGATAACTGTGCTTCCCAAAGCCTCAGAAGCTACCAATAAAAAGTATTAAGAGCTTTAGGATTTAGCTGAAGTACTGTAACTGCTTGTCTGTCTGGTATTTATATTTCTTTTTTCCATATTTCTTAACAAATTCTAGTCTAAAATGGATCTGAGACACTTGTTTTGTGCCAGACCCTCTGCCAAGTGAGATGCATTTCTGTCCACACAGAAGAAGGGACTCCCTGGGAAGGACAGCTTACCAGCCTTCATAGATCTTAACGGTAGTTAACTTTGACACAAGGAAAGAATAACTGATGTAACACAATATGGCACAGTGAATTATCTGCTTTAAAGTAATACTAACAAAAGAGACTTCACTCTTTTTGTTCTATATCTGTACATTTGCATGAAACTATGAACATGCTTTGCCGTACGCTATATTACTCCTAAGCAGCTATGTTTTTTGCATTTCAAACATTGGAGTATAGGTAGTTTGACAGATTTATTGTTTGAATTATCTGCCTTTTTGCCATTGATATTAGGAATTAGAAATGCTTTCCCTGAATACTAATTGCAAGGATGCCTTTGGGCCTGGTGTTCTAGACTTGACTATACTTCTTTTTTAAGGGTAAGCATGACAAACATTTATCTGAGAACTTTCGTACCTCACTTAGGCTATTTAAATATATCATATTAATGTCTTACAAAACGCAATTGACATAGCTGACTATAGTGTGCTTAGTATCAAATTTTCCTGAGGACAAAATGGACTCATATATTTTATAACAAAAGCACTGTATTATGGTAACTTGGTTTGCAGTGTTTTGTTCCAAGTTAATTAACTTATTTATGAAGCTGAGCTATGACTATGATATAATAGCAGTTAAATGCTGAGTTATGGATTCTACCCTGTGTACATCAGAGTTACTGGACACCGGGCAGCCGGGTTTATTCTACTTTATGCTTGTAAATATTCTGACTGTGATTGGGGATTCCATATGGGTAAGGAACTTTCATGAACAAGTAATCTTCTAAAGAGGAAAAATTTGTTTACTGTAACATAAAAGACAGATCACAGCTAAAGAAAGTGATTTACTGCTAATTAAAACATCCCTCCCTAAACCAAAATTTCATAATAATTTTTGTATCTTAGAATTTCTGAAAGGACTGCATTGGTTCAGTTTTTCATATGGTCTAGCCACCCAGTCTGAGCTTAGGAAGGATTCTGACTGACATACAGTTATCAAAACTTATATTAGTGTAGGTTTGGAAAAGAGAAAAGGGAAAATTAAAAAAAAAAAAAAAAAAAAGGAAATCTTTGTATTTAAGTAACACCAATTATCAGAGGTTCTACTTGTATTAATATTGTCTTAGCACATTATAAAGCATTTGTCAAAGCTAATGCATTCCTGTCAAATCAAGCAATACTAGAAGAGGACTTTTATAATGAATATTAATATAAAAGACAGCTGTAAGTGAAGTAAATTATAGAGGCATGTAAATGTAGCATTAACTGCTACCGTAAAGTAGTCTTCCACTTTAAATCAATTTCTTCTTATAATGTTCACAAAATTAAGGCCACTTGATACTTACCTGCAAGTTGCTGAGCACTGATATGAGTTTTCAAGTACTTTGCTCATGTATCTAGCTCTAAATTAAAAGTCATATTCATGAAAATGAGTTTACAATCTGTGCACTCAACTTAGTGACTGTGTTATAGTTTTTGCACAGTTCTTAAATTGTTGTTCACACATCAGAACACTTCCCTTCAGCCATCTACAACAATTTAGGAAACTTAAGGAATATGTACAAATATTATCCCTCTACATCAGAAATAAGATGCACGACGTTATATTTTGGATATCCATCATCCACTTTTTGAAAATATCAGTGGGATTTGTTGTTTGTTTTGTTTTTTTTAGTTCAAGGTTCTTTACTTTTTCTTTTTCTGCATCCAAATGTGTGTTAGGATTTTTTCATTGATCTTAACTTGATGTGTGCTGTTTAAGACTATGAAGTAAAAACAGGACCTTGTCACTTGAAGGATTATGTACATGAAGTTAGGCTTTGTTATTTTACAGAATCACAGAATCTTAAGAATTGGATACACTGGATTTGGTTGTTTATAGGTTTTGGGGTTTGGAATTTCTTTGAATGTGGTCTTTTTGTTGTTTTGTTAACATTGATTACCCACTAACTTCCAAGCTATAGCCTTACAGGAGAATTTTTTTTCAGGGAAATGGTGTGGTTATTATTTGGAACTTCCTTCCTTAACACCAAAAAAGTATTCATAATCTCAGTAAGTGTATGATCACTATAAAGACTGTTTCAAGTAAGGTATAATGACGCTAAAATCTCATTCCTTGTTTGTGCTGATTTAAGTTGAAAAGCAAAGGTGATTTTCTTGACAGGTGATCACATTCACACTCTTAAAGTTTGATATTGTCATCCTTTTTGTGATTTGGTGGCTAACAATTCATCTTCTATAACAAAAAAGAAAAAATGGCAAATCTCTAAGATGTTATTATTTTGAAATGGTACTATTATATTAATTCTGTATACTGCTATGCTTGAGGAACAGTGAATAGAAATAAATCTCTAAAGTGTTTCCAAATGACTAATTATCGGGGACAGGTATCATAGAATTGAATAATGTATGGAATTTCTGTCTGATGAGATGTCTTAGACTTTTGAAGCTCAGAATTGAAATACCTAGGTCTGAACTTAACCATTTGTAAAGATTTTGCTCAGCTTCTATACACATTTCAGAAACATCTAAGTTTTTAGCATTTGAGTTCTCCACGTTGACATACCCAGAAACACCATTTCTCATGTTTCACAGAATTAAATAAATAAGCATTCATCAAACCTCTTATCATTAACTTTGATACATGCTTTTATATTGCACCTGGTATTTAGCTTATGTAATGATCATTGTGTAACCATCAGATAGCTTGCTTGGAAATAAGTTAAAAACCACTTATGACCCTGCAACTGTTTTGATTTATCTACACGTTATAATCCCAATAAAGATTTATAAGTCACTCAGTTTTGAAGATTACCTTGGTTCACACACCGTTACCTTTCAGATGTGAAATATGTACTTGAAAGCTGAACACAGCTGAAAAAATAAATTATTTTTACAACTAAATGTTTGCAACTTTCAGTCCTTCATCAACAGATAGATCTTCAACATAATCAGGGCCACAAAAAGGATTTATTTTAAGGAAAAAACTATAAGTGTGGTGAAGAAATTGTAAGCATTGTTTACAATTTACTTACAGAAAGTTATGCTCTATATGCAAAAAACTGTGTTGGAAGAGAATTATTTGTCAAAATAATATGTTAGTTTCATAATATCTATATTAGCTATGCTGAAAAGCTTCACAAAATATCCCTCTTATTCTCAAAGAAATTCTTACTCATTTCAGTGGAGTCAGGATATAATATCTTTTACCGTTTTACTCAGATTTTTATTTTTTTTTTAATTTTAAAGGAAAGATAGTAGAAGGAGAAGAATTCTTACCAGGTTGTTGGAAATGCTGCTTTTAAACAATTTTCAGAGGTTTTGGTAGGATAGAATGTAAAAGAGGAAGAACAAATATGTCAAGTTCTTTATGCTGTAAGCGTGCATCATCTGTTTTTCTTATTTCTCTGAGGAATGTTAAGGAAAAAAAAATGAAACAGTAGTTTTTAGGAAGGTATTTCTAGGTAAGATTCCACTCTCTCAACTTTTAATTAGACCAAACTTAACTCATATTAACAGCAAATACATGAGTTTCATTAGCAACATGGGAAAGAATTCTCATATCTTTTTTGAACTACAGTATATTGGACAGACCATATTTGTTCTGTGAAGAAAATAATCTCTGTTAAACTGCTTTTTGCCAAGCATATCATCAAGTACTCTGAATTTTCACTGAAAGTGAGTTTACTAGTCTTTTAAATAAAAAAGTTGATAATGCTGTTTGTTTCTAAGCAGAGTTTATAGTTAGAGATGTACTTACATTTTTAAGTTTCCTAAATAGTAACTCTATGAACTGAATTTTATGGTTAGAGGTAGGAAGAGGAGTGAGTGGCAAACAATGGTCAAGTGCCAATGGTTGATGTTCTGGTCAGCCTAGATCCATCTAAATTTAAACTTAAATACTTTGTGCTCCCTTCAATCTATACAGCAATTTAGTTATGTATTTTTACAGAACAAAGGAAGGAGGGGAAAAAACCATTTTAAAAATGAAGTGAGTCTCATACTTGGGCTCAAATTTATCTCATAGCATTAGGTAATTCAAGTTTCCTTTATTGAAAGATAACTTTTTATAGACAATATAATTTTATGAAATCAGCTCTTCTAGAGAACATTGGTCTCACTCTTAATACAGTTCTCCAAAAGAGATCATATCAACCTTCTGTCCCTTTCCAGAGCCTAGTGGAAGGGAAATGCTTGGGTGTAGACATGTGGAGATGGACAAGATGTATCCCCCCTGTGTATCCATTTGTGATTTTGGTTTGGTTTTGATTTTTAAACTCAAGGAAATTAAAGATATTAAAACACTCTTCTGCCTGGTAGTTTAAATCAACCCAACCCTACACTATTACTATGGCTTTAATAACCATGTTGTTGCAGACTGAGGTACAAATAAGAACCAAATTTGAGCTTCTGTCTTTATGATTCCTGCCTCTTTCTTATTCCTCAACTGCATAATTCATTTCAGATGTCTACATCCTCTGCCTGTTGCTAGCTTTTGTGATAAGAACACACTGCTTAGAAGTGCCAGTCAAGACACCAGGTTCTGTGCTTCTTGTGTTTCCTTGATACTACAGGCTATTTCCAGCTTACTGTGTAGTACATATGATTGTTAGATGTTTTCTAAGTACATTTTATTAACATTGCATATTCTAATGTTTTCCCTAAGTGTCCAAAGAAGGCAGTCCTTAGCCATCCTCTGTTTCCTTCAGACTAGAGATAGTAAAAGTAATATAATGGCCATGTTTTAACAGCATATTGCCCATCTGTGCTGTCAGTGCTCCACAGAGGCCAATTTAAAGCATCTGTTTCACTCTCAAGCTGTTTGTATATATATGCAACATTTTAATCTATTATCTTCAGCTTGACATAAGAAGCATGGGGAGCTCAGCTAAGACAAAAGAAACAGTTTTTCGTGCAGACTCTATAGAAGAGTAATTTTTGAATAGCTACAGGAACTTTCAGACTCTTAATCTTTCTCTTTAGCTTTTGGTGGCTTAAAATTGTAAAAGTGGAAAGCTGTAATTGTTTTCTTATTTGATAAGAATTTTGAGGAGAGTGCTCAGGGCCATCATGTTTGTGATTTTCACTATATATCTTTTCATAGGAAAAAATTATCACAGAAGAATGAGAGAGAAACATGTAGACAGAATGTCCGGATTTGTTTGAATGTCTCTGTTATCTTGTGTGTATCTTTGAAAGTGAGCTCATATTAACTTCCTTGTCCTAATGAAAAGTAATTTGTGCATCAGTTGGACTTACTCATATGCTATGGAAATTGTTATGACTGCTATTGCTCTTACTTGCATTTTTTTTTTTTTACAGGAAAAATCGAGATTACTTTAATAGGTTGTTCAGCAGTTGAAAATAATTTCTTACTGTGATAAACAACTAATGACTCCTGAAACTCCTGTCTTTTAAAGATATTCCCTTCAGTTCTTGGCCATTTTTATACATACTTATTTCCTAATTATTGTTATTTATTTTCATTTTCTTGTTTGTGACTATCCTTAACTTATTTTAATAATGGATACTATTCTATTTTAGAAAATATCAAGAAAAATAAAGGAATAAACAGAAAATTATGAAAGTTCTTTGAAAATGATAACTTTGATTCAGCATTTGATTTTCATTTTGTTGACATAAAACTGTTTTCCTTGAGGTAGTAACTTAGACCTTGTATTTATGTTTTATCCTAGAAACAGAGTGAGACCACACTATGTCACACAGTACTGCATGGCAGCTCCCATCAAATATTGACTTTTCTACAGGTCATTACCAGAAATGATCAATGTTTTATTTAATGTGTCCAACAGGCTTAAGCTGTGTGGACTAAAAACAGCAACAAACCATTGTTTATTAACATATATGTGAAATCAATACTTTCTGCCACATTTCTGTCTTTTTTTTCCATCTTCAGAGATGTGTTTTGGATGTGATTTCCTCAGCTAAAAAAAACCCAAACTTAATATATTTTTTTTCACTTAAATTCAGACATCATCCTGTGTTTTTGTGCTCAAATTCACGGAGGCTGCTATTAATATTCAAGCATACGTATAATTTATATACAGTCAGTGTAAAAGAAATGAGAAAATGAAACAAAGATAAAATTATTGATTTCTCCATTTCAGATCTCAGCTGTCTAAAGACATACAGTAATAGAAATGTTGACTTTTGATTAGAAACACTTCTTATTCCAAAGTCCTCTACATGAAAGAAAAGTAGCCCTGTAGCTTTTTTTGGTTTTTCTCCTCAGGATGCATTAACATGGTGTCTTTTCCATTCCATTTGGGATTTATTTCATGTAACTGTGTATATTGGCTTTAACATTCTAAACTATAAGTTCTCATTCAAAGAACAGTGCAATTCAAAGTGTGATCAGTAATGGGTAGTTGTGACATTCATAACGATTTTTTCCTAAAATGGACAAAAATTATTTGGCAAGTAGAATGCATTCTGTCTGGACATTTGCATTTGGTAAATACAGCCTTTAGAATATGGTCAAATAATGATTCAGCTTTGATCTCCTAGCCAAAGGGAAAGAACATTACTAGCAAGTACTGACTGATTATTCTTCTGTCTCTATGATTGTTGTGCTGAACGTTTCCTGGCAGATCATGAAAATATTGCTAAGGATAAGTTACTTCACTAAATGTACCAGGACTAAGGAATCTGAGGGGAAATTTAGCCATGTAGATTTAGGCCACAGGAGGAAAATTCTTCTAATGTTAATTAAAGCTCATGATGTTAAAACTTGTTTAGTGAAAAAACCCAAAAAAACTAAGAGCAGTTCTTGAGAGGTCTCTAATAACTTAGAAGATTATGCATTAAAGATCGAGAGAGTTATATTTTTTCTGTATAGAGGTTATCCAGGAAAGTTCTAATAAGGAACCACCTAGGGAGGAAAAAAAAAATTTCATGGTTTTGCCCAGCCAACAACAAAGCACCATGACAGTCTCTCTCTCGGTGTCCCCCCATCCACCCCTGCCCTCATTAGGATGGTGGAGGCCCCAGCGAAATGGGAGGAAAAAAGATAAGCAAGGTTGTTGTGGATTAAGACAAGGACAGGGAGGGCTCGCTGACACTTGCGGTTCCAGGCAAAATAGACTCCAGTACTCGACTTAGAGAGGAAAGAAAGGAAAGTTTATTTTACTACCTACAAGAAACAGAACAGAACAGAAAGCAAAAACAGTGCAGGATGATGAGAAAAATACAACCAACACTTTAAGATCTCCCTGATATCTCTACCTCCTCCCCTCTCAACAGCATAGGAATGGGGGATGTGGTCAGTCTCTCACAGATGGTCTCTGCTGCTTCTCTCTTCTCAGAGGAGGACAACTCCTCTCATTCTTCCCCTGCTCGAACACGGGGTCCTTTCCACAGAACACAGTGCTTAATGAATTTCTGTGGTATAGGTTCTTCCCAACAGTTACAGCTTCTACAGACACAGGGTCCCTCCCACAGGACATAGCCTCCACTGGGCATATTCACTACCCCTGGCGTGGGGTCTTTTATGAATTGCAAACAAATCTCTGCTTCACCAGTCCTCTCTGTAGGATACCGGGGAGTCTTTACTCTGGCACACCTCCTCCTCTCTTCCCTTACTGACCTTGGCATCCACATGGTTGCTTTTCTCTCTCTCCCAACTCCTTGCACCATAACAAGCCAGAAAAAAAGGAAGGACAGAACAAAGAAGGAACAGGAAGAACCCTCCTCTTCCAGCATCTTGTTCTTCTTAAGAAGTGATCATGAAGGCACCTAATTGGCTCGGCCCCAGAAGTGGGTCTGGCTCAGAGCTGAGGAGAGTTTTGAGGAACTTCTTGCAGGAGCCATCTTTACAGCCCCTTCCACATTACCAGAAATGACTCCGTACAAAACCATGACAAAACCCAAAAACCCAAACCAAAAGCCAAATCAGCTGTACTAGGAAAAAGATATAGTCTTTTGTCAAAGAATTATTATTAGTGGCACAATCAAAGGTATTTAACTTCCAGTTGCAGTTTGCTATTTCACAGAATTTAAACATCTCACTTGTATATTTTCTGCCTAAGGTGAGAAAGAAATTCCTTTGCAAAAAAAAGTCCATGTAACTTTTCTCTTTCATTAAATATTCATAAAGAGGATCTGTAATTCTTTTTTTCTCCTAAGAACTACAGACAAATGTATCACAGCATTCTGAAGCTGAATCTGCACACACACACACACACATAAAAGTCTTTAACAGAGGCGCACCTAAAAAAATAAAATTATAGACCTTGCCTCTTTTGTTGAATTTAAAGTTTGACTCTAGATGTCAGAATTTAGGACCATGTTTTACACTGTAGTTGTCAGTACTATATTCACTGTTATCTCCTAAAGTAAGTGGTTTAAAAAATAATTATTATTTCACTGAGACACCAGTCCTTGTTGATTTTTTTTAGTGAGAGCTGCAGATTTAGAAGTCATTGACACTATGACATCTCTTAAACTGTCAAGGCACCAGAGAACAAAGGTCCTGGAGAGTAAAATCTGATGTCCTTAACAATTCTACGTTAAGTAACTTGAATAGATGGAATTAAGCCATCTTAATGTGACTACGTGCCACATGTTGTAAAGCCCAAAAGAGAGCAAATGATTTAAAAGAGGTATTGTGGGTTCCTGTAATTTATCATCAAGAAGTAATCCAGCAGCAAAAAAACAGACATTCATTCAGGACCATGTTTCAGTCCCTTGTCTGTTTACCAGTGTGACCTGGGGTACTGAGAGAACTCAAAGGATGGTAGGATCTTCCTGCTTTTCCGCTTTTCCCTTTTATCTAGACATGTGGTCTCATATCCATCATGATAACTTCAGTAGCTATCAATGGATTATTGACATCCTTTCTCAAGAAGGATATTAATGATGACATCTGACTGTGGATGCATTGGTCTCAGCTATCACACAGCAAACAGTCAGTCAACATTGCTTCTCTCCTGCTTTTCAAGGTGCCTTTGGGTAGAGGTGTCAAAGGCTACAAAAAATCTTTCTATCAGAGCTTTTGTTCATTGTGCTGTCATGCCTCTATGATACAACCTATCCCACTTTTGCGTTCTCTGCAGCATCTCTTGCTGCTGTCATATCCTATTCTTGTCCTCAATCTGTCATTCAGAAACAGATCTCTTTGGACTGCAACATAATGACCGTGTAGTTACAAATAAAACTTTTAAAAGTTAAGTGTAGAAAACATGAAAAATTAATTTTTTAAGTTACAAGGTAAAATGCACTACAGGCTTCTATAAGCCTCTAGAAATCTCTATCCAGATAGAAAATTACAGATATATCTTTTTATAAACTGTCTTTTATTCTTGATATGTTATGTCTGTTACTAGTTTTTTCTTCTTCTAGTTTCATATTTATGTTTCAGAGAAACTCAAAATAAAATACAAACTAAGGAGATAATAGAAATGAAGCTTTGTATCATAGAATGCAATTATTTGAATAAGCATTGCTAGTGTTTTGTGCAATAGCCTTTTAAGTACCAAAATTTTCATTGCTCAAATGGAATAAGCCTATTCATGTTCCAAATGTCAATGTCACCACAATTAAACCTCATACCAGCTTTGCAAACTAATCTCCAATCATTTCTATGTCCCTCCTCTGCCATTTTAAGAACAAAATTACACAATTAGTTACATTAAAAAAAAAAAAATTTCTCTGAGCCTTCACTGTACTGATTAATTGAGCTCATTGCATCTGTTTTTGCCTGAGTGTTAGGTCATTTACATCGCCTAAAATAATCTTTAGCAGCATGACTGAATGAATCATTTACCTGTTCTAGGAAGACAACTGTAGATTAGTTGTGTACCAAAATAATAACTTTGATTCATACGATCACATAACATGAAAATAAAACAAGCCAGGTAGTTATGGACAACCCCATGGCATCAAAGAAAGACCATCTTTTACTTTAAAAGAATTTATGTCAGACCTTTAATATAGAAGAATGAAATTTGATTTTGAAAATTTTTTTTATTATTGAAATGTAGTGGGCAAATTTAATGTGTATCTTCAGGCAGATCATCATGAAACAGTGGAGCAGTAGATTTAGAATTGCCAGGATGTACAGTAACAGGCATATCCTGTCAAACAGATGACGAGTAATATCTGCATGTAACAGCAGACACTCAAGGAATCAAGCTTCATATTACACATAAGTGAAGATAAAAAAGCAAACAGAACAGTATTAGTGTTAAAAAGGATAGACTGCAATGCAGGGAAAATTCTTTTAATGTGCCAAGGGGCTTTTAAGATTGTGTTTGGACAGCTGTATGCAATTTTGAGCACATGTATAATCTGAGACCTTAAAAAGACAGAGAGATTTAAAAGGTTCACAGAAAGTCAAACTGGAATGAGTCATGTTCAGAGGACTCGCATATGCAGAAAGACTGACAAAACTGAAGCTAAACTGAGCTGTTTAGGCAAAGTTATTTTTGAGATTTCCAAGATGCTGTAGATAGCGAGGATGAATGCACATTAGATCTTGTGGTAGGGATATAGTAAAAGGAGTAAAGAGCAGACGATAGATGGTAAAATTCCTGGTCACTTTGTACCATCAGAGTAATTGTAAATATGGCTTGACTTAGTTTCCAAGTTATTTCATGTAGAATATTTCCATTAGATAGTTGAATTTTCCTTTCTGATTTGGGAGACAAAAATGGTCTGAAAATGTAAAAAGACTCAGAAATTGGGCAAATTTTTGTTTACATGTGTACAAATATAAATATTTAGTATTTATGTTTTCCATAAAAGGCTAAGGACTCATTGAGGTTATCATCATTATTCAGTGGGGTAAGTGCTGGCTAATCACTCAGACAGAATCACCATCTTGAAAATTCTGTAGAAAATACATCTGCATTGCAAATTTATGCAGGTACATTGAACAGATAAGTATGTGAGACACTGTTGAGTTAATGTGGCTAATTTCATTCAAGAAACGTGTATAGGAACCCAGGGTCTATGCTGATATCCTCAAAGGGACTTTAAGGTGGGACTCTCATATAGTAGCTGGGGTGCTGAAATAAGTGATTCTTTTTAGCTGAGCTGTTGGTGTGTCTGAGAATTCTTTGATTGTTGTTTAGTATTTTATTAGTATTTTGACATACAAGGAGATTTTGTCTTTTCAGACAGGGTCATTCTTGTTTCTGTTCATTTGCAATATTCATCCCTCCTTGCTTCTTGTAAGTTTTCCATTCCTCCCTACACATCTTGAAATGATAACATTCTGGCAGCTCCTTGTTTCTCATTGGTATCAGACAGATTTAAAAACCACACTTCTTCTGAAGGCTATCCTGTTTGATGGCCTTTTGTTGCCTTGCTAGTGAGGTCAGATAGCATCACTTGCTCTGTTTTCTGTCAGCGGTCCTAAATGTGGTCCTAAATGTTCCCCGTGTTAAAGATTATATAACAGTTTCTGTCCTACTGTTGCTAGTTTAAAGCTAGTGTTGAGTTTGGCTTGTTGACTTTTTTTCATTTGAACAACATTTAAAAACATTTATACAGAGAAATTTTTTTCTTTATAGAACTGGCTGTATCTGAGGAGATCAGGTGGACAAAGTAATGGTGTGACTAGATGTGAGACTTGTTTAAAAGAGCTTTAAAAAATGCAAGTTTGATGTTTTGAAAACTGTTAGTCTTAGAATTTAGCTAGTTTCAAAGCAAAAGCTGTGTCTGCTTTTGTACAGCTTTGGACATAAGCCAGCTTCTAGGCGCAATATCTTCCCTAAGGATACTCTGTCCTGCAATGGTGGTAGTATGGGATTTGGTTGGTTGTTTTGTTTTGATTTGGGTCTTCTTATTTGTTTTTCTTTTCAGGTTAATAGTGGCAGCTATGGTTGGAGACAGAATATTGACCTAAGTGGATCACAGATTCCTTTTCAGTAGTATAAAATTCCTGTTTATACCACAGCAGTGAGGCAAAGTTCCTAAATGCTATTATTGCTTAACTGTCCTACATTTTACAATGGGTATGTTAGTGGAGAAATGTCATTGTTCCACATTTGAGAGAATGGAAGTACATCTCTCTGACTGTGGTTCTTTTGGGATTTCTTTGGCAAATCATTGTTCTTTGAAGATCTGTAGCAATTTGAATGCTATACAAAGATCTGGGTTAGAGAGATAAGCAGGCAGAGAAAAGCACAAGATGATCAAAAGTGCATGGTAAATGCCTGGTTTTGGAATTTATTACGTGGGCCTCAGTCATGTAATGGTCTTCATGTAATTTTCTGGAAAATCAGCATAATGCTCAAATTATAGGACTATCCTTCCTCTTAAAAATTTATTGCAATTAGCTTAAAAGTTTTCTCATAACTGATTTCCTGTTTATTTCAGAGTGAGTATATTTATTTCTTATTATGAGGTTCATATGAGTAGTGGGCTTTTTTATTTCAATATTAATCTAATTGGGAACATTTAGAACAGCTCAATTCTCAATTTCTAGTTCCTGAATTCCAGGAAAGATATTTGGAATCTCAGTCATACACCACATTTCAAAGTATTAAAAGTCTATTTTTATTTTTCTTCTCTATTGCATTACTTTTTTCATCAACTTCATCCTCTTGAACATTTTCGTACTTGAATTCACATATTTTAGTATCTTTTGGATATTATTTTATGCAGATTTTTTTAAAGTGTTTTCTGGACATTTCAAGTAAATGCCTACCTCAGAAAAAAAGTCATTCTCAGAAAAAAAGTAATTTTATATCTGTGATGCATCTGATGTTGCTCAGTGTACACTTTTTCTTAGGAAATAATTGTATTCAAGGGTTAATCAGAAACTAAAAATCTGTGAAATAACCAGACACAATGGAAGATACAAATTTTCAGCAGAAAGGACTTCACTATGGTTGTTCAGTGACTTCACAACAATTCAATTGTACTAAGATTTGAGGAGGAGGTGGAAATAAGTTTCAGCTTTACAGTGTTTTTTAACCACAGTACACTAATTAGCACATCAATTAAGTTACCAGTAGTGAAGTAATTGTATTAATATCTCAAAAAAACCAATGATTCGGCAGTCCAAAATGCTTAAAACATCATTCTTATTGTACCAACATCATGCTTAGAAATTAAGAGGTGGCTTTGAAAAATTATGGATGGCAAGCTTTGACTATATTAAAAAAAAAGGAGAAAATACAGTGAGTATTTAGGAGAGTGGTGTTTCTTTCATCTGCAAACATTTATGGTGAAATTCTCACTTGAGCATTTCAGTGAGATTGTGAAGCTTGACTGCATGACACTATCAGTCAGCTGATGTTGAGCAGTATGGGCTGCTTAATATCTTTATGAGAGATCTGCTGTCATTTAACTAAAAAGTTCTGTGAAATTACTGCTGTATGGCTGACCTACTATCTGCTCTAAGCATTTGTATGTTGCGTATGGAGAACATTCCAAGTATGGGTTAACTTTTATGTTCATTATCAAATAGACTGAACTGTCAAAGGATTGGTTTGTCATAGCAAGCTGACTGTTAAGTAGTTCAGACAGACATCATACAAAAGGAAATTTTGTGACCCCCTCAGTCTTTGCTCTCTATCAATATTGACATTATCTTTCATTTGCATGGTTTGACTTGAAAGCAAATGTCACATATAGCATTTAGTAAATGCATAAAGTGAAGGAACAGCTTATATCTCATTTGGTTTAGTTATGTAGGCAACAGGAGTGTTTACTAGCATGTCCAGCAAATTCGAATGAATAAAAAATGTCTCCCATGGAGATATCTGAAGGCTATCAGAACTGAGAGTAGTAAAGAATATGATAGATGTGATTTTGACAAAAGTTCATGGGAATTAATGACAAGTCTTCCATAAAATCATCTTGTTCCAAAAATTAAGTAAATCATTCTGATCATTGTGCTTATTTTATTATTTTGGATTCTGAAGCTGCTAATACAGGATTTAATTATACACACACATGCAGAGAATAATTGTTATATTTTTTAAAATAGTTTCATTTTCATTGAAATATATACTTGTAATAGGTTCGGTGTAATGCTTATTTGCAGCAAAATATAAAAAATATTTAAATAATTTTATTTTTATTAAAAATTTATACCCTTTATCCTTCATTTATTTGTTTATGTTAGGGCTTATTTCTTACCTCAGTCCCCAAATATTTAAGGACCTAATGAAAAAAAGGCATGCAGCCTAAATTCCAGCCTGATCCACCAGCTGTGACACCCATCTCACTGAGAATATAACTATTATCATTCTAGGAAAGATATTATAGCCTCTTTACACCAAAGAGATGGTGACTTTTTTTAAAAGTACAAGACAGGTTCTGCAATATTATATCTGTTATGGGAAAAGGTACAGTATAGACAGGTAATAAAACCAAATACTTCACACACCTCTGTGGGAAACTGCCAGATTTTTCAGAAATGTATTTTTAATAAGAAATTATCTTATTTTTATATTAGTTCATATTGTTTTATATCACTTGTATTGGCAAAGTGGAAATATATGCAAACTGTCTTAGTTTCTGAATTTCAGCCTCCTTGGCCAGATTGTGTAATTGCTATCTCTAAAAATTTAAAAAAAAAAAAAAATACAGTCTTCTGAAGGAAAGCAAGTTCTGAATACTTCTTTCCTAGTCAGTAACTCACAGTTGCTGGAAAGAGCAGTCTTCAATCAAATACTCCTAGGCTAAAAACCTGACTGCATTAATGTCCCAGATTAAAATGTTCATTCCTACATCCAGCATTGAAAGCCTGTGCCCAGCAAGCCAAATTTTGATACACAATCAGGAGTTAAATGTATTTTTTATTTTAAGTTGAGACAATAGAATTTTAGACCCATTGGTAGTTCTTGTGGGTCAGTGTAATATTCAGCCACTCTCCCTCTCAAAAGCGCATAGATTTAATTAATGTCTTTACTTCTTTGTGAGTGATTGAAATACCTGTGTGTGGGCAATGCAGGCCAAATAATGCCACACACAATGTTTTGATTAGATGAGAGTAGTTTTTAATGTGAGAGTTAGCTTGATCACTTCAGGCAATCAGTAATGCAGATAAGTCAAAACTGTAATGAGATGTTGTTAGCCTCTTCTGAAGTTAAAATCATTTTGCCAGGAGATGAAAGTAACTATCCTCATCAACCTCTGTTGCCTTCAGTAAAAGCATGTTCTCCAAGTAAGTATTGGCATGTTCTTTATTATTAGCATGCTCTAAATCTCCTTGAACGCTGATTAATTTGTGTTCTCTTGTTCAGACTTTTGTAAGACTGTGACCAACCTCATGGTATGATCTATATAAATATATTGTATTGAAAAGGCTACTGTTCATAAGCCTTTGGAATACATTCAATAAGAAATGAGCATGTGTGAGTCGTTATTTATGGTGTTCTTGAATGATCTGTGAAATCTCTTTGCTGTGTCTGGAGCGGAAGCACAATCACTATCTTAAGAGTTGCACCTGTAGAGAAGAGCTTAACATCTGTTATCCATTCAGCTGAAGTGGAGAGGGAATCTGGATGCATGATAAATGGTAAAGATTTCGGTTAGGTAACACTCTTATCAAATAATACTAGAATATCTACCTCAAAGGGCCTAGAGTTTTGAGGATATAATTAGTGCTGTATTATTTGGCTATCCTTCTGAAAAAGAAAATCTCCCAGTGAAAATCTAAAATAAAAATAAAAATCCTTAACATTTTGAAGCTGTCCAGGTAAAAAAGGAACCAAGTTATAAATTTCACTCTTGTGAGAGACAGTAATCTTTTGACGGAAAAAAGTAGAGAAAACTGAAAAGAAAACTTGACACGAAAACCAGCTTTGCAGACCTTTGTTTAAAAACTTCTTGCCCACTGGAGTTGAGCCTGAAGGTGGCAACCAGTGTCAGGGGTGAATCCTACATGATCACCTTCCTTCCTGAAATACTTCTATACCAATGCACGTAGCATGGGGAATAAACAGGAGCTGGAAGTCTGTGTACAGGCAAGAGGCCATGATCTGGTGGCTATTGCAGAGACTTGGTGGGACATCTCACATTACTAGAATTGGTCATGAGGGCTTTGTCCTTTTTAGGAAAGATAAGCCAACAGGGCAACGTGGTGGAGTTGCTCTTTATATGAGATGGCAACTGGAATGTGCTGAATTCTGTCCAGGTGAGGATGAGGAGCAAGTTGAGAGTTTGTGGGTTAGAATTTAGCATATGCGACACTGTTGTGAGTGTTTATTACAGGCCACCTGATCAGACTGGGGAAGTTGATGAGGTCTTCTACACACAGCTGGGAGCAGTCTCAAAATCACAGGCCCTGATTTGTTGTTGTGCCTTGCCAGGGAGGTCAAATGCAACAAGAAGGGCTTCTTCAAATACATTGCACACAAAACTAACACTAAAGGAAATGTCCTCCCACAGTTGAGTGAGGCAGATGCCCTGGTGACAGAAGATAGAGAGAAGGCAGAGTTACCGAATGCCTTCTTTGCCTCTGTCTATGCTGCTGGAGACTGTCCTCAGGAGCCCCAGACTCCAGAGGAAGTCAGGTTAAAGGAGGAGTTCTGTTTAGTAGATGAGGACTGGGTTAAGGATCAGTTGAATAGTCTGGATGTGCATAAATCCATAGGCCCCAATGGGATGCACCTGCGGGTGCTGAGGGAGATAGCAGAAGTCATTGCTAAACCACTCTCCATCGTCTTCAGTAAGTCGTGGAGAACAGGAGAGGTGCCTGAGAACTGGAGGAGAGCAAATGTCACTCCACTCTTCAAAAAGGTAAAGAAGGAGAAGCCGAGTAACTACAGATCGATCAAGCACACATCCATCCCTGGATGCTGTCTCCAGGCATTTAAAGGAAAAGAAGGTCCTTAAGAGCAGTCTTTGGTTTTACCAAAGAGAAGTCATGTTTGAACAACCTGATAGCCTTTTTCGAATATGCAACCAGGTGGATAGATGGCAATAGTGAAGTGGATGTAATTTGTCTTGACTTCAGTGAAGCATCTGACACCATCTCCCACAGCATCCTCGCAGCAAAACCAAGAAAGTGTGGGCTGGATGATCAGGTAATGAGGTGGATTGTTAACTGGTTGAAGGGAGGAAGGCAGAGAGTGGTGATCAATGGGGTAGGGTCTAGTTGGAGGCCTATATCTAGTAGAGTCCCTCAGGGATCGGTGCTGGGGCCAGTACTGTTCAATATATTCATTAATAACCTTGAAGAGGAAACAGAGAGCACTGTCAGCAAGTTTGCTGATGATACTAAACTGGGGGGAGTAGCTGACACACCAGAAGGCTGTGCTTCTATTCAACAAGATCTGGACAGGCTGGACGGTTGGTTGGGGAGAAATCTAATGAAGTTCAACAAGGACAAGTGTAGAGTCTTGCATCTGGGAAAGAATAATCTCATATACCAGTACAGGCTGGGGAATGAACTCTTAGAGATTAGTGTAGGGGAAAGAGAGCTGGGATTCCTAGGGAACAGCAGGATGACCATGAACCAGCAATATGCCCTCGTGGCCAAGAAGGCCAATGGCATCCTGGGGTGGATTAGAAGGGATGTGGGCAGTAGGTCAAGAGACATCTCCTCCCACTCTAGCCCTTGTGAGACTGCATCTGGAATATTGTGTCCAGTTCTGGGCCCCTCAGTTCAAGGACAGGGAGCTGCTGGAGGGAGTTCAGCACAGGGCCACCAAGATGATTAAGGGAGTGGAGCATCTCCTTTCTGATGAAATGCTGAGGGAGCTGAGGCTTTTTAGCTTGGAGAAGAGGAGACTGAGGGGTGACCTCAATAAAGTTTACAAATATGTAAAGGGCAGGTGTCAGGAGGATGGAGCCAGGCTGTTCTCAGTGATGTCCAATGATAGGACAAGGGGCAATGGGTATAAGCTGGAACATAGGAGGTGCCAAAGAAACATCAGGAAAAGCTTCTTCACTGTGACCATGATGGAGCACTGGAACAGGCTGCCCAGGTGTTGAGTCTCCTTCTCTGGAGACATTCAAAACCCACCTGGATGAGTTCCTGTATGACCTACTCTAGGTGGTCCTGCTCTGGCAGGGGGACTGGACTAGATGATCTTTCAAGGTCCCTTCCAACCAGTAAGATTCTGTGATTCTGTGATTTTTTTTTCCTCCTTTCTACTTCCTTTTTGAAGGTTAATGACATCTACCCCATGAGTGGGACAGAAATCATCCTATGAGGCAAGAAAAAAATAAGCTGTGAAATTTTGTATGCAATATACAGTTCTGTATTTGTTAGTTTTAATTGGAATTTTATTTTGCAGGTTTTTAAACACCTTAGAATAACTCTTAATCTTTTCTTTACCAAGATAACCATAACTTATTTGCTAAATTAAAACACCCACTGAATTGTCATTTAAGAAAGATACTTTGAGTCCATCTCAAACATACGTCCTTTTCATTTACTGAAGTATCATTGAATTATTTTGATAACCCTGGCTTAGGTAAATTCCCTGGGCTCCTTATACTTGACTAGTATAACTGATTTCAAAATTGAATATCTTAAAGGATAGTCCATTTCTCTGGATCGCCAAATTTTATTTGTGTGATTAAAGTAACAAAATCTGTCAGCATTTTACACTTGGTAAATATCTAGGAATTGTAATTATGTGAATTATTTCGTCTTTGCAGTTTTCTACAACTAAGATACTATTTAAATAATTTGTATCTCATCCCAAAATTATTTAACTTTTATATTTGTTAGTCGGAGAGTAACAATTATTGTTTCAGTGCATTGAATCTGTGTCAATGAGTCCACTAGGTTGCTTCTTGGGTAATAAAATAATATGTTTTCCCTTATTCTGAACAGAGGAAGATCAGTGCTTGAGATGAGTACTGATAATTAAGCCATATTTGCTGTCTAGATAGAATAATTGATGTGTCCAGTGAGGAAGAAGTGTAATCTCTAGGAAAATTGTTTCAGGCAGTCGCTACCATCAAAGAACTTCTGTTTTTTTGATGATCCATTAATGATAGTTTTTTATTCTACATTCACACACCTGAAAAATATATTTATAGACCATTAAACCACTTCTGGCTTTTTTTAGTACTGATGCAGGACAGAAGTTTCTAAAACTGTAATAGACTAATTCCAAATTCACTTTAAAGCATTTGTTATTTCACAGAAAATGTTTTGCTCAGTTATTGCTTGAAACACCCATTATTTTGTCTTTATAAGTAATTTAAATTCTCAACTGAGTGATAAGGTTTTTTAAAGAAACAATTGTTCTAAAATTGTAAGAATATTTTTGTGTGAATTTCAAAAAAAAAGTGCCTGTGAACTGTGAAAACAAATTATCATGCAATACCTCATATTCAGTATCAAATACCCACCAACTGCTTTATATTATTCATTGAAATTCTTTATAGAAAAATGTCCCTATATTTGTAGGAGAAGATTGTTAATGATATTGATATCTTCTTGGATAGACAGATCATTCTGGCATTACAGCAAATACATTTTAGTATATAATCATCCAAGAATATAGTATGTACATATCTGATTACTGCTCAAAAAGGAAAAGAAATTGAGACTTCCAATACCTTCTGTTTGAAACTCATGAACACAAAGGACTGGTTGAGACATTTTATTTTTTAAGTTAATGTCAATGTTTAATTTTTTTTCAAAATGGAGTTTATATATTTTATATTTGTTAGTGAATGCAGTAGTAAGCAGCATTTTTTACTCTGCCACTGTGTGATATTCTTTCGTTGAACAGTGAAGATAAACATGTGATGCAAATGTCTTCTGTCATCTAAATGTGTGCATTTTTTAAGTCTATGATCAAAAGCTTTCCTTAAAAAATAGAAAATTGTTCTTTAGTCTTTGTTTCCTTACCTGTTGTACACTTGCAGCCCTGGACTTCTGTGCAGGTTGCTTTATAGGAGATTCTAGGAGATTTTGGTGTCTGCTTTTTTATTTAGCTTCTATTCTAGGAACAGCTGTTTCTTCACATGTGTTAGATAACCCCCATATCCTTTACTTCTTAAACTCTCTCCATAAAGCCTGCTTCTCTTAAATAGACTTCCAATTTTTTTTTCTCTATACTCCTACAGCACTTCACATTTTTTTAATACTTTCAGGTGACTGTATAAGTCTTACAAAAACTTGTATGCAAGTTTGGTAGTATAAATTAAGATCTATGAACAACGGTTTCTTTTCTTTTTCCATGATGCTGCAAGCATACCTTTATGTGAAGTGTTAGAATTTTAATCATTCTGATTGTATCATGTATACATGCTATGAAAGTCTATGACTAAAAAAACCTATATTTTCTTAGAAATTTTCATTCAGACGTCATACTTTTTGGGTGTAGAACCCAAGCTTTGTACTTCATCCATGAGAAACCACCAATACTACCCACCAAATCTCAACAATGAAACCAAAACAGAAAACCTTACAGAAAGTAGGCTTGGCACATTTCTATCAAGCTCAGAGTTCAGTGAGTATTTCCCTTAAAATGACCAAAGAGATCCTCTATGACTGAGTGCTGAGGCAGCTCACTACCTCTGGAGCACTGCGGAAAAAAATTCAAACCATTTTGTTCAACAGAAAGAGCCTGACATTCCAAAGTGCATCATACCTGTGAATATTTTTGTCAAAAGAGTGATTTACAATGTCATGGTCAACACTTCAGTCTTTTCAGAAATACTTCGGTCTTTATCAGGAAATAAATACTGTAGTACTGTTACTGCTATTATGGCAGTTTGAAACTTTGCCCTAAACTTGATTAAAAGATTATTCAAAATATAGAAGTTATTCAAATATAGAAGGGTTAACTCTTTCTGTCATGTATGTGGACAGGAGTCCACAAAGTAAAACAGTGATTTAGAGAGGAAAACAAGCAAGTTGATACATTAATATAAAGCCAGACAACAACATCAACAACAAGGTAGTTATTTAAAACAACAACAAAGCTATATTCTTCCTGCAGGTAAGCAATTTAATATTTTACAGAGTAAACAGTGACGTATGTCTTTGACAGATGGATTCAGAAATGAAGCTGCTCTATACTACTTGCTATCATTATTTTGTTACAGAGTTTTTAGCACCAACATGGTACAGGTTCAACATGCGAAAAGTGTACCTTAATAAGGGCTGAAAGTGGCTGAAAACTGTCTGCCTTGCACAACAAACTGCACTGGAGAGGGGATAAAGATTCTTTTGTAGTGTTAAAACATCCTGGGAGGTGTGTATGCACATGTGTATGTATTTGTGTATAAAATAATGCAGCATCCTAGACTGGAGTGGGCATTCTAAAACAAATGACTTGATGCTAAAGACCTATAGAGCTCTCGGAGATAGAAATTTACTTAAGTGAAACTACAGCTAGTCAATTTTTCTGTGAACTTCTTTGTAAAATTTATGTTCAAACTCATAGTAGTAATTGTAGACCAAACCTGGGGCTTTACTGTTTGAATTTCTTTGAACTGGTTTTATCTGGCAGATATGAATTTCAATCCATTCATGTTTTGAGATGGAGAAAGAGCTGAGAAGGTGCTGAAGGGTATCCAGTCCCTCATTAGTGCCATGGTGTCCCAGAGGAACATTCTTGGTTATATGATATAGGAGTGATTATGTCCTCTTCTCATCATCCGAGTGAAAAAACCTTTGACTCAAATCATACTTTATATCCCAATACCTTTGTTATTGTAGAGGAGTGTTAGAAAATTTTACCTAACCTTATGTAAGTTTCATAGCTGATGAGAATAGATTTCATAACATTTTATTGACTCTCTAGACATTTTGATCTGAAGTAGATATTTCATTAAAGACCATCATTATAGGCTGAAATTCTGTAAGCACAATTCAAAGATTTTATTATCATTAACTCATCTACACTGAAAAATGAATTTTCATAAAAATTGTCATATTGCACATGCCAACTCATTTATGTTCCACATATGCAAAGTGATAAAATGATTTCCAAAGCAGATATGTGTGTTGCACAGTAATTAATGGATACACGTGAGAGTATTTGTAGAGGTTCACTATGTGCATCTGTCGCTTATATGTAAGATGCTGAGGCAGCAGAACACTGCGCAACACTCAGGAGAGGACAAGCAGAGTTCAAGACATATCCAATTCATAACTTCTGTCATGCAGTTAATGTGAGAAAATAAACGACACAAATTAAAACCAGCACAGTGCTACTAAAAGTATTAACTGACATAATGTCATGGTTTTGTGAGGAGCCGCTTTTGCTTGGTAACAAGGGAAGGGGGCTGCAGTCCAGCCCTGGTAAAGAGTTCTCAGACTTTTCCCCAGCTTTAGTGTTCAGACCCACCTCCGATACAGCCGGGCCAATCCGACACCTCTGTGATCACTATTTAAAGATAGTGATCACAGAGGTATCCTTGCTGCCCACGACAAGAAGCAGAGATCCTGTGCTAGACTGGGTGAGAGCTGGAGACTCTGGGTCTGAGGGAGTGAGCAGTTTAGACCCCAACATGGAGAAGATGAACTGGAGTTGCAGCGCCCTGTCAGAGCAGCCCATGCAGGGCTGCCGGGTGTGTGGGATACCCTGAGCTGGAGCAAGGAAGGGCTGAAGGGCTTCTACTGAGAAGTGCAGTAAGTGGCAAGAAACATCAGGAAAGAACTGATTGCAACCTCCATTCCCTGCCCCTGGCACAGTTTATGGAGGGGAGGAGGTAATGACACCAGGCTTAGGGCTCTGAGCCCCGGAAGACAGGAGGAATGGGGGAAAGGGGATCTTAAAGGGCTGGTTACACTTCCATCACTTTCCCTACTCTGTTGGATATCCATTGGATATTTCTGTTTGTTTAGTTCAAGGCAGATTAAATTAAGTTTTGTATTCTTTCCCAAGCTGAGTAGCCTTGTCCGTTTTGTCCAGGACCATAAGCAGCAATTAAGCCCTCCCTGTCCTTCAGGAGTTGCAAAGTCTGGAGTGCTTAAGTTTAATCATGGTCTTTTGTCCCTGGATGGCCCTAAACTAATTTATGTTCCACATATGCAAAGTGATAAAATGATTTCCAAAGCAGGTACGTGTGTTGCACAGTAATTAATGGATTTGTAAGATATCTGCACAATAGTTTGGACTGTTCGCTTTCCAGTTACATATTTGGACTAGATGATTCTAAAGGACCTGTCTAACCCCTACCATTCTATGATTCTATGCAAAACTGTCTACTTCATATATGAATCAATGTTTCATGTAACTCAGCATGGAAAACATCAACTTACATTTGAATTTTTCTCTGCTCTCCATTTCCTAGTGCAGAAACAGTTGGTATTAAGGGATCATCTGTGCATGAAGCACAAGCTACTCATGCATTGGTCCCAGCAGAACCCTTACATAAACTACACGAACAGAAACATAGATAAAAAAAGTGCAAGTCTGACATTCAGGGTAAATTGAGTGAGAATTTTGCAAATTTGACAGGTGATTTAACAGCAGCTGCTGATACTGGTGATACAAGCCAGCGTAGTGCAAGACTTTGGTCATAAAACAGCAGCCTGTGGATTACTGAGCTGTTAGTCTGAGGAAAAAGAAGAGAATCTGAAAGGAAAAAACATTAGAGGCCTTGAAGTTGCAAGGGAAAAAAGCAGTATATATACACACAGGATTAATGGATTTTTTTAAGGGGCTGAGTAGATAAACTTTTGAGCTAAATAGATGTTTTCCATGTATAAGAACATTGCTGAAATATTTTTCATAATTTCAAAACTCATTTGATTTACTGTTCCTGATGCAAACATTACCTCAACATTGAAGCTTGAAACAGCAAAATTTACTGTTTTTTCCCCTCCATCAGGCATGCAGATAGGTTTTTTATTGTATGGATGCTGTCATTATTTGCTCACTTTTTTTGGAAAAAACAGCGAAGCATTTGGTTTGGAAAAAACCACAAATAAAGAGCTACATGGACTTTGCTAAAGAGTATGAGAAATTATATTTAAGAAAAGCTAGGTCACAATTTGGGCCTAAAGCTGTTGTCATCCTCCCTTAAATTCTACTGGTTAGTTCCAGTATTTATAATCTGGCATACAAGGATATGTGGAAACATAAACCCACTATTTTCGTTGAAAGGATCTATTGCAAAAATGGAATTTTTCAGACTTTTTCATACATTTTTATTTGCAAGCAAAATTTTGTTCCTTTTTTGATCCTACATATTAAAAAAAATACCATTTCTTATCTCATCTTGCATTTGAACAAACAAGTAGATTAACTGGGACAGTGGTTCTGCAAATTCAGCACATAGTGAACAGGGAGTGCAGTCACTCCTGGTGACTTGGATTGTGTCATGTCGTAAACCAGTATTACTAGTGGGAAGCTTAGCAGAATCATTGCAGTAACCCATCATACTAAATCAGCAAAAGTGAAATCATAGTGCTTTTTTAGTTTTAGTGATTACTGTTGATAAGAATTATAGAATGTTTTAGGTCATGAAGTGCATTCGGAGGAAAACTTGGCAGTCAGATATATGATGTAATGAGCTCACAAGAGGCTTTCACCTATATGCAATGGAATTAAAAGCCTGAGTTTTTATTTATAAACTCTGTCTTTCAGGGAGAAATGCTAGATGGGCGTGGTCTGTAAAAACTAGCACGATTATTTCCAAAGATATTTTAATAAATCAATTATTATCTTAATATTTTCCTAAAACTGGCTTTTCCTGAAATGTCAATTGTTATGTGGCATTTTTTCAGCATCCCCATAGAGCAAAAAAGAGATCTTTATCACACTCATCTCATTTGGCACTTTAGTAGCTGCACATTTAGACTGATTAAAAGTATTAGCAAATTTAGGTAAAAGAATTGATAATCAGGTATCCGTCTACAGATTTCTTGGCATTAGACACAGATAGACTGTATCTTCAATTCCCCTGTCCACATTGTCTATCCTTTTTAATTCTGCCCTATCTGCTGACATTTGAAACAGCTGTTACAGACTGAAGTCACAAAAGGAAACATGTTAGCAAGTGTGGATGCATTCCAGTCCAATCATATTTGCTTTTGTAGAATTGCAAAAAACTTAAGTCTACAGAGAGATTCATTGATCAATTGACCAAGTTGTGATTAACATGTTAGAAAAACCTCCTTTCTAGCGCTCAAGTTCGCGCATTGAATGATTTAAAGCTGTCTATTTCTTCACAGGGAAAAGATCCATTCACAAGCTTCGCTTATGTGCTTGCAATAAACCTAGAAATGTAAACTCTAATGAAAATAATGCAATAGAAGAAAATGGAAGGTTAAAGTTAGTATACACATTTTTTCCAAAGCTGGACAAGTTCTCTGAGGTTCTGCCTAAGACAGCATGTTAGAAGAAATCCCATGTGCAGGAATCTTACCTAATATGGACCTGGAATGTCAGTTATTGTGGACTATGTGATTAGATCCCAAAAGAGCAAAGTCTAGAAGGCATTTTAATTCATTTCAACTTTTCTGACATACCTAAGTCCTGTTTTCAATGAAGTATAAAAGGTTATAGACTGATGAAGACAATGATGATTATTATATATTGAAATGGACAGTGAGCAGATTTGCTTGCTTATTATATGAGGTTTTTAATTGACTTTTCCCATAAGTAGAAAAGAACACAGGCAAGACATAAAAGGACACACAAAAATATCTAATAAATGTTATTGAGAAATAAAACCACCAACCACTAGAATTTATTTCACTTTAAAAAAAAAGAGAATAATTAAAAATTTCAGTTAGAGGGAAGAAAAATTAAATAGGAAACTAATGATTGCTTGCTTTTAAGAGTTCCATTGTGACTTTTCTACCCTTTACTACCTTTTCTACCCAGTTTCAAGCTGCCTTTGTAAGTGCTATGGGTGGTTAGCAACTTAAAACAATATTTAAAATATAGCCTTAAAAGGTGAAGGGCTTAAGAAGCAGTTATATCGTTGAAGTCTGCTTCTATTGAAAAAGCGCCCAGTGCTTTTATCCCATAGCTAATGGTGGCTGCACTCTACTGCAATGAATTTTTCACCTGATCAGGTAAAAGTGGGAAGTCTTTTCTTCTTTGTACTATATTTATAAGAGTTCTTTTATCATCTCATAGCTGCATCTTATACTGCATGCTGTAGCATTTGAAGTGTTAGAATATCATGTCTACTATACTGACAAGTGTACATGAATGATAGGAGTGAAGGGTTTTGTTTTGATGTGAATTGTGTTTATATTACTACACTGCTTACCTGCTGAAACTTCACCTTAAATTTTTGTAAAAATGTCTGAAAGCTTTAAGACAAGCTTATAAAAACATAGTTTTGGCGTACTGCATGTCCTCTCCGAGTTGTGATGTTTAAGATTGACAACAGTTGTACAAGCATATGCATTTTTCTTTTGATTATGGATCAAGACATCTGATTCACTTGATCTAAAGTTCAGAGGCTTTGAGAGGGAGGAAATAGTATTCTTTTCTTTTCTGGTCAATTTACAGTCTTTCACTCAAATAAAAAAAATCTTTATAGATATATCATCTAAGACTGTAGCTAAAGTATCACTATAATCAATTAGCTTACAAAGTCACAACTCATGCAGGTTTTCTGAAGGAGTCATAGGCAAGCTCCTTGCCAAATGGATAATGCATAAGCATTATGTAAGGAAACTATTTGTGCAAGTGTTGGCCAAATTCTTTACACTGTGAATTAATCAAATCTAGTTTTGATAAATCAAAACAGTGAACTTAAGCTAAAAGGCTGAAATCTGCATTTCACAATGTGTATTGCTGTTTTGGGGACTGGTATATTTGAAATTTTGTTTCAGAAGTGCAGTGCTAACTCCTTTCACAATTTGTGTTTGGGTTTTTTAAATGCTGTGTAATACAAAGAGATGAAAAATTAACTCATTTATAATTTTGTTTATATAGAAAGGTAGCCTTAGATTCCAAGAACACATCTAATATAGTATATCAGCACTAAAGAGATTCTTAAATGTTCTTGTTCTGGTTGCTGCAGAAGCTAAAAGGTGTTTTGTGTGTTGTTGCAGCTACTGTTACTCTAATAATGCAGTCCAATAATGCAATCCCATAGAGCTTACACAGAATCATTCTGGATTAATGTCATCAATCATATGCATGGATTGGGATATGGCAGAATGAAAACTAAAGAACAAGAGTATAGTGTATTACATTCCTAAAGATAACTTTCTTCTTTCTCTTTTCTAAGAAATAATGCTGTGTCTGAATGATATCAGATCTAGTGATGTATGAATAATGGTCATGTACAAGAAAAGAAAAAAAATAACAGAGGGAGCTAGGGTAAGTGATGTAGTATTTGCAAACACATTTAGAAGGGAGACTGAAACCGCTTTTGTTGCTACTGTGTTATGTTGTTAGGGGAAGAGCTGCATACAAAGTAAAATGTGGCACATGTAGAGAATGACAATTTGAGTTTATCAAAGAAATCAGTAAAAAAATGTAATTATACTCATTAATATCTTCCTCTACTGGGAAACAAAATGTGAAAAAAACAGCCATTATGGAACTAGCACAAACAGTTGGCAATTGTTAGCAGTCATGTTCCTGTTGCATAGGGCTGTTTTCTTCAAATGTCCCTCCATGACATTTCTTCTGAGCAGATTGTAGCCCTAACTTCACCTGTGACTAATTGCTTAAGAATCACACCACTTGCTACGTAGCTACCTTCCCTCAACATGGCAGACTTCTTTACTTTGCCACTGTTGGACAAAATAATACAACTAATTACCTAAGTCACTGTGAATATTAATGTATGTCACTTTTCCATATAACATAGGCCTTTAATACCAGCTTTACAAGAGAATCTATAGGAGAAGGCCAAAGCATAGCAAGAGTTAAATGCTCCATCTGAGATCCTACAAATGTTTGCTGAAGTTAGTTTTGGCTGCCATGTTGATGGTAGTTTTCATTAATATGCAGGTACACTCTTCTCTGGCACTGCAAACTAAGAGTAGTCATTTCCTTACTAAGGTCTCTCTTAGCTTTGTGTCTTAAAATACAAAATTACCATTGTTTTATGAGTAACTGGTTAAATCAAATAGTATATTTGATCCTATAAACTTTAAAACTAGGAGTGATATATATGAATGTTGCCATTTTGAAATGCATTTGTGATTTGCACTGTTCTTTTGTTTGCAGAAGACTATATGATTTACCAGGATAGCCTTGGGCTAGGAAAACATCATATCTTCGTTTTGTTTCTGTGGAAAGCTTGCCTGATAAAATTACAGTATTGACTATATAAAGATCCCAAACAGCAAAGCACTGATAAACTCTCTGCTGGGTATGTGTAGTTCGTAGTGCCAGGAAGCACCACTGGAAGAGACTTCTGACAAAGAAAATCTTATGAAAGGGTACTCCCTAAACTACCAAAGTAGAACAGTTTCTCTTTGCCTAATTCCAGGACCAGTCATTCAACCTCACTGTGGTTTGCTTAACATTTCCTCTGACAACTAAATTAATTAGACTAATAGCTCAGTTGGTAGCAGGCTGCCTGAATGTAAAGACTGATAGGACAGCCACTGGAGACTACTAGTGTTGCACAAAATATTTGTTTGATTTTAAAAACCCATAAAAATAAAAGCAAATAAAAACCTGTAAATCATGCCAAGGATTATGATGACATCAAGTTATTTGGGAATTGTTGGTCTGGATTGTCTTTGAAACTCTCTGTAAACATTATTCCATGCCTTTCACTGAAATACACTTATGTATCATTACATAAGCTGTTTGTTTCAGTCCTGTCCCAGAGGTGACCTATGGTGGGATGGAGAGAGGAAGGAGTAGAGGAGATGCAGGCAATAGTAGAAATATTTATTTTACATGATGAAACCTGATGGATTTCAAGATGAAGTTAAGTAGATATCATAGTAACTGCAACTGCAAGTACTAAGAGCCTTTCACAGACTCTCTGGAAATTGCAAGAGATTTCCTTTCCCTAGCACTCACCTGGGTGCTACTCATGTCATGAACCTGTTGATGTATGAAACATATCACCAACAGCATGTGATCAGGCAAAGGAAAAATTCCTCATAAAAGCATTCAGCTGAAGAGGACTACTAAAAATCTAAATGAGATAGCAGACAAACCAGATCATTTTTTTCACTCTAAAGATCAAGGATAATAACATTACCATCTCCTATCCTGTTTTCTCATCAATTCCCTGTGAAATTTGTTCCTCCAAAATTTAAAGGTTTCATAACTCAAATTTGATAATTATGGAACAGCAGGTGGTTGTGAGAAAGCCACTGCTGACCAGTCTACAGAACACATCTGCTACAGCATCTACTTATGGTGCACTCCAAGACAGATGTCTGAAAGAATGTACATCTTCGCACTGCTCTCTCTGCCTTCACTCCAGTGAAAAAAATTACATTCTCATAGCAGATGCTCATACAGAGTTTGACAATTTCTATATTAGACACAACATTAATTAATTGCCAAAACCAGATTTACTAACTCAATGCTCTCCAGTAAAGGAAGTAAGCTGCTGTAAAGAGAATATCTTTAATTATTCCTGGATTCAAGACAGGAGAATGCCATGAGGTATTATACTTATGATGGCAGTCAGAAGTCAAAATTCTCAGAAATTCTGAGTTGGAATCAAGTTATTTTTATGTACTTCTAGGTTCTAGTACTATAAATCTGTTTTGAATCTTAAAGTTTAGATGGAGGTTTTAAAGAGAACATTCAATTTGCTTAAAATGAAGAATAAAAAAATTCAGTTTTCTGCTTACAATAAAGAGTGATTGTATGCAATCTGCAGTACAATTCACTCATACTTTCCTTGTTTCATTTGATTAATGAAAGCAATACATTTTCTCTCCGTCAGTGATTAATACTTCTCTGCACTTCTTTGGTTTTGGTGGCAGATTGGTGGGGGAGAAAGTCCACAATTAATTGTATTTGATATCAAGTGTTAAATAGGCTTTGCCAATCTGCTTTTGTAAAATATAGTTCTCAGTCTCCACTAGTGTGTAGCCTGGATTGTGTCTGCTCTATGTCTCCATTAAAGAGAAGGAGAGTTTAGGAAAGTCATTTTCAAAGCTCGTTTCCTTCACTATACTTTCCTGATAGTGTATGATGAAAGAGAACAACTTGGTTGTTGGTTTCTTACCCACGTCTGTGGGGCAGGTACATGGGGGCAGCAGGAGTAGCAGGCAGAGTTATGGTTATGTACTGGCCTCAGTAATAGCAGTTTGTTCTTCGAAGTACATGGTTTGAGTTAAAGCCCTGGTGTTTAGGAGGTGAGGTAATACTTTGAAGCCATTGCTGTTAGCAAAATGGACAAATGTTCCTCACTGAATTCTGCTAGAGGAAGTACTGCCTCCAATACTGACCAGGTATAATTCATACCACCTAGAATTTGGTGGTGAGGCAGGGTCTATTTTTAAATAGTATTTTGGGCTGCTGTTTACACTAGTGTTTACATGGTGCCAGGGATGTTCCTGGACATGGAAATACAACCATTCATTCATTTCCACTGCTATAGCTATCTCTGGATGACTTTTGGCTGAAACTGAATCTTCCAGCTAGACCTCGGTAGAGTCTGGAGTTCAGTATGAGCCAAGGAGCAACAGGCGGTTCATGTGCAGCTGACCTATTTTGGAGGATAAGAGAGCTTAATAATACAGATGGGGACTGCTGTGCACATATTGGCCTCCATGGTATAGCCAAGCCAAACCCATTTTACTGTATATCTCACAGAACATTTTTCTTTAGTGGGCTTTTTAGCTTTAAGGAATTCTTTTCAATGCCTTCATTTTTATGGGTAGTAAACTCAACCATTGCTAAATCTCTGCTCATGTATTAAGATTAACTACAAATATATTTTAGATTCTGCTTGCTTTTAATTAGAAGTTGGGAAAAACAATACTGAAGCATATGTAGATATAAAATTGGTGGCAATTTGCCAGCATAGCCTTTGATGTTGCCGAGCTTCAGAGACCTATGTATAGGATAATACAGCTTTCCTTCTACATATGTATATATACATGATCAAACCACTATAAGCATGTTTTATTCCTTATCTTAAAAGCAGCCTCCAAAATAAAAATATGACTATTGAAATGAAATATAACACTCTAACTTATGTATGACCTTCAAGTTAGAGCCAAAATAAGAAATGTCTTATTTTAGCAGAGCTGCTGAGACCACAATCTTCAAAAGTCCTCTTTGCTCTTGACTGGGAGCCCCATCCTTTATACAAATGCTTTGTCCTGGTTTCAAATTAAATTTTTCACATGAGACTCATTAATTAAGTGGCAAGAGTAACTTCAGCCAGTGACTTGTTCTTCCCCTTGCAGCTCCTTGCATGGGAACCCTTTCATGCATAGCTGGTGAAAGCTGCTTTTTTTCTGAGGAGAAGTCTGTAGGGTAGAAAGGACGGTTCAGCACTCAAACCCAGTCATCAGCAAGAGTTGCTTCAAATAACTGGAGAATCGTTTCCCCTCATAAACTCCTTTCCTTGTAGTCAACATTTTTCTCAGCTACATTTGCCTGAGAACACAAAACGCAGACATGGTGTGACATTTCCCTACATTCCTCCTTCCCTTTCCACAGGACTTTTACCCCCAGCTGTTACTGTTTCTGCCAGCTCCATTCAATTAACCCCAACAAGAATGCAGTCATTCTTCCACAGTTAATCCTGGTCAGGATTAATGAATTCTACTTTAAATGAAGGGAACAGGTATCCTGGTTTCTGTCTCCATCTTCCCAGATCACCACCGAGGCATGTCACCAGGAAGCATGGAAGAGAGGCAACTGTAAAATGAAGCCACTTTTGGAGCCACTTGTTTCTTTTATTTGATTGATGAACACTGCATATAGTGTGACTTATGTGTTAAAGTCCTTCAGTCCTTAGTGCGTTTTCTGTATATTTGAACAAAGGCTTGGGTAATACCTTTAGATATGTTGAACCTTTCACTTTCAGGTTATCAAAAGCAATCACAAAGACAAAGCAAAGTAATAGGAAACTTGAGCAAGAGAGTGACTGATAAGCCAGGGCAGTGACAGGAGAAGTGAGAAAAAAACCTCTTTAATAACTGGTGTTTAAAATCGAGATCAACTCATTACAGTTTTTCAAATTATCTTCTTGTTTGGTCATAGACATCTTTATTTATTACTTCAGAGCTCTTGACTCTTCCATTGTGGCATATTAATTAGTATCCATGCTGAAAAAGACCAGGAAAATATAATGATTTCCAATACTTTGTGTTACTTCACTGAAGGAGATCTTGTCATAATGTGTGACAGAACTGCCATTAAGATATTTTGATCTGTGATGTATGGTACTTGACTCTCTAAACCATGAAATTGTAATTATTTTTTTCTTGAAAATCAAAAATTTATATGGATCATTCTGAGTTCTGAAAATATACTTACAATTCTCCAAGTAAAAGTTTTCCACTCTGGGAAGGATATATCTACAAAAAATAGATTGAATCGTGGTTTTGAACATAAAACTAAGTCAATTGACTGGAATTTTTGTAAGACCATAACAAAAGAATTTTCTATGTGATACATTGTAACAAGGAATATATCCACCAACCACAAAATATGCAAGTCTGTATTCTGCACATATAAAGAACAAGTCACTACATTTAAGTAAAAGTTTCACAAAGTGTTTTGTTGAAATGCCAGAGCCAAACAATGTGCTAGCATATGTGTTCATGTTTTAGCATATCACAGAATCATAGAATGGTAGGGGTTGGAAAGGACCTTTAGAGATCATCCAGTCCAACTCCCCTGATAAACAGGTTCACCTAGATCAGGTCACACAGGAACGCATCCAGGTGGGTTTTGAAAACCTCCAGAGAAGGAGACTCCACACCTTCCCTGGGCAGCCTGTGCCAGGGCTCCCTCACCTGAACAGTAGAATAGTTTTTTCGTATGTGTAAATGAAACTTTTTGTGTTGCAGCTTCATCCCATTACCCCTTGTCGTGTTGCTGCATACAATATAAAAAAGGGATGCCCCAAGCTCCTGACACCCACCATTTAGATAATTGTACATATTAATAAGATTTCCCCTCAGTCTCCTCTTTTCTAGACTAAACAGCCCCAGTTTCCCCAGTCTTTCCTCATATGAAAGATGTTCCAGTCCTCTGATCATCTTGGTGGCCCTGATCATCTCTCCTTGTCCCTCTTGATCTGGGGAGCCCAGAACTGGACACAGTACTCCAGATGAGGCCTCACTAGGGCAGAGTAGAGGGGGAGAAGAACCTCCCTTGACCTGCTGGCCACACTCTTCTTGATGCATCCCAGGATGCCATTGGCCTTCTTGGCCATGAGGGCACATTGCTGGCTCACAGTTAGTTTATTGTCAATCAGGACTCCCAGGTCTCTCTCTGCAGAGTTGCTCTTCAGCAGGTCACCCCCAGCCTGTACTGGTGCTCTTCCCTTATCTAGCCAGACAGTTATAGCCTCATAGAGAGCTATGAGGTTGGTGAAGCAAGATTTCCGCTTGATGAATCTATATTGATTCTCCCTGATAACCATCTTTTCCTTTGTGTATTTACAAATAACATCCAGGATGAGTTGTTCCATCACCTTTCCAGGGATGGAGGAGAAGCTGACTGGCTTGTAGTTTCCTGGGTCCTCCATTTTGCCCTTTAGAAGACTGGAGTGACACCAGTCTTCATCCAGCCCTTAGGCAGGTCTCCTGTGTTTCATGATGGTTCAAAAATGATGGAGAGTGGCTTAGCAGTAACTTAGCAGCCAGCTCCCTCAGCACTCGCGGGTGTATCCCATCAGGACCCATGAATTTATGGGTGTCCAGCTTACCTACCAGGTCTCTAACTGAATTCTCATCCACCAAGGGAAGGTCTTCTGTTTTCCAGACTTTCTAACTCATTCGGGGACTGGACTTCCCTATGGTTGGTCTTGGAAGAGAAGACTGAAGGAAAGAAGGCATTTAGTAGTTCTGTCTTCTCTGTATCTTCCGTCACCAGGGTACCATCCTCATTCAGCAGCAGGCCCATATTCTCCCTAATTTTACTTTAGTACAGAAAGTCAGACAAGCATAAAAAAAGCTGGTCAGAGGGGATGGTATTTTGTTTTTGATATACTCCACTGTTATATTTCTAGATTCAAAAGAAATTACATCTAATCTTCAAATGTAAGTACCACAAAGAACACAAAGCTGCTCAAGGAAACTGAGAACGTGATTGTTATTTGGTAGGAAAATAATATGCCAAGACTCTTTTGAACATGCCTGTATCAAGGACATGTATGGGATCATTCTGTTATTTGATGACAGTTTGCTCTAAGGGAGCCATCTGACAATGTTTTTGTAATACCAAGAGGTCTTATGCTGAAATATTTCATATCAAGTAATGTTTTTCATGAGAAATAGAGTGCTTTTTAGGTTTTGAGGGGTGAGAGTGAATGGGTTTCTTGTGTTTTCCTGTACAACATTATGGACCAAATGATCAATTCTTTTATATCTATGGCAAAGTTTGATTTAAATGAGACTAGTGTGTATGGGTATGTGCTACATCAGATATTTTTAAATGCATGCCGCTTGAGATTGCGGAAGAAAAAACACACTCATAAATAGTTGTGATTTGTTTGAAGCCAGAGCCCTTTTCTCTCTGTGAGTCTATTTATGGTTTCAGGATAAGAAATTCTTATTCTTAGTCGCAGGAACCGATGAGTGAGATTTTCATATACTCAGAAAAAAAAACGTGAGTTGTAATTTTCTGTTTCTTCAACCCAAAGAAAATTTATGAGTCTGGTAGCTGGAATATGAAATTCATCTTGCTTACTTAGGAGGACCTTTATCAGACACTTGCAGTTTTCCACTTGAACTATGGGCTACTGAAGGAGTTAGTTCTCACAGGCTGTTTTTCATCTAACTTTGTCTTCTTGTTAAAATAAATCTTTTTGCCAATGATCAAGAATAGATTTGAATTATGTGGGTTTGTTTGGGTTTTTTTTAGATTTTATTCTTTTGCTATATTAAGACCAGAAATACAAATTGTTTATTGTGAATCCTGAAGTGTTCCCATTTTTTGCTGCTTGAGTCCAGTTCCATACAATATTAGCAATCAGCTTCTATGCCAAAGCCAAGCAGTGACAGTTGCAATAATGAATATTTGCTGCAGGCCACTGCTATGAAAATAGCACAGTGCTGCAAGCCTACGTCACTAGAAAGAAATCTTCCAGTTGACTGTGACTGAGATTCCAGCTTGATTTTAGATCATTTGTATTATTAGCTGTTAAAGCACTGTAATAATGTTAAGAAATCACAGAATCACAGAATTGGAAGGGTTGGAAGGAACTCAAAAGATCATCTAGTCCAACCCCCTTGCCAGAGCAAGACCACCTAGAGTAGGTCACACAGGAACTCATCCAGTTCTGTCTTCAAGGCATCAGTCCAAATGCCTTCCTATTCCTTCTCAGTATTTGGGTTTTTTTTAATCTCTTATACCGTTTATACTGTACCCTGTATTTAGAGCACTGAACTGTGTACAGACAGCAACACAGTGATATATTCAAAGAGATAGATGCTGGTTAAGTTAGAAGTTCTGGTGAAAAGAGCATTTTAATTCCCTCTTTGTAAGCTTGCTTGACAGTTTTTAGAAAGTTTTCCCCTTAAATCTTGCACATAATTCTGAAGTGTATATGAGGATGAGAGGCTTTCCACGTTCAAATGTGCTATGGATTTTAGATATTGAACTTGGATGGTTTTTTTGTGTATGTTTTGATGACATTAATGCATTTACATTAGTGGAATATATAATACATTAATATAGGGCACCTTTTGACAGATGTATGAGCAGAACATATGCTCTGAACTTTGATATTTTTGTTAGTTGAAGAATATGCTGATGACATTTACCAGATATTTTTTAGTTTAATTTTTATGTACAATGCTTCTTTCATACATGCATATCAAAATACCCTCAAAACGACTAGTATAACAATTGTATTTTCTTTTCACTTCAAAATAATTGCATAGTGAAATATTAGATCAACATAGATGTAAGAGGTCCAATATATCTGAATGAACAGAATAAAATCTGCAGTTACTTAAACTTTTGCTGTTGTTCATTGCTTCAGATTTTCCTATGGAAAATAAAGAAATTATGGTATGTGTTTCATTTAGGGCAAAATATTGACCCTTGCACTGCAAAGCTGATAATGGTGATTGATGTACGCATCTAATTTCCTGCAAGATTACTTTAAGCACCAACCTTGCTATCAATCCGTAGAGAAGTGTTTATGTCTTCCTTCTCTTTTCCTTCCCTCTCCCTGCTGCTGCCTGCTCTCAGCAGGAAAGTACATTGGTTAGACTTACTTCTGTACAGTAGTCCTGGGATGCTCACACTGAAGTTTAAAAGCAGTGTTTTCTATTGTTGGGAGTGGGCTTTTGATGAAAGTAAGTCCAGTGAAGCAACTTTCAATTTAAGGAAAGCCAACATTGAAATGGATTCTCTAGGATGGGAGAGTAATGACTATTAAATGCAGAATTTTGTAGATAGATCTACAATGGCTTAATTTACTTATCAATTTCCTAACAAAAGGCTTAATGTTTCAAAATAGTGTTTTTCTTTTGATATGTTATTGTCGGTCTGTAAAAAATAATAAATAAGAACAGAAAATTCATCAAGATAACACCGTTTCTTCTATACTGGTATTTGACATCCCCAGTACCTTCTGAATATAACCAGAAGAAAAAAAATACTTTGATTAGACCTTAGTTTTTTAGACATTGTTTTAGACATTGGTTTTTAGTCATTTTTTTTTTTTTGCTCTGTGCTTTAATGCCTGGCAATATGTAAAATATTCATATGACAAAATCTGCTTTCTTGGTTTCTTGAATAATACTTGTAAAAAACTCCCTGACAGAATATGCAGAAATATTACAAATATTTGTACATGTTACAAAGTACACAATGTATAGAAACTTGAAGTACTTGAAGACTTGAAGGACTTAAAGAGTCTTGTTCACACTGACTGAAAGGGGATCATACCTGGATTACTCCTGCAGATATTTGTTCGGATAATTTCAAGTCCTCAAGTGGACAACAATGTCATATCTCTGCAGGTAGGCTATTCTGAGACTTTACATGCTTTAACATTAGAAATAATTTCTTGATGTGTAAACTAAGTCTCTCTTGATGTAATTCCATAACCTTTGTCCTATTAGGAGGAATTAGGGAGAAGAGTGTATTCTCTTATTTTTTCCTACCTACAGAAAAACATTCATCTTTCATATTCACAGTCCATGTTTTCTAAACCTCTAATTTGTTTTGTCTTCATCCTTCACAGACCCTTACTTGTTGTCTTACATTTGTATTGCTGCTGGTTTAATAAAAAAAGCAAGTAATTGTTAATTTTTTATGTTGCAGTCCCCAGGCTGGACACAGGGCCTCTGGTGTTGACTAGAGGAGAAAAAAAAGTACTTCATAAATCTTTCACTTTGCACTTTCAATATGGTGGGGACCTGTTTCATAACACAATGATATAAGAAATCTGTGTTCATCTTGGTATCTGCTACTGAAAGCTTTGCCTGAAAAACAAGCCAACAGGAAGAAAAACCCAAAATCAAACACCTTCCTACTCCTCCTAGAAAGCAATACTGGGGCTGCTGTTTTCCACCCTGTTTTAATAGATCAGATTAATGCTACTAAGTGTGGATTCCTGCAGTTAGCTTTAATGAAAAGCATCTGATTTTTTTTAATTGTTTCTCCAATGTATTAAAATTCTTTTGAACTCTGTCTTTCTGTGTTTGTGCTTGCTCCCAGGTTGCTATTGTCTGCTGAATTAATAGACATCTTCTTCATTACTTAAGTTGTCGAACAGTATTAGTCTGAGACACGCCCGTGTGACATCAGTTAGTTGCGTTCCTCCTGCATCACAGTACATTCCGAGATTTATAAACCAAAGAATTGTTATTTTGCTCATTCTAATAGGTGTCAAGGAATAAAACACGGTATATGTAGAGCACCACTAACACCAAAGGACTTATGAAATCAATATGAGCTATTTGTGCTGGAGAGTATCCAGTTCCAGGAGTATCTCAGTAAAGTAAATAAGATTTCTTTCTACAGGAGAAGCTGCTACTCAGTAGTCTTAATGTGACAAAATACAGCACTGCAAAGGAAGAACAACTCCTGTCCTTTCTCTCCATCTCCTCTCCTTTAATCTGTGCCTTCTCCACTGGCTCAGTGCTGGATCTTACTGTACATTACTAAGTACTTTATTAACAAATGATTCTGACATATCCAAATGTCATATATGTGTTATTCAAACCACAGTGTCATTGGGCATTTCCTCTCTCTCTGTTTTGGCAACTGCAGAAAAAGCACAAGTTCTTAGGTGCAAGCACCAGGTTTACGAGTAGATTTATAGGTATATATACCTATCTATAGGATATACCTATAGATGGGTATATAACATGCTTACAGCTTTGCCAAACATACACTGATCACAGTTTGTGCAGATCTTATATACAGAATGTTATCTGTTTAGTTACTGTTATTAGTATGTATTTTTGTTATGTAATAATTGATAGCAATAATAATGTACAGATAAATGTATACTGTGTATTAATAATTACCCTCATTAATTTCAGATTACTTTTGGTTAGTATCAAGTGAAGTATGAATTCAACCTTTTATTCTATCAGGTACCAAGAACATATGGCTACATTTATTTTAGATTTTTTGTACAGAATGTTAAAACTTTAGGTTGGCTACTCAATCGGCATAAAAATTATGTGGTACTATGGCAGTTTATACACCTGAAGTGCTGCATATAAATTTTTACTGCCTATTGTAGTGGTAATTTAAACAACCTCTTTTATATGACCTGTACAACTGATTGCCTTTCAGTTGTACAGTACAGTCTTAATGACCTGTCTTTTCAGTTTATTAATTCTATATTTACTGAGTGCTAGCAGAATGCAGGAAACAGTATACATGGCATTTCAATATCTGGGAGTACTGTATTTTGTAACCACACAAAAGATGAGGAATAACAGCAGATTTAGTTTGTTAGCATTAATCAAACCATCGCCAGCATGATCTGGCACTCTGTATGGATGCAAACAACCAAATGCCAAAGGTCACAACCTTTTTGTTTTGTTTTGTTTCCTTCTATTTCCTGTCTTCATCCACAGATGTTACCACAGGGACACCAGCAATATCAACAACGACAACCGTGGAAATCCGGAAGAGCAGTGTTATGACAACTGAGATCACCTCTAAAGTGGAGAAAATCCCCACGACAGCCACTAGCAGCACTACATGCCCTTCCACTGAGACTGAGGAAGAAAAAGCAAAAAGACTGCTGTACTGTTCACTATGCAAAGTTGCTGTCAACTCTGCCTCACAGCTGGAGGCGCACAACAGTGGTGAGATGGAGCAGTACTTTTCTTCCTTTTTTCCCTTCCATCTCAAGAGTGCTGCAATAATCTTCCCTTGAATAGATTAGATCTCTTGCAGCAGGGGACAAAGAGATGGCAGAAAACTGAAAATTACATGGAATTCATTAAGTATTAAAGAATATAAATGACAGGCAAAGAGGCCTTGGTAAAGGGGGAAAAAAAATGAATTTTATTGTGTGCAAGTTATGCATTTTCTTACATTTTAACTGTTGTAACTTCCAGACCTTATAGAGCTAAATGACAACGTATTCTTCGTTACTTTTAGTGTTCACAGTTTGAATAGTTTTGTTTGTGCCAGCCAGCAAACTGAGTATGAATGCTATTAGGTTTGTTTGAAATCTAACATATTAAGGATGAAAGAGGAATCGTCAATCAGTCAGAGCTCAATTATGAGAGTTCAGATTCCTTGCTCCATATCATCAGTTAATAACTTATTAAAATTATGTATATTTTTCATTTGTTTTCATTAACAGATAGCAACTGCTGCATGAGACTTAAATGGATAATTGGTTACTTCCATATTCCTTAATTTTTAAACATTTTCTTGTTATTATTGCTAGTAGCATTGGTAATTTCCAGTAGGGGAGAGTCATCATTCAGTTGCTGTTTTAAGTGTCTTAGTGATTGGCTTTGTGGTGAGCAAGGTTAAAAGAACTTGGGATTTAATATGGTGGCAATGAACACCTGTAACAATCCTATAGAAAAACTGCTGATTTAGGATGTCAGAAGTTATCTCCTATCAAGATAAACAGAGTTAAGGGACAGACAAGGAACCTTAGGTGTGAAACACAGAGATAGTGATTTACCTGCAGCAAAATGATCAATAGTTTTATGATGTGATAAAAAAAAAGAAATAACTTTGGCTTGTCTATAGAATCCACTTAAAGAAAAATGAAATTATAATTTGTTGGTATTCATGAGAAACAAAGTGTAATCAGTTTCAAATGCTGTGTTTGCTGTATGCCAGATCTTCAGCTGCTGAAAAATCAAGTTCATAAAGCTGCACCCATTTAACCCATTTAACTTCATGTGAGAGTTGAACTCTAAGCATTTTTCTGATCAAGATGACAGTTAAAGCATGATTCTGAATATTTTAAACATAAGCCTCCAACTTTTGCTGTCTCTGCTGATAAACTGTGTGTGCGTCCATACATGCTTGTAAAAGTGCACATGTGGATGCATATCAGTGGAACACTAACTCTGTACATTGTAGTAGTCCATTATCATCACAGACTACCTGTGTGGAAGTCAGCAGTGTAAGAAATTGTTCAGTCTGAATAGAGGTAAAGCAACAGAACACTACTGTTTTCTATCCAATCTTTATTTTCATAAAAAATGCAAGCACATTTTTCTCCCTTGTATGTTTCTCACACAGTTTGGTTTCTGTCCAGGCCATTAAGGATCCACAGGTCACTGCCTGGAACCTCTGTTCCTTTTTGATTTGGAGACTAATTAGTTAATTACAGATTTAAGTGCAAGCTACCTAACAGATACTGTTTATCAATCCATTCAAGAGGACTACAAATCAAAGCCAACTACATCTTTAATAGCTAAATTACTCTTCCTATGCAAGTACAATTCAGGTCTTATTAGCAGCAGGAGTTAATGAGGAAAGTCACACACGTTTAACTTCACATCAGGATACCTGATTGTGGCATTACTTACTGGTGTGGCTGCTTTGTTCTAGTGCATTACCTACAGATATGTAATTTAATAATTAAATATCAGATCTGAAATACTGTTACACTGGTATGAATCTGATACAGACAAACACAGCCATATTCCAAGGATAGCACATGGCACCAAGCTGAGGTTCATATGATTTTCTTTTAAAAAGAAAATAAAACAGTGAATGCAACCAAATTGCCAAAGTTCTTTCTGTTTCCCATTTCTAATGTCTCCAGGGACTAAGCACAAAACTATGCTGGAAGCTCGGAATGGAAGTGGAACCATAAAAGCCTTTCCCCGGGCAGGCGTAAAAGGCAAAGGACCTGTGAATAAAGGAAACACAGGCCTTCAGAACAAAACATTTCACTGTGAAATATGTGATGTGCACGTAAACTCTGAGACACAACTGAAACAGGTACTCAGCTAGCTTGCAAACTGTGAATCCTTGGTTGTTCTTTGTTTTCATGGTGATAAAGTACCAACACAATCAGCATGTGTCAGTCTAACAGTTCATATCCAAATGGAGCTTACAGATTTTGCCCTTTGTACTTGGCTGTCATGCTTTATGTTTTGTTTGGGATACGATTTTCCCTGGCACATAATATGTTTTGTCCAAAGCTCTTGATTATATATATTTCCTACAAAGTGTTAGAGCCTGTAAGCTGCAACATGTTACAACTGTCTTTAGACTGCCATAATTGTCATAAGCTAATAAACCCTGACATTTAGTGTGTTGCATGATATTTGCCTTTTCAAAGATGTAGAGCTGGATGCAGCCAGTACTTTCACTGGACACTGAAAAACCTGCTTAGAAATTTGGGATGGAGAAGTAATAGGTTTTTTTTAATCAGTGTGACTCTGTAACTGAGAGACATGGCCTCTAAATTGCAATTACTCTAAGTTATGTTCAGGCATTCTTCAGATGAACAAAGCCTTTGTTCTGAAAATCTGTTTAATTCCATATGCCTTTTGGAATTAAATACTTGTTAAGGAACCTTACAAGAATGAAGATAAATTCAGTAATGGACAATAGTAATACTTGTCTTCTGCTTTCAGGAATAAAATGTCAAATTTTTGTCTTTTTTTGTGAGAAGTCTCTTGAGAATGAAAATCAAAGTAAAAAGATACTTCTGAAAAAGGTCTCTCACATCTAATACTGCAATAAAGTCTGTGTAGAAAGATTATTGTAAAATCTCATAGATTTTATGAAGAAGATAATGGATTTTATGGTGTTTGGTTTTTTTTTCCTCTGTCACTTAGTTTGATATGTAATCATTTTTCAGCTGAAAATTTAAAAGGATCTCTTAGGGATTTAAACAATTTTGTGACCTTCCCACCCACCACCCTTTCCCCAATAGAAGACCTTTTTCTATCTAATATTCTTCTAATACTTTCTATCAGCTGCAGGTTGAGTGTGATAGATGCTGTATAGAGATAGGGAGAAATGGTTCAAAGGCTTCTGTATTTGACCTGATTCAGGTCCTGTTGAAGTTAATAAAGGTGAGAAAATCATTGACTTCAGTGGAAAAAGAGTTGAATTGAGCACTGTTAAAAATCATAGTCCCAATATGTGATGCACAAAGGATTGTTTAAATTGGAACTAGCCCTATTCTCGTTTGTTATTGAACTAGTGAAAGTAATGCTGTTGTGGAGACCAGTAGCCTTCAGTATTGGGACACTCTTGTGTAAAACAGAATCTGAAATGCTCTTTTATTTTTCTTCTTTTTTTTTTTTTTCTCCCAAAAATATATTTTAACAGCACATAAGCAGTAGAAGGCACAAAGACAGAGCTGCTGGGAAGCCACCTAAACCTAAATACAGCCCTTACAACAAACTCCAGAAGGGAACACATCCTCTAGGGGTAAGCCAATCACCTTTTCATTTTACGTTTATTTTAACCCTGCTGGGTAGGGTTTTTAGAAAATGTAAGTTGAAAAATGTTTAAAATGAGAGAAATGCTGTAAGCAATGGGAGTATACAAGTGTCTGAATGAGCCCAAGGAAGCCCACAAGGTACTTTTTATATACGTTGGTAAGTGTTGACTATAACCTGTGGATCCTTGTTTTTGTAGCTACTCTGAATAACCTCAGAAAACAATCTTGTTTCAAAGGTCGTTAGCAAGCAAGAGACAAAAGAAACATCCAGATATCAAATGGGATTTTTCCTGTTTTCACCAAGGACAATAGTGATTAAATGTTTAAATAAATCTCTATAAAACAGAAAACCTTTCTTCAGTCCTTATTTAGAAAGTATTCAAATAACAATTGAAACAAAAAAAATTGCATCTCTCATTTCATTCCACTCAGTTTCAGGATGGTTCTGGTTCACATTTTCAGCTGCCAGGATAAACTGTCTTAAACACAGTTCTCAGTATCTTCGAAAGGAAAGAGAAAAAGATTTGCTTTGTGATAAAAAGCCTTCTGGGATCTTGTTATTAGTTAAGAAACAGCTTGTATTGTGGGTAGGACAGTGAAACATCTGACATCTCTCCCAGATAAACTTGCATGATTGTTTTATGTGCTGTAGCATTTTGTAATAGTTTATAAATGGTTTTGGCAGAGAGAGGATGTTAATTCATTGACCTCATAGAGTTTAGCCCATTATGCCCTGACCATCTTCTCTAGTGAAAATAGAATACGGAGTTTTTTTCTGTAAAAAGCCAATTCTATTTAAGTTGAGTTAAAGTTCCTCTCTTGGTAACAGAAAGTATCCTTGTTGGGGCAACACTCATGAGTGGTATATTCATGCATGATTCAGTTGGGTATGAGCTTTCCTAGATGTTGTAGCATAATGCAGTGCACCATTCTGGTAGATTCAGTAGTAGGGAAATAGCTTTGTGGAATTTCTCAGTAATCCACCTGGAAGACCAAGGTCTGTAATACTTACATGCTATGCTGAAAGGAACATAAAATATGTAATGAGGTAAGTAGGATATGGAATCACTAAAGCCTCTCTGACGGGATTATTATTCCTTTAAGAAAGTCAGGGGCTGAAAACAACCATTACTGATGCTGTTGTGCACAGTTCTCTATTTACCAATATAAGTAATTGTGATTTCTGTGAACTCCAGCCAAGCATCAAGGCCCTGTAGTTGCTGCACAGACAAATAAAGGCAACATGTCCTTTCCCTGTTCCCTCATACCCAATTGCTCACAATAAACAAGTGAGGCCAGAGGTGAACTAAGAGGCCAAGGGGATTTAAGGAGAGAATGAGTTAGCAATAAGTGAACAGATATTTGTAGTAGAATACAGGCTGCATTGAGAGAAGATAAGAGCAGTTCCTTACTTAGCTTTTTTTGGTTTTGAATAGAAAAAAATACCAAAATTGCTGTCACTTGAAATGTACAATGGCATAGCAACATGCCAAATCTGTGCTAATTTTACTTTGAATGTAAATGTTTCTGATAAGCACTAGACTTTTTCTTTACTCCCCATTAATTTTTCAGGTAATTTGCTTTGCCTGAGTTTATTTGATTGGAAATGAAAAGAATAATACCTGCTTTACTCTTAATATTGACCTGTGTGTTAATTACTACTTGCAGAGAGATTTGAAGTGAAGGTGCAAGGTACTGTATATGCTAAATATTAGTAGTTTGGCAGCTATCTTGAAATAAGAACCACATTGATAAATTAACTGAAAAACTATCTAACTTAACTGAATTTCCTGATTCCTTCAAGAATGACAAGACAGTCTTAGCTTTTTAATATAAAATCACATCACTTTTTTGTTGTTTGTGAAAAAAAAATAAATGAGCATCACCACATTTCTTCTACAGATGTCAGAAAAAGGACACGTTGCACTTTCATAGCTTTTCTAGATCAAAACTTTTCTAGTGCCGTGTTTTCAATATCATTTGTATTGCTTTGTGTAGTCTAACTTTTTATATTCCAGAGTGTCGTGGTTTGGCCCAGCTAGCAAAAAAAGCACCACAACAGTCTTTTGCTCGGTGCCCCCCATTCACCCTCACCCTCGTTAGGATGGCAGAGGCCCCAGTGAAATGGGAGTAAAAAAGATAAGCAAGGTTGTTGTGGATTGGGACAAAGGCAGGGAGGGCTCGCTGCCAGTTACAGTTCTGGGCAAAACAGACTCCAGTACTTGACTTAGAGGAAAGTAGGAACATTTATTCTACTACCTACTAGAAACAGAACAGAACAAAAGCAAAAAGAGAGCAGAATGATGAGAAAATTACAACCATCACTTTAAGATCTCCCTCTCCCATCCCTCCTTTCTTCCTAAGCCCAGCTCACTGCTCCCAATATCTCTACCTCCTCCCCCCTCAACGGCTCAGAGGGGCAGGGAATGGGGGATGTGGTCAGTCTCACAGATGGGCTCTGCTGTTTCTCTCTTCTCAGATGAGGTTGATATCCCCTGCTCTGATATGAGGTCCCTGCCCCGGGACACAGTCCTTAATGAGCTTCTCTGGTGTGGGTTCTTCCCAGCAGCTACAGCTTCTGCTGATACAAGGTCCCTCACATGGGACACAGTCCTTAATGAATATCCCTGGCATGGGTTCTTCTCCACAGTTACAGCTTCTGTGAATATGGGGTCCTTCACATGGGACGTGGCCTCCTCTGGCCATAGTCATTATCCCTGGCATGGAGTCTTTAGCAAAATGAGTCACTGTCCCTGATGCAGGGTCTTTAATGAAGTGAGTCACTGACCCTAATGCCTGGGGTCTTTAACAAAATGCAAACAAATCTCAGCTTCACCAGTCCTCTCCACAGGATGCAGGGGAGTCTCTGCTCCAGCACACCTCCTTCTCTTTTCCCTCACTGACCTTGGAGTGCACATGGTCACTTCTCTCTCTCTTCTAACTCCTTGCACCACCGCCAGCCGAAAAAAAAGGGACGGAAGAAAGAAGGAACAGGAAGAACCTTCCTCTTTGGGCTGCTTCTTGAAAAGTGATCTTGGAGGTGTCTAATTGGCTCAGCTCCAGCAATGGGTCTGGCTCAGAGCCAGGAAGAGTTTTGAGCAACTTCTTACAGGAGCCATCTTTACAGCCCCTTCCCCATTACCAGGAATGTCTGCCATGTCAAACAATAACTACAGAGGAAAAAAAAAAAAGCTTTATTAGTTTCCACAGTAGTATTTCAGAGTTTAGAAAATCTTGTAATGTTGGGATTTAGTTGGTATTACATAATGTATAAAATACTACACTATCTAAGTATCCATTATGTCCTCCATTAAGAGACTTGCAGAATCTTGACCCCTCTGAGTATCACTCCCAGAGCTCTAAAGGACCTTGAGACCAGCAGAGTTGCCGATGGCTATTAGGAAAAGGAAAATCTTTCATCTGTCTGTCTGGTAAAGAACCAACAGATTTTTTTGCAAGGTAGTGATGATATAATGATGAAATTTGCTGGTGGTTTACTCCTATCCTTAATTTCTTATTACTCATTCACCGAGTTATTGTTGAGTTTAAAGTATCATACTGAAATAGTGCAATTTAATTTCCTGAAAGCCCTTTGCAATTCAAGGTTGAGAAATTGTATTTCCCTGTGATTGAGAAGTGTCCCTACTTACACTGAGACTTACCATGGAATGGTGTATATATATATTTATATTCCCTGTATTCAATACCACATATTCAGGTTATGTTCTTTGCAAAGGGCCTCAGGTCATGCCAGGACACAGTCCCACCAAAAGTCCATTGGAGTCAATGAGACTTTTTCTTTGTGAGTGGATGAGATTTCTATCCTTATCTCAGTTGAAAAAGCAGAACAGCAAAGGTATTCAGGCTCCTGGCATCTCTTCAGAAACTTGAAATCCCACTGAAATCTGCAGAAATCTACATAGACTACTCTGCAGTGAATTTGTATGCATAACAAATGTAAATTCTCTTTAATAATAATGGACCTCTGTGAATATTTTCAATCAGTCTGGGAAAAGCTTCAGATGTTTTTAAATTTTATTTTATTTTTGGAAACTCTAAATGAGGAGTTTTCTAATCTATGTTTGGTAGTGCCCAAGACTCATGATTTAAATTTTTTTAAAGCAGAAGCCTCTGTGACAGTAACAAAAATATCATGATTTGGCACCATACTAAGTGATACAAGTAAGATTCTTTTCATGACATTTTAAAATATCCACAGTCCTTTCAGGAATGAACAATATCTTAGTGTCAAACATTTGAAGATACAGCAAATGACATAGAACAGCATCCATAGAACTTATCACCTATTTGAACACATGAAACACAGGAGATTTTCATAACTATTTCAAGATAAGCCTTTTATTAGAGGCAGAAACTAGCTGGAGACCTTAAGTAGAATTTGCATCCTAAAAATAAAAACAAAAGCACTTTTTTAGTCAGACCAGGGAATAGGATACATTTTCATTCTGCTCTGGTCTTTATCATAAATCTATCCAGATGGAGGTCTATTAATTGATGGCTAATTCTTCCTTATTTAATTCTTTCAAGGTACATTCTTCCTTATTTAATTCTTTCAAGGTACATGCAGCATTACTTTGCTGCAGATTTCCCAGCCCCTTTAAGTTTGCTTTGACTTCTTATCCTGTATTAAACTTTAAGTCTCAGTGAAAAGGTTTGAACATTGAAACTCTCTGTCCTCAACCAAATCCCACTCACCCTTTCACCATGTGCTAGATCATGTCTCCTGACACAAGCCTGCAGCTCATAGAGTTAGTAGCCATTACAAGATCTCTTTTGCTTGATTTTGCACTTATAATCTTAAGTCAAGCTCCCTGTTGTGTAGCTAATATGAACAAATTATGTCTCTCTGTTTGTTTGTTTTCTCTCTTCCCCACAGGTGAAATTAGTATTTTCAAAGGAACCTTCAAAGCCAATGGCTCCACGAATCTTACCAAATCCGCTAGCAGCTGCAGCAGCAGCTGCTGCTGTGGCTGTGAATTCCCCCTTCAGTCTTCGCACAGCCCCAGCAGCCACCCTTTTCCAGACTTCAGCACTTCCTCCAGCACTCCTACGACCAGCTCCAGGGCCTATACGGACCACCCATACTCCTGTGCTGTTCGCTCCTTACTGAACTCCAAACAGGAATTAATTGTACTGCAATAATTTTTCAAATCAAATCAAAAAAAGAAAAAAAAAGGAAAAAAAAAAAGAAAATCAAGAACATTGAACTATGCAGTGTTTATTTATAGTTTAAAGTATATATGAAGAGCCAGGACTTTTGATAGAGAACTGAACAAATTCTAGAAGGGGGAATGGGCCGTATTTTCTCCAGATGAGAACATTCCTCTTGAGTATTGATCGTTTTAGAACTGATCTCCAGCATTGACTTGTAGTGACATATAAAACTTAAAAAGCCTTTTGACTGTGCTTTTTGGCACATATTTCCCTGCAATGTCTTTCCTGCTTTATGAAACAACTTATAAATTTGTCTAAAGGGCATTAACTGGTTCCAATGTACATAAAATACTTTATTCTGTAGATTAAAGAAGAAGGAAAAAAAAAAGAAAGAAACACTGTGAATAGTAGTACCCTTACCAATCCTCCTGCCAAATCAGCAGTTACTGGGTATTTATCTGAACAAAAGTAGATACAATAGACGTCTTGTAAAACAGTAGTATTGTGTCTCTATCTATGCCACTAGGTTTCTAACTGAGTTGCAAAAGATAAAATGAACAAATTATGTCACTTTGGTAGACAAAAATGATTACAATAATGTAGAGCTCTTCCTGGTGAGCAAAAATTGGTTTCCTCACCTGTAGAAGAATGGGCGTGAAGATAATCTATGTTTAAGACAAAGGAAATTATAAGGAAGATGTAGTGGTGAAAAAAAAAAAAAGATCCAGATGCTGTATGCAGAATAGATCAGACTTTTATCTAACTGACAACGTATATGTACAGTGTTGTGTATATACACAAGGTGTAATAGATACAGGATAGATCAATGTCAGTGGACAGCAAAAACTACACTCTTTTGTCATGAAACAGACCTGACACTTTAATGTTGAGCAGAGGGAAGACACAATTGGTTTATACATAGTCATAACTAGCAAATGAAAAGCAGGAGAGAAATTCTGACCTCATTTAAGTCAGCATAAAGTTCTTTCTGATTGCAGTGGAGCCAGAATTTCATCCCAAGAATGGAACATACTCTTTATATCACACCAGTGGGAGTGTCTGTAGATACAGGTAATATTTTTTGCAATAGGTTTAGTCTTAGAAACAGATTCATTCTCCTGTTTTATTTCCTACTGATGTGATATAAAATGTCTTAATATACCTATAAAATGTAAACAGCAACACATGAGATACATGTTACGGGCGAACTGCACATCGTGGGTTTGGAACAAATGCAACCTTTAGGATTTGAAGGGACCCTTGAATTCTGTAGCTGACCTTTATGTATGGGCAGCTTAAAGCCTTATATATTTACTGTGAGGCTTGAAGGGGTTGACTGTGTCCCTTTAAAGTAAGATTTATCAGGGGTATATATAGATATATTGTATATATGTTAGAGTAAGAAAAATAACTTATAAACAGAAAAAATCTACTATATAAAATAATTATATAACCATTGAGTTTCACATGTGGGTCATTAAGTGGTAAGTAACAAATAGCAGAGAAAAAAAAAAATAGACTTCTTGAATCTGATTCTTGCTGCCTGCTTTTTCCCATAGGGAGCTGAAAAGTATCTATTAATATTATGGAGTGCGCTGCTGAGTCACATGCGCCAACTCTGATGTGTGTAGGCTACCATACATTTAGGAGGAACAAAAATTTAAAGACATAATTTTAGATTGAGAAGTAATTTAAAAGATTTTATTAAAAGGTAGTAATGCAAATATTAACCATGTGGTTGCTATGTAATACTGCCCGTGGTTAATCTGAACAGTTGAGTGATACAGAGGATGGGAATACACAGCACTTTTGACTTGCAGTTCATCAATGAGCCTTCCATATACATTGATATTTGCCATTTTTTAAACCTCTCTGCATTTAGATTTTATATAAAAGAAATATAAAAAAAGAGAAAGAAGAGGTTCCATGGATGTCTGTGTCTAAAGAATTCCAAAGAGATGCATTTATTTATCTAGAAGCATTGAAATAAGTTCTATATTATGTGTTTATATTTCATCCGGTTTATTTGCAAACGTTTGTGCCTTGAAATGAAATGGGCTTTTTTTTAATATTTAATTCACTCCTATGTAGCCATGAAAAAAAGATGTGATTGTGATTTCAGGGCTGATTAGTAGCTGGATTGCTTTGGCCCAATTTCCAAACCAAGAAGAGTGTGAGTAAGTTCCTGAAGCCAAGTTTAGGCACCTAAATACATGGATCTGACATTTAAAAGGGCTTCCTACTCTACAGGTCCCTGTAAAGAGGCAGTAAACAAGCCAGCCTACAAAACCTGCACCTAACACTCAGTTTAGAAAATGTTCCCTTTTATTTGGGTACATTATATTTATGTAGTAAGGTTGAACTCCTGTCTGCAAAATCTTGGCCTTGGTCTTTTAAGCCTGCTTTCAACTGTCCATCTTTTCACAGAGGTTGTAGTGCCATTGCCAGCTGTGTTCAGATTCCTCCTTGAACAGGGCACTGATTTTCAAGTTTGTGCTCCATGAACCACTGTGTATCTCCAGAGCCTTTTGTAATAGCCTTTGTAAGTAAGCAGTTGCTAAACAAGCAGAGGAGGACTGGTGTTTTAGGGAGGGAGAAGATCTGGGCAGGTGATTTTCATCTCATGAAAAAAAAAAAGACAGAAGAAGGGAAGACACAAAAATCCTGTAAGGTCTTACATGCAGGCTTCTGGTGCACAGACATCTGCTGTACATCCTGCCATGTTGTTGTGACACCATCAAAATCAACAGGCTGATCCTTGCCAAAACATGGCCTGTGGCATGTATGGAGGCACAGTACTAAGGGCAGAGTTAACACAAGTTTTGCTAGAAATAAGGAGAGTGTCATTCGAACTACTGACATCAGTTAATTTGCAATGACACCTTCAGTTTTCTTGGACCTCTTTTGTCACAGTGCTCTATGGAACACGTTTTTGTTCACACAAGTCTCTTAAATTCCAGCTGTAAACAACAAAATTGATTCTTTTTATGTCTCTTACTCACTACCTAATAAAGGATAAAGCCTAAATGTTAGAATGTATAGTGGATTTTCTGTGCCTTGCTGTTCCACCCCTTCTTGGTCAGTAACAAGTCAATGTACCTGGTATTATCTTAATATATGTCAAGGAAAATACTGGCAGAGCAAACTCTTTGGGCAAGGGGAGCTTCCAGTCAAGGGTATGTTCGCAACAGCTGACAAAGGAGCTGGGAAACAGAAGATACTTTACACCTACTTTTCAATATGTCCAATATGAAGAGCTGTATAAAGGAAAAATGTGACAGCATATTTCATATTACAGTAATATTCCAGGGCCAAGAGGAAGCCTAAAGCACAAGGAAACAATCACTTCATCGAAGACACAGTCACTCACTGGAATAACAGTGTGAAATCAGCCTGCAGGGAAATGGCTGGGTATGAACTTGGAAAAACAAAAATAGGTTCAGGGATGTTTTCTTAGATTCTATACAAAGTGTTAAAGAATGAGTAGTCTGTTCTGACCAGAAGAGATGGTATTTTTGTGGGAGGGACATATATATTTTTATTTTAGTGATATCTGCATTTTTCCAACTATCATCTTTGGCTTCAAACCTTTGTTCTGAAGGATCATCATTCCTCTGAACCATGAAATCAGTTACCTTCTTGAAAGCTGCTGTAAAAGCTGATATGAGAGGTCAGTAACCAAATGGTATAAATATGATGATTTAAAATGAACTTGAAAAAAAAAAAACCTGAACTCGCCATGTTAAAGAATATTGTCTTTGAAAAATATACATCTTTATTTTAAGATAAATTAAAATTATATAAAATTAAGAATAGCTAAATAAAGTTAATATAACTAGAAGAATTACACCTGTAATTTTAGTACTGGAATGTTACAATTGACTCTGTATTTTAAAATACGAAAATACTTTATCAGGCCAAATCAATGCAAGGATGCTATGGGTAAATTTAATGTCTCACGCTCATTTTCTTCTAGTTATACCAGGAATACCAGAACTGAATGAACCTGCCATTAGTCACTTCTATTCTAATCTCCAAAGATACAGCACAGTACTGGCCTGATATTCCCTGAAAGCATGCTTCATAGGAGCCCCAGCTTTTGCCTTCTGCTCCCAGTAAATGTAAAGTTTTTAGACTCTTTTCAAAGCATCTTGAGGAATTTCTGTCTTAGTATCATTTTTTTCCAAAAAGAAATGTAATTTTATGAACATGAGAACAACATTGAAGAGCAAGACCTGAAAAAGTTTCTTCATGATTACAACATTGTTGTGTTTAGCCACAACATTCTTGTGGCTTAATAGGAAGCCCAGGCACCCAAATTGTTTAGTCGCATAAATGTCTTTGAAAACATGTAAAGTTGGAAGCCTAAAGCACTTTATATTGAATCGGTTCTTTTTATTATCACAGGAGTTCAAATTCCCATTTTTAAAATTGACTTCAGCACAGTTCAGGCTTCATGGCTCTAAGCACCTCAAGTCCACAAGAAAATAACTGTGGGGTTCCTATTAAGCTAGATGCATGTGAAAGTATAAGCCTTTGCTGTGTAAAATGTTACAGATTTTTTTAATATCATATCTTCCCCTGTTCTCATTGTTTATCTGTAAGTGCCATTGCTTCAGTGACAGTGAACCATACAGAAGCTTCTGTGCTGGATTTCAGTTTGTGACTGAAAGAAATAGTAATACTGATAAATCCTATCTTAAACTAGTTGAAACCTCAAACACACAGTGAAGAGTTTAGCCAAGGACAAGAGCTTTATGTCTTCTCACAACTATGGGCTTATTAAAATTCAGGACCATTTAGGAGTAAATGTAACTGTCTGGAGGATGATTATTACATAGCCTGATCTGAAATGTCAGGGGCTGAAATTAAGAGATGGAAATTAAGAATACTATGAAAACCATAATGCTCTTAACCCTGGGACTCCTGAAAGCAGTTGCAAAGATCTTTGACTTCAGTAAAGGCAATTTTTTGCCCTGAGTGTCTGAGGCATTTTGCAATCATGCTGTGTACTGCAATTAGGTATCTTTCATCTCCGCATAAATGATTCTAGAATTCAGCATTGGTATATTGATAAAGAAACTTAGCTAAGCCTGAAAAGTGATTAGCAAATGCTTAGTCCCTGTGATCAACTTCATGCCACAATGCTGTCTGTATGGTAGAGAAGGAAGAGTCGTCGAAAGTCAGTGTAAAGAAGCCAGTGAACTGATTTGATCTCTTTTCCTTGTGAAATGATTTCATATGGAACTTCTGAGACATTAAGAAGCTGAGGCATTCAAGAGTTCCTGGATAAAACATAGGTACTCTGAAAGTCATGAAATCTTAATTTTAAAAATAATTTTGAAGAGAAAGATGATGAGAAAGAACCCAGGGACTTTTGTTAGCTTAGGCACTTCCAGTTACTTTATAGCAAGTCTACAAACTAGTCACACTGTCAGCACACTGCCAGTTCTGAGATTCACAGCAGCAATTGACTATTTTACAGCCATAATTACAAACAAATATAGTTATTAATATCCATTGCATAGGTATTGGACACTCAATTATGGGACACAAGGACTTTTCTTGGAAATGCATGCATTCAAGTCTGCTCACATGAGCCAAGACACTACTGCATCTCATCAACAACCTTTGCCCCAGAAAAGATGTCCGTATTTTGTTTTCATTACTATTTGTTTTTTCTTCTGTTTGTTTATTCAAAGTCTCATCTCTCATCTGAATGAACAGAATCCATAAGTTTAAATATGCACTTACAAAGCTGGTGTTCATCAAGCTCCCTGTTAGATCATTTGGTCAGTCAATACATTGAATAAAAAAATCTAAGCAGCCATAGTAGTAGTAATACATTATGAACAGAGAGCATGTGTCTATTACAGTGCTCTTTACATCATCTAGTTAGGGTTTTATGGCAGAGACAGTTCTTTAGTCTTTCATTTTCCTGAAACTGTTCATATTTTGGAATTCTTCAAATGTTTAATTAATGTAAATGAGCTTTCTTATGTTCAGTAACAACAGCTCTGTATTTCTGAGTGCAAAGACAATATAAAAAAAAAGATAAAAACCATTAACTGTTTTCTCGATATAAATGCCTGCAGTATTTGCTGACAGCTTCAGCCCTTTCTCTGCTTGTGGCATTTGCCATGGGAACAGTTTTCACTGACACATATATCAGGTGAAAATTATTTGCTCAAAACACAGCTTGCCAAGTATAGACATTCTTTTCGGACACAAACTGGGAGATGGTAGTACATGAGCAAAGCTGTGCCTTTATGAGCCTATTATAGCCCACTCAAAACTGCCTGTTTGCTCAACTGGGAGAGGCAGCACCCTCCAACATTCATTCTGTCATATTTCTAACATAGAGGAAGACAATTTAAAAAAAAAAAAAAGAAAATCATTAATTGAGGGTTTTTTTGCAAGTGCTTCAGTTTGGGGGATGTTGTGTTGTATCCCATCACATATTTTCAACGTAGCCTGGTCCATGACACTATTGCCAGTTATATTGTGCCTGAATCTGTTTTATCCATCAGATTAAAACCATGAAGGTAAGTTTTGGTACCCAGAAGGAACATCCAAGAACAAAAAAAATATAATGAGCCTCATATTGAGTCATTGCTTTTTTACTTCCTGAAACTGCGTAGGTCCTACCAGCTTGATGAAATGTAGATATCAATCAAAGAAAAAAGGTATATTTCTTTCTTCTACTTCTTTTACAGTTTTAAAAAGGAGATGGAAACAGCTGCAGCTCTTAATATACTAAAACCACCACGTAGTCACTCAAACAAATGTCTGCACATGTATTGCCTCTCTGTATATATACAGCTCTTATTTACCTCCCACCCCTCTCCTGAATCACACGTTCAGTGACTCCCTCAGCAGGATAAGACACTGCAAAGAGGAATTATAAGGAAGAAAACACCACCCACTTACAGAGTGTATAAAGTGGGTATAGAATATATAGTAATTTTTTATTCCCTTCAGTAGTGTAATCTAACAAAGCACTGACTGGAGTCCTACACTGAGCCACTCATTACAGTATTAACTGCTTTAAATGGTGACCACTGAAACCAATCTTGTTGGTTGTGCTACAGTTGAGCCTTCTCCCTATCTCTGTAAGATTTTGTGTTTTCCTGTGGGATATTTTGCATGGCAAGTGAATCCTTGAAGAAAGCTAGAGCTATTTTTGTCTCCTTAACAAAGTTATGAAAGCAGTAGGAAAAAAACCCAAAACCAGTCCTTCATGTTTTATTGATATCTACATTCCAGCTAACTGTCAGGGACTTTGCAGCTGCAGTAAATACTTTAGAAGCTCTTCAGTTCTGCTCCATGAGACAGGATGCAATGGAACACTATTCTATGCAACAGACACTTAATCCAGAGCAGTCTGCAAATCATCTACTCTCTGCCACTAACTCACTAAACACCTTAACCATCAATAAAAATGCCACCAAACCTACCAAAATCCACTGAAAACACTGCAGATAGGAGCACATGTTACGTGATGTGATGTCAAAGGACTGCCAGGAAGACATCCAGGTAAGTCTAATAGCTGCATTTCATTAAGGCAGGGGAGAGTAATGGTTCTGGCAATTAATGTAGGTAAGCTCCTTCTGAACTCAAATGTGAGAACAAGTTTAACCCTGACAAGTGCATTTCAACCATTGGGAACTAGAGAAGTTTGTTGGTATCCTCGAACAATATATTTCCAGCTATGGACACTCTCTCACATTGTAGTAAAAGATCTCAAACCCAAGACCAAGTAATTCATGGGGATAATGAAACATCCTTTCTAGGCCTTGCAGATAACCAGCATAAGCCCTTTATTAGGTAATACAATGCATATTTGAATTAGTGAGTCCTAAGAGTACTGAAGGCTTCACAAAAACTAGCCCTGATCCATTTATACTTAAAAACACTGTAAATTCAAATGACATTTTTATAAGTCCAAGAATAAAATGACATTGTCTGGGGTTTGTAATAGTAGCTTTGACTGACACATAGTCAATATAATGTCTCTAAATTAAAAAAAAAAAAAGTGGAGGGAGGTGACTGGGGCAATTATACCTTGTTCTTTAAAACCCCTGAGGGGTGGCTGAGGGCTTTTTAAGGTCATGATTATCAACTGCATGGAAAAGGCAGTGGGCTAGAAAACAACTATGTCTTAAAAGTAAGCTAGATGAGACAAAATTATCAGTATTTTGGTAATTTCTTTGTTAGGTAATTGTTTTTATAATTAATTGTTCCAGATTCCATTAAATATTTGAGATGGTGACCTGTAAAAATTGGCAAATTGATACTAGGATGATTCAGAAAACAATTTTGAAAAAAAAAATTGAAGCTTGTAAGGATTATAGTATAAGGAGAATTATCAGTGTGAGAGAAGGTAAAAGGCTGTTCCTCAGGATCAATTTTAGGTTGTATCTAGTGTCACTGGTGATTTTGCACCTAGAAAAAAGCTCTTGTGCTCTTGAAATTCTTTGATAGCACACATTAGGAACTATCAGCAATATGGAGAGGAACATGATATTTTTCAGAAAGAATGACCTTGAGAAGTGATATAACAGAAAGGAGCTGTAACTCAATAGGAAAGAAAGGGACAATCATGTATTTAGAATCTAATAACAAATAACTCTAGGAACTCAGCAGTTGGAAATAGCTGAACCCATGGATGTTACCATTAGCAACAGTGAGTTGCAAGTTTGATACGGGTGTTAAAAAAAAAAACAAAAAAAACCAAAAAAGAAAGGGCAAAAAAGTTCTTTGAGGTATATTCTGCATTATTCTGTCACAGAAAAAAACCTTTATATTTTGATGACTTCAGTAAGTCACAATGAAGAAAAATTAAGTCTTTACTGATAAGAGGTGAGGGAAATTACAGAAGCAAGTAGATGAGAAATTATTGTAATAACACTTGTATGCTTAGAATAAGGAGTGGAACATTAAAGGAGAGAGAGATAAAATGACTTCATGCACATCCTCTTGAGGAAACAGCAGGAACCATCAGGAAGAGAAGAAAACTATTCAAGTTAAGAAAGTATTCAACCATAAGCACATGAGTAAATGAAAATTGTCTGGATATGAGAAGACTTTTTTATGTATTATAACGCAGAAAATCACCGAATTGTAGGGACTGGAAGAGACCTCTAAAGATTGCATAGTCCAAGCCGCTGCTAAAACAGGTCCACCTAGATCAGGCTGCACAGGAACACATTCCTCCACAGAAGAGAGTCTCCACAACTTTCCTGGGCAGCCTGATGTCAAAAAGACTCTTGATACCCAGATGAGCTCTGTACTGGTCATAGATGGGATTCTGTGCTGTGTTTTCTGTGGCAACAGCTAACTAGGCCCAATGAGGCAGTCAGCAGGTCTGTGCTGTTTTCTCTCAATGATGATACTTAGTGTATCACTCTAAAAGATGTCTATGACTTTGTGACTTGATGAGTCAGGAGAGAAATATAAGAAATAAAGAAGCTGGCATTTCATAAGAAAAATCTAAAGCTTGCCCAGGGTCTATTTCACATATTTATTTACATAACAGTAGCCAGTCAGAAAATTAAGTGTTCCAAATCTGAATATGGGTACATATGTTTGATTGTGGCTTTTTGGACATAGTATGTCAGCTGGAACAGTCTAACATTCTTGCCAAAATAGTATTGAGCATCATTTTCCTAGACAATCTCATGTCAAAATATGTCTATCACGATCAGTCACTAAGCACAGTTCACGGTTTTTAAAAAATCAGATGAGTGAAAATAGTTAACAGTACTAAAACACCACTGAATTGATGAAAATATGCAGAGCTCAGAAACCATACTTTAATAAAGCTAAAGATCTTTAGTGTTGCTTGTCTTTTATTTTAGACAAGGATTGACATGGGACTTTATGGCTGAGCATCCCAAAGGGAGACATGAACCTACAACAGAGTCCTTGTAACAAAATAAGAGGCTGGTCAAAGTGTAGGGCCTCTTAGCTCTTCTCTCATTTCAGACTCTTCACTGAAAGCACTTTATCTTGTGAACTGTGTTCCCTAACATATGAGCGTCTATATTTTGTATGACTGTGCCAGTTGGTTAAGGTAGTTGGTTCAGTGTAGTCTGTGAAGTTCCTAAAGTTCAGCCTAATACAGGCCTTATTGCAGATACTGGGATGATTATGTATGTCTGAGTCTTAGCATTTAGCATTCAGTTCAGGCTTTAGGTAATAATTAGGTAAATAAATTGCCACTTGACATCTGCCAGTCTTTATTTTTAAAATTTTCCTCTTTCCAAATGTCACATATGTAATCTACTGAGGGGGGATAGAATATGAACTTCATGCTTTGGCACATTGTAGCTACATTTCTATCCTCCATTCAATTTCATGTTTTTCTATCAACCCAAAGGAAAAAAACCAACCAACTAACAAACACCCCAACTAAATCACCTCCTCCCATCCTTCCCCCCAAAACCCCTCACAAGTCTATGAGTCAAAGCTCAGTGATCTGTTCAGTATGTTACTACTTCCATACGAAGTATGTTCCAAAACATTTTATGGAATTAAAAGCTTTGTGTGACTACAGCACAAAAACATAATCCAAAATGTTTTGGCTAAAAAAGGAAGCCTTCTGTCTTCCTTATAACTGAGGCCAAAATGATTTTAATTTTTGGCTTCTTAATTAATGTTAAATACAGTTTAGACTGCGTTTAACATCAAACAAATATTGCAACATTTGTAGCTTTGCAGTTATTTAGTCCATTGTTTAATCACAGAATCTCAAGGGCTGGAAGGACCCTCTTTAATTTCAACATCCTGAGTATGAGAGTAGCTAAATTCAAAGTCTTAAAAGATTGTGCCATCTGTTAATGGAAATCTGGATTTAAGAGCTATCCAGAGCATGGGTGATAAAAAATTTTGACATTTTACTATAGCCTGGCCATTTTTTATTTATTTTTACTGTTTTGATGCCTAAGGGTTCTCTGTGATAGAGTTCCCTGAGAAAGAACCAAACCGGGGAGGAATCTCCTGCACCTGTCCAGGGAAACCTGTGTGTTTGAGTAAGCCCCTGTGCGGCCTCTACACCAATGTACACAGCCTAGGGAATAAGCAGGAGGAACTGGAGATGTGGGTGCGGATGTGGGGCTACGACCTCATTGTGGTCACAGAGAGGTGGTGGGACAGCTGCCATGACTGGGGCACAGCCATGGAGGGTTATGCATTGTTCAGGAAAGACAGACTGACAACGTGTGGAGGTGAAGTTGCTCTCTATGTGAGGGAGCAATTAATGTGTACTGAACTGTGCCTGGATGGGGATGAGGAGAGAGTAGAGTGCTTATGGGTAAAAATTAATGGCCAGGGCAAGGCAGGTGATATTGTTGTAGGAGTTTGCTACAGGCCACTTGATCAGGAGGAGAATGTGGATGAGGCCTTCTATGAACATCCGAGAGCTGCCTCACGATCACAATCCCTGGTCCTCATGGGGGACTTCAGCCACCCTGATATTTGCTGGGATAGCCACACAGCCAAGCACACGCAGTCCAGGAGGTTCCTACAGATTGTTGACAACAACTTCCTGTCACAGATGATCGAGGAACCAACGAGGAGGCGTGTGCTGCTGGACCAGGTATTGACGAATAAGGAGGGCCTGGCTGGGGATGTGAAGGTTGGAGGCAACCTCAGCTGCAGTGACCATGAGATGGTAGAGTTCAAGATCCTGTGTGGAAGGGGCAGAACACAAAGCAGGACCGTGACCCTGGGTTTCAGGCGAGCCAACTTTGGCCTCTTCAAAGATCTACTTGGACGGATCTCATGGGATATAATTCTAGATGACAGAAGTGCCAATGAGAGCTGGTCAGTCTTCAAGCACCATTTCCTCCAAACCCAGGATCAGTGTGTCCCAATGCACAAGAAAGGAGGAAAAGAAGGTAGGAGGCCTCCATGGATGAGCAAGGATCTGCTGGGACAACTCAGGCAGAAAGCAGCCATCTATGAGAGGTGGAAACAGGGGCTGGCTTCTTGGGAAGAGTGTAGAAACATTGCCAGGGCATGCAGGGGTGTAACTAGGAAGGCTAGAGCCCTTCTAGAATTAAATGTAGCCAGGGAAGTTAAGGACAGCAATAAGGCATTTTTCAAGTACAGCAGCAGCACAAGGATGGCAAGGGGGAATGTGGGCCTGCTGCTAAATGCTGAAGGTGCCCTGGTATGTGAGGATGCAGAGAAGGCCGAAGTACTGAATGCCTTCTTTGCTTCAGTCTTTACGGCCAAGTCTGACCCTCAGGGAGCCCAGTCTGGCAAGGATAACAGGATGGCCAGGACAGCAGAGGACTTGCCCTGGGTGGAAGAGGAAGAGGTTAAAGACTTGTTGGCCAAGCTTAAGGCTCATAAGTCAATGGGTCCTGATGGGATGCATCCTAGAGTGCTGAGAGAGCTGGCTGATGGGATTCCTAAGCCGCTCTCCAACTTTTTTGAACAACCATGGAGGACAGGCAAAGTGCCTGAGGACTGGAGAAAGACCAATGTAATGCCAGCCTTCAAAAAGGGCAGGAAGGACGACCCAGGAAGCTACAGTCTGGTCAGCCTCACCTCCATCCCTGGAAAAGTGATAGAACAACTAATTCTGAATGTTATCACTGAACATATGAAGGATAAGATGGTTATCAGGGGGAGTCAACATGGCTTCACCAAGGGGAAATCCTGTTTGACTAACCTGATAGCCTTCTATGAGTGCATAACTGGCTGACTAGATGAGGGGAGAGCAGCAGATGTCATCTACCTTGATTTCAGCAAGGCTTTTGACACTGTCTCCCATAACATCCTCATCAGAGAGCTCAGGCAGTGTGGCTTGGATGAGTGGACAGTGAGGTGGATCGAGAGCTGGCTGAATGACAGAGCCCAGAGGGTGGTGATCAATGGCCAGTGGAGTTCCCTGGGATCGACTCTGAGGCCAGTCTTGTTCAACATCTTCATCAACGACCTGGATGAGGAGACAGAGTGTACCCTCAGCAAGTTGGCTGATGACACCAAACTGGGAGGACTGGCTGATTCCCCAGAAGGCTGTGCTGCCATTCAGCGGGATCTCGACTGGCTTGAGAGTTGGGCAGAGAGGAACCTAATGAGGTTTAACAAGGACAAATGCAGAGTCCTGCATCTGGGGAGGAACAACCCCATGCACCAGTACAGGCTGGGGGTCAAACTGCTGAAGAGCTGCTCTGCAGAGAGAGACCTGGGAGTCCAGATTGATAACAAACTAACCATGAGTGCCCTCATGGCCAATGTGCCCTCATGGCCAAGAAGGCCAATGGCATTCTGGGATGCATCAAGAAGAGTGTGGCCAGCAGGTCAAGGGAGGTTCTTCCCCCTCTCTACTCTGCCCTGGTGAGGCCTCATCTGGAGTATTGTGTCCAGTTCTGGGCTCCTCAGCTCAAGAGGGACAGGGAAGTGCTGGGGAGAGTCCAACGCAGGGCCACCAAGATGATCAAGGATATAGAACATCTTTCATACAAGGAAAGACTGTGGGAACTGGGCTGTTTAGTCTGGAGAAGAGGAGATTGAGGGGTGATCTTATTAACATTTATAAATATCTAAAGGGTGAGTGTCAGGCGGTCGGGACATCCCTTTTTTCTATAGTAGCTAGCAACAGGGCAAGGGGTAATGGGATGAAGCTGGAACACAAAAAGTTCCACTTAAACATAAGAAAAAACTATTTCACCATGAGAGTGACGGAGCAGTGGCACAGGCTGCCCAGAGGGCTTGTGGAGTCTCCTTCCTTGGACATATTCGTATGTGACCTGATCTAGGTGAACCTTCTTCTGCAGGGGGGTTGGACTAGATAATCTCTAAAGGTCCCTTCCAATCCCTACCATTCTATGATTCTATGATTCTATGATAATAAAATAATAATTTCATTTTATGACAAAATAAAGACCTTAAAATTTGTTTTCATTACACCCCAGCATAGACTGAGAAGCTTTTGCAATTTTTCATGAGGAGAGAAAGACTGGATGTCTGAGATATAAAATTCAGGTTCATCTGTTTGTTCTGACTTGGTCTGAAGACCTGAACTTTTGTTAAGACCTAGGTCAAGATTCTAGGCACTAAAGCAGCTCCCCCAGGCCTGGCTTATCAGTAGTTGAGTTGATTTCTTCATTACTATCCATAGTAGTATAGGTGTGTACACCTCAATACAGATTTAAGGACCAGATACAGCTGTCTTGTGCCCTGGAAGTGCTTATTTTCTACACAAACTGCAAAGAAAGCATTGGGTGATATAGTTATCTGCTACATGACTCTGAAATAGATGGAAAACTTTGGCAAATATTACATAACAAAAGTGAATCCAATCTAAGCTATTTGCTTGTTAGTTCAGGATGTGGGACAGCCAAGTGAAGCCCATCATGTGGTAGAGAACGTTGATGAAACTGAGTCTCCCATAAGTTAGTAATTTTTTTAGTAATTTTGGTTTAAATTTAATTTTAATTCCCCTCATTAGCCATTTCTCCAGATCAAACTCACTCCCTTGTCTGCCATGGGCTCTGTATGCCTAAGCAGATGGTCCTACATTTAAATCCTTGTGATATGCCCCTATTTCTCTTTAGTAGGCACCCAAACTGGATGTAGTTTTTGAAATATGGTCACACATGTGGCAAATAAAGACGAAAAATTGCTTCCTTTGATCTTTTGACTATTTTCTTGTCAATGATTGGCCTTTCTTGCAATGGTGCACTGAAGACTTAAACATAAGTCTTAAAACATAAGTTACACTTAACATCAACTTAAGTTGAACATCAACTTAAACATAAGTTGATGTTCACTAGGACCTTGAATACTTCCACAAGGCTACTTTCTAGACAATTTACCCGCAACTCATATTGATGCAGGGTATATTTTATCTTCATATGTGCAAGAATTTGCATTTGGTTTTGCTGAACTTTACGAGAAGTCAACCTGTTTCCTCCAACCTCTCAAAGCCCTTTCGTGAGACAGTCTTGCCCTTCAGCTTCTCAGCCATTGTCCCTTCTTCACCCTGCAAGGTTCAGGAGATTGCTTTAAGTGCAACTATCCACTGATGAAGATGATAAACTGTATTGGTCTCAGTCTTGACCCCTAACAAACATTGCTCCTAACTCCTCCTGGTTATATTTCTGAAATAATGACTTAGCCCAATGGCTGTCCAGCCAATTTTTTCACCTTCCTTGTAGTCTGCCTCCAAACTCCCCTACTCGTCTAGGAGATCTGTACGATGTGAAAGGAGATTGTACAAAACAGTCATAACGTACTTCAAGCCTTTCCATGTTTTTTGTCACTTGGCCTTGCCCATTCTCCCTTTCAGCAATGGAACATTTTCCTTGGGCTTTTTTCTTTTACTGATATAATTACAAGACATTTCATGTTCTTTCACTTTTCTTTCCAGTTTCAACTCAAATGTACACCCTCTCATGCTCATGCAATGCTTTTGTAATCCAGAGAAATACACCCTCGCTTCTAGCTCTTTCACAGCTCTTGATGTTATTTGTGTGTGTTTGATTGTGGGTTTAGTTTTTTTTGGTTTCTTTAACATAACTCTTTTGAAAAGAAATCAAGTCAGGAATGTGTAGAGACATTAATGGACTTATTGCAGACTTTGGGAATACGTCTATGTCAGCATATAAAGATTTTCTCTGTTGATATCATGTATACAACTAAAATTAATTGGAATAGGATTTGTCTAATTAGTAGCATCAATCTACGAAGAGCTATCATCATTCAATTGTGTGACTTTTATTAGTATATAAAATAATTGCTTTTAAATGTTTAGTCTGGAGTTAATTTTAGAGTGGGTGCTGGAAGGTGCTTTACATACTACTATGTGTCGTAATCGTGCTATGAAATAAAAGTATGCAATGGCAAGCTGTATGAATCTGAGACTATAGTTAGTATGTCACTAATGTGGCCATTAAGTTTTCATGTTAAGATTTATTATGCTGTCATTACAGCACTTTTCTTTTTGATGTATCAAACCACTACTACAGTACATATTTGTTGACATCTCATCTGTTTTAGGAAGGCAAATGATTACAAGTTACCAAGGAAACTAATAAGCAGTGTGCAAGTAATGGGCTATACAATTCGTTTTGCTAGATAGCAAGTCACTGCTGTTTTAATTTCAATTAAATTACACCTACATCTCACGTTGGTAACATAAAAACAAACCATGTACCATTTCAAAGAGAATTCACATAGCCATATCATTTAGTAGATGGAAATAAACATTGTTTTGTAGTTGGTATAGATAGAAGATATAGAGGGATGCAATTTGTTGAAGGTTCTGTGGACTTTATATATGAAGTGCTGTACTTTCTGAGCTTGTAGAAAAGCTTCTGTTCTGCTAAGTCCACAAGACTATGTGACCACAGATCTTAGCAACTGAAGGAGTTTTTAAAACTGAGATATTCAAATTTATTTCCTTGATTTGAATTGCCTGTATAGATTGATACAAAAGCTCTCATTCAGAGTTGGGTTTTTTTTGTGCTGTTCTGTAGAATGAGAAGTTTAGGGTAAAGCAGACTCGTGGGTTTGAAACTAACTTAGGCTGGAGACTCAAATTACACTGGTTACCCACCCCACCTCCTGACCAGATTACACTGATGAGCTGCACAATACCCACTGAAAATCAAATGATTTTTTTTTTTTTTGAAAGCAAGAGGACATCCTCAGGGGAGTTTACCTTTTGAAAGCATAATAGCTGTTTTTAGGAATTGTTATGGGTATTTATTGTGGAGGGAAAAATCAGGGAGTATCTGTAGTCCTACAGAGCATTTGTTCAGCGGTTTGACCTTTGAGCAAAGGATCACTAATTTTTAAAGTAGTGTTAAATAGTCTATTCTGTTTGTCCTGTTCTCCTGAGCCTGACATATTTTGGGTGGTTTGGTTTATTGAGTTATATTTACTGAGTTGTACTACTTTCCCTAACCTTTCCCATGTTTGCCAGCTTCTGCTCTCTATAAATCCACCAAAATATCTACAAGACAGCTGAAGCATAAAGAAAATGCTGCTGCCACCTACACATCACTTAAATTGACTCTCAGTGGGTATGGGAGGCTGGGAGGGTGAGCTCAGCTAAGACCTGGGGGAGCCAGGAGTTGAGTATGATATGTCAACAGCTGATGGAGTGGAAGGTAGAAAAAAAGGCCAGAGATTTGAAAAGATAATATCATGGGGCATTACTACTGCAATTACTTGTTATATGAGGTGTTAATTTCTTTTCCTCACTCATTGGATTTGCTGTCACCTTCAGTAGGGCTGCCTTCGCTGCTCATCACAGCTTATGCAGAACAGATACAGGCGTGCTATAACTAAGACCAGACCATCCCACATTGTTTTCTTTGTGTATACCATAAAAGACCTATTCTTAATTCCACATATCAGTAAAGCTAAAGTGAAAGTAAAAGCAGGTGCTACTTGATACTGATCCTATTAGCTGGGTAGTCTGCAATAGAAAGGTCAAATAACATGGTCTGACTGTCCCTTCAGATTTAAAATCCCTGAAACCATGGAAGATGCAAGGGAATCTGTTGAAAGCCTTTTTCTTTTCTTTCTCTGTTTGGAAAGCATGTCTCCAACAGTATTTTTGGCAGGGGGGTTGGTGGGTGGGGTGAGGTCACCCAGTTCTGTAATGAAATCCAATAATTGCCTGTGGCAAAATTAGATCAACAAGCTGTATAAACTGCTGGTGGAAATGAGTTATCCATCTCTTATCAGAAGATATTGAATTTTCAGTATAATAATTGTTGATAGAAATACACCACAGTAATTCAGAGTACTGCTTTCAGTTAATGATGTGGTTCCACTCCCCTCTCAAGCCCCTCAGCCCATCCCTATCTTTATGGCAATATGCTGATATGAACTGCTGGTGATCATCCTGCAAGCAGCACAAATAACAATTGCATCAGCAACCGTATCCTATGAGTCCCCATCCAGAAAAGGGACTCAAACTGGAGGCTAGAACAGAACAAGAATACATAGAGCCATGGGGCCACTGTAAATTTAGTTTTGTAAGGCAAACTAGTAACTGAAAGGCAGAGTAACATTAAAATTTACCTTTGGAATAAGAATGTTGGAAATAATACTTTGACAGGTTTCAAAATTTATTTTTATATATAAATATGTAAATGTATATATAAACAGGTTCTCATATATATGTATAAATTTGTGAAAATATTGATACAGGACTGCAAATCTCTTGTGCTGGTATAAGCAAGGGAGTGTACATGAATAGCAGAAGCTACCTGGATAAGGAGTAAATGAAATGAACAAGAATGGATAAGTTGAAAGAAAAAAGTGGGAATGGTTTGTAGAAAACCAGACTAATCCAATTCTTTCTTCATGTTATTAACTCCAGTTCTACCTTGCCAAGCCCTATGACAAAAGTAATGTTTTCATTTATCCTGTCTATAGCCTTTATAGGCTTGACTTGGGTACCTGTGGCTGGTTTTGCAAAAGTCCTTAGAATTTCATGGGAAATAGTGGAAAGAAGGCTTCAAGGGTACTTCTTCTAACATACTTCCACCAAAAGATGTAAACCTGCTGAAAATTGTCTGCACAGAAAAATTAGAAAATAATTTTGTTGAGTACCAGACACAGTAAATATTTTAATGGTGTATACAATCATGTATACACTTCTTCATTTTGTTTTTCCACATTTCCAAAGACTGAAAATTTAAATATATTATGACATTATTTGTAAAATATTCTATAAATCTGGAGGGCAGATTATGGCCATGTCTATCAGTTTGGTGTCCTAGTTAACAAAGTATGCAAATGGACTAGTAATGTGAAAGTACATGCTACATGATTTACAAAGAGTAAGTGTTAAATTCAGAATAGTGTTTCCTGCAGAGGAAAATGCATCATCATAAATGAGAAATCGTTGCAATAAATACAACTGTTGAGTGTTTAAGGAATTAAAAATTAAGTTGAAGTGAATGAGATTGTGAACAACCAAAAAATCATTCTGTGGCATTTTATAAAAACAACAGGATTAAAATTATCACAGATAATGTATTCAGAAAGCAATTAAGAAAAGACAAAATTGAAATACATTGTCTAAAAGTACTAATCAAAGACAATAGTTACAGGATGATTTTCTGTCAATCAATCAAACTTCAGACAAAGGAAGAAAGTGATATTAAGTTTAGATTCAATAAGGAATAGAATTATATAGTAACTTGGACAACTATTTCTGGATTTATATAACTGGAAGCCAGTCCCTAATTTTCCCCTGTGGAATAAAGATGAGAATTTCAAAAGATTTCTCCTGGCTAAATGCATTTTACATAAATGCATAATGTAAAATATAAGCTGCAGGGTGAAACATTCTGCTTATATACAAAGTTAAAATTATGTGACATTTAAAGTACAGCTCAGAATATGTATATATGGAACACAGTGTTTATTTCTTGGACAGGGATCAACAACCAATTGCTTTCATGTCAGCTCCTTTCACAGAAATGCTTTAAGGGGAGTTGTGTTTGGGGAGGGTGTCTGCCCTGCCAGAGATGAACTTTTCTCTATCAGTCAAAACCACAAGCTAGTCAACTAAACAGGGGAGCTGAGGAGGAAGGGAGGTGGGGGGGGTTGGGGGGAGAGGGGGGCAAAGCCAGATCAATACAAAGGAAACTAAATGAAAATGGAAATTCTGATCAGAGGCATTAAATCTTCAACATGTAAAGAGAATGAGAATGATAATCATCAAGATCTTATTTTAAGTGTCTGAACGGAACGGTATTTGGAAGAGAACTGGGATGAGCTTTCATATGAGATTCTATTGTACTCTCAAAAAAGTGATAAGGGCATACTGAGGAGAATAAATTAAATATTCACGTTTTCCTAATGAGCATCAAGAGTCCCTCTATTTTCTGTTTAATATTTTTCTGTCCAGTCTACTTGAAACTAAATCACAGATGGGAAAGCCACATGGAATAACACAATGGTGACAATAAGGTGATACCAGAGACTATCAGAAGTCTGTGGGAAATGGCAGTGAAGCTATGGACTGCCACCCTAACTACTAGTAGCAGACCTTGTTTACTCATGAATGGATGTCTGCTGTTCCAGACTGGAGCATAGGATCAAAAGAGATTTTAAAATTTGAAAATTTCTAGTCTAGAAAATGCTCAAGGGGATTTTAGTAATTGCTGGGGTGGTGCTCGGAGATGACACGTGGAGAGGCTAAATGATAAAGAAGAAATGGCAGAAAGGCAATTTGCTTGTCATTCATGAAGCAAGGGTAACTTCTCAGAGAAAATATTAACATTCAGGAAAATAAATATTGCTTTAGACTCTTAAGGAAGAGACTCTTTAGAAAGTGTAGGTACACTGAACTGAAATATTCCCTAAGGGACTTGCAGAGCCACCTTTGAATCAGTCTCACGTGAAGTGCTCCAGGCTCCTGAAACAACACTCATCCTGTGTGCAGCTTTCCATCTGCCTGGGAAGTGGAAAGACAAGACCAAACGCCCTCTAAAGCCAAGGAGGTAAAAGCCCTCATCCCACTGCTCTAGGAACAGGGTTGTTGCATACATCTGCTCTAATACTCTGAATGTACAAGAGAAGAAATCTGTGAAAGTGTCTATTAATGCCATTGGCCTTCTTGGCCACAAGGGCACATTGCTGGCCCGTGTTCAGTTTATTATCAACCAGGACTCCAAGGTCTTTCTCTGCAGAGCTGCTCTTCAGCAGGTCAATCCCAGCCTGTAGTGATGCATGGGGTTGTTCATCCCCAGGTGCAGGACTCTGTACTTACTTTGTTAAACCCATGAGATTCCTCTCTGCCCAACTCTCAAGCTGGTCGAGATCCCACTGAATGGCAGCACAACCTTCTGGGGAATCAGTCATTCCTCCCAGTTTGATGTCATCAATGAACTTATTGAGGGTACACTCTGGCCCCTTATCCAGGTCATTGATGAAGATTTTGAACAAGACTGGCACCAGAACTGATCCCTGTGGAACTCAACTGGCCTCAGGCCTCGGTCCACCTCACTGTCCACTCATCTAGGTCACACTGCTTGTACTTTCCTATGAGAATGTTATAGGAAATGGTGTCAAAAGCCTTGCTGAAGTCAAGGTAGATGACATCTGCTGTTCCCTTGACATGTAGCCAGCCAGTTAATGCCCTCGTAGAAGGCTTTCAGGTTGGTCAATCACAATCTGCCCTTGTTGAATCTATGTTGACTTCTCCTGATAATCATTTTTTCCTTCATATGTTTAGTAACAAGATTCAGGATGAGTTGTTCCATCATCTTTGCACAGATGGAGGTGAGACTGACTGGTTTGTAGTTTCCCAGGTTGTCCTTGCCCTTTTTGAAGACTGGAGTGACATTGGCCTTTCTCCAGTCCTCAGGCACCTTGCCTCTCCTCCATGAATATTAAAAAATGATGGAGAGAGGCTTAGCAATCACTTCAGCCCTCTCCCTCATCACTCTCAGGTGAATCCCATCAGGTCCCATTGACTTATGAGTACTAAGCTTGTCCAGTAATTCTTTAACCTCTTCCTCATCCACCCAGGGCAAGTCCTCTGTAGTCCAGACTGTCCTACTATCCTCACTAGACTGGGCTTCACGAGGGCTGGATTCACCTACCACCCCCCCAACCCCTGTTAATATAGGTTCAACAGGCTTAGTAATACAAACATATGTTGCATTACAAGCAAACTAAGTAATGACAGGAAAGCAGAAAAATTAATTTTATGGATGGCACGGGAGGCAAACAAAACATCCAAAATTTGCTTTCAGGAATACTAGGCAATACCTATGGTCTGCTACTCTAACTTGGAAGAGAAGAGTAGACTGAAACTTGAACAGCACTTTGGTGGGCTCTATAAGGGCAGACACAGCCTGATTTTTAACAATTTTTCCTAATTGCCTGATATTTACATCAAGTAAGAAACTCTTGAATATTTTTTAAAATTTATTGAAATCGTGATCCTACAGAGCATCAACTGGTACTTTGCAGTACACCTGCAAGAACAAAGTAATTGAAGAAATATTATGCTGTCATAAAGTCACCCTTTATCTACTTGAAGAGGTGCAGAGGCAAGGTCATTTGTGGAGCCATATACTTGGTCTATGCTTAGTACAAAATCAACAACTTCTCTTGAAGTTTTCTGTATTCAGCTTCAGTAATCTAGACAAGGTCTAGATATAGCAGTTGCAAAAGGAATAATTTGAATTCAAATCCCTGAAACTGAAGGAAAATGTTCAGTGCACTAGCTGGTTCTCATTCACACTTGCAGAAATACATTATTTTAAAAATACAATTTGGTTTGAATTTCAATGCTTGTAAAAGGTTGAGATATACAGCTTGAGACACTGACCTTTCGTTTTCCTCCTTAGGTGAAATAGAACACAAGCAATGTCCATGCAATCATCCCGAGACACACAAAAAAGAGGTGATGCATACAAGTGTTTCATTGATGTAAGGATAAAAGTCAGTCTTGCAGTTCTCTGAGAGGAGAAGAGGTCATGTTTGGAACTTTGGTCAAACCACACTGGGAGTTTCCTGAAAGACCTTGAATTATTCTTTTTGACAAAGCAAATAAAATATGAAAAGCAGAGGAAGTCACCCAGTACATACTGAAATTTATAGAGAAGGGAAGGCACTTTGACCTTGTCAGTATGATTGAGAACTGAACAAAATCCTCCCAAAAGAACCTGCAGCAGAAAGGATGACAGAGTTCAGAACAGCATTTAATGAGGCTCTTCCAATACAGGGCAGCTCAAGTCCAGTGTTTGCACTTCAAGTTGCAATTGCAGTGCTGGTAGCACGAGAAAAAACCCAGGTCATCCCTCCAAGCTTGCTGCTCTGCCCATGATGCCAATGACTCCTTTTTCTGTCCCACTTAATCTTACACCAGGGAGCAAGGAAGGCCTCTGGCCTGTTGACTTAAGTATTTAAGTGACAGGTTTGTACATCATTATTCTGCAGATCTGTCTTCCTTCTTCTGCCTAATGCTCAAAGGGAAATTGTTATAAAAAAAAAGCTGAGTGGCAAAAAATCACAGTCCAGGTGTGCTTCACCAGATTATTGCTGTCTGTCTTTACTGAGTTTTTTTGACTGTGACAGCATGCATTAAGTGTCATCTGAAAATATTTCCTGGACTAAGGCCCTGGGGTACTAAGCAGAATAACAACTAGGTTCTGGATCCTGATTAAGCTTGCTGAGGGGTAAGCAACTGCAAGCTGTTTAGAGAGAGGTTGCACACAGACAGAAATGGATTTCTAGCTCTGGAGAGCATTTAGAGCAATTCAAGATGCCACTGCAGGAAAACGACAGCTGAATGCTGTTTAGAGATCAGAACACACAGATTAGCCTGCACATGTATGAATTTTTCCCCAGTCCAGCTTCAGCACAGATGAATAACTGGTGTAGATGATCTAATAGCTTTTTAATAGTGCTAGGCCTATGTGCTGAATTACGACCTTCTTGGTCATAATTTGCTATGACCAGCCAAGGAGTTCCAGCGCTTACCTACATGGGGCCTTTAAGACTTGAGAGAGAACATATGACAATTACTGAGACAATGACATTAATGAGAATTATGCATGCATATAGGTAGGTGATTTTTATCACCAAAAGAATATGTGAATTAAATGTTGTCTTGCAGGCCACGTAAATAATGGTATGTGGCATTTATTAGCACACTTATACAGAAAAGCTGTCTCACTCATTTTTGGCCAGCAGCAAAGGATACAGCATATTAGATGCTATTAATTATTTTAAATATATTGTAATATATAAAGCTCCTGTAACCTCTCTTTTTTTTTTTCCTCCTGCATTCTTTTGAATGTCCGTATTGAGGACAGCTCTCAAGGGGCAGTAGGGCAGACTGCTCTGCCAGGTGAAGGTAATGGGGAGCCAAGCATAATCATGCATCTGGCAGGATGGGACTGCATCCTGCATGCCCTTGAGTGGCCACCAGATCCAGCTGAGAGCCCACACTGCAGTGACAAGACAGGTCTGAGGCTAGTCTGGGAAGCTGATCTGCATGTCAAGGTCCAGGCCTAGGTCTAGACTGTAGCGTTGCAGGTCAGCTGAGATGCTGTTTAGGCAAGGACTGGAGAGTGAAAGCCTTTGCTTACAAGTAGTCCCCAAGAAAATTGTAGTTTTCCCCTCTACAGCTTCCTGTAAGTCCTTCAGCTGTGTAGTTTCCATGCTGGTCCCAAGACCAGGCAGCTGAAGCCTTGAGTGTGGAGGGTGGTTGGTGTCCTGCCCACTAACCCACTGCAGCAAAAGCAGATGGGAGGTTTCTGCCCGCACACTCTATTTTTACTCACACAAAGGAAGACCTCTGGCCCTCAGCACTTTCCAAATTGAGAAGTGTAATATATTGAATTTTCTTTTCTTCTTTTTTCTTCTTTGATTTTTTGTTGATTTTTCTTTGTGTACGTGTGTGTCAGAGTGAAAAATATGCCTTCTCAGCTGCTTTTGAGCACGATCTGTCTCAGGTCTGAATGCAAGTGCAGGACAAATTACAAAGCTGAAGAATGATATAGCAAATAACGAGTAGGTTATACTGGGACCAGTTGACTTCAGAGCTCTTAAAGGGCCTGTGAAGTGCTTTACAGCCAGATCCACCTAGTTATACATGAGTACCAGTTGCTATATGGACACCACAAGCTCTGCCAGTCCCCTCTGTGGTACACCAGGCTCCAAATGCTCAAAATGAGTGCAAACAAGTAGGGTGGTTCAGTGGTATAGTCCTGCAGGCCCATCTTTTGCGTCCTGTTGGGCTCTGTGCAATAAGATATAAAGCACCAATGTCTCCTATTAAGTTGAGGTACCTTTGTACATTATTAATGTAGTTTCTGGACTTTCCATGAGAATCAACTGTGTAAATTTAAGTAGTGACCACAATGAAATCTGATATGATTAGGTGTCAATCTAATATGGTTAGCCACTCAGTGTCAGTAAATCTGATAGGGTATTTGAAATGAACATTTTTTATTCAAGGGTTTGGCTCGCTTGTAATGAGATAGGCACAACTGGGACAGATTTAGATACATGTGCTCAGCTGCCCCATAATTACATAGAGAAGCTTCTGCAAATGCTTTATTTTCCTCTCTTTGGTTTGGTAAGTGGTATAAATCCAGAGATGAATGAGGTACTGCCATTGGTCAGCAGAATTGGATCTATCTTTGTACTAATAGACTTCTTAGAGTTGCAGAGATTTGTGGTCCTCTTGGCAGTCAGCAAGATAATGTGCATTTTTAGTTTTGAGTCTGTCCTGACAAGGGTTTTCCTGACAAATTATTCTCTTGTGAGACTTTTGACACGTAATTCAAACCATCCCTACAGCATGTATACTGCACCCTGATGTACTGTATCCTGGTGAGCAGGTTTGGAAAAAGAGACAGCTGCTAGAAGAAGAGCAGGTGTCATTCCCACAGCAGGGATAAAAAAAAGAATAAAAGGGAAGACAAATCTGTGTGATCAATGAGGTGTAACAGCTTATGCACTGTCATTAAAGATGGAGGACAGGAGAATTCTGTTTAAATCAGTCACATGGAAGTACTCAGCTCAAAACCAGAAACTGTCTGTAAGACAGAGCTTAGGTTGCAAGTCTTTGGTATATGAGCAAGAAAGACTGTTTCTATGGGATTTGAAAAGAATCCTGATTACTGAACAAAGAGTATTACAATCACTTATTTGAGAAAGGAATACTATGAATGTCTAAATATGGTTCTGAGTACTGTTGCTTATCATGTCTGAGTGTTGCTATGCTGTACACTGAGGAAATTAGACTGAACATCTGAGTGTTATAGGAGTGTATGTTTAAGAGGCTCTAGTTTGCCCCAGTTAGGACCAGTCTGTGTTTTATTCAGTGCTTTAAGGCAGATAAAACCCAGAAACTGAAGCAGACCTTTGTCAGCAGCTCTGAGTGACTGAATAAACCGAGAGTTGGCAAAGAGGTTTATAAATGTCTCCCTTTTCTGCAAATTACTTTTTCAATAATGAATTTATCACAGTAAACTTTTCCTTGGGCTTCTTCACAAAACTAAAAAGCTTAACCACTTATTGTCACAATCTAGGCCCAGCCAGTAACAAATAGCCACGAGCAGCCACTCACTCCCTCGTCCCCCTCCCAGTGGGACAGGAAAGAGAAATTAACTGAAGACCTTTGGAATTCTTTAAGGGCAGAGTGGGCTCACTCACCACTTACTGTCCAGGCAAAGCAGACAGGACTAATCGATTTGGGAAAGAAAATGAAACTTAATTTAACCAGCTACCAACCAAAACCATAAAACACAAAACATACCAAACCAAAAGCAAGATGATGATGATGAAAGACATGACTAACCCCTTAAGATTCACCCCTCCACTCTCCCTGGGATCAGATACCTGATCCCAGTGTCTTTACTTCTTTCCCCCTGAGCAGTACAAGAGGGGAGATAATGGAGGTTTCAGTCAGTCCTGTTCCCATGACTCCTGCCACTCATCTCACCTGAAGGCAGGTAGACTCCTCATCAGTCCCCTGCTCCAACATGGGCATCTCTCACATACTGGGCAGCCCTGCAGCTCCTCTCTGCCTCTTGTGGGATGGGTTCCACAACACTCACCCTCTCTGGTAGAGAGACCTCAGCAATCACCTCATCTGGCATGGGATCCTCTTGAAGCTGCTAGTGACTCTTAGTCCCACCATTGTCCTCCATGGGTTACAGGGGAAGAGGCACTCTTTCACTATGGGGTGGGTCTCTGGTTTGACACTTCTCCTTTCCTCACTTGCTGACTGCAGGATCCATGTGGTCACCTCCATCTTGTCCCACCCTTTCACCTCCTCTTACACACTACAGATTTCCCTTCTTAAATAGTGATGGCAGAGGTGCCAGACTGGTCCATCTGGACTGGAGATGGGTCCAACTCAGAGCTGGGGGATGTTTCGAGAACTGCTTATGGAGACCATCACTGCAGCCCCTTCCCCCTGTTACCACACAAAATTGGCTCTACACAAATCCATCACACTGATCTATCCTAGGAAGTTACAAAATTAAAAAAATCAAGAAGAGGAGAAAAATATTTACTTATGTGTTCCAAGTAGCTCCTAATATGGCTTTAATTTTTGTATAGTAGGAAGATCTTTCACAGGTTATACGTGCAACAAAATCCCTACCATAGCTAAAATACAAGTTTGTTAATCTAGGGCATGCCATGATACTCTAATTAGAAGAAAAGAAATGTGAACACAGAGAGCTGTGGTAAACATCTATTCAGGAACCAAACTAGTCAAATACCTGTCTTTGGTGTTTTTCTAGATATGCGCTCTATTTGTAATCACTTGTTATGTTGAATGCTGCCTGCACATATTCTTCTGGACTTTCCTTAGGAATTCCTGTATTCACACACTTAGCCTACAAGCAAATGGCTTCAAGAGTTGTGTAAGAAGTCTTAGCAGGGCTGCACATCTGCAGGCTATGCTCTTTGAGTCTTCTTTAGCATGTTAGTAGGAGTCTGGTTTTTTATCTAAAGTACAGTTTGTCATTTAGGCTTGGGAAGCTAAAAATCAGACACCTTTTTATTCATTAAAAAATTAAAAAATCGAATCTTGTCGCAAGATTAAAAAAAAAAACAAACCTGACTGTAGATGTTCACTTAATGTTTTGTTGCTTTTATGTTTCTTGCTGTTTCATAAGGAGAAATTAAGCATAGAATTATTAAATGTAATCCTCCATGGTGGTTTGTTTTGCATAATACCAGATGCAGTGAGGTAAACTTCTTTTTTCTCTTTAGTATGTTTTTTTTCTACTGGGACAATTGTGGAAAGGTAGGAAGCTGAGCAGTGAGCACAGACCAGAGCTAAAAACTGAGAACAGAGTGTAGGGATTTGCCAAGTTTCCTGGTTCCCTACTTGGCTCTTCCTAAGCCTCAGGAATCCAGAAGGGAATTTTCTGACTCTTTAGAGCAAATGTGATGAATGATACAGTTATCTTTTTTTTCTATTTCTCCTTTATCTAAACTGCAAATTAAATCAGGCTGTGTCTTTCTCAGAAACTGTAAGATTGAATTTAAAAGGCAGAGTAGAATTGGTAGAATTTAGGGAAAACCTATGCAAAAGCAATGTCAGTAATTACAAAGCAGCAACCTGAATAGGGAAACAAAACTTCTCTGATTGCATCCTACAGCTCTGAACATCTTTTACTGAAAAAGAAACATTTTAGTAACCTTACCCTACATGATATTGTGTCATACATTGCCTGGTTTACTTTTGTTTCCAGATATATACCCAAATCACTATGAAATTAATTCCTTTCCAAAACTTTAGAGGTTTCTTGCAGGCATTCGATATCTCTTTTCAGATAAACCAATTCCTTAAGTTGATAAGACAGTGGAAGCTACTCCACTGTTTTGCATTTCACTGAGCTCCATTAATAACAAATGTCAAGCACTGCTCATATTTTTCCATTCATTCAAGAGAATTCAAGAAAAAGTAGTGAAAACTTGTGTATCTGATCAAATATTTGAGAATCCCTGTGGACTGCATTATGAAGAGCTGTAGTGAATTGTGTCAGAAGGATAATGGAAAATCATCTATCGCTTTGAACGTGTCATGGGAAGGACCTTGGGGAGCACTATAGAGCAAAACATAACTAATGGTGTAATCCATAGATTTTCTAATGGATTCTTATGGAATCTTTTTTAATGGATATTGACTTCAGTGTGTGTATTGTATACATGCACTGAATTACAAAAGTCATGTTCATAGCAACGAATCTGAATTATGCATTTGGATTTATATAATAGAAAATTAGTCTGAATTCCTTCACTGATCTTTGCATTTGAGCTGAGCTTATGAGAGCAGTGTCACTGAAAACTCCATTGAGAGAGAGACCTGTTAGTTTTTCTTGCCTCATGTGGAATTTCAGTTTTGTGAAGTCTCGGCAGGGGTACTACAAGCATCAGTTATTTCCTCCCTAGTGGCAGCTAACTGGAGCAATAACAGTGCAGCAAGAGCAAACTTTGGCAGTCTGCAGAATGCTAAATGAAATGTACCAAAATTATGAGCTTTTGATATCAAGGGTTTATTTTATCTATGTTTTTTTCCATAGAAGTATGAGGAAAGTAAAGATGTGATATGGCAGTATGGAAAGTAATAAGGCACCTCTCCAGAATTAAGGAAGTCCATGCTGAAAATAGCAATGCTGAAGAGAGCATATGCTGAGAATGAAGTGCAGAAGAAATTATTGTATGTATATATACAAAAAGTTGGACTAAATATTTGTCTTCTCAGGCACAGTTTATGAAAAAAACAGAAAGCTGAACTGCACTCTGCAATAGAGACAGATTACAAAGGACATGTGATAGGTTGTGGTATGTGAGCTGTTTTTGTGCGCGCTTTATTCTTACAGATGCTCCCTAGCAGAAAGATGAAAGAGGTAGTATCCCTGAAGCAATCTTTGTTAATGTAGCATCTCTCAAATCATTGCAAAGCAAAGCTGGATAAATGGGAAAAGCCAGTAGATTATTGCAGTACAAACTGACATTAAAATCTTTCTCAAGAAGGAATCATATAATAAAGCTGTCAGTGGTCACTGGAACTTGGACATTGGAAGGAAATTAGGAGGCAAACTTGGATAAACCCAAAAGTCATGAAGTTTGGAAAAATTGCACTCACTGTTGGTGGGTTTTATTAATTGCATTCTATGACAATATTGAAAACAGAATTGAGGGAAACACTTACAGTCATGTCAGCAAGTATTTAGACCTACCCACAGAGTTCAAAACATTAAAACCTGATTAAAACCAGTATAATGGTGGGATGATGAAATAGATACTGTCACAAGTAAAAGTAGCAGATTTTTGCATTGTTTGGAAAACTGAAGCACAATGAAAACATCTGCAATACACTCTGGTACTGTAATTAGACAAGGATGGTAGAAACAGCATCTTTAATTTTGTTGATAAGGTGGATTGAACACATTCTCATTCAGTTAGACGGTTGACTACAGGCACAACTAACAATTTATCCATCTAACATTTCTTTTTCATGCATTTTGAATTTTTTTTTATAAAAGTTTGCTGATTTTTTACTGTCTTCCAAAGATTTTTATTCCTGTCAATAGTTTCAGTACAGGCTCTGCAATGTGGGACAACGCAAATAATTTGTGGAACCTAAAAAATTATAAATTAGGAAATCTTACTGTTACCGTTATGTTCTTCTAAAAAGATAATCTATTTTATTGCTCAACAATACTGAAAGGCTCTTTGGAACTGAATTACCACAGCAAACTACAAAAGCTACAGTTGTCTGCAGAGATTACTGGCTTTCTTTAGTATTAACATACATCCACAGTAGATTTGAGGGACTGAGATTCCATTTAGATATGTAAATGATACGTTTGTATCAACCTACAAGGAACAGAATTTTAGATGACAATTTGGAATTTCTAGCATTTTTGTGAAAATACGATATTACTGTTTATTGTGAATGGTCAACTTGCTACCAAAAGCAAACCATAGTTATTACAGATATCTATTAGCAGTGAGTAGTAACTACTGAGGGGAAAAAAAAAAAAAAAAAAAAGCTGATTCTTCTCCAAATGGGAAGAAAGCCTTGATAAATCCATATTAAAAGTAAAACTAAATGACAAAAAGTAATGTTTTCCTGTGGATATCAGGCAGGAATAGCTTCCCTTGAATAGACATGAAATAACATAGGCTTGAGTCCAAAATTACCCCTCCATTCATACCTTCAGCTATTTTAGACATGAAAAGAGATCATTCACATGATCAGAACTCAGAATCTGAAAGGACAAAAAAAGCTATTACCACCTCAGATCAAGTTAAGTTTGGACCTGGCTTATGTCTGAGTACTGTCCATATGCATCATTATGGCCCTTTCTCCCAGACCTGTAGAACAGGTTTCACACCGTTTAAAAACAAATTTTACAGTAGTTCCTTAATCCTAACCACCATCAGTGATTTCAAAAATACTACTCTGTAGATGATATCCTGTCTGTAGATATCATCTTTAAATCCTGGCATAAATAAATACATATTTTTGAAAGCTAGTATACTTTAGCAAGTTTAGCCCCAAGTCAAGGAAACAGAAATCCTCTGTACTAAATTCTTCATAAACATCAAATAAAACAAAGACACTGCTTTGTTCACAGTGAACTTACAATGTTAATATCACCTAGAGATAGCTGTAGTAAAAAGATAATAAAAGGAACAAAAGAATCAATGTTTGCTTGTTGTGATAGGCAGTGACTCAGGCTTATAATTGCTAGATTTAACAGTCATCAATATTTGTATAATTGTTGCAGGGAGGCATATTTTTAAACACGGAAAGGATAAATTTTTGGAAGTACATACAGATAGTTTCTCCTGCAGCTAAGGGGAAGACTGGAAGTAGTGCAGAGCTGCTACTGTGGAAATTTGGTAAATGGAAAAGGTGTTTCCCCTCCTTATCTCCAATAGTCAATGCCAGCCAGCTCCAAAACAGATCCTCCACTGGCCAAGGCCGAGTCAATTAGTGAAGATAATACGCCTCTGTGATTAACGTATTTGAGACAGGATGGGGTGGAAGGGGGGAATGTTACAGGGTAGGAGCAAACTGTATTGAGAGAAGAGAGTGAGGGCAACTAATCTGCAGACAGCAAGATGAGTAAAGAAGGAGGAGGAGGTGCTCCAGACACCAGAGCAGAGGTTCCCTTGCAGACCATGGTGCAGCTCATAATAAGGCCCTGCCCTTGTAGTCATGAAGGCCATGAGGGAGCAGAGATCACCTCCAGCCTGGGGAAGATCCCACATCGGAGTGAGTGGATGCCCAAAGGAGGCTGTGACCCCATGGGAATCCCATGCTGGAGCAAATTCCTGGCAGGATCTGTGGCCTCATGGACAGAGATGAGCTTATGCTGAAACAGATTTGCTGGCAGGACATGGGGAACCCAAATTGGAGCAGTCTGTTCCTGAAGGACTGTACCCTGCGGACAACACTCACTCTAGAGCAGTCTATGGGAAGGAATCACGTTGGAGAAGTTTGTGGAGGACTCTCTGCTGCGGGGAAGTGTGAGAAGCTCTCTCTCTGACAGGAAGGACCGGCAATCTCTGATGAACTGGCCATAAAGCCTACTACCTGACCCCTTGCACCACTTAGTGGGAAGGAGAAGGAGGCAGAGATCTGGGAAGAAGAGAGGGGTGAGCAAAAGGTGGTTTTGAGATTTATTTTTGTTTCTCATTATCCTACTCTGATCTGATAGGTAATATATTAAATTAATTTCCCCAAGTTGAGTCCGTTTGACCCGTGTTAGTAATTGCTGAGTGATCTCCTCATCTTTACCTCAGTCCACAAGCCTTTTTGTTATATTTTCCATGACCATGACCAACTGAGGATGGGAGTGGTAGAGTGACTTGCTATCCAGCCAGGATCAACCCATGACAGTGTCAACTAACAAATATTGAAATTGCCTCTCTGGAGAAAAGGAAGAATAAATATCAGTTTGGATTTATTGGCTGTTAATTTTTCTTGCTTTACAACTTCAGCATCATACAGGAAGAGAACAATAATGTTGCTACACAGTGATGTATCATCATACTTCAAGGTGGAAACTTTCCAGTATATAAACCAATAATACATGTGCTATTATAGACATTGCAATCTGGTGCTACAGTGTTAGGACAAAAGCTATAACACGAAAGAGGAAAAGGATTATGCTGATCTTTTAGTTGTGAAAAAATATTAGGAAAAACTATGAATTTCTTGTGAGTGAAGTTTCCATAGAATATTCTTTTACTTTTCCTCTAATCCTTTCTTGAAATTTTTTTTCTACATGTCAAGTAAATATATCAATAACAGACTGCCATGACTTTCCTGATCAAGTTTGTGTTAACTCTCAGTACCACAGTTAGGATTCAGTTCTGAAAATAAACTCATGGCATGTGCAACCAGTTACGGAAGTAAAGACTTTATCTGCAAAAATATATTAGTGCAGGGACTGACTTTTGTGTTCTGTATAGACCTGAGTTCATGGTCAGCACTATATAAAAACAACTTTAAAAGCCTTTGTTTGTAACTTTAAATATGTTTAATTCAGTTCTTTAATGCAACCAAGTCAGTTTATTCACTTTGATGATTAAAAGGAAATATGTTTCCATATTTTCAATTCTGATTTTCATTCAATTCATAACAGTTTCCTTTGCCTAGTACCACTTAAAAAGATGTAGTCTTGATATGATTTGTATGGTCCTTTTTTTCTCATATTCCATAAAATTAATTTTAATATTTAATTTAAAAACTGCTAAGTTAACTGATTATTAAGTAGTTGTGCTTGTAGTAGTAACAGTATTGAATATATTATGCCATTGATCTTCTGTTATTATATCTTCTCCTTTTATCAGACCTTAGCAGTGAAGTTGAGCTACTTACCTCAAATCTATCTATGGCTGATGAAAATTACATTGATATAATAAGAATAATTTTTGTGATTCAACCCCCACAATGTTGAGCGTGAAATGGTGGATATCTGATTTGATACCTTATGTTTGTTGCTGTTGTCTACAGAGATGAATTTTAATCATTGATTGATTTTAAATAAATACATATGAACTTTTATAATGTCACACAAAGATATCTATATAAATATTTAATATGATTTTCTCTCTTGTAGCTTCCTTTCCTTCCAGCTATGGACTCCACAACCATTCAGACTTGTGCTTTTGTCATTTTCAGGCAGCAGCATTTAAGCTCACCATAGGGAAGAAACATCAGAGCCAGGATCCACAGAGACATTTCCAGGCTCATCACAGTGTGACCCAGCTCTGCTGGGTACACTGGTGGCTGTATTACTTCCTGAGGAAGTCTGTCATTTGATGTTTGCTCTGTAAAGCCCTACACATCCTTAGCAGTTGGAATCAGTTCTCTGGGAAGTCCAGAGTGCCTGGGTAAAACAGAATGAGTGGGTTTTTTTGGCAGGGCTAGGGTCTGGCAGTTTTTGACAGAGCCATTTGTTTGATATCATGGTCCATGGATAACATAGGTCTTACAAAATTTACACGAAGTGTTGTGTGTGTGCTTCTTAAAAATGTGCTTGAAACTGAAAATGTAATTTCTATAAATATTTCTAGGTACTATCAAAGCTTTAATGGCTGAAATAACTTGAGTTCCTGTAGTTACTTTAAGTCTAGAAGGTAAAATCTTTCTGGATTGGATGCTCGGGAGCAGAAGGATTTGTTAATTAGATTTGTGTCAGCCTGTGGTGCCTGATAAAATTCAAATCAAATACTTTCTTGGCATGATGAGCAATGTAAAGCAGTGCCAACCTGTTAAAAAACAAAACCAAAAACAAACAAAAAAAATCCCACAGAAAGAAACAGATCTTCATATATTCTGCTTCTGACTGGATATACTGCCTGCCCAGCATTAGTCTGCCTTGTGACTGGGGATTTTATTCCCTGTCTTTATTTATTTCTATTGTTACATCCTCGTTTGACTCCAGGTTTCTTCACAGCAGACTGCTGTTGCTGCTTTGTGTGCCTGTCTCAAAGAGGGCAACTGTTCCTACAAGAAACAATGTCCCTGGCTGTACGTGGCTGGAATCAGATTAATGAAAGATCCTGGGGCTGGAGAGAGGCTGTGACAGGAGAAATGTGCCTGAAGCAGGCAGGCAGTTGAGCTGAAGAGAAGGCAGATACTAAGGACTCTAAGGAACAGAAGCGATTTTTGAAATTTGTTTTTGGCAGTTAGAAAAAAATAGATTGATAGTTCTAGATTGCCTCAGGCAGAGAAAATGGCTTTCAATAGAGAGGAAGAACGGAGGCTGGTGACAAAAAGAAATCAGTCTGGAGTGATGAACTGTTGTTTAAATGGAAGGTATTCTGCATAATCTATGTGTCAGACATCAGTGTTACAGTGTAAGGTTGCTGGAGATCAGCCTGCTAGAGAGAGGTGCAGTAACACGAGGATTCCGAGGAATCTCAAATTACCTGTCTGACAAAGTATGTGAGCATAGTATTCATGAATATTCTAGCATATTACCAAAGCAGGTGTTAAGCTGTGTCTGCTTAAGAAGGAGAATGGATCCCTTCTTTCCTTAGTGTGATTTCCTACCTAGGAAATAGTCCTGACCTCTGTGCTGAGATACAGACCTATTCATTATCAGTGTCTCCTTTATATGAGCTCTGCCTATACCAAGTTCTCAGCCAGGATACTGGGAAGTAGGGGAATCCCTCATACTGTGCCACTAATGTAAAGTTTGGCTTCGTGTGCATCACTGGTCTGTGCTTCTTTCACCCTTCCTTGGTTCTTATGAAAATACCCAAGGGCACTGTTGATCCTCTGCTGTTTCTATGGTCTCTGTCTCAATCTGATAAATGAGGGCTTTAAAGTTCTACTATACTGAACACATGTTACTTTATTATTTTTTAACAGGGTTTTGGTTAAGAAGCCATGGGATTTTGGATTAAGGTGTATGCTTGACATGTCCTTCCTATCCCTCTAAGGATAGAAAGAAGTGGTTGACCACAGCTCTGTAAGAGGATACGTAAGGTTTAAGAGGCAGAAGAGACTTGGAGATGAATAGCTTTGACAATATGAGTTACTGTGACTTCACCAGGTGTTTTGTACCATAGAGACTGTGTATATGCCCTTGCCTACCAGCAACAGACAGCAAGACAAAATATTTTAGCTTCAAGCCTCTTCCAGCATGGTAATGCTCTTGTGTGTCTAAGCCACTTGCTGTTTTCCAATTATAGCCTTGGGGATTTTTCTCCTCCTTTAGAAGAAAACAAAATATCACTGAGTTTCCTGATGGCCTGCATATTCTATAAATGAACCACCATTTCCACTGCCTTGCTCGTTACTGGAATCACTCTTGGCAAAAAAAAAAAAAAATCAGTATTTATCGGTTGGCAAGCTGTGTGTTAGGGAGAGATGAGAAAGGAATCATCATTAAGATGAGAGAAGAGAGCAAATCTGAAGAGGTATGAGGAGTTTGCTGTGAGGGAGAGAGTTAGAGTGAGACTGCTAATATGTGAAAGAAATCCATGCTTGGAAAGAGGACAAGGCAGTAGAAATTTGAATGCAAGGAAATTGAAAGGAAGAGATGCTGAGAATCTAAAGGACTTTTTAGAGAAAACAGACCAAACCTGTGGAGTGAAAACCAAAATTAACTATGTTCTGTGGTAAGGTTAAACCTGATTTTCACATTAGTTTTCCAGTTTCATAAAGTAGGAGTGTGTAAAGAACAGTACAGGTTATTATCAGTAGAAGAAGGGACCCGAGTTCTAAGATATGATTGTCATTGTAGACTGCCTATGATTTTTAGCAACAGTTAAGGGACAGCCCTAGTCTCATATATTAATAACAATTTAATCATGGCCCAGAATTTTTCTAGGCATCTTTGCAAAAGATCTGGCTCTAGCTAGATAGTTATTAATGCTTGAGTTGGCTGATGGAAAGCTGCTTCACTGTTGTGAGAGCAAGTTAGACACACTGCTGGCTTTCATGGAATCTGTTATGTCCCCACCTTTATTTTTTTAGAAAAAGTATATAAGCTTCTCAACCATTTAAGTGCTTTGAAAAACCTACTCTTAATCTCAGTCCTGTGAAGCTATGAGTGGGAAGATCTTATGAGGTTATGTTAGGTAAAGCCTTTGGCACTGTTCACTACAGCAGTAAAAATTCAATCAGGAAGTGTTGAAATTGTGTCAGAGGAAATTGTTCCAGCAGGGAACTCAAGACTATAAAAATAAATATATATTACTGCCTTGTGAAAAGTTGATAGGCAATTTGAAAAAAAAAGACGTCAGGCCTTGTAATCCAGATGTTGAAAAAAAAAATTGCAAAATATCATTTAAATGATTTTCTGTGTGATGCACTCAAGGGTGGGGGAGAAATCCTGGCATACATTCAGTCTCACTGCATGAAATCTCTGTGCAGCAGAACAGAGTTCACACATGAAGCCCCCTTTTTTGTTTCATAGAATCATAGAATGGTAGGGGTTGGAAGGGACCCTTAGAGAGATCATCTAGTCCAACCCCTCTGCAGAAGCAGGGTCACCTGAATCAGGTCGCATAGGAAAATGTCCAGGTGGGTCTTGAAGAGCTCCAAGGAAGGAGTCTCCACAACCCCTCTGGGCAGACTGTTCCACTGCTCCCTGACCCTCACAGTGACATAGTTTTTTCTTATGTTTAAGTGGAACTTTTTGTGTTCCAGCTTCATCTCATTACTCTTTGTCCTGTTGCTAGCTACTAGCTTTAGTGCCTAGAATCTTGACCTAGGTCTTAACAAAAGTTCAGGTCTTCAGACCAAGTCAGAACAAACAGATGAACCTGAATTTTATATCTCAGACATCCAGTCTTTCTCTCCTCATGAAAAATTGCAAAAGCTTCTCAGTCTATGCTGGGGTGTAATGAAAACAAATTTTAAGGTCTTTATTTTGTCATAAAATGAAATTATTATTTTATTATCATAGAATCATAGAATCATAGAATGGTAGGGATTGGAAGGGACCTTTAGAGATTATCTAGTCCAACCCCCCTGCAGAAGAAGGTTCACCTAGATCAGGTCACATACGAATATGTCCAAGGAAGGAGACTCCACAAGCCCCCTGGGCAGCCTGTGCCACTGCTCCGTCACTCTCATGGTGAAATAGTTTTTTCTTATGTTTAAGTGGAACTTTTTGTGTTCCAGCTTCATCCCATTACCCCTTGCCCTGTTGCTAGCTACTATAGAAAAAAGGGATGTCCCAACCTCCTGACACTCACCCTTTAGATATTTATAAATGTTAATAAGATCACCCCTCAATCTGCTCTTCTCCAGACTAAACAGCCCAGTTCCCACAGTCTTTCCTTGTATGAAAGATGTTCTATATCCTTGATCATCTTGGTGGCCCTGCGTTGGACTCTCCCCAGCACTTCCCTGTGCCTCTTGAGCTGAGGAGCCCAGAACTGGACACAATACTCCAGATGAGGCCTCACCAGAGCAGAGTAGAGAGGGGGAAGAACCTCCCTCGACCTGCTGGTCACACTCTTCTTGATGCATCCCAGAATGCCATTGGCCTTCTTGGCCATGAGGGCACATTGGCCATGAGGGCACTCATGGTTAGTTTGTTATCAATCTGGACTCCCAGGTCTCTCTCTGCAGAGCAGCTCTTCAGCAGTTCGACCCCCAGCCTGTACTGGTGCATGGGGTTATTCCTCCCCAGATGCAGGACTTGCATTTGTCCTTGTTGAACCTCATTAGGTTCCTCTCTGCCCAACTCTCAAGCCAGTCGAGATCCCACTGAATGGCAGCACAGCCTTCTGGGGAATCAGCCAGTCCTCCCAGTTTGGTGTCATCAGCCAACTTGCTGAGGGTACACTCTGTCTCCTCATCCAGGTCGTTGATGAAGATGTTGAACAAGACTGGCCTCAGAATCGATCCCAGGGAACTCCACTGGCCACAGGCCTCCAACTCGATTCTGTGCCATTGATCACCACCCTCTGGGCTCTGTCATTCAGCCAGCTCTTGATCCACCTCACTGTCCACTCATCCAAGCCACACTGCCTGAGCTTTCTGATGAGGATGTTATGGGAGACAGTGTCAAAAGCCTTGCTGAAATCAAGGTAGATGACATCTGCTGCTCTCCCCTCATCTAGTCAGCCAGTTATGCACTCAAGGATTTCCCCTTGGTGAAGCCATGTTGACTCCCCCTGATAACCATCTTATCCTTCATATGTTCAGTGATAACATTCAAGATGAGTTGTTCCATCACTTTTCCAGGGATGGAGGTGAGGCTGACCAGACTGTAGCTTCCTGGGTCGTCCTTCCTGCCCTTTTTGAAGGCTGACATTACATTGGTCTTTCTCCAGTCCTCAGGCACTTTGCCTGTCCTCCATGGTTGTTCAAAAAAGTTGGAGAGCGGCTTAGCAATCCCATCAGCCAGCTCTCTCAGCACTCTAGGATGCATCCCATCAGGACCCATTGACTTATGAGCCTTAAGCTTGGCCAACAAGTCTTTAACCTCTTCCTCTTCCACCCAGGGCAAGTCCTCTGCTGTCCTGGCCATCCTGTTATCCTTGCCAGACTGGGCTTCCCGAGGGTCAGCCTTGGCCGTAAAGACTGAAGCAAAGAAGGCATTCAGTACTTCGGCCTTCTCTGCATCCTCACACACCAGGGCACCCTCAGCATTTAGCAGTGGGCCCACATTCCCCCTCACCATCCTTCTGCTGCTGATGTACTTGAAAAATGCCTTATTGCTGTCCTTAACTTCCCTGGCTACATTTAATTCTAGAAGGTCTCTAGCCTTCATAGTTACACCCCTGCATGCCCTGGCAATGTTCCTATACTCTTCCCAAGAAGCCAGCCCCTGTTTCCACCTCTCATAGATGGCTGCTTTCTGCCTGAGTTGTCCCAGCAGATCCTTGCTCATCCATGGAGGCCTCCTACCTCCTTTTCCTCCTTTCTTGTGCATTGGGACACACTGATCCTGGGTTTGGAGGAAATGGTGCTTGAAGACTGACCAGCTTCTCATTGACACTTCTGTCATCTGGAATTATATCCCATGAGATCCGTCCAAGTAGATCTTTGAAGAGGCCAAAGTTGGCTCGCCTGAAACCCAGGGTCACGGTCCTGCTTTGTGTTCTGCCCCTTCCACACAGGATCTTGAACTCTACCATCTCATGGTCACTGCAGCTGAGGTTGCCTCCAACCTTCACATCCCCAGCCAGGCCCTCCTTATTCGTCAATACCAGGTCCAGCAGCACACGCCTCCTCGTTGGTTCCTCGATCATCTGTGACAGGAAGTTGTTGTCAACAATCTGTAGGAACCTCCTGGACTGCGTGTGCTTGGCTGTGTGGCTATCCCAGCAAATATCAGGGTGGTTGAGTCCCCCATGAGGACCAGGGACTGTGATCATGAGGCAGCTCCCAGCTGTTCATAGAAGGCCTCATCCACATTCTCCTCCTGATCAAGTGGCCTGTAGCAAACTCCTACAACAATATCACCTGCCTTGCCCTGGCCATTAATTTTTACCCATAAGCACTCTACTCTCTCCTCATCCCCACACAGGCACAGTTCAGTACACATTAATTGCTCCCTCACATAGAGAGCAACTCCACCTCCATGCGTTGTCAGTCTGTCTTTCCTGAACAATGCATAACCCTCCATGGCTGTGCCCCAGTCATGGCAGCTGTCCCACCACCTCTCTGTGACCGTAATGAGTAGAAATATAAAGACTATATAATATGGAAGAGAGACTATAAGAAAGTCTTACTCTTAGTCCACTCAGAAAAGAAGTGTTAGAGGAGCCCATGTAACAATTCTGTGTTACAACTAAAAATATTAGGGAAAAAAAATTAAATGGGATAAAGTAGAGGACTCTCTGCAAGTCCAGTTTACTCAAATTAAACCCATTTGCTAACCTTGCAAAAATAAGCCTTCTTTACACAACAGAGATGCTCTAGGAACCAATTCTCAGTGTTTCTGAAGCCGTATCTCATGAGTGTACTGAAAAACACAGGAAAAGTGAGACATACATAGCCTAATACAAATGTTTCCTCTTTCTTGGCTGATTTTTATGTTAATTGTGCAGACCTGTAGCTCTCTCTGGGTGAAATTTCCTTCTCTTTAGAGGAGAAACATTTGTGTTACAATTAAAACAATTATTTTCAGTACTCAAGTAGGACTTCCATGGTGCATAGACCCTGTGTTGAAGTAATTTCTGTGTTATTACTTTTCCAATACTTTGTCTGCAGTAGGTTGTACCATGTTCTCAGCAAGTATTTATGTGAGGAACATGGCTTAAGGCAGTATGTAATTTTCAAAATAGTCAGAGGGTAAAAGAAAGCATATGGAGACTTTCCCGTAGCTATTGTTACTGCTCACCCTTGTTATCTAGTTCTCTGTGACATGGCAGTTTCACAAAACACATTGTACTAATAAAAATATATTCTTTAAAACTATATTTTTTAAATAACCTTACCGTCTTCCAAGTCAGAACAAGGACAGTATAATAAGTTTTAATGCATTAGAAGGGTTAATCTGGAACTGCCTCTTCTGGATAATCTTTTTTTGTTTCCTGCTGTTTTCTTTAAATACTTCCAGCTGCATAACTACTGTAATAGCTATCCTAATTTTCAGCCAATGGCCAAGACAACGTGAAACTTCACTCCCAGCCAGTTTGATTCTTAGTTTTACATCTGACTTCAGTGAAAGATAAAGCATGCATTTAAAATTCTCAAAGAATACAAAGGTTTCTGACAACCATAGTGGTTTCAATTTGTAATCCCTACTAAAATTTTTCATCCTTTTCTGGTAGGTCCCACAAATTAACATAACATTTCTTACAATTTATTTTGGTTTTTAGCATATATAACAAGAACAGAAAAGACAACCTTTCGAAATCTTTCTTTAATTTGGTTGTAAGATCATGTTACAGCTGCTGACAAGCTGAACACCACGTATTTGGTTCAGGAAGCATGTCCATATTGGGATGAAGTTTATATTCTTAGTCATTATGGGAAAGGATGAAAAGGAAACCACCTGAACTGTTTTTTACTGAGAGTGATATAATGGATACATCAGAATCAATTGCACTGAGAGTAATGGAGTGAGGCTACCCACATCATTACTCTGCAGATAGTCCTTTTGCCTGCTCCTCCCACTGCTCACAGGATCTGATTTTGATGCTTCATTCCTTGTCTTTCTTCTTCTGCAAAAATGTGTTCTCCCTTCAGACATGCTGTTGTGAGATTTTTGTTCAAGGAGCTGGAGGATAAACGGTGAAAATTAGCAGGTCAGAAAAAAAACCCCACATTTAAAGCTTCTCTTTTTTTTTTTTAATTACTTATCAAAAGTATAGGTGACAGCAGTATTTAGCAGCTTAGGAGATGGACACCCCAAACTGTTCCTAGCTCTAATAAGGCTCTGATCATGTTTCTTTCTCATTTCCTACCTTCTGGCTGTTGCGTTTACTTAGTACTCTAAATCTGGTGTGGACTAAGTGTTTGAGAAATGCACGGTGGACACAGTGCAAAGAGGTCTTTAGTCCACCTAGTACTTTGAAGTCCTGAAGTCAGAGGTACTTATAGTGATGACTTAATGTTGCTTGAATGGGCAAAAGTCTACATCTCATGATGGTACCCATAGCCTAACAGCTATGGAATCTAGAAAAAAACAAAGAAGACGAATATTCAGTCTTTTACTGGTGACAGTCTGTAGTATAATGATTTCAACAGGCAAAAAGGAAAAGGGAATGAATAGCATCGGAGATGAAGAAGTTATGGGCCTAGCTTACTTCTGGGAGGCCAGCTAAGCACCTATATACAGTAACCTCACTTTAGAGCACGTCATCTACCTTCACAGTGGCCTATTTGGCTGCTAATGCACTCTCCTGAGATACTCATCCAGGTAGAATAAGAACTCTGGAGAGTGTATGTCAGTATCAGCTGCTTCAGCATGTGTTATGAGTTTTATGGTACAGGAAAGGTTTTGTAACAGTGTCTGCACCCTGATAATCCATAGTCTGAATTTATACTACATTTGTACTGTTAAATGCCTTGGGAACTGCAGTCCAATTTGTGTTCCTTATCATAAGTAGGGAAGGAGAATGTGTCTATAAGAAAACCGCAGAACAGGCACAAATTATTTTTTGGAACAAATTAATGTCAAAGGACATCTCTGACTTATGCAGTACAGATAGGGTGAGTATTTCTAAGTGGCCAGTTCAGCCCAAAAAAATCCAGTTGTGTGTGAATTATTGAATTAAATTATTGTCAGTGTTTTCCCTTTGACTAAAATATTGATCTTGAAATAATTACTTGTTACCAAAGGTGACTGTAAATCCAAAGTTATGCATTTGGGAGAGGGCTTTAAACATGGCCAGAGGTTCATGCTTTATAATTGAGGCTTAATTAAAAACAGAATAAGGATGTCACAGGTGTAAAACTTTAAATGCACTGTTACTGTCAGAAGCCTTTAGTAATGTAAGTAAAGAAACTAAATTATTTTGAACTCATATAACCACGTCAGTAAAAACATGTGTTTTACCAAAGAAATTTAAGTTCCAAGGGGCAAAGAGTCACATGTTCTATTTAGTTTCTGTTATTTTGAGTGATATGAGGATTCCAGATTATATATTCAAAATAGTTAGTTAATCAGATGGGTGAGAAAGGAAGAGTTGCCTTTGCCTGCATGTACAGCTCTGTCACATGTCCTATGTGGTGTTTTGGCTTCTGTTTTATTGCCTCGTGAAATACATAATGCAGACCATGACACCAGGAAGTCAGACCTTGTTCCCACCTCTCAATTCCCTGTAATAACTGACAAACTAATGCAAAGCTGAGTAAGTATAATGATTAATAGGATTATTATATGGACTTTAGACCCTATAAAATGCAAATAATGATGTATAAGGGCTATTAGGTGTTACACGAGGCTCAGAAAAGATATGGGTAAGTTATGTGCAAAGTCATTGTGAGTAGGTCCAGTTGGAGGGGACCTCAAGTCATATTGTTGCCCCTGTGGTCTGGGACAGAGGATTCTTCTTGGAGGCAAATGTCTTTAGCATCATCACAGCTGTAAGATCCACAGCCTTGGCTGTGGAAGATCTAAATTTATAAAGACTGACAGTATGTTTAAACTGTGTATAGGAAGGAACACACTCATAGGCTTCCCAAGACTCTTCTTTCTAACACGCTACCCTGAGAGGCTGGATTTCTCTTCACAGCCCTCGGGTGGGCTCAAAACAAGTGTAATCTGTGTTAATGAAGCCAGTAAAGCCTTTCTGTATTTTTGTTAGCAGTAAGTTGTTTTGGAGCTTTTTGGCCACTGTGCAATCAATCATCAAGGCAACTCAAATTGTTTAGTCTGCTTCTGAACCTTTTCTTGAACTATCCATCAGGGGGGCTTTGGGAGTAGAAGGGCAGTGATTCTTGACAGAATAGAAAATGGAGCAATAAAGAAAGCTAAGCCAACTTCTTTGATTTCTCTTGTGAAATGAGATGAAAGAGAGAGAAATAGATATTGAGCAATCTAGACTAGGAGAGCAAATAGTCTGACACACTGTGCATTTTCAATTAATTTCAGTGGAAAAGAGGATCTTTGCTGCCATTGTTTTTCCTGTTTTATAAAACATCCCTATGCTTTTTGGCATTAGTTTGTAATGCTCCAAACCCCTTTTGACCATGATGCAGAGTATGAAACAGGCTAAAGAAATAGAAGGAATCACACTCTATGAACTCAGTTACTTCTACCTCCTCTCTTGCTCCTGGCAGCTCTGTTGCTTAAGGTTCTTTTTAACCTTCATCTTCAGATTTTCAGAATCTCCTAAGATTCTTCTCTCTCTGCCACCTCTTACAGCGGGTGGAGGAAAATGTAGCATAGAATAATATTTATTAAATAAAGTTCACAGTTACAGAAATCAGAGTCTAGCAAAGAAGTAAGATTATGGAGGCTTGTGTTTCAGTCTGTGCTTTGTTAGAAATTTCATGAATCACCTGGATTTAGGTTATCTGCACTTGAATTTTAAGAAAAGAGAGATGAAGAGTACATCTCTACATTTCAGAGATCTTGTGAGGCTAAACAAGAGCATATGGTGTTCAGTACTTTGAGAACAAGAGTTGCCTAAGTATCTTGAATAGGTGTATCAATAATGTATCCTTACATCTACTGAATGATGTATCTGACCAGGACTATCCTGATATCATGCAGCTTTTAAGATCAATCACTGTAAATATAAAATCCAAGCACTACAGAAATGTTTTTTTCAAGATATTCTTTGAGAAACAGACTTATATGACCCAAGTTTACAGTATTTTTATTGTCCAGAAAAATATCATGAGCTCAACACAAGCCTTGATGCAACAATAATAAATATTATCATTCTATAATTTGCAGATCCAGATACAAGAAAATTAAAATGCTTTATGTTCTAATCATAAAGGCAGGTGGATAGAAAATTTATTACTGAGTTCTGTGGGCTGCTATTGATTGTCCAGGATTATAGTGGCATGCAGTCCATGGCAAAGTGCATTTGTGTGATTAGATCCAGGCAAGGCAGATTTGAGAATAATTTCCTATGTGTAATGCAGAAAGGTCAGCAAAACATATTCTGTTTTCAAAAACCATTCTATCTTACTTTAATCTAGCACATTGCCTGTTTAGCTCCCATTACCATCATTTTCTGAGACTTTGTATCATCAAGTGGGTTTAGTGCTATATTGAATTTAGTGAGTGCTGCATTATCAAACAGTTTTCTTTACCTTTTAAAAATAGTCTTATAATTTCTTTTTATTTGCATTCTATTGTACACAAGCACAGATGTAGCGTATATAATGCACTGTAATTAACAGAGAAAAGTCTGAGAAGGTTAAAAGGGTTTTATTGCCTAAATCCATCTTGACTGGCTCTGAAGGGAAATGTGGGTAGTGCTATGCCCTTTGGAAAAAACTTTTCTTTGATTAGCCTTATTGGTCACTGAAGGTCATTTTTTATTCTAATGACATACAGCTGCAGGTACCTTTTATCTATGTATAAATAAGCAGTTTGTAAATGCAGAAAAATCCTGAGGGACTGGTTTGTGTGTTCACTGTTTCCCTTTCATACCTAAAGCAATGGTAAATAATTATTTATGTTCTATGTGCAGGAGTAGGACAGAATGTCAGCACTCATTTAATATATCTGACATAAATTTCCATACTGAAAATGTCTCTCTTGCATCTATTTCCTTAATATGAGCTAGTTAAATTCATGAGGCAAACTTTGACTTTTTAGAAGCCTTGTTGTGTAATATAAGTCCCCGTGGTGTTTTTTCCAGAGATTTAACATGCAAATCGGGAGTATTCCATTTTGAACTGCTAACCAAATATCACGGCGTGCTTTTGGAGGAATACACTTCAGTCCTCAGATTCAATTACTGGAAATAACCACTTCATCTGTAACGGCCTTTATGCCCTTTATCTCCCAACAAAACTAAGTTGATTAATTTGAAGTTTTATATGTCTTTTAATACAGTACCAGTTTTTTTTCCAAAGAGTTTAAAAAAACAGTGTAAGATATTCATGGATAGAGTGAATTTAACTCAATTCTCTTTTGAGAGATTTACTTAGTGCTTTTCCAGCTTGTATTTCCACAGTGAATTCCTACTTAACAGAATTGACCATTAAAGGCAGACATATAAACATAACGGAATTGTGGTTGTTACGAAGCAATATCATATCATCTATACTATATCAGAACACTATGATTACATAATAATAAACACATTTTGCTCTATATAGACTGGTTAAATATTTTCAATCTATCAAGTATTGCTTATAACTGGAAAGAATTTTGCTACACTCATTATTACGTGGATAAATCAGTCATCCCATGTTCTGAAACTTTTGAGAAGACATTTAAATAAATAAAATATAAATAATAATATGCATTGATTTCGTATTATTTCATTCTATGTGAGTTAAGTCATTATCTCTGTAAAAAAATACTGTTTACTTCCCTGAAACTTACATATAAATAAACTGAAATGATCTGCTATAAGCAGTAAAGAAGTTGAAAACATTCTTGAAAACATTCAAGATGAAACATGAGGAAATTGATATTGTTCAAGATGTTAAGTACCATGTTCAATAAGCTTTTACTATTTTGCTTTCTATTCTTCACAATCGAAATTAAGAACTCTGAAAGAGATTATTTTTTTCCTCTTGAAAAGACACATAGCAAATTAGAAGTGTTAAAAAACAAAAATATGAGAGACAACTTTTATTTTACTTCAATGACTTGAAGGAAATTGGCAAAATGTTTTCAGATACTATGTCATTACTAATACAAGTAATTCTACATCTTTTTTTGAGGTTAAATGAAAATTCTCAGGGAGAAGTTTTAATATGAGTACGTAAAATCAGGTAATACTGAATTCTTTGCCTAAAAAAACCCATTTTATCACTTTTCTAATCAGATGTGAATAGAATTCTTGGATGGGCAAGAAAATAGGGATCATAATTTCATAGTCTTCCAAACAAACCATATCATCTGAATCACTGTAGTTTTTAACTTCTTACCAAACAGTCCAGCTTGCCCAGTTGACTGGTCCAATATGAAGAAGCAGCTATTACGTGTCTAATTTTAACTGTGCCTTGAGTTCTGTCTTTTTCAATGGCAATCAAAGATGATTCTTACATTTCCCTTATCCATTACTTGTTTTCTGAACTAAGACCTAAGGCTATGTCATAAGAAATTGAGTGTGTGTGGGCAAACCCACAAAAACCAAAATTGTTGGTTTTGCCCTATGTTTTCTGATTTAGCCTCCTTAAAGGTAACTAAAACCAAAAAAGCATATATGCCTTTGTGCCTAAAAAGGCAATTGAAAATGTCTTGGACAAGCTGAACTTCATCTGCCTTCTTAAACATGGGTTTGCTTTGAAAAATGGATGTTTAAATAGGCACTTTCAAATGAACAACTCTTTTCTCATATACTTTCAAGTCATAAGGGACAACTATAAGTCAACTGTTGTTTATTTTAGTTAGTATTGCAGAGGCAATGCAGCCAAGAAAAGTGATCGATTTTTCTTCCAATGCATTGTGAAAAGAACTCTTTATGTTGCTGCAGATGCATGTGACAACAGGAACATTTTCCCTTCTGGGTGCCAGACAGAGCCTAATTCAGGCTACAGGGCATTTCTCAGGTGCAAGAGGAGGAAAAGAAATTACCTTACAGCTTTAGAAGTGTTTTGAGTGTTATGTTAAGAACAATCTTCTGTACTAAATAATGTTGAAGGGCAACAATATTTAGTAATCCTACAGAGGAATAGCATCTTTGCAGTATCAGTTAAAAATCCTGAGTTTTGGTGAAATATAAACACATGCTATAGAGGAGTATTATAAAAAAACTCAAATGTGTTATTGTAGCAACGGTAATTTTTGAGGACCAACGTATGAAACCATTTTCTGCAATTGAATGAGAAGGGATTATCTTGCACTACTCTAGAATGTCACACACACAAATATGAAAGCAGGTGCAAAAATTTGCAGCTCTACCCCTTTTTTTACAAAGCAGAACATTAAACAATCGATCAACTTACTTTTCATGTTTGTTTGTGTGATGGCCAAGGAAATTTTTGCTAGATTTCCATACAATTTGTGATTGTGTATATGGTGTTGATGGATGAATTTGACAGGTTTAATTTTATTCAAAAGTTAGTTAGCTCCAACTTTATAATTAAATAAAAATGATGAATGTTGTAATTCATAGTTTGAATATTAAAGGTGAGAAAGAAGATAAAACTGGCATTCGGACTAAAAAGACTTCAGCCTTTGAAATGCAAACTGACAAGGACCAGCCACAACAGTGGGATTAGTAACAGGATTAACATTTTTTGCCATTTTTTGTTCATTTGATCTTCTTGTATTCTGATTACAAGAGATGATGGAAAGTGCTACTTCTTTGTGTATCGTCCCTAAGTAATTTAAAAGGACAGAAAGGAATTTTCTTCTATTTTATTGTGAGAACTTCTGATAATTTCCTCAAGGAGAAATCAAATTAAGTCTGCCCATCCAAAGAATTCAAGGAATAACAATTCAAAAAGATATCCAGAGAAACAAAAGAGGGAGCAAGAGCACTCCATGCTGATTATTTCACTGTGCTCAGTGTCCAAATAATCTTGGGGTATAGAGATTATTTCAATATTCAAAACCTTTTACATGTAGAAAGTGATTCTAACAGTAATCTAAGAAAAAACTTCTGAGAAATATCCTTTTCTTTTTTATATAGTTCCTGGATTTTTGTTGGTTGTTAATAGTTTCGTAGAAGGATAAACAAAGCCTATTTCATTCTTCTACTCCAAAGCACTTTTGTGAATGGACGTTTGGCGAGCTCATTCTTAATGAGCTACAGTAATGAAGTCACCATACTCTCCAAGGCATTATGTTTCAGGGTTTCACTATCCTTTACCATTTAGAAAGTCTTTTATAATCACTAACCTAGACTTTCCTAGTTGCAATTTAAGTCCATTACTTTTTCATCCATGAAGAACATTACTAGTTTCTTGCAGAAGATTTAAAGTATCTGAAGTCTACTAGACTAGACTCACAACTCCATCCTCTCACAAGAAATTTCACCAAATGTCTGTGATTGAATGGCTCATAAATTTACAGTCCTCATCATTTTTTTTGTTTTGTTTTACATTTCTGCTGTGTCCAAGAAGAGGTTCCAGTATCCTGCAGCCTCAATCTACATGTAGGCAAAGGAGATTTGATGGCTTGTGCATCTCCTTGCACAGATATAGACTCTCCAGGAAATTTATTGAATCCCTGACAGATTTGGCCCATGGAAAAATCTCTAAACTCATCGGGTCTTTTGCTGGACCTCATTCTCTTTGTTGTCAACAAGAGAGAAAAATTATGAAAGACAGAAATACTAACTTTGTCTTCAGGCTGAACAAGCTTCCAAACCAGGAGAGGAGTGTAATGAGACAGCTACTTTCTTCTGCCAAACTTGCAACAAGATTTAAGTCACACTGTATCCCACATAGCATTCTAAACAGTTAATAAAATGAAAAATGGAACATAGTGTTCTGAGTCACATGATATCTTAGTTTTCCTTTTGTAGCAAGTACAAAGACATCATTAAACACTTGATGAAAATATTTCAAACATTCCCAAGAAGCCTGAGGGTCCATTTGGTGGAGGAAATATAGAAGGTGCTTGATTAGTTTACCTGGTGGTTGAATTGGATACTATGACAGGTGTTTCTAACTTTTTTTTTTTTTAATTACCAGATTATGATCAGTGCCCTATTTTTGTACAACCAGAGCTTGTTCTCATCATCCTGTGCATTTTGCGCCACTCAAGGACATCTGAGATGTTATAGTTCAGGAATTACCTGTATCAAACACACTATCACTTTTTGTTGAAAGGTAATATAATTATGAATTTTGGAAATTAACATAGTAGTGATTCAGATTAGCTCAGAATCAGATTTTTGAGTCATCTTTCAGAGGTGGTAATTATTGAGTTTCTTTGCCTGTTACTTTTCTTTCCTTTCTCACATTACATAATGAGGCTGTGGTGCAAACCAGGTGATTTTTTTCAATTAAAAAAAAGTCCCTGTAAGAAAGAGAGTCATTTATCAATACGTTTGCCACTCTACTCGGAGCCCTAAATAGAATTAATCACTGTTTCAGGGTGACTTTATGATTTAGATTTTCCACATCTTTTACTTTAAGGTAGAAAAATCTACTTTGTCTTTTAAAAGATGTAACATCCCTCATTTTTAAATTCACTGGTGGGGCTAATTATGGTGTGCATACATACATAGAGATATACATACATATAAAAAATCTTGACACTACTTCAACTGCCATCTACATTATAAACTAAAGCCTACGTAAAAATAGTACCACAACAATACAATTATTTTATGTCAAAGCCATGGTGATATAAACAAGAGAAAAGATATTAAGGAGAAGATTCATCTTTTATTTGCCATGACAGAAAACAAGGGCCTTGATTTTTCACAAGGTGTTGTACAAGGTCTGCTGAAAAATCTGCCTCTTTAGCAAGAAAAAAAGTTTGACGTTCCAAATCACTGTGATAAACCAGCTGGTCTGGTATTATACCATGCCTCCAGCAATAAAGGTCTGTTGAACTGGTAAAATCAACAAGCAACCTTGTCAGTCCTGCAGTATGCTACACATGAGCCCACAAGGATTTTTTCCTACAAAAAACAGCTTCTCCACTATTGCTGCTTGCTGCTTTACTACCACTTGAAGTGTACATCAAGATTGAGCACCATTTTATCAGTTGTCTTTCACAAATCCTTATGAGAAACTAAGCAAGCTATTTGATTAGTTTTTTCCTCTAATTTTTTAATTATTATTATTATTTCTTGAACACAATTTTTTTAGCATCTTGAAGTACTTGTTCTTTATGAGGTTTTTTACTCATAAAGGTGCAGGCAACTGATTTGTAGTCATTCAGGTTTTCAGTAATTCTGTCTTCATTTAAATGATAAGAAAAATAAATATTTAATCTGTGCATACTTCATGCTTAAAATTGTCTTTTTAACCTTTGTTATGTTGTTTTATGAGAAGGAGATATAAGAAAGACTGTTGTTGAAAGTTGGCTTAAGAGTCTAATGCAAAAGCAGTCAAAGTATCACAAAATGGTTCACATTTACTGTGGTAGAATTTGGCTCTGCAATACTTTTAGACCATTCTCTATATTTATTTCTATACATTTTCAAGAGCTATGTGTTTATTCCTGAGTGTTTGTCCTTGAATGTTGCATTAATTGTTCTACTCAAAGTCATTGCAATGACTTTGGTGAGAGAAAGAATACAGCAGCTAAAATAGCATTTAGGACTCCATTTTTATTGCATGTGCTTGCTGTTACTTGTAAGCAGAAGACCTTACAAGTGTCACAAATAGGGGGTTTCTATTCTTCCTCTAAGAACCTTTCTTATAACTGGTGGAAAAGATAAGTTGAGTGCTAATGTACTCCACTGAAAACTTTGAGTGAAATTAAAAAAGTCTTGCAACAACAAAGTTTTCTTTCTTCCTTTCTTTCCATTGGTTTAAAAAGCTAGTGTAAAGCTCAGGTTTCTGTAGATTTCTGTGCATTTGAAGTGAGAGTTGTTGAGTGTTGTTCTGCACTTGACATTGTAAGAGTACTAATAAGAGCAGATCATAGCCTTCATCTTTTTTTCCATCTCAGAACTTTTATCACATACTACATGATTTGCCTCTAAAGAATTTTGTTGTTTTTTTCTATTTCCAATGAAACTCTATTTCTCTGAATCTACAAGACCCTTTTTGTAAGTGCATTAATCAACTTTCCAGCTATACAACAGTTGGAAACTTGGAAATGAGCAAGAGGAATAAAGGTTACATAGTTCCCTTCAGAGTCAATTTATTGTAAGGTCCCCACTGAAAATGTTGTACCATGTTACACTTTTATTTTTTAACTATGTAAAATAGTGATATCATGAATAAAAGCTTTGCAAACAATTTATGCGTTGTATAACTTCTTTGTCTGATTGAAAAGAAGAGGCTTTATGCTGATAGATTTATGTGCATTATATATTCTGACCCTTGCTTATAAGCAATCAGTAACAAGCCAAGAAAAATAAAAGGTCATACGTAAACAAAATCCTTCAGTGTTTTACAAGTCTTGGCTGTGATTTGGAGTTGTCATCACTTCAAGTGCTTGGGCTAAAAAGAGCCGATAGAAACTGCTGGGTCTGATCAAAGACTTTAAAGCTAGTAAACAGGTTTCTGGGTATGTTGCCAAACCTCTGGAAAACAACTTTCATTAGATCTTCCAAGGGAAAAAAAAATGGAAAGAAGACAAGAAAATAATAGTGACTGATATGTTTGCAAAGATACGGTAGATGAAGCACGAAGAGAAGGAGACTTACTGAATTTTCATGTTTCACTTTTCTGAAGATCTCTGACAATAAATCACAGAGAACACAGAGCTGTTCTCTACAGTTGTGACTTAAAGACTTTACCCCACGGAATGTGTGTATCATTGTGTTGTACTGACCTCATAGAAACAGAACATTCTCTGAGAAAAAATGCAGAGAAAATTCGAATAAGTTCTTAGAGACGTCATGGCTTATTTTACATGGGAGGTTATTTTTGATTTTTGAGGGACTTAATTTCTTTTCCCTCTGCACATATATATGTTTGAGCACTTATGGAAGATACCAGAATTGTACCCCTCTCGATCCTCAAAGATATTGTTCTTTGTATTTAAGAAACAGTCAGAAGCTAGGTCTGGTAAAATCAGAATTAAGAATGAAATAGGATTAAAATGGAACAACATTTCTCAATTCTTGTCTGAGTCGTGTCCATTGTCTTGCCCACACCTGCCCAGCTACATAATCTCTACTTTTTACATTCTCTAGTGTTCCAGAAAGTGATCATGTTGCAAAGTCATAAACAGATATCTCCATTTGCTCCTTCTCAAGCATGCCTAAACCTTTTTTGGCATCCTCCCTTCCTTCATTTTCTGTGGAGAGAAAGTGTAAAATTTGTTTAAAAATGTATTGCAAAACTACAACTAGTTTTATGTAAAATGTGCTGAATAAACAGCACTCTTTTAGAGCAATTAGTGGAGGATTGATTCTTGCAGACTTCTCACTTGTTTTCAAAAGTTGTGGTTTTAACTTCTGTTTAAAGGAATGAAATGCACTTTTACTAGGCGCAATGGTTGTTCATGAACCTAACAAAAGCTGCTGAAAACATCTGGCAGTGTTTGCAGGAAGTTTGAAATTATAAGCCTGGGTGCGAACTACTGCAATAGTTCCAAGATACAAGTGATTCTGCTTTAAATATTTACACTATTGCGACAAATTCTAAGATGCATGTAAATATTTTATTAATACTATGGCTTAACAGAATTGTTGCAGTGTTTACTTCATGAATCTACAGACCATGTTTGTCAGGAAATTGGCCCTGTAAACAGTGTGTACTAAAATTCTCACATTCATTTCTTAGAAACATTTCAGAATATTGCAGCTACATCAGTCTATAAGTGAACTTGTGACATTCTGGCAGGCTGACTCACTTGGTTTAAGAAGGATGAGGAAACAGAGCAGAAAACAGAAAACCTGGATTCAAATAAAAGGAGAAGTCTGCAACAAAAAAAGGCTACAGGGCAAATTTGAAGATGTAGGCTGGAATCCAGATTCCAGAGATAAGGTGGAGATGTAACTTGGGATTTATTTAATGCAATGTAGCCATTTACTGTGTCATTATCTGTAGCTAAGATAGTCGCCTTTGACTGCATTGCTTTCCATATAAAAAATGGAGAGTTACAGACAGTTTTTGGAGTGACCAATCCTAGACTTCTGCTTTGATTTGAAACTGTGCCCTAGAGTTCCTGTAATTATTAAAAGATCCTGGATAGATTGCCTCAGATGTAAACAGTATGGACATTCACATCTCGTTAACTGAGTCTCACCTGTACACAGTTACAGTTTTGTAAAACTATCTTCCTACTGTTAAGATTAAACTATATTTTGTTTCAAAGGTACTTTTTGGATCCCTTGATCTACCATTACTCATAACTCCCAAAGGGAAGATCCTCATATACTAATTATGGTCAGGCCTGCTGAGTGATTAAGGACTGTAATCAGGCACTTGGAATAAGATTAAGCAAATTCCAACTTTCTTGCTGAGAGAGGTGAATACATCAGAAGCAACACATCCTGATCCAGAGGAATAGATAAGACACCAAATCAACAACTTGCTCTGCAGCTTTGATAATAAATTAACTATTTAATTTCTCACTGACTCCTTGCAGGTGTCTGTGTTAATTTATAGAACAAAAAGATTATTTGAATGAGAAGGAACTACTGAGCATCACCTGGTCCAGCCCACACTCAAAGCCAGCTTGAGGTAGTCTACTCAGGCCTTGTCCAGTTTCATTCTTAATTCTTGCAGGGAAGGAGATGCCACATCTTCTCTGGGCAACTGTTGCAATATTTTACCATCCTTATGATGAAAAAAATGCCCTTATATCAAATCAGAATTTTACTTTTTGCGGCTGTACTGTTGCCTTCATCCCATCACCATGTGGGTCTAGATAGTCTGCTTTCTCTAAATTTTCCACTAGAAAAGTCCTTCTTAATCTTCTACTCTTGAGGCAGAAGATAGTAGATTCTTTTGGCTTGACATACACTCCAGTTCTCATATTGTATTGGTAGCATGAAGTAGTCTGGCTTCAGTATGTCAGTGTCTTTATTGTGAAGAGTTGAAAACTAGACACAGCACCTGAGATGTAATCAGATAAGTGACATATAGAAGGGAAGTCACTTCCCAGGATTGCTGGCACCACTCTTGCTGAAGCACCCACTACCCTGGGTTTGACTGGAGCAGTGTTAGTTTTCACTAGATTCTGTGAGGGCCATGGCCAGGCTATATCTATATCACACTGACATCCCAGTCAGTACATAGTGGGGAGCTCTATGCATTTGTCTGCAGGTACTTGAGGGTGTCCCCAGTGAGGCTGCTTTTATGAGGGAAGTGTGAGGGCTTCCTCCATCATGCTGCTCATCAGGTCTTTCCTCACTTCTCATCAGACTTTGGTTAACATCCAGCACTGAGTGTTATTTGATTTTATATATATACAGATAGATTAGCAAGCTTGTTACCAGTAATGCCCATATGCCATTTTGTCAGCTAAGTCCTCTCTCTGCAGCTAGACTTACTTAATTAGGGACATAAATTATGAAGATCCTCACTAGATTTTCTGAAGTCAGAGGTGATAAACTTCATGCACAATGGGAAGGACTAGAAAAGAGAGGAACTAGAAACATACACAAGTGAACATTTGTTAACATACAGCTGAATCTTATGTTTCTAAAATGATTGAGTTATTTAAAATTTAGGAGATATTTGCCTAAGATAAGACCAGTTAGTACAAGGATTTAGTGATCTCAGAAATCTTGAAGAGACACATTTTGTCTTATTCTGTTTTCTATCTTCTGCCACTTTTCAAGATTCAATTTTCTTTCACTTCTTCAAACAGATGTAGTAGAAAAGCTACATATAAACCTAATGGGATTAAAAAATTCACCAGTACATCTACCGTTTCAAAATGAGATCACTACAAGAACTTAGAGTGTTTTGTGGTTGAATGCTATATGAAAATAGATCAACATACAAGCTTTCTTCTTTTTATTAAGTATGCAACTGTCTAGTGACAAAAATTACTTCTGTGAAAAGGGTTTTATCCTCCATGTTGGCAGTCTAGAGAACAGCTAACCAGAACAACATATTTTCAATTTTTCTGATCCTCCTTGAATAACCTACGAAACTACTAAACATTGTCACCACATGAGGCAAAGTAATGAGATTTGTGCCTATATCAACTTCCTCTATGTGTAGATCCATACTATTAAAACTGATGTGTGTCTGTGACAGGTTTCATTTTGGGAGAAAACAGTATTCTGCCAAAAATATTCTTCCCCCCTTCCCCCTTAGACAGAGAGGGTATACATCTTCTCCATAGGAACCGCTGTTTCTTCTCTCTCTGTTGACTTTGAGGATGAATCATCAGCAAATACTGGGATTGGAATTTGGTCAGAAAGACTACAACTTACAAAGTCTGACAGATATTTTGTATTACAGAGGCTGTATGATTACTACACAACTTCAGGCAAGCAAGGGTTTGTATAGGTATAGCTCATGAGACAGTTTTCCTGCTCGCTTCTTGGAAATAGCATGATAAAAGTGACAGACCAGTAGTGAAAAGACCAATATGTGAAGAGGTAGACCAATCCCACTCAGCTTTGCTTTCTACTCCAAGGCAAGGTTTGCTGCTGTCTTTCTGTTTTGCTGCCATTGAGCAGCTGCCAAGTAATTCTAGCTATGAGCATACCACACAGGAAAAAAATAGAAATGAAGATGAAGCAGCAAGTAAATGACCCTCTCTGCTATAATGCACTCTTATATAGCAGGTATATGTGTCCCTAATGCTTTTCGTAAAAATTGCAACCCAAATTATCATGTGTAACTGTAATGTTGTTTCTAGAAGTTTGGTTGTAATTGCTCAAAATAAATTTGATGATAGGAAATGATATCTCTCACAGGAAGTCAGACCAACTCTTGTCAGTGCAACATGATAATATCTAAAGAAAGTATTTAAACTGTTCTAAACTCCAAAAACATTTTGAGATTTATTTTTCTGCACTAATCAGGAACTTTTTGTTCCAATTTTTTTTTTTCATTTATTTTGTTCAACTATATTTTTCTTCTGCTCTTCTGTTTTGTCCAGAATAGATAGATCTAGAAACATAAAAGCCAGAGAAAATCAATGATTGTTGAAGAGTACAGCTTAAGACTGATCTCCAAAAATCTACTGGAATGGGTTTGCCAAAGAGAATTTTATCTGTTAATATTGCTGTGCCTCTCATCATCTATTACGAATCTGTCACAGACTGTGAAGAACCTAAGGTGGAGCTCATGCAATTTAGATTTTGTGTGCAGAATAATAGACCTGGAATTTGACTGTGTCCTTTGTGTGCTACTGGAGGACAAGAAATGTTACTGTCCATCTTCATGATTCTTTGAGTTTAGAAAATAATTACATGAAAGGAAATGAAAAAAAAAATTCTACTCTTCTCCAAGAACACTTATTGTAGAGTGACTTTGATACAGTCTGTTTTCTGATATCACTTATTCTAGGCTTTTTACCTGTATAAATTAAGAAAGCTATAGCTAAAAAAATGCATTGAGGGGTTTGGATGTTTTGGGGGTTTTGTATTTGGGTTTTTTTTTCCCCCCTGCTGTTTTTCAAGTGTTTGACTAATTGAGCATAGCTGTGCAGTGGTGTAAAACTAACCAGGAAATGAGTATTTTTATAGTTTAACATTTCTAAAGCACTTCTTAAACATCTTGTGTGAAATTAATAGCCACAATACCTTTAGAGATCAACAACCTCAAACTAGATTTATCATACTGAGCTGTTTCCTGGAGGCATTTAAAAAAACTCCACTTTCAAGTCAATGAAATAGTCTGAAGTAATTCATAATATGTTTCTTTTTGTGAACATCCCGTGTGTGATTTCAGGCTTCACCTTTACAAAGGACTAAAGGACTGGTTCCTCACTGAGCCATATCCTCAAAGGATATAAAATAGTCTGACTAACTAAACTGGTACAAGTCTGCTGAGTTCCTCCTTTCTAAAAACAGATTAATATCGAAATTGCTTTTGTTTCTGATTCAATTCAATATTAGAAGAGACAACAGGGTCAGAAATCTCACACAAATATCTTGCGTGAGCCCAAACTTTGTATTCAAGATTCTTGGCTGAACTCTAATCCTGAGTTGAACTGCAGCTGCCCGATACAGAAACCCTAATCTTACCTTTGAATTTGATCTTAATAGGAACAGTCTCTTTCAAATATCTTTATTCCCTTTATCCTAATTTTGTAGTTCCGTAGTGTTTCTCTTATGCCACTAATCTTTCAGAACACCATTATATAAATTAGACAATGGAATACAGAATACAAAGATAGCTCTCCTTGTTTTCATTGTGAGTCAAATGTTGGCTTTGGTGTTCTGGTTTTCCCTTTCTCCTGAGATATAGTCAGATACCACATGTAAGGAACTTTGGATGCATTTAGGCTTCCACAACCAGACTTCTGCCTAGATTTAAATCACAGTAGGCCTTTCACTAATCTATTATACTTCCATGGATTTTATATACTTTGAGTGAAATTCTACCAATAAAAGTTGTCTTTCAGGACTGATACTGAGAATTACAGAGATGAATTAGGCCAAGAGTTCCTTGAGCTACCTACCGACACAAGAATTGCTCTGGACAGGCCACTAAACATACTGCTACCTTTTTAATCTTTGTATTCAAAATCAAATAGAGCTCTGGAATTTGAGTATTCATTTTAGCACATAACATCTGAGAAACAAGAATATGTCACTGATGTGGAAAAGAATGTACTTTGAGTACAGCATATTTTAGCTTACATCACTGTGTGCCAATCTAGAATTGTTTTTTAAACAGTCTGTGGGTTTTTTTTAGTTCTGGGTCAGTGGTTCAAAACACATTTTTTTTTTCCTCTTGTTTTGATTAAGAAAAGTATTATTTTGTTATGGGAAGACTTCATTTTTGGAGCCTTTCAGTTATTCAAACTTGGTTGGTGTGACTCAATCAGTAACGCTATTTTTAAAGTATTATTAAAGATCTGGAGATGCCTGGGAATATCAGCTTCCTGGGATGGCCATGGAGGACACTCATTTATGCTTTTAACCAAAAGTAGAAGGGCTGGAGTAAAACCTAGAAATGCAAAGTGAACTATTACAATTGCTTTCCTCATGTAAAACAGAGTTTTATCTTATGATATCGTGGTCCAATAACTGTTTGGAGTTACAGTTCATAAATAAATAAAGTGAACCACATGACAGTTTTAAAAGTAAAAAAATCATTGCCAGTATTGATGCTTTCAACGGAAACAATTTTTCTTGTTTTTGTAAGAAAATTTCAGTTACATACAGTAGCACCTAAGAAACAAAACGTTTTAATATTTTATTTTTTACAGCCTCAAAATGAAGGTTTCATTTTTCAGTTTAAAAGAAAAAAAAAGGAAAAAAGCATAAAATTCTCAGTCAAGATATATGTATTTTCTCCATTGATTCTCCAAACTCACTGAGATCATTAGGCTTCTCATGATGATCATCCTTAAACCCATTTTCAACTGAACTGGGCAATAACTTTCACTGTTGCATGACCTTCTTAGCAGCATTTATTGCCTGAGCAGCAATTGGTAGAGTCTTTCTTTAGATATTTCAAGACTTGTAAGATGTTTTAACTTTAATTATCAAATTAAACAACAGATATCAGTGGTGCTAATCATGGGCTGGGTCCTCTATTCTATAACTAACAGCTACAGGGAATCTTCAAAGAAATCATTGCAGTTTTGAATCCATGAGGGAGAAATATTGGAACAAACAGAGAAAATTTTACCTTTAAACAAGAAAATTTTGTGTCTGATTTATGTATTTTCCCCTCTAATCCTCTTCTTTCTGTTACCATGAGTTTTCACAAACATTAATTGTGATTTGTGTGCTTCTGAGTGACCAGGAGATGTGGTTTTTTTGGTTAATTAGTACTTAGTTATTTGTTGGTGTGTTGAATAGATGGTGCCAAATTAATGCATGTCAATGTTAATTTGCAGCTTGTTTTGGCAATAGGCATGCTGCCTGTTCTCCAAGGCAGTCTTGTGTCCAGCCCCATGATCTTTTTTCCTAGTTCAGTCTGAGATATCAACCACATGATTTTGGAGACACAACTAGAGCACTTTTCTCCTTTTCTTTTTTGAGGTCAGCTACAATCTCAGCTGACAGTCTCACAAAAACTACTTCTTTGTGTCCCTTCTAGTCCAGCTTGCCATCAGAACTGAGAGAGCAGCAGGCAATCACTGTCTCTCCAGGGCAGCCTTGGTGTTACAGCAGGATGCACAAGCAGTGAAGTGCCTTCATTAGGACTCCTTGAGCCTGGAGGGAATTTGCAGATTCAGCACAACCTCCATAAAGCCTGAAGTGGAAGTGGGGGAAGGGAGGGGGAAAAAGGCTCGCTGCATAGCTTGCAAATCTAAGTGATGAATGAATCCTCACAATAATTCTTACAGATCTGAGTGGTCTCTCTGGTGTTGCAAATGTGACAGAACTGCAGAAGAACAGAGAAGTTAATCACAGGGAAGACAATGTTTATGGATATCTGTGAAATGAAATCAGCAATTATTTAGGTGATTCTTAGGGGCTCATATGCCTTTAACTCATGCTAGTTTCAGTTTGCTTTCCTAATGTCAGGAGAAGTAGAAATGTCAAAATCAAAGTATTCCTGATTAAATGATTCACCCAAGGTCATATAAAGATTCAAAAGCAAATACATTACTGGAAAAAAAGATATCTTGGTTCTGCCACGCAGGTTAAACAAGCTAGTTTGTCAGTATAGGGCATGGCTGCTAATCTAATCCTACAACTGTTTTCCTTGAAACAGTCCTAATGCTTTTTCAAAAAGGGGAAAAAAGTTAGTTCATGACATAAAGGGTTTTGAAACACCAGTTATGGAAGTGACTGTAACAATCTAAGAAGCAGTAAAATAAAGCTTAACAGTGGTGACTGAGTTACATGAAGGAACTCTGGGAGTTATTATGGTATAAATTTCAAAATAATGAGAAGTGGAGATAAAAGGGAAATGTGCAGAAAATATCAAAGTTGTATTTTTCTTAAGGATAGATGAATTAGTCATTTAAAGCATTGCTGTGTAAAGTTCAGTCCTTCAACGGATTTTACAAATAAAGCTAAGGCGGAAAACTCACTGAATATCTGCCCATAAAAAACACTTCTCTCTTATTTTCAAGGCTGTGAGTGGTAATTTAATCTCTTAAGAACATACAAATTCTTCCTTGATTTCTGGATAATTGCAAATTCTACTTAATCCAGTCACAACAGTAGTAACATGTACAGTCCAAACTACCTAATTTTTTAAAAATATGAATTGTTAATAAGTTGAAATTTTTAGATACGCATAAGCATGCTCATTGTGAACCTGAAATGCCTGTTCCTTTTTCTGGTGTTATATTCATCTTACAACTGTTCCCCTGGGCCAGAAGGTTAATGAAGACACTGCTCTGTGGAGTTGCCAGTTTCCTGAGTTCTCTGGGGACAGTATGATACAGATAGTAACAATTGCATCCTCCCCAGTCCGGGTGTGCTTTTTTTACACACTAACATAGACTACACTGTGCTCTTCTTTCTGCTGGTCTTCAAATGCTGTTGCAGGTGCATTTGATAGCTATGATGTGTTTTATACAAGTTAGGCACTTGTTCTTTATTCTCTTTGTTATGCTTAAAACCAGTTTAACACATTTTCTGAGGTTTCAATTTTTTGATGATTAATAATTGAGAACTGATGAATTATGTATAGTGCCAAAGCTGCTGAATTTGTCCTGTTCCTACACTTGCAAGGACTCTACTATCATCCTAAGCCTACACTCTTCTACAACACATCATTATTCTAGGATCAGATACTCCTTTGTGCACTGAATAACAGCTGGTTATTACCACAGATTAGTTACAAAAGAATATCAGAATTGTTATAGCAACAGACGATGCAACACACAATGTAGTAGTTGCCCAATAGCTAGAAAATTGCTGCTAGCTAAACAAGCTAAAACAAAAAAATCCAGGCAGGCCAAGACAAATCAAGCCTGACAGGTCTTACTTCTGAGGTTTTGCAGTGTTAATACAAAGCCAGTAGCCTGTCACTAGAGATGGTAATAATGTTTTTTGGATCATGATGGTACAATACCCAAACACATACATGAATATTGAGACCTAAACACACCTACATACATTTGCAGCTCAAATGCAGAGCATACAAGAAATCATGAAGCATTTTTATAGTGTCTGTTGCCAGTGGACTGCAATCGGTAAATAAAGCACAAGGAATTTCACCCAGTCAGAATTTTCAGTTTGAGAATATTACAGAAATTTGGGTTTGTCACATATGTTCAGGTTGGAATGAAAAAAATGCCTTTGGATTCATAGGTCATGGTCTCGTGTGTCTAGCAGGTACTGTGTTGGACTGTGAGCTTTCTTAGATCAGCTGCAACTCTAGTTAAACTCTAATTATCTGAGATCTTTTATCAAAAGATCTTTTATCATTTTTACCACACCTGAATAAAGTGGTAATTTTCCGGTACATCTAAAACCAAGTCTGATAGTTGAAGAGATAATGCAATTATATCTTTTAAGAGGAAGAATTAAACCTCATCTTATATTTTTAATGCCTCAGGATTATATGGTATATAGAAAAAAAAAAGGGTCATAAAGTGGGCTTATCATAAAACAAGTTTTATGGTATACAAAAAACAAATATTTCTTTGTGAAAAAGAACACATCTGACTAGTTAAGCCAGAGGTGGACCCATTAGATGAAAAAGACTGGAAAGGATTTGTAGTCTTCAATCAACAGCAAGAATAAAAATCACCTGCCAATCAAAATAATCTTATAAAAAAACAAGAACTAATGTACTTTCTGGACTAAAATGACAATTTATAGTGCATTATTGGGCTTTTTTTCCCACTTGTCTTTTTATCTGAAGAAATACAAATATAAATCTGATTTTCCTCAGTTTTGCTGGCAAGGTTTAAGGAATGACTGTTAATCCTTGAACATCTTAACTGAAGTTTTAAGTTTGCTTGATAAAAATAATAGCACTGGTACAATATAGTTGAAGTAGCCCATGGCCATAATACCAGAAAATATTTTCATTTAAGAAGACACATATAATAGATCAGTAGATCAACTGTAAGCTTGCTATCGTTGAAATATATTAAAAATTGTGAGTTGTAAATGAGAAATCACAATTAGATGAGTATGTTTCTTTTGAGACATCCTAGATATTGGTCTTGAGCCTCATTAATTTAATTTCAAAAGAAGAAATCTTGAAGAAAATGTAGCATCAGTATAAATGAAATGTATTCTACAGATGTTGTGGAAGTAGTAAATAATAATAAATAATGGTCTACTTGATTATCTGAACCCAAGTCTTACATGACAGTGAAATGCAGTCACACATAAAAATGAGAAACATAAACTGTAACTACAGAAGACAATAATACACTTCAAAGCAAGAATGATGCAAAACATTTGGGGGATGGGATTTGTGAGGTGGTGACAGTACACCAGCTGATCGGAAAAGCCCAATAATGAATAGCAGTTGATGAGCTGATGTGCTAGGGAACACCACATAAAGAGGAAAATATATCACCATTCCGTGATGTACTGCCCTCAGTCTGATGTCTAGAGTGAAAAAGAGGGATGTTAAGTTTGCAAAAGATGAAGAGAAAAAGCTGAAGGATTAAAGAGGAGGAAAAACCTGTTTTAGAGACAGAATTTTCAGGTGCTTCATTGACTTAACATATCAAAGGAAAGGCTAAGGGGTGATGTCCTCCAAACCTTTAAGTGCCTTCAATTTTAGGAAGTGGAAATCCAGTAACTGAGACTTCTTCCTGTCTGGCAGAGAAATGACAATATTTAATGGCTGACAGCTGAAACCAGAGAGGTGAAGCAAAAATGAAATGCACATTTCTACCAGTGAAGATAATGAATCCCGCAACCTGCACACTGGGAAGGTGTTATTTTATCCAGGAGCTCACACTGTATGAATAAATGATTGGCTATTTATTATATAAGTCTTCAGAAGTAAAAGAAATCTCAATTTACTTAACAAAAGTTTCCCTTTGAAAGTATTTATAAATCAACAAAGGTAATTTGCTGCAAAGAAAATATGAGAAAAGTAAAGAATTCTTTTGAAACAATCTATGCACCTTACATGAACCACTGGCTATAATGTCTTTGTGGTGTGTCAGTTCCATTAATCTTGATTCATCATGTTCCTTAAGCCATCACTAGATCAGAGTCATAACAACTTCTGGAAGCATTCCTGCACTATAATTTCTGCTCTTTTACAAAGAGACTTCAGAGACCCTCTGTGATGCTGGCCCTTGACTGAAATTATATTAGTTTAAAGATACACCAATACATGCAGTGGTCACATCCAATAGCAAAAATGTAATTCCTATTTAAAAAAAAAAAAAAGGCATAAACAGTAATATTTTTAAAAACCCTGACAAAGACAGTTTTTCTTTTCAGATAAATGTCCTATTTAAAGGAAATAGCTTAGCTGGGAGCTGCTCAAAACTATTGCCGATTCAACAAAAACTATATGTGAATGTGTGTTTACTTTGGGAAACATCTTGGAAAAATAGACACTTGGAACATTTCATATTCTTCTTAAAAGATAACTTAATTTCTAAAATTCATTAGACTACAAATGTTTTTTAAAAGATTTGAAAGGCTCCTTTTAGGAAAAGGTGCTGAAACACATAGAAATGAAACAATCATACATTTTGTGTTCATAGAAACTCTCTGCTAACCTAAGTGAATTTGTTTTATCTTTAATTTTGATAAAGAACCTAAATGTATTTTTTTATTATTTCTTAAGTTTGGCCATTGACATGAACAAAAGGTTCTGTTTCAATTTCTTTATTGTCAATATACTTGTGGCAATCTACCTTTCAGTTAACAGAAGCTACCCTGCATTTTGTGATTTGCGATCAGTCCCATCCAGTCGGACAAACAGGTGGTGATTTAGTTCTATTTAAGAATGCAGTTCCACCAAGGAAATTTATTTGGTGAGAAGAATAAGCCACCTAAAAGCATAAGGCTGATGAGGGATAAATGAATGTCAGATTTCTTACATCAGAATTGAAGTCCCTGAGTTCAATGGGAAAGTTTCTGTTTTAAAGTGGGGAGAAGAGTGATCTATTAAAATAGTCAAAACCAGATTGATGGAAGGTTGGAAGGTTGACTCTTATGATTAAAATAACCCCCTAACATGTGCTGATGAGTATGGGAAACTTACTGAAGACACAAATTCTAAATGTGTTCTTTGACTAAATACGTAAGCATGAACTGAGATGGTATTGTTTTTGTCTATTCACAGCTCTTCAAAATCCTATCCAAGGATTTTACATTTTTAAATAGAAGTAGATTAGAATAAATTTTGATCTCATTGTTTCTCCTAAAATAGATAACCTACTTCTCAAATCTGAAGCATGTTAACAGCTCTGATCTGTAACTCTTTTCTTGAACAAACAGGAAAATCTCTCTCCACCTTACAACCCTGAGTTCTTTTTTTTCCAGAAGATAATGATTTCTCTTAGAGAGTGTGTCTGAACTCCAAAAGCTAGCTTTGAGAAGAAGATAATTCCTCCTTGTAGAATAAATTATGTTTTATTCTTCACCCATTTCCAAATTCCAATGACAAGCACACGTTTCAAAAAGTTCATAGTTTTGTATGGAGAAACATCTAAAATCCCTTCACAGAGAGGTCATAGGCTTTTCCCTCACACTTGGACCCTAACTCTACTATTTCTCTTCTTTTTATTGTATGTCATCTCACTTTCAAATAAAGACATGGCATGCCTAACGACACCTCCTAATAAACCTAGAGATTTACTCCTGCTTCGAATGTTGAAGCATCTTTCCTATTGCTTGTCTTAAACGATGAAGAATATGCTTATGACTAAAAGCTACAAAGTTTCTGAACACTTTTGTCTGATGGCATCCTGTTTAGGTATTGTTTCGATTTTGAAAGGTGTGCATGCATGCCCGTATGTAGAAATACATATATATAGTTGTGGTGGAATATTCCATTATTTAAGAAATTATTGTTTTGCATATTAATTACACACATTCTATAGTTTAAGCAATAAGAATTGATCAACATCTGATGCAAATAACTGGTGCCACGTCTTGCTTACAGTCTTGTAACAGCATGGTTAGTATGTTCCTACATTTTTTAAAGTACTGAAATATATTCTTTTATTTTTAAGACATAGTAGAAAAAAAGATGGAATCACATGAAGCTGCCAAAAACCTCAGAATCTCATGATCAAATGGATTACTAGTCAGGAAGTCCTATATCTAGAATAAGGAAGGTTAATACGTAGGGCAAAGAATGCTGGTCATGTGAAACATGAACAATTATATTTTAAAAACCAAGAAGTAGCTTCAGAAAATTGTTTGAAATGGGGAATAATCAATTTAACTTAATGATAGATTGCAGAGAGTTAATGAGAAATTATATGTTTTGGACAGGAAGAAAAGTAGCATAAGGATGCTTATGGTGAATCCACCAAAATTTTGGATCTATGATCACTTAAATACAATGAAGACCAAGTAAAGTAACAAGGTTGTTTTCCTTCATATGTCTGGTGCAGTGACCTTTTCTGGAGTCATATTGATCTAGTGGAAACAAATATAAGAAGAAATTAGAGATGATTCAGAAAGCATCTAGACTGATATAAGTATTGTGGAAATCGTGAATTGTAGATTAAGCAGTAAAAAGTTTGAACCCAGTCCTTATGATGAAAATAAATTAGTTTAAAACAGATAAAGATATGAGCAAATGTTTTTCGTCTCAGTCCTTTCTCTGCAGTCAGAGAGAATTGAACAATATCCGAACAGGAGAGACCCTTTTACTAAGTCCAGTAATGAGGATTTCCAGTGCCAGACTCTTTCCTCTTCGTAGTTCCTCTACATCAACTCAAGATGCCTACAGATACAAATAGGTAACTTTGAAGGTGGTTTAAACCAAGCCTCTGAGCTACAAGATCTTCCAATTTAAATGCTTGTCCTTATCAGCTCCTTAAATTAATGCATTTGCTATTCTCTTTTTGACATGTTTCCCACCAAAGCAGTATACTAACACGTAACAAGAGAAGATTTGCTTCAAACAATAGCCGGTCAGGTATTTCTGTGTGTTTTTAATATGTTGCCATGACATATTCTCCACTGAAATGTCTAAAAATAAAAAGGGTAGCTTCCTTCAAAATATATATACTAGCATTTGTACTCTATTGTTAGGGTTCCATTAGCTCTGATGTAATTCCTTCAATATCTGTAAGTTAATGCTAACTTCAGGCTAAATTTCTGGAACTTTTCAATAGGTATATGCAAGTCAAGACAAATTGGGGTGATGGTACTCTCTTAGTGAACAGCTTTTTGAGTAAATTTATTCATAGTAAGAGATAATGTCTGGACCAAGGTCAGGAAATCTAAATCTCCACAGGAATTGCTGTGTGCAGACAGCTGAGGAAATAATTATATCTGAAGAATTTTTTTAAAAAAGAAATGGACTGAGGTCAATAATTATTTTAATTTTTTAACCCTAGAGAATTATTGCAGGTCTGGATAAGGCTCATTAACTCATAAACTCATTAAAAACCTAAAGGATTTCACTCCCATTTGAATTTCTGTTTGAACATAACAACAGTGATATTGTAGCAAATATGCCCTGGTGTTCACCATTCTGTACACAGTAGATCCAAGAATGTTATAACTGTCAGAGTAGAAAAATTAAAAGTTCCAATAACACAGAAAGAAATGCATCTGCCAACTGTCAGGGCTTGTCTATGAAAGAAGGAGATTGTGGAGGTGAAATACATTGGTTCAATGGATGCAGAGCATATAAAGAGTTTATTTTACTTATGTGCAGACACAAACACACAGAGAACATTTAATACCTAAGGAATTCCAAATACTTTGCAAAGGCAGAGCTTGCTTTCATCTTATGCAGAGCCAAGAGGTGGTGGTTACAGGCCTTCTAAAGACAGCAGAGGGGCTTTGCAGGACTCCCTGTACTTTCCACAAAGAACCTACTTCTGCTGCTTCTGCTGTTGCAAAGCAACAAACAAAAAGCCAAAACAAACGCCAGGAGGATTTGGATTTGAAACTTTCTCAAAGCTCTAACTACAGAGAAATTGACATGCAGACAGTAAAAGTATCGCACTAATTTGTAAAAGAAGTAATCAGTACAAATGAAGAGCAGATAAAAAGAAATTACCATCATAAGGGAGCAGGCAGAAATAAAGAAATGAAAATTCCTGGAATGTCTCCAACAGAGTTTGGTTCTCATGTTATTTTACTTATTAGAGACAATTAGGAGAGATTTGTTCGTTGCTATGAGTCTTTTAGATTAGATTACAAGCCTAAGTTTTAATATGTTGGCCTTTTTCTGCCCTTGGGGGAAAAACCCAACCCTGTGGGAATGCTAACAATAAGTAGAGTCTCCAAAAGGTTTCTAATTAGCTGTTTGCTTTCTGTCTGCTCCCTTCTACTTTCCTCTTTTTTTTTTCTCCAACATGTCTACATATGTACCTGTATAATTTGTCCTGGGAAAATGGTGGAAAGTCTAGGAGAAATCATGAATTCTCAAGAGATATCATTAACTCCTTAATTTCTGCTAATACTCATATTTCTACTTGCTATAGGAGGTGGAAATAGGTAGTTTGTAAAGGAAGTAGAAGTGAGAACCTTTTAACAGCAGCTAAATCATATCGACTGTCCTATCTGTTACACCCAGACATCACTAAGTGCTCTCAAAGGCTGTAATCTGCAATGACAAAGACAAAATAAACCATTCACTTGAAAAATTGAAGTGATTTTTTTTTGGCAATGTTTTCTTGACAGTGTGTTAAATTAGCAAATGAGTATCAAAAATACAGGCAGCTGTCCTGCATTTGTTTCACAAAGTAAAATTTCCTGCAGGGACCTTCACTGAAGAGACTAAGGGTTTATGAACATCCAGGTATCATCCTTGCAGAAAATGTTGCCTAAAGGGCAAGTTACCAGTTGTCAGTTATCATTTGTCTCAGAAGTGGAAGCTAGGATTCTGCAACTGGAGGAAAGGAGAGATTAATAGAAAAGGAAGGTCCAAGAATTGTCAGAATTAGATGAAAGGCCTTCCTAATGTAGCAAGTACACCTTGAAACTAATATGAGCTCAGATTAACAACCAGCAGTGTAACAGAGACAGGTCTGGAGTTATGAGCTGTAGCTATTCAATGCCAGCAAAGACTCAGGCAAGGGAATTCTGCATCAGCTGTTAATTGTGCATACAGAGATATTAGTGAGAAATAAATCTCTGCAGTAGCTTAGCCAAGACAAAAGGAAGAGATAGAAAATGTATCAGCACCATTATGATCTTCTCCTACAATGTTACTCAATTTAAGCATGGAAAAGGAGAGAAAAAAATCGCTCCAATTATGTATAAAACAACCCAGAATCCCAATGATGATAAAGTCTTGTTGTCAAGCACTCGAAGACACATTTCTTATGCTTTTTCTTAAACAGTGCTTTCTCTTTTTTTCATGTATTTTAAATGTTTAACAGAGATATGTTACATTTATACAGTGAAAAACATGGTGGCCAAGGCTCCTGGCCTCACTGCAGCAATAGCTTCATCAGTAGACTTTATTGTTTCAGATGTGAGCTAGCAGCAGGAGTTGTCCTTCTGACACCATCCAACTCTTCAGTGCTGGCCAGCAGAGCTTCTCTTGTCCCTCTTGAGGCTGGCTGTACTTGAGTCTTGGCAGTTCTTCTCCACAGATTAATGAGACATTAGTCTTGACTGGATCACTCAGTATCCATGGGAGAGATCTTTCTGTGTGCAATCAGATATTTTCAATGAAACTTGGGTTATATAGGCAAAATATGAACATTTTGTACTTAGCTAAGTGTAATCCAGGCTCAAATTTGGGTAGTTGTCTTTCAGCCTCTGAAAGTATAAATTCCATTCAAATAACTTACAAAAGCTTTGTAATGTGGCATAGACTGACATCATATCTGTCTTTAAGGACCTCTGTGAGAGCAGGATTTCAGCAAAACAATCAGAAATGGCTTTCAATTCTTTCTATTCATTCCATAAGTTACAGGAACTATGTTTGCTCTTTTGAAAGCATCCAGCAGCTACCTATAATAAAATGCTGAATTTTCCTGCTATCAAAATGATGGTAAAGTGTCTTTATTGTCATTTGATATCAACATACTGCTAGGAGAGAGGGATAAAGTATAAGGTAGGAAAAAAAATCCACCAAGTTGTTATTTTCAAGATGAAGGACTCAGTCCTTGTTCCTATCTTGTCTGATATGTCCTTGTCAGTTGGTACAAAACAACACAGGAATACCTAAAGGTCTAGTTGCCAGGGATATCCCTGATTACAGCCTTCAGATGCATTAAGCTGCAATATGTCATACACATTTTCTCAGTCCTCCTCTAGTCTCTGACTTTGGCAGCTGGGTACAATAGCTTCAACTGCTTCTCTCAGGAGAACCTTGACAGCTAGTATCATCTTTACGTGCCATTTTGAACTGAAAAAAGTTTTATTTGTGTGACAATTTTACACCTTAGTTACCAGCATGTAAGGAAGTTAAAAGATGGTGACAATCTCACAGAATTAGGTCTCATATTGCATATGGGTTTCAATTCACTCTGCTGTTACTGCACATTTCTGATTGTGAAGTCACAATGGAGATGATTTCAATGTATTTTTCTCCTGTCTTCTAGAGTCAGTTTTCAGCAATAGGAAAACTGTAGAGGAAAAGCATGTACTAAAAAACACTACGTATACACAAAAATTGACTAAAATATTTTTTTAGCTTCTGTGGACTTGACAGTAGTTACTAGACAGCTGTGCATACTTCGGTACATAATGGCCAACAGAATCTAATCTAATGCAGCAAATAAGTCTAGTTGCAGAACAAATCCTGCTGTCCTAATAGCATACAGAGATACTGACAGAGTTTCCACTCGCAAAATTGCTTTTTCGTAAAACATGTGGTTCAATTTGACTCCACATCTTTTATTCCTTTAAGTGTCAGCAATTTGCTGAAAATATTATTATTAGTTATAATTTATTTATTACCTCCCTCAAAAATTCTTAACAATATTTTGTGAACTCTGCCATTACATTTAGAAACACAACTGAGTGTAGCAATTGACAAAATTGTGTCATAATAAGTTGGATGTGTGCTGCCTGTGGTTTTAACATAGCAGCAATGTCATTATTTTGTCGTACAACTTTAAAGGAAAATTGGTCTCTTTGCTAAATCACAAAGAATATATAGTAATGTAGACAATATGTTTTACACAATAATACATATAGAAATGGTATTAAAAGAGTATTCAGTTTGCAGTGTCAAATCAGCAAGTGTTACTAGCTGCCAGAATTAAGCTGTCCAAACAAAGCAATGTTTTGGCAGAGAAGGTGTCTGCGTTCCAGTTGAATCTGATGCTTACACACCGGAAAGAAAATGATAATTTCTTTTCCTGGAGCTTTCTGTTCTGTTTGCTCTGTACCTTGGACACTGCCATGACCACAAAATTAAAAATTCAATAATAATTTGAAATTTAGGGAAATAATATTTTTCATAATAGAAGTTTTTTCTCTAGCACTTCTGTTAAGCCTGCAGACTGACCAAAACCCTTCCTCCAGAAACTCAAAGTCTGTATGGGAATACTGCTAAACTCTCTTTTGCTCAGCTATCCAGACCTGTTCAGAAGCTCCCATTACACAGTGGTTCAATATGTGCCACATGAACACATACTGACCTCTGGGAACCCGGGAGAGGGAGATAAGAGAAATATCTACATAGCGCAGTGAACAACCATGACAGAATCTGTTGGTTAATTTGGAGAATCAGACATTTTCTTTTCAATTTTTAGTGTTGAGGGGTGCAATTTGATAATTCCACAGGCAGCAAATCAACTCCATATATCTGCCATGAAGACTAACTATGGTATTGGGCCATTAATTGAAATAGTAGAACTGTTACAATGAAGCAGAAAAGTTAAGAGGTCTTTTATATCTGTGTTTTATATATCATCTGCACTTGGAACATGGCAGACTGATGTGTTTGTATTAGAGTAAAAACTTGAAGATGGGATTCCTGGTCTGTCCAGGCACCCAGATCTCCCAGCACTTTAAGGAGACTGTAGCAAAAAGGGAAAAGAACCATATCAGCCTAGGAGAAGATTGAGGAGGAGGAAGGGAGCTAATCCCCACTAGAACAGCACCAAAATCCTCTTCCTCTATCCCTCACAAACTTGAAGCTCTTGTTACTGAAAGTCAAACAGTTTTACATCTTTAGGAAATCAATCATAATTATAGTGTGTGAAGAAAACAGAGCTGCTATACGCTGAATCTGTTCTCAGTGTGACTCCGACCTGGGAAAGAACCCGATGCAGCTGTCCCACTGCATTACAACCATCAGCTTCACCTCATTAGGAGAAGAATTTACCTTCCTATGAGATTCCTGCTGCATAACATCCTCATTGACACAGACATGGTATGAGCAGTGTCACTTAACTCCTTGTGTTCCCAGCTGCACTCAAATATATGGAACAGAAAGCCACAGGAGCAGCTAGAACAACAGCTTCTTGGCAGTACTGGTGTCTGGGTCCAAGAAAGACAGAACTTTATGTATGAAAATATTCATGATGGCACTATGTGCCTCACTGTCTGACAAACTACCATCTACTGGAGCAATATGTGGTATACCAGCAAACATCAAGCAGTCACTCTGTCAGAGACAATATGTTAAGAAAAGAAAGAGTGTAAAAGAAAGAGTAATTCAATTGTTCAGTCACCTTAGAGCAACCTAAGATAGACAAATGTTCTTTTCGGATTAAAATCTGTTTTGTATTTTGTGAGGGAACAGGAGAGCATGCAGTGCCTCATTATATTTAATTAAATACCTTTTCATCAGTTATACTTGATTTTCTTTAGTGTGCAGAGATTTTGTTAGCAATTTTCCTTTCTAAAACAAATGTACAAACATAGTATGTGTATAATATCAACATAAAATGTATTAATTGCTCTGAACTTTAAAACATTGTGCCTAAAAACCTTCCAAAACTGTACTAAGAAACATATGCATGTGCTTACTCATAGAGCTGAGTTCTGGTGTACATCCCATGACCTTTAAAAAGCACAAATTGTATTCATAAATGTCTGGACATGTATGAAATAACATTGGATTATAACAAAGGTGACATCCCATTGTATGGAGTTCAGTGGTTGGTGGGGTTTGGGGATTTTTCTGTTTGTTTTTTTTTTTTTAAGCAATATTTGACCTCTTTTATAAATTTCACTAGGCTAGTGTTTATAGACTGGTAAGAATTGTCTTTAATCTCAATGCCTTTGTTATTTTTAGGACTTTTTGTGAAAAAGAGTAATATGATAAGGGCCTGAGTCTCCTTTCATGTCATACAAGCTTTTGTTAAGGAATAACCCTCCAGACTCCAAAGTCATTCTGTTAAGGAAACGAGATTCTTCAAAAGGCTCTGAGCTTCCCTAGTGTTCAGGTTGTTTGCTGCCTTTGAACATTAACATGTTTCAACACAACAAAGATATGTTTTGGTGTCCCCTCTTCGCAAAAGGGCAGAGAAGGAAGTTTGTGGAGGTAATAGGATGATGGACCTCTCCAGGCTCTTTTATCTCTGAACATGTGCCACCCACATTATGTCTGAGAGCAGCAAAACCCTAATGTCCTCTTTCTCCATGAGACATTACTGGAGCTTTGATCACTTGCCCATAACTGTCTGGAAATGAAATCTGTACCTCACTGAAATTCTTGGCTGACAAAAACATGGTAGGAACTCTCTTTCCCAGCCTTCCCCTCCTATGTAATGAAGGTGCCATTGGAAAAGAAACTACTACAGGCTGCAAAAGTGAGTATGTTGTGCTGTTACTAGGAGGCAATGAACCCAAATGGAGCCAGAGGGTTTTTCCAGATGTAAAATTCCTATAAAGCATTTTATACACTGTATAGAAGAGTGAGATAGCAATGTATGTGTGTATTATGTTGTGGAGTGGTGAAAAATAATGTGTACGTCAGTCCATGGTTTAGAAGGAAAAGCTAAAGGAAAATTTGAGACTGTGAGAAAGAGAAGTTTCAAGCAATCTTATCAGAGAGAGAATCCCAATATATAAGTTTTTTATTAAGTTTTTATTATTTATTTTTATTTATTATCTCTTCCTAGTGCTTATAAACACTGCATACATCCTCTGATCTGTGCAATCTGAAAGGAACATACTTCTTTCTCACCTTTCCCATTAAAGATGGGATGGCTGCTTGTTCAGATCCTACAGTAAACATTTTAGATGGATTTGTTACAGCCTTCTCTCAGGTTTGAGACTGGTCCCGTTGTCAGTAATCAGCCAGGAACACAGCCCAGCCCAAATGTAGGACTGCTTTGTAGGGTAACTCAAGCTTTCTAAATGCCTTCTGTTCCTTTCATTTGATAATGCTATGAAAATCAGACAGTATCCAACAGGCAGTTTCTGTAGTGAAGCAGTGTCTGCAAGATGGAGCAAACCAGAACACCTGAGAGACCTAGTCAATTGTGAATCTAGATAATGAAGACTACACCTCCATGTATCTTTTGATCTGCAGCAGCAGCATACATACTCCATGTTAACTCCTTTTGCAAACCTGTTTTGGTGTGTCCTAGATGGATTTCTTCTAAATCAACCCAAAATGGATGTCCCACTCTGTACTAAATGTTTTTCAAACCTTAACAGGCTACTAGTTTAGTTAGTCTCCAAGCTAAAGGATATTCAGACAGCTTTGATGATGCAGGAGGAGTGATTTTTTTTCAAGATCAAAATAAAACTCCACACTGCACAGACCAAAAGTATAGCGGCCTCAGCACTAACTAATTCATTCTTTTTTGGGCCAAATTACTTGCTAATGCGGACACATTGTGCTTGAGCCACCAGCAGCCTTCTCTCACGGTGATCTCAGCAGCAGAATTCGATGCTATTAATGTTTATATCTCCCTTCTTACACACATTTTTCCATCCTGGTGGCTAATGAAGAAGACCAGTTTTGACAGCAAGAATGAATGTGAACATGTTGGAAATCAGTGTATGCACTTAATACTACATGAGAGGTTCCAGAACAAGGTGACATTTTTGGAAACTAGATTGCAAAGAATGTGGGAATAACACAGACCATCTGTGTAGTTACTTTATTGTTTCTGTTGAAAACATGAAATTTACAAACAGGAAAAAGTTATCTGGTCAGTATGTCTGCTTTTTTTTGTTTACCTTAATCCTACTTTCTTGTCTTTTCACTCTATGACTTGACCCTTTTTGTGCTCCAGAGGGAAATCTGAGGCTCTCTTGAATGCCTTTACACTTCTCAGCCACAGCCTTCCCTTTGACTATTTAATCCACATGTTCAGAGCTCTTTCAGTAAAACAGCTCTCCTTGAGTTTCCTTGGTTTAGTTTATGTGTTCACCAGCTGTTGACTTCTCTATGTGAGTAATTTTGCAGATTAAAAATGCTAGGTTTTGCAAATACAAAGCACCTGTCACCGATCAACTCAATTTTTTGCATTTATTTTGTTATTATAGCAGAAAAAGTACCAACAATTATAATGTGGAATCTTAGCAATTTTAGTTAATTTTTTTCAGAGGGCAGTGGAGAACTAGAAACATAAAATTCTGACATCTTTATAAATTCTTACAATTTCCTGAGTAACCTCGTAACAGCATCATCATGTGGAAATTTAAATTTTAAAAATTGGATATCAAAGTCACCACAGTGAGTTCCTTTGACTAACAGACAGAACAGTTTGTAGGACCTATTGTGGATATATTTTACTAGCAAATTAACTGCCCTGCAGGTGTTTATGTGTGTCTGGTGCTTGTAAAAAAACCCCTCAAACTTATGCACTCTTATTGAGCATTAGATACCTAATATTACATGACTTAATTACAGCTGATTAATTCCATACCATGTGTCCCCCGCTCTCCAGTAAATATAAGGTAATTTAAAATAATAGGATTGAGACATGTAGGTTTTCATTGTGACTCCCCATTCATTACCTTATCCACTGGACCACTAGGCCAGAAAATATAACTGCTGTAAAAGCGACAACAACTGAAGAAACTTCAGTTTCAGTTTCATTAAATATTGCTGAAGAAGTGAGGCGTGTGACTTCTCCCTGCTGGGTAACATACTGACTCAAATCTGAAGATGTGCAGCCACTGACTGAGAAATGTGTCTAACAAGAAGAGTAAGCAGCTGTTAGCTCATAAATATTTTGAGGCTACTGCAAAAAGAAGGTATGATTCCTCAGAAAATTCTGTGACTGTTTGAATGGCTGTTGCTGAGATCTGTGTGGGACTAAGGGTTTTACTTGGAATGTCAGACTCCAAGCAAGATATGACTTTAAGCAAAGGATGTAGAAGGCAGGAAAAGCCAAAAGACAGATTATCCTTCTCTGTATGCTGATGTAGCTAGTGACCTGGTGATCCAAAATTACAATACAAAGTAAGAATTGTTGAAAAACTACTCACATAAAGAGTGCCCTTTCTCCTGGGTAGGGAGCCCCTAGATGCAGGACAGCAGGAGAAGAAAAGCATTTTGCAGTCAAAAAACACGATAGATAAAGAATCCTTATGAGGAATTCCACTGAAATGGTAAAAGTTATTAGATAATAACTTTGGTTATATGAGTTGCTTTATCAAAGGATTTAGGAGTGTATTTACTGTGATTCCACAGGGATGCAGACGGATGCATGGGATATTATGGACCTTTTTTGTCCCAGAATGATCGATTCATTCGTAAAGAGTGGTGAGAAGCTAGAGGTAGACATGTTGATCAGATCATTTCTGGGCTATCTCTCAGTCATGACGGCAAAACACCTCACTAGGGTAGGATGTAGCTTTGGCTCAGTTTAATTCTACTCTTTCATTGCATTTTCCAGAGATGTCTTCTGAGAAGAGTTTTGTCATCTCCTTATGTTCGACACTATAAGCTAGAAAGGACCTAGCAAACCACATCATTCTGATGAGTATGATCCAACTCTCTTTCATGCTCTGCAGTGTCATTTAGGTCCAGAATAGAGAGAAATTAAATAGTGTTGGAGAAATATCTGTAGAATTGACTAAAAATTTATGTAAGTAATGTACTGTAAAATACGTATTTTAATATTTGGTCTATTTACCACTTGGGCCGAGAAATAATAATAAAACAAATTTGGCTCCCTTAAACACTCAGAGTTTGCCAAAATGCAAGTCTAATTCATGTCCAAAAGTAGGGACACCCTTGAGGGGCTAGGTAAATGTGTGTAAATCAAACTGAGAGGCCGTTATTGCAGAGAAAACAGTAACAAGAAACACTGCACATACAACTGGGACTGTTCTTGGCAGGTATTATATTTAATAACAATGCTTTCATTTGAGAAATGTATGTTTGAGAGTATTGGCTCTGCACACTACATCTAACGTGATATATTATTAAACTGGATTTCTCTTTTATTTGACTGCAAAATTTGTTCAGAAAACAGTTCAAACTGAGAATACTTCCTTTCCTTGTTTGTGACTATGTTTATATGTGAGCACAGTCACAGAGGCCAATATTAAATGTGTCATTTTGATATGTCTATAGGGAAGGGAAACTATACGTAATTTACATTAATTCTTAGTTTTTATGGCAAGATGTTTAAAAAAAACTTATCTTGGATTGGTGGTTTGGGTTTTTATTTTTTTTTTGTGGGTATGTATGCCAGACTGTAGTGAGACATATGTGCTGTGGAGGGAAAAATTTCACAGCTTTAAAAAAGACAGCATCTGACTGGGATCTATTCCCCCCTCAAAAGTAAACAGTTTTCATAATTAACCCCCCTGCTCTGTTTATACATTAAGTAAAATGTGGAGAGCATACACAGTTGTTCTCATTAATTCCTGATAAGAAATTGCAACCTAAAAAAGTTACTCCATGGTTTACGAATTTCCAGGTCTTGAATTCAATTGGAAACATATGCAGAAAAAGACTCTCAGTCTTGCTCTGCAACAAAAGAGATGAGAAGCCGTGGAATAAATACGTTCAGATTTGCCTGTTATATTGGAGTTCCCTTCTCTCTTTCATGGTGTTCTTTGACAATACAGACCCACAAAACAGATCATGCTTCTAAGCTCATTCCCTTGATGCTAATCAGCATGTACGCTACAAGATGGAGAGACATAGTAGGATAAAATATACATAAAATACTCTGTTGCTAACTCATGGCTATACAAAACAAACAAGCCCTCAAAGCGTATCTTGGCCTTCAATAAGTTGTTATAACTAAGAATTTGCAAACATGAAGAACTTTTCTGGGAAATATCTTGCCTGTAACTCCCTGTAAAGTACATATGACTTTAGATTGAATGTAATGCAATTAACATAGACATTGAAATGATTCTTTAATCGGTTATTCTGGGGGTTTTTTTGTTTGTTTTGATTTCAGAAGGACATCTCATTACTCTGTTTAGATGATTTTTGAGTATTGAAATTCACAGCTGCTGTCTTTTAAAGAAGTGATACTGATGTAATAAAAAACTATGAGTAATAACGTAACATATAGGCAATAAACTGGAGCTTGGATATGTAGTGCTATGCACCTAAAGATGGATGCTCTTTACATCTTTATTTTATTGCTAAGTAAGTGAGATTATTTTCAAAAATAGGACCCTGATGTACTCAGTGGTCATAGAAATCAAACCAATTATTCACCACTGAGTTTTTCGGAAGATTATAATGGGTTATATATTTCTAAAAATGAGATGAATGGAAAAATTATAAAAATCACCTGGGAAGTCTGAAGTAAGAATACAGAATTTTCTCTAGATGTGTGATGTTCCTGCATCCTCATCACAAGATTGAATCTAGTTGTTTCCAGAACTTCATTGTTTAATTTTCATTAATCTTACATAAATGAGGAATATTTAGCACTAAATGATTTATTAACCCATTCCACTCCACCAGTCTTCAAGATATATATACAGTATTGCCCTGTGCAAAAGTGACACATGCAGTACTCGACAAAATATCCAGTTTTTCCTTTCAGCTTAGCTGTGTCTGAATTAAAATGATCAAGAAGCAGTACAGATTGCTAAATCACATTTTCTCCTATGTTTTTCTCCTAAGTCTATGCTGGTCTAACAAACATTGTCCTTCGATTGTACTCTTCCCCTCATGCCTGTTAATATAACCTGCCCCCAGTGCAGATCGAGTGTGTGTATAATCCTCCCAGGGCATTACGTTCCAAGATTTGTACTCTTAGCTCAACCCAGCATCTACTGATGTGAATGGCAAAACAATCTTTGACAATAATTAAATGTTATCATAATTGAAGCTTAACTGTTAAATGCTGAGGGACATGAAGATACGTGAAGTAGAGACAAGTAGAGAGGTGATACCTTCTCTGCTTTCTCTCATCTCAAGCAACGCAGCAAGTTTCTAGCCAGGAGGAGACTGCTCCTTACATGAGGTTTTAGAGTAAGCCAGGTTGTTCACCTTGCACAGAGCTCACACCATGCAAAGATAGAGTGAAGCAGAATTGCTATAGATGGCTTGGCTCTGAGTGATGGCTGTACTAAATGAACACCAAATAAATAATGTATAGTTAGAGTCTAATAGTCAAGATCCTTGCTGTGACTTAAATATTCCAGAAAGACACAGGTAAAGACAGCAGTAATTGTAACGATGAAGAAAATTCTCCAATAAAAAAGAAAATTATTCAGAAATTTATTTCTCATAATAGAAGTTTCTGAAGTAATGGAGATTTATAATTTTTTTTCAGTTAAGTCTAGCAATGCAGCAATTACAGGCCCTGGAAGAGTAATATTATAAAGGAAACAATGGGAAAGAAAAAGGAAACTAGGAAAAGAAAAGGAAACCCCATTTGTTCAGATATACAACATATTTGAATTGATTTTTTTTTCTGGGTTGTTTTTTTTTTCCTCAGATAAAAATACAACATTTAAAAACATGATTTTTAGTATAGATATAGAGACTTCAGAGATGCACTCCAGTGCCTAGACAGGGAAGCAAAGTTGAAAGAATATCAATATTAGTCCAGTAAAAATCTTTTTTGATCTCAGATGAAATCTGGACAATTTCTAGAGATAAAGTTGAATGTCAGACACAGTAGAAAACACCTAAAGCAACTACATAGAAACTACAGGGACAGTGCATTCTGAAGCCTTATTATCACTGTAAAGATTTGTTCGCAGAACTAAGTGAGATTTTATGCAGGAATGCCTCAAGTTTTAATGGAATATATTTGGAGAAGAGCACATGAGCTTATGGAGGTAAAATAAATGTGAGAGAAGGGCCAGAGATATTTCAGTGTCCTGAGATGAGCACTAGGGAAATTGTTATTTCATATGCAAAACTGTAGGTCAAGTCAAGAGAAAAAATATATTTTGGTAGTAAATAGGCAAAATTGTGTCTGTGAAAAAATGTCCCGGTCAATGATTCTTATTTTTATTACATAACCTTACTGAAAAAAAACCCCTCAGATCTTAATGCATACCTATGTGTAACATACCAGCTTTTCTTGGAGTGACAGACTTTACCTAACATCGTGAAATTTTCAGTTGATCTAAGCTGTTTGCAATGAAGATCAAGTTTAAAATACTGCCACTTTATAAAATAACTACTGATAAAGGCTTTTGAATCAGAGTCTAATACACCATACAGTTTAAATATTAAATGGCTCTACCAATGTCAAGATGGCATGTATCTTTGACATTTAGTTTCAGTTTAAAAGTGAAAACAGGAACTGTTGCACTCTTGGACACTTATATCAGAATCCTTAGGAAATTATGAAAGATAGAAAAAAACAAAATAAAAAGAAAATCAGTGTGATTTGATGTCTCAAGTGCTCCCATCACCTCCAGAAAAATGCCATGCGTTTATAGTTTATAGTTTACAAAAGGCAGGGATGTTGCAAGATGTAACTCATGCTCATTTTAGGTTCGCTTTCCTGGAAGACACAAGTTATGGAGCCATTTTTAAGTCATAGGCAGTACAAAAATAAAGGTCATTATGTGTGTCATTTGCCTGAGATGGTCCGAGATGGGTAAGAGATTCAACTGTCAGAGACAAATGGTCACCCTCAACAACTAGCATAACAAGTTCACCTTTTTCCGGTGTCAAAGGTGTCTGTATTTCAGAGTAGGTGTACCTGACAAGAATACTTCCCTCGGAGTCTAACTGAACATCTTTAGGCAGAATTAACACATTAATCAATATATATTTAGGATACTGTGTGGGACTATCAGTATTAACCCTCATAAGTATAGGTACAGGAGGTTCACAGAACGATATGGAACATGGAAAAGGATTCACTGTCAAAACTTTCTACTAGCAGCTTCTGCTTTCACAGAGATACGTTTTTGGCCCTAGTGTCATTTAAATTTCACTCTTTGTGATTTTTAATTTAAATAAAATTCAGTCATCTGCTGCCATCTTGTTTATAGCAAGATCTTGCTAAGTGTCTAGGTAAGAGTTCAGCAAGAAATACTTCTGTTAAATGTACTTTATACGCACATGAGTAGGTCTCCTTCAAGCTCTACGATTTAATTTATTCCACACTGAAGCAATTCAATCTGATCCCAATTCAGTTACAGTGCTTGTCAGTGTATCATTGACAGCATTTCCATGTTTGTCAGAACTCCTGCTAATCTGCACACATAATGCCTCACAGATTTACTGAGACTGCCTTTTCAATATGACTTGAGTTACTGTTCCTATGGGAATGCTTGGAAAAATATAAACTCTGCACATTTTACTGTTTAATTCAGACTGGATTTGTGAAGAATGTTCTTACTTGATTATTTATCTTAATTCCTAAAGTATTCTGAAAATGTATATTTCTTTTAAGATCAGGTGTCTTTGTTTTGTTAGTTATTCTTGTTTTGTGAAAGCTGCAAAGAATCACTCAGATAATGTTAGAATGTTTATCGTGTGTTTATCTTTGATCTTTTACTTTATTGGTAAATATTAAGCTGCTTATTAGTATCTGTAAGTCATAGGACTGCCATTCATTTCTGTTAAAAAAATAGAATAGGACCCAGTGGCACCATGAATCTAAATCTTACACTTGGTCCTCAAGGATTTGTCATTAAGGCAGAATTCATTGATCTTGAAAGCAGATTAGCTTCACTTGTCCTGCCATCTTAGTTGGTCTATAAGTATCTTTCCAATCCATGAAATACCATGTAGCAATATTTGTACAGTTTCATGGAATCTATTTTAAATAGTTGTGTCTGTAATTATGAAGTTCAAAATCACACTAGTCATTGTGACAGTGATGTCCTCTTGGTAATTTTATGTTGTATCAGTAATTACATTTAACAGAAAACATATGGCTAAACTGTGTTTCTTCCTGTGGCACATGATCACAGAGACAAAGGAAAAATGCCACATTTAAGCAAAACATGTTGTCTGTATGCTTCAGGATGAATTGCATTAATCTTATCTTTGAATCATTGATATGATGTGTGCTTACAAATGAGGGGGGAACCAAATCAAGGTAAAATTCAACAGCTGTGCCTGTCAACTCAGAACAACTGACTCAGGAAAAAAATGGAAATATTATGATCTGGGAACGTCGGCACATATGGTGACCACATGGTTAAAGAAAACAATCTAGCATATTTTTTAAGGGTTTGCAAAGAAGTTTTTCAGGAGACCATGTGTTCTTTCTGAACACCTCATGGTCCCTACACCCTCATTTTGATTGGGAAACACAACTACTTCAGTGACTGAATGAAGAAATTGGTAGTCAAATTATGGTAAGCAGTTTGTCCATCCTGTGGAAATTTCTGAGGTCAAAACATTTTTCACAAAGTCAAAACTTGAAATTTCAAGATGGGGCAATTTAGATGTTTAGTTACAAATAAGTATTATAAAATGCATTATTTTGGTGTAAATCTTCATTGTTACATTTTTAAACAATATGTATTTTTGAACAGTTACTCAAATTCACTGATATCAAACTACAGACTTTTAAAATCTAGAAGTACAAAAACTGCAGCAAATGAACAATTTTAAAAATTTAAACTTTTTTTTCAAATTGACTTTAGATTTAGATATTTCATCAGTTGCACATTCAACTATTCATAGTTCCACAGGGGTTGGTTCTAGGGACAGTCTTGTTCAACATCTTCATCAATGACCTGGATGAGGGGACAGAGTGTACCTTCAGCAAGTTCACTGAAGACACCAAACTGGGAGGACTGGCTGATTCCCCAGAAGGCTGTGCTGCCATTCAGCAGGATCTTGACCAGCTTGAGAGTTGGGCAGAGAGGAAATTCATTAGGTTCAACAACGACAAGTGCAGAGTCCTGCATCTGGGAAGGAATAACCCCATGCACCAGTACAGGCTGGAGGTCGAACTGCTGAAGAGCAGCTCTGCAGAGAGAGACCTCAGATTCCCAGTTGAAAGTGAAGTAACCATGAGCCAGCAATGTTCCCTCATGGCCAATAAGGCCAATGGCATCTTGGGATGCATGAAGAAGAGTGTAGCCAGCTAGTTGAGGGAGGTTTTCTTCCCCCTCTACTCTGCCCTGGTGAGGCCTCATCTGGAGTACTGTGCTCAGTTCTGGGCTCCCCAGCTCAAGAGGGACAGGGAACTTCTGCAGAGTCCAGCACAGGGCCACCAAGATGATCAGGGGACTGGAGCATCTTCCTTATGAGGAAAGGCTGTGGGAACTTGAACTGTTTAGTCTAGAGAAGAGGAGACTGAGAGGGGATGGCAGTAATATTAATAAGTATAAAAATGGTGGGAATATATAAATGTCAGGAGGTGGTGGCATCACTTTATTGTATCTAGTAACAGGACAAGGAGTAATGGGATGAAGGTGGAACACAAAAAGTTCCATTTAAATATAAAAAAACCCATTTTACTGTGAGTGTGATGGAGCACTGAAACAGGCTGCCAAGGGAGGGTATGGAGTGTCCTTTGGAAGTTTTCAAAACCTGCCTGGACACATTCCTGTGTGACCTGATCCAGGTGTATCTGCTTTAGCAGCGTTGTTGAATTGGACGATCTCTAAAGGTCTTTTCCAACCCCCACCAATCTATGATTCTGTGATTCTATGATTCTGTGATTCTAAGATCAGTACACCCTCAGATGATATGTAAAAACTATGAATAAGAAAATTACAACAAAATAGATCACACAAAGTATTGTAAAATTAACACAGCCCCCTACCTTGAAGAAATTAGCAAAGCAATTGAAATCAAGAATGTTAAAGCTCCTGGATCCAGCAGAGACATTTAAATTTGGAGACATGAATCATATTTAAATATGGAGTTAATTATACAAATTCTTCAGCAACATATGGAATACTGAATGGTAATTACTATCTGCATCAGTAAAGACAACAATTCAGATTTGGCAGTTACCTCTCATATCAGCATGCATGGTGTCTGGCAGTCTAAGTAAACACAAGATTTCATCACTGGTTGCACAACTCCATCAGCTGTAAACTAAGTAGCTGTGTGATCTGAGGCACAAATAAAGTACAGCTGATGGACTATTTGTAGTTAGCAGCTGCAGAGTAAACAGCATTGTATTTCTAATACTGTCCTCAGTGCATGGGTGAAACCAGCCAGCAGAACTGGAGTCTGGCTACTCTCATCTAATCTCTAATTTAATCCAATCATAAATGACATTCATGTGATCAAATGTAGATCTCTACAATGTAGAATTGATTGATATAGTCATTGGAGGGTAGTGTGGTATATACCTAATCTGCTATAGACTTCAAGTTAAAGATATAATAAATAATCTTTCATCTGCATTGACTACATTTATTAGTCAAAATTTTACTGGTAAAAGAACATAAAATGTCCTTTTACAATGTCAGTCTTCGGTCATCATTCATAGACTTTTGTATGCTTCTCCTGTTACATGGGATATGAAGGAGAATTGTATGACAGCTTAGCAGCTGTGCACTATTAATGGTATCCCACCACAGAATCTCAGTTCTGGCGTACAGATACATTTTTAGTTATCTGGAAACCTAACAAATTTAGCAGATGCAACAGAAATCCATGAAATATGATCCACTATATGCCAAGAAATACATTTTAAAGAGCATACAAGGGAAAACATACCATTGACTAAGGGGAACAGATACCCACAAAACCATGATGACGAAAATGCAAATCAAGGATACATATAAGAAACTGCAAGAAGAATCAAGAAGTAAAATTGCCATTATACTATTACAAGCTATCAACTCAATTTGCATATTGACTGTAAACTTTTGAAAGATTCTTATTCATCAAGTAGCTGACAGATGACATGAGCAGAGTTTGCATCAGGAAGAGTTTAGAAGCCGATCAGAACCAAACTTCAGACAAGATTAAACACTTTAAAAACCTCTTACTATTGCATACCAGAGATTTTCAATCAATAATATATGTGGATCCCAGAAAAATTTCACCTCTATTTTTTGTATTCTCTCTTGTGTGTTAGATGTCAGGACAACTTGCAGCATACACATATTCTTGAAAACTGAATCCACACTCAAAGTAGCAAAGATGTGGTGGCACAATCACGCACATATAGAGTGGAAGACACCAAAAATACCATAACCATTGCTGCAGGATCAGTTGAGAAACAGAACACAGAATTGGAGGTAACATAAAAAGCCTTCTACTTTGAAACACAAGTCTAGATAAAAAGAATTGCATCCCAACTTGACAGAAGGTTAAAGGTGCTATATAGTAAAAACAAGAATGTTACAGATTAAGACAATACAAGGTGAAAAGATTTGTTAGTTATATGTTGCATTACAGATTAAATGGCCATTATCTTGTAAATGATTTTTTAACTTTCCCCAGCTCACAGTTTGTGTGCCCATCTCTGAAAGCTGGGTTAATCAGTGAACTTCCTAGAGAAGGATGCACAAAACTACCTGAAGTCTTAACAGCATTGAGGTTGTTAGTCAAAGTAAGTTATCTGCCAAGCATGTTAGATGCTATAACAAATTGTTACATATTGTAATAAGCTTATATGAGATTAACAATTGCACATGTCATACAATTGTACTGGCACAGGCTGCCCAGGGAGGTTGTAGAGTCTCCTTCTCTGGAGGTTTTCAAAACCTGCCTAGATACGTTCCTGTGTGACCTGATCTAGGTGGACTTGCTTTAGCAGGTGGATTGGACTGATGATCTCTAAAGGTCCCTTTCAACTCTTACCATTCTGTGATTCTGTGATTCTCTGAATCTGTAATCTTTGGTACCTGCATGCTGTCATCAACACAGAATCACTAAAAAATATTTCAGTAAGGTTTAAAAAGTTATAGTGGGATGACCCCACAATTGCCAAAATAAGAGCTACTCCTTCCAAGACAAATTGAAATAAAGAGAGCCTTGAAAATGGGCAGAGGTTTCATCAGCCTCAGAGACCTTGATGTCTTGTGATTACATACATAGTTGATGAGGAAAAAAATGGCTTTTATTATTTGTCCACTTTCAGTCATACATTGCAGCCACTGTCACTGACTGCAGTAAATAATGCAAGCAGCAGATTTGCATTTTAATAAATCTTACTTTTCTAGGGAGGGAGATATGTATTTTAAAAGTTTCTGACCTATTCTGTCTGGTCTAAACCTTTATGTTCACATCATATTTTGCTTGTTTTTCAAGCAAGATATTTTTCTGCATATGGACATTCTGTGTTATTGATGCTTATTAATAACAGATCAATCATCTCTACAACTCAGCAATTACTTCAGCCCAGAACATCCACTATGCCCTTCGAAAACCATATTTGCTCTCAATAATAAACATCCAAAATAACAGCATAATTGAATGAAATGCAAAGGAATTATTTATGTAATGGAGACATCTTGGTCTCATAAATTATTGAATAAGAAATAACTGACAACCTGTTGAATTTTCCTAGGGCTGTGATGACTTTCTCTTTATCAACTTGATATATGATTTATGAAAGTAGAAGCATCAGGGTAAAAATGGTAAGAGAACCTGGCTTGCATACTAATAAAGAAACTTCATGAAATCATTATTTAGAAGTCATAAATTTGGTGAAACTATTCTGAGTTTTGTTGCTACAATTTAATTTTTTCAGTGTTTAAAAAATAAAATTCCAGGTGATGCTATCCCCCAAGCTGGTAGTAATCTTTTTTTTTTAGGAAAAAAAAAAGAAAGAAAAAAAGAACGAAAAATACTAGAAACCAGACTTTTTCTGTAATTATTTGGTGGTTAAAGATGACAAAGGGTTATGTTGGGCTCCATGCTATTGTTCCACTTTCACACTTATTTGTCCTCAATTTGATCTACAGAACTGCTGTCTGTAAATTGTCAGAGTACCATCTTTGAGCCCTAAGCAATGATCTGATACCAAGATTGAGGTTAAACAAAATCAAATGTAGCTCTGAGAGTTCATGAACTTTGGGACAGTAGATTGTTCAAATAAAATTTAAAACACTACAGTATTAGAAATTGTCAAGATCTTTAAAAAATGACATATTTAATATTTATAAACCTTCTTGTACTTTGGTTTTCAGAACACTGTATTTTATCATATGTGGCAATATTATAGTAATATCTTTCCATGTACTTGGTTATTTCTCTTGCGAGGAAAATTACTGTGCTAATGCATGACATAAAACATTTGTTCTCAGTAATTCATACAACAGAAAACAATAATCCCAATTATTTGAAAGCAAGTTCTATAGCAATAAACTTCAAATTTTATGAGTATAACTTTGCGACCTAGGGTTGGTTATTTTCTATTGGCAAAAATAATCCAGAGGTGAGTGAGTGATATTGACTGGCCTTTTCAATAGTTTTTTGTCCTTAATGGACGTCTATCAGGTACTCTATGTTTCTATATATAGCTGTAAAAGACAATGTACATTTTAAAAACAGAAGCAATATATAAGGGTAAATATCATCTGTGTTTTGCATAAGTGAGAAAACAAGTAAGTAGCTTATACTGTTGTTCAACTTATAGTTGGAGCTGAGTGACAATAAGTTTAGTGTGGACATGACTCCGGTAAAGTTACGGTAGGGTGGAAGAAACAAGAGTAGATGAAGATGGTGGATTTCTTAGAGGCTTTTACTTGAGAAAATCCCTATGATTAATTGCAAAAGCTCACAGCCTAGCTTTGACTACAAATATTCACTTTCCATTAGATGATAGTAGAAAAGTAGAGTGTTTTCTGTCCCATTCAGACATAGATAAGAGGTAGCAGTTTTTTCTTTCAGCTGTGAACTTTGCCACTCTACTGTGATACACTCTATCATCAGATTTCAAAAAACACATGGAGCCCAAAGAAGATGTAGGGTTTCGGAAGGAAGCAGTTTATTGTCTTGTGCATCTCAAACAGAGCAGCTTGGAGAACAAAAGTTATTGGTGCAGAATGGCAACAAAATGCTCAATTTTGCTGGACAAGAAAGGCAAGATTCCCCTGGACACCAACCTATATAAAAAATGGCTTTTTTTACTAGCACTGCAGCGTTTAGCTGAAGTGTTTGAACTGGACTCCTGTTATGTAGAAAACCAAGGTTCTGTGAGTAAGTTACTCTCAGTAGAAATTTTTGGACTCTTTAGTTTTCTCTGCCTACAGACCTGATGACGTCCTGAGAGTCACAAACGGTCTGAGGCTCTTTAAGGACAAAATATGCTTCTAATTGTTGGTAAAATATCCTCTTTTGAAATTTTTATTAGGTATAGTGGCTTGTTGAGCATTTAATGTTTCTGGATGGTCTATCTGCAAGAAATTAAATGAATTGCCAAGACATGATTCGTTACCAATTTTTTAACAAACTTTTGGGATAGTTTTGATGTAGAAAAAATTACAAATAAATAATTGCACATGCTACTTGCAACTTTATGTTGGATTTGCCACTGAATAATTTGACACAGGAGTGACAGAGTAAATACTGGGACACTTCAAACTGAATGCATAATTACCCATGTTGTGCTCACAGTTTGCTTTACCCTGCATAAAAATATATAGCTTGGTTACAACAATTTCAAGACACTCAGACTTTGTTTCATGTTTATAGTATGTTAGAATTGTATCACTTTATAATCAGTAAATGTTAAAAGTTTAAAGCTTTGAACATGGATTTTTTTAATAGGGCAAGATAAACAATTAGTTGAATGAATCAAAGATACACAATCTTGCAGTAGTGAGGAAAGCAGAGATGAGATTTTTCTGCATCAACAAAGGGGAGTCCTCACTTTCCTGTGCACTCGGCGTTCTCTGTGTTGCTGTCTGTGTGACAGCCAGTAAGTGACAGATATCTAGAATATTTTGTGAGCTTTAGGAGTGGGTAGAACTTGATATTAACCACTTTACCAAGTGATTAGGACAGCATTACCAAGGAAGAAGCTACATTTAATAGCAGCTTTTCATCTGGAACAATGGGAACAAAGGGAGGGGCTGTGAAGCCTTACAGCTGGCAAGCACAGAAGCCATAAAAAGAAGAGAAATGTATGAGAAATTTAACAGAGAAGGGAAAGAAGACAGTAGCTGCTTTTGGGTCTTTAAAAAAAAAAAAAAAAGCTAAAGTGCACGGTAGAAAAATAAGTGAAATAGAAAGGAAGAGGAACTGATAGTAATGAGTGATTTTGATGTCAGAAGTTCAATGACCTGGAGGAGTTGGAAGGGGTGTGCTTTAAGGTACATAAAATACTCTGAGCACTTCAGTAGGGCTGGGCATAGTGAGAGTGGTATATTTTGCTTCTGTCCTTACAACTACTAAACTGTGAAGAGGCATGAGATAATAGGAACTACTTATAGTGCTAAAATGTGCAAAAGCTGTGCCAGACCTCAAACACTAAGTGAAACAAATCAGTTTCTGTGGTTCAGACTGATTGCTGCACAGAAGTGAAATTGTACCCTGAAGAGTAAAATGGAGCAATTTAGTAACTTACTATTTCAGTCTGAAGTTTATAGAAGGTAAACAACATCCTGACAGTGAGGTCATAGTAGGAAACGAAAATGTTACAAGAAATCAAGCTTGCTATAGCAAGGCATGTTAAATTAGAGTCCAGTAAGGAGCTGTGTGGGCTGTGGTTTGCAACACACATCAAAACAATGCCAATATTTGGAAAACAGGCCGCACTGCCTCACCTTGTAAGTTTACAGTGCATTCCAGAAAATCTTGTCAAGAAGGAACCTTTGTTAAGGAAGTCTCAGATCAAAGCAGTTGTAAAAAAGTTTGACATCGTCCTAGGAAGCAGGATGGTCCCATAAAAAGTCAGGGGGGATTTACACACAATGAAAGCTGAACTGGAAAATAAATGAGCTGCAGGTCAGACAGTTGATTTGGAGTTCTGTGTAATAAGCAGACGAAACACAGTCTTTGACCGGTTTGACAGAGAAGAGACTCAGCCCTGTACTTATTTGAAAGTTCGTACTGCTTCTCCAATACTAGCATCCTACTTCACCTAAATCAAAGGATTTTGTTTCATGGAGCAAAATGGTCATTCTGGAAGATGTAGTGGCACTACTGTAGTTTTCCTAAATGACACTAATGATTTTTATTTCGGTGAAGATTTCCTCATTTTCTTGTATCTTTGCTAACTAATAATGTAGTAATAATAAGTATATTATCTAGCCATAAATGGGGCTCTTCCATGCTACAGTGAGGAAGGAAAATACCTACAATAAATTTAATATTGCAGAGCTAAGACCCAGAGCAGCACTGATTGATTGATTGATTGATTGATTGATTGATTGATTGATTGATTTGCTAAGAAGATAGATTAATTGATAGATTAAAAAGAATGGGTTATTTGGTGATTTATGTCATGAGCCTAATAGAAAAATATTTCTTAGTACATTCTTACTTGATTTTCTATACCACCTTTCTTCAATAATTTCCTTTGATAATAAAATTAGAACATAAATAGTGCCTTAATATAGATATTTTCATTATTTTTGTTATATTTAAGTTGTTTGCATAGAAAATTCCTTTGTTGCACTAAATGATTACTAAGGAGAGCCCTTCAAAAGATGTAATAAGTATAAAAGATAAACCATTTGCAGCATGACATTAGCAAGAAATGGTTACTTTCACTTTTCTAGTCCTTTATAGTTAGTTTTTGTGTGTATAATTCACTTGTAAGTCAGAACTGGTATAAAATATAGTAAGATAGTGCATTGAAGCTATAGCATACTGTTTTTTAGTTAAAAATCTTATAAAATATGAATTAATGTGGTTAACAACTCACTTGAAATCTAATGAACTTGCCTTAGCTGTCTTGTTAGATGCCTGCAATTGTAAAATTTTTTTACAAGGTTAACATATTAATAAGATTGTGATTTTGTATTTCTACTCATTTAATTATATTACAACTTATTTGTCCTTTGATGAGCATTAAACCTCTTCAATGTACTGTCCTTTAGCAAATCATTTGATTGCTGACATACAAAATCTGACTTAATTCCAAATTAATTTTTAAATACATTGAGACTTAATGTTCATTTAATATTTTACTGTCATACTGTATACCTTTTAGATGTTTTTAAAGAAGGAGGCAAATGGTTGAGGAAGAAAGGACATTCGGTTAACTTTCTCATCTTTAAGTGAAAAAAAAATTTGCTGTTCTAGCTCCACGTTTTGTGACAACCAGTTCTGCAGCTGCAGGTGGAGTGAATCTCTCATTAAGGAGTGGATAAGAATACCAGTTTCTTACTCCAATAAAGCACAAACATTGTACCATGTCTTGTTCTTGTAGTTCTTTTCCTATAGACTTTGCAAGAGCACTGAGCATAATTGGACTATGATTGCCAGAGAGCTGAAATGTTTCATAAGATGTTAAACATTCTTTTTTGAGCACTTGAGGACTTTGTATGTGAGTCTGAAATAGTGAGTATTATATGTATAATCTTCATAAAGTAATCACTTTAAGGAGGTAAATTAAAAGAGCATGCATTGTACTAAGATGATTGTTACCTCCTTCCCCTGTGAAACTGATTGCAAGGGATACTCTACTGTCTCACTGAAACTTCACAGATTTTACGTAGCTCCAAGATTAGAAATGGTAGACCTCATAAGTTAAATTTTTCCTTTTCTTAGAGTTCAACATCAAATTTCTTTCATTACAGGGAGGGACCTCACAGCAGAGGTACTTCTCACATCTTTGTAATTAGTTGTTTGAGGAACGTTCTGAACATTGCTACAGATAAAGGTATGGTCTAAAACTTCTTTTTCCGTAGTCATTACCTATATCCAATCTTCAAGGAGAGGAACCTAGAAGAATTGATCTTCATGTGTTAATGAAGCTAGGTTTAATTTTCCTGAAAAATAAAAAAAAGAATCTTATTAGTGAGTACTATAATCATTTACTATTTTGTAATACATGACCTAGTCCTCTGACTTAGCTTCTTTGATTTCAGTGCAGCTATGCCAAATTGCATCATGGATTGTTCATTACTTTTTTTTCAGATTTCCATTTCCTAGAATCATTTTGTTCTGAATCACATCTGTAAAATTTACATGTGCAGTTTACATGTGCTGTAGCAAGTGTTAACTAGCTATATGACTGTACATATGAACAAGAAAGAAATGAATTAACAGGAAAAATATTCCATAACTTATTTTTTTGCATGCTTACTTTTAGATTTTCAGTAAGAAACAGTTAAGCTTTTTCTAGTTTAATGAAGGATGTTATTATTTAAATGGTCTTTAAATAACTATTTAATAAAAATAATAATTTAAAGCTGAATGAATTTTCCATTAGAAAGGATATATTTTCTGAAATTACTCATAATGGGTTTTTTGGCGTTTTCAGAATCAATCTAAATAATTTCTATCACAAGAAAAACATATAAACACATCAAGAATATATAAACACATAAAGAATAACATTATTCTGAAATTTTAATTTAAGGGTTTGTAAAATTAAAGTGCACAGAAAATTGCTGGAGTTTGATGAGCCTTTATATAAATGTGGGCTGTGAGAAACAAGATAAAAGTAAGTTCATAAACTATAAATCTTCAATATTACTACATAGTAAAATTGCTACAAATAATTCTTGTTCAGTTTATCTGGAAAATATGATTAAGATATATTGCAAAATGAAATGTCTTGTTCCTAAAAATTTATTGGATGATTGGAAGACACATTGCCTAAATTCCCCTGTAGCACTGATTTCCATATGGAAAGAAATTGCCATGGTTCTCTGAAGACAAGTCACATAGCTGTATGTTGCAGTCGATATTTGAGCTTGTCGTCTTGAGCTTATAGGTATGGATACTAATTTCACTAGGAAAAAGTCTTTGACCTTTCAAAAAATAAGTCTAGCCCCAAATCAACTACATATTAATAGACGTTTTAGAAGAAGATCTGTATGAAGCCATAGATGAAGATCTGTACAACATTCATAACTGGTTCCTCCCTATCATCCAAACCCTGTGGTGTGGTAACTGACCCTAGGGATATTACTTTAGTAGTGACATAGTCACAGATGGATCTTTTCTCCTACACAGATAAAGAAGGTGAACTCTTAAGGATTTAACCTTCTGCATTTTAGAACAGGGCAATTGAAAGGACTTATCTCCTGCTAAGTAGTTCACACATGAGTCATACACAACCAGTATGAGTATCCATGTTTTGCTTCCACAGTGATAAATAAATGTTAATAAAGAAGATTAAGAAACAGAGATAGAAGCTGCACAAAAAAATTGCAAGTCTTAGTCCAAGACAATCTTAATTGTCCCAAACATGTAGTTTACTTCATATGATGGACTCTGTATTTTCAGAGATTTCTCTATTTCAACTTTGTTTTATCTGAAAAGGGAGAGCTACACATATCAAGCAGAGGAAGGCATGGAGGAAAAGTGGCTCCATGCAAAAACACATGGATACTGCAGTAGGGAATCAAGCTGGAATAGTGAGGGTATTCTGTCTATTCAATTAGCCAAAAGCAGGTTAGGTTTCTGCTCACATCAATAAAATGTAATTTTTATGGATTCATTTCATTTCCTAATGGGTTGCCAGTTGATTTTTGATTCCTGTAAGATACAACAGTTAAATAAACTAGCCTTGTAGATGCACAGATATGTTTCAGATCCAAAAGGATCCCAGGATTTTATTAAACGTAATCAGTCTGTAAATATCTTTTTCAGTATTTAGAACTACATATGATTCTAACCAAAGAATTCTAAATGTGTATTTAGTTTTCCTTGGGTAGACCTAAGAAATTTGGAGCTCATTATATGGAAAGTATGGACATGTACAAGCTAGATAATAATTGCTGAATATACCCCTTTTTAGGATTAATTTTCCAGTCATGATATAAAGGAAATTTCATTATCTATTCAATAATTAAAAGGAGCTAACATTTAAAAGTGATATGAAATTTTACATTTGTCTTAAGTAATCTTTTTCTGTTTGTCTCATGTGACATCATGTTTTTCATTCTTCAGTTTGTTTTATATTTTTAAGTCCACAAATTAAAATAGACTTTTTTTTTTTTTCCTGGAGATTCTCATGTGATCAGAGTATCTCTGACTGATACAACTGCTTACATTTATAATAAACAGATTTTCAGGAAATTTTTAGAAAAATCAAAAATCCCATCTGAATAAAGAAGGGAAAATGCAGTTGCTTTGTAAATAGCTTTCATATGTTCTCCTTTTAATCCAAACTGGATGCTGTTTTGAGAGTGCACTCTTAAAATGAAATTCATCAAAAATTTAAAAAAAAAAACCACAAAATCTCTTATCTCTGGTCTACACAATTCTAAAAATAAGAGAAAGTTAGTGATTAATCAGAGTAAACTGTAGTCCACTTGTTCAAGAAAGTTATTCTTTCAAAATGGTCCTACCTAAGAGCACATCCTATTTGATAAGAGTGAAGGGGTAAAATCTCCTTTTTAAATGTATTGTGGGCTCACATATATTTTCAGTCTAAGCTAAAATCTCTCCTTGTGCTGATGGGTAGCATTTACGCAAGAAGTCTACTTGCTTTGGGTGAACAATCATCTTCATAATTATTTATTAAGCAATTGCTATGCAGTGCTCTTCATCTGAAAAGAGATCCAATTCTAAAAGAAAAAAAAATGTTTAAGAGGAATGGTACTTAAAAAAGCACAGTAATCACAGAAGCACATGTCAGTGCAGGGGAAGACTGAGAATCACGGTAGGAGTTCGGCTTCTTTCAGCTGTAAATTCTTCATCAACCTTCACACAAGACGGGAGCAAACAGTATAAATTAGGTCACATTGCTGAGAAGATTATAAAGAAATATTTCAAGCCGATAGAGACAAATCAGAAAGGCCAAATTAAAATATAGATGCATTTAGCAAGCCACATCAGGAATAAGAAGGACCACTTTAGAAGTACATTAATAGTGAGGAGTTTGAAGAAAGTATTGGTTTACTCCTGTGAAACAAGGAAGCTAAGTGCAGGTGATACTGAGAAGAACAAAATGCCATGGTCTTTTTTGAGGCAATCTTCCCTAAAAAAGTCAGTTTATGACTACAGGATTAAGACAGCTGATAGGAGATGAAAATGACCAAGATCTGCAAGTTACAGAGGGAAGAAAAAATTTAGAGATTATTGGGATAGTTGAGTTTTCTCAGATCTCTGAGTACAACCCCTTCTCTCCAGGGAAAAAGGATTTAAACCTTCTGTTGGCTGCCCTCCCATCTGCCCTGCTCCCATTGCAGAACCACTGGGTATGAGAACTGCTGGAGAAAGAATGAAGAATTTAAACATATCCTGCCGCATCCCTGCCCTAACTCCAACCAAACAAAGAAAACTTATTTGCCTTTCAAGAGGAAAGCAGAGGAGTCTGGGAATTACAGATAAGTCACATTTTAATTCATTTTCAGAAATCTGAAGCAAATCATTGAACTATCTGTAAATCTGGAAAATAACAAACGTAACAACAACTAGGATGGATTTCTTGTGAATAATCATATCAAGTAATAAAATTTTCTTCTTCATTGGGTTAATAGATCTTGCCAAAGGGAAAAGAACAGGAGATTTCTTGGCATGTGCTGACATCAGTAAGCTTTTGATATCTTCTCAACAAGCTAGGAAAACAGCTTTAAAAAAGGCTTTGAAATTTGTGCAACACAAATTATACAACCATATGCAAAGAGTAGTTATTTATCATTTCTCTATGAAAATAAAAGGAAATTATCAGATAGGATTCTGTAGAATCAAACTGCATCTACTTTTATCCAATACTTTTGCTAATGAATTACAAGATGAAACAGAAAATTGTCTTGTTAAATTCCAAAACAGCATCAGACTGGGACTGTAACTGTATTGGAAGACAAGACTAGAATGCAAAAGGACAATTCTTGACAAATTCAAGAAAGAGGCCAAATATATAGGTTGAGAATCAATAAAGAAGTGTCCCACAAAAATCAGTTGCACAATAAAAGACATGGGAACAAACAGTTAGGGATAATTTCTGAAAATGAGTTAGATTTGGAGGAAAGCACAAGCTGGATCAAAAAGGTATTGCTCATAAAGATAGATGTTTATCTACAAGAAAACTGGACAAATCTTTTTACCTTTTAATTTTGCTTTGGGAATGCTTCAGCTAGAGGGGCATGCAATTTGAGGCACTACACTTCCAAAAAGATGTTCACTGGTTAAGATAAACCCACTAGAGGCTAATAAGAATATTCTGCTGTCAAAAACTATGATCCCGTGAGTACTTGGGTAATTTATTTGAAAGACGATAAGAATAAAGAATAGAAATGATTATATTTTTTCAAGTGTATTAAGAGCTACTATAAATAGAAGGCAATATCTGTTTTCAACAGCCCTTGTGAATAGAACAAGAAATGATGGATTTAAACTGCAACACAAAAGAGGAAACAACACTGCAACAAAGTTAGTGAGAGTCTGGAATAGATTGCCAAAGAACTTGAGAAGTTTAACTGCTAAAGTTCTTGTCAACTAGGTAGATAAATATTGGTAAGGAATGACTCAGATCCTGTCAGTAGATGGACTGGTTGGTGTCTTGAGCTTGATTTGCATTTCTCTGTGATTTCACTATAGCCAGAAGTTAAAGAATATTCTGCATTTCATATTGATCTCTCTTGGTATGAGGTATGAAGAAATCTTAAGTTTCTAAAGTCTTGTGTATGGATTCAAAGCAGTGCTAGGTATAATAAACAAAAGACTTATTCCTAGATATTCTCCTTAAAACATTCATTATAAGTAAAATTTGTCTCAGTGAGGACAATGATCCTACCTAAGATTTTAAGCATGAGGAGACAAAGCCGTTTGAACTCCTTATAGCCTACAATACTTGGTATTGTTCCAGTCCATATGTGTGTGTACATACATATATATGCACATATGTAGAGATATATATATGAGCATGTTTATATACAGCTTATATATATAATTGTACAAATTGTGTGCATATCTATATCATATATATACATATGTTCTATATACCAAGGCAGATGTACGTGTGTGTACAATCAGTACTGTTCCAAACAGAGCATTTAAATTGTCTTGAACTTAAGTATCATCACTTTTCACTCAGGTAACTATTCCCCTACCCCTCCAAACATTTAGCACTCAAATTATCTGCAAGCAAAAAACATCATGAACATACAAAGGCAATTAAGAGGTGGCAATTCAAAGTCTTATTTGAATATTCTTTCTTAATAGCAGAATAAGCACTTATTTAAATGTTTTTAAGAGAGATATTGTAGGTCTTTCCTCTATATTAAGCAAATTTCACGGGAAATCATAGGTCCCTGTGACACGTATGAATTAATTACAAGAAAATTCAAAGGCAAATTGGCTCTGAAGTCTGTCACAATTGCTAAAGATAATAGTTCTTTTCCTTCTTCAAAAGAGGAATCCTACATTCCCTTTATTTTGATTTTTTTTTTACCACTTAGTACATTCTTTGTTAGGTTAATTATTGTTATAGCAAGTATAAAGCCTCTCTTTTTCACCATGTTCAATACACAGAATTGATCATCCTTCAGGAGACTGGTGCATCTGTCTTTCTAATCAGTAAGCACATGTCTGTCAATATCAACTTTCCAATGACTTTATATTTCCCAAATTTCCTTTTCTGGTCATGCACATTCATGAAGGTTGACTCACTGACCTACCAGTCATTACAGAATTCAGATTTAACGTACATACACAGTAAACTCCTCTATTTTGTTATTAAACTACATATCCAGAAAATCCATTCCTGGCAGTTAAATATATTACAAAAGGAGACTGATATGTTGATTAAGCATATTAAAACAAGGAAAAAATATTACCCTGGGGGACAAGTAGGAATATACATTCCTTTGTGTAGCTTAGGAGAATTCCCCATTGTGTCTGTGTGGTTTATGTGTAAATGCATCCAAAAGGCAAATTAGTTGAAATTTACAATTTTTGCCAAAAGACTGCTAAAAAGCTTATTTTCCACATTATTCAACATTTTCTCAGACAAAAAAAAAAAAAAATCAGAGAATGATACATTTGGAAATGTTGGAAGCTTTAATTCGAAGTCAACTGAAGATCAGTCTGAGCTGTCATTGTATTTCCTAGGAAATGTAATTTGGTGTTACAGATTCAGACAACCTTCTAACCACCATAAACAAACTATTAAACCAAAGAGGAAACTGCATTGGTGCATGGAAGAGAAGCCCAGGAAAAATTGGCCATAGAAGGAAAAGACAACTTGATGAAACAAAGGAATTTACATAGATAAATATAAAATTCAGATTAAATCAAAATTAAATTTCTTTTTAAAAAAGTTTTATGTATTAAAACACCATTGAAATCTACATTTCTTTAGAAAAAAATCCATAGATAAATTTATTAACAAGATTCCTGTGGATGTTAGTCATTAATTGAATTATATTTAAAACAAAACAAAAGGCAACAACAACCCCCTGGAACAAACCAACAAAACAAAACTCAAATAAAGCAAAAACCAAACAAAGAAAAGTTTAACCAATTGTTCAACAATTTTGAAGGGAAAAGTGACAGCAGATTTTCCTAAGATTAACCTAAGATTTTCTTAATGGAAATAAGGTGATCAGGCAAGATGATGAATGAAATGGGCTTTGAAGTCTAAAATCCATATTTAAAGACAATTAGAATTCAACCTTGAAAACCAGCCAAAGTGAGAGTTCTTTAAAATTGTCATGAAACTAGGATCCAGCTTGAGCATTTTTCCAGCAATGGAAAATAGTCAACCAGCTGAATTGAGGAGTACAGTCACTAATTACAACAGTCACTCCAAATTCACTGCTGGAAATGAAAGGAGGGAATGCTTTTTTTGCCAAACAAATCATGTTACTGTAGAGGAAATGTGAAGATAATTACACCTGTATTTTGCTAAAATGCACCACTGAAGGATCTCCTCGGGTTTATCTGGAACTGCTATCTGAGAAGCCAGCTACATCATAGGTGGTCACCAACTTGGCAGTACTAATAATTGCATTGTCCGCTCTTTGGGCAACATTTCTCTGTGCTTCTAACGAAGAATAAAGCTTCAAATGACAATTTTACAGGCTGATTATTACAGGTGAAATGACCCAACCTATAGTTTTTTAGTGAAATAATTTATAAAACAGAATATTTAATATCAAAGTGACACAGCAAACATCCTCCTTTGAAGAAAATTCATTAGGAGTTGAAGATGCAGTAAAAATGAATAATTAAAACAAAATTTAAGAGAATGAGGTTGCACTCATGCGTATTCATAGTTTTCTTTGTGAACAAGAAAAAACTGTTATTTTCACTGAAGAAGCAATAAATCTTGATCTTGACCACTCCTAAGACAGTAAATCTTTATTTACATTCACAAACCACGGAGAAGGGGGAGTGGAAAGTTTTCATTTCTGTTTGTTTTTCACATTTGAGTAATAAGACATGATCAACTTTTAAAACGTAAATTGTCAAAAATTTCTGGAAAAAAATCAGCAGGGAAGACAGAGAATGGTGTTGAAAGCAGCCTCCAAGGGGAAAAATAACATACAAGGGGCAGGGGGGGTGGCAGGACAACGCTGTTCATGTTTAAGTATAGACAAACTGAAAAGATACATCTGTCATTTGCACATGAAAACCTGTGTAACTCATCGTGGAAAAACATTTGAAACTCATGAGTGTGGAGTGTGTTTTGGCCTCAGAGCAATTCTAAGCTGATAAATTTATTGCATTGAATGGCTTTTAACTTTAAGCTCTGGAGCTGAATCTTCCTGTGTTAAACCAAACAACTGTAAAAAGATTATATAGTGATGTTGTTATATCATAATTAAGAGTGGTAAGTGAAAAATAAATTTACCAGTAGAGCTGGGGGATGTTAGAGGCAGAAATTATCTGCCTAGGTTAGAATTTGACTTGGACATCAAGATCTAAATGGTATAAATGCTTTAACTACACTAAAATGCAGCTCAAATGCACTTCTCGTTTAAAGGCTTCCATTTCTAGAAAAGTCAAGATCCCCAAAGCTTGATAGAGAATTTATTTCTTATTCTACCAGAGATACAAGTACCACAGACTGAATCAGCACAAGTAAATCCTGAAAGATAGCTCTGTCACCAGTCTGAACTTGCCTCAAGGCAGCTTGCCTTTTGAATCTGGTGGAAAGATTTCATTTCACAGGGGAAGTTATTCCTATCATTTATGTCATTTTTGGATCCTTTATTTTGTGGCTTCATATAGGGTCTTTCAGGTGCCTCCTGTAATCAAGGAAGCTATGGGTCAAAAGTTTGCATTCTTAACTTTAATTATAAAAGGAAATAGTTGCAAGTTTTTGAGAACATTTATATTAAACATTTATAGGTCCATAATTTTTGGTTTTAAGTTCTTCTCCAAACACTAAATATTTAATTTTTTAGCTTTTACTGAATCACAGAAGAGTTGAGGCCAGGGACCTCTGGAGTTTGTCTAGTCCAAGACTTCTACCATCAAGGGTAAGTCTTCCTTGCTCCAGACTTTCCTGCTGGTTACAGGATCTAGGTTTTCTTAAGACCGATCTTAGTGGTAAAGATTTAGGCAGAGAAGATATTAAGTAGTATCTCAGTCTTTTCCGTGTCCTTTGTGACCAGGGCCTTTACCCTATTCAGCAGCCTTGCCACATTTTCTCTTGTCTTTCTTCTGCTATTGATGTAGAAGCCTTTCTAGTTGCCTTTCACATCCCTCACCAGACTCAGCTTCACCTGGACTTTGGGTTTCCTGAACCCATCGGGGTGTATGAAAGCAAATTTCCTTGTTCAGCCTGCTGATTCCAGGATTGAAGACCTTATGGAATTAGCTAAATTGATATTATTCAGATTTCAGATCCAGCTGGATACAGACGACATTGAACTTGGTCATACAAACATATTCTTGAACATACACTTTTAAGGAAAAAAGGTGAAAAGAGAACTCATGGAAAACACCAGAAAACCAAATTTACTGCTTGGGCTGCTTCCACCAGAGGAACAGGAGGGTTGCATAGCAGCTGCCCTTGAAGAAGCCTGTTCCTGCCCTGCTCTGTTGTGATGATCTACTCAATTTCTCCATCAATGCTAGGGACAGAGCAGAAGGCTATCTAAGGTTTTGGCATAGTCAGATAAAATCATTTTGTTGTTTCTGAGTCTACTGCTCTGGGCAACTCAATCAATGCCAGGTACAAACAGGGACAGGAAACTAATTATGGAGACATAATAAGTGTGTGTGCAGGGATGATTTAAATGCTTAGAACACAAAACCTGAAAATTTAGAAATCATCATTGTTTTCAGATACCTAGAAATAACCAAGTGTGATTCTGTCTTCTGCTGCGATAGACAAACTTTCACTGAGTAAAGGACTGTGATGTATTGGCATATGGATTTTTTTTTTAATATAAACTGTGGAACCAGTTGCTACAAGTTTTCAAGCTTGAATCTATTCTGAAGCTGAAGATATTATGTTGTTTTTCAATTATCTGAAACCATGAAGTACATGATTTAAAAAAAAAAAAAATCCAATAATATCTCAAAAGAACAAGTTTAATTTCTGGTTTTACTTCCAAGCTGATATTTTGCTGCAGAAACTCAGTTCTTGATTAATACACATCATTAACCATTTAAATAAAAGTGGATCACATAATTTCAAAGAAAAACAATGCTACTTGACTACTAATTCAACATTATAATTAGAAGCCTTCAGACATGTTAGTTGGCAGAATACATTTAATAAAACTTAATAAACCTTGTCGAGAGGGTCATCCAATCATGAATATTACTATGTTGTTCTTCTTTTTATCTTATGTGCATACATATATACATATATTTATACAATTAAATTCAGATAAAAGAAATCTTAGAATAAGAGAAATGATTAATGGTTCTTGTAATTAGAGTCTGAAGAAGGTAAGACATTTAAAAAGCAGCAAGACAAGATGTCAGAGTATGTCTGACTCTTCTACTTACCAATAAATATTTTTGTTCCTGATATTTTGCTCTCAGATATGTTATTTCAAAAATAAGTTCTGTTCAGTCCTTATTCAGATGTGTCATTGGGCAGTGTCACTAAACACAATGCAAAATGAAAGGAAAAGTTATAGAAAGATGAAGATTCTAGGAGCTGAGCAGGTTATTACATGTCACATATACTAATATGAAGAGACACGTTTGGTGTAGGAGCACATTTCTTCACGTTCAAATCACTCATATTCCGTTTCAGCATTGGCTCATAATCCTGCTGTATATTGTACACCACAATAGCTTAGCTGTGGTGTAAGTCCCAAATTCAGAGGGCTAGATCAATGAATTGATTACACATCCCTCAGTGCATATGAATTACTCTAAGAGTAATTTAAACAGCTGAAAACGTTAAGGACAGGAAAGTTAGGACAGAACTTATGAACTAAATAGAGGTTATTAGGTTCAGATTGTGTTTTGAATGAGAAGTCTTAAAGTTAAACGGATTACTCATCAAGCTCAATCTATTAGAAAGCACCAGAAGTCCCTGATCTTACATAAAATCAAGATCTATTGGTGGAAGGGCTTTTAATAATACATCAAGTACCAAAGTTTGTACTGAGGTCATTTGTAACTAGGCCTGTATAATTCCTACACTTTTGTCAATCACTCCCTGAAGTGGTCATAAAATGCTTCTGTGTTCCCATTTGCAGCTCTGGTAATTGGAACATAAATCTGGATAGTAGTAAAAATAGAGTAAAATGTAACAAAATCAAAAATAGCTAGTGCTGTAAAGTCTGGTTTTCAAAAGCTTTTGGTTATTTTCATTGTAGTAGATTTGTGAGATTCAAGTTGTTGGTTTGTTGGTTTGTTTTTTTTTCTCCAAAATGTGGCTTGAATGGAGGGGTATGTTTCAGTAAGAGTCTCTTTTCTCCGTAAGGAAAAACTTGCAATGCTAATACAGATATTGTAAGAGAAAACAGAATGGGATTCATGTATCTCTTCTTCCTGTATTTTTTTTTTAAATATAAATAGTAATTAAGCTTAATCTTAGCCTGTAACTACAATTTACCAGAAACCTTATGCACATCAGGAAAAAAAAATCTTATAGGGGAAAATTTTAAAAATTTAAGCATGAGATATAGAGTCTCATGAGATGTGGAAGTCTTTTCCTGGTTTTGTTCTTTACCCAGTGTATCATGCTAGGCAGCTCACTAACTGTCCTTACCTGATTCCCTGTGAGGAAAACGGAGCTGAAAATATTTTGTCAAAGATCAACAAACCATAAAGCCAAGAAAAAAAGTGAAATGCTTTATTCTATTGCTACTAGATATTAATATGAAAAGTAGTAGTACAACCATTACTCATTAACATGGTAAAGCTTCTTGTGGCTAAAAAGCAAGAAGATAGTCCACCTCTTCAGCAGAATTATTGACTAATGCTTGTATACAAGACTTTTAGCTCCCAAAAACTTGAAATCAATTAATTTGCTTGTGAACCAGGAAACTATCACAAATCTACAATCTAAATTAAGATTCATGTACTGCAGGCCAGAGAAGAAACTTACTCTCAGATTACTGAGTACCAAATAATTACAGCTATTATTCATCTATTTCACAGGAAGTAAAGCTGATGATGTTTGGCTCAAGAATTAGTTAACAGTGTTGCAGAGAGCTCTTAGCCCAATAATAGCACAGGAAAAATAATAATTGATTCTTTGTAGCTCCAAAGAATGGACTGAAGACAATTGTACACTTTGCCTATGGGCACAAACTGCTGAAAATTCCTCCACTTCAGTTCTGTCAGCAAAAAACACTTTTTTTTTCTCTTCTGCAAAATGCTATATGCCCCAGGCTATCAAACTCTAATAATGCGTATCATAAACTGTGCTAAAAATGGAGCTCTTTAAAAGACTGGAACATTAAACTAGCAAGCAATGTATATTCAGATTGAAGAGAGATGATACAGGGAAAGAACAAAAATGATACGCTTAAAGCTGATGATATTCAGTGAAATGAACATAGACAATGGTTACCATTCCTGAAATCCTAATTCTACCTTTATTTCCTTTGAAAAGAAGATTTCCTGCCAGGATGAAAATGGGAAAGGATTTCAGGCTTGGTCTTGAGGTGAAAAAATTAAGGTAAATGTGTGAGTGACTGGATGTTTTCTTTTAGAAAAATACAGGCCAGAAGTGAGAGTCTTGAATAAATGCAGTCATTTTTAAAAGGACTAAGCAGCTAAGAGTTCTTTTTGAACTTGAATCAGGTATTTGAAGGATGTGCCAGAACAGCTGTAGTGAAACTCACAGTTATAATTGTCTTATAGTTCCATCATTAAAGATTCATGAAACCGAAAAAAAGTAATTCAAATAAATTCTAATATCTCAGTCACCTACAGTATAGTTTGAAATTCAGCAGGGGAAAAAACTGAAGGAGGTTCCATTTCTTCATCCTGTGAAACTTCATCCTGTTTTTGCCAAGACATAATGGGCTGAAGACTGCTGTTTCCATCTTTAACTGCTTGCAGGCAACACAAAGAAGTTATTTGCATGTGGTCTTCTAGATGGCATTTTTCAGCCTTGGAATGTGTACCTTACGTTTTCAATAATTTTTTTGTTATATTTTAGTAAGATATAAAGGTTTTATCCACAAAGTGGATGGGAAAAGACACAGGAAGCAATACAGTTAATGTGTATTTCACTGAATTTGGCCTCTTGAGGAAAACAAGCAATGTCATTTTTACCAGAATATTTCTGCTGAAACACAGATGTGCAGCTATATCAGGAAAGTTAAAATGTGAGAACATAATTCATTTCCTTAGAAAAGATAATAAAGAGAGACAATGTGTAATGTCTGCTGCTTCTGACCCAGTGAAGTGCTTGTAAGCCCAAGAATCTGGCTGTGAGATATTTTTTTTTGTCCCAAAAGGTCATCTACTTTCATAAAACCATTCTCTATAATCTTTGCACTCTTTTTTTTCCTTCATGCATTTTTCAGAGTATATGACCTCGAGTAGCCATCACTAATACTGGGTTCTTCTCCAGCATGTGTCAATGTTTTGAATACTCCTTTAATTGCTAACCAAGTCAAAATTAAATCAGCTTTACTGTATGTCAGACTTTAATAACTGGGCAAATGTTTGCTTCTTAATAACCTGACAGGACAAAGAGAGATTGGACCTACTGAGGTTTAGTTTTTTTTAAAAACAGACACTTGAAAATATTTTGAAGATAATATTGTTCCAGATTCTTTTCCTAGATGACAATTTCTTGGATCTCCTTACAGCTGCAGATTGGAGGGGGTTGGGGGGTGAGAGGTTTTTCTCTTTGCTTCTTTTTGATGTGTGTGCTTGTTTTTTAGATGTTGGATACCATCTTCAAGGGTATTTTGTCAGAAGTTACAAGTACCTTTCTCCCAGACCTTACTGAAATGAAATGTTATTGCATGTAGGAATGGTATCTAATTAACTATAATGGGATCTTTAGACAAAATGGTCACATCACTCTGGATGAATGCCCTCTCCTGAAAAATGAAGCTTATTATCCTTCATTATTCATCTATAGGTGGTATGAATGGCTAAGTGCTTGTGAAAAACATTGGATTAACAAAGTTTGGTGCCTAAAATTTGTTAACAAACCAATGAGGAGTGTAAGCATTGAGTCAGCTGCAACAACATTTTTGTGACTCAAGATGGTAAAGATCAGAGGTGTACACATTTCCTTTCACAGAGTATAGCTGATTCACTAGAATCTCCCCCAGAGATAAGAATTTAATTCATTATGTAGCCCTTCTCTTGGTATCCCTGCTGAGAAAGCAAATTGAGGGTTTTATTTTGTGTTCATTCAAGACAATAGAAAAAAAATACAAAACTATTTGTAAAAATGAATGTGCTTTTCTTAAAACAGTACCTGCAATAAGGAGAAGGCAGATTTGATTTCAGTAGTAACCTGTTCTTCATCACTGTTTCAAGAAAAGGAATTTAAGATGAATGATCCTTTGTAGCTACCTACCAAATCAATCCTTACCGTCAATATTATTTTATTTGATCTTTAGGTTTTAAAATGTGATTCAACTCATTCTGTTAAAAAAAACCATTTTCCTCTGAAAAGATTTTTCTCTTGAAAGGCTTCTCCTCACACGAGTCTTCCTGATGATTATTTGCTGTGGGGCTCTCCTTCCATCTCTAGGCCGTCTCAGGAGGCTACCTTTTAATTAAACAGTTTCCTTGGTTTTGATCATTTTTAAATTATTTGTTTAAATGTTATTGTCTGTGCTTTGAATTGATTGCTCTTGTACAATCTGAAGCTGAGCATTTGCTCTGGCACTGAGTGAATTTCTTCTGCTTTTGCCTCAGGACATTGCTGCAACCATAGTGTTGCAGTTGATGAAGATTCTCATGATAAAAGAATTTACAACAAAGGATAAATTAATTTTCCCTAAAGCTCAATGGCATCAAGATCAGATACTGCTTCTTTTTCTCACTTGCAATTTCAATTTGCTTAGAAAATAGGTTTCTATTTATTTGGACTAATATGAAAAGCACATTGTCATACAGACAGCCACAACATTCAATGGAATAAATGTGCCTTTGTCATCAGCATTTCTTTGTAGCTACCCTTCTAGCCATTAACAACAGGTTTAAACAAAATGGTACTATTTTAGTCCCAGTGCAATTTTCTTGTTCCTGCAAAGAAACACCTTTTACTGTTCAGTTAAAAGCAAATTGACACTTCCAGCCATTCTGTGTTGTAAGTTTATTTCTTTTCACAGTCTTTTACCACTTTGTTCTCACTGAGTTTTTAAAGCAAAAATGTCATTGCATCTTTTATATTATACACAACTTTGCCAATATTATTTTTTTCAGTTACTGTTCTATAGAATAGTAAATGAAGACAGAAATATTCTGTTCTCAACAGAGGAGAAAATTAACAGGAATGTTGAAGCACAGGAGTACATGAGAAGCAGTAGAGAACTTTGCTACACTCAGACCAAAACAATCAATGATGATAAGCTCTTTCTTCTGCCTAGTGTTCTTCCCATCCTTGATGTGCATTGGAGCTCCTTTCTCCTTTCAAAGCGGGCTTTTAGAATATGGTCATGGGCTGTGGTTTATTCAGAAGCTTCTTAGCTCCTGAAATGAGTGTGGATTAAATCTGAACTGTTCTGTTCTGCCCCAAGCCTTGCATTCTGATCTCAAACATGGCAAAACTTCCCTATTCTTTCTCTACACAGTCATTGGTGTTCCACTGCCTAATGGATATTACCAACAGAGGTATAAAGCTACAACAATATCACAGAATTATAGATTTTAGGAGAAAAAAAAATAGCAATTTAGTCACTTGACTACATTAAGTTCCAATGTTGTGCAAAGCAGTGTATTTCCTGTTGCTTTATCTAGTCTAGTTTTAGACATGAAGCGTTGCTATTTCCCTGGAGACACCATTCTACAGTCAATTACATTTCACTATTAGAAAGCTTTTTCCTGATGTTCAATCCAAATGTCTTTATACTGGATCATCCCAGATCACTTGCTGCACTGAGTACCTTTTAAAGTCAATGAAATCCATGTCCCTTGTTTAAATTTTTTAATACCCCGGGGGATTTTTGTAGGGAGAAGGGGTTGGTGGCTTTTTTTTTAAGACAAAGGGAAAAAAGACGGAAGTGACATTCATTTCTAAATTTACATGTTAGAATTGTTCTGCAGTTATGGAAAAAGTATATGTGGAAATCCTCAGTTAATGCTTTACTTTTACTTAGTACTTTATTTAGAAAGTCAGACTTTAGTTTTGTTTTCTAGAATGCTGTTTAAATTTTTTCTTTTGTCTGAAATTACTTTTTTATACTTAATTTGAATTAGCAGACCAGTTTTACAAATCTTCTGGATGTGGAACACTTATTCACTTGTATATTTGAATCTATATTGAAGTGATTCTGTCGGTTGCTATTATTCACTTCAAACACTGACATCAAACATTTTTGTCACCAAATCTGTCAAAGCAGTACATATGCCCTGCATCTTCTCAAGCTTTCACATAACAGTAACATAAGAAATCTCCATAGATCTTCTTCAATTCCTTTTATGCCATATGGGGGACTGCAAATGAATTTTTTTTTTCCACCTTGTCTCACAGTTTCTTTGTTACTCCCTTCTAAGCAATTTATTCTTTTATTCTAATGCAGACTAATTTTCATATCTTGGCTTTAAAAAGACTATCCATATATGGCTGAAACCTACACATGACCTTTATGCTTACTGTCTGAGATATCATGGGAAAGAAAACAGACCATGACATTGCGGTATCTCAAGATCGTTTTAAAAGAGAACACCAAGGTCTGAGGAGAGGTGTTCAAACATTTGTTTGAACATTGCTGTCCTTCACCATTTTATTGTCCTCTCTTAAATTAGCTCCTTGGATGTGGGGAGAAAAGATTTTAGAATATCTGGACACTCCAAAGTTTTGATTGACTCTTTTCTAGCCAAAGTGATCTCTGTCATTGTGAGGAGAAGCAATGACAATTGCCTTCAGCAAGGATCTTCCTGTCTTAGGCTTACTGCAAGGAAAAACTACCTAGATTGTTTGGGTTTTACGTTGTAAATTAGGCAGGAATTTAGTGGTATTTTGATGTCCTCTGTGGGCACAATAAGAACACCTTAAATGTGACTGAACATAGAGGATGTTACTTGCATCAGAGAACTTCTAAAGGTGGATGTAATAGATGTTTATTTTCAAGCAGCAAATAGACTAAAAGCAATTATCTACAAGAAATAAAATAATCAATATTTGAATCCCACCTGTATATTACCTTTGAATGTTATATCTATACATGAGAACATTGCTTATTATAGCACTGCATAGCAGCAAAGTGTAATGCTGCCTTATTTCTCCAGGGACCATGAAGACTATTGATGAAAGACATCTCTGGCAGCTTTGCCCACATTAAAACAAGTGCAGAAGAGGCAAGCCCAGATTCCTGCTGCCACCAGGACCCCTGGATGACTGAGGGGGATGGGGACGAAGAGTTACTGGCTGATGGGTCTAGGACAGCCTGACTGGATGGACAGAGGCATCCAGCGTCTTTCCAAAATATTTCCAGGGCTAGGTTGTACTTTCCAGGCACAACTGCTAGACTGAATCTTAGCTATTAGCCTGCAGTAGCTGAAATCACACTGCTTGCTAGCAATTAACTCTTTATGTGCAACGTAAAGTCTGTGAAGTCCAGTAGCCTTTTGGCCTTTTTACCTCTAAGTATGTTCTGCTGTAGTTTCTTTGGAAAGGCTGAGGAATTCAAACCACTAAATTGTAATACCTTTCAGATGCCCTGAAGTTACAATAGAAAAGAAATTAAACCATTAAAAAAAAAATCTTTAATGAAGTAATACAGTAATTAAATTCCAATTAACCAGAGGGATGGTTATTTTCTACTTTTATAGGCAGATGTATAACTTGTGCGGTTGCTCCCAGTTCAGTTTTAAGAGTTTCAGTAATGCCACTTCCACATCATTCCACATTTTAGAAAAACACATTATAGCAAAAAATTTGAGGGGCATTTGGGGAAAAACTATCAATTAGTCTCTGAGACACTGATACTTAGAATTTTAGAAGCAAACTGATACTACAGAGCTAATTGTATAATTAAATAACACTCAGAAATTAATCATTAATTTGAGATCAATATTTGCCCATTAATTCTTGCTCAGACTTTCCAACTATAATATCACTGAGTCTCTGGCTGGTCATAGAGTTAGACAGTCCTTTGTGAGCTCCTGTACCTGGCACTGGAGGTGAGACTTACAGAGCATAGTTTGGGATTGCATGAGAGATGCCACATTTCTAGACTGGGGAAACTGGCGAAGTTTATGAAGAAGTGTCCTTTGAACTTGCAGCAGATGGAATTGAGAGAATTTTTTATATTTAAGCTGGAATGTCTCACATGAGAGCCCCTAGGACACAACTTCAATACAGGAAAACAAGAGAGGAATAAGATGATCTTACTATTTTTTTTGTTCCATAGCCTGTCAATTTCATAAGACTTCCTTGTACAATTATAAAATTAATGTGATCAATATGGAGAACTGACATTCTGACCTCATCTAAAACCATGTGAGAAATTAAAGATTCTATGGGATTTTTAACAGGAAAATGCTTAACTCTTCTGAAAGTTGGGATTGGCCAAGCTATGATTGAAATATACCATATCAGAATTTGCATCTCCCAAAGATTTTATTGGAAAAAAAATGAAAAGTAATGATTTCATATCAGTTTATTTTCAAAAAGCCTCTTGCATATCACTTCATGCTTAATCTTTTCATTAATTACACATTACACATTTAAGGTTTAGTGCAAGTTATTGAAAATCAATAAGGTTATAAATGTAGGATTGGTAATTACTGCATGACTTGTACAATATCTTATTTACATAATTCATTTACTGGCAACTTGCATTTTAATCAACCTAGAATGAGTGCTTCAATGAAACTGTAATTTAGTGTGCTAAATTGAAAAAGTTGTCAAATCTTGCACTTAGTCATGCAACTGTGAGTTTCATTGTCTATTCAGAAAGATTAAGAATTGTGCAATTAAGAAGATGAATATAATCCTCGATTCCCAATGTACTATACAAATCTTTGGATTTTTCCTAGTAAATTGTATTTAAAATGTGGTAATGATCAGAAACACTGCCATAGTAATGACTTTTGCTAACCAAATTTTTCCCTACAGTATTCGTATTCAACAGACAAAGATGTCATAAAATACAACTAGAAGAAAAAAAGTTGATGAAGAAGTAGTCACCTTAACATCTCCCCAAATGCTCCATGCAGGCACTGAAATTGTTAGTAGAAGTAACAGAGATTTGCCCTTCTATTGGTTAAACTGTGAATATCAACTACTTGCTTCCTTTTATTATATAATCAAAAAGGTTAATTCTAGCCTAAGGAGATAACTCTGGTAAACATAACACCAAGATTTTGCATAACTTTGGAGACCAAAAATCATATGGAATCATGCGAGAAAAGTGGATTCAACATTTACAGTAGGAAGAAATTTGACTTAGATTTTTACTGATGAGCTTAAGCTACAGTAGTTTATATGTGAAATCAAATATGCAAAATTCTCTTTCTCAGCTATCTCCTGCTGACAGTCCTTTGTACATTGAATTAATTTTCCCTAATCTTGGATTTTATATTAATGTGTGTATTTGTGGAATGAAATTTCTTAATAGCTTTTCCCCAAAATTTGCATTATAATATCATTGAGAATACATTTTTAGTGTTCATCTGAAATATAACAAAAAGACTATGTTATTGTATTCTGGTTATCTGTGCTCTGACATAATCAGTCCTTTCAGAAAACCCATAAAATACAATGGCTTTTAAAAAGGTAAATCGCATTGGAAGTCATGTCATCTTTTTAAGATTGTGAATATATTGACATAAATATTTAGGTTAAGATAATTAATAAAAAGCAGTTGCTTTGTAACACAAAAGACAGGAGCTTTTTTGTTGCGTTTAAGCAAAACAAACAGATAAATACTGCCTCTTTCACCTGATTTTCAAAATGATGGCTGAGATTTAGACAAAAGTTATAATTTAGTTATTTCAAGGCACCTCTGTGCCAGTATGTACTCCACATGATGTAATATAATTTGTCTGCTACACTATTTATGCAGCATGTTGTCTGGCACAACATTCCCTCTAGACAGAAGGTGCTGACATATTAAAGAAGCAAACAACAAGAATTTGGTCTTCCATTTATATTGCTTTTCTAAGAAAAATAGGAGAGCAAATTCAACAGAGATTTGGTTGCCACCATGTGAACACAGCTCCTGACCTGACGGGTAGTCTGGAATTTCATAGCTTTACCATCTCAATAAATTTAAATACAGAGCAATCTTTGAGAAGAAAAAAAAATACCAGAAAATATCTTTTCACATTTGTTGTTCAGGTGCATGTCAATGATGTTGTTTATAATCAGACATTATGTATGGCATTTTAGCCTAGTATATTTGAGGTATAATTTTTCAGAACAGAAAAGACTGCAAGCATTTTCTTAATGGCTTCCCTTCATATCATTAAGAAAATGCTCCATGAAGCATTAGAGCTAGGAGAGCTTTCAGTATCAAAACTGGCTTACTATGACAGTGTATCTTTGAACCTCAGAGGTTGTGCTAAGAGTTACAGAGAATTATTAAGCTCATATGCAACAAGCATCATGAAGTTCTATTTCCCTCTACCTTACCAAATTTTAACAAACTATTGTAGTAGATGAAAGTGTCATTAATCTCTTGCCTCCAGACTTAATTCCTTAGACTGGAAATGAAAGTACCAGCAAAATTTATTTTCACAATGAGATACAGTGGTTATAATGTACTTGATATATTTTACTGACTTCAATATTGGCCTTAATTATATGAGGTAAGGGAATAGGAAAAATTGAGACAAATATAAAGAATAAACAATATTAGGTACTTTTTTTGCCTTGGAAAGATGGAGAACTCATCTCTTTTTCCAAGCTGCATGCCTTTGCAGTGAAGTGTTCACCGGTACCTGCACAAGTCAATTGAAAACTCTTTGATATCTCTATGATTGTTACTGTGAGTGGCAGAGTGGTATGCATTGGAAAAAAGGGCTATCAAAGCTCAGGGCTTAAGTACATAATTAGTAGGAGGCTCACTAACGGTGTGGGAAGTGCTCCCAGATACGCAAATGTTAAAGACCATGTGGCTTAAATTACAGGAACAAAGTTAAGCTTCTGCATTACCTCTGTACGTATGCAAAGCCACCTGGATAAATGAACAAAAGATCACAGCTTAGCTGAGGTATCATAATGGGGGTATGCGTTGAAGCCTTTCGTGTTGTAGACATTCATAAATTGTTAAAAAGGGATGAAACATTTAGCCTTTCTTTCAGCAATAGCTGCAAAAGAAAACTCTGTCATAATCTGTTTTTCCAACGTACCTTGTGACATCAAGTCAGTCAAGATAGCAAAGTCTCAGCACCATTTCATCCCCTTGCATCCCTGAGAACCACAATATACTGTATATTCACATGAGAAGGTCATCAATTTCCATCTCTCAAGTCTGCAAAAATCCTTTAGAGGACAGTGACTTCTGGTAATCTAGGTTAGATACAGACCATTGCAACGGTGAAGGGGAAATTTCTAATGTGGTTTCACTTAATACAGGATTTGATATTTGTATGTGAATTTCAATTAAATTAGATTTCCTATTTCTTTCAAAGTTTATTACAGTAAGAACTGTGTCTACTGTTGTGGGAAACATCTCTTTCTTAACCACTTTCTACTTATTTCTTAATGACTCAATATTTTTATTCTATTTCTTTTCCTTACTTTCCTGTTGCTTTGTACTGATCCATGTGTAAAATGGAGTTACAAAGCAAATGAAGTTTCAGAGTAAGAGAAACTCATTCTTCTACTTTAAAACCCTATTATCAGAATTTCTTTAGTATGTATCTATATATAACCATTATCTTTTGGCTACACTAAGTGATGACAGTGGAATTATGTTGTTTTGAAGCAATGTAAAATTGTATCCTAACTTTAAAATGTTTTTTGTAAAAGAATCATAAATATACTAATATCAAGAATTTAAAGTTTTAGAAGATACATATAGGTTTAACTAGAAAATATGAAAAATGAAGGAGAATAAGTATTCTCTCAGATGTCTGCTGTATCAGAAGAAAAAGGTCCAAATATGGGCATGATGGAAAGAAAAATTGACTAAAGAGTCTTCTCCACTAGGTAGGATCATCCTGACTTCAGAGCACAGACAACTCTGCTAGCACATCATTTCCTAACAGCAGATTTTTTCTAAATAAGTTGATTTTTTGCTCAATAGTTTCATTAGCACAGGTAAAAAGTTTCATATGGGGCTCAGCAAGTCAGAAATTTTCATATGATAGTGTGAGTTGCTTTGGGGATTTGGAAAACGTCTCTAAAAGCCAAAAATATTTAAAATGATAAGAAAAACTAAATTCCATAGTTATCCATGTTTAATATCTACGTCAAATCTCCTAAAAGATAAGGAATTGTTCTGTAGATTACATGTCAAGGCATCTATCACAGCCAAGTCCTGTACATTCATCAAAAAGTAAAGTCAATTTGGAATACCAACATCTAGGACAAAGTTTGGCATATAATTAGCTGATTTATTGGATGATAAGAAAGAGATTACCTGTTTCAACAGTTGATATAGTTTCCATTGATTTCTAAAATGAGCAGCTAAGTATCTTCGAAAATGGAAAAGATCAATATATTTCAGTTTGCAGGTGTAGCATCAATGAATTTGTACCACTATGTTTGCTTATTGGATGAACCTTTACTTATATGAGGAACAATGACTGACAAGCCTGGTTGGTATTCAGTCAACTTTTCTGTTTAAAGGACACTAATTCTACTGGTGGTCCAAGAGCTCAAAACTGGAGGAATCTTGGACAACTTTGATGCTACACCTATGTGGCTGGTCTGTATCTTCCCCCTGTGCTCCTTAACTCATCATAGTCACTGTTGATGTGTTGGGTGTATCTTTTCCTGTTCCAGGGAAAGGCCTGAATATGGTTTAGCCTTGAGCAGACTTTAGAGAAGTTTCAGGGCTTCTAAAAATTATTTCCCAATTGTGGCAGCCCCTTAAAAGTCCACAATAAAACACAAATCATCTTTGGATGTTCCAAAAATTAATGTAGAAAGAGAAAGTACCACTGATTCCTATTTATGTTGTATTAGGTGCTTTTGTTTTCATTACAACAACTTAGGAAAGGTTTAACTTGAATAAGGAAGCATTTAATAAAATATATACTTTAAAAATATTGCAAGACTCAAAGAAGAATAATATCTTATAGGCAAGGTCAACATATTTAAAAAAAAAAAAAAATCACCAGAAACCAACAAACAACAAACTAACGGCTTTGCAGATTACTTTCATTAACTTGTGTTACTTTCAGTCATAACTGGGATGAAATCAAAGCAGGCTAAACATTATAAGTAGTATATTCTTCAGCTATAATCCTTGATACACATGCAGTCATTAATATTTAAATACATAATTTTAGAATGTTTTCTTAGGAATAAAAAATTGCGTGTTTATAAGCAACTGAATCATCTGAATAGCATTAGGGCAATTCATGTATAGATGCCTCTGTGTAAAACTTCCACTGCTGTGTACAAGCAATAAACAATTTGGGCTTTGTATTGCAGATATCTACCCAGAATGTGAGAATGGAATCTTTACTGAGCTTTGGGATGTGTTAAATAAAAAAAAACAGTAAGAAGTAATTTCAACTTTATTTAACTTTTGTGTGTATCTTCACCTAAAACAGAGGTTATAAAATTCCTGTATGATCCCAAATTATCAGATGGCATTTTCTCTAGTGTCCACTTATTTTCAGGGTTTGAAATGAAGGATCATCTTGGTAGTAACTTAGATTTTACTTGAAAAATACATTTGCATGATTCAAATACAAGGTTAAAGTTCTTAAGAATTTTAAAAACACTTTCTACAGCTTGTGTAAGTTGATATCTTCCCTATATACTTAGCACTTAAGTGCTCTAACAATTTTAGAAGCAGATCCTTACAAATAAGGGGAATGTCCTTTGAATTCTACTAATTTTTAAGAACTCACAGCAGTAGAATTTATTCTGTCAATGTGCAGAATGGTGGTTAATTTTAATCCTAGTGCACTCAACCCAGTTGTTTAAAGCGGCACATTGACCAAATTAGGGCCTCCTATGACTGTATGGAAGGAATACATGCAGATCAGTGGCCACATAATGCAATCCAGGCTACGTATTCTCCTATCCAAGCTCCTTGAATAGCTTTGTGAGTGACCTCCTGGGAGAGAAACATTTTGGCTTTGCAAGGTGTGCAAGCCCCATCCTCAAGGTCTTAGCTGTGACCTTACTCACCCAGAGTAAAGGATTTACTAACTCCAGTGCTGCTGCAAGGCTAATTCAAGACTGACACTGGGAGTCAGAATCAAAACTCTTCCCTGTGTCCTGCAATTATTTTTAAGTAAATTAAGTTTTAACAGGGCTATCTCTGATACTGCACAAATGTCTTTCCTAAATGCATGTTCTTTCTGTGTCAGAAAATCTATTAAAAATCTCCCTCTGCTCTATTTCCTCCTAGCTACAAGTTAGCCAGATGCTTTACCCCTAAAACATCTCTTTTCATTCAATATCACAGAATCATAGAATGGTAGGGTTGGAAGGTACCTTTAGAGATCATCTAGTCCAACCCCCCTGCAGAAGCAGTGCGTTCACCTAGATCAGGTGGCATAGGAACATTTCCAGGCAGGTCTTGAAGACCTCAATATCTTAGTAATGTAGGAGCTGAGAAATCTAAAAGATATTGACTAAGTTCTTGAGTTTAGGATTAATAATATATTTTAACGTGCATTAAAAATACCTCAGTGTACCATGGCTTGTCTTTTCTCAGTACAATATTGTTGGCTTTTGTTTGGGAGTCACTAGGAGAACAGAGAATTGAGTTATCTCAGCAACTGTTATAATGTTTCATTCTGTAACCCATCAGAATGCAAGAGGAAAAGTATAAAAATGAGGGTTTGGGACTGTCAAAATCCTATTGTAAGGGAGGATACCATTATGCCTATGAACAACAGAAATGATGATAAACCACGCAGAACAATAATGGGTATAAGCAATGTCTCTGCTGAGATATATACTTCCTTGCCTCAGCTAGAGGAGCACTGACAGTATGTGCAGGACAAGAAGAGTTGCAATTTTAATATCTAAAAAATGTTGTGTCAGCTAGGTCAAAACTCTGCCTTTAATTAGATGAAATGCTTTCAATTGGAAGCCACCTGCACGTAGGTTAGGATACATGCTGGCTGCTCAGTTCCCAGCAGGTAATCTATTCTGTGAGAAGAATGTTTCAGTTATAAGGAAAACCCTCTACAATGAATCCATTGTCAAGAAAGGCTAATGTATCGTTCATATACAATCATAAGTAGCTTTAAAAGCACGTTGATTCTGTTTATCTTTTATTTGAATGATGCTTGTATATTTGAACATGTCATTATTTTCCGGAATAACTAGGAAACAGCAATCTTGAGAAAGCAGTTGATTAGTAATTTAAAGCAAGGCAAAATGGAAACATTTTTCATATACTGTCAAGATTTATTCTAAGTACCTCCTGTTAAAATGGTATTGCTTACAGTAGCAGGCTGCAGTGATTCACTGCCATATTAATATGCATTGCTGAGTACAACTGAAATCTATATTCAGTTATATAAGATCTCAATGTTCTATTGTTGATGGCCTTTTCTTCGAACATAAGCTTTTTGTTGCACATGACATCATTGTCTATTAAAACATGAAATTTCTTGGCCCAATGTCAAAATCTCCTACCCAAGGTCAGCAGAATTATACTGACTTGAAACTGGAGAGAAGGTAGGGGAACAAAGTACTCAAGTGCTTAAGGCATTTTGAGGACTCAGACCATAACATCTTCTCCTAATAACTAATGACTTTCCAGATTGCAGTTTATCATTTATGAGATTTTAAAATTTTAAGATCCCATGTACATTGTTTGTTTGTATATATATATCTATCCATGGAAGAGTGAACTGAAAATTGAATATGTAGCAATGTAGTCACTTTACGAGCTGTGTCGTAAAAACATTCTGGATGACCATTACTGAGTTTGATATGTATTTGCTGAATAAATGGCATTTTTTTAAAACGGCGATTATTTTGTCTAGGAATTCTATATTCGTTATACATTCCTTATAAATAGGAAGATACTTGATATTTGTTGGGGCAATCCCAAGCACAAATACATCATAGGTTAGAAATGGATTAAGAGTAGCCCTGCAGAGAAAAATGAGGACACTGGAAGACAACAAGACAGTTATGAGTCAGAAATTGGCACTAACAGTTGCACTCTGAGGATAGGGTGATACCCTCCATTTCATGAATGATATATGAAAGCAAGGCTTTGCTATGTCTTCATTAAATATTTTTCAGGATAAATAAAAGATGTCTGAGTACATTGACAGATAAGTATCTTTTTACTATCCTTATTTTATGTTGATAAATGCTTTTAAAACAATTTCTTGGAAAGGACTGTATTTCCATACTAATGGTAGTCATGTTCCTCTTTGCAAAGAATTACCGTAGATGGCCAAAGGACGCTCACTTACAGTCGTTATACAAGCTAGAATCTAGATCCTTCATACACTCATAAATATTTTTTATTTTAAACATACCAACAATTCTACTGTGCTTTCATACTCTGACAGAGTCATTAAAACCTCACTGTGTGGGACTTTCTATGATGTGAAATAATAAGGCAGAATTAATTGTCCAGTATCATGGTAGATGATCCAAAATGAAGACCCAGAAACATAAAACATCAATCAGCTAAATATTGTACTGGTATATACCACTAACCATATAAAAAAAAAAAACTCCCTCAAAACTCACTGTTCAATTTGTCTATATATTTATATTCTAGAGACAAGTGGAAATGAATCATAATACAAAAGAAGGGCACCAAATCAAATTGTGTCAGATACCAAAGCTCACATTTCTCAAGGTTTGTTACGTGGAGTCAGAAACACTTCCCTCTCTAGAATTAATTAAATACTGAAACAGACAATAACAGAACTTACTAGAACCAATCAACATAGCTTGAATCTGGTTTGTGACAGATCTTGTCCTCCTCAGTGTTACAACGCACCGAAATAACTGCTCATATTCTCTCTGATCAAAATGAAACTATGGCAAAGCTGATAAGTGTCTGAAATTGTCACTGAGATGTGAATTTGAGAGACTACCTGAAAAGCTGTTTCTTGTTCTGTCATGATCAGATTTTGTTTACTTCAGACTATGAAGCAACCAGAAGAAGGTCCTGTGGTCAGATAGGTGGCATTCAGGTTTTGGGCTACAAATAAATGAGATGTTGCAACTGAAAAGTTTTAAGTTGAAAGTGACGAAAAACCCCACAATGATTCTGCTGAAGTAATAATGCACATATTGCAGCAACGAGGTATCAAAACTTACCTGTTCCTACAGGAGGAGGGATTTTCACTTTCATTGATGTGCACATGTGTACTGACATGCAAAATGTTTTCCTGAGAAGACACATTTAAGCTCAAGAAAAAGTAACCCTTGAAAAGGATACGCAGATGGTTTCACTCAAGGGAATCTAATGTGGGCTCAGAGCATCTGTTCTGAGAAAACAACTGCTGAAGAGAATGAGATTATATGGGATTTGGCCTTTTGCCATGGGTGGCACACTCTGGTTTGGGTTACTGCAAAACATAAATATGGTGTGTCTGGAATGCTGGGGACACCTCTGGAACCTTCAATCAGTGCAGTTTTCTGGAGAGATTTTAGAAAAACCTCTTGAAAAATGTGGAATTTAGAGAGCTAAAGTCTTCACCAGTGTAAACAAGTTTATTTGGTTTTCCATTTTTAATTCTGCCCAATAAAGTTTTCAGCCTTGGTTTGGTTCATATTTTAGAGGCACTGAGTAGCTTGCTTTAGCTTGTGGCTGTTCGTAAGGTTTGATTCCAGGCAACACTGAGCTTAGTAAGTTGTTCTGTCTCCTGTGGACTTATGAGGCTCCAGGACTAGAGTCCCAACATCCTTTCAAGAAATTAGTCAATCTAGCCTGAAATGGGGATTTTCAAACCATATCTACTTTTATGGGAAGACCGGATCAGTAAGAGATGATCTAGATAGCAAAAATATCTGGACTGGATGCCTTTGCTTATGCAGCAGTGGGATGAGATGTGGTGGGATGAAGTGTTGCCCTTACTATTCTGGTCATGTGGATTGAATGTCCCCTGGGTGACATTAGGCAGGCTCTTAGAGTGTATCTTTATTTTAATCTGAAAAGGTTATGAATTGTGTGATCTGCAATGTAAACCAAAATATGGCAAGTGGGGACATGAGAGACAATTTTAGGAACTAACTCCTGATCTGAATAAGAACACTGATGTAGGTGCCACTTCAGACTTAGAGCACAGAACTGGCATTCAGCATGGGAGCGGTGATGTGTCTTATAACAACCAAAACTACTTTCTCCTCACCCCCAAACCATATTATAGACTCTTCTGTCACATTGGACCAGGCATTTGAGGAGAAGAAAAATAACTGTGACCTAATTCCAGCATTTCTGTTGATGCCTCTTCAAGTACATTTACCCATAGTTCAACAAGCCTGATTTAAAATTTCCATTTCAAAAGAAATTAAATGCTTTTGTTTTTCAGTTCTCCATTCAGAATACTTTCAACTGATGTCAATATGATTCTATGATTCTATGATTGCAAGTCAGAATATCTAAAATTTTGGACACTTTTAATCAACGTTCCCCATTTAGTCAATATAAACATGTAAGAATCTCCAAAAGTAACTCAGAAGACTTAAATTGGATTCCTAATGAGTAAATTTTGATTTTTTTATATTAATATTGGTACATAAACTCTTAAATCAGGACAATAACATAAATGCAGAGAATTAATTTTTAGCCCTCTTTTCACACACAGACAGGCTTATGACAATGGTGCCAGCAGGTCAAAGGCCAAGACTCAAAACTGAGATTGAAAAATAGTAAATTTTGTAAAAAGCAAATGGGAAAAACAAATTATCATGAACCTCACAAGTTTAAATAAAACAAAAGGTATAAAGCCAAATGCTTTTTTTTTGCAGTGTACCAGTTCATCTTTTTCCTTCCCTTGGCTGTGTGGATGCGTTATTATTCTCTTTGTGTCAGTACCAAGTTTATATATGGGCCTTCTATTAGTCTGTCACATCCTCTTTTTCCAGGCCCACCAAATTACCAATTGCTGAAAAGATCAGTTCTGAAGGAAACATTCAAAGCACCAGGAGGACAAATGCTCTATTAGAATGCATCGCTTTTAAAGTATGTGAAATTTTGTTTCTGAACAACTTGGCAGTGTCCTTATTTTCCACCTCAGTGATCTTCTTTAATCACTTCTCCTATTTGTGTATACAGTTTTGGAGGGGGACTTTTCCCCCCTCCTCCTCTTTTTTTCCTGCAACTCCTTCAGCTTATGGCAATGGTACAAAATGCTGATGAATAAGGCTCATATGCAGTCAGGTAATCATTTTGGGCACCAAGCACTGACTGTGCTTCTAAGGGAAATTTGCAGGCTGAGAAAACCTTAAAAGTAAAGTAAAAGCATTTGATATGCACTCATTGCAGGTGCATCCACCATTTATCTTCTTGCTGTATTGAAAACTGTTCAGACAAAGATTTGATACAGCACTGATTGCATTGAATTATATCCCATACTCTTTCTCTATTTTAGCTAGTATTTTGGCCGTATCAGGTGCACATTACAGTAATAGAACAGGCTTTAATGTCCATGTGGAATGGTGCAGTGGTGATATGCAATGCAGAACAAGGAGCTCTACTATTACCACATAATGTGAATCTTTGAATAACTGGTCATTGGGCAAAATTCTCAGCTGGAGTACATGCACATAATTCCTATGAGATCAAAGGATCTCACGCTAGTAGGAGTTCAGACTTTACATATGAAGAAGAATGTCTCTTACTTGGCATCTACTTTTATAAAAAAAAAAACACATGCAAGGGTAAATGTTTAAAGAGGATGGGTCTCGTAATCCTTTTTGCATTTGAAGTATGATTTAGGGGAACAGCTGATTATTCAAATCTCTATCAGCTTCTTTATTGCAATCAAGTGTTTAGAATTGTTAGTCTGGATTCATACTTGCAGTTCAAGTGTGGGTGTAAACTGAACCCTCAGTGGACAAGCTCCTGTATGAAAACATAATCCTAAGTGTAAATGAGCCCATCCTTGCTTAGGGACTGGGAATACTGTTCTATGCTGATTGTCAATTTTATTGTTCAAGAATCACACTGACAAAAATTTGGATGTCTTCCAGGTCTTAAGTCTATTTTTGTAATGATTGGAATTTTTTACTAGCTTTTTTGTGAAAAAATGAAGAATTTTATTATTTATGCCTTTGCAGAAACCTATGAAGTCTCCTACCATTGGTAATTTTCCATTTTCTAAAATCTCATTGTTCACTACTACAAGAGGGAAGTTGCTTTATATCAATCATTTCACTTTTTGTTTCCCAAGCAAAAACATCAGTCTCTTTTTAGTAATGTGTTACAATGGAAAGTCAATAGTCAGAAAGAAGATTGCCAATATGATATAGTGAGTGCTGAGACAAATTTGACAAAGGTGATCTGTATTTTGTCTTCAACCTGCTTGCACTGGGAATGAGGCACACAATGTTTTAGAATTGGAACCTGCACTCAAAGGAGGCTTCTAGCCTTAAGATCTTGAAGGTTTGTTGATTAGACTAACAAATACAGGCAATAAACCAGAATTCCTTCTTCTGAATTGTCTTTCTAAATAGTTCAGAAGAGTACATTTCAATTACAGTTTTCTTTCAACTTGAGATAAGATGATTCTATGATTCTATTAACAGATACTTCTTCTGAACCTTAAGGTTTCTGTTACTGTTTGTAGTTAAGGAAAGACTAATGATATTGCACATATTCATACTAAATTTGAAATCAGACCCATAGAATGATAAGAGCTCTGGAAATGTATGACATCACATAAGAATGTTTGTTTAAATATAAATATGGAATACAGGTACAATAGATTTCTCATTTTTCATTCTTATGAAATGAAGTTATGTTTTTTGTTCAAGAAGGACCTAAAAGAAAAGAATGGCCAGTTACTTAAAATGTTCAATGTCGTAACTGATTTTCCCAAATTGACAGACTGTGGTAATGCTGCTCTTGAGAGAGAGGTTCTTGTTAGATAATAGTAATAGTGGTCAAAGAAAAAAAATTATTATCTTTAAATCACGGGGAATGCAGATCCACATATGCTACTTTGTACTCCTCTTAGTTACAAACTACTAACTAGACTGAGGGGTGAGCTGGGCAGTGCAGGATTCTCCAAGTAAAAGGAAAGAAATGCACAGTGTGCTAGAGATGTGAACAGAGAAACTCATCCTAGAAGCCTATTTACTGAAGGAATTGGTGTAACTTTCTGTTTTTTGATATAGTCAAGTGAGATAAACATACGATAAGCTGAATTTAAACTTAGATAAATATATTGTTTTGAAATTTGTTGTGTATTTTGGGATTAAAAACCCAAGAAGTACTGAAAATAACAGCTTGTTGAGACAGAAATAAACCAGTACATACATTAAAAGAAAATATCAACAGTGTTCACCACTCAATGTTTTTCTTGCTTCCTTCCTCGTGACCTTATGTTCTAATATGCTCCATCAGTAAATATATCTCAAATATGCATTGATACTGTGTCTGCAACTTCTAACCAACTTAAAAGCATCAGAAAAGTTTCTTTTCCCATCTGGTGGTGAGTATACAGGGGAGTGTTCTGCTCAGAAGCAGTTGTGATGTTGCCAGCTTCTGAGGGCAGATGAAATACCTGCCTGAAACTGCAGATATTGCAAGAGCTCCATGTAATTGTATTATATTTATCTACTGCAGGAGATCATTAGGAAAAACGTCAAATTTAATTAGACATACAATTCTATGTTAAACATCTGATCCTTCCATTTAGTCTCATCTTAGGGGTGGAAACTAATTCATTTTTTTCTCCCTCCGTAGCTTCTGTATATCAGAAATGTGCAGTGTGACCTGGTAGCACAAGCTGTAAGCAGATCTCTCTTCTAGATGCCATCTTCTGTGAGATTTCACAGTACTAATCTATATGGTCACTGTCTTGTACCAGATAAACCCTCACAGAGTCTGGCACTGCTGTTGAGAGACGACTGACCTGTGAGCAAGGGCAATCCGAGCACTGGAGTGTATTTATTTTTCTGTGTCTTTTCTTAGTCATACTTCCTTGCACTCTTCCAAGTTGCGTGTTCACATTGTACCTTGTGTTCCTCAGGCCCTACAGAAAAATCTTTTTTTTAGGCATAATTCAGTCAGGTATGTCACTTTCCTGCAGAAGCAGATAACAACACATTTCTCTCATCCTTTTGCCATACTACACCTCTCCCAGGATCTTTTATAGGCCTTTTATGGTCTGGTACAAGTCTTTTGGTCTTTTGTTGGCTGTGACTTCAACTTTTGTTAGTAGTTTCATTTTGTCATTGATTTTTGATAAGAATATGGATTCTGTGTATTTTACTACTTGTAATCACAAATGGAATTTTATTGTGCTTGAACCTGGTCGTTTTACATGAGCTCTTGTCATCAGATTCCTTTCCAAGTTGATGTTAGTTTTATCATATTACTAGCTTCTATCTGAACAATCTTTTCCAAATTCATAGTGTTCTTTTGTTGGAGTATTTTACTAGCTGTCATTACTTCCAAAGTGGGAAATCTTTGTGGTTTTCCACAGTGAATTATACATTCTCCTAATACATTTCCCCTTTCTCTGATTTACTGGGATTTTCTTCTCATCTAAAACAATCAACATGTTTTCATCAGCTGTTCACTTCTAAATATTTCTTAGACATCTAAATATATCCACTAGATACTAGATACAACCAGACAAGACTGTCACTTATCTCTTCAGATTTGATCAAATTATTCATCTAAGTACTAGACAACCTCAAGTAAGCTCTGGCACTTATGTTGTGGCAATCAGAGGTGATAAGATAGTTGATGTATAGTGCCTCACTTGGAATTTTTATGTCTCTATAGGTGTTTCCAAATATTGTGCTGATAATGCTGTTTTAGTACAATATGTTTTAGTGTGCACTGTGCCTTTTTTACCTTTTTTCTTTCATAACTAATATGGTAAAATATTTCTTTCAAGGCCAGCTTTCAGTTTGAAATTTTGAGGAAATACAGGCTGTGAAGACTCTGAGGAGTGTGATAGAAGATTTCCATTATCCTACAATACTGCCCAAGTCACTTATGTTCTAGTTCAACAAGGAATTGATTGCTTTCTGTTTAGGTAGGCTTGGTCACTTTATACACTGAATAAGAGTGTTATGATCTTCTGCACCTTTGGCACTACCCTCAAAGCTGGCAGACCTTAGGTGAGACATACTATCACAGACAGTTTTTCTGACTAAGTCATCGTCATAGTTTTGCCCAGATCTTCTACAAACATGTAATCTATGCCATGCAGGTTATCTCGACTTGGGAGACAAATGTCTTTTGCTTTCCTGCAAGTCAAAATCAAAATTCCTCATCAGTCTTTCTTTTTGTTCTGTATTACTCACTTTAAATATAGTTTGCCTTTGATGGGATATTCCTCAGTATTGCAAGAAATGCTAGATAAAGCTTTTTGCCTCAGATCTGTAATATGCTCATTTTATACCTAGATATAATTGACATCAAAATGGTTAGCATTCAAATTCAGTGTATTTTTAGCATTACACTATTTCCTTAGCATTGTTAAAACTGAAGCTGTTTTCATGACTACATTACAAAAGTTCTAGAGCCTCTAATACCACAGTGTGTAAATATTTATTCTTGAGCCCTATCCCTCCACCCCCACCCCACTCCTAAGGCTCTTGTAGGACTGTGGAAATGTTGCTTCCACTGTCAGTTCTCAGTAGTATTGCTAAGGTAAAATGAGGTTGGGTTGCAGCCCTCCATCTGCAAGGAAAATTGTTCTGGTGGCTGGTTACTTTACATTGCCTCATTTTTGTGTACTTCACGTACTCATATCTCAGACAAAACATGCTTCACATAGACAGTGGACACAGCCAACATCATGTTGTGTTTTCTACATTGTACTTTTGGTTTGTTGGAAAATAAGAACAAGATCAATCATGAAAAGTTTGAAACAGAGTTCAGTATCAAATATAAGACAATAGTGGCTCTTATGGAAAAGTTTGACATGTAGACTTCAGACCAGTATTTGGACCAATCTGGAAATGTCTTCCAAAAATCAGCTATCCTTTGACAGTACATTACTGATTTTAAGAAGACAATAGCACTTTAATAATTTTGACCACTTTTTGCTTTACACACCTTTCAAGAAATGACATCCAGACTACTGTCTAAAAAATAAAAGACTACTGATGACAGTAGTATTTTTTTTTTCTTTACTGTCTTCTGCACACTGCCTGTAGCCCACGGGCCATAGGTCAACCCCTAAACAGGTTAGATTTTTCACCTCTGAGCTGATTTTACAGAATTTCTGGCCCTATTAGGAAGACAACTGTGGCGTTCTTATAAATGCTACAACCACAAAGGGAAAATATTATATGGTAGAGAGGTCTTCCTTCTGTGCTCCTGAAATGTTCATTTGACAGCTCATAACACTCAAGTACTCAAGAATGCCTTTTATATTCTAGCCCCAGAATCTAGTTGTAGGCATGTTGTGATACAGCTTCCTTGAGCAGGGCTGTTAGATTACATCTAAACTTGAAGGCAAAGGAATATTTTCAAACTCCCAGGTGCAGGTGGATTCTAGTGACATGCTAAATCTTTTTTGGCATCCAATTCTATGACCCAGACCCCTTTAAGTTTGACTTGTCCAAAGGAAAGATATTACACATGTAGATGACATGTAGTTTGCAGAGTTCTTTAAGATGTCCCTGATTTTTATGGAGACATGATCCCAAGGTCTGCCATTAACTGGGCCGTGGAGTGTAGTTTAAATACCTTCTGAAGGTTTTGCGATACAATCTGACTGAAGTGTAGAACAAATACCCTGAAACTTGAGCTCTTTGAGACAGTCAGGCATCTAGTGCATTTACCTGTGAAAGTAAACAAAAAATAACATTTGAAAATTATACTCAGAAATTATACTCTTCCCCTAGTGTTCTGCTGAGAGAATTAAAAACAACAGATTTTACTGAAGCTAGACAAAGAATATATAATAAAATGACTTGGTGCTTACCTGAAAAAATACAAAAATTGTTCTCTACAGCAATTGGATTTGTTCAATTTTTTTAACAAAGCATAGGCTATAATAACTGATTGAAACTCAGATTATTGGTTATGAGAGAATATTTCACTGAATATTATTCAAGGCAAAATTTTCTAGGGAGAATATGTTCTAAAAAGAAGCAGTGTGTATATCTCCCTTTTGTTATTCTAGTTTTTATTCTCTATATTGTATTTAACCCATCTTTTACTGCTGAAGAAAAGCAAAAATTCCTTCAGGACTTTAATGCAAACTGCCAGATGAATGCCCTGTTGAGCTATAAAGATTACGAGTCTGAAATTTCCAGTTGGCTTTATAGTATAGAGATTTCTTTAAATCTCCCTCATGATTTATTTCCAGTAGTATGATAAACTTTGATGTGCAATGGTTTGGGGCTTTTTTGTTTCATTTGGTTTTTTTCTCACTTGAGCAGTTATTCAGAAATAAAAGCCTTCTACAGAAATAGTCAAAATATTCAGTTGATCATGTTCAGAAAGATTCTCATTCTTCTATGCAGTTATGCAATTACGGAGCATCTTGAACGATTGTCTCTTAAAAGGGTTGTAACTTTTCTCGTTTATTAGAAACAGCTGGCAGATACATCAGAGGCGTCAATAGGATTATTACTTTGAATAATAATCAAATTTTGAAACAGATGTTAATCAGAATGGGGCAGCAACAGCAGTTGCAATTAGAGGCATTGTGGGCACAATTCTGCACATCTCTGGCTCAACAGGTCAATGATCCAACCAAAGACCAGTTAGCAGTATGATATTTTTTATAAATACTCAGAAAATTTAATTTCACATAATGAATACTAAGAATGTGATTTTTCTTAAAGCTTATGTCATTTCTGAGATAGCTTAGTGCCATGATCCCCTGTTGGCTTTAATTTGGCAGAAGTTAAACCCCCTTGTTTTCCAACCAGTCTCAGACAGTTCTGAGTGGCTGGGGGCAGCTGGGCATAACTCCTGAGTGATGTCCAATCAAACAGGTTACCGTGATCAGGTTTCGTATATTCTCAGGAACAGAATTGAGACTCAAAATGGAGTCAAGTGTTAAACTATTTTACCCACAACAATCCACAATGAAAAGAGAAAAGGAAGAGGGAAAGAAAAGAGTAAGAGAGATGGAGAAAGAAAAGCACAATAGTCACCTCCGTGAGTCCACGTGGAGCCCCCAGCAGTTGCTTGTCTGAGAGCTCCGCTGCTCTGTCTGGTCCACTGCAGGGAAGAGGAAAAAAAAAGAGCACACATCTCTGCTCGTCCTGTTCTTATATACACTTCTCTTGCTGGTGCATGCCCAGTACGGTCTCTGGAGGATCCTGGGAAGTTCTGAAGGGTCCTGGAAAGTTCTGGAGGATCCTGGAAAGTCCCTAAAGGTCTGTGAGTTGCAGCCCCTTGACCCTGGGCCGGGGTACATGCGCAGAGGCAGTGTATCCTGAGCCAGAGGGACGCGCAGTGTAAGGCAACAGCACCTTCAACAGGCAGAATCCTTGGTGGCAGTGGTTACCTGTGCTGCCAGCAATGTTGAGACATATTACTAGTACCTTACACTTAGACAACAGGAAAAGCTGAATGAGATTTCTAGTTCAAGTGCCAGATGATATTTTTTTTTACTTTAGGTTCTGACTAAATGTCATACATAAAAATGATTCGTAAGTATTTATAACACCTATTGTTGAATGTCATTGAATGATGCAAGCAGAGGGAGCTTGCTTAGGTGGAACAACAGTTCCACTTAGTTGTTTGGAAGGGAAAGGTGGAAGGGGATAGAGTCACACAATGCTTAGCTCCATTCGTCTCCTGGGAAAATGTTTTCCTCAGTTTGCACCTAAATCTCTATGTGGACATGACATAGACAATAGATACTAAAAACCAGCTATACTATGACTGGCCAACACAGATTCAGAAAATTACAACAGGTTTTTAGCTACTAATCAAATGCATTATGGAAGTCCCTCAAATTGTCATAAAGACCAGAAAGTGGACAAGAAAGAGGCAGAAATATTGAAATCTGTTAATTCCACAGCTGTGTGCCCATTGGCCCTAAGAATGTGGGAGTCCTTCAACAGTTGTGGCTGAGATTTCCATTCACATATGCCCCAAATTCTCCTTAGCTGAGAGGATTTCAGAGAACTACAGTTTGCAGATATTTCATTTAACCACATTAATGGCTCCATCAGTCTATGTGAGGTTGAAAAAAAAAAGTTTAAAAGCTGAGGGAACAGATGGGACACTTTATATCCAGAGGTCTTCTTGAACTGAGCACCCTCATACAGAATGGCTATATGACTGAAGCAACAGTAAAAGACTGTTTGTTGCTAAGACAAATTATACATATTCCTCACTGGGTGTGAAGCCCAGAACCCCTCATTCCAAGTCAAGTTCAGTGACATCTAGATTTTTGTTTGGTCGGTTGTTCTGGCTTTTAAGGTAGGTTTTGGGTTTTATTTTTGTTTGACCTCTGAATTGAATCACTAGGAGAAAGTGGAATATGAGACAAAGAGGAAAGAAGGAAGATGGAGGTCAAAATACAAAATAGTCTTTTTAATTTAAGGGGTTTTTTTCTCACAGGACAGACTAGTGATGGATGATACAAAAAAGGATGAAGAACTTGAGATCTTTCTTTGCCTCCATCTATAGAATCAAAGCTATATACAGTTAAAGAAGTGAACTGACTGAAACATGAAATCAAAAATGTGTTTCTGATGTTTTGAAGAGGCATGGCTGTCATTTTTATTTCTTTATTTTTACTGTTGGTGGAAAATATAGCAAAACTAAGATAAAGAGATGAAAGAAGTGAATGAGAAAAAAAATTTTACTTTAATTTTCTTCTTTTTCAAACAATCTTGTACTCAACATCAGTTTCTGATATTTACTAAAGATGTGCATTAGCTACAGACACATATTTATTGAGGTTTTTAATCATCTGTATATATATATAAAAAAGTATCTCACATTTAGTCTATAATTGATACTGTGGCCATGACTGTAAGTTTAGGATTTTTTTTATTTTTTTTTAAAAGACAAACAGGAAATGTTCTTAATCAACTACATAAACATGATTTTTTTACTCCATGGGTAAAGCTTCTGATCTTGATGTCACTGCATCTACGTATGACCTCATAGGCTCTGGAAAAAGTATTTTATACTTTCTTGTCTGCCAGGGCTATTTTTAACCTCCCTTGCACCTTGTCAGTGAAGTAGTAGTTATCAGGGATTCATCCTTCTGTTGCTGTGTGAGAGCTGTCAAGTGCTAGTCCTTGAGAGTGCTCTGGGACCGAGAGCCTCAGCCACCAGGTTCATTGAATAGGCAACTGAGACGTATTTTGTCCTTATGTCCATTACCAGACAGTATAACCATGCCGTAATGTATTTCTGTATCTGCCATATCCCCTCATCTGATTCAGGCATGTTTAAGCTGTCACATGCTGGACAGTATTACCCAAGGACTACAGCTTCTGCTATCTACTGGTCATGTCAGCAATTATTAATGATGTTATGCAATCTTCCTAAGTAAATATAAATTGCTGCTGTTCAACAAACTTTTCCTGTTATTGACAACATTAAATTATTTCCATAATTTATGACTTGCAGACCACAAATGACCAGTAAAAAGGTATATCCGGGTTATGTCTGCCACAGACCACTATATAAAATAGATATTTTTAGGAAAAGGAGTCTCCAGTTCAACTGCTATCTGACTGAAAATCAGCTTGTTCATCCATCGCTAGTAACTTCTGCTCAAGCTCTGCCTTGAAACACTTCTCTGCAGGCAATGAACTGCACAGTGGGATAGATACTATCTAAAGGAAAAATAAGCCTATGAATCCACAATCTTGTATACATATCCACAGTATGAATAAGAAACAGTATTTAACCAAAAGCTTCTCTCTGCTCTTGCTTTTCTTTATGATACATGTACAGACATAGAGTTTCCTGTCCTAATTTCAAGTGAACTATATGTTCACTTGCATGTTCATATACATTCAGAATGTACTATTACTAACCTAAGTAAAAGAAGACCTATCAAAGAATCATATAATGGTAGGGGTTGGAAGGGACCTTTAGAGATCATCTAGTCCAACCCCCCTGCAGAAGCAGGTTCACTTAGATCAGATCACATAGGAACATGTCCAGGTGGGTCTTGAAGACCTCCAAGGAAGGAGACTCCACAATTCCTCTGGGCAGCCTGTTCCACAGCTCCATCACCCTCACAGCAAGATAGTTTTTTCTTCTATTTAAGTGGAACTTTTTGTGTTCCAGCTTCATCCCATTACCCCTTGTCCTGTTGCTAACTATCATTGTCATCAGAATAGTTAAACCCAATTCAAGTTTTATATGCTTCACTTTCAGCAGCCTCTAGTTCCTGGAGATAAAGCCTTCAGACATGAGAAGGTACATTTCCTTTTATACACTTTTATTTCCCCTAAATTGGAGTCTTTTTACTGGGAATACACAGGAATGCCAATTACTGATGATTGCAGTATGATTGCAGTATCAGCTTTTGCTATGTTAGCAAATCTTTCCAGTAGTAAATCTATCTAGAGAACAGATACATTTGGGTTTTGTACCTACTATCTTCATTACAAGTCTGTTTTTAAGAATATATTTATTATTGCATATATCTTTGTTTTCATTGCAACCTTCATCATTACACTCTGGAAACCACAGATTTCCCCCCTGCATTGCTGTGCCAGCACATTACTTTTTTATTTAGAACGTGTCAGATGTAAAGAAAAATTGGTGATACCATGAGCTCATTTTCAGGGTAACAAATGCAAATAAATTGGAAAATGAGACCAATTATGTTCCTTGTCAAGATAACACTAATAGCAGGAATGGGAAATAACATGCAGCCAGTTTCGCTGATGTCACAAGATTTTCTAGGTTTTTTTATACTTTCCTCAAGTTTATTATCAACTGCTGCTGTAGTTACAAAAACAAATTTATCATCTCAGCTGCAGTTTTATCAAGCATCACAGCTATCCATATGTGTTGATCAGTACTTATAGAGAAAATAATTAAATGTTCCAATGATAAATCTTCATATATTAAAAAAATAATCTTACATGTGTGTCTCTAGAAAGAGAGATCACTTCCAATCTTGTTATTTCAACCTCTGACTTAATCATCACTATAACATAGGGAGTAGTATGCTTGTTCCAAAGGGCAAAAATTATGTGTCATTTTTCACTCTTCTATTTCTGAGCCTTACAGTAGGTCACTAATCTGGCTTCTGCTCCTACTCCATGCATTGTGCAGAACCCACAAGAGAATTCCCTAGTGGCAGGAGGTCAGTCTGAACCTTAGATGTTGGAAATGCCTCTTTGGCATAAAGCCATCTAGTTATGTAAAGAGGAAGATGTGTAAAAGGAAATCACTCGCAAGATTCATCCAAGGATTATGCAGATGCTTAATTATTAAGCACTATGAATAATCTCACTGAAGTCAGTAAGGCTTTTCATAATGCAGAAATTCAAGAGCATTCAGAAATCTTCAGGATAAGGGTTATTATACTAAATTTATTGTGGAGAAATGTAACTTTGGGTCCAATTATATTTATTTAGGTGTCCATCTTAAAATATTATTATAATTCAGTAGGTCAATATTTCTTATAAATGTAATTTTAACTGAGTTTCCCTACTTATAACACTTGGGGTTTCAGGGTAAAGAATCCCTGTAATGCATTTTATCTTAAATTATTGACGTGAACTGTCAACCTTAGTTGTATCATTTACTGTGGTATCTCTGATGCATAATTATACAAGATAATGAAACTCATGAAGAGATATACAGGATGTTTAAATTAATTTATATGTGTTTTATATGCAGAGGAACATATTGAGTTGAAAATTAGTAACTGTTCATATAAAAGTTCATATATCTTATTTATTAGAAGTGTATTAAAGCAGCAGAATGAGATTAACATAAAAATCACAATACTTTTTTACAGTATTTAAGATACTTGTTAGAGAATTCAAAAGAACTGATATTTCAATCTCCCATCCTATGTATTACAACAGATATTTTAGCTTGTAAGACAGACTCTGTAGCCTATCAATATATTCAAAGAATGTTATTTTATATATATATATATATATATTCCTGTTCCAAATCCACTGTCTTTCTTGGAGTTTCATGGGCACTGTCTTGAGAAAAAATTTTTCATTGCTCGTTTTCTCTTTAATTCCCTTTATCCCTGCTCAGTAGAAAAAAGAATATTGTCATCAATTAGACCAATTTCAGTCAGTTCCAAACTAACAAGTGCTTTTTGGAACCAATATCTTTCAACCTGACTTGAACTACAGCAGTTATAATTTACAAATTTGTCTGAGAAGAATTCCTACAGAATATCAATGGATTTTCATGGCTCTGCAGTGTTGGTAACACATTGAGCCAAAAGACTTTGCAGAACACCTAAAAAGCATTTGCATTATGGGCAGTGAGCAGCTGTAGCGTGCAGTCTGCTGTAGGGGATGGGGCAGCCAACGTAAACAGATCTAAGTGAGGTTGGCAGTAGAACTATACCTGTTGCAGACTTTCACTTGGAAAAATGCCAAACACAAGGCAGAAGTAATTGCTAAAGGCTACAAGCCACAGTCAGTACCACAATAGAAGAAAATATTAGACAGATAGTTATTAACACCTGACAGTCTCTTAAAAGCTAACTGCTGGTATTTTTTCTTCCCAAGAATAGAAACAAAAATGATTTCTAGAAATATTCTACAGATCTCTGCTTTCAAATCAATGTCATAGTAACTGAGATCAGTGAAGCCTCCCCAAAAATATGCAGAACTTAAAAATGGCCACCACTTGCACAGAGAGTGTAGAAATTTTTTTAAGCAGGAGCTAAAGCTTCTGTTGCAGACTGAAATATTCCAAGTCCTTTTGGTAAAATTTCCTAGGTTAATACCTATGGAGAAACTCTGCTCAGAGAGTGGCCAAATGCAAAATTTTTAGTTAGAAGAGCCAACACAGAATCTGAATCTACCCTTCCTCCAGCTTGCATTTTGGATCACCAAATATGGTGGGAAGTGCCAAAACAAAAGTCAGGGTATGCTCTGCATACAACATTTCAGGTCTTTTGTTCTGCACGTGTGCAAGATACTTAACAGACAGCTCCACTCAGTGAGTAAATAATGACTCACATTTCATTTTCCTTGTGATTTGCAACTGAAGATTTTACTTTAAATGTATTATTTTTTCCTAGCTTTTCCTGGGCCATAAAATCAGTTTTCACTCTTCTTTTGTTGCAGTGCAAAACTGCCTGACCAAGCTAATATCACATCAGATAAATTCTATCATCAGAGGCATGAACTTTTCCCATTTGCTCTTGTAAGGATGTAAACTTTAAAACCTACTTGTGACATTTTAAACATTGACACTTCTAGACTTGCCACCAAAGCAATAAGCAGAATATATTCCATTGAAATCAATGCTGTGAAATTTAGCCCTGGGTGTAGAATCTGACAGAAAAAAAAATAAAAATAGCAGTTTTGTAGGTTTTAAATTGGTTTAGACAAGATGAGAATAAGCCTCCAAAGATATAGCTCAAAATCCTCGGTGGTATTTACGATTCTCTGTTATCAGGGTGTCATTTCCCATGAGATCTTAGAGTCCAGATCCTTTAGGAGAATTTAGACCTCTATGCAAGCTGGAAACTCTTCTCTAAGAGGCTGTACTGAAGCGTGATTGCAGTTTGGGCTATTTTCATGTATTAGACTCTAAAACTAGTTCTGCTAACTCTAAGCAAGCCTGATACAAGCCAGTTCTGAAGTGAAAATGATATAGTTGCTTTGAGGAGGCCCAGAATATATTAATTCAGTTCAATATCTTAGAGTTGTGGTTCCAACTTTTCTGAGTAGAGTTGACTCACACCTAGAATGAGATCAAGTTTACCAGCAATTTACAGCACAGTGAGTGCACCGTATCTTCTGCATAAATGTAGCATGTGCTACAGCAGGTTTGTTAACCCCAGTGACATCTTATTTTGCTGATTAGTGGCATAATGTTGTCCTAAACATCACACTATTGCACTTGATCTTTTCTTTTGCTTACTTAGAATTAGAGGTTTTTCAGAGAAAGCGCCTATTTACTTTGTGTTTGTAGACTGCACTGAATAAGAGGCCTCCTATATTAGCTCTCTGTAAGACACTACATAATGAAAAAACATCAACTATTAAATAGAGAACATCAAAACTCTGTATGTTTATCTCTAAAGTAGGATGGTAGCAAAAGAGAAGATTGACAGAATGTTGCTCCACTTCTCATAAATGAGCTATGAGGAGGAGGAGATATAAAACTGAGAAACTAAGTCAGTTTTTGAAAGAAAACATCTCTTTCAGAATTCCTCAGGAAACAATATTGCACAATGTAACAGGCCTAAAAGTAACCTAAATAGATCTATTCTAAATGCACAGTAATTAAATAAAAGACTGTAAGTTCTTATATGTTTTAAAAGATACTGTAACATTGCAAGAGTGCTCCCTCTGTGGCAGCAGTAATTATCTACTGAAACCATTAGATTTTTTTTTTTTTTAACTTTTAAACAAGGTCCACCCATCCTTTATACAAAAAAGTAGTCACTAGAGTTAGTGTAAGCCCCATTGATTTTCATGAGAGTGGTATTTTTGTAGGATGTTTGGGGGTGAAATGAACATTGACATAAAATTACACAAAAAGCAGAGAAGAGTATGTGGAAAGAGTTTGTGTATCAAAACATCTTCCTCATTAATATAGATGCTGGAACAATAGTCTGGAGCTTAGCAGGAGTACCCTGAGAAGAGTTTTTCATGGATTCTTAGGGCAGATGTGACACTAAGAAGGAGAAAATAGGTAGAAAACTAATAGAGAAATCACTGAGGATGTCAGTAGAAGTCTGTCAATAATATAGAGATCTTTAAAATTGAAGAGTTTTTTAACCAGGAAGCAGAAAAAATAAAACAGAAAATTGTGTTACCTTTATAAGTATTGCTTTCTAATTCCACTTTTAGGGTAGCTTCTATCAGTATGTAGAAGCATCGTTTATTCTCAACTGAGTAAATATATTAGACCAATTAATTGCCCATTTTTAAAGATACAGGAAGGAGAAAAGATAGAGACAAATTTAGGAGCTACCTACAGAAAAAATATTGTGGTATACTTCTGATTATTTTATTAACTTCATTGCAGACTGAAGTAATTTTTTTTAGTACACCTAACAACATGTATAACCTTAGTTTTATTAAATGTTAAAAGACAAGATGCAAAGTTGTCAGGCAAAATCTGTTGGATTTAGTCTTATTGTTCCAGAAGTTCAAATATAACTTGACAAATCTGCTTTCAGGCACTTGCTTGTGATTAGGAGTTTTTGCAGAATGAAGTAGAGGCAGAATAATATTTTTAAAATATGTATCATATATTCAATCTGAGTGACTTCCTTTTTTTTGCTGAAAAAATCCATTTGATGATAGCTGCAAATGGAAGGTGAAGATAAAAACACGTGAGGAATTTGCTGATGCTGTTACAGTCGATTCTCTGTGAATGGTATAAGTAAAACAAAGTTTAATGTCAGATTATCACTATACCCAGTAAATGGCAGAAGTGCAAAAGTTTCTTTCCCAAAACCTGATTGCAAGTTAAAAAAAAAAAAATCTAAAACCTTCTTCACTGAAAGAATCATCAGGCATTGGAACAGAAGCAGTTGAGTCACCATCCCTGGAGATACTTAAAAGATGTGAAGATTAGTCCATAGAAGAGGAGACTGAGTGGGGATCTTAATATTTACAAATATCTAAATGGTGGATGTCAGGAGATTGGGACATCCCTTTTTTCTATGGTATTTAGCAACAGGACAAGGGGTAATGGGATGCAGCTGGAACACAAAAAGTTCCATTTAATCATAAGAAAAAACTATTTTACTGTTCAGGTGGGGGAGCCCTGGCACAGGCTGCCCAGGGAGGATGTGGAGTCTCCTTCCTTGGAGGTCTTCAAGACTCACCTGGATGTGTTCGGATGTGACCTGATCTAGGTGAACCTGCTTCTGCAGGGGCGTTGGACTAGATGATCTCTAAAGGTCCTTTCCAAACCCACCATTCTATAATTCTATGTGGCACTTAGGGACACGGTTTGGTGGTGGACTTGGCAGTGTGAGGTTTACAGGGGCACTTGATGATCTTAAGGATCCTTTCAAACCTAAATGGTTCTATGATTCTATGATTTTACACAGCTGGCATCTGAAAAAAAAAAAATACAAAAATAAAGCTGCACTTAACATCTAATAATGTGGTCCTAGGAATCAGTCCTCGATTTTTGTTGCCAAGGCCCTCTTTGGGGACTCCTAAAGGACCATTCTGTCTCCCTTTATAGGCAATGTAACAAATACATCATAAATAGCTTAAAACATCCCAACCAAAATTCACTCTCAGTTGTGATATTTGTCCAGATCTCAACCTTCATTAATCGCACATCCAGCACATCCACAGTCTTGTCTTTTTTTAAATCTGAAGTATCTATCTGCTTAAACAAAGCCCTTAGTTTATGCAGTGGAGGAAAGGACACTCATTTGATGGTTGGAATCCAAAAGGCTCCTGTTTGTGAAGCACAGAAATATCCACCTGGACTTGCAACAAATAATCCTTGGTGCGGAGACATGACTCTATCTCAAGAGCAGAACACAGCAATAGCTAGATGGGTGCTCGTAACAGCACCAAATCTGCATTATAATGGAAAAAGTAACATCCGTAATTCCTTGATAGATTCCAAATGCCTAAATCAATCTTGATTTAAACATTATTGAGAAGTCATCCTCATCTAGCAGCCAGTCTCTATAGGTCATACTGTGATTTATTGAAAATAGAGAGGGTTCAATATAATGATGATAATGTTTTAGATTGATATCCATTCACTTTATATTCATTATTATTAAAATAGTTGATGGATATTTGTTATTCATGCCTTGACACCAAAACAGAACAAGATGAACTATTTACTTCACTTGCTAGACACAACTCTGTCATCTACATGTCATTTAGATCGGTAATACACTTTTAAAGTAAGACTCCTGTTCATCCCAGTTCACTTGTGTTATAGTCCACATTGCAGAACAGCTCTGGAGCACCCAAGCTGGATTGTGCCAAGATGTCACTAAACCAGGAGAGGTGTTCCAGGAGCACAATCTGCTCTAGTAACAGAGAAACATTCAGTCTTTGGATTTAGTACCCCAAAGAAACTCCTCAATGCATGAACAAAGTGTGTGTGCCAGGTTCTGAGCACTGTTAAATCCCCTCAGCACAGCTCTGCAGACACTTTCTAGCACATTCCACCACTTGCTCATTCATATGTCACTAACGTAACTGCCTCAGCTCGCTTGTCCCAATCCAGATGCTTTGACACTGCCTCAGGAAGGCAAGTCTTTATTCATTATTTTCCTTTCTCTTTCTTCCTGTCATAATTTTCTATGAATATACTACTAAAAAGACAAACAGTGAAGGGGAAGGAAACAGTTTGTCTTTTTACTGTTTAAAATGTCATTTCCCCTGTATCATTTTAATTCTAAAACATGAGGTGTAAGGGAATGGAGGACACTGGTGTTTATCTTGAATCTCTGCCTTTGTTTTGGCTTAAAAATTCAACATCCAGGCCAAAGACAATACTAAACATTTACTGCTGAGGTCACTGATCTGCAATTTGTTGCAGTGACAGATCCAATATTGTGCTTGGGGAACAAACTGGATGGCTGTTAATGCACTATTATAGACACAGTTGGGAAACTGGCTGAGTACCAGGTAACTGGAAGAACCAGAGCTTATTGCACAAGTCCAAGAATGTTTTAACTTGTGGCTTGATTGTTAACATGGGGAGAGCTTTTAAAATGTTAATTGATTTTTTTATATATAATAACATAAACCATCTGTAGCTTTGTCCTTAAATTTAACTTCTCTAAGTCTGGTCCTTCAACTACAAGAACTGTCTGTCACACATCAATCTCTTCATTCTAATTTTGGTTCAGCTTGTCACATTATTTAAAGCCCTGACCCCACTATATCAAGGTTTTAACTAACAGTAAAATAGTTCTAGGGGAAAATCTGTAGGAATTGAATTTGGACACATTCAGATAACAAGAAGATCTGACATAGTATCTTGTGTCTTACCAATGTGTTCGTGGAAGACAAGTTATTCCATTTATCTGTGAATTATCTATGATTCATTTTTAAGCCATGGCTGAAATGCCCATTTTTCTGTGAAAAAGTCTCCTCCGAGCCACACACTGTACTGTGTGTCACATTCTGATTAACTTCAAGACAATAACAAACCATGCAAACCACAGACAAAAATTACTAGGGGGCATGGAGTGGGGCAAATGAATACAAAGTGTGTAAGAAATCCACTGACAGGAAGATAAATCATTTAGTACTAAAACAGGAGCAGAATTGCCAGAGGAGGAGGGATGTCAAGGGCAAGAAATCAAAGATAGGTTGTGAACAAAGCTATTACTGTGATCACCATATTACTACATGTAGGCAGAAAATATCTCTTGCGCTAAAGGTTGCTATATAGAAAAGAGAACAAGGAAAACTTCAAAGAATGCTTTTGGCTGAATGAATTAACTACTTTATTAGGGCCATACTAATTTTTCAGGAGATACAATGATGCATGTTTGATATTAATGTTAATTTCTAAAAGAAATTGCATTGAATAGCATAGAAAAAAATACTCTGTTCATGCAGGAACCAGACTCTTGGAGGAGTTATTTACATAGTTATTAAAGCATCTCCTTCGGATTTTATCCCCAGAAAAAGAGAAAAAAGAAAAAGGAAAAAAAAAAAAAAAGTTGAACTTGGTATACTCAGTTAAAGCAGAATGTTAGATTTGTTAGGTTGGGAATACATGTACCAGAGATATCCCCACTTGAAGCAACATGCAAAGCAGTTTGTGTCAAAGCAGTGATGTGTTAAAGTTGTCCCCAAATCCCATGTGAGTTCTGCAGTTCCCAGCATGGCCTAAAGATGAAACTTTTCTTGCGGAAAATTGGAAAATCTGGAGTATACCTTTCTAAAGAGTTGAGTCTTCTCCAAGTCCAAGAGGATCAAGGACCAAGAAGTGCTTCAAGCCCTCTTACAGCAGCTTTTTAATTTCAGAGGTTTTGTAATCTCATCTGATTTTCTAGCAACTGCAATTTTAATCAAAAGCCATGTTAAGATCAACAGTGACAGTGAGTCCTCTAGGAAGGCAGCAGAGTGAGGGAGCAAACTGTAGACACTCGGAAAAAATGAAACTACTGCTACAGGCAGACAAATACAATTGATAAGAGATTTAATGAAATTGCACTAAGATGTTCAGCTGTGGAAGCTCCATTCATGAATGTATTTCATTAAGACAACATAACCCAATTCACATACTCATGGCCTAAAAACTAAAGCATGCAAAACTGTAAATGACAAACTGATTTCAATCCTGGTCAGAAAGATACCAAGATTTTAAAATATTTCTGTTCACATCAAGATGATGAAGTGATCACATTTGTTTCACGTTTTTTATGTTCTTTTCTTCTCTCATTACAAATTAAACCAAGGTTGATATTCTTTCTCACAGAATCATCAATAATTTGGTTGCCAAGATTGAGTGTGAAATGTGGATCTGCTACTTGAAGGTGCTGGTCTAAATTAAGCAGAGCAAATATTTGAGCTTGCATTTTTCATAGAGATGCATTAAACATCCAAGTAATTGGTACATCTGGGACAACAGTCTTTAACTCTTTTTCTGAACATGAGTTCCTTTCCAATCCCAGGAAACTTTTATCAGTTAAAATTTCATGCATTTGGTTTATTAAACTGATATTTCTGACAAAACAAGGAAAAAAACACTAAATTAATATAGCCAGTTCAACCATGATAGTATTTTCTATTCAAAAAGAGGAAAGAGTTCAGTAAAGAGAAGTGTTAAATACTCCGTGGAAGACAGACTTTCCTATATTGAAAAACTGGAAGGCTTTATAAAAGGAAATTATTTTAATTATAATTAAAAGGTAGTTTTACAAGACATGATGGGAGTTCAAATTATATTGAGCTGTGAAGCCTTTCATCTTCTAGTAAACTAAAAGACGTTTGCTCAGATTTTACAATTTTTATAAAGTCATTTATATCAACACCCTTGAATGATTGAAAAACATTTTTATTGTACCGGTAGAACTGAAAGGCAAATGAAAACACTCCTGAATATGTAGCTGGGTTAATGAAATGAAAGGAGACTTTTCCATTTTAAAAGGGCTTTAAGTGTTGCATTAAGGATAAGGTCCATAGGTCATATGTAAAATCAATTATTTGTAAATGGTTATTGGCTAACACAGCTGATTCCAAGCCATACCCAGCTTCTTCAACAGAAACTGACATTAAACATATTGGGAAATTGCAACAGAATCATGAAAACTTTTCAATAAGTAAAATGGGACCCAGAAGAAGACACTACATTCATAAACTTTGTATGACAGAATGGAGTACATTGAGAATGATCTAGCATCTTTACAACTGTCTAAATTAGAGAACTTTGGGGATCCTTTAAAAGGTGTCTGGAGAAATAGTTTAACAGGAATGCGAGACCAGAGATTCCAGTTTCTGTGATTTCTTAACAGCGCCATCCCAGACTACAATAACTGTAGAGCTACAGAAAATATTAGTGTTGTTTGCACAGTTCTCAAGGGATCGTTTTAAAATAAATTAGGAAAATACATACTTGTCCCCAAAGATCTAAATATATATCCTGATCATTGATTAATATGGAAGACAATTTACATAGATTACAGGTTGCGAATTAAGAATGTCAACCCAAAGGCAGAGTTTGCAGATACAGCAACAATGCTTTTTGGTGCACAAAAGATAACTTACAAAACAAGATTGCAAATTTTGTACTGGTATATATGATGGTGGTGCTTGCTGCCATAACTCACATACTGAAGATGTTATATGCTCAAAGAAAGAAGTTGTGACAAAAGTGGCCACAAGCAGACAAGTAGGATGAAAACAAGAAACTATAGCGATCATTTACAGAATTCATTGTAATCTGAAATAGCTAGTGATAATATTAGACAGAAATAGCCAAAAAGCATTTAAAACAGCTTTTGTGCATGTATTTAACTTGATGCACTAGAATAAGCATACATTGAATGCAATCATCAGTCAGACAGTCAATCTGAACGAAATCGCTTGTGAAAACCCACCAGTTCTGCTACAGGTGTCCTAAAATAAGAGGAGAAAATCTGGATAACAAAATTACCCTGTAAAGCTTATAACATATTTCAAATATTGTCGTGTTGACTAAAAGCCTTCTCTGCAAGAATGATATCATTAGCATTATTTTAATTGCTAATATTTTTTACATAAGTTGTTACAGATTTTTTCTGTAAAACTTTTCTATTCTGATTGTCCTTTTTGTATTAAATAAGAAGCATGTAATGCCTGGGAGTTGAATATCGCTCCGAGTACTTAGAATTCCTTCAGCAGGACTCCCTGCTCTCAGTTGTAAGCACCAGACAATGCCAGCATGCATAAATCCTAACAACATGTCCAGATATGTCTAGGAGTCATAGGTAATGGAAACCTACAGCCAGCCACTCAGTGACAGCAGCCTTCTCTGAATTTTCCCTGGTAATTGACTGCCAGCCATTCTCTTCCATCCTGACAAAAGTAGTTAGGGAGATGCATAAAGCAGCAGCTCTTCCCTCAAGGACCTGAGGCAGTCCTTGCAGGAGGGCAGGAGCAACATGAGCTGCTTGTTCGGGCCCATTCCCTAGATTTTTCCCCTGCATCTAAGAACAGAGGAGGGAAAAAGGAGAAGAGAAAATGCAGAATCATCCTGTCGTTTCCCTAATCTACCACTTGTTTCTTAATCTGAGCAAGGGATTTTCTGGAACCAGGGATACCTCATAGTGGGTAGTGTGATAAACTATTATTTAGAGACATTACTTAACAACAGCACAAGAGACCTCCTAGGAGGGTCAGAGCAACACTATAGACACATCTACATGCTAGCAAACAAGAGCAGTTCAGAAACAGAAAGTGGACACAAACCTATAACATGAATCTCAAAAAACCCAAACACCCCCTCAGACCCCGCCAATGTTTCAGGTGGCATTGCAGAGTGGTATAATTGGCATAGTTAATACTTCCATCACCTGTAGGCTCATCTGTCTGGAAATCAGCTGGTCAAGTATGCATCTCCTATAGGTTTAAGATGCTACAGAAAGCAGGAGTCAGTCATCTAAGATTTTCTATTTTACTTTGTTGTTCCAAATCCATGCAATATTCATCTAAAATATGTTTTTGAGACTTTAAAAATTTCAGTGAAAGAATATTTACTAGGTTCTCTAGCCTTTTCTGCCTGTTTGGCTTTGACATAATTCATGTGCCATTTTCCCAATTTTCAGAAGTGCTACAAAGGGCTTTTTTGTTCAGGTGGACTGGTAGCTCTTTCTTTTAAAATCAGTTGTGGACCCTATGTACTATCTTATTGCACTGCAAAACTATTTAGTCTTGGGAATAAATTAGAATGTGCAAACATTTGCCCACTTCATCACTCTGTTAAATGCACTGATTTTTGTTTGTTAATTTAAGTTTCAGTAATTTACAGAGCCTTGCTCTTTGCTCTCCAAAGTTCACAGGTCTAAACTGCAAATACTATTTTTAAAAATGGAATGTAATCATACAATTCTGAGGGTAAATCACCTCTCTTTCTTCCACAGCAATATATCAAATTCAAATTCTCTTAAATTCTCATGTTTCTAGGCATACTAAAAACAATGACTATATCTTGTTAACTTAAATTACATCAAAACACACAGAGACATGTGAGAGAAACTTCAGTTATAAACATTACCATTTCCCAAGAGCATATCCCAAATTACATGTTCTGAGGACCATCTAGAGCAGTTTAGTTGAACTTTTCTTTGAAATAATTTTATTTTCCAAATAAATAGATGCTCACAGAACATTGTGAAGTTAGTACTCATAGATGTTGTAAAAGTTTATCCATTAAACTTCTGAAAGTTGTTTTTTTCCTTAAATACTTCTCCCCTTTCCTCAGACCAGAGATAACTGGACTTTCTGCTTGGAAACAAAGCAAGAATTTCATAAAGCAATATGGAAACAAAGGCCTAAATTTAAAGTTTTATCTATGCTACTGTGATTATGTTTCTAAAGCATTCAAAAGAAGTTACAGCTGTGTGTAAGCCCTCTTCTAAGAAAAATCTTCCAAAAAAAAAAATTCCCACCCTTACTATTACCAATGTTGCTGAGTTGGCAGTGTTGACAGTGAGAAAAGGCTTCAACAGCTTGTTTTATTTAAACTTCTGCATCAGTACAGTTTCCTCAGCATGTGATTGATAATTATTTCCCAACACTGCTGTGGAGCAGGACTGATTACCAAGACTAAAATTCCAGAAACTCGCTGAAGAGTGTCTCTGAGGTCTTCACTTTAGCCCTTTTGCTGCAAAGCTGACATTAACAATGATGGGATTTAAGTTTAGGGTTTTTTTAAACAATATTTCCTGGCATGATCATCATCTAAGACCATACTGGAACGCCTTCAGAAAAGTCTGACTTCTATCCAAGGCATAACACAGCTGCAATTCGGGAATGTACCTGAGTGTAGCATAGCTCACTGGCTGCAGCTGGAAGAAAAATATTCACAAAGCAGTACATCTCTCTTGTGGACTGAGCATGGGCCTGATTTAGCTTTGCCAAACTGCTCTCCCAGCTCTGCATTCTGGCTCCAATTCTTTTGGCCAAGTTATTTTACCACATTCTAATTAAGTAAGCTCCTTAACTGATAAAATTAAAAATTTTATATTCACGAGTTAACATGAAATCTGAGTTCTATTTTTATCTTTCAAAAAAAATTCTAAGTGTGTGCACAAGTTCAGTTTTATCTGGGGATGGGCTTCTATTTTGGGATTTTTTTTTCTTTTAAATCAGGATCTATATGAGGAGGGGAATCAAACTTAGTTATGAGTCAAACTGGCTTGATCATGGAACTTGAAATTTGAGTATGTCACAGAAAATATATAAAAAGCTAACTGGCTATGAATTGTACATCATCTGGAACTGCTTGCAGAAGAACTGCTAAGACATCCACACTGGTAAATTAACCAGGCCAGAGACAGTTTTTATTACAGCTTCATTAACGGCCAAGTGGTGACTCAGTGCTTTTCTTACCTTTGAAACAAAGACTAAGGGGCAAATCATGTTAAAAAATTAAATATTTTCTCATGATAATTAGATATTCAGCAGAAAAACTACTGCTGAGGGCTTTTCTAAAGGTACTTGACCAGAACTGAGGAAATGAAAGCCTCTACAACCAGATAAAAACTATGCTGCAGCTAACTGCATTTCTTTGCATGTGTGTTCAATCTCCCTGCATAACAATACTACTTAAACATAAATTCTTCCATGACTAATTGGATGCAAAAGTAGCATAATGTTCATCAGTTAATCCTACTCCCAACTTCTTTAAAGCAGATCAGCTGAGTATTCTGCATGTATAATGTGCAATCATCCAAGTGAACACAGACAAATCAAGCCCACAGATAAAGACAAAATATTTTACTCACCTCATCTCTAAATGAGCTGGATCTGAAGGTCCCATAACATGACAGAGCACCAAGCAACCAAGTTGTACTTTGTTGTATTTGGTTCTGTCAAATGTGAGATTTGAGAAAACAAACTGATTGTGATGAGTACAGCAGTAACAGAGTTTCAAAAAGAACAAAGAGAAAATAGTTAACATATGGCTTCATCTGAAGATATAGAGTGTGACACATTTGGAAATATCTGGCTAAAGAGGAGTATGAAGGTTTAAAATTGTAGATACACAGAAGCCAAAACCAACCACTCATCTTCCTTTTTTTTTTTTTTTCCCCAAAATGAACTTGAAGCCTTAAAAGCAGGAAATAAATATCAACAGGACACTATTACTGAAGCTGACAATGTCAAACATATACTCGTCTTGGACATTTCACTTGATGTCTCTAGAAGTCAAACATCAATATAAGACACAAACTTCTATCTCTCCTGCACAGCAGATATATCTGAATAAGTGGTGAAGGCTGGAGCAGAAAGCAGCACCTGTTGTCAGATAATACTCTTTTGCACAGCATTACTAAAATAGCTGAAGAGTATTGAGAACAACTGCTCTCATATCTAAAGAAAAGAAATTCAAGTTGCTTAATCAAAAAGCACACATCGTACTACACAAAATCAGGAAATTCCATGCCTGTGTGTGATTGGTGTTTGGAAGAATTCAGTTAGGAAGTGTAATGAGCATATCTATGACATATTAGGAAGCAGAGAAAGCTTTTGCTGTTCTGCTAGATCAAGGTGCCATGGTCAACAGCATCTCAGGCATAAAATAACAAGGAAGAGCAAATGTAACTAATGGTTGGTGACTTAGCATATGGTTTATATACTATTTGCTTTCTTTGTATGTGGGTGGTACCACTACCAGTGTAAGTCCTTGCAAGAACTGGACACAAATTGTCTGATAGAGAATGTCACAAGCCATTTTAATTCATCTTTAAGACAAAGCTTATCACCTTTTTTCTCCCTTCTATTTTCACTTGTCTTTCAAAGATCTTTTCATTGCATTACAGAAGTTTTATGAAAGTAATCTGTTTTTTTCTTGCTCATCAGAAATTTGTGTGCCTTAAGTAAATTTTTAAAATCAACGGGAAACAATGCAGCTGCACACATGTTTACCATCATCTTCCTTTCTTTTTCCTAAGGCATCTTTACTTAGAGAATAATTATATATTTAATGACATTTCATACTGTCTTCGTTAATCAAAAATGCATTTTCCCCCTTGGAATCTGTGCTTGCTTTCTTGATCGCAATGTGAAGTCTGAGCACAACTGCTATATGAAAATCATTTTTATAACAAGACACTCCAGTGCCCAGCAGCACACTTTTTTACTTCAGAATAAGATGATAGAGAAGAAGCAGAAAAGTCTTCAAGAGCAAATGTTGAAATCAGTGGGGAAATGGATGCTTCAATATAGCACCTTAAAATCACAGTTTGTGAGATGGCAATGTGTTATTGACTCATACAACTTTAATTTGTATAATCTGACTTCCAAGTCAAAAGAAACCAAGTTAAATACTTTACTCATAGGATCAGAGTGATTAAAGCTCCTTTCACCTTTCTTCACATGTCAAGATCTCCATGCTCTAATTATCTCAGTAGTTTTCCACTGGACTCTCTCCAGTATTTCAAACTCTTTTGGACTGGGGGAAATAAAACTGGACACCATAGTGTCCAGTTTTAGGTGTAGCCTAAGAACTGTTGAGGATGTTGGAATAAGCACATCCCTTGATCTACTGACTGCACTCCTGCTAATGCAGCCCAGAACATTTTGCCTTCATGGATGCAATGGCAGACTGCTGGCTTGTGCTCAGCTTTCCACTCTCCAGGACTCCCAGGGCCTTTCAAGCACAATTGTCCCCTAAGCACTCAGATATCAGTCTGTTCAGCTGCTTGGAACTATTCTGTCCCAGGTGCAGGAGTTTGTCTTTGCAACATTTCATGCAGTTCTTGTTGACTCCATGCTCCAGCTGCTGAGGGCTCTCTGAATGGTGGCTACTCCTTCAAGAGCTTCTACGTGTCCTCCAGGTTTGGTTGTCATGCATCAGTTTGATGAGGGTATGTTCAATCTCATCATTCAGGTCTTTTATAATGCTGATTCACAGTATTGAATGAAACATGGTCCCCTGAGGAACTCTACCTGCAACCAGCTGCCAATCACACGCTTTAAGCTCTGCATTTTAGCAGCATTTCACCCATCCCAGTGTCCACCTCTTTAGTCCATATCTTACCAACTTGTCAACAAGAATGTTGTGAAAGACCATGTCAAATATGTTGCTAAAAATTAAGGTTATGTCAAGGTTGTTAGTGCTGCCGCCTTGTTAGAGAGCAGACAGACAATCTTTTATTCTTGTTAGAGTTGTCTTGTCTGACAAACCAGCAGTGCTGTCTTTGGATTAGTGTGCCCACATGCTATTCATTGTGTTACCGGTTTTAGTGCAATTGTAAAGCAAATAAAACAAAGAAAGAAAAGAGAAGATACTCGGAATATTTCTTTTTTCTTCCTTTCCAAATGTGGTCCTCTAAGATATCCTGTTTTCCTATTGATTCCTTTTTAGCAAGTAGCCCCAGAGGCCTCTGGAGGTCAAAGCATTGTCTTAGAAGAAAGCTGGAATGGGAGCTGTAAGAAAATTCTCACTTGTAAAGTGCAGTGGAGGATTTGGGCCATTTGCCAGTTCTGTAGGGGTATGATGATTTCAAGGCACTTTGCCATGTCTTTCTGTATAATTTCACAGCAACAAAAATAGTTTTTGCATTAAAAAAAGGAAAAGTTATTTCACATAGCTTCTCCAAGTCAAGAAAAGAATAAATAAGGCAACACTCAGAAAAGTAAATTTATCCTCACAGATGTTAAACCCCTGAACCACCATCTACTTTATTTGGCTGGGCTTCCTGAGCTGTGTTTTTCACTGCTGAGTTAACTGCTCTTCAGATCGTGCTGTTAACAGGCTTTATGCTCACAGACATCAAAAGAAGCAATGATTAGGTCTTGCAGCATAAAGCCAGATCCTGGCTTAGTCCATCTTGAAAACTGCTAATGTAGCAAAAACAAGCCATCATGCCAAATGTCAAGAACCAGCGTGGAAAATTTTTGCTCACTTCCTTCCTTTTTGCAACAATCTCTCCATATTATCATGTTTTATGGCATTTGCCCCATAAGGCTAGAAAGAGCCTATAATGAAAACATTCTCCACTTCAGCTCCACTTTTAAATAGATAAATGCACAATAAAAAGGACAAACAGAGTAATGTGTTGCATTTTCTTTTTAAGGTGCAGGGTAGAATATTTCAGTCTGTATTATATGTATATAAATCATTAAATGTTTTATGAATTTTCCAGATCTGTTTTAATATCCCATGGAATCAACTACAATATGTTTAGATATAGCCTGGTATGATGACCCCACGTGGCACAGCTAAAATAGGATCTTTTGTCTTTCTTCCTTTGTAAGTGGGAAAGGACTACACCCCTCTGAATCAGTCATATACTCAGAAGTGCCCAAACAAAGACTGTATTCCACAATAATTCCAAACACCCACTTTTGCTTCAATTTAAAAAAATCTTAATTACATTACATAATGTAATTTTTCATGTTGAGACAAGAATCAGAGTCTATAAAACTTGCTCTTGAATATTGCCCTAGTTTCAACACAGGCCTATATGTGCCAAGGAGGCAGAATGAGAGGTAAAAATATGCACAGAAAAAACAATGGCTTCCTATATCCTTTGAAGTATTATGTATTGTAAGGCATACCAAGTTTCGTATCAATGCAGCCTGTGAAGTGCTGTCGTGATGGAAATGGTATCAGGGGACTGGAACATCTTCCTTACAAGGAAAGTCTGTGGGAACTGAGACTGTTGAGTCTAGAGGAGACTGAGGGTGAATCTCATTAATATTTACAAATATTTAAATAATGAGTATCAGGAGGTTGGGACATCCCTTTTTTCTATGGTATCTAGCAACGGGACAAGGGATAATGGGGTGAAGCTGGAACATAAAACATAAGAAAAAAACTATTTAAACCATTTAAACATAAGAAAAAACTATTTTACTGTGAGGGTGAGGGAGCCCTGGCACAGGCTGCCCAGGGAGAATGTGGAGTCTCCTTCTCTGGAGGCCTTCAAAACCCACCTGGACACATTCCTATGTGACCTGATCTAGGTGGACCTGCTTTTGCAGTGGGGTTGGACTAGAAGTCCCTTCCAACCCCTACCATTCTATAATTCTATGATCCCGAGTTTGACACACTCTACTTCCAAAATGCCAAAAGTAAAAGCTATAATACTACAACATAATGCTGTTTTGGATACTGTTTGTTGCATTTCCTGTTTTCTTCGGGTGAAAAATGGGCATTTTAATAAGATGCAAGAAAGTAAAATATTCTTGTTCATTACACAAAGATTGCACAGGCAGGGAAGCACAATAATACCTGCAGCCTCTAATTCAATTAAAAATCTGTAGCTAAACATGTGAAAACATTTTCAAGAACAAAATTTTGAATATTTCTCCCAACACTACTTTGCTACATAAGACAGAAGAGAAAAAAAACCCCCATGTTTTCTCAAGAACCCCAAGTTCCACTATATCCAAAGATAGTGCACATAAAATTCCACTCACCTCTGTCAGATTTCTTCTTTGTAACAAAAGCAATTCTGGAACTAGAAGTATTGCTCAGATTCTAGCTGGGCATAACCCTAACCTAAGAAAGTCCCTCAATTGTGTGCACTGTTGCTTTTAAGAAATGGAGCTCACCTTGGTAATATAAACACAGACCAAGTTCATGGAAGTTTTACTGCTCAGCAGCATCTTTCCATAAACCTCTATCATAACACCATGTGCTTTAAAAACAGCACACACTGTCTCTTACGTAGTACTTCAGGTCAGCTCACTTTATACTAACAACCACCAGATGTGACCACAGAAGCCTCAGTACCTGCGACTCTGGAGTAGTGTGTGTGAGGCAGCTCCTGTTGCTTGAGCCCTGGGTTAAGCTGGGAGAAGCATCTGAAATCTTTTGTGTCAAATTTGGCCTTGCAGATTGCAGCTGGGCCTATCTACATTGTCAGTACTCCTGCAACCAGTGGCTGCCTCATGCAATCTCTAACCTTGTGAGGGGAGTTCAAGAAATTTAGCTTTACCTTTTTTTAAAATACCCTTTTCTTTCCCGAACTATGCTTGTTGAAATGAGATAGTTCATTTTCTCCAAGCTCTATCCTTGAAGCTGGAACTAAAAAAGCTCCTTTTAAGCATAAGTAAAAACTATTTCACTGTGAGGATGCTGGAGAACTGGAACAAGGTGCCCGGGGAGGGTATGGAGTCTCCTTGTCTGGAGGTTGTCAAAACCCAGCCTGGACACATTCCTGTGTAACCTGATCTAGGTGGACCTGCTTCTGCCAGGGGGATTGGACTAGATGTTCTCTAGAGGTCTCTTCCAATCCTATCGCTCTGATTCTGTGATTCCTTTGGGAAAACCTGACATCCACATATACGTGTTGTCGGTATTAGGCATTGTCACAGTGTTTTAAGATGCTTTATTCCTCTGACCCCAGGTTAAAAAGATCTTTCTTATGTATCTGTCAAGCATACATGCAGCATTTAAACTGTTGCAGTATTTTTTTATTATCTACTGGTCAAATATTTGTAATCATTCGCAGCAATATACTCAATAATTTCCATTTCTTCTAACGTGACAGGGTGTAAATGAGGGTGTAGGCTGTGTCCTTGAGCACTACCTGTGTATACTTGCAGCAAACTTACACAGTCAGACTGCAAGTTTGCCTCAGTTGTTCAAGAATTAGCAAAATTTTATAAATAGAAAAGAGTATTTTAAATGCCGTACTAGTTCAGAGTATTTCCAGCATATTTTATGCATCCAAGAGTTTGCTCCTGTTTATACCTCCCAGAATAGCACAAAAAAATTAAGCCAAGATTTGTTTATATTGCCTTTTAAAAACACATTAATGCTTGTTCTAAATTCATGCCCTGGTGTCTGTTTAAATGATAGTTTTCAACACACTGTAATAGTGTGGATTTTTTCAACATATTTATAGAAGTTTAATTGCAAATTGCCTGGTGTTCAACGAATCCAGCTGATCAGATATTTAAACATGGATAAAGTAGACCCTGGAGGAGGTTCCACTATTAAAAATATTGGCTCTCTTCATTATGAGCACCAACAGCCATCTCAATTTAGATTACCTAGATACATGTCAAAGACTAAAAAGCACAACATACTTTCTGATTGAATTTTGTCTTTCTGACTTAAGTTCTTACATTCCCTGATTTTAAGAAGACTTATTCTGAGTACCCTGAAGTCAGTGTGTGGCTGGGTGTTACATCTTTATTATTTTTCCAGATTAAGAAAGGGAAAAGTACTGAGGGAGAGAAAACACAGAACTATTCCTGTCAAGAATGCAGAAGGAGAAGGTGAAAGGCACTATAACCAGGGTCATTTCCTTCCAGCTCTTACACTTAAAGAAAATTAAAAGACCTTATTACAGGAAAAGGGCACTGAAAAAGACTAGAAAAAGCAAAGCATACTGTGATTGCATAGCAAAATGGATAAATAATTAATAATATAAGCAGGCTGAATGTCTCCTGAAGTTGTCTCTCACATCTTTGACTCGGTAAAGCTATAAGTTCTTTCTTTTCCTTTCTAAAAGAATTATTTTTTTACTGTTAAATGAAAAAATAACTGAATGTAGGAAGGTAGAAACTAATTACCTTTCTGTAAGCCATTTTTTTCTTGAAAACAACAACAACAACTTTGAGAAGACTTCAAAAGAAATATTATCAGTGACCTTTTGGAAAAGCATGGCTAGATTAGAGTAGGATTCCACAGGGACAATGTAATAGCTGATGATTAAGGTAGTTACCACTAAATATGTATCCTTTTTGCAAAAGGAAAATATGTTACAGGTGCCTTCTGATATAGCATAACATTTCTGCAAATCAAGTATGAAAGCAAAGCAGTCAAAATAAATGTAACATTGTGTTCCAGGTGTAAGTCTCTGAATTTACAGCTCAAGCAGAGAGTCCACAGCTTAAACAAGATGCTATTTTCATCTGTCTAAGGAGTAACGTCTTTGTGCCCTTCATATGAAAGCTGCACAATTGCCCTTGGGAAATGCTCTCCCTCCAAAAGATACCCAGTTGCTTCAAGTTCTGTGCTAATGAAGCAGGAGGCAAGCAAAAGATATCAGCAATATGCCTAGGAAGGGCTGGAGGACCCACATATTGTGGCCATCCCCAGTGTTGCATTATTGGGCAAAGTAATAATTCTCAGGTTTTGCTGTCCGATTTTTTTTTAATGTGTTTTTGTTTCTTTTCATTCCTCTCACACCAGGCTCAAGTATGTAGGGCTGTGAAGAAACTGAAAACTACATTAATCAGCTGGTTCTTATGGATTTAATGCAAATTTTCGGGATATCAGTGTGTTCCCAGACAGATCATAGCCTACACTTGACAGGGAGAACGACCTCCTAATGAGAAGGTAACCTTCAGTATTACTTCCCTCCATCTGCTGGATGGATGTTTTTGTGGGACAGAATAAGGGCCTTTATTAGGGCCTTCTTTCATTCACAATGTTTAAGATTCACATCCTCTTACAAAGTAGAATTAATAGCATTGTTATATTAGTGTCTTTGAAAAAGAATGCTATTAAATTTGGTAGCCTCACAGCTCATACACACTGCAGTGGGCAAGAGAAACTGCTGCTGCATGACCAGTATTCTGATTTAAATTATCCCATTTGACAACAATTTAGGCTGCTGCTGTGCTGGGTCCTCTGATCAATATCATCTTGCTGCTCTCTTTTTCTACTCCCATCTGCTATTTTCATCTTTTGCTCTTAGTTTTCCATTTGGATTGTAAAGTCCTTGAATGACGATCATTACTTTGTTCTTTCTTTGTAAAGTGTCTAGAGCAATTGAGTCCTGGTCTGTAACTTGTGTGCCCAAATGATGTAATAAAATAAATGTGTCGCAATTACTACTGATGCTGCAGTTATCGTATTCGTGACCATACAGGTGATAAACGAATGGCAGTAAAGCTATAAGTTTTCCTTTTTATCACACATTGCATCCCACACATCTACAGAAGGTGTTCTTGATGCCACAGTCATAACTGTTGGGGAGATCTGCCACAGCACAGAAGGGTAGTTCAAGCTTAACTGAGCCCGTGGAGTTTCTATCAAGGCTGTCAGAAAGCTTTCTGGTAGCCAGATGTTGACAAAGAAATTCCCTGATAAGTATGAATTTTCATTAAAGGTATATCACCAAAAATAGCTACCCTTCACTTGCAATTTTGCTCCATGCTGAAGCAAGATGAATACAGCCCAGGAAGCCAGAGGAAATAAGAACAGTTATAAACAAAAACACTCTGCCACCAACCCTTTTGCTTCCACTAAAAAAAGATTTTACAAAAATCCCTCTATTTATGCAAGCATTGTCTCAACTTTATGAAATCTATTTATTAAACAACTTTATCATATTTTTTCTGATTCATTATTAGCAGGAGGCATTTGAGTATATTTGCCTACACATTACAATAGTACTATAGTACACACCTGCACACGTGCTCTGTCACAAAGTCTTTAGAAATGTTCCTAATCTCCTATAATATCAGAATGACTAAGCATCACATGTCACTTGGGTCCTCCTATCTGACCAAAACCTAACCTCCTATCTGACCAAAACCTAACCAAGCATGGTAGTGATTTTCCACAGCAGCTTTAGCAGTGCTGTGCTTACTGTTGATATCAATATTATGACTACTGCTCGCACAGCATCAGGGCTGTCCCTCCAGCATTCCTTCCCACACCTTCACCAATAGCTGTGGGTGAGCACAATCTTAGACTACGGCCAGAACAGCTGACCTAGGCTGACCAAGGAGATATTCCATACCATATGACACCAGCTCAGCAATATAAACTGGGGGAGAGGAGCAGGAAGGGGAGGCAAGATTAGTTTCTGGCCTTCTGAAAGCAACCGCTACGCGTACTGAAGCCCTGCTTCTCGGGAGGTGGCCGGACATCGCTGCTGATGAGAGTAACAGCTTTATCTGCTTTTGCTTCGCTTCCCATGTGGATGGCTTTGCTGTGTCTTTATTAAACTGCTTTTAACTCAACCCACAAGACTCCCATCTTATTCTCTCCCTTTCCCTGGCTTGCTGAGGATCTGGGGGATAGAGCGGTGTGGTGGGCACCTGGCACCCAGCCAGGGTCAAACTACCACAGATTCCTTCCCAAGCTGGCTTGGTACTCCATGTTTATTTTCTCTGCTTCAACAAAGTGTCAGCAGGAAATCGTGGAGGGAGCAGATATGGAGTCTAACAGGAGTTGCAGCTCCTAATGGTGAGGTGGAGATGGTAATGGACTTTTCCTGAAAATTGAGGACAAGGAGCAACATTCTTTGCACTATCTCAAACTAGTGTTTGGTACTGTCCTGCAGGGATCTGCAAAGGTAATCTCTGGGATTGATGGAGGATTGGTAGTAAGATTATTCAAGCTGAAATGCCTATGAGTTCTCAGGTCTTTTTGTGAGGCTCTCAAAACTTTAGTGGCAATTTTGTACTTACAAAGACAATGCCTTGATGAGTTAAAGCAAGCTTTCAGGTTCACATAAAAAATAACATAAAATAGCCACTCTGTCAGTCATCAAGTAATGAGGTTAGGTAAATTGGGGAGGCTGGAAAAGGGAGATTTAGCCAGGAGATAAACATCTCACCTTCCAAAAAGAAAATTATCCACACCTTCCAAAAATCCTCTTGTCCCTTGTTCACAAAATTAATAGCCTGGAGACATTTGATGCTGATCTACTGTTATTTAAAATTTTGGTAACTTACTATGGCCAAGACATATTCTGGATTAACAATTGCCTCACTGTACTAATGTTTTTCATCTCTTTTCCACATAAATATAACTGAAAACTGAGGTGAATGTTGGGCAACACCTATAGCCTTTGAGATATTGCACATTCAAGAACTGTGCTTTTGTTAGTAAGAGTTGGTACACTTACATGTTCTCATATTTTAAACCATCTAAGGAAATTTTACATGTACTCAATATCCTAAGGAAATCCAAACTAGGTCCTTCATATAGTAAGCTCTTTTTTCATTATGAAATGTAGAAAGACTACTAAACATATCAAAATGAGTTCTTTTATCTCTAATACAAAAGCAATTTTTTCTTTACACAGTAAATTCCATAGGATTCTTACAGATGATTTTGTCACTAAAGTCATGTCAATCCCTTATTGCCATGGTAAAGCCCACTTGTGAGTTAATGATGCATTTGGGGTTTTAATACTCTAGTGAGAGAAGAAACTATAATGAATCTCACTGAACTTCATTTCAAGGCATGAACCTGATGTTCAATGGGTTGGAAAAAGTCACCTTCAAGGTTGTCAAATTACTCCACTGTATTTTGTTCCTTCTGATGCTTTACACTGTCTTTTTTCTTACCTTAGCTCCTCAGGATGCAGTTTCACTTCAGACCATATCACTGAAGTGTAGCAGTCTGTCAAACACTGAGCATGTGTAGCATTAATTGTTTCCAGATTCTAGCTCAGAATATTAGTCTAAAAATATGCCTGTAGCAGAGGGGTCTTTAATTAACTGAATATGGACATATAGTAGATTACAGAAAGCTGTTTATATTAGCTATATTGCAACTGCAGAAAGATATATGGAGAGACAAGGAATATACGTAGTCCTTTGATTCAAGCAGGTCAGTCTTATTTGTGGTTTCATGGAAACGATTTAGAAGCAACAACGGAAACTGAATGGTTTTTTCTGCAAACCACCCTCCTCCCCCTGCCTTTAAGCTGCAGAATGCAATTTCATGATGTATTGGCACAAATGTGGTTTTATTGGTTCTTGTAAGCTCTAATGTATCCAAGATATGACTGCAGCAACCTGAAAAACAATTAGCATCTATAAAGCAGTCTGCGACCATGAGATTACCTCACAAATGAAGATTTAACATGCAGCTTTCCTAGAAATTAGTTGTGTTTGGGTCTGACTTTTCTGCTCTTCCTTTATTAATCCCTTCAGGCAGAAAAAATCATGAGTTATCTGATTAAAATGTGTGGAAAACTGTAGGGAAATCCCACACAGCTGATTTGATGAGGGAAGTACATTCAGCTGGCTGTTGGTCAGAGCTTCTGAGTCATTTTAATGGGTGGTTAAATAATTTAAGAAAGGTCCAAAGGCAACAACAGACTTACAGCACCATTTTTTAAGGATGACAAAGTTTAAATGATATCACAGGTAAATATTTGTCTAGTTTGTAGAAGTATCAGAGCATACATACTTCAGGGAATATTATTTAATTTTTTTTTTCCAAAGGTAGAGTTATTTGCTATTTGTGAAATGCTTACTGAGGTTTAACAGATTCTGAAGCCCTAGTAAGGCCACATCTGGAGTACTGTGTTTAGTTCTAGGCTCCCCAGCTCAAGGAGACAGGGAGCCTCTGGAGAGAGTCCAGTGGGAGGCTACCAAGATGATCAGGGGATCCTGAGCATCTCTCTTCTAAGGAAAGGCTGAGAGAGTTGGGGCTGTTCAGCCAGCAGAAAAGACTGAGAGATGATCTTCTTAATACATAAATACCTGAATGGTGGGTGTTGAGAGGATGAGGATAGTCTTTTTTGTGCAGTAACCAGTAACAGGACAAGGGGTAATGGGCACAAGCTGGAACAGAGGAAGCTTCACTTGAACACAAGGAAAAGTCTTTCCTGTGAGCATGAGGGAGCCCTGGCACAGGCTGCACAGGGAGGGTGTGGAGTCTCCTTCTGTGAAGGTTTTCAAAACCCACCTGGAGGCATTTCTGTGTCACCTGGTCAAGGTGAATCTGCCTTAGCAGAAAGGTTGGACTGGATAATCTCTAGAGGTCTCTTCCAACCTCTATCATTTTGTGATTCTGTGAAATATTTCACTAACAGCAAGCCGAGCTGGTGAGGTATTACAAAGGTTCTGAAAGCACAGGTAAGCACCTCATTATTAACTATTCAGCCTAAAACAGATCTGAAAGCTATTTAATTTTCCTACAGTATTTTGATCCAGAGAAAGTGACATGGTCTGCAAAAGTCTTGTATAGACTTTTTCGCATATTTCCCAGGGCATTGGCCAAATGTAGTTCTCTACCATTTTGAATTTGCAGCCTTGTGACAGGAAAAATGTTGAAAGAGAAATAGAGCAGAAACTACTCAGTGTGTCTTGGTGAGATGAAATTTCAACTTAACATCATTTCAAAACCAATTTTTAAATTGTTATATATTTCTCTGAAAATGGACAAAGCTTACAATATTTTTCACATTCATTTTAGATTGAAACAAATGTAGATGTCCTGGTTTAGGCCCATCAGGGAACAAGACCATGATTAGCCTCAAGTACCAAAGACCTGAGGATTGCCAAAGGGTAGGGAAGGAGGCAGCCCTGGGCTCCTCCCCCAGGGCTGCACCACAGCCATTGGTCGTCCCTTACATTGCAGGGGCACAGCCTGCTTTCTCACCATGGGTTACAGTGGGGTCCATGTGGTCACCTCCATCTTGTACCACTCTTACACCTCCTCGCAAGCACTTCAAATTCCCATCCTTAATTAGTGATCACAGAGGCACCAGATTGGCCCAGCAGGGCCGGAGGTGGGTCTGAACCCAAGAGCCAAGGGAGAGTCAGAGAACTCTTTACTGGGTCCTCACTGTAACCTTCTCCTCCTGTTACCAAGCAAAAGCGGCTCCTTGCTAAACCATGATAGTGGGATACAAGGTTATTGTTTTAATAATGTGTGCTGTGCACACAGCAGATTCTAGTCATAATTCAATCTCATTGCACATGATGCAAATTTTACTCGGTTTCTTGTGAGCACAGAGTGAGTAGTCCCGAGATGCATTTTGCCTTCTAGTAGTATTACTTAGTATAGAGTACTTCTCTACAGGGGAAACATGCAGGAACAACTCAGATGTTTCTGTGTTCTGAGAGTAAAAGAAATGTCTTTCCTCTTTTGGATTGAAAGACAGGCACACATAAAATTCTACCCCTCTCACTACCAAATGCAAGACATGGGTGAAAATACCACACTTTCAGACATTTTAGAGTACTCAAAATCCTCTGTCCTCATCTCTATGAATGCACTATTATTGTATTGAATGAGTACAAAGAGATTTATGGCTCACATACTGCTTAATGGCCTCCTAGGATACTGTATTTCAAGGACACGTAATGCTTTACAAAAAGTTAGAATTCTTCACGTTTCTGTACTAGGCCTAATTTTGCACTGTTTGTCAACATTTGCTCTCCAATATCCTCCCACTGTTGATCTAAATGTTCCCAAAGTATCCATAAAGCCACAGGCAGACATATATTTTCCAAACCAACTGCCAGCTGAAAGTATTACTGCCTCTTTGCTCTTAGTCTCTGACCTCTGTCAGAGGTTATCCTCTCAGCATTGCCATCAAAGAAGGGATCATACGTGGAATCTCTAATGTATTCCAGGAAAACCAGTCAGAGTTAATGTTAATAAATTTAATACAATTTAGGATACATGACATCATTGAAGAACAATTTGAAAAGACTCATACCATATAGCCCAGCAGCAGGTCTATAAGAGTTGTATCTCCGGTCAGATGACAGTGATGGACAGTGGGTGGGAGATCTCAGCCCAGCATTGCTGGACATAGATGGTCCATCAAAGCCTCCAGGAAAAGCACAGAGGAGTTAATAGCTAGGGGCAGGGAGAGTCACAAAATGCTCTGGTATGTCCATACCTAAGAATATTTAATTCTTCACATATAGGAATTATTTTTGTACTAAATTAGTATACTAAAAATACAGTCCCACCTTCCCTTTTCAGCTGTCCTGTGCTGTGATAGAAAAGACAGGCAGTGGGCATTTCTGGGTTTTGTTTTTTGTTTTGTTCTTAAACACAGAGACAGTTAAGAGTCCATAAATGATTACCAGATGAAGATTGTTTGTCAGACTTTTACAAGCAATTTGAAAAAATAAATGCACTTATTCCCCTGTGTTTGTGAATAATTTACACAAAGGGAAAAAGAGCAAAATGAAGGAGTAAAATGCTGGTTGAGGGCCATCATTTGGCATTTCTGATGAATGCTATTAAAATGGAGGGAGGAGTAGGTTATAACCGAACTGTACTTGTGAAAAGGAGTTTCAAAATAAACAGAAGCCAGTGTCATAAATATAAGCACATGATACAGTTAGATAATTGCTAGAGATTCTGTCTGAAGAAGAGCACAAGAGGGAAGGCCATTACGGAAAATACTTCTTCCTAGTGCCCTCTAGACATTGGCTTGGTGGTTTTGTTTATGTTTGCTATGTCAGATTGAGATCATACCAAGGAAGTTCCCAGATAACAAATAAAGAAGAAACACAGTAACAGAATGAGCAACAACCATGTTTGTAAATATGGTTTTTTCTATGTTGATTTTTTAACAAGACACTCTCTACTTCTGCTATTCACCAATTACAGTTTGCAAATGCAAACCTAAAGGTCAAAACGTTTTATGAATTCTAGTAAAAACCAAGTTTGTGACGGAACTTTGTTTAAAAAAAGGTTGCTTTTCTTTTTTTTCAAAGAGGATAAATCTATCTGAAAGGAATTGCTAAAATAGAATGACATTGCTTACATTCTTTTAAAATGCTGAAAGTAGCAGAGAGACAAGAAAAGTTGCTGTCTTTTCAGAAAGATTCATACGCATTCTTTTGGGTTTCTTTTTTCCATTCCCCCCCCCTTACTATATTCTATACAGAGTTCAAACTCATTCTGTTACAAAACTTATCTTTTTTCATGTCAGCTTATACTGTCCGCTATATTGCAAAATACAGTCAGGTTTCAGATTGAAATGGAAGTGGTTTTAGAAAAAACACAGCCAATTTACCTGCCCTTTGAGGTTCTTAATAACATTAGAAATGTACATGCATCCCAGCAAGGTCGCGGAAGAGTGATTTTGTGAAAAGACAATCATCAAATAAAGTATGGATTTTCAACAATCAAAGGATGAAAGTGTACTTACCCTTCGTGGCAGAGTTTGAATGTAATGACAAATTTCATTTCAAAGGGCTTGATCTGGCTGCCACTGAAATCAATGAGAAAACTTCCACATACTTTGGTGAAGAAAGGAACAGGTCAAAAAAGTTACATACTGATTTAGGATAAACCACTGTTTTCTGCAGATTTAATATAGTTTATTTTTAATGTATTTTTAATATCTAGTAGTTGAATTGCAATTAGAGGAGAAAGCCCATTAGATTCCATATCTTAATTCCTCTATCATCTGTAAACATGAATGTCCCAACTTTAGCGCATTTACACTCATGTCCCATGATACTTGATCTTTTCTTGTTTAGACACCAACTTATAATTACAGTATGCTGTCACTCTGGAGGAGAATTACAACAGAAACCACTGGAACAAATGATAGTCATATTATCAAGTGATAGTGGTTTTAATGTTGGGAAGCTTGACCCATGGCACTCCTGGGGTCAAGAAATCAGATACTGGTCTTTTGCACCAGACTCCAGCTTGGTTAGTGTTTTGCAGTAGGGACAGAATGGCAAGACTGACAGTAATTCAGAGATAAGAATATGCCTTTTTGGGTTGCATGTCCTTCTGGTCTTTCCCAATGTAGTGGTTTTGCTTGGGCCAGGTTTTTTGGTAGCAGGGGGAGCTACAGGGGTGGCTTCTTTAAACAAAGAGCTGCCAGAAGCTTCCCCTGTAGCTGATAGGGCTAGGTTCAATCAATTCTAAGACTGACCCCACAGCTGACCCAGGCCTGGCCAGTTAGTGATTGAGGTAGCATGTCTGTGAATAACATATTGGAGAAGGGGAAGAAGTTGCAGGGCAGTTTCTAAACTGCAGCAGCAATGGGAAGTGACTACCAGGAAGTAGAGATCCATTGGCAGCCAGTGGAGGACCCTACACCAGAGCTGGTGGATGCCTGAAGGAGGCTGTGACTCTGTGGGAAGCCCACATTGGAGTAAGTTCCTGGCAAGACCTGGGAGCCCATGGGGAGAGAGGAGCCCACACCAGAGCAGGTTTGCTGTCAGGACTTGTGATCCTGTGAGGGACTCAGGCTTGAGCAGTCAGTACCTGAAGGACTGTTCTCCCGGTGGATGGACCCACGTTGGGGAAGGTTGTGAGGAGCTGCCCCATGGGAGGTCCTATGCTGGAGCAATTTGTGAGGAATTGTAGCCCATGGGAAGGACCCACATGGAGAAGTTCGTGAGGGACTGTCTTCTGTGGGAAGGATCCCACAGTGTAGCAATGGGAAGCATGAGGAGGCCTCGCCCTGAGAAGAGGCAGCGGCAAAGTCCATCTGTAACAAACTGACCACAACCCCCATTCCCTGCACTGCTGGGGGTAAGGAAGTGGAGTCCCGGGAAGACGGAGGGTGGGGGGACATGTTTTAAGATTCAGTTTTATTTCTCATCTTACCCTGTTCTTATTGTTCCCTTAATAAATCAAACCTTTTTCTCCCTCAGTCTGTTTTGCCCATGATGCTAATTGCTGAGAAATCTCTCTGTCCTTATCTCGACTCACAAGCTGTTCCTTATATTTCTTTCTCTCTTCTGTCTAGCTTGTGAGGGGGAGTGATATTATGACTTGGTGGACACCTGGTTAAACCACCACACCCACTAACCATCCCACTTGGATGCGTTTCTGAGTGACCAGATTAAAGTGGACCTGCTTTAGCAGGGGGGTTGGACCAGATGAACTTTAGAGGTCCCTTCCAACCCCTACCATTCAGTGATTCTGTGATTGTGTGAAGCACGTGTTAAGCCTCCATCTTTAATTCTATTCCCTCCCTATTGCGACCAGTGGAAATAAAAATGTTGCTTTGTCAGATTTCTTTGGGACACTAAATTTTTTGTAATATAGATTCACCAAATCTGTTTTGATTTTCCTGTCAGCAGAGGTTTTGTTTCTTTTTGTATCTGGATATTTGCTTGGCTCTGTCCTTAAATTCTACATCTCTAAACTTAATCATACTAATTTGAATAGATTTGGCATATGTTGTTAATTATAGTTTGATGCAATATTTAGAATGTTTTTTAAAAAATCTATACTAACACATTCACCTATTACTGTTCTTAGTTCAACATTGCAATTACATTATAATTGATACAAAAATGTCACAATAGAGAATGGGTTTTTTGAACTGTAGAGTCCCATTATGCACATCTTTGACTTCATGAAACTCCATGATGCTCTTCATCCGTCATTTCATACAGGCACCTGTCTAGGTCTAATTCACATAATGGTTACGCATTACTGATAGCACACAGGTAGAAAAGCTGAGATACAAAGGCCCTTTACAGTTTTGCAGATCATTTTCAAGCTAATTCACCTTTTAAACTGCAATTTTAGGAGTGACGTTAATGTGATTGCATTTGCACTACATCTGGTCAGTGTGCAGATGCTTCAAACAGTTCATTAGCATCTCACATGGGTCTTAGAAAGCAGCACAAACTTCACACTGGTTTCATTTATCCTACTTCTGAACAGGCAAATTAACTCATGCTGAGCCACTTCACGTATCCAGGCTTATGTGTGTAATGCTAGCTCAGATAACTCAGACTTACGCTGTAGGTTTCAGTGTTAGCATCGAAGTGTAGATGGAGGCCTACAAATGGCCATTAATATTTTGAAGTGGCTTACCTTGCAATAGGTAAATGATGACAAGACTGTCCTCAAATTACATGTGCCCAACCTCAGCAAAAAAAAAAAAATATCAGGCCAGCTTCAAATAATAAAATCTACTTGAGTCTGTAATAATCAAAAATCAAATTGATGAAGGACGGTTTATTACTATTACTGAAGAAACCTTTACCTAGCATTTCCCTTATATTTACCTAATATTAGTTTTTAATTTTGTTTTCATTTTGGATCTCCAGTAATCCAGGGAGAATTACACAAAAAACACTTAGAAATCTAAAATTAATCAAGACCTTTCCAGCTGCCAGCTTGTAAACATTTTTTAAAGCAAAGTAAAACTTATTCAAAGATGAAAAGTTTAGAGCTGGGAACAGGCATCTGCCTCTTTAAAGTAGTTGTCTCCAGAACCTACCAGGGTAAATGTAGGCCCATCAGTAATGTGATGTGAATGAACCCTCTTATGTCCACTAGCACAAGCATAACTTTGACTATGTTCATGCCTCATTTTTGTCCTATCTCTTCAAATAGCTCAAAATTACTAGATATGTTATTGTGATTTAATTTTTTTAGGCTGGAGAGTCTGTAAACATTCTGTGTATGTTTTGTGCAATGATTTATGTGAGGTAAAAAATGGATGATGTGCAGAGTGAATCCTATCTGGCCCTGAAAGAGATATTTAATGTTTCATCTGTGTTACGATTACTGGCTAGAAAAAAGCCATTATTGATTTAATATTCAAAGCTTTTCTATTTCTTAGCTGTGTTCTGACACACCTTAAGCAGACCTGGCATACAAAGTTTATTTACTGGGAATGAAAGCTGAGTGGTTTTATTTTTGAAGAGCCTTGTCATTGGATAAAAATAAGAACTTACTTGGTTTAGATTCAGATGCAACTTCAATTAAGTTCACCATAGGCAGGAAAAGAGAGAAGGTGATCGGTTTTTCACATTATACCTTAACTTTCCTCTTGAAAATGGAACAGCAGCCTCACAGCATTTCAAACAATTAGAACAGAGGTGAGGATCCGGGGGAAATAGAAAGCTGAGTGAGTCTGAGACAATAGACTGAGGTTAAATTGGACAGGGCAGGTAATCAAACCAGACTTTAATCCCAGCTGTCCTCCTGGAGTTAAAAGGCTGTCCATAAATAAGACTATCAAAGTGTGATTATTTTCATCTGAGGGATGAAAAATCGGGAGTAAGGTGAACTAAGTAATCTTTTTTCAACAAATTTCATACAAAAAATAGAATAAATTTTACAAGTGCTATGCTCACAGGTTCAATCCATAGTGGAATTTCAATTATTTCAGCAAAAACCACATGCTAAACATTAGAAAAAAACCCGCAAAATCATATCATATCATATAAATTTAGTACTTATTTTCAAGCATCAATATTTTTGTGGTAGCACATGTCTCCTTGTTTACATGCTGCCACTGCAAAATGTTATATTTCATTCACTGGGAGCAACAGAAACATGGTGTTTATAAATCAGCAGAAAAGACTATGTTCATAAAAAGAACTGTAAAATCACTCAGAACTTACAACACTTCATAGTTTCAAAGGGCTGCACAGACGTTAATAGCCAGATTGTAATTGACCCTAACTTGACTGCAGAGTGATGAAGATTTACCTCTTTAACAGATAAAAAAAAAACTGATGGAAAGCTGGGAGTGTGAGTATTAAATAGTGATCTCTGACTTAGGAAGAATATGGTCAGGAGTGTCAGGTGAATGTAAAATGTTTTATGATACCATAGTCATATGGATAAGAGATTCATAATCTCTGACAGGCAATGTTCATTCTGTAGAAAGTTTATCTACAGGTAGTATCTTGTGGGCAGGGGATGAGCATGCCTGAATTAGGAGACCAGTGACATAACTCACAGAACAGTTATAGTTCTGTGTGCATTTTTTTCCTGACAGCATTTTCCTGATGTTCATGGGAAAGTCACTCTACCTAGCTGATATTAAAGGATGGTAAACGCTCCTCCCAGCTCTCACACACCTTACTAAATGGGATCAAGGACATATATTAAAATGTTTGCAGTTTAGGAGTAACAGCAGGAGAAAAGAAATTGTATCTCATCTGATGCCCAGATCATGACAGTATTGCAGTGATTATTGCAACTTACTTCAAGTTAAAGAAAAGAACTGCTTGGCCTGCCGCCTTTCCAAGTGTGCTCCACGATCCCCTGAATATTGTTCTCCTCTCTTTTTCAATATTTCTTCTCCTGTGCTTGAACTTCAAGCTTGTGTCTAATCCACAACATATGTAGTTCAAATAAAAATCTTGGGTTTTTAAAGGGCTGTAAGTGGCACATGCCATCTGGGTAAGCATTAAGCAACTGAGTGCTTTGAAGAGCTTCCAATCTAGACACCTTTCAAAGTCTGCGTATTAAGAAATGCAGGTTCTTTTGCTTTGAACTACACTTAGTGTCTTGAGTTTCTTGAGGAATAAGAGGGTAAAGTAAGGCGAAGGTGAAATGTGCCTAGTGAAAAATCCTCAGGGCTGAATCATTTTGCTCTATATCATCAAGACATAACCAATCTCAAGGAATTCAAGTGATTACACAGGTTTTAGAACAATGCTTCATTCAACACTTGAGAACAAAATTTTCAGGTGTTCTTAACAGGGAATTCGATACTTCTTATCATATCTGATGAACATACACTGATGCCAAAATCTTGTCCACTTTTTTTTCAGAGATACCAGTTGTTTTAGTAAATGTTATTACTTCTCCCAGCAACTCTTGCCTCCAGCTGAATGAGAACACACACTGTACCCTGATGAGTTGCATGGGTCACCAATGTAAAACTATTCTTTCACCCACAGGGGACATTCTCATCTCTTCTTTCCTGGGCCATCATGTGATGGCCTCTGAATGACATCAGATATGTCGATTCTAATGTCCACACCATAGACTCCTCAGGCTCAGGCTTCCAGCATGGCTATCAATATTCATCACTTAGTACAGCTAGATCTCTCTATATGGAAGGCATAACACCTCAAATACCCTACAGATAATCCTAGAACACAATGTTTGAAACGTATCTATGAAATGTATGCTCTTGAAGGATAGGGAAACAAAGCTCCTGGCCCAATGTATCAAAAGCAAGGACGAAGGCTGCCTCTTGGGTGCACTTTCACTGTACAAAGGTTATCTTCTACCACACTCTAATTACCCATTAACCAAAATATTTTGACAGATGAAAACAACCGTCTTTTTTTTTTTTTAATCTCTATCTTGACTCTGATCTGACTTATTTTTCCCATTCAGTTCCTGGACTGTTGAAAGGTATCGTGGTAACCAGATTTGAAATATATTGAGGTTGATGAAAAGTGAGCAAAAAAAGGCAATATAAAAAAAAATAGACATCTTTTTTTTGTGTATGTGTTTCCTTTTTGATTGTGTTTGATCACAGACAGGTCTTGGATATGAATTAGACATGTAATTTATCTGAATGAAACTTCCAGTCTTCTAATCACAAGTGAGTTGTTCACATCTAATAAAATACTGCATGTACTACACTATGCACCATGGATAAATCAATGACATCTATACCATTCCATTGTACCAGGCTTGCTTTCTGCAAAATTTATAAAACAGCTATTGATGACCTACTGTTAAAACATTATTAGCAATAATCTATTGATAGAAATATATATTAACAACAATCTCCAACAAAATTTCACTCTCCACTTTTGAAATTTCCTCTCCTGTGTGGCCCGCTGCCAGCTCCCGGTGAGCTATCTTTCTTCCTCTTCATCCTCACTTGGATGCATAAATTGCTTATCCTGGCACTTGTGCACTATGCATCCTGTCCTTGCCACCAGAATATTCTCTCTCCAGATTAGCACTGCTTTTGCTGAACATCCGTAATATTAAGTGATCAATAGGGGCTGTTAGCCATCAGCAGTACAACATTAGGAAATGAAACTGGTGACAAAGATCAGCTCAACTGTCATGAGCTTCCAGGCTTCTGACTCCTAACCCAGTTTTACCTACACCAACACTTCAGTCAAATCTCGTGTTTCCATTACTGTAGAAATACTGAGCAAAGATGTAAGATTCTTCTTTTTTTTAAGACTATTTCTCCTACTACCTTTTGTGGTAGTTTGAGCCTGGCTGGATGCCAGGTGCCCACCACACCGCTTTATCCCCCACCTCCTCAGCAAGTCAGGGAAGGGGAGAAAATAAGATGGGAGTCTCGTGGGTTGAGATAAAAGCAGTTTAATAAAGAAGCAGCAAAGCCGCATATGCGGGAAGCAAAGCAAAAGCAGATAAGCTGTTACTCTCTGCTTCCCATCAGCAGCGATGTCCGGCCACCTCCCGAGAAGCAGGGCTGCAGTACGCCTAGCGGTTGCTTTGGGAAGGCCAGAAATGAATCTCGCCTCCCCTTCCTGCTCCTCTCCCCCAGTTTATATTACTGAGCTGACGTCATATGGTATGGAATATCTCCTTGGTCAGCCTGGGTCAGCTGTCCTGGCCATAGTCCCTCCCAAGATCATGCCCACCCACAGCTATTGGTGAAGGTGGGGAAAGGAATGCTGGAGGGACAGCCCTGATGTTGGCAAGCGGTAGTCGTAATATTGATATCAACAGTAAGCACAGCACTGCAGGAGCTGCTGTGGAAAATCACTACCGTCCCAGACCCACTACACCTTTATAATGGTGACCTGTGGGCAGATTTTTTGTTGTTCTAAAATCAAAACCCACTTATAAAATCCTAGAAGGAGCCTCAGGCTCCAAAAACCTCACAACACAACTTGAGAGTTTGCCTGTAAGAAAAGGCATTTTTGTCACTACAGGTGCAAATTCCTCAAGAACACTGAATAAGAGAGAAGTTCACAGGTTTCCAGCAAAACAACTCTTTCTTTTTAGAAAAGACATGCAAAGAAGACAAATGTGAAAAACTTTGTTCTTGGCCCCAGAGTGCAACCTCTACTAGAGAGTTTTGCATGTTGTGGGGAATGAAGCAAGGGGAAAAACGTAGAACCTACAAGTCATCTGTATGAGCTGACAGGAACACACCTCAACTGTGGACACAGAGTTTGCCTGCAGAGCAAATAATTAAGTAATAACACAAGATATTTCCAAAGTCTAGCTATTTGCAGAAAGTCTCACCACATGTTTACTGCTTCAAACAGGGTGAAGTCTGAATTAGAAGCCAAAAATTCATCTGAGACTGCCCAGAAGTGACTTGGAATCTGAAATGACCCTTTTATCTCCTTTGGCAATAGTATTGCAATAGTCATAAGGAACTTTTCTTCAGTAGCTGGCAGATAAGTTTCAATACATATTCTGTGATATATCTATACTGCCACATATTTCACTCAGTGTTTCATCAAATGTGAGCATTTCAGTCTACAAATCTGCACCTTGGACACTGGAGGTTAACTGAAGGAGTCACTTAAAATTAGTACCTTCAACTGTAAGAAAATAAAGAACAAATTAAATAATAAACATATTTCTCAAATGATACCTTTTAGCCATGAAAACTCAACATCTGACCTGTCTAAAAATGTACTGTCAACAGTGATTTCCAGGATCCAAGCATTTATCTAGTTTTTAATGTAACATTACAGTCAGGAAGACTAAGCTCATTATTTTTGCAGGGCCAAAAAAAACAGTTCAGCCAACTCTAATTTCCTCTCTCTACAAACTCCTGAAGGACTGAAAGGCCTCAAAGCAAAATACCTTGTGATCCTTTGCTGCCATTGCAGCTGTATAAAATTGTCAAAATAGATATTTTAATCGTTGATGCCAGCACTGGTGTTCATGCACAAACAACTCATTAAAAAGGGGATAAAAAAACGAAATCTCTTAGTTTCACACTAGTAAGCCACCCTTACCTGAAAAGTCTCTTCTGAGCAGTAATATGTTCTGTCAGACACTCCTCGGAAAAGCAGCACCAGAGTGATTCGGAGCTTCTCCTGGAGGTGAGGCTTGTAGTCATCCATGATCTTCCTTCTGGGACTTCGCATGCTGGCACTCAGAAGAGTATCCCAGACATTGCTGTCCCTGCTTCTTGGTGCAGTGAGGCAAAAGAATGACCCTTCTTTTAGGCAGCCCTATCCAACTCCATTGTCACAGTTGTTTTGAGGCCAGAAAGAGCTAAAGCTATAGTATCTAATTGGTCTAGGGTATTGTGGCAGGGAATGCTGTCAGACTATTTTGTTTCACTCACCAGAAATGCAAGGTAGTGGCAGAATCAAAACTAGCATTTTCAATGTCTCTTTCCTTTCAAAGATGCTCGTCACACCTACTGTTTTGAACACACCACACACATACCTTTGAGCATTCTCCGTCTCTTCAAAGACCTAATCTCCTACTTAGGACAGTCTTAGGTCATTCCCTTCTCTTTGATCATGCTTCTATTCATTCAATATCTCTAAATATCTGCATACTACGTCAATACACAGTCAGGAGGGCACAGTCAGAAAACAAGTTCCTCATGAATCAAAGCATTTCTCCTGGTAAATACAATAAACCGTTCAATAAAGGGGACACTGACTCTTGGAGCATTTGTATAACCCAGTGCAACAGGAAGTTAGGTTCCTAATACATGGCATTTAGTATTACTACAATAATACTTTTTTTTTTCCCACCCCTTGTTAAAAAATTTTTAATTTTCAGGAAGAAAATGGTAAAAAAAGTCACTTGGAGCATATGAGAACCATGAGAACTGGGAAATGGGAGCTGTGAGCCAATATTTTATATATTGTAAAGGAATTCACTTATGTTCAGGGTTGTTTTGAAAAAATGCTGAGACTTTGCTTATTTTCTACTTCAATAAACTTTACTGAACAGCAATATTGTTTTACCTCGACAAGCTTATTTAATGTTCAGATCTGCATAGCACCATTGCCCAAATCCAGGTAGCGTTTGTGTGAGCAGGATGGCTTGATTATGATTTGCATGATTTGGATTATGACTTGCAAAGGAACACTGAGCATAATGCTAATATTTGATGTCTTTCTGTGATGCATAGGGAAAACTCCCAGCTTCACTTCCCGAATGTCTGTAAGCTATCATTTTCTATAGTGGAAAGAAGAAGGGTCTTTCATTGAGAACTCATACTGTACTGGACACCAGAATCTAAGGCATGTGCACTGATAAATTAGTATAAACAGTCCCCTTATGGATTATCTGAAATTTTTACCACCTCTGTCCTTGCAGAGCTGTGCTTTACTGACTATCATTACAGATCTCTCTTCAAATTTTATAGAGATATATATACAAATGGCACTATAATCACAGAATAGAGCACAGCCTTGAGGCAAATAGAGTTTCTTGCATTTAACTGCAGGGTACTTCTACTGAGGCAAAGTAGTCATTTCCCAATTATTATGTTAGCACAAGATAAATATGAGTCAACAGAAGTACCCTGCTGTCAAACTCAAAAACAAAAGAATGGACAACATCTTGCCACAGAGACTTTCCTGCTGCTTAATTCTCCTGTCTGATCCTGTGCAAATACTCACCTTTTTTTTAATGAGGAAATGGTCCATAAAGCTGCAAAATGAAAAATGAGATATATATTCAATTAGCTCCCGTACCATTGGCGTGCCACTTCAGGTCAGCTGGAAAGCTTTGAAAAGCAAGACATTTGTAACTGAAAGTAGAAAATCTGAATGCAAACTCAGCTGGCTTAACTGTGAAGCTCTTTTGGCAAACCACTGAAAAACATAATTGAATGTAGCCCTCCTGGGAAGGAACCGTAATAAACTGGAGGACAACTTGTCTGCTAGCATTTTGATTTTGCCTTCACAGCATTCAACTCTTTGTGCCATTACAGTAGTAAGTTTCACTTACAGGAATGATTACCCTATGCATTTCTAGGTAAGGGCCTGTCTTATGCTCCCCCTGCAGCTAACATCCATCAAAGAAATGGCTTTCTATAAATAGCCTGGTTTCCATGAGTTTATTTTCAAAGGGTGACCATCATTTTATGGGCACAGGTAACATCTGAACAATTTACTCTGACTTTTTTTTTGTGCTTACAACTCCTACCAGAAATTCAAATGTGATGAGCTGCGCACCTGACTGAGTGGCTGCTGTGCAGGCAGAAAACAGAGACATGTTTTAGCTGTGAGCCTGTGCTGCACCTGCAGGAAGACTAGTTATGCCAGTGACATTATGTATCTACAGAGGAATAAAAGATGAAGGACATTGCAGTAGGGGAACGCATAGTCCCAATTCACTCCCCATGTCAATCTACAACTAGAATAATCCCCTGTAGTCAATAGCCTTACAGATGCCTTAGAAATACTTTTTTCAGCCTTTTGTTCGCCAAATTCTAGAATATTTGTACTAGCAACATCAACTCAGAAAAATACTGTCACTTGATCCGATTCAATGAAAAATCCCTTCTTTGCACAGTTTTTCCCATTTAAAGTAGGTAATTATACCAACGCAGTATATACTCCTGATACTCTGTGGAATGTTTTTAATTGGGGTTCTTCTATTCCCCCTCAATATAGCTACAGTGTTCACCCCTCAAAACAATAGGTACAAGATGAGATAATCCCTTTTCCATAGTTAGTGATGCTTATAGCTCAAGGGATGATGGCATGGCAGAGCAGTTACACTTGTGTCAGGCTGTAAGAAGCAAATGTATAGGCACAATTCAAGAGAAGACACAGACTTTTTGTATTGGGATTTGCTTAAATGAACCACGCACAGACAGACAGCTTGTGGGAAGCTAACTTGAAATTCAGATTCCAGGCTGCCTGCAGATTTCTGTGATAGTATCCTGCCTTAAAGGGTCACACGTAATGAGCTTGGACTTCTGCTAGACACTATCTGAGAACCCAGCTCCTGGAAGGTACTCAGTATCATTTTACTCAGGAAAAGTCTCCAACTATTCAATTTAAAGAATAATTCATGGGATTAAATATATTCTGTGTTGCATATAGAAGTTAAAATAGCTCTACGTCTGTGACACAGCTATCTGATAGGTAATTATTACTGAGTGTATGTCAGAGTGCATAGACACATTTAATTCACATTCAGTGAAAACCAGGCACTTGGGTCTGATACAGCTTTTACAGACACAAGCCAAGGATAGGGAAAAAGAGTGACTCGGTAACTTTTCCTAACTTCAGGGCAGTGGTAGGCCAGGATGACCCCAGAAAAAGTGTGGTCATTCTGTGGTCAGTCCTCCAAGGATTACCAAGGACAGTGCATGCAAACTTGAAGTCAAAGCATGACTGAGCAGCATGAGATAAGAATTAAGCCTGCTTTCTTTTTTCTCTTTGTCTTTCCTTTTTGTCTCTCCTACACTATGGCCAAGACATTCCTTTTCCCTGAACTGCAATAACCTTCACTTTTCTTTGTTTCTATTGAAATCCCTTACAATTGCTCTCGGTTTTTTAGGGTTTTTTTCCCATGAATTCTTACAATTCTTTGCAGAATTAATTCAGTTATTTCAGCATTTCCCCCTCTTTAATTTGTTCTAATTATGTTAATAACTATGAATATTCCAGCACTAAAAAAAGATACTTCTGAAGTTCTTCAGGCAGTCTGGCATATGAGTCCCTGGAGATTGTCTTAGGTGCTACAGATCTGGCTTCACGTTTTCCTGCTATGGTGCAGCACTAAGAAAAATAAAATCCCAGCTGGCACAGACGACACAGTTAGAAAACTGAAATTACCTTGTACTTTCTTAGGTAATGCCATGGCTACATCTGACAATGACTGTTAAATTCAGGCTACTTTATATGCATTTATTTCACAAAACAGAGACATTAGAACTTTATTCTATGTTACTTACAAACCAAAGGAGTCACAGGCTTATATATGTCTTTGATTTGTTTTTCATCCAGCTCTTTTCTAACAATCCATTTAATAGTGCCAGACTTCCTGCACTGAGCACATCTACATTGCATCATCATGCTTTACTGAGTGTAGAAGCAGAAATGCAGAACACTGCATTGTACATATGTGTACTTTGAAATGTTTTCAGTAGCATACTTAAAGTGTATTTTATCAGGAATTTAAAAGAGAAAGAAGTTATTATTTATATTGCTTAGAGAAATCCTTAGTAAACTGCTCAGAGTCATATCTTCAAAGTCATTTTCTTGCAGGTTTACTTTTTGTTTAACAAGTCTCTGTGAAGACTCTAATGATTCCCAAATACTTCCAGGCGATCACCTGGAATATAGAATGGCTGGAACAATTCAATAACAGGAAGTTATTCAAGAGAATGACAAGAAGACAGGAGAATGAGACCAGCAGCAGCAGCACAAAATAAACGGTATCATGAAAGAGAACATATTAAATAGCAGTGGGCCAGCAATAAAGAAGTAATCAAGAACAAGGCTGAAAATGTTAATCAGAAATTCCTACTGAAAATACAAGAGAAACTTCTCACTCACACACTCGATATTTCCACCGTGAGCAACTGTTCAGGAGCACTTCTGATTTTGAATGTAAGGGACTGGGAAGCAGATCACAGATGGAATAGGTCAGCTCTAGCTATAAGCCCAGCTGTGTTCTGCTGAAAACTCTGAAAACTCTTTATTGAAATAAGTGGATCTGTGCCAATTTGTGGCAGCTGAAGGCCTGTCTCTGCCATTTTATACATCTTGAACATTAAGATCAAACCAGATTTCATTGTCTGTCAAGATAAAACCATTGGTAAGTAATGAATTTATTTCACATTCTAAGGGAAATAAGGGTATGAAATCAATCTCTCATTTCACAACTGGTCAGACAGAGAAAATCATGAGCAAGCCATTCAGCAGAAATAGTAACAACCACTACAAATGTTTTCATCTGCTCCAGTGGAACCAAGATGCTGTGCTGAATATAGGTTAGTTAATTTACTAGTAGGAGTCGGAGTCTCTCATCTCAGTCTGATTCATATCATTCATTTCAAGGTGACAAAATTAGCTTTTAAATTTCAGTCTTTCTGTGGCAGTCATCCTCTACAGAGTTGGGAGTCAGTTATTTTCTTTTTGGAGTTTGAGGGTTTTTGCCACTTCAATCCAAGGAAACAATAATTATTTTCAAGTTTCCTTATAAATATGAAACTTGAATCACATTCACCAGAGCTTACTGAGGTTAGTGAATATTTCAGTAAACACAGGAAAATTTATGTCTTTTAACTGGAACAATATAAAAATCAACTGTTTTCTTCAGTTCCATATACCTTAAACAGCCATAGGCCAAAATATGAAGACTTGGATATAATTTCCTTTGGATAACAGTTTATCCAAACCCTAAATGTAGGATTACTCTAAAAAACTCATTCCTCTTCTTTGCATTTTTAAAAAGCTATTCACTTACTCTTGGGATGCTGCAGAGTTGAAAAAAAAGAGTCCAAGTAAAAATAAACAATTTTTTTTTTTTAAGTGCTGTCTTATGACATGCTGCAGATGTTGTACTGTATCCCATTTCTATCCATTCCCTTCACATTATCAAAAGAGATACCTTTTGCAGATTAGTCTGAATTTTACCTAAGGACAGAGAGTGTTATTGAAATAAGGGAAAGAAAACAAATTCAAAGCCAAATATCCTCACTTTAGGATGTTGCATTGCATTAAGCCTAGGCCAGTTGCAGTTTTGGATATTATTGCCTAAGAATTATAACTTTGTACCACAAAATATCTCCTCTATTACTCATACAATAATGTATCACATTTCTAAAAACGATTCTGGATCAATAGTCAATACAGACCATCAAAAGCATACAAAGGTGTATAATCAAGCTTTTATCTTGCTTTAGTAACTTCTAGGCAATCAATATTTCATGACATATATTAAGAAGGTTAAGATTTTTCTCTGAGTTTATATCTAACGTAGAACTCTCCACAGTGAAATATTTGCCAGTGGCAATCACTTTAGTACAATATTAGCATATCCAATTCTTCCCTTGTGGGATGTTTCAGCATCTAATATTAATTCACCATTAGGTAATGTACTCATTTTAGCAATCTCTTGTGTTCTCATTAATTAAAAACCTGGTACAATCACTTGTAGTCTATTCCCTTTTCTTTTCTTTTCTTTTCTTTTCTTTTCTTTTCTTTTCTTTTCTTTTCTTTTCTTTTCTTTTCTTTTCTTTTCTTTTCTTTTCTTTCCTTTCCTTTCCTTTCCCTTTCCTTTCCTTTCCCTTTCCTTTCCTTTCCTTTCCTTTCCTTTCCTTTCCTTTCCTTTCCTTTCCTTTCCTTTCCTTTCCTTTCCTTTCCTTTCCTTTCCTTTCCTTTCCTTTCCTTTCCTTTCCTTCTTTTCTTCCTACTGTGTCTCCAGAGTGGTGTTGGGTTTTAGCAGAAAACCTCTATCAGTGTATGCCCTTTATCCAACAGTTACTCCCATATGTGGGTCAAACAGCTAGAGGCAGGATGATCCTTTTCAATTTGATAAGGTGTAATTATGTATTTATATTATTATAAATGTAATATAACAATAGCTTTACTCTGCTCTTTACTCTATCATCCTTTTCTTCACAAGTGAAAATTTGAAACTCATTTCAGTTTCTTTTTTTTATCCTCAGAACTGATCACGACATTTCTATGAAACTTCATTCTCACTAGAATTCTCAAGTGACTTGTACAAATTACAACCTGCTCACTTCCCAATTCTATAGATGATTGTGAGCTGTCACTTAAACATATTTTTTTGAGAAAATTCAATAATCAAGTGTGTGGCATGAATTACTGGAGAATAATCCTTTAAACATGTTTCAGTACATGTTCAGTTCTCATTCTTCAGGAGAAAAAAAGTCGCTGTAGTAAAAGTTATAAAATAACAGATGAAAAAAGATATAAAATCTGTTCCATCTCTCTGAGATAACAAACTACTATTTGATAGTTACTGCTGGCTAGAAAAAAGATTCTTAAAGAAATTTCTGATAGAACTTTGAAAAAGGTCAAAACTATTTAGAGCATTTTACTGAAGCCTTTTTTTCCTGTAGGTTAATGCTAACAATTCTAATTCCTTTCTATACTTAACTTGTCTGTAGTATTTTATTTTGCTGTATTTGTTATTTTTCTCAGTTTTTAATGACTAAACACTGTATCAGTGGTTAAAGGATTGAATGTACTATTTTAAATATGAACTCTAATAGAATAGCATTTTTAGAAAGCAAAGCTATTATCAAAGAAATGTCTAATTTTCATTCTACAAAGCTAGAATGCTGACTGCTTCAGAGATGGTTTTATTTGTTCAAATATTTGTACTTATAGTAATATCACAATGCTTTCAGGAGTCTTTTAAATCCAGATTCTGGCAAACTAATATCAAACAGGTTGTTCTCATTTATTAGAGAGGGAATCTTGAAGTTTATATATTTATGACATACAGGAGGACAGCTCACTATGTTTTTCAGAGAAAAAAATGTGGTAGAGCAAACGTTGTAGAGTGAGACAAAAATACATTGGCAAAACTGATTTATCAGCTAAAAGAAAACAAGGTGAGAGACCAGATGAGAGGCAGATGGAGAAGGAAAGAAGACAAAGGAATGTGGCCTCAGGCATTGCAAAAACAGATGAACCTGGAAACTCTGATACCCAGAATCTTTATTCTTCTGATAACGAAGATGAGGCTCTAGAAAAGAACAAAACATCATATGTGAGTAAGTTAAAGATAAAACAGAATTAGGGAGGGTGAAAGGCCCACCAAATATCAAATTCAACTTTAAAAATTGCAAACCAGAATATCTTAGAGAAATGAATGCAAAATGCTATCTTTCAATGATGAGTCTAAAACCAGAGTAGCAGTAACATGTCCTTTGGAGAAATTGTGAGTAACATGCTAGCAATTTGAATGAATTTGCAATCTTATATGACAGAGAAGGGACGTTACAGGCAAGAAACAAATACAGGCAGCTAATCATGAAGTAGAGAGAAAACAATTCCTTATCTATATGAGTTTGCTAAAACTGTATCTGGAGTTTTTCATGAATTAAGGGTACCTTGTGGGTAAAAAGATGTACATGATGTGAAAGGGAAAACAGGGGGAAATTACTGGGTTAATTTGATCTGATTTATGGGAACAAGTGGGATGGACTTATGAGGAAAGATTAAATAAATACTGTATGGCTTAGATGCTTAGATATGGTTGAGGGAACTAAAGTAATCAGAGAAAAAGTAGCATAGTCACTGAGAGCAGAAAGTATAGTCATCATAAGACATCAGGAGCAGATTCCAGATATCTAAATGTTCTTTTAGCAAATTACCAGAATGATATGCTAGTGTACAGACAGCAACATAAATTTTCTGCTCATAGCCCTCAATCTGGTTCTTATTTAATCTCAATCAAAAACATGACACTCTCCCTGTTCTTCCTTGGCAGTCAGTTCTTCCCCACTGTCAGTAATCTGGACACAGTAAAAAAAAACCCAATACTTTTCCAAGGAAAGGAGGAGGAAGACCATAGACACAAATACAGACCATTTAATATTTATACTCATGAACACCGAATCAGGAAGATATTTGTTCAGCTCCTTCAATCAGTGTCCCACAGGGGGTGGTCCCGCTTGCCTTTTCAAAAACCTTATCCAGACATGTCTCTGAGAGTTTGAATGAGGCTGCATAGAATCAGCCAGACTCAGCTCACCATCAGTATTTGTGCTGTACCATTTTCATGACACAGCCTATAGCCCAAAGCTCACAGGTACCTGTTTGGAATGAAGCATAGCCATGCAAAAAAGCAAGACCACACTGGGTTGTGAGCAACAGCAGGCATTTCAATTCAGTCTTATTCTCCTGGGATTCAGCTTTGCATAAGGGGCAGCTGCAGGTTGTCTTCCTCTAGTTCCCTGAGGTTGAACGTGTCCGCAACATAGCTTGCAGTAGAGCATGGTGAAGAGGCACTGAGGCAGCTTTGACAGTCATGGCTGCTGCTGTGGCAATGTGGACTTCATCAGCTCAGCATGTGTTAGTCCACTGCACTTATTTACTATAGACTGTATGGGAGGTGGAATAGGTCATTTGAGAGAAGGTAACCAAAAAATAAGACTGTGATTGACTATTTTGTCTAATGAAAACAAGAGAAGAAACAGTCTCAGATAAAAACAACAACGAAAAAAAAAACACAAAAAACCCCCCCACACATTAAAAAAATCTACAAAACACCTAAAAAACCAACAGCAAACACTTTTCCAATATACATTTCACTTCTTATACAGGCTTTGCATACCTCCACAGTCTCAAACAAATGGTTTGTACTTAACTCTACAACTTACATTGTCTTTACATGCCCCGTAAAATGTTGTGGGATATCTGAGGGCCAGAACTGCTAAATTCCTTGAGCAGATCTACTGTTAGGTGTTTGTGCTTCTCCGCTTAAGAAAGAAAGAAAAAAAAACACAAAGGAAGGTTATTCTGTATCCATGGATAAACAACCACACACCATATCAACACCATGTCCCTGAACAGCTGAGAGTGACTGACATATTTTGGAATTTTAATGAAACCCATCAGAGAATATCTGATAGGTAAAACATCTGGAAATCAAAAATCCATGGAATTGTGTAATGTTCAAGTGAGAACTCCTTCAATTCTCATTTGTGTCACACGTTCTTTATGTATTTTTAAGCACATTTCTGCCTTTAAAGTTAGCTCTGCCAAGCCTGCTGTCAGTGCAGTTTGGCCATTACCCATTCCCAGCTGATGCTATCAAGCTGACCTGTGGTTAGGCAGGGCTGTCAGAGTAAGCGAATTCCAATGTACAGTAGCTGAAATAATAAATGATAGGGGCTGTGCACCAGAGAAAACTGTGATTATATCATCACTTCAGTGCCCATTAAGCTCAGCAATTTCTAGCTATTTGAAAAACTGAGATGTCATTTCTGCAACACATAAGTGTTTTATTGAATGTAATAAAATCCACCATTTTAACAGTGATTGCTTCTCAGGACCTGCTCGCAGGACTGTTATCTAAATAATCATTTCAGAAGGTTACTTACCTCTATCAGACTTTTCATTCATAATATGAAGCTGTATTGTTTTGGAAATGACAAGAACTTGGTGACTCATTTCTTTCTGTATCTGACAATCACAACACTGGGATTTATACCAGGACAATGGCCAAATCCCTGGAAGTGCCCAGGCACTTCACACTTCTGGAAATCCTGCAAGAACTAGCTCTAAGAAGTTCCCATACTCTCCTCTCACTCTTTGGACTTGCACAGAGGTACAATAAAACTGTAATTTTATCACTTCTGCTCTCCTTCTGTACCTGGAGAGTGTAGTTAACTGAATTATCTGAACCTTAGACAGATTTGCATTTCTTTTGAAGATATTTTTTGAAAGCTTTTCATTTTTTTTCTGGCCTAGTTCTTCCTCCATGAAGTCCTAAACCAGATGATTAAATGTAAAAGTGAATTTCATGATCTAGTTGTACCAGAATGTTCCACACAATCATGGTAGAACTTGACAAGGAATTGATGAGAAGCTCCCTGTGGATTTCGCTGGGCTTTGCATGAGATCCAGAGAAAGTTCAAATCCCTTTCTTTCTTCTTAGCCAAACTCTATTTCTAGTTTTGAATCAATCATGCCAAAAAAAGAGAACTCGGTGTCTAATGCCTTACTAAAATCAAGGTAGACAATCTCCACAGCCTTTCCTTCATCCAATAAGCAGGTCACCCTGTCATAGAAGGAGATCAGGTTTGTTAAACAGGACCTGCCCTTCATAAACCCATACTGGCTGGAGCTGATTACCTGGTTGTCCTGCCTGTGGTGAAGAACAGAACTGAGGGTTATCTGTTCCATCGGCTTCCCAGGCACTTAAGTCAAATCGACAGGCCTGTAATTTCCCAGATCATCTTCTTATATATGGGTGTTATATTGGCTGACTTCCAATCAGATGGGACCTCCCCAGTCAGCCAGAACTGCTGATAAATGATAGACACTGGCTTGGTGAGCACCTGCCTTCTCAGCACTCTAGGATGTAGACCAGCCAGTCCCATAGATTTGTGCACATCAATGTGGAGCAGCAGGTCACTGAGCATCTCCTCCTGAACTGTAGGGGGAACATTTTGCTCCTTGCCCCTGTCTCTTGCCTTGGGGGGGGCTGACTTTCCCCAGTGGAAATGCTGCTCTTACTAAAGACTGAAGCAAAGAAGGCATTAAGCATCTCAGCCTTATCCTCGTCTTTTATCACCAAATTTCTTTCTGGATCCAATAGGGGATGGAGGCTCTCTCTGGTCTTCCTTTTGTTGTTAATGTATTTATAGAAACTTTTCTTATTACCCTTTACTTCTATAGTCAGTTTGACTTCTAGCTGGGCTTTTGACTTTCTAATTAACTCCCTACCTAACCTAACAACCTTCTCATATTCATTGTGAGTGGTCTGCCCCTTCTTCCAGACACCATAGACTCGTTTTTTTCCCCTGATTTTAAGCCAAATCTCCCTATTTAGCCAGGCCAGGTCTTCTTTGTCTCCAGCTCATCTTATGGCATGTGGGGATGGCCTGTTCCTGGGCCTTTAAGATTTCCTTCTTAAAAAGTGTCCAGCCTTCCTGGACTCCTATACCCTTCAAAACTGACTCCCAAGGGATACTATCAAGTAACCTTTTTGTACTTAAATGCTCTTGGGGAGGAAATATAACTCTTCCACCTTTGACCCAGAGGCACTTAATGAATCTGGATGGAAAGTACTGTTTCCTAATTGGTGAAAAGTGTGTTCAAGAACCACCTGAATTAACTGGAAAATCTGGCTCAATTATATGAAAAACAAACAAAACAAAACACAAAAAATATAGAGCAGGAAACAAATGTAAACCAGTTGTACCAAGAAAGAGATGTTACAAACACTATACCACAGAACAGAATGAAAGAACATGTGCAGACAGACTACAGATGTAAAATACTCTACATCTTTCCAAAACTAATTGAATAGATGACAGAAATAATTCAACTGATACTTGTAATTTACAAGGATAGGTTACATATAAAGATGTGTGTGAGCATTTGTGGGAGGACACATTTGCAAGAGCTTGTAGCAGCATTTGTTTGTTTATCTGAAAGTAAGACACAGTAAACAGGGCTTAAACAATTTTTAATTTTAATCAAAATTTAAGGCTAAGACACTGACTATTTGCTAGTTGAGACTTCACCATCCCAAATATATTCACAAGAGAAAATTGTAGAAAGCAACTAAAAAATAGTTTGATCCCTTTCTTTCCAATGTTACTGACTTCGATAAAGTTCCTAATTTATTCACTGTAGTGAAAATGCAGAAGCAAGTGTTTTCTAGTGAGCTGCTGAAGATCTGTGTTTTTCACTAAAAACAGACTAAATGTGCCTATTGAGGTTGTTTTTACTCTGATCTATTAATCCTTGCTGGATTCTGAGAATCTTCATTTTTGGTTCTTCTGTACTTGCTCATAACTTTCATGAACTGAGCTCCAAAGTGCCACTGGTTTTAGTCTTTTCTAAGCCCTGATTTAGGACAAAACTTATACTGAGACATAAAGACAAGAAATACTGAAGTCTAGATGATGAAATTAGCAATGATTCATTCCTCTAGTAAAATACTCTCCTACAAATTCTCATACACATTCTTTCAGTCAATAATTTGCAATACTAGAAAGTTAGGGAATGCCACATTTATGTGGGCTGGAGATAATCCGGATTTAAAATGAAGGATGTGACTCATAAGTGACAGTTATGTGTCATGTATTTCTTTCTTCCCTCTTCAGCTACCCAAAAATGATTACCATGCTATTACTGTCTTTTTCTGAAGAGAAATCCCACTTCCTCCCCCTCTCCTGCCTTCTGCTCTTCCTCTAGCTTTCACGTTAAAATATTAAGAAACGTTTAAAATATACTTTAACATTGGTAAACATGCTTGATTACGAAGAGCACTGGAAGCAATGGTACCAAACTGTGACACATCTATTCTGTTATTAGTGCCTCATACATGCACACAGAAACCACAATAAACAATCCCGTTCTTGCTTCTTTCCTGGACAGTCTGTTTGGCCCCATCACAATGATTCCATATGTTCTAAACTTCCAAGGAGAACCATTGCATCCTGCTTCTCTATCCGTCCACATAATGTGGCAGAGGAATCTTGCCAGAGGAAAAGAGAACACTTCAGCTCAAGTCCTGCAAGCTTTTAGCAGCTATGAGGACCTTACTCTCAGAAACCCTAGTAGTTTAATAATTTTAACATTTTGTCTTCCAGAACATTTGCCACCCAAGCACATCAGATTTGTTGATAAATTCAGTGGCATATATGACAATGAGGAAAATGGATTCCCAGACAGACTTTGAAAGTTGGTTATGCTTTGCAGAAGAAATACCCAGAGTTAGACAAAATCCTGAAGAGACCTGGATTTTTCTTCACCACTTGAAAAACCTGTTTGGGCCTACGGCAGAGCTCTATGGAAGCTCATAAAGCCATGCCCCTGTCTGGGGGCACTTTCTCCATTATCTGTATTGGCTTTCCCTGCCTCCACTCTTATCACAGAATCATAGAATTATTTCAACTGGACGAGACCTTTAGGATCATCAAGTCCAGCCTTTGTCCCAGCCCTATCAACCACTAGACCATTTTCCTGTCATCTCAACTTTGTAGTTGGTATTAACATCTCTCTTTTGCTCTGGCTCTTCCCTTACTCTTGCTCTGTTTTTTGCCTCACATCCTTTGGCATAGTTTGAAAGAAGCTGAGTCCTCACTATGATATTATCAGGCTTTTATCCTCCCAAAATAAAGGTCTGGACACACTATTATTGTTCCTAGCTATTCATAGAAAGACACATCAATGACATCCTCAAGTCCTTCATACCAGGGACACTGAGTGAGCCCCTGTATAAGAAGATAAATGCTTTACGAAATCCAATCAGAGTCTTCAAATTTTGGACACCAGTGTCCAAAGCTATCACTCCAGAGTTTCTCATTTTATTTTCTAGCCTTAATATTCATTTGACTTTGGATTTGAAGGAGAATACCTGCTCTATAAACATGGCATCTGTGTTCAGACACCTAGCATCCTTAAACTGCACTGACAGAGCCAGAAGAAGGAAGAAAGACCAGAGAGACTAATCCTCAGCTAATGGAAGATGTTATATCTCCACAAAATCAATTTACTGAGGGGACAGTCTTTCTGTTGCTTTTGGAGAAAGCCACGATAAAATGGGTAGTAGTTTCTCAGATCTGAAGTACTGGCTATTTTCTATGGAAAATAATTACATCATAATTGAAGGCATTTAAAAGCTAATATTTGAGGCCTTCATTCCTTGGCCATATGATAGACTTTTTCATTGTGGATACTGGGACATAAGCTGCAAGAAGCAAATGCACATACCATGTGTGTCAATGACCTTCCCTTTCATAAGACCTTCTCAGGACTGATTCTGTTTTGGGAAATAAATCTAGAGTGACATCTTCTGTTGAGTAAATTGCAGCCTTATAAAACAAATAAGTGTAACAAAAACCTTTCTTTCCTTCTTTTAACTTAATTTCGATGCTACTGAAGTATTTATAGAGATTTCTTTTAATGGCAGAGATCCTGTAATGCAGTAGGCAAAGGGATAGTTAAGGACCACATAAATCTGACGCTAAAAAACAAACAAAAAAATCAGTTACATTCAGACAAGTTGTAAGTTCTTACAAGGCAACCTCTCAGTGCTCCTCACAGAGTTGTATCTCACCAGCTTAGATTTTTTTTTTTTTCTAGCATCTGTAAACTTACTTGCAGTGTGCATACATTCAATCAATAACATATATGTTAAGACTGGCTTATGGTGTATGTCAAAGCTTTAGAAGAGTACAATAAGAGAATCAATTTGTAAGCATCTATCAAAGGTGTAAAATAAGATAGCTAACCTTAGTTACTTTATGTAGCCTCTTGATAAGTCACTATGTAGATTCATTTTCACACAAGTATGGATAAACAGATGTCAGTAGATCTAACTGAATCAAATTCTATAAGAATTTGATGTTCATAAAAAGTCATACAGAAATTCATAATTAGTGTTTGTTGATTCTTCACTTGCTCTTGTATCTTTTTTTATATTTCAGTTGCTGGATTTCTCTACGTAGAAGAAGTGGGAACAGTTGTTCTTTGAGCAGGTGGGACACACAGTCACATGGACACTCTTCCATTGCATGGCACGCAGCAGGAAAACTGGAGGAAGATACAGTCTCCTGAATCTTCTAATAGAAGTGCCTTCCAAAAGCATATTTGAAATAACACAGGAGATGCAGAAACTAGATGTTGTGCTGTTGATGCACATCAGTATGAGAAAAGTCCTCTACTGTACATCAGATACAACAAACTATAAAGAATTAAGATAATCTCCAGTTATTGTGTCAAGGGAAGGAATTTGGGTTTATATGAGTTACTTCTGCCTGTGACACTTGTAGGCTCTGGCTTCTCAACTTATTGAATTTATGGTTCAGATTTTATCTATCCATAGTCTCCAGTATTTCAATTTAAGAGCTATGTTACGTGAATACATCTCACTCCAAGACAATTCCTGATAGGAGGAATGAGGTGCTTATATCTTTATTTTGCATAAGGGATACCACCGAAATGGTCATACAACACCTAGACTTTCCAAGCATGCATGGGAAGGAGACAGCTGAAGCTTTTTTAGTCAGGAAATCTCTTCTCCCTTCACTTCCCAAGATATTCATCAAAACCAACACTTTTTCTAATGGATTTTTTAAATTGTCTTTCTTCATTCTCCAGAAATACACTTTAGAAACCAGAGATTGTTTTCTCCTTCAAAGCAAGGTTTTGGGGTTGTTTTGGTATTATTATTATTGTTTTATTAAGTTGCCTATTGTTGCAATTGTTTTAAATGTTAAATGAAATATTTTGATGCATAAACAACACTTTTTTTTTTAAGTTTCATTTCATGATTTTTTTTTTTAATCAACTCCTTGTCTTAATATACATTGACATAGAATCATAGATTAAAGATCATTTTGGTTGGGAAAAAACCTTTAAACATGATTTATTTCATCTGCAAAATTCTTTCTTCTACAGCTGTAATCAAGCAGCAGCTTGTATGCATCTTTGTCTAATAGTTCCTTCTCTTGTGTTTCTTTGAGTCTGCTCCTCTCTGTTCTAGAGGCAGACCTTATCCATATATCCATATATATCCATATATATCCATATATATCCATATATATCCATATATATCCATATATATCCATATATATCCATATATATCCATATTCCCTCAAAATATGTGTGTTTCAAGTTTTCAAAGCTAAAAGTGGGTGATTCAGTCATGAAGGCAGTCAGTGTGCTCAGGCTGTCTAAAAATATGCCTAGTCTAAGTAAGCTTTTTAGCCTGTTTCTTTAGTTAATGGAAAATTAGTATCAGCAGTACAGGGTGTTGGCTCAAGAACAATTCTAAAATAGATGAGATTAATTATCTTAAAGACTTGCCTACAGCTGAATATAGAGCAAGCCAGGTAACTACCTCAAACTAGATGAATATCTTTTAGATATCTGAAGTTAAATGAGGTTAATACCTCCTCTCCTTCCCAGTGAAATTAATGACAACATGGAGGATTTATTAGCAGTGTTTAAGTTGAGCTAGTCTTTTTAAACTCCTAAACATTTTAGAATTTTCTTTATCTTATATTTGTTAAAATATGTTTTTCTCACTAACAAAAAAAGGCTTGCTTTCCAAAATCATTTGATTGTGTGACCTCGACAATCACCAAGCAAACCCGAATGACCTATCATACCCTTGTTGCAGAACCACATTGGGAAAAATGGGGAGAATATTGTCTCTATTTTAGGGAAGAAGACATAACAGCATACAGAAATGAAATAATGCCCCAGGTCTTCCAAATCTTTGAGAAATTATCAATAGAAATTCTAGATTGATGATAAGTTATTATAAGTTATTATAAACAGAAACTATAAAACTAAATAGTAGCACAGAAGATATCCCTTCATACAGCTATGCAGAGATATGTAACTAAAGAACTCACGGCCTCTTTTTTAGCACTGTTTATTTTCTGATTGTGAGTGATCTCTGAAATATGAGCATTTGTTAAACATATTTATGTAGTAGATTATGTCAAAACAAGAAGTAACATAATTCTTAATAAACACAAACCTGTTTTTCTCTTTTCTGAGCTCATCAACATATTGGGAAAAAACGACAACCTTTATTAGAGAAATCAAGCACCAGCAGTGTAAAGCCAAGTCAAAAATAGCAAAAATAGTGTATTACATTCTATTTTACATTCATCTTCCATGTCTAAGCTGTCAACCTTTCAGACTCTGTTCTTTGAAAGAGAGCACAAGAGCTGTCATTTAATAGTCAAGGGATATTAACACTGAAAAAAAATATCATTTAAATAAAAATAAGAGTTGTGAAACTGATGTTGCATCTGTCTGGACTTAAGTTAAGTTTGTTCTGTGGTTTAGGCAACAATTTTTTTTTCAGCAACTCCCAAACAGATATGAATGATAAAATTAAATATGCCTTGCATTTAGACCTCTGGCAAGAAACTTGGATTGAGAGACTGCCCTAGATGAGTGACACAAGGCAAGTGCTACATTTAGTAAGTTTTCATTTGACAGCTGATCCAGCAGAACAACACCTCAGTGGGCTGCCAGTCTTTTTTATATCTCCACTCTCTCGATTATAATGTCACATCCCATTTAGCACTCCAAATTCACAGTCATTTACAGATACCACTCAAGCTTAGGCAGTCAGCTAAAAGAGTATAACTATCTCATTGTTATTATTAGCTATCAAAGTTCTGAAACATTGTCATCTGGTGGCAGGTTGAGGACATAACAATAGCCACTTCAGGCTATTTCCCTGGACCTGGAACCAACCAGCATGCCTGAGGAGATTCCAAGTGCTAGGCACAGGTGTGAATTGCTGCAGAGGGGTTTCCTTAGTGTCATAGTGTGGGTAGACTGGGACCAGCTGAATCACAGAGACTCACATAGCAAGATCAGATCTTTAACTTGGAGCACTGTGGTTTGTATTCCCAGTGTAGCAATACTCATGAAATACAAAGCAATTTAACCATTAGACCCACTCACTTTTTCACCAACTTGAGGAATTACTAACAGTTTGCATATTTATACCTGCTGCCTAGCTACATACCTAACTAACCAATGAAAGTTCTCACTGATGGGGGTTAAAAGGTGAACTATAGCAACCTAATACTAATAACTGCTCGAATATTCTACCACTTTTTTGTTTGTTTTTAGGAGAGCTCCTACAGGAAAAGCTTTGCCATCTCTGGAGCATCTGAAGGACATGCATAGTTCTTACCAGAGATTATACTGTCTGCACTCATTATCCTAGAGAACAGTGTGTCACCTTACCTTGAGTCATCATTGAGTCAGAGTTTCAGCTCTTCAAGAATCAGTGCAATAACTTTCTACTCAAAGGTTCTGAACCATGCAGAGGAAAAAGAAAGGAGAGCTACAAAAACCCCTCTTCATTTTACAAAAACACCTGTAGATGTACCCAAGCTAAGGACGTATCTGTCAGACACATCTGAGCCCATAGACAAAGAAACATTCAAACAGGCCTATTAATATGCCAATGCAGCTATACAGATCTTAGGGTGAAGAACTGGATATAACAAATTTGATGTTCAATGCAGACATATCTCTGGATGTCTACATTGTCTAACAGAACCCAGGCTCCAGCAGCATGTGTGTTTGCCTTCTCAACTCCCCAGCTCTTTGCTAATATATTTCTACTAGAAAACAGAGCTCATACAAGTTCCTGAGCTCTTTCATATGAAATCAAATAAATGAGTTGCACTAGAAATGATCTGACAGCATCACATCTGGTTTAAAAGAAGTACTTAAGGATTTACTCTTTCCTGAAGAGTGAAGCCCAAGGCCGTCTGGTTCACTCTAATGTAAAAGGTAGAATTAGCATTTTCATATGTCCCCTGATGCTGGACTGTGGATGGAAATCTCATGGAAGCTAATGATAGCCTCATGATATGTATAAAGTGAATAAGTTCCTTATTCTGACTGAAAGAACAGGAGCCACTACCATAAATGCAGTTCAGATCAGGAGCTGAGCAATGTCAGTAGAGAGAAGTTCAGTAGAGAATGGATTTGCTCATTTTTTCCAGTAGAGATATATGCAGGTGCGCGTAAACATAAACAGAGACACACAGACACAGAGCACAACAGAAAGTCGAAGGCAAATAGTTGTTTGACCCTGACCTAAAAGGAAGCCAGGAGAGCTTTGTGAGGAGAATGCAGACTGGAAAACAAAAAAGGACGGGAATCACAAGAGAGAACACATTTTGCTCTTTGATTTCTACTGATTCAGGATGAGCTTTTTAATTTATAAACATTGTCAAATAAAAAAAATGCTGTCTCCCACCTAAAGACTTTCTCCCAGTAGAAACAACCTGCAGAAACCCAAGTGTTTGCTGAAGGCTAGGAAAGCAAATGGAGGGATACATCTCATTTAGGCTCACGTATGAAGGCTTCTAATCTGTCTGTGGGGAGCATAAAGCCACAGCTCTGCACCAACCAGTCTCAGACTTGGACTTCCCAGGATCTCTCAGCCTCAAAACCCTGACTCAGATTAGGCAGGAAGACAAAGCTTCTTTATGACACTCACAGGAGACAAGAAAGTACTTGACTGAGAATAACCTCAGAACTGAGTAGTCAGGTAGTATCTGAGCTGGCATAAGATCTAGTACATAATCACCTGACACAAAAATCAGCTGAACACACCAGAACAGTCAGGGTTACTTTGCACCAGATCAGTGCTGCACCATATAGCTATGACATTTTAAATCCTGTGTTGTATTTTCTAAAATCATATTTTCCATTCCTTGCAGCCATATTGCCTAAGGAATAATAGAGCAGGGAAAACACTGAAAAGATAGCAGCCAACTGAGAGGCAACATTAAAGCAGAAGTATGTCTCAAATCCCATCCCTCTGTGGAATTTATTGAATATAAATAGAGTAGCAGGAACACAATCAAGGTGCCCCAAGCACTCCCGTATCATGTTTACTGCCTGGCATGACTCACATTTCTTTATTCCACATAAAACAGAAGCTTCAACAAAGGGAATGAGAATATCTTTGGTCTGCCCACAGTAGTTAATCCCAGGTTCAAGTCACTTCAGAAAGATGAGGAAAGTCAAATCCTTCCCACTATCACCATCAAGTCTGAGTTATAATCAGTAGGTGAGTGATTAAAACAAGAATGAGATAGAGACAGAGACAGATTTGTCAGCACTTTCAGAGATGCTCCATGTGAAGCTCAGTACAATAAGCAGCACTGCAGCATGCTTACAAATCACTCACAGAGGGAAGCTAGACAATTTGTGAAATGAGCTCAGACCTTTAGGCACTCAGGGAGCTCCACTGGGACAGCATTCAGCACTTGTGCCCTTTAGGTATCACCAGTGTGAGGCAGCAGTGAAGCAAGACTTGGAAAGACAAATTTTGGACGTAACTATTAAAAGCACCTTTCATTTGGGATGGTAAGAACTCAATACTTGGCTGAGAATGCATGGCACACAGCCACTGCCTGCTGCAACCTTGGAGAGGACTAGCAGTTCCCCTCTAAGAGTGCAAAATTGCACTGTGGATTCTTTGCTATCATGGCTACCTTTTAGCATTGAGGTTGTGTTTTAGGGTATTAGAAGGTGTATATGGAATACTGTGCCTGACAAATATCTAGTATAGTCTATCAAGAACAATAAAGTCTCACCATGGAGAAATCTGACCTACTATTATAATTCAAGGAGTTTCAAGACTGAAGAGAAGTAAAGTAGAATATGTTCACTGCTTAAAGAATTATCTAAGTATTATTTTTCCAAAGCCATTCATTAATATGTTTTTTTTTACACCCATGAGAGTCACACTCCTATAAATAGTCTCATGTGTTTCACAGTCTAAAAGGTGACCAGCTCCTACCTAAATGAATGAAAACAATGTCCTTTTCTAATATTTTAAAGGATATCACTAATCAGCAATTTTGGAATGAGGAACAGCAGCCAGCTATTCCATATACTGTGAAACTTTCACCTTCCCATTTACCTTCTCTCTGCCATGTTTCACTTGGTTATTTAGTCAATCAGATGCTGAAATGTTGGGTTGGCGTTTATTCAAGCTACATAAGCATTTTTATGCAAACCAAATGAAAGCACCTAAGCAGTACCAAAGCAAAGAGCAGATGTTTGCAGTTTATTTTCCTTGATTGAATTTCAATAGAATTTACATGAGGTCCTCTTCGTAATTCAAGTTATCACATTAGGGAATCTGGGCTTCTGGTGGAGAATGACAGGCGTTTGAGAAATTTGTCCAGTATTTGCAGAGGACAAACTTCCAGACCTGAGCAAAGAAAACAATGACATTCAGTTTTCCACGACTAGAAAGGACACAGTGGATTGCTTTTGTGTTAGGTTCAGAGTTCACAGTCTTCTTAAATATCTCATCTGAAACGGTACATTCAATTTCTGCATTAAGTCAAGGTTCTTTAAAGTGTTTAGTCTTTCAATTGTCTTAACTAAGTTTCTTTGAGGGTTAATATTTTGGCTTATCTTGGATGTAAAATGTAATGCCATTTACTTAATTTTGTTGAACAGCTGTCAGCCACTGCAGTCACAAAGCCCTGACAGAGTTATGACACAAACTCTGCTTCCCCTTCCTATCTCTTCCTGTACTACTTTCCTAAAATATTAGAGGAGATGAATGTTTTCACTAATCTTCAGTACTGGAAGGAAGGCTAAGATGTCAGGATTATGTGAATGACCCTGCCATTCCTTTGGAGAATCATGCTATCAGAAGTACAGGAAGTGTTCTTCCTTGGAGAATGAGTATTACTGACTTGAAAGATGGTTTCTATCTTGGCTGGTCCAGCAATTACTGAAGTAGGCTTGGTGTCTGGAGTCTTTCAAAGGCAACATGTCAAACGATATTTTACTTTCCAGGTTGGAAGTTAAACATATTAGTATAAACTGAGCAAGAGCCAAGAGATGCTACCCTTAAAGCAGGCAAAATGCCATCTGTCAGTAGTGCTCAATCTCTCCAGGAGACAGTGGTTTCTGGCTCATGCTCAGTTCAGAGTCCTGTGAGACTCAGAAACTGGAAAGTATCAATATCCACTCCATGCACTGGCCCTGCTCTGTCCAATTCAGAGTCTGACACCCTGCAGTGCCAACTCATGACAGAGACAGCTTCCACAGCTGATAAATGTGCTCTTCTGCAGCCTGGTGTTTAGGAGGTGAGTGTGCAGGACAGGAAAGCTTCCCAGTGCAAATGACTCAAAGGAACCAAGCACACTGGCATACAAGCATCATGTGTTCCCCTAGCACGCTGCTCTTCAAGACTGTGGAACACAGAGATGGTCCTCCTGAAGAGCATGTGTTAGGATCAATCTGCTCTTCTGTCAAATGGGCAATTTCTGAAGATCTAACCTTTAATTTTCTCTGTCCAGAGTGCTTCCTGTGTGGTATATTAGACTACCAGCCCCAGAAGAACCAATGTCTTTCATATTACTGTGGAAGAAGATGCAAAGCACAGTTACTCTCATTCCATGAGCAATACAGGACAGTAGATTTCAGATCTTGTTCAGAGCTCCTTCTTCAGCTTTGTGCTGTGAGGAAGAGGAGACGTTGCACTGCTACACTACTGTCTGCACCTACAGCTCACACTCCCCTTCTCCAAATCATCATGTTCTGCTGGTGATGCCCACTCTTTCAAAGAATGACAGAATCACAAAATCGTAAGGTTTGGAAGGAACCTCAAAAGATCATCTCTGCCAGAGCAGGGCCACCTAGAGTAGGTCAGACAGGAACTCATTGAGGTGGGTTTTGAATGTCTCCAAAGAAGGAGACTCAACAACCCACCTGGGCAGCCTGTACTAGTGCTCCCTCACCCTCACAGTGAAGAAATTGTTCCTTGTATTTCTTTGGAGCCTCTTGTGTTCCAGTTTATACTCATTGCCCCTTGTCCTATCATTGGTCATAATTTAAAAGAGCCTGGCTCCATCCTTCTGACATCCACCCTTAACATATTTGTAAACATTAGTGAGGTCACTGCTGTCTCCTCCAAGCTAAAGAGTCCCAGCTCCCTCAGCCTTTCATCAGAAGGGAGATGATCCACCCTCTTCATCATCTTTGTGGCCCTGTGCTGAACTCTCTTCAGCAGCTCCCTGTCCTTCTTGAACCGAGGGGCTAAGAACTGGACACAATATTCCAGATGCAGTCTCACGAGGACAGATTAGAGGGGGGGAGAACTTCTCTCGACCTACTGCTCATAGCCCTTCTAATACACCCCAGGATGCCATTGGCCCTCTTGGCCATGAGGGCACATTGGTGGCTCATGGTCATCCTGCTGCCCACCAAGACCCCCAGGTACCTTTCCCCTGCACTACTGTCTAAGAGTTTATTGCCCAACCTGTACTGGTACATGGGGTGATTCTTTCCCAGATTAAAGACTCTACACTTGTCCTTTTTTAATTTCATTAGATTTCTCCATGCCCAACTCTTCAGCCTGTCCAGGTATCCTTGAATGGCAGCACAGCCTTCTGGTTTGCCAGCCACTCCCCCGTGATGAGTTTAGTATCATCAACAAACTTGCTGACAGCGCCCTCTGTTCCCTCATCACAATCATTAATGAATGAACAGTACTGGTCCCAGCACTGACCCTGACACATGCCTCCACCTAGACCCTGTCCCATTGATCATCACTCTCTGCCTTCTTCCCTTCAACCAGTTAACAATCCATCTTACTACCTGACCATCCAGCCCACATTTTCTCAGTTTTGTTGTCAGGATGCTGTGGGAGATGGTGTCAAATGCTTTGCTGATATCAAGATAAACCACATCCACTGCACCACCACCATCTATCCACCTGGTTACATCTTCATAAAAGGCTATCAGGTTGGTCAAACATGACTTCCCTTTGGTAAAGCCATGCTGACTGCTCCTAATGACCCTCTTTTCCTTTAAATGCCTGGAGAAAGCACCCAGGATAAGTTGCTCCATGACATTTCCAAGGATGGAGGTGGGGCTGATTGGTCTGTAGTTACCCAGCTCCTCCTTCTTGCCCGTTTTGAAGACTGGAATGACATTTGCTCTCCTCCAGTCCTCAGGTAACTCTCCTGTTCTCCACGACTTACTGAAGATGATGGAGAGTGGTTTAGCAATGACTTCTACCAGCTTTAAACAGTGAGGGAAGGCCCATACTTCTGGAAGCCTGTGAATTACTTGGGACACAGTAACAAACCTGTCTGAGATGGTGTGGTTGAAGTCTAGAGTAGCCAAAGCTTCCTAAAGGGAAATGCAGCAACTGCAGGTGACCTTTTATCTCACAATCTTACACACTCTCTGCTTTTCTGCCTCTTTCTGTTGCCCCGATCTTACACTGGTACATCTATCATTTCCCATTATCAAATAAAGGGAGAAATGAGCACCTTGGAGGGCAAGGAAAAAAGGGCAAGGAACCAGATATTTTGTTTGTTCAGATCCCAGAACAACTTTCATTTACTCTGGCACTAGCAGGCTCCCTTGAAATACATACTAATTCAGGTTAAAGAGCAAGTCATCAACTTTTCCATTAAATCTTAATATCTGTCTAGGCCATTGTAATTCAAATGTTTTCCCTTCCTCATTTCAGATAGAAGTTTTACTGTTGAGTAGCTGCTCAGGAAAGAGCTTTTACTTTCATAAATATATATATTTATGTGTATATGAACAGATAAATAGGAAAATACAGAAGCATAATTCATATTTTATCAGAGATGGCGTGCATTAGACATCATGCTTCTTATCTTTGCTCATGAGTGATCATTAAAAAAGCCTTTTAGCAGAATCTTTAAGCTAATTAAAAACTGTTATAATACATTTCCTACTGACTAGTCTACAGGTATCCCGATACAGTGGTAATCAAGAAATTCACAGCTGCAGCTAAATTATACACTGCTAAAAGAGATGTCAGTGAAAGACTAGTCCCATCTCCAAAAGCTTCATTCTAGTAAAATCCCGTGATGAGTGAGAGAAAGGAAGCATCATTAAGCATAATGTGTATATGGGGAATGATAACACAAAGAAAAAGACTTGTCTAAGATCACACAGGAAGACAAGGACAGAGCTGGTAATTGAGTCCAAATGTCCTGAAACTTAGTCCCGTTGCCTTAATAGGAACTTTTTCCATTTTACACTGTCATTAATTCTTTTCACTTCACTCAGATATTATGGTGACAGCTGCCTTATAGAAAACTAGCATAGATTGAAATAGGATGTCAAGAATTTCTTGGACACAGAAGTATGCAAAAGAGATTTTCACTTTCTCCAGAGTGTATACTGACTTGTCTATTATCTTCATCATAACAACACAACACTGTTGATAGCTTCCTTAGCCTTCTTGTACAGATCACTTTTGTAATTGATAGCGTTACTGTGAAAAGCAATCTGCTGCTGAATTAAAGATTAAAGCATAGCTAAGCTCTTAGTGTGAATGCCTATGTTATTCAAGGATCCTGTATTACAATGGTAATTCTACATTTTAATGCCCATGAAGATTAAAAATAAACTAGTCAAAGTTAATTACATTCCCAAAGGTTGGTAACTGTCATTACCAGAATAGTCTGTCTTAATAATTTTGAAAAAGGTTGTGTTATAAACAGGATGATCTGTTGACATTCATATATTTTATACATCTCAATTTCACTTGATATTTTCCTTTGTAAATCCAAGAGCTGGCAGCACATACATGTTTCCATGCTTTCTTTATTAACAGGAAAGAGAGACGTCTTTTTTTCTTTTTCAATGTACAGTCCAGCTGAAGTCAAGCACTCAAGTAGGACAGCAGAGAAAGTGGCGAAACAAGCAGCACCACAAACCTGCAAAAAGATTTCTACCTGTTGTGTGCAAAGTACTAATCTTAAAGCACAGCTGGTTAAAGAAACAGATTATTGTTCTGACAGCAAGCCGGAATATTTATCTGACTGGTATCCATTGGTGTTCCCAGTGAGTGCAGTATTAGAGGCTGTACAGACCTGGAATAGAGAAAACTCAGGCTCTGGTCACAAACCAGTAAGGCTATGTGACCTTATGTTCTGCATGTGGTTCCACTGGCTAAACACTGATACCAATGTGTAAGCTACTCACTGGAACCTTAATTGAGAGCAAATCAACTCAATCAAACTAGATGTCTCAAGTATGGCAACAAAAACCCATTCTGAAATTGCTTCTCTCTCTCCATTAAGCAGAAGACAACTTTTTGGCAGCTTGCTTAGGTGAGAAGGCACAAACTCAGTGAGACTAATCACAGACTAGCCTCTTCTTCAGGCTTTTACAGCAAGTAGTGTGTAAGTTATGTGTCACTTTCACTATACAAATAGGTACAGGAAAAGAAGACATTGAACTGTTACAGCAGGTCTGGAGGGAGGCCACAAAAATTATCAGCATGATGAAACACCTTGCCTATGAAGAAAGGCTGAGAAAGCTGGGATTATTCCACCTAGAGAAGAGAAGGCCCTGGGAATACCTCTTGCAGCCTTTCAGTATATTAGGTGGGCTATAAAAAAGACATAAAGAGACTTTTTACCAGGACCTGTAGTGACAGGACAAGGAGTAACTGTTATAAACTGAAAGAGGATATGTTTAGACATGATATAAGAAATAACTTCTATCTAGTGAGGGTATTGAGACATTGGAACAAGTTGCCCAGAGAAGTTGTCAATACTTTATCATTGGAAGTGTTTACAGTCAAGTGGGACAGGGCTCTGAGCAACCTAATTTAGTGGAGATATCCCTGCCAATGGCAGATATGGGTAGAAATAGTTGATCTTTAGTGGTCTCTTCCAATGGTTTAGTGGTCTCTTGAGGGACATGGCTTAGTGGAGGGTTTGGCAGTATTAGTTTAGTGGTTCGACTTGATCTTAAAGGTCTTTTTCAACTGAAATGATTCTATGATTGTATAATCCACATCATCCTATGATTCTGTGATCATTAAAAAAGAGTAATGCCTTCAAAATACGGTAAATTTAATCAAACATCATGGAAAAGATAACAGTCCCTTGGGGCATGAGTTTGTAATCTTTCATCCCAGTGTGGCTGCCCTCAGGAGCTCCTCTCTTTACTATACAAATCTGCAGCATTACTGCAGCATGTGGGACAGCTATAAATAGTATGACTTCTTTGCATTATTTTGGTTGCTATATATTCACATCTGATTGCCTTGCAACCCTGGTTTTGTTTACACTTCTGTGGTATTGATTTTGCCAGTTGTGCATACGTATTTAAAGGCTATTTTAGTACAAGACCATTTAAAGCCTTTCAAGCCAATCAGTGCCATTGAAAAGTCACAATTTACAAGCACACAGGAGACATGAAAATTTTGCCATCTGGATCTGAAGCAAGAAATGGAAAGAAGAACATTTTACCTTTATTTAAATAATGACTAACCCTTGACACACCAATAATTAATGATAAACTTGGTCGTCTCCTGTGAAGATGTTCTCTGTGTCTCAGGGACTCAGAAATGCAGCTGTAGTACCTTCCCTCTGAGGATGCAGTATAGTCCTGATCCACACTTTGAACACAGCTGCCCTATGAGCATTGCCTAGAGCTCATAAAATAGAAACAGAAAAACATGGACCAAAAAACCTTGCAAACACACCACTTAAGGAAAAGGTGGATTCAGTCCTCAGCCTTGTCATTGCTTGAAACAAAAGCTGTAAGGTCTTGTACAGCCTCAGAGTAATGTTGACTAAAATGCTGTGGACGATGTAGTTGTTCACCATTAAATGACCATCAAAACTGTTAGAGATTTCTTTTGAAGATATGGCACGTGTCACTGAGGAAAAACATTTGTTAAAGGTCAAAACATTTTGTCTACCACTTTCAAAACAGAATCATTTTGCCCCAGTATTTTCCTTTATTTTTTAAAAATTATTATTATTTCTCAAATTAACTCAAAAGAAATATTTTAAGACTTCAGTCTTTTAATAGGATGAGCAGCCTTCCCCCTAAAGAAATCATTTCAGGTCAATGTGAATGGAATTTTTTTCAGTCAGTGAACTGAAAAATCAATTATTCCAACAGCCACTGCTGTGAGCAACTCAAGGGCAATGTGAGACTGGCAGACAAATTGAGAAAGAAGAACTGACTGATCCTGCCGTAATTCTTTTCAATATAATGCTACCCATCTTCTTCTGACAGGTTCCCTGTTAAAGTTTCCAACTGAGTCAAATCTCTTGCTCAAATCTTGCTAGAGCTGGTGTTAAATAAAAAACAATGAACAAAACCAATCAACAAAACAACCCAACACAAGAAGGAAAATGAAACCAGCAGTTCCATTTCTAAGCTGGAAGCTGAGAAGGATATCATTTTCATGATTTAGTTAAATTAGAAACTGTTTAGTTAAATTAGAATCACCTCCAACCCCAGGAAGAATGAGGAGAGGAAGAGGGACAGTAAAATAAGATCATGACACAAATGTTAGCACCAGTGTTCTCTTATTCCTTATTTTCTCTGCTTCTTAAAATACTAATTAATTTCTCATTTTAGAAATTTTATTTTCATTCTCTGCTTAGTCTGAAAAAAATAATACTATTTATTTATAAACATTTAAATGCTTCTTCAGATGCTCAACCTTCTCCAACTTCTTCCTCTTTCATCTTGCTTACTCTAACTGGCTTAGGAAGCTTTTAGAGGATATAATGCATAGCCTCAAGAAACTTCATATGTGATTGTACTTATCTATATCACTGCAGAAAAACAGAAGCTTTGTTAAGTTTGTGAGCTCTCCTGACAGCAGCACAAACCAAATCTAGTTATTTTGTTTAAAATGTGTCAAAACGTAGGTAGGAACACGAATTCTGTTGATGAGATTTGTAGCTTTCTTCTCTTTCTGCACACAAGGTCAAATTAAAGTAATAGTCACATCAAACTCAAGATCCGATCTCTCACACAAGTCACCTGTTCTGAGTGCAGTAGTATACTCTGTTACCAAAAAATTTTATTCTTGTCAGGGAAATTCTATTTTTAGTGTCATTTTCTCACTTCTCATTATTTACCTGTTTCTATGCAGAAAATGTTAAATTGATTTGAGTGTAGGTGCAGTAGTTTAAGAAAGAAAAAAGATCTATGCCTGGAAAGTGGTAGGGTCACATGAAATTCACCCATCTCATCAAGGGGCATATGCATGATTACCATCATGCTTGACCACCTATGACTCTCTTGCTTGGATGACTTTACAAATAGCTTAACATCCTGTGGAAAGATTTTTAAGTAGTCTTCTGCACAATCTTGCTAAAGATGAAAATAATTTCATATAGAGTTGTCAAAATTAAGTGACCAAAATTTTCACATGGAAAGAGTATTTTCTTAGTGCCAACAAGATTTTCAGTTTCTAGGTCTGAAAAAAAGTTTGTATTTACATTAAAAAAAATCTAACGATATTCAACAATCATTATGGAAAAGTAAAAGGAAAAGGATTAATTTTCATTTAATTGAGTATCAATGCCTCTTGCCTTTAAGCAACACCACTTAAAAGTCATTCTCTTGCCTGAAAGTAATGTGATTTTTATTGTTTGGCGTTACTCCAAGGCTTGCTATAAGTACAAATAATTGGAAAAATGAAAATCTATTTCTGATTCGTTCTACTTTGTTTACTTTTGCATTTGCATGCACTCTGTGTATCTTCAGCTTCATTATTTACTGTAGTTTTTTGACTCTTTCACACAGCAATAACCGAATGACAATAATGATTGCAAAGCCCCAAGAGTGTGCAGAGCAATCATAAAGTAGGAATTTTATCTGATACTACTTTTAACACTTTTCTTAAAAATGAATATATTTCAAGTTGATAAGGTTCCTTTAAATCCTTCTACTCTGAGAATCTGTATTTCTGATTATCTTATGGGTAAGTGCCAGATTCAATTTTTCAAAGAAAAAACTCATCTTCTTATTTTTCACAAAGATTTGGAACATGTATTTTTTGGATTTTCCCACTGATGTTGAGATGGCAGTTTATATGACATTTCTAAGTTCTGAGAGTGACTTGATTTTCCCCTTCAAACACCCCAGGTACCTTGTCTTCTCTTTCATGGCTCAGTTCCGCAAAAGCATTTGAGCGTAGACTTAATCATCAGTCAAGCAAAGTTAATATGAACATACACCCTAAAGCTAACACCAAAATGTGTGACCGCTCTATCTGTTTTTGACTTCAAAAGACCAGTAGTCCAGGTGTTTTCAGAAAGACGAAGTATTTGATTTGAAAAAAAAAAAAAATCTATTTCCCTAATCTTTCAGATCCTGTAAAAGCCAAAACTATTTCCATCTAACTACTGCCTCATCTCATAAGAGAATAAAAAATAGCTTTGATGGTACCACTGTTCAATGTGTTTGGATTCACCATCCTTAGTAGTCAGAGAGGGCTGAGAATTTTCCAACAGAATACTTCTCTTCTGGAAAACACTGTTTCATGGCCTAAATGCTGCTTTTGAAAGTCCTCTTCTACCTTGCCTGCCCCAGCAGGACCAAGCCCTTTGCTGTGCTTACAGGATTGAGAAGAAGTGAGTGCAAAAAGAGTAGGAAGTGCCTGCCAAGCCTGATGGCAAGCAGGCCTGAGAGATAAGATTAACAAACATTTTGGGAATCAGCTTTATTTCTAACAGCCAGCTGGACTGGACCACCTGCAGCACTGCTCTGGTTTCAATGAAGCAGCACTTTATGGTGTTAATTTCCTCATCCTTTTTTCCTTCCTTTGTCAGGATCACTGGAAAGATACTACACACTAAATTTTCATCTGCATTTGACCCTAATGTTCTTCAATTTCTGTTGAAATTATTCCCTTATAAGAGAAAAGCCATCATCATTTATTCACTGTAGATCCAATTTAGCAAAGCTTCACTCTTCAAAGTAACTTTTTTAGGACTGAGTAATTTATATACACATACTTTTATAATGCACATTTCTAAATTTATAAAGTTTCTCAGGTTTTCTAGAGATTTTTCTTTTGATTTCTACTAGATTCTTTGCATGAGTCTTTTCCCATCCTTTAGAAATGGGATTTCGTCATTGCTTTTAAAGTCCAAAATTGCTGTGGTGCAAATGACATTCCCATTTCAGGATGGGCTATTAGATATTTGTATATCAGGATCTTTGGGCAATCTCTGCTCTTTACAGAACATTTTTGTAAAGTACATTTGTATGTGTCTTGCTGAATAGTAGCTAATAGAGTTAAATGTGGCATGGCATTTGGAAACATTGCAAGCTCAGAACTTTTTACCATTAACAATACAGGAAAATAATAGAACAGAATGCTTTACGGTAGTGTTCATTTAGTGTACGTCTATGCTTCATGCTGCCTACTTTTATGTTTCATTAGCATGAAAATCATGGTGCTAATGAGATTCACTGCATTTTAAGAAACACTAACAATGATCTTTGAGAATCAATATGAATTCCACAATCTGTTGTCAAGAATAACCATTATACTGTTTATATTTTTAAACAGGACGTTGTAAAAGTATCTTGATTTCTTTTCAAGCCCCGTGAGCATTGTACAAAACAGTCTGTGCTTGTGAAGTTACCTGCCAATGCCTGCTGCTCAATGGTCATTGTTCCTGCAGTACAGATGGAAATTCAGAACCTCAGAAGTCAGCATCTGATTAGCTGTGCTTAATCATCATGAGCAGCAGTTCCATGAATATATATCTAGTCTTGCTAAATCAATCCTGTCTTTATCTCAGCAGGAAAAAAATCTTTTCTGCACCTTATTTGCTCACAGTTAACTTGATGGTAAAGTATCCATTGGATTCTTGTGTCACCTGTCCAGTGATGGAGGATTATTTCTTCATCTGTCTAAAGCAACTTTTCCAGACTAGTCTGAGTATGTCTGGTAATGAGGAGACTGCTCCATTCCTAGATATGAATGACTCATTTTAGATCAGAAAGATTCAGTTCCATTACATCATCCAGTTTACAAGTTTGCAAGTTACCTTGGTATTTTTGTAAAAAAAAATCAGAAAGTCATATATTAGCTATTTTACTCAAGTCTGCTGCATGCTAATATGAAAAAAAAGATGAACAGCAAAATTAATTTTCTTTGGGAATAAAGGTGATGGTAATTTTACAAAATCGACCTTGTGATGAAACCGAATTTTAATAAAAATACTTTTTATCTTCTATAAATGTAAAATTCTTATTAGAGCAGGTTAAGAAATTACTTTTTTCTTGGAAAAAAAATGTAAAAAAGGAATTACCATTTTATCTTTTAGTTTAAAATATGTCATCCAATACAAATGCATAAAACCAAATAAATTTAAGTGCTTTGCTTTAAAAAAATATCAAATTTAATGCAGAAATAAAAGTGGAGTTTTAAGCATTTTTAGCAGCTCTCCAGAATACAATAAAGTGAAAATCTTCTTTATTAAGTCACTGAGGCTTATAGTTGACCATTGCTGTGCTTGTTGAACAAGGGTCCACAAGCAGAGCAGAAGTGCTTATCACCTTCTCAAAAACCTTGTTTTGAGTCATAATAATTTGAAAAACAATCAATTTCTCAGTACATTTGCCCCTGTGTGAACCCAATTACAGAAGCAGGAATGTGTGTATACCTATTCAGGTGTATGGACTGGTTTAGCAGCCCAGTCTAAAGGCCCTACCCCGACAAACTCTCTGCTTGGATACCTTCACATGAATACCCAGGAACTGCCACATCTGCAGGGATCTGCCTGCTCACAGTGGACAAGTTCATTGGCATTTAATTCCCTCAAAGGAAGCTATGTGTCATTCAGGATTTCCCTAAGCTTCCAGTGGGCAGAAGATGGACGACATATGCTGTTCCATTTTTTCTGAACTTTTGGCCAATGTCAGCTGTAGGATGCTGAGCCAGACAAACACTGTATCTGATCCTGGATAGTTATTTTTAATGTGATCAGGACAAAGGCTCTGCTACTTAGGTGCCCTGATGCTTAGGCTCAACACTATATACGTATGAACTTATATTGTACTCATGAAACTTGAGATATTTCCCCTGTTTGCAGAAGCAAATCTCCTCCAATATAAATAGAATATGCTAAAGAAAACACTAATATATAATCAGAATATCTTAGATACATATAGGCACAACTACTGAGGCTCAAATTATAGAATTTCATTAAAATTTCTAGACAGACCCCCAGTGTCAGTGTAGTGTTTCCCTCATACTGACATTCAATTGTCTGAAACAGGGACTAAAGAATGAAGCTCCCTTTTCTACCTCATGAATGAGTTTATCACATCCAGACTACACCCTCAGAGCCTAGATGTCATGGTTTAACCCCATTCAGTAACTAAGCACCATGCAGCTGCTCAGTCACTTACTCTTCCTCCTCCAAGTGGTATGGGGAAGAGTGGGAAAAAAACCCACTTGTCAGTTGAGATTAAAAAAGTTTCATAACTAAAATGAAATAAAATACAATAATTAGAAAAAAATGTTATTATTATTGTCATTATTCTAAGGAAAAGGAACAAAACAGAAAGATAGAGAAATAAAAAACAAGGGGAAAAGAATCACAGTAACAACAAAACAAATGACGCGTGGTACAATTGTTCATCATTCACTGATCAATGCCAGACAGTTGCTCAACAGCAATCTGCCTCTCCTCACCAGTTTTTTTACTCAGTATGACTTTCTGTGGTATGGAACATACCTTTGGCTAGTTCATGCCAGGTCCCTCCCAGCTTCTTGTGCACCTCCGTAGTGCTGACAGAGCATGGGAAACAGGAAATTCTTGACTTAGGAAAAGCACTACTTTGCAACAATGTGTTATCAACATTATTCTCCCACTAAATCAAAAACACAGCACTGTAATATCTACTAATAAGAAAATTAACCCTATGCAAGCTGAAACTAGGACATCAAGAACAGAAAACAAACAACTAAACACAAAAGCAAAAAAAACCCAACCTAACAAAAACAAAACAAAACACAAAAAGTCTCACAAATACATACGTTTAGAAAAAGACCTCAAGCTAGTCACACTGAAGGCAATAGAAATGTTCTAACCCCAAAGTCCTTAAACCAAATTTCTGAAAGGCATCTTTAAAAGTCTTCTGAAGCTTTCTTACCTTCTGAGCTAAGCAGTTACCTAAACAGGTTTCTGAAAGTCTTCTTTAATAGCAAACTGAAACCTTCCCTATTGCCCATGCAGCTGTCTGTGTCTCTTCCATGCTCTAACCTTGCTAAGGTTCGCAGCTGTCTTTTATGAACATCAGAATTACTTTAATGCTGAAATGCCCTAAAAAGACATGCTTCTTTCAGGCAATCTAGAACCATCAATCTGTCCAAAACTAGTATATCATTCTATAGCCAGTAGCTTATTTTGTGACAGTAAGAGGCAATAAAGTAATGCAGTGAAATGTTTTAGTGCGAGGAGTCTAACTCACTATAGGTTAATAAAGTCTAGATGATTCATCATGGCACATTATTTATCCACAGTAATTTACTAGGTAGATGCATGAAATCCCATTGTAGACAGTTGAAATTTATGTGTTGGGCAGTTTTTGGCTTTTCTTTTTATTTTTTTTAAACACTAAAAGACATTTACTTATCCCATGGCAATTGAACAATAACCAGGAGTTTTAAGAATTTCATGACTTCTAGTTAAAAAAAGCAAGACACTGATTAATGCTGATCTTTTTAACAATGCAGAGTTGAGAAAAGCTTTTAAACTGCTGCTTTTTAAAAGCAATGCAAATCCTGCTGAAAACACTGTAATAGTGAAAAATAGTTTGGGAATTAAAACACTTTTGGACCCATATTTGAATGGTTAAAAGAATATCTACATAAACAGAAACACCTACATAGGACAATTTTAAAAACAATTTAAATTAAACCACTATAGCTCATGTGCTAAGACAAGCCTCGCCAGTCTGAATATTGGAATAGAGCACTAGCTAATGGAAATTTATGAGACATAATCACAAAACACTGCAAATGAAAATATTATTAATTAACTGCATGAGAAAACAGCATCATAAAGCACTTGGGGGTGTTTTCTGAAAACTTCATTACTTGATGGTAAAGGCTGAAAACTTAAGAAAAAAGAGTTATCTCCTCTCTCATAATCAAAGCATCTCTGGTGCTAGCATCACAATGTGAGGCTCATCTGTGAGCAAAACACTCTCTCCTTGGAAACTGCTAGAATGTGTCACTTCATCTGATCCTAAAATGAGAGATAAGAAACAAGAAGTGTGAAATCCTTTGCTGTGGAGGTTAGCATTTTAATAACAAACACAGCAGTTTGATGTTTAGTGGTACCTGAAACGTGATTTTGTAATTGCTGCTAAAGGTATTGAATCTCCTGTACAGTTGCATCCACCATGACAGAGGCCCTTCCTTTCACTTTTTTTTTCTTGCTGCCTATTTAACAGATCAGAGTCTCAAAACAAAATTATAAATATATCCTTTGCATAATTTCCTAATTAACCCCATCTTCGCTTCACTGAAAATTACATTAACACGTTCCTGGAAGAAAAGAGCATTAGAGAATAGATCAAGGATTGCTCAAAATAAAGTCACAATAATAATTTTGATGGGACACCTCCTAAACCAAAGCTGTAGAAAACGGACATTCACTTAGCAGGAAACCAACCAGTATCACCAGCCACCGTATTTTCTGTTAAAGCTGCTCTGGATTCTCTGATCTGACTAAAAATGAAGGCTTACTAGACTGCTTCTCAGTCTCCACATAAATAAGTCTCCAAATTTAGACTGGAATTTCTGGTAATAGAGAGAGAGAGAAAGGACTATGGGACAGCAGTAGACATGTGCAGGCTGATGCCCTTTAATTATGCCACTGTTTCCATAATACATGACCCAGTTTGATGCAGTGGAGGCTAAAGATAAAGTGTCCTTACATTTCTTGAGTAATCAATATGGTGAAACAAAAAAGCAAAGTGAACCCCGAGCTCTTGGCTATCATGGGTTGAGTGCTGCATCCAACTTGTTTTAGGTTAATCTGCTATAGCAGTGGGGTTGGACTAGGTGATCTCTAGAGGTCTCTCCCAACCTCTACCATTTTGTGACTCTCTAATTCGATTTTCTCACTGATTGGAAGGCAAACTGCTTCAAAAGCCCTTAATCTCCTATTGCTGAATAGAGGAATGGAAGTTAACTTCTCTAGAAGACATAGGAGATACAAAACACCTTCATTTCTAACCCAGTTATTACTGAGTCAGAAGCGAGTTTTCGTAACATGAATATACTCATTGCTAGGCCTGTTGGACGTAAGCAGAACTCTGCAGTAAATAAGATATTTGAACACAAGACCCTTAATTTTTTCTAGAGTTTGCAGCTGAATGATGGATGAGGGAAGATGGCAGAAATGTGAGAAAAATTGATGTTGCTTTTGCAGAATTAGAAAGAAATTAAGACAAGGAATTTCAACTGTTATCTGCCTCTGTGTAATGTAAATCAGTGGACTGACCATAAGACTGTTATCTGTTTGTTTGTAATGTTAACTAGAGTTTTAAATCTCAGGGTGGGGGAATGGGTGAGAAGATACAAAAACCAGACATCCTCTGGGGAGGATTTTAGGCGCCTCAGAGAAGTTGTAAATCTTGGAGTACCTAATCAATGGGGAAACAAGGGAGGGACCTTGTGGCCGGGATAGGGAATAAAAAGCCGAATATTTTATCTATCAGGTGTGTCTACTAGCTAGGACACCCGCGCTTGCAAGAATGCTTGATAAAAGTGCTTCACTGCAGAGTCTGACCTGAGTGTTTCGCGAGAAAGCTTGTTTTGTTTCTCACAGAAAGAGTATCTGAACACAGTACTTGAGAACTGGGCTCTACCTTTGTTTTCTTTCTCAATGTACCAAAGCAATGTTGGGTGAATGTCTTTGATTGCAGTGATCACAGCTGCAACAGTGATGACAGTTTGTCCATCCATCATCATGTAAGTTTTTGAGTTGTAAAGTTGTTCCACAAAAATGCTATAGCAGTCAATGTATCCACTGAGACAAAAAAAGGTACATAGTATTAAAAACTCTGGAAATAAAGCAAATCAGTAATGAAGTCTTATGAATTTAACATTAGGAAACCCCTCCAAAGTGGAAACATCATGATCTTGAACTGCCCATGATCTGATATCTCCATTTGGAATACAAGAATACTACAATCACTTTTTGCAGCATGTTATGAAAGTTGGTTCATCAATAGTTAGGAAGCCCTCATTCCAAACAGAAATTAATTTATTTTCCTCTAGAGGACAGTCTGAATGACATGTCATAAAGAGGGCATGTGCCACACATTAAGTAGACAGGGTAAGATGGAATGGCAAATCCTTATTTGTTTACAGATCACTTATGTTGTGATGAGTGGGGACCATTTAACATAAAAAAGAAAAATGTGATCATGAAAGTACGACAATGCAGTCTTTGACATCATGATCATACAGTATTAACACTAGAAAATTAATGATTTCAGTATTTCACAGCTTTCAAAAGGTTTGTGGTTCCTTTTGTATGTAATTATATAACTGAGACAGTGCCCTCTTTTTAATCTTGATAGGAACACTTTCATTATACAGCTCTCAGGATAAGGTTAGCTGTACAAAAGCAAGCATGGAAGAAAAGTGCTGGAAACTGAAGGGAAAATGAAAACCCTGGTAATATATTTGCTAGACTTCTTCCTAGTGTATTAGGGAAAATGTTTACAGAAGCACTAGCCAGTAAAGACAGTGATATTATTATAAAATGAATGGCATTCACCAGCAAAGAGAAAACCAAACAATTATTAAAACATTAGGTCCTCATTCTGAAACAGCATATTTTAAATTCTTCCATGGAAGAATATGGTCTGCCATTCCCAGGCAACTTTTAAACTTGATATTCTGGTATGCGTCCTGTCTTGCCTTCCCCTGTATTCCTTAATATTTAAATAAATGACCTGCCTTTTTAGCTTCTTTTGGTCTTTTGATTGCCTTTGCAGTGGAATTATCTGTGGCTCTGCATCTTCCAACTACTGTCATTATCAGGGGACAGAAAAGACACTGAAGTGGCTAGTTCCATCAAATATTGACTACTGATAAAATGAATTTAAAAAATTATTTACAGTCTTATATGACATCAGAAATTATAACTGTGACTTTTCTTTCCAAACAATTTGGACTAAATTGATCTTTTGAAGTCCCTTCTAGCCTGGGCTATTCTGTGAAAACCAAGACAGGATATATTCCTCTTCAAGTAATAATTATTATTTCTTTTTAAAATAGTGTATATCATCTTGGATAGAACATTAATAGAAACTCTCAAAGCCAGCTACAGAAACAGTTGTTGGGAAAAGGGATAAATAAGGATTTGTTTTGTTCTAAGTAAAGAAGCAACAGAGAAATTAGTAGTTCAGGTGGTAGTTAAGGTGACAGCAAAAGGACACATGGATCAGAAACTGAAGAAACAGAAAGCAGGACCTCATGGCAAGTATGTGAACAGCAATTTCAGATTCTCTAGCAGCCCATACTCATATCTAAAAGCATAACTGGAAACTCATGTTTATTAGCAGGAGGATATCACTTGTTGATTTTTGTTTACCTAGTGTTTCTGCCGAGAAAGAACTGAGTAGCACAGTGCCAAATCTGCTGGAATTATGAGCAAATATCTTTGCTGACATTACTTCAGCATACCATTTTAGTTACTTTGGTGAATCTGAAAGAAAAGAAAGGTGATGGTATGATGGATAATGTTGCATGAGATCTTTAAGTTTATTAAGTTTTTTTAAAATTACCAAAAATTTCTACTCTCTGGAGCTGTAAGCCCTTGAAAATATAATTTCCTCCAGCTGCAGTATTCTTATCCTGAAGGAAACAAAAAGAATCTGGTATCTATGAATTTATAATATGAGGCCCTACAAGAACATTATATTGATTATAGCATGATCTTTTTCCTTTTTCATTGGCCTCAGACAATCCATACACTTGCAGGAACTCCAGAAACTTGGTCACCTATACCTCAAAAGGTAATGCTATAGGACACTGTCATTTTTCCAAGAAACACATTTCCCCTCCATTTTGAATTTAAAATACATAAGAGTGCACCGGAAATAGTAAAAATGGTGACAAATCAGTGGGGGGCAAAAAGCAAACCCCAAACATTTCAATGAAAGAGTTACTGGAAGAGAAAAAGGCAGAATTTGAAATACTATGAGGTTTTGACATGCTCATCGCAGGCAAACTCTGCTTATGCCAGAGGTGAAAGCTCTGCTAGGTACAGAAAAAGAACTTAAACAACCTCTATTCTTTATGGTTATGTTTCCATTAAACCTATTCTGAGATGTTGCAGAAGCAAGCTTGTAACTGAAGATTGTTCTGTCAGAAAGCAGCTCTATTTTCTAAACTTTATTAACAATAATGCTGGGAAAAAAAAAAAAAAACCACATCATTTTATGTAGTTTTTGTTTCCCAAATGCTTCCCATAGTTAAAATGCAGTACTTGAAAAAGCAGAAACAAAAATTTTATGAAAAGAGATGAATGAAGTGGCATAGGCAAAAGAAAACAGCTGCATTTTCAGTTTAGAGGGGTTTATTATACTAAAATCTGAGGAGAATAATAAAGGAGCTAAAAGAGAAAAGGAGTAAAGGAGTAAAGAAAAGCTAAAGAAAATTAGAAAAGAAAAAGAAAAGGATATTGCTCTCTTTCCAAATATATCAATCTAGTGCAGAAATTTTGTTGCAAGTCTTAAAAGAGCACATGATTTTGAAAGCTATGAATCTTTGCATGTTTTCAATTTCAAATGCTTCCTCACACAAAACAAAGTGTGTCTTTTCTCTTCTCTAATTTTGCTGTCTTCTGATCATGCTTTTCTCCTGGAAGATGTTCACCTGTAATGCAAATTCTGATAGAAACCTCATCTATTGCCACTGGAATGGGAGTGAGGTTAAGATTCTTCACATCTTTTTTTTCCCATGGTAGTCCAGAACTATCATTGTGGCACTTCACAAGGTAGCTCAGATAACTGCAACTATCAGCAGAATAAAACTTAGAAAATGTTAGTTTCTTCTTATGATTTCTTGTCTCCACCATATCTCATCGCCAAAATCTACCTTGCCAGTCAGATATTACTGACAAAGAAAGAAATGGTGTAGTCTTTTTTGGCCCTAATGCTGCCTTGATAGAGCTCAGAGGGGTGTAGAAAAGTTTGAAAAGTTGTGCACTGCTGCTTTATACTGTAACTAAAATAAAGATAGAGAATTCCATTTCTCTGGACACTTCATTGTGGTATTTGGGATTGGAAATAGAGCTTTGGTTATAACAGCTTCACAGGATTTCTCCATGTGCAGCCTATTTGGTGTGATGGTTCCTTGATTGAGTCCCTGTCATCTATTACTACACACTCCTACAATGCTTCCTTTGAGCTAGCAGCATTCCTCCCACACAGATTTTTCAGGACTGTTCCCTAGTGCCAAAGTTCTGATTTCCAGCTTATGTCAAGATTTCCTAAGACCAAAATATTTTTACCCCATCTAAACTGTCAGATAAAAGTTGGCTGACAGAAAAGACTGTTTTCCAAGGCACAGATGATTCTCTAACTTCTACATCTCACATATTTTTTTTCTAATTCACACTTCGCTTTTGGCTACACGGCTTGCCATGAAGTCCTTGTAGAGGTATGGTTCTGTTCTTGTGAATCAGACTTGCAGACTAGCAGAAGATTTGTACTAGTCTGCTTCTTGTTGATAATAAGTTTGCTGTTATTGAGAGAAGAAATTCTGTGCATTCATGAGGTTAAACTGGAGCCTACTTAACATTTTGAATATTTTGAGATTTGAGTAGAAAGGGGAAAAGAAGGTTAGGAAAGTTAGTTTCCCCTCAGGGGCATCCCCCTCTCTGCTTCATGACTAATCTGAAAAATTCTAAAATAGGGAAGCATAGCTGCAGGATGTTCTACCAAACAAATTATATTCATATATGTTTGCTTACTTTCATTTCCACATCATCCTCCACTTTTTTAGAAATGTCTATATAGTGTGCAAAATGCCATCTCAGGAAAACCTTTAATGCCTCCAGAACTTGGTTTCTGCAATGTTCTGGATGATATGAAGGGAAGAAGAATAAACCAGTGGTGTTGATAAAAGAATGCTGTAATTATCACAGCTTTCATGGTTCCTACACATGCATTTTCAAACACTACAACACAGTGTATGGAGTAGAAAGGGAGTTAGCTTTCTAGTGAAAATAAAACAACCCTTTTGTGTTTTAGAAAAAGCAAACAACTACTTTTTTGTAGCTAGTATACACCACACAATTTGAACAAGAACTTTCACAGGAACTCCTTCTGTTTTGTCATATGCAGAATCTGTTGTCTCAGCTGCCAGCAAATTCATCACCATTTAGTTCATTCTCACAGGCGATAGACTTTAAAACACATCAAGGGTTGTGTCAGACTACTGAACATATTTAAATTCTACTTCAGACTTTGCATGGCTCTGGTTATAGCATGCTCTGAACATCAAGCACAAGCAAAGCACAAGGAAACTGCCACGTCAGCGGTCTAACTAACCACATTGATATGAAGAATTCTGACATTGACCAGTGAAGAGCAGAATATTGTGGCTGATTTGAATGTTAATAAGCAACCCTTTTTCTTGTACTCTATCTATAGCAAAGGAAGAAAAGTATGCTAAAAATAGTGGCTTAATTGGTAGATAGTCCACCTCCGCTGGCAATGTAGTATTGTAGATACAGATATGGAAAAGTAAAAAATAAGTTTTAGCCTCCCACGTTCTTATTAATTAGGTCATTACTTGGCTAAATCCTCTCATTTATGCCCACAGCTAAATGGCATGAAATCTATTTTGAAGTTCACAATTGGATGTTTAAAATTTAGCAAAGCCTCCAAAGGCTCATATTCCTGAACTAGAAATGCATATCAGAAGTATTTCACCAAGATCTAAGCTCTTTTTAGACCACGAGAAATCGTGATAACCTTATAAATGCTGACAAGCACAAGCAGCTCTGGAATGGTTTGCCAATGAAATGCAACACCTATTCTTTCAGTTCCTTGTACAGAGTTGCTCAAAGGGTCGTGGATACTTTTGGATGCTCTCCAGCCCTTCTAAAGCATTTTATTTTTTTGTCAGCTCTGACTCCCTCTTCTGAAGCACACAGTCAACAACCTTAAAGCACAAAGCATAGACAAAAACAGTAATACTCCCCTCCAGCATAGGTTCAGGAAGGAAATCTTTTCACTCCTTGCATCTCAATGCAACTGCATTATGGCTGCCATTATTTGGTGGTACATTTAAGGATTTTTTGTTTTTCTAATTGTCATGCTTTAGTAAGGAGCCGTTTTTTGCCTGGTAACAGGGGGATGGGGCTGCAGTGAAGACCCAGTAAAGAGTTCTCAGATTTTCCCCTGGCTCCTGGGTTCAGACCCACCTTCTGCCCAGCTGGGTCAATCTGGCACCTCTGTGATCACTATTTAGGGATGGGAATTTGAAGTGCTTGGGAGAAGGTTTAAGAGTGGTACAAGATGGAGGCAACCATGGGGACCCCACAGTCAGAGAAGGAGGAAGGGAGGAGGAGAGACAGACTAGAGACCCTTCTGCAACCCGTGGTGAAAATGCAGGCTGTACCCCTGCAACCCATGCAGGGCAGTGGGAGGACTGAGAGCCACCAGTAGCTCCGGGTGAGTGCATCCAGATGGGTGAGAGACTGTGTGAAGAGGTGGCCACGGCACAGGATGTGCTGGAAAGCCTGTGGTCCTCAGAGCAGACTCACATGAGAGGCAGAGAGGAGCTGCAGCCTTTGGGATGAATGTACATCAGAGCAGCCCATGCAGGGCTGCCAGGTGTGTGAGAGATCCTGCGGAGGTGCAGGGAGGACCAGTGCAGAGCCCACTTGCCCTGAAGAAAAGCAAATGGCAGAAACTATCAAGAACGGACTGAATGAAACTCCCATTCTCCGCCCCCCTGAACTGTTCAACAGCCGAGAAGAAATAAGACACTGAGATTGGGGCTCTGAGCCTTGGAAGAGGGGAAGGATGGGGAGAAGGTGGTCTTAAAGGCCTGGTTGTACTCATCATCATTGTATCCCTCTGTGTTGTTTTGTGTTGGTTGTGTTTTGAGGTTTTCTGATTATATTTTAGTTGGTGGTGGATTAAATTATTTTCTGGTTTTTTCCCCAAGCAAGTGGCCAGGTCTGTTTTGTCTGGGACCATAAGCAGCAATTAAGCCCTCCCTGCCCTTTGACAATTCTCAAGTCTTGGTACTTGAGTCTAATTGTGGTCTTTTGTCCCTTGATGGACCTAAACTATGACACTAATACAAAAGATATCTCAGACAGAATGACATGGAAGCAAGTGCCTCTTGATTTTCAGTATTCCAGTAAGAAGTGTTCTCTTAAAGGAGTAAAACATCTTAGAAATCTGACAATATCTTCTCCTAAGAGGAAAAGAAATCCACTCAATTCTAAGGAAGTGGAACATCATTTTATATTATTCTCCCTGGACAATTAAACTGCATCTCAAATAATCAAAACTGCATTTGAACCTATCCATCAAAAAGTGACAGATTAAATAAACCAATCAACAACAAAACAAAATTCTTTCAACAATTTTATATTTATGGCCCACATACTTTCTCACTTCATGTTTATTTCTACCTTCCTGAATTTGACAAAGTTACTTGGAGTCCATGTTAAATCTTTTCTTATCCAGATAGGAGAGGTCACCCTTTAAAGTTTTTTATATTATTCAAAGAGTCACTGTTAGAATGGATCTTTGCATTATTTTCATAAGAAAAGAATTGGCTGTCCAAGTTTAGAATGAGAGTCACCATTGACAGAGTAATGGACAGAGTTTAGGGGCACAGAGAGCTGAAGATTGAGCTGTTGCTACCCATGGTATGAGCCTCTAAATATCAACAAAAAAATGAATCCTCCCACGTACTTTGTCCACTTCTCATGAATTATTCCTCAAAAGTCAACTGATTTTGTCTGTCTTTTCTCTGCAGTATACTTCCAGAATTCTCTTTCACTGGTAGCTAGTCAAACACAACCAGGGAGGAATGTAGAAAAACACAATAACTCATAAACATAGAATCATAGAATCACAGAATCATAGAATCATTATGATTGGAAAAGACCTTTTAAGGTCATTGAGTTCAACCACTAAACACTGACAAGCCATATCCCCCAGCACCTCATTTATGCATCTTTTGAATATCTCCAGGGATGGTGACTCCACCACCTCTCTGGGAAGCCCCATTAATGCTTAATAACCCTCTTGGTGAAAAAGTTCTTCCTAAGGTCCAATCTAAACCTTCCCTGGTGCAACTTAAATCCATTTCCTCGTGGTCTATTTTCTGTTACTGGAGAGAAGAGATCGACCTTCACCTCACTGCAACCCCCTTTCAGGGAGTTGTAGTGAGTGATTATATCTCCTCTCAGCCTCCTCTCCTCTAGGCTCAACATCCTCTAGGCTCAACAGTTCCTTCAGCTGCTCCTCATAAGATATCTTCTCTAGACCCTTCACCTACTTTGTTGCCTGTCTCTGGACACACTACAGCATCTCCATGTCCTTCTTGTAGTCAGGGTCCTCAAACTGAACACAGTACTTGAGTTGTGGCCTCACCAGCACCCAGTACAGGGGACAATCACCTCCTTGGTCCTGCTGGACACACTATTTTTTATACAGATCAGGATGCCATTGGCCTTCTTGGCCACCTGAGCATACTACTGGCTCATGTTCAGTTGGCTGTCAATTAACACCCCCAGGTCCTTTTCTGCAAAATAGCTCTCAAGCCACTCTGCCTCAAGTCTATAGCACTGCATGGGGTTGTTGTGGCCCAAGTGCAGGACCTGACCCTTGGCCTTGTTGAAATTCACGTAATTGACCTCAGCCCATCACTCCAGCCTGTCTAAGGCCCTCTGAAGAACCTTTCTGTCCTCAAGCAGGTCTACACATCCATCCAGCTTGGTGTCATCTGTGAATTTGCTGAGGGTGTACTCAATTCTCTCATCCAGATCATTGATAAAGTTGTTAAACAAAACACGCCCCAGCACCAAGCCCTGGGGAACACCACTGGTGACTGGCCACCAACTGGATTTAACTCCATTCACTATGAACCCTCTGGGCTTGGCCAGCCAGAAAGTTTTTCACCCATCACAGAGTAGGTCCTTTCTGTTTTAAAAATCTTGAAGCAAAACTATAACCCAGGGCAGTTTGCAATTCTCCAAACCACGCCAAACAACCAAACATGGTAAAAATTAAGTCATCAGCCTCACAGTTTGAAACTAGCAGTCTCTTTGTTATCTCTCCTTTTATTTATTTATTTATTTATTTTTCACTTAGGAAAGAACACTGGAATGGCAACACTGAGATGGATTGCCTGGAGCTTTAATAGTGCTTATTACTTCAGGTTTACACAATGAGGAATTCATACCTAGTGACTTAATAACATTGATAGCATCATCAATCTTGCCAACAGAAAATGGCTAATCTACTTTAGCAGCAAGTTCATTAAAGGTTGTATCTTTTTTTTTCTTCCTCTCTAGAGGAAAGGGGCCAAGATAAGGACCTTCCAGATAGTATTTGCAGACTATTCCTATAAGCAGGCTAATATGGCAATTCACAGTTAGAAAGGCAGAGAAGAATAGAAAAATCATAAATTCTTACACAAACATTATAGCATATAGATTAAAAAGGTTATTGCTTAGAAGATTGAAGAGTTTTAAATGAAAATGGCTGAGGTAGAAAAAAAAAGGATATCCACAAAAAAATTAGATTCTAGGAAGAGAGTTAATGATGAAGTGCAGAGCTGGCAGAAGCCCAACATTGTCCAGATTACTTCAGTTGAGTAGGAGGGATAATGTCAGCTGACATGCTGGCAGCAAGAAAGACCTAGGAGATGGATGACAGCTTAAACACAGGCTGGTCCAGCAGTCAATGGAAAGCTTGTTGCAATCATCAGACTGATTACTCTATCCACTGGGATTTGGGGTACTTCAAACTAACTACAGAATCCACTTGTCAGGGAAACAGTTGGGAAAAGGGCAATCCCATCAACTGAAAAATGCACATGGCTGGTGACAGACCAGACATACAGCAAGAGTGACAGCAGGCTGTATCCTCGTCAGTGTTAACACCAAAGTTAATACAGGGCAACTTTACTGACATCATCAGAACCGATTTTTACACAGAAACTAAGAAATTAAGAATATGGCCATATTGGAATTTACTATCAAGTGCACAGGGAAGACTTTTTTGAAGAAATTCACTGCTCTAGTAACACAAATTTAAGTCAACATTTGCCAGGATTTCATTCATAGTCTAAATGTTCAGCCAAGGTAAATGAGCACACTTCCATGATACCAGCACAGACTCCAGCCCCCTAATATCTTTCATGAGACAGTGGCAGTATTTGCAGAACTGCAGTCTCTCTAAAGCAGATGTTGAAACAGCTTGCAAAACTACTGGGATAACTATAGTTATTGCTGTATTATTACTCACTAATCTTCTAGACTGAAACTGAAAATCCAATCTTGCTATGCATCAACATATTCAAAAGTTTTTATGGCTGGAGGAGCTAGAGGGCTTAGCCAGCTGGGATCCTATCAGGACACAGACTTTAAAATCACAGGGAAACTGATGACACCTCGCTAAAGGGCTTACAGGAGAAAAGAGAGATACTATGAAATGAATAGTCAGAATGGAATCTAGACTTGTGTAGGATTTAGTTAAATGATTGTAACAAACCCCAGTACGATATAGAGAAATTGTTATGGGTATGCTACTCTTAGAATAGGGACCAACTCTAGGGTAGAAACAGTGACTCTAGGAGTAAGATAGTAACTGGGGACTTCATGTTTGAAAATAATTTGAGCTGATGAAGTCGAGTAGACTCCTTCCAGCTGGGATAAGAAATCAGCAGGCAGTGATCAACCCTGGTATCAGGACTTACACCTCTGCACCTAATGGGCATGAGGAAGAAGAACTTCTCTGAGACAACTCTCTGGAGCAAGAAGCCAGTTCTAGAGAAATTCTCTGCAAGTAAATTCACATTTTCAGGGTCTGTTTAAAGTCTTATTCCTCTCTGTTATAACCATGATGTCACTTTGACTTAGCAAACAATTACACCAAAGATATATTTCACAAAACAAATTTTTCCCTGAGAATATATTTAGTTGCTTCTTCAACTTTCACAACAGAAGAATAAAGACATTCCTTAAAATAAAAGATCACATGAAATTTAGCACAATCACAACTAACCAGGTTGGAAGATAACAATCAAATTTGTCCACAGATTTCAGTTCAAGATTTAGGTTATGAAAGTAATTGAAAGAATTATGAATTATTTCTCCAATTCTCCCTATTTCTTGCAGCCCAACTCTCAACATCAAACTATTTTCCTCCAACAATATCACTCTCACCAGACTTTAGGAAATGTTGTAAACTGCTATAGCTCTAATCGTGTTAAAAGGAATGAGATTTCAGTAGGCAGCAATTATGCTTAACACATTGACTAAAGCTGAGTGCAACACAAGCTATCATACAGTAATCAACAACATGTTTGAAACCTTTGGTTCAAGACAAGAAATGAGAAATGGAATTCACAGCTGTAATCAACAGGCAACCAGCTGCCTCACTTGGATTCTGGAAAGGGGTTAGAGGGCAATGAAGAAATCAACATAATAGCAGCCAGAACAGATTTAGCAAAGCCTGTGAAGCATACTTAAAGTGGATGAAATGCTAGTGAGTGAAACTTTTTTAATTATTATTTTTATAATGCTGTGAAGGTGCTAAAGGGATAAATGGGTTTTTAAAACTGTCTGTGCAATCTCTCTGGCCTTCTGCATTACTCAAGAAGGCCAATCAGATAAAAGCTCTGGAGGTAATTGAAGAATCTGTAATTCCATCACGTAAAGATTTCTTTTTAAATTGATCTGGCAATAATAAGGCAGTACAGGAAACAAATATATTTATAGAATAAGTATTAGGTGTTTTACTGAGATGCACTGTTAAAGATTGTAGGTGCCAGTGCAGAGAATATAACAATCTAGATGAACAGGGTCAAAAAAAGTCAAGCTCTACTGATTTCACCTTTCTCTATTTTTGAATGTATATCCTTCAATAATTAGAACTAAGCTCCATGAGATGCCAAGAACCAGAAGTTTTCATGATTTTTATCAATATTGGGTTTCTCTGTTATTGTGGTTGGAGAAAGATAATTTAAGTAGAGAATCAGAAGACAATCCCTTCAAATACCTATCAGTTTAAAGCTGGGGACCTCTGTTTTCTGGGGCACCTCCTGAATTTTCTTCCTGCTAAAATAATTTTATTGCCAGTAAGGGAAGTAATGCAATTTAAAATTCCCAAGGGCCTGTTTAGATTCAAGAAGAAAAGGAGGTAATTTCTATTCCTTTAAACTACCTAATTTAAACACATTGTTCATCTTTTGATCGTTTCCAAACTTTAGTCTAGTTTTCACATATTTACTAATCACTATCACTTAGATTTACAACACTGTTCTTCAAATAGAAGATGCTTATGATGCTTAAATAAGACCTGTGACAAATGTAAGAATTTTATTTCCATTTGCTAGAAAAAAAATAGGGAGACTCTTCCATTCCTGGATGACTTCCATGAGTATTCTGTAGGAAAAGTACATGAAAGTAGATATGGTAAATCTGTTTTACCCAAAAAGAAAAATTATTTTGGAGAAGTTTGACAAGCATTCATTTCTTTCGTTCCTTCTTTCATTTGTTCTGTCACTTTTACCATCCAAGCATGACATCACAGTTTGTCTGAAAAGCATTCAGAATAGGAACTCTTTGCTCTAAGTGTCAGAAACAAGAGCTCCAAGCAATTTTCTTCAGTGATTCACATTTTGTCTGGCATACGGTGCGTAAGGTGAGCCAAAAAAACAATCTATTTTACCTTTTGTTTGGATAAATTAAGAAAAAAATACGAGACTATTATGTCATTTTCTGCATGTGTTTGGAGGGATAGCACGAGTGGGGAGTCAAGCACAATCTATTCCTAGCAAACATCTGACCAGTTCAGATAAGACACATGAAGCAGAAACTAACTTAAGTGCTTTGCTTAAGGAGAAACAGTGAACAAACGACAGCACTGAGTAGAAAATAACTCTTCCTCTTCCTCTCCTCTAGAGAATTCTCCCAGGCACCTACTTTTGGATTTAACTAGAGGTAGAGTCACACCTACACTAGAAAAATATAGCAATAGCTGTATTAAAGAGTAGCTATATAGGATTCTTTCAGCTCAATACACCAAGAAAGGAAAAAAAGTGACTCATCATGAGTCACTAATCAGGCTTAGGACATGGCAATAAGAATACCTTACTCCCATAGACTGTATCTCTTGAGAAAAAAAAGCAACCAACCAAAAAAAACAAACAAAAAAAAACCAACAAAAAAAACCCACAGACAAGGTCCTGAACAGGGAGAATAACCTGAAGATAACTCAAAATATAACATGGACACTGTGTGGTGCATTTCAGATGACCACTATATGGAGAAGTTGGAAAGCTAAACTTATTTGGTTTGAAGTTCGTTTAATAGCTTTCAGGAATTCATTGCAACACTAAATATATTCTTCACCAACTGCTGCCACCTATTACAGATCTACTTCAAGGACCAGATAAAATATCATCCTTCTTTCCTTCCTTCCTTCCTTCCTCCTTTCCTTCCTTCCTTCCCTGCTTGTCTTTTTTCTTGTTCCAGGTAAACTTTCATTTAAACTAAATATTTAAGCATGAAGTACTGAATAGCCCAGAGGTATGAATACTCAGCATTTCAATTCTGGCTCAGTTATATAACTGGGATAAACAGCAAACAACATGTAATGGTTAGCTGGCATTAAATCTGTTTTTAGAAAATATAGAAGTGGCATCAATCAGCATTAATTCATACTCATCAACCTATGGAGGAAGTCACGCTACTGTTCATTTAAAGTCAGGACATAAAGTAAGAAATAAATACATATTTTACATTTTCTCAGGTTGCTTGACTTCACCACATTATTTTATCACATTCCTGAGCTTCTAATTGGCTGCTACTGAGCCAATTGACTTCTAGGTATTTATAGGGAACAAAGAAATACCAAAGAACAAAACAGAAATACATTAGAATAAAGTCAGAGTTGAAACCAGTAACTTCAATAATTAAAAAAAAAAAAAAAAAATCCAAAAAAACACACCACCAACCCTCCAGGGAACACAGACTTATCCAGTGTTATGAAGCCTAAAAACTTAGAGCCAAAATTAATTTTGAAAGAAATCAGAACACGTCAACAGTAGAAAAATGCATGTTAGAAAACATTATTTCTATTTTTTCGTCATTTCATCAGCAGAAGCCACAAGGTTAAAAGGCAGTTAAATTGAATTTAAAATCACAAATAATAAAGCACAATCAGTATGCACTGATCATAGCCACATGTCTGTTGCCATTGTTGCTCATTACTATACATGGATGATTTAGAAATTAAGCTGTTCATTTCACTAATGGCAATAGATACTCTTATATTTTATATCTTTTCCAAACATTTAAGGTCTGCATTCGTAAGGTTGGTTTCATCAAAGAACATTGCATGTACGCTGGGAAAAGATCAGAATTCAGAACAACCAGATGATTAGGAGGCCTTAATCTGACTTCTTATAATACGGATCTCTCCTCAGAAGGGTCAGGAAGCTAAGTAAAGTCATTGAATCACCAAGCATAACAGGAAAAAGAAAAGGGCAATACATACCACAGTAGAAACTTTTATATTAATAGCCATGCAATTCACATGAGAGAGAAGAGACAAGAAAACAAAGGGAAGATCTCTGCAGTCATTCTACCAGCAATCAGAATTTTGAGGTTAAAATCACCCTTGGAGATAAGCCTGGTTACTGCTTTATCAGAAAATATCCTACAGTTCAGAAGGATGGAACATGTGTCTGAATGTTGTAGGAGAGAAAAACAATGAAACAAGTTGGATGTTAAAAAAATATCCAAATTAGGATCCCAAACACAGAAATTCCTACTTCAAATGAGATGGTTATTCTAAGTGGCCATTACAAGGATGAGCTAAGGTTATTACAGAAGTCTTATCTCCTTGTTGTCATACAGAGGACTTAGAGAGAAGCCTAAACATAACAAATTTCTCTAGGCTTATATGCAAAAGGTATGTGAATATGACTCTATGATTCTATGAATATGACAAGGACATTTAGCTTGGAGACATCTTCAACAGCCGTGAAATGGACTTTTCCAGACTAGTGATGGATAGTCTGAAATTCATACAAATAATCTTTCTTATGGGAATGTACACACACACACACACACACACACACACACACACACACACACGGAGAATAATTGCTATTTTAGCAAGTTTCTGTCTGTTCAGCCAACACATGGTAACTTGTTAAGTCTCTAGCTCTATGCCATTGTGTAAGCTCCCCTTTAAATGGTCAAGGAACATGTACGGAATTCAATGTTATGTTTTTGCCAAGGAAATAATAACATCCATCCAGATGGCGTGTGGGCAAGTTACAGACACACACAGTAATGTATTAGGACTACTACAGCCTCCCAGTCATGTGAACAAGTCTGAAGGTCAGTTTTAAAATGTACTCTTCTGCTTGTTGTTACCCCTCCTTCCTGATACATGTTTACCTCATTTTTCACAACATTCAACTACATAAAATGTGCCTGTACATTTTATGTCCATGGCCACACATTTTTGTGTGGGTTAGAATAAAACTGACTTTTAAACTTTACTTATCCTCTAGCAGAAATGTCTTCATGGCTAGGAAGGGCCTGTCTCAGATGATAATTAGGCTCACTGCTGATTCATTGCATGGGTTGGAACTCAACCTCTTCTATGAAAAACTCTTTTACATTAACCCGTTTCACAAGCCTGTTAATAAGATGATTATAAAATATATACACACATGTTTACGAATATAGAAATATATGGAGATATATGATATACATTCACAAGTTAAAGGCAAGTACAACATTACAGTCATGGTTCCAGGTTTCATGGATGTGAAAGGTCAAATCCCTGATTGATGAAAATTCATACAGCTCAATGGATATTGATCAAAATCTATTTCAATGTTTCTTTCATCAATGTTGCAAGACTTTGCCACACAAATGAATTAACTGTATGAGGTTAAAGAGTTCAGTAGAAGAAGCAGTATATGCATCCTAATGATATTATTTCCTCACTACCTTTTAATCAGGTGTGAGAGTATACTATACTTTTTCAAAAGCACAACTTAATTTTGAGTAGCTTGGTTTTGGCAGTGTTCCAGAGATCTCATTTTTAAAGACCTAGTCCTCTTCACTATGCCTTCTCTTGAATATGCAAAAGCTCAGGGCTCCAAATCATGTCATTAGAAATGTAGGTCACAAGTTTTTAGCAGTATTTCTCATTGTTTCAATTTACTGAGCACTGACTCACAGTGACAGCCGTTAAACTCCATTAACACTAGAATGCCAACAGTTAACGTGTTTCTCTAAACTGAACCATATGATTTTTTGTTCTGCTTACAGCAGAGTGTTTGCCCTCCTTTCCTCTACTTGTAATATTCACTTTGATAAGCTATACCTCAATAATAATAACCCTGAAGACTTGGAAGCTACTGCAAACTAAAAATAACTGTTCTGAGATAGTGTTCTGCAGATGGGATGTGCATTACATTGATTCTGAATTTTTTACAAAAAACATACTGCAATGCAATATAAAACTTACTGTGTCAATTATCTGCTAGCAAATATTATTCTGCAATTTTGCTTTTAAATTATCTAAAATGAAATAGGTCTTCACATTAAATTGTCAAATGACATTCCCCTTGCTGTCATACAGATGGAATTGTTGGCATAAGGAAAACAAAGCATTCAGATCTCCTTTTTAGTTGTTCCAGTATAGTACAGCTTTCTACATTTGCATTGACATTTATTTAAACCAGAGGATAAGTATGAAATTACCAATTACTTTTTGCCTGACTCATATTATTTCCAAAAGATATTTAAGAAACAGAAATTGTCAGAAGGAATGGGGGAAGGAAGCTAGTGAGAAAGGAAAGCAAAACTGTGAAGTGCAACAGATTTTAAAATGTTGCAACACAGAGATCCAAAGTTTTTGAGTTCCTTTCCTACTACTGCACAAAATGGTATCTTTGAAGAACACCTAAAGTTGTGACTCAGTGTTGTCAATAATGTGCCTGACTAAAACGAAATAAGGAATCTTCTTAACTTAGATAACTGGATTGACACCTCATCTAACATAAAGGCAAAAATATTGCCATTCAGCAAGGCATAAAAGTGTTAGGTTGTCTATAGGAAGGATATGTCCTTTATACAGACTGCAAGCATAAATTAAAATTAATGTATACTTCATGGAAGTAGAAGGGATTCAGTGAGGACCAAATAATCATAGAATAATTGTGAGAACTTTCTTAATTTCTAAATCTGTTTTCTATATAAGAGAGAAAAATCTTCTGACACTGACTTTAGATCATAAAGTCAGTATAAAGTCACATTTTGAGTCCACAGATTTACACCTGGATTGCAAAGGAAAGGAGAGAAAATCCTTTCTGCTATGCTCTGATCATCAGTAAAGCCATTACAGGAAAGCAGAATATGAAGCAGAGAGTTAAGGAACAGATATAGTTTTGAAATTAAGTAATTGAACAAGACAGGTGAGGAAGCAATGGCTGAAGGTTTAACCTTAACTTTGCCCTTATCTCTTAAACCGCTGTTCTTCCATAAATGTATTGGAATCCATTTTGCTGGAGTAGTATTGATAAAACATGGCAGCATCCATTTTGCAGTTGTTGGTAAAAAGTGTTCTTATCTCCAGTAAAGGCTCTGATTACAGCAATGTAGTGCAGGTTTTTACATAGATTTTAATTACTTTGACTTCTATGTCCGGTAAGTTATAGTAAAGCCTACAGTTTTGGCAAGTCCGTGACTTGTTTTGGATTCAGACTCCAGAAATATATAGAAAATGAACCAAGAGTGAAGCAAATCAGTTAAAAAATGGAAGAAGAAAAAAAAAAAAAAGAAATTAAATGGTGGCAGATCCAGACAGAAATTCAAAAAACAGATAAAAAACCTTCAATCAAATATTTGACCATAGTTTTACTTGGTGTTTTATCTTAACAGTTATTCCAGTTTCATAGATAATAGAGGATTCTCTGCAATCTGTGGCTCATCCTCTACAATAGTTTCCCTTCAAGAAGTCATTCAGTTTTTTTATTTCCACGTATTTATTTTCCACGTTCTTTGTGTATGAATATACATAGCTGTGCCCATGTAGTGCTAAAAATAGGAATGTCAGTATAGAATGACACAAGTAGAAGTCAGGGTTACATTAGTGCAATAACACTGTTGAGAACATACTATATGTTTCCACAATGTATGCAGGTACAGAAAAAAAATAATTAACAAGAAAAGTGTCCTCACAAAACTTCACACTACTAAATTCAGTCAGCCTCAAGATCTTCAGTCTCATTATCAGGATACCCTCATTATAAAAGCAAGGAATATAGTTTTCATCTAAAGCATTTGTACAAAACTATGCAAACATCTATACAATGCCACCTTCTTTTTTCCCGAGGAGGATGTCAAAACCAACATACTTCTGCTGTGTCACCAAAACCAGGAGTTCTTTTGTTAAAAATGTCAACACACACTAACATCAGTGCATTGCACCTGGGGAGAAAGATATAACCTTATTCCACAGCTATGCAATATCGTATCCCTATCCGGGGGAGTGATAGTGTAGGCTACTGATGACAGGGAGCATGAGAAGTGGGAGGGTGGCACTTCACTCCTGGGGAAAGGTAGGAAGGATGCCTTCCACATCTTTCATAGGGGCAGATGAAATGTCATCCTTACTGTTAGACCATCATTTGGGAGGGGGAAACAAGGGGTTCCATACAAAAAAATTGCTCATCACTCTGAAATTCTGCTATGTTAGACCTGAATGTCACTGCTTAGATGGGAAATGGAAATGTGGAAACAGCACAATTTCAAAATTCTGTCAGGAGCCAGAACTGAGGCATATTTACAGATACTTATGCAGGGGAAGGGCACAGTGGACCTGATTCCTTGTCTCTGAATGATTTTTTTATTAATTTTATACATCACAGGGAGTGCTCCCAAATCCTTGATGAGTTTTCTATGTATGGAACTATGAAGAGACAGAACATTTTTATTTGTACCACTAAGGCTTCCGTGAGATACATTTTGATTGGAAACATCTGCAAGCAAGACTGGTAGAGGAATATCACCTAAATCAAAAGCTAAGTAATTCTGGAAATACTTGTAGAGACATGGGAATATGTGGGAAGTTTATAGAGGTGCCTGGGTTTCACAACACCTTCAGTGTCAGCAGGTGAATGAGGAGGAGCTTTTATTCTTAGAAGTGTCCAATCTGTCATTTACAGTTAAGTTATATTTGGGAATATCTCCTCTCAGTACCTCAGTTTGTGAAACAGGTACAATAAAGTTCCACAAATACTGGCAGAGGTCTGTGAAACACAGAAATTATAGTAACAGGCAATTATCCACAAGAGAAGCACAAGTTCTTCATTAAAAAATGTTAAAATATCCTTGGTATACAGAAACTTCCTCAGCCAAACATTTTCCTATGTGTTCAAGACCCAATCAGACTCATCAGAACCTTTTTCACAGAATCACACACAGAATCACAGAATGGTAGGGGTTGGAAGGGACCTTCAGAGATCATCCAGTCCAGCTGCTCTGCAGAAGCAAGTCTTGTTCCAGCATAGAATCACAGAATGGTAGGGGTTGGAAGGGACCTTTAGAGATCAACCCGCCTGCTAAAGTAGGTCCACCTAGATCAGGTTGCACAGGAACACATCCAGGTGGGTTTTGAAAACCTCCAGAGAAGGAGACTCCACACAGTTTCTGGGCAGACTGTTCCAGGGGTCCTTCACCTGAACAGTCAAATAGTTTTTCCCTATATTTAAATGGAACATTTTATGTTCCAGCTTTATCCCATTACCCCTTTTTTTGTCACTGGATACAACAGAAAAAGGTGATGCCGCAACCTCCTGACATCAATCACTTTTTTCCTTCCCAGGACGTTAGTGTAAGGTAACAAAGTGCCTCTGACTTCCTTTCAGTGCTACTGGGCAAGAACCGTTATATAAAAAATGCCTTAAGTGCAATGCTACAGTCAGATGGCTGCTTTTATGACTTATACACCAAGACAGCATCTAAGAAATCATTTAAAAAAAAATTAAAAAGGTCCTTCAATTAAATTATATATATATCAAATAGCTCTAGAAAGCGCTACTACACATTATGACCCCTCACAATGCAAGTATAGGCATTATCTCCTGATCTGGTTACAAGAAATCCCAGAGAATTAGCACGTTTCTGCACTCTTCACGTACTCCAGTCAACAAGAAACAGGGGAAAAAGCTACAGCTGTTTTCACATGATTCTTTTGCAGCATCTTGTGTCTCTCCATTCACCACACTGCCTGGCTGCATATAAATCTTCACCTTTTAGGCAGCTCATCAGCCTGAGTTATTGGGGAAGTCACACCAAATCAGGGGATATGTTGCACAATCAATGTTTGCAGCATGTCCAGTGATGTTCTCTGAGACATGCAAGGTACAAGAGAGGCAACACAGCAACAAATACGTTTTTGGCAAAATTCATCTTTGATGTCACCTGATTATGATCAGCTAGAGGCTAGAAGACAGCACATCACTGGCAAAATCAACATGTGTGACATCGTTGAGCATAGGCATAAATTCTGTCAAATGCAGAACGACTTTGTTAGCCAGCAATATATCCTATCTATTGCTATGTTGTATGTGAGCAGAAGGAGCAGAGACATGATCTCTTGAATGATGACAGAATAACATAGTCGTTTGTAAGATCCTTCTATTGTTAAACATTTTCTGGGTTTTGGTTGGTCAGGGTTTCATTTAACAGAAATAATTAACATTATTTTCAGTTAATTCAGTAATTGTTCTTCAGTATGTAGCCATACAACAAATAGTATCAATAAGACTGAGAGGATTTTTCTTTTTTATTTGTTTTTATTTTAACTATACCATCCAACACAATTAAGGAGCAAACTCCACCTCTGTATTTACAAAGATCTAATCTGTATAAATTTTAACTTCTGAGAAGATATGTCATTAAAAGTAGTATTCCTATTATCACTGCCATGGATCTCAAATCATCTCGTAGTTAGATGTTGGGGGAGAAATAGGGCAAATTTTGGTGTGGCAAGTCTTCATAATTACAAAAAAATAACTACTCACTGCACATAAATTTCTTTTTTGGTAGTCATTCACACTTGTAAAATGCTAACAGATTCAAATTGCACATAGTACATTGCACCTTTCAGTGGAAATAGAGAGTAACTGGTTATGTTGCCCAATGACTTTTAGATTTGTTTACTAAAAATTGCAATCATGAAACAAGATTATGTCACTTTAAAAGGAGAGAAGCATTTAAGAGGAGGTAACAGGAGCCTACTCATGAAAGATTATACAGTTATGCTTCTAAGCTCAGAAGAAAATGAAACAGAAGCGCTTTTTTTTAATTAAAATTCATTAAGTCTTATATTGCCTACAAATGTTTCTCTTTTAGTTACAGGATCTTAAAGAAGATTAATTTATTGCTTGGATTATGAGGAGATGGGCCAAGAGCTCCAGGCTCTGGCACTAATATTTTGAATGATCTTTGGAAAGTTACATCATCTCCTGGAGTATTAGTTCTTTCACCTAAGAAAAAGAGACAGATAGAGAAACAGCACTATCTTACTCTCAGAAAGGTATTGAGATGTTAATGGTTTAATTAATGTTTTTTAATTGTATTGAGGGACCCAAAAGGAAAATGCTATATTAATGCAAATTGCCTCTATTGTTAAGTGATAGAATGAAGCTTCCAAAGACAAAAGCTGCACAATGCATTGTCCAAATAACAAAAGTCCAACTTCACTTGTTATATTAAATTTTTGGAATTTCAAATTCTTTAGTACATTTCAAAAAGCCCACTCAAATCATATGGAACTACCTTATTTTCATAACTGGTAAACGTGAAAAGTATAGAAATGGAAATGAATTAACCAAAACTGGCATGTTAGAGCTTAGCTCACACTGGCAAATAATTTGATGAAAAGAAGAGCTACTCTACTAACTTTAGACTTCATTCTTCAGCCTGAAGTTTTAAGATGGTGGGTAGGCTAGAGGGAGTGAGCCTTACTATTGCGACTGTCATATCCACTGTCTCCCAGAACCTGGATCGTTCTTTATCACCTCCTCAATGAAAAATTACATGACTAGACTAAGAAAAAGGAATCCACATAACATCACTGAGCCTTCTGCCTCCTTTGACTAAGTCGTTTCTATGAACCAGTTAGAACAGGAGGCTTCACCACCCTTTCTTTCCTTTTACTCATATTTTCCTTCTTGTCTCTCTCTTTTGGCCCTACCATCCTTACCTTTAGCCTCCTACAGCTGCTTTTCTTACTTATTTTTGTAAAACTGCTGTGAGATCCTCGTATGTTAGAAATGCAGCGAAAATCACAATCCTGAGGAAGCCAGGTGTGATTGTCTTTAACTGTAAGATCTGCAGCACGAGCCAGAAACTACATTTTTGATCTTTGTGTTTCTGGAATTCACAGAATCACGGAATCATTATGGTTAGAAAAGACCTTTAATATCAAGTCCAACCACTACTCACACTGCCAAGTCCATCATTAAAATAAACCATGTCCCTCAGCACCTCATTTGTGTGTCTTTTGACTGTCTCTAGAGATTGTGACTCCATCATCTCCCTGGGAAACCCCTTCCAATGCTTAATAACCCTTTTGGTGAAAATGTTATTCCTAATGTCCAATCTAAACCTCCCTTAGTGCAACTTGAACTCATTTCCTCATGGTCTACCATTCATTACTGGAGAGAAGAGATCAACCCCCACCTCACTACAATGCCCCTTCAGACTCTCCCCCTTTCTATGTGTGTCTTGTTTTGTCTTCAAGAAGACTCCCCTTCTTTAAAGACTATCAGAAAATAATTTCTACAAGTAAAATGTAAAGAAAAACAGACTCTCTAGAAAAACTCTAAGCTAACAGGAAAGGGAATAATATTGCCTATTAACATTAAATTTTTACTTAATGCTTTGCAAGTCTTGAGTGGATTCTCCTGCCCTACAACTTTTTATGTCTTTAAATAGAAGCAACATTTAATCTTGTCTGCTATGAGCCTAAGCAGACTGAAGTCTGTACATATGCAATACTGAACCCTGCTTCACATTTTTTAATGGCAAAAGCAAATTAACTCCTTTAATTCATGTTTTTTAAAGAGATTATTAGGAAGTTATTTCTAATAGACTCTAGTGAACAGAGCAGACATATCCCATGTAGGATATCTGTACATACATTTAGGACTAGCACTCTCCCAATCTTCATATATTTCAGTGTTTCAGAAGACGATTTTATGTGTCATTGCACCTGGCCCATAGTTACACAGTACTGAAAATTACAGCCACCGTAGACAACTATGTTTACTCAGCATCACATGGTACTCCATCTGAAGGAGGTTTAGAGCTCTTCAGATAACTGGAGAATCCATAAGGACTAAATTATTCTTCCCCAAACAGTATGGTGACAGTGGAAAAAAGGAGAAATGTTTTCTACATTTCCCATTTTGCTAATGAGAGATGATGTGTCCCACTCACTTTTATTTCTATCCTGCTTGACAGCTGAAACTGTGGGTGACAAATGTTATTTGAAGAGTATAGTCCCTAAAATATCTCACACCTTATGATTATTACATATAAAATGTCAAACCCACTATTTAATATGCCTATGTAATACAACTTTCCTGCAATTTACAAGGTTGGGAGACAACCAAACACAACAACCAGATGATGTTAGACAATAATCTGAACACACTAGCCATTGAGATGTATTACTCTAGATACTTGCAATGTTTCCCCTGGGCATAATTCAATCAGTCTTCATGGTGCCAAGGGAGCTTAAAATCACAGGATTAGGGACAGAAAATGTAAAAATAAGGCTTTGTGTAAAGCTTTTATTAGAAAAAAAAGTACCATGCATTCCAAATTGAATGGCCTGTTTGACTACAATGCATTTCTACCAGGAATGACTGAGATAGAGTGATCATCTCTCTTGGGGAGATTTAAGGTGAAAACACTTAAAATAAGAGCAATACTAAGACAAGTATATTTCTAGACTGGGACAAGGGGAAGGCCTTGGTATGTCATATGCTTTTCTTCTATTTCTGCTGCCTTCAGAGCAAAAATAATCATAAACTTCAATGCACTGTTTAAAACTATCCTAATATGATCACCTCTAAAGTACAGAAACACAACCTAGATTTTGTTTTGTTATTGCTTTCAAATTAGTTTATTACTATTTCTACAAGTGCAGTTAACTTTAGATTTTAAGACAAAAAGAACTATTATAAAAAAAAATTATCACCTGTCCAAGGCTGTTTACACTAGGAAGAAAAATATTTAAATTTTTCACTGCATGAATATTAAGAAATTCAGACTGTTACTACCGAATAACAGAAAAATAGACTATTTCTTGAAACTCTTGAAGTTTTCACAAACAAAAATATGAGTATTTCAATAGATAATACATATCATACAAAGAAACCATGCCTATCTTTCTGTGCAATTTCAATCTTTCAACAATGCTTACAATTTCCTGATAATCTTTTTTTTTTCATTTTTAAAGGATGTGTTTGAATTGAATCACAGTAATTCTTCATCTTAATGGCATTGTGAAATCTCCTAGCAAATTGTGTATTTATTTCTGTATTCATTTTGCCATAATACTATTTAAATGAGGGCTACAATTGTAACCAAAAAAAAAAAAAATCATATCTTTACCTTAATTTAATCTTCAGTGAAAATATATTAAATTGTAAAGATCAGCACATACTAAAAAAGTTTTAATTTTAGAAAAGTATTTCAAAATATACAACACTGTATCAATTTTAAAAAGTAAGTAATAGTCACTGAAATTATATCTTCTTAAGATCTTTATAATTCTTCAAGAGCTTTAAGAATGTACCTTATGTAATGCACAAAATCTTTTTTCAATGTACTTCTAATAAAATTGAGACTATTTTAGAATCCATGCAGCTGAAGACTATGGAAATCATCATCTTGTGGGCATATGCTTCAATATTTTGATTCATTCAGACTTTAGAGAATAAAAAATCTTGTGTAACTCTCAGTAAATGAAGAAAAAAAGTGAAGTTTTATTATTCCCTTTTCAAGGAAAAATACTAACAAATCACAGAATCTTAAGGGTTGGAAGAGACCTTGAAAGATCATCTAATCCAACTCCCCTGTCACAGCAGGGCCACATAGAGAAGGTAACACAGGAACTTCTCCAGGTGGGTTTTGAATGTCTCCAGAGAAGAAGACTTCACAACAATTCTGTGCTATACTACACAGCTTGAAGAAATGGACAAATATCTGGAAATGTACATTAATTCTCATTTTAAATCATCTGTTGATAAAGTACTATTTCAACAATTAACAGTTATCTCCACTCATAAATTAAAATAAGTCTCCAAGTCTCTTGACTATAGTAAACTTTTTATTTTTCCAGTCTTCTTAAAAACAGCAAAGACAATAACCAATTGCTTAATTTAAGTTGTGTGAGTCAACAAGACTGTTACCTTTTTTTTTTTTTTCCTTTTTTTATTGAAACATCCAGGATTACAGAAAACAATTTGCCTCTTCTCCATTATGACTTTAGTAGTTCATGTGGCTTTAAGAGGAAATAATATGTTACCGGCAGTACATGAAACATTTGCTATGCCAAAACGTTTCATTTCTTGGAAATCAGAGAGCTTAATTTATTATCCTAATCAAGTGATCTATGTGAATGATTATGGGTGATAGCTTAGTGCATTTTGTTACTTCTATAGCAGTAAACAATTGTGCCTTGTAATTTTCTGTACCTGCACTTCTCAATGACAAAAAATAGCTTCAAGGATTGTGTACATAAAATTATACGTTAGAACTATTTTTATAACCTGGTTCATTTGCATGCTTTGTTGCACTTGACAGGCCACTCTGGGTATTTAAGAAATCTCATCTGCAAAAACTGCAGTGAGTTTTATGGCTATTATTTCTATGTTCACCTATCCAGGCAAAATCATTTCTCTACTCAGAATGCAAAGAATTATTTTTGGAGTATGGTTATGACAGCCTTCACAGAGACAAGAATAAGCTTTGAAACATGTAGAAAGTCATATAGATATGGTAGAAATTTGTCTTGGCTCAACAAGGAACTCTCCACAATTCCAAAGCAAAGCTGCTGCAGAGACGAGCTCGAGGTCACTTCCAACCCGAATTATTCTATCATTCCATGATTTGTTGATGGACCATTACCATAATCCACATGGAAGACAGATAAATTGACCATAAAGCATAAACTATTCTGGGATTCAAAGCCTTTCTTTTTTATTCCTTGATGAAGCAAAGCAAGTACTGACCCTCAGCAAGTTCATTGATGACACCAAACTGGGAGCACTGGCTGATTCCCCAGGAGGCTGTGCTGCCATTCAGTGGGATCTCGACTGGCTTGAGAGTTGGGCAGAGAGGAATCTCATGCGGTTCAACAAGGACAAGTGCAGAGTCCTGCGTCTGGGAAGGAACAACCCCATGCACCAGTACAGGGTGGAGGTGACCTGGTAGAGAGCAGCTCTGCAGAGAGAGATCTGTGAGTCTTGGTTGATAATTAACTAAACATGAGCCAGCAATGTGCCCTTGTGGCCAAGAGCATAGCCAGCAGGTCAAGGAAGGTTCTCCTCCCCCTCTACTCTGTCATGGTGGGGTCTCATCTGGAGTATTGTGTCCAGTTTTTGGCTCCCCAGATCATGAGAGACAGAGAACTTCTGGACACCAAGATGATCAGTGGACTGGAGCATCCTTTTTATGAGGAAAGGCTTTGGGACCTAGGGCTGTTTAGTCTAGAGAAGAGCAGAATGGGGGGTGGATCTCATAAATATTTACAATATCTAAAGAAATTAATCAGTTCAAGGAGAGTGTAGAGTCTCCTCTTCTGGAGGTTTTCAAAACCCCCATGGACCTGTTCCTATGTGACCTGGTATAGGTGGACCTGCTTTGGCAGGGAATTTGGACTAGATGATCTCTAAAGGTCCCTTCCAACCCCATACCATCCATGATTCTGTGATTCTGCGAAAATTACTGTTAGATATTAGAGGACAAATACCTGAGGTAGCCCCAGATATGCTTCTCCAAGGTAGTCTTGAGTCACTGTAATGTAGATCTTCTGGACTTTAACATTTTAAAAACACATTTCCAATTTGAAAAACTATCTCAAAAAAACAGATCATTTGGAGAAGTGAAACAATCTTTACCCTATCCTGTTTCTAAGAGGAACTTCACTTCTGAGGATACTCCTCTGAAACACATAAAGGTGCTGCATCTCATAAGACACTCAAGAGAATCTCAGGGACATATTACCTCCTTCTCCATCACCACCACTTAGATTTAAATCCTTCTATTCTACAGTCTTCTGAGCATAACAGAGTATTGGAACCATTTATAATTTCTGCTGTCATTGCTTGGCAATTTCCACATTGCCCTCTCTAGGAAGGTCTACACTTATAAACATCAAGGTCTTCCAGACGGCCATGGCTAGCTAACATGTATAGTATGACCCAAATCCTTCTAATAAAGCATAATACTATGGGAAGCATAGCTTGTTTTCATAGTCATTGATCAAATTGACTGGAAAGCTTAGTATTTTCTCATTGGGCTACAAATGCAGGAACATATGCTTAAAGAATTTTTAAGTAGTCAAAGTCTGAAATGTGAAGTTGTGTCTCTAAATTACATTCCAGACAGTGCCTTTACGTTATTATCTTAAATCACAAAGGGATTTTTCTGTGGAATAGTTTTTTTTCTTAAAGATACAGGATTTTGAAAGGTTGCTCCACTGAAATCAGGACTGTTCTACATTGATAGAGTATTCTGTGGAGCTCTGATTAACTGATTCATCTTTATTCATGCTGGAAATCAATGAAACATAGGATAGTCCTTCAAAATTAGGAACAGTTTTCACTCTAGGGTACAAAAAAAAAAAAAAAAAAAAGAGGTAACTCTAGCAACAGTTCCTTAAAACACCAATAGCAGATACTCGAGGGGAAAATTCCATTAAATTTCTCATCCAAGGAAGCTCATCTTGTATTAAGGAATTCAAGTGGAAATGAAGTCTGGATTCAGATCACTAGGACAGTTTGAGACTGCTTCTCCCTTCCAGTTGACTGTTCAAAGTTGGTGGGTATTCTGAGGAGTGTCTAGAAATATTTGCAGAGTATTTTAAGGTGATTCTGAATATCCTAAAATGTACTTATCTACCATACTCTGCTACAGTCATTCTACTTTTTCTAAAAGACTGAGATAGTGCAAAAGAACAAGAAAACAATCTTCTAATCTCATAGTCAGGGCAACTTCCTTGGAAAAAAATGTACCACAGTTTCCATCCTTGCTCCTTGGAACGCTTCTTCTCAGAATTAAGACAGAGTTCACAGCAAACTGAGAGCTTTTTCTGCACACTTGCTAGCCTGACAGCTGGAAAATTAAGATCCACACTCCTACTAGGCTGCACAGAGAATTTAAATGGGAGTTTCTAGTCCTTTATCTACTGGACATATCACCATGACATTTTCTTTTCCACAGCTGATACCACTGCTATATTAAACATAAAAGATTGAAGGGCTTTAGGATGACTAAAGATTTATTAGTTAGAGAGAACTTTTGCCTAGCCAACTACAAATGATTATGTTATGCTTGTGAATACTTGTTTTGTACCTGTGGTGAGTGAGCAGAACTCTCAGATGGGGCAGTGGTGAGGAGTTGTCATTCTGCAACACCAATGTCTTGCTTCAAACTGCAGTCTTTGTTGGAGAGGTTGTCTGAAAAGGCTAACTTACTTTTCCATGAATTCACATTGGTTTATTGCTGTCAAGAAGGATGAGAGATAGAATTATCAGCCTCATGAATCATCAAAACTGCCCACCAGCTTCTCATATCAAAGGCTTTACTGATGAGGACTAACAAAAATCTATGCAGTGTTAGATTTCACTTTCAATTACAAAGATGAAATACAGGAAATTTAAATAGCATGACTGCTGTTTAGGCTGTTGTGAAGAACCTAAGTCAGGGCTTCGACTCAGCTGCAAGCAACCAGCCATTGCAATAACAAGGTTGATAGGAGAGCAAGCTTAACCCACTAGCTATGTTATCTCTTATGGAAAAGTCCAGCAAGAAGAATGCAAAGATTGACTGTATCTATTTTTAGCTTGGTGCTGGAATGTGCTTTTCAATAGTTCATCGTTTCAATAGTTCACTATTTGCAGACTAGTATCAGAGCATGAAAACTGGAGTTATTTCAGGAAAAATAAAATTGTAATATGTGCACTGTTCAGCCACTAATGCCTGTTCGGGGAATAGAATGGAACTAGTCTGATGTAAATTCAGAAGAAAAAAGCACAATTTGAACATTAGTTCCTCAGCCACAACTATTTCAATCCTCAAATCCTCCCATAATATATCACATTACTTGCTAATACACTGGCATTATTGTTTTATGGATCTGTTGAGGTATTCTAAAGAATGATATACCTGAAACTACCATTTTTAAATTCAATTTCATATAGTTTGAGTGTATTTCTACAACAGACTTTTAAAAACAAGTTTGGAAGGCAAATTTGCAACAAGGCAAAAACCTCAGCAAAAGCCCTATATACCTACAAGGTACCTTTGAAAAGTATAATACCATATGACAAAAAACTACAATGAGTTTAAAGTGAGAATAATAATCACTCTTGACTACATATTGCGACTTTGAATGGACAAGTAAGTCTCTTCTTATTTCTTCTAAACTTGACTTGAAGACAATGGGCTTAATATTGGCTATTTATCTAGAATTTTGTCACTGACTTCATTGCCAGATCTTTACTGGGACTAATAACATGAATCTAGGCGATAACTTGCCAAAGGTATGATAAGGATGGTGCTTTCTTTGGTCATTGATATATTTAATTTTAACACCTAATTAAAAGTGAGATGTCCTTCTGAGAGACATGTCCATGATCTTGCTGAGGTAGCTCACTGAAACGATGTGACACTAAATGTCACAAATGAATTCTTCTGGCCTTAAAAAAAAAAAAATTTAAAAATCTACCAGTGCAACAAGGATTGGTTTGAGGAATACTGAGAGTTTATCCTATTCAACATTAATAATTACTGTGCTTTTTCCCCTAAAAGAATAAAAATTCATCAAGGAGGAATTAAATATTGAGTTTTTCAATTAAATGTTTTTAACAATGTTCATACAAAAACAAGATTTGATACAGAGACTCATAGAATCATTACAATTGGAAAAGACCTTTAAGATTATTGAGTCCAACCACTAACCTCACACTGCCAAATCCATCATTAAACTAAACCATTTCCCTCAGTACTTCATCTACACGTCTTTGAATATCTCCAGGGATGGTGACTCCAACACCTCCATGAGAAGCCCCTTCCAATGCTTAATAACCCTCTCAGTAAAAAAGTTCTTCTTAATTTCCAATCTAAACCTCCTCTGCGTGGAACTTAAATCCATTTCCTCATGTCCTATGATTTGTTACTGTGGAGAAGAGATCAACCCTCACCTCACTACAACTCCCTTTCAGATAGTTATACAGAGTGATCCTATCTCCTTTCCACCTCCTCTTCTCTAGGCTCAAAATCTTCAGGTCCCTCATTCACTCCTCATAAGATCTGTTCTCCTGACCCTTCACCAGCTTCATAGTCCATCTCTGGACATGCTCCAGCACCTCCATGTCCTTCTTGTAGTGAGGGGCCCAGAACTGGAAACAGTATTCGAGGTTTGGCCTCACCAGCACCAAGTACAGGGGGACAATCACCTCCTTGGCCCAGCTGGTTACACTATTTCTGATATAGTCCAGGATGCCATTGGCCTTCTTGGCCACCTGGGCACACTGTTGGCTCATGTTCAGTTGGCTGTTGATTAACACCTCCAGGTACTTTTTTATTTATATGCATATGGGTGGAAATCAGTGTTTAACTAATGTAAAAACGTGGTAAAGGAGATTAAATAGCAGGAAGTTGCCAATGTATCCTACACAGTACTGGCATATTTCAGCAATAACCAAGAATGCAGGAACAGTAGACTGAGAAAAGTTAGGCCTTGAGCCAAACAGATGAAAAAGAAATATTACAAAATCACAAAAGCACCTTCAATGATGTAGCATCTAGTTGGATATTGGAGGAAAACTCTAAAACATTACTGTGGAAGAAGAGTAGTGCATAGGAAATGCTAAAAATGTTATTGGAATCAGAGGTAAAAGCAGGCTTCAGAAAGTGAGAAACTGCTGCTGAATTGATGCAACTTCTGCACTTGAGCTTAAATCGTCAGAAACTGAGGAGGTGTGGAGCAGAAATACTCCCATGTGCTTAAGTTTTTACACCTTTCCCTAGTCGGTCACCATTTTCTACTACTGAGGGAGTAACAGTGGTTAAACAAAGCTTTAGTCAGATCTAATTTCTTTCTATGTTCTCATTACCACATATCTTTAACACCAAGCTGCTTTTCCTGTAGCTTAATTGTAAAACAGGAAAAAAATGACACAAGTAGGACATTGTCAGAAGCTCCATTTTTTTATGTTAGTTTCATTAGAAAAAGAAAATAATCTCACTAGGGAAAATATAGCTGAACTTTCTAAGCACAGCATTTCTTTCTGAAAGTGAAAGAGGAAGTATCGTACTTGACTTTACATTTTGCCTCATAGTTCTAAGATAGATTACAGAAACAAAGACTGTATATTAATATATATATCAGATCTTGCCTAACAGCTCACTGGTGTAGATATCTACTGCCATTCAACTAACGGCAGGCTGTGTAAGTTCTCATGGTTGGCAGTACTTGTAAGCAGTGATGTCTGCTTTCCCAAACCAATGTTTGATTTCTGCATCTAAATCTGCACTAAAGTGAACATCTTGTTGACACTGGCTTTATATCGACTGAACACATCATTTCCTTTTCAGTCAAGCATGCAGCTTAGCAAGCAGGTTATAAGGCATAAAATTCCAGCAATAATGTTGGAATAAAACCTTCTTCTCACTCTGTCACATGTCCGCTATAATTGCTCATCTGTTTTTCACAACTAAAGGAGTAGTAACGAATTGGCAGGAAAGTTGTGTCAATTTGCTCTAGTAAAACTGCAAATGGTAAAAAACTATTAACATTTATTGGAACTGGCCAACACCTCTCTCTTCTTGGGTGAATGTGGGCTTTGTTCCCCTCCAAAAAGTAGTAAACCAGACTGTTTATAATGGTTGGCAGCAATAACGTCCATACCACAGACCTTTATATCCAGCTATTTGGGTTCATGTCATTGATTCACAGAACAATCTCAGGGTTGTGATTCCAAATAAATTGCATTAGGTATCTCTACCCAGATGGCTGGGTACCAACACATAGCTGGTTTTGAAACCAAGCTGATGGATCATGCAGTCAATAAGCTTCCAAATGCAGGCTCGGAGACAGCTCAAGTGTCCTCTGGGGAACATGTGTCTGTTAGGCTATAACCCAGGCTCCTTGTAGGCTGCCCATGGGTGATCATGCTGCCGAGAGATGATGTCATATAAAAACCTGCTCTAGAAACCACGTCTCCAGAACTAAATAAAAAGAATCATTGAGTTTGTCAGAGATCAAGTAATGTGACAGAATTAAAAATTGTAAGTATTGGTAAGAGATAATTGATCACAGTCTGCTTGCCTCAGTGAAGGAATAGTCCCAGGCAACATCTTAGAAGCTGTATCTAGTATATATACTTATCTTTATGGTGTGGATGATAGAAGATGTGCATTTACTTTTGTTAATTTGTCTAAAATGTAACAGAAAAAAAATATTCAATCTGAATATCCTTTGAAAACAGAACCTCGGTAAAGGGAAAATATTCACATATTTTACAGAAAATGTCATACTAATCCTTACTCTTTAGTACTCCAAAGACCATGACACTGTTTTTATCACTTTATGGAAGACAGAAGGGTCAATTTGACTTTAGATTTTTTGTGTCAGTTTTTGTTTGGGTTTAGGTCCCCAATACATTTTTGTTTCACTGCATCAGTTAAAGGCATAGCAGTGGGAAAAAGACACTTGGGATTCAGCTTAAAAGAAAAGAGGATTTTCTGAAGATTAGAGAGACCTGGCTTGAATTTTTGAAAAGCTTAAATTTGAGGCTAGCTCACAACAGTTTCAATTCTATTTTACGCAGACAGAGAAATCATAAACTCAAATTACTTACTACACCTTTTAAACTACAAACCAGGGCTAACTGCAGAGAGGTTTGTATAATGCATACCAGCAATGGAAGGCACAGTTGAAAAGAGATGGAATTTGTATTAGAAAGTATCTGGACAGTTGTTACTTTTGCATTGCTTTTCAGTTGTTCTGTCCATGAGGAACTCAGTAAGAAGTAGCATGAGTAAACTTACCACACTATTAGTTATCTTAAATAGTTTGCTTCACTGTGTTCTCTCCATGAAATAGCACATATTTTTTTCTTCCATGACAATAATTAATTCATTAATAAATCACTGAGTAAACAGTAGAACAGATTAAAGAAAATCTTCTTAGAACATTCACAACAGTTGACATTTGATGGGAAAGTCCATAATTCTGGCACTAATGCTGAAGTAGACCTGAGGGAGGGATTGCAATGGTTCTGAACAAGAGCACTGTAGAAAGGCTGAATTGCTGGCAAGAATGAGCATATCTTCCAGTCTCTTCTAATGACTCATGGAATGGCTCACAGAGTCAGGCTGAACTGCCCTGCCAAGTCCTTTCACTTTGTTTCTCTGAGAAAAATGAAAATGAAAAAAAAGGAGGAACCTTCAAGGAAGATGAAGCAAATATCAAGGTTAAACATAACCCCAGCAAAACCTCCAGTACTAACATCTGCCATACATCTATATTGAAGCTCCCATTTAAAAATAATGCAAGCAAAAGTTTCAAAAATTCCATTAGCAACAGTATTTTAAAGCTATTTACAACATGCATGTGCACATGCCTACATGTTCTAGCACATAATTTCTAAGCAAACAAATACATAGACTTTACAGTATTCCAGAGATTTTAAATTTCTTTCCTTTTGTTTCTTTTTTAAAAAAGAAAATCTTCAAACAAAGTCAGATTTTTTTGTTTACTATTAATTTATGATATTCTCACTAATTTTACACTTATCAGTCAGTGGTTTTAAAATATGTTGATTAGAAGCAGGAGTTAATGTAAAACAGCAGCTATGACTATATGTGACTATATGTGACTATATGTGATATAATTGCATTTCCAGCACAACCAGTAGCTTGATTTAAATATTCTTGATAAAGAAATCATAAGTTATGATATTTGCGCTGTTAATTTAACACCATAAGAATGAGATGTATTTTCACTAGTGTAAATAACCAAAGATTAGTGAAAAAGAAAATGGACCCTCTAAGGGATAGCGAAAATGAGGTCAGTACTAAAAATAGCCACATAAAGTATTAACCTTGGCATTTAGAAATCACAGAATTCTGGAATCTGGCAGATTTTTCCCAGAAAAAACATAGCAAATACTGTAGGGATACTGAGGTTGAGCCAGAACAGGAATGTTTGAAGCCCAACATGAAGTGTCGAATGTGACGAGAAGATCAATTTAGAAATATCAATTTAAAACATCTTTGACAATTAAGGAAATGCCAAGTGTTATTGTGAAAGGCAATAGAGAGCACAACAAATGTTAAGGATTATGGAGAGCAGTGCACATCCGAACTAGAATGGCTACCTCATCCTTAATTAATAACCATACTCCAACAACTCGCTCCCCATCCTCAGCTGTAGTGCAGCAGGGCATTTACAGAAGAAAATGGAATACACAAAGTGACAGTTCTCTTGCTGGCATTGACTAGCACAGCAAGTTCCCTGCTGCAGAGGTCATTTCAACAAGGAGCTTACATCCAGTTCCGGTGTTAACTATTTATGATTCACAAGCACCACACTTTTCCAGTTCTGGACTGAGCTGTATCATAGATTGAACAAAGGTGAAATGGTGGGCTTTTCCATAGTAAAGAGATTATGGTTACATTTATTTCTAAGTGGATAAATTATGTGCTTTACACATTACCACCTGTCTAATATTACATGGACAGAGATTGTTTCATATATCTCCATAGATACACTGCACACATAGTACACCACAGCCACAGAGACCTGAAAAGGCTTGCTGGCTGCTGCCCCACACAGAGGGTAAGACCACCACACAGCAAGGTGCTGACACTGTGGGTAGCAGTTTGCTGCCTTTGCAACCTCCTGCACTGAGATGTATTTGGACTGCAGAAAAGCATTTACTTTCAGAACAAGTGTTTATTTGCATAGACTTTGATGATAATATTACTGGACCGTAAGGACTAACTGTGTCTCCCATCTGGCAAATCAGGCATGACACTGCAAAATATGTGAGTGGGAGCTGAAGATGTAAAACCAAAAGGACAAAAATAGCGGGAACTAGATGCAAGAACTTGCAAAGCAATGAGAAAGAAACCAGCACCTTAAATCAACTTAGGAATATCACTTCCTCTGTATCGACTCAATGTTCTTCACACCTGCTGAGCAGGTCAGATCAAGCTTCCAAAAAATACTACAAAGAAGCTCAGCCTTAAGGAGCTAATAAGTGACAGAAGTCACAGAGTGATAATTCCCACCCAATCCAGACAAATTTCTTGGGGTAAGATTTTATTTGCAGATGTCCCTCAAAGCCATCATTATTCAGAGCCTCAGCAGTCCAGACTGGCACAGGAACCAGCATTATGTTATGGAGCTGCTATGGCTGTGAGGTTTTCAGCCATGCTAGACCAAGCAGCTCTCCTGGCCTTGCATCAGAGAGCAAGCATGGTGGATATTGCTTGCATCCCTCTTGCAATGGTTATCTCAATTTGTTGCAATTAAAATGGATTTTTCTGCATTAAATAGAATTCCACATACCACATTCCTTTCAGGCCAGACTTTTAGGTCAAGCCCATGTCTGCCACAAGTTCACATGTGCTTTCAAATAGCTGTTTATAAAACTAAGTATATACAACAATCTGAGTCCTTCAAAAAGCAATCAGTGCTTGGCTACTTTTACTCAAGTACAGCCAGGACTTTTGATTATTATTACTTTTTCTAAATGCTATTCTGTTCACATGAACACAATCGTGTTCTTTAACCTTTGATTTTAGTACAAGCAATCATGCATAACCACCATGTGGTAACTATACCTTCCCAGGTGAAGTCAGTAGCCCAGCATCAGCTTGAATCAACCTGTGTTGATGCTGATTGACTTTTTTTGCAATGTCTGCATCGTATTTTCATACCACAATCATCACTGGAATGTTAAGGACAGTGAAACAGGTGAGACATTTACCTAATGACCACACCAGACACTGGAGAAATTTTAGCTGCATGTTTTTCACTTCTGCAGAGAATATTGCCTCTATGCAGGTTGCGGGAAAGAATCCATCATGAATAGAAGTGAAGAAAAGTAGAGATCAGTCAGAAGAAGAGCTGGTCCTTGTGCAGTAATTACTACCTTACAAAGAAGCAGAAAATGCTCAATGGCATAAGCACTGTAAGGAAAATTCACTGATCACCCAAATTCCAGTACTATAAGGAGCATTTTTCAGTTCATAATCAGACACACCTTTTCTTTCCTTATGTGTTTTAGTCACCACCACAGACTTAAGACACTGGAAGGGATGTAAAGGGAGAGTAGACAAGCAGCCTTTGATGCCATTTGGAATGAACATAATACTGTCTTCTGGCATCAATGTAGTGGAGATTTTCATGTCCCCATATGGTTATTCTCCTGACTGGAGCCTGTAGACCAGATGCATAACATACAGAAAGGAAAGAAAATTATATGTAGATAATAAAATTAAAGCTGAAAAGTAAAGGAGAGAATTTCAGGAATCACTAAAGTGAGTACCTCCCAGAATGCCCTCTGTGAATTATTGCTTCTTCCAGAAAGACAAAAAGAAAAAAAAAAGACAAGAAAGACAAAAAACTAAAAAAAATAACCCCAGCAACCCTCCTGTAGTTTATGAAAATGGTTTGCTTTATGAAGAGAGCTCTGCTGCCAAAGTCGTGCTGCTCTGCAGAAATGTATCCATGGAGAAAAGGCTGAGTGCTGCTTATGCTTTTGTTTTTTTCCTGACTCAAAATGGATGGAAAACAGATTCTGTTTTCCATTCAAAATACATTAAATCTTCATTTACGGATAATATTGAACGGTCATAAGGACAGCTTCTCAGGGAATATCACTTCTTCCCTGCCCTCTGACAGCAAGCCTGGATTTGACAAGTGCACTTGATAGCAAAAATAGAGTTTCCAGCTAATAATAAGCTCCAGTAAATACAACAACTGTGACCTTCCAAAGCTACGTCAGCTGCATATCTCTTCAGCTATGCTCAGACCAGGCACTATTGCGACTGTCTGTGCAGTGAACCATGCCTCTTTCAAAAGCATCTGTGGATTTTAAGAGATCCCTAAGCATTTTATAAATGCAAAGCTAATTAAAATTACAAAAGTATTTCTTTTCACCCTTAATGGTAGATGCTTAACTACTCTTGTTAGCTGCTGAGTTCCATCTCAGCCAGAGATATTAGTGGGAAGGCTGTGATACTATGCAAACCAGCATCCAGATTGGATAATCAAATTGTGCTTTCTTGGTTAACCTGCTATAAGAACACCTGGTGAGAGACCTGGAGGGCAAATACCTGATGGTAGTTTCAAGTACTAAAAAGTGCTAAATAATAGATAAACTATGGCCTGCTGCAACCTGCAAAAATATCCAAATTGCAAAAGCCTGAAAGAAAAAGCTTGCAGGACTACTAATTAATTTTCATTAGGTTTTGCTGTGGTGCAACAGTGGTCCCAGCAAATTAAGAGCTATTACTTCTCTCCAAAGTCTATACAGACAAATAGAAACTTTAAGAAAGTGGGGAGAAGAATGCCTAATTTAAAGATGAATTATCAAGGGTTTAGTAAAATATGGGTTAACACAATTGCTGGCTTCCCAGTTCTAGAGACCTGGATTCAAAGTAGGTTGCAAATAAAACAACCCTAGTAATTTCACTGTAGTCCCTAATGGACATCTGTATTTCATAAAATCATCTCACTTAATTAGGCAGTGATGAGGAGATATAGAGATCTGGAACAGAAAGGAGGAACTTTGAGGTCATGACAGAAGTACTCCTGTGGCAATATACATGCTGGAGATGACAACTGCGCAAATTACGTCAATTCTCTGTAAGACAGCACCCTTATTCTTGGTATTGGTATAAATCGCCAAGAGGTAACAGGGTTATGATATGATGCCACTTTGTAAGACTGGATGAGTAATGCATAGCAAGTTATTTGTTCATTGAATTTAGCTTAGTTTAGTACTCTTCTGCCCTCCCCTTCTTGTTTACTGTTGCAGACACCTAGAAAACTGTTGTTTACAATTCTAACCTTACTACTTTTCAACAGTAATACATGAAAAGTACAGTAAAATGCTTTAGTTTCTGGGATGCTTACTAATATTCAAAATGCATCTGACTTATCAGACATGTTTGGACATATCTGTTAACTTCCTTGGGTAGACAGGTGCAGAATTACTTCTGGTGTGAATTTACAGCCTTAAAATAATTTGATAAATACATGCATATTTTGTTGGCATTTCTATGGTATCTGAGGTCCTTGCAGACTTCCCACAAAAAAAACCCTTACCCAACAAAGTAGGGAATTTTTTTGTTTCTCTCTTTATTTCTCACAAAGGTGCAGAGAAAGGTCTAAGACCTTGAACACCATCAAACAAAAATGTCTGAGAAAGAAATAAGGTTTGAATTGACATCTACCAAGATTATAACTCAGTTATAAAATCGTCTTTTGACGATTTGAATATTCTTTCTGAGAATCTTGTGCTAGTAAATTCTGCAGCTCCAAGTTTGATACAGACAAAAAATGTAAATATCAATAACAGAAATAATAGAGCTGGGGAGAAAATATAAAAAAATACATTTCATCTGCTTTGTGTTTATGCATTGCTGTGGTTTGACACGAAGCCGTTTCTGGTAATGGCTGTAAAAATGACTCCTGTAAGAAGTTGCTCGAAACTCTCCCCAGCTCTGAGCCAGACCCACTGCTGGGGCTGAGCCAATTAGATGTCTCCATAATCACTTTTTAAGAAGAAGAAGCCAGAAGAGGGGGCTTCTTCCAGTTTCTTCTTTGTTCTGTCACTTTTTCTTTTTCTGGCTGGTGGTGGTGCAAGGAGTTGGAAGAGAGAGAGAAATGACCATGCAGACTCCAAGGTCAGTGAGTAAAGAGAGGAAGAGGTGTGGCAGAGCAGAGACTCCCTTGCATCCTGTGGAGAGGACTGGTGAAGCTGAGATTTGTTTGCATTTCGTTAAATACCCCTCATCACTGCAGAGACTCACTTCATTAAAGACCCCACATCAGAGACAGTGACTCATTTTATTAAAGACCCCATGCCAGAAGCAGTGACTATGGCTGAAGGAGGCTGTGTCCCATGTGAGGGACCCCGTATCCACAGAAGCTGTAACTGTGGGGAAGAACTCACACCAAAGAAGTTCATTAAAACTATGCCCAGAGGAGGCTGTGTCCCATGTGAGGGACCCTGTGATCTCCCACTCCCTGCCCCCCTCCAAGTCGTTGAGGGGGGAGGAGGTAGAGATATCAGGAGCAGTGAGCTGGGCCTGGGAAGAAAGGAGGGATGGGGGAGGGAGATCTTAAAGTGCTGGCTGTAATTTTCTCATCATCCTGCTCTCTTTTTACTTTTTGTTTCATTCTGTTTCTTGTAGGTAGTAGAATAAACTTTCCTATGTTCCTCTCTAAGTCGAGCAGTGGAGTTTGTTTTGCCCAGAACCATAGTTGGCAGCAAGCCCTTCCTGCCCTTGTCTCGATCCACAACATTCTTGGTTATCTTTTTCCTCCCATCTCGTTGGGGCCTCTGCTGTCCTAAACAGGGTGGAGGTAAATGATAGGTACCAAGCAAGAAATTGTCATGGTGCTTCATTTGTGGCTGGGCAAAACCATGATATGCATATAGGACAGTGATAGGGCAGTATACTTATTGAAATACCTGCGTTAAACTTTCTTAAGAACAGCTCTTAAAATCTTGCTGTTTTGAGCTGTTTCATTTACAACTGAGGCATATTCTAGAGATAAGAATGATCTCTAGAGAGACACTGAGAATCTGAGTTACACACAAGCCAAATCAAGCCAAAACATCCAGATTCTGTCTAATAATTTTACCTCTTCTAGGGCTATACCTGAAGTTCTGAGTGAACATGAAGCAAGATAGATCTAAAGTTTAGGCAAAATCTCAACAAGTTTAGTGAAAGGTTCGGCTTAGGTCTTCCCTAGCTTAGAATTTGAGTCTGACTTCCTGAAGATGTCTTTGCTTGGGTTATCTCATTTAAAAAAGGATTTTTATTTGAATATTACTATAATTAAAACCATAAATGTATAAGTGATGGAATTACATTCTCTTCTGTTTTGCAGTTCAGTCTTTCTAAAAGCAGACTCATCTCCTATAGCTTGTGATAGTACACGCACTATAATTCACAGTTTAAATTGATTTTTTATCATCTACATTACATCCTGTTTGTTTTCTTTATAAAATCTAAAAAAGTGAAAAAAAGATGACATTTTCTATGCTACTTTAAAGACTGCCTCTATATTTATACTGTTCATAGGTCAGAAACAGAAAAGAGTTGTACAAAGAAAAGTTCACTTCATTAACACTTGTAATAAAATTCTCATTAATTACTGTTCTTCTTGGAAAGCATGGAACTGTTTTTCAACAGGCAGAAAACACAGAGACTTCATGACAGCTCAAGCTCTAACCGCCTCAGAAAACATGATCTGTAACCTAGGATCTGGCAGACGAGATGATATAACTCAGGAAGAAATAGTATATTGGTGAACGTTAATAATCCCAAGTAGACTGCTATACTAACAAAGAGTTGCTCCATGTGGAGGCCAAGATCCAGAGTCCAGTTAAGCCTACAGAGAGGTCTTTCACCAATTGAAAGTAAAAAATTATCGGCCCAAGAAAAAACTGTGGGATCACTCAACAAGTTTCCTATAAGAATATGTGACTTTTGGAGGCTTTCAAGGAAATACAGAACGAATGCTTCAGCAGCAACCTAAGAGGGCAAAAATATGGTAAGCAGACAGGGAAAGAATACATGCTTACTTTCCTATTTATACACTTCCACTACTGTTTTCAGCTTAACTCCTGTGGTTTCAGGGAAACATCTTAGATAAATATCCAGCACAGATTACCCATTATCCATCACACCACAACAGTATTTTGTACCTTACAGAGGGAGGACTCAGACAACTATCTCTGAGGATTACTGTTTTACACAATCTTTCATAAGAAGTCTGGCCAATATAGATGAAATAAAGTAGCTGTACCCTGGTGCTCCGCTCAGTGAAGTAGTATTTCAGAGTAGGGACTCAGGAAAAGTTACTCTGCTTTATTGTGCCTCTATTATAGTCCCACAGAAATTAAGGCCTCCAGCCTAGCTTCACTGAAACTGTATGGGATTGTAGGTTTTCTGTGCTCTGAGTCACAGGGAGGGGGAGACATGGCAGAGTGGCAAGTTATGACTGCCATTTAAATGAGTCAGAAAAACTGTTTGATGGGGATGGAAGAAATTATATATTCAAATACAAACTTACAGGTTTTGATTTGTTAAGTAAAGCAATATATAACATTTGTAAAAAGCCCAGAACTTTACATTGGTGCATTCACATTTGTCATCATAAGGTATGACTTTTCAATACATCTTTGTTTTTAAAACAGTTTAAAAAAAAAAAAGGTACATCAAGTCCTAGCTCCTATAAACAAAGTTTTCTTTTAGATTTGAGAATGCTGTGGGACCTACAGCAAAAATCCAAAATGACTTGTAGTCACACAGCAGCAAGATCCTCAGAAATATATCTGTGTATAACTTTGGGTAAAAATGAGAGAAGTAGGTAAATATTTACATGCAATCACATGATTTATCAACACCTGTTTTATGAAATAAAGTTGGGTCATCTAAGGATTTAATTTACCTTCATAAATAAACATCACATTTTAAATACTGTAGCATGCAGTTGCCAATGTTCTTCCAACTTTTCCTGTCAGAAAATGTTGAGATTGTGTGCTTCCTTGAATGGGAAGAATTTTGAAAAGGAAATATTTAATTTAATTAAGATTTTTTTGTGTAATACTCCACTGCCAATGGTTTATTTACCTTCTCAAGGGTTTTGACAGTGAGAGCTATTTTCAGAGTAGTGCATTAATCACAATAGCTAGGTAAAAATGATTACAGAAATGTTAATTCCTTCTCAAACAATACTTAAATAAAAAAAATCTATTTCAATAGCTGGACTAAAACCTGACAACAGGTGTAAAAGCAGCAATGAGCTTTCCTTCTCAAGAAAAGGAAGAAAAGTTGTCAAAACTCATTTACGGGCTTTCAGTTCATTGGATTCCACATAGATTCATAGAAGGGACCTCTAGAGATCATCTAATCCAACCTCCCTGCTAAAGCAGCTTGATCTAGATCAGGTCACACAGGAACACATCCAAGTGGGTTTTGAAAACCTCCAGAGGGGACTCCACACTCTCCCTGGGCAGCTTGTGCCAGGGGTCCCTCACCTTTATAGAAAGAAGCTTTTCCTTGCATTTGAGTGGAACTTTTTGTGTTCCATCTTATGTCCATTACCCCCAGTCCTGTCACAGCACATTACAGAAACAAAATGTTGCTCCATTCTCCTGATATCCACCCTTTAGATACTTGCAAGTGTTGAGGAGGTTCTCCCTCAGTTTCCCTTTCTCCAGGATAAATGGCCAGGTCTCACAGCCTTTCCTCATAAGAAAAATGTTCCAATTCCCTGTTCATCTTGGTAGTCCTTCACTAGACTCTCTCCACAAATTCTCTCTTGAGATGGGGAGCTCAAAACTGGACACAGGACTCCAGATGAGGCCTCACCAGCGCAGAGTAGAGAGGCAGTACAACCTCCCTCGACCTACTGGCCAAACTCTTCTTGATGCTCCCAGGATGCCATTGGCCTTCTTGGCCATGAGGACAAGTGTTGGCTCATGTTTAATTTGTCATCAACCAAAATTCCCAGGTCCTTCGCCACAGAGCTGCTCTCCAGCAGGTCACTCTCAACCTGTACTGGTGCATGGGGTTGTTTATACCCAGGTACAGGACTCTGCACTTGCGCTTGCTGAACCTTATGAAGATCCTCTCTGCCCAACTCTCACGCAGAGATCTGCACAATTACCTTCCTGATAATATCATGTAACTGAGCAAATGGAAGCTTCTGGGCAGAGAAATGGGTCAATATTTTATACAGAATCTTTAAAGCAAATTCTTAACAAATCATAAATATTTTTAATCTATTATTTTTCAATACAAAGCATAAGGACTATTACACCATGTATATACAATGCAACCCTGGCAAAAGAAGAGATTTGACAAGCAGCAGCCTTGAAAGACAGGACTTAAAGAAAACAAAAACAGAATCTATAATGAGAATAAAAATCTTTGATCAAAGAAGATTCAGCTTCAAGCAAAACTCAGTTTTGGATTAGGAACAGCTTTAAATTTCTTTGCACTCATTTGCATCTTAGCACTAAGATTCTTTCCAAGAATAATTAGCATAAGATACATCAGAAAATGAAAATGGCTTTTAATAGATGGATTGTCCTCCGTCTCTCTCTGAATGATTAAAATGAATGTTCTGCTCAGTCTTGTTTCCTTGTTTCAGGATTTAATTTTTTCTCATGTGTAAGGGTTATGCTTTTAAACTAAAATGATATAAATATTGTTCTTCATTTATGTCTTAGGAGAGATTTTTTTGTCCCATCTAAAACAACACCATGTACAAGTCTGAAGTCTGTGCACAAAACTGTTAATGAACATAAATGAGAATGATTGTAATTATGGATTATTGATATACTAAATTAGAAGGTACCACAAAAAAGTTCTACAAAAAGGATGCAGAGGACTGGTTGATTCCCCAGAAGGCTGTGCTGACATTCAGCAGGATCTCAACCGTTTTGAGAGTTGGGCAGAGAGAAACGTATGAGGTTCAACAAGGACGAGTGCAGAGTCTTGCACCTCAGAAGGAACAACCCCATGCACCAGTAAAGGCTGGGGATTAACCTGCTGGAGAGCATCTCTGAGGAGAGAGACCTGGGAGATTTGGTTGATAATAAACTAAAAATGAGCCAGCAATGTGCCCTCGTGGCCAAGAAGGCCAATGACATCCTGGGATTCATCAAGAAGACTGTGGCCAGTAGGTCAAGGGAGGTTCTTCTCCCCCTCTACTGTGCCCTGGTGAGGCCTCATCTAGAGTCCTGTGTCCAGTTCTGGGCTCCTCAGCTCAAGAAGGACAGGGAACTTCTCGAGACAGTCCAGAGCAGGGACACCAAGATGATCAGGGGACTGGAGCATCTTTCTTATGAGGAAAGGCTGTGGGAACTGGGACTGTTTAGTCTAGAAAAGAGGACTCAAATGAGGGAGGATCTCATTAATATTTACAAATATCTAAATAGTGGATGTCAGGAGGTTGGGACATCCCTTTTTTTGATGGTATCTAGCAACAGGACAAGAGGTAATGGGCTGAAGCTGGAACACAAAAAGTTCCATTTAAACATAAGGAAAAACTATTTTACTGCTCAGGTGAGGGAGTCCTGGCACAGGCTGCCCCAGGAGGGTGTGGGGTCTCCTTCCTTGGAGGTCTTCAAGACCCACCTGGATGTGTTCCTGTGTGACCTGATCTAGATGGGCCTGTTTCTGCAGGGGAGTTGGACTAGATGATCTCTAAAGGTCCTTTCCAACCCCTACCATTCTATGATTCTTGCCTACTTCAGAGCGTATATGTCTAGCATTTCCCAGATCTGCAAAGTCAAACTAGTCAACAATCTTAACTGTACTATCCCACTTTTGCAAGATATATTAATCACAAGAATATCTTTAGTTTTTTATCTCAAGATCCTCCCATGATACCTTTACCATCTTCTGTACTAGGAACAATATGTTCTGACACACTGAGTGAGCAGAGGTTTCACACTATGAGAAAGACCCTGCCCATCTGCTGCAGAATTTGAAAGATGAAGCAGTGGGTTGTGGGCAAATGGCCTCACTGCTAAGTAATGTGAATATTCCAACACCTTATTCTGCTTTTGCCTCTGCTATAGCCATCCTGCATCTTGTCATGCTCCCAGAAGATATGTTTCTCACCCTACCAAACCAGTAGACTCATTTGGATCAATAGTGATCCTATTAAATCACTGCATTTCAGACCCACTGCTTACAAAATGGGGTAATATCTAAAAAACACATCATAGAATCTTAGAATTGTTACGGTTGGAGAAGACCTTTAAAATCATTGAGTCCAATCACTAGCCTCACACTGCCAAATCCATCACCAAACTAAACCATATCCCTCAGCACCTCATCTATGCATCTTTTGAATATCTCCAGGGATGGTGACTCCAACACCTCCATGAGAAGCCCCTTCCAATGCTTATAATGCTCTCGGTGAAAAAGTTCTTCCTAACGTCCAATCTAAACCTCCCCTGATGCAACTTAAACCGATTTCCTCATGTCCTCTGGTTCATCACTGGGGAGAAGAGATCAACCCCCACCTCACTACAACTCCCATTTCAGGTAGTTGCAGAGAGTGATCATGTCTCCTCTCAGACCCCTCTTCTCTATGCTCAAAATCTCCAGCTCCCTCAGCCTCTTCTCATAAGATCTGTTCTCCAGATCCTTCACCAGCTTCATTGCCCATCTCTGGACACACTCCAGCAACTAGTGAGGGGATTAGAACTGGACACAGTATTTGATGTGTGGCCTCATCAGCATCCAGTACAAGAGGATAATCACCTACTTGGCCCTGCCGGTCACACTATTTCTTATACAATACTGGATGCCATTGGCCTTCTTGGCCATCTGGGCATACTGCTGGCTCATGTTGAGACAGTTTTTTATTAACAACCTCAGGTCATTTTCTGCAAGATAGGTCTCAAGTGACTGCAGAGAAAACTAAGCTTTGGACAATTGAGTTCTGTTCATCACTGAACTCATTCAAGTCATTGGGTAAGTTCTGTCAGTACTGTGCATGAAATGAGTTATGGGTCCTTGGGAGATGAAAGCATAAGGCTCGGTGATTGAAGAATTTATTTTAACACCAGCACAACATGGGGATGAATGAAGATGGATGAGGTGATATTAAGTCCTAAATTTCCTATTAAATGTTTGCCTTATAAAGTTAATTATTAATACAACTTTTAATAGTTTGACATGCTTTTTTGGTGTGTTACATATTTTATTCAGTGATATTGCAGCATGACCAATTGATTAACAAATTTTAATATACTTGTCATTTTTTTCAAACTGTGCTGAAAATATAATAAAGCATTATAAAATAATCTAAAGTCATAAGTGATATAAACTAAAGAAGCAGAGGAATAAAAATTATTCAACTTTTGAGGAACTGAATTTATTTTGCAAAGAAATCCATTCAAGTCTGACATACACTAGACATCTTAATATTTGGATGTCTAGCCTAAACACAAATGTTGGTCCTGAAAGCCAAATTACTTGTGTCTGACTTAGCATAGACCAAATGTAAAGCTTTTCTTCCACTTTGTACATTCAAAGACAGTTTATACTATGCTCAGAACAGCTCCAAGACACAGAGATGTTAGTGCCTCTTAACATACCCTTTGCTTGTCACTTGCTGCATTAAGGGAAGTTGACCTTCAGCTTGACTGTCTTATCTCTATTTCTGAAAAACGGACCAGATTTACAACGAATAAGTTAAAAAACACAGACTTAGTTGGAGACAGAGAAGATGCAGCCATCAGCCTGAGGCTAGAACCACTCTGTCTAGATGCCCGTTAGGCTGAAGTGGAATGACAACATGCAACAAACTGACAGACTGAGCCGGAAGACAGCAGGTGACAGCACTACCTCCAGCAAGGAGCTGCTAAACTTTATTCTCACTGCCACTCTGAAACACACAGAGTAACCAACAGACACGCAGCACCTAGATTTTCACATAGTGTAAGGTAGTTCCAATGCAAGGACCAGGATGGTCTTTGGTAACATGTGAGCTTAGGCTCAATTATTAGCCTCCCAAATCATGTGTTTATTGTTGAAGAACAAGTTTATATCTGAACTGAACTTGTTTGAGAAAGAGAATGTGAGGGAAAATGGGATTTGACAGAGAGAAACAATGTAAAATGATACATAAAGCAGAGATGCTTGACTAGAGTCAGGAAGGCATTTGCCAAGACATGACAACTGGACCTCTTCTACACTACTCTGGTACAATGACACTATGTTGCTGAAACAGCTTCCCCATTGACAATAGCATTTAGCAAAGGTCAAATTGAATCTATACTGTATTTGGTTTGGTATTCTTAAGGGAACAACCTTTCTACTGGAATTAAAAAAATGATGATGTCCCAAGAAACCCATTGGTGACTGAGGCTGAAGGATGAGTCTGCCACTCACTATATGTGTGATATCAGTTTCACTTTCTTGATCTTGAAAGAAATCTTCATGAGGTTCGAAGATTGGTAGAAGAGGAATCTTTTTCTTAAGTAGCAGCTATAGGAGAGATTACTTACTTATCTTTCTCTATTAAGGTACAAACTGATTGTTAGATGTTATCCAAGTGTCTGGGTGGAATTTCTTCTGGTTTGAAGCATCCTTGTTTCATTAAGAATCTAATATCCATTGTGCAGAGCTAGTAAAAGTTGCTTCAATTCAAGTCGCCTTGAAAAGCTTAACTACTCTCTCAGTGACTAGGTGACATGCACTGACAAAAGTCTAATGCAGCTCAGGTAAGGAATAAAGACTAAATTCAATACATCCAGTAAGGCTGCCTAAAAAATTAGCCTCAGAATGCAATGTTATGTCCTCTAAAGCAACATATTTCCACCAAAAAAAAAAGGCAAAAATAATTTTAATAGCCACATCTGCCTGCAGAAACACACACATTGTCTCCACTCAAAAAAAAAAAAAAAAAACCCCTAACAACAGCCACCACAAAAAAAATCCAAAACCACAAATCAACCAAAAAATTGTGTGCAATGAAACCAATAAGAACACAAAATAGATGTGGTTTCAAACTACATGTCAAAACACTAAGCTAAAAAAAGTAAGTTACAAGTAGTTTCCACAAACTGGTGAAGTCTCTTCTCAGTTTCAAGTGGTTTTACAGTGAAATCCTTGTACTACTTGACAATTTTAAAATTAGGTCAGAGGATTGGCTTGGCATTCTGATACTACCAATACCTTTACCATCTACTTCGAAAGTGAGAAATTTCACTTTTAGCAATCTTTAAAAAAAAAAAATAGTCCAGGTTAATAAAAAGAAATTATAAGTAAGATTGCATACATATCTTCTCAGGTTTGAGGAGTCTCAGCAGAATCAGAGCCTGTGCAATAAACAGAAAATTCCATTTTCTAAGCTTAACTATTACACACCTTGACTAGTTTGCTTTTCAGAGCATGATCGTGAATACAGGCTAAAATCCAAAGCCCCTACACTAAACTCTGTGTAAAATAGCAAAGAAAACAATATGATCAGAGCATGTTGTCTGTCTTCTAAGCAGACAGCCCCCATCTGTTTCATGCCGGACAGGACCCCAACCTCTAAGTAACACCAGAGCTTAATTCCACTCAGTTGTGTCTGATTAACATAATGCAGGAAGTAATTTCCAGATGGGACTTCAATTTAAATCCAACAGCTATGCCACTGTCTGGCTCATCAGGGCTTCCACATCAGATACAGCACACCCTAAGGGATGGCACCTTCTGTCAGGCAATACTTTCCTAACACCCCACTGAGGTAGACAGTGCTGTTTTTCAGAATTTACACAGCAGAACTGCAAGGCTGTACTAAAAATACTCACAAACAAACAAACAAAAAACCCCAAAAGGAATGAACTCTTGAACTCTGTGCCCCACCATTCTAAACTTGAAAAAGTTCATACTTGAGAAGGCTCTCTTACAAGGGCTTTTGTTCCTTTTGTATCTTCTTTCTCTAGGTACCAAAGAGATTTTAAACAGAAAACTGACCACCAGAACAGATTATTTTTTTAAAAAAACGCATCTGGTGCACAAGAAACTCAGATTCCAAGAGTTCCACATGTTAGATAGTATGTTTATAGTAATTTACAACATTGTGAGTTATAGATTATATTTGCAAAGAAGCTGTTCCCAGCCAACTGACATGTAGACCTCCAGCCCATTGAGTGAACTACAGCACTCTTGCATCATTCCTGAGCTACTTCCCAAAAGTGTCTAAAGGAAAAATGAGAAGCCTTGTAACTGTTTATGCAGCAGAGTAAGTTGCCACAGGGCATTACCAAAATTCTTTGAGAACTATATTAAGATAATTTGTTCCTATGAAAGAACTTAAAATATTAAAATCAATGTACATGAATATTCATGAAGGGAAAACAATAGAAGCAGTCCAGCTGCTGGAGTTTGGGGTGGGGGATGGGAAAATGAGATCTACATATTAATTAATGTTGCCCAGAATTATGGACCCAAGAAAACATTAGCTCACCAAACACAAGCCAGAACTTGGCCCATGTGTTAAAAAGAGAACAGTGATGTATATTGCTGTTTGAGATATCCAGCTTTCAAAAATTAGGTTTTTCTGCTTGATCATCGAGTCCTAGATCACCAGGAAAATTGCAGAGGGTATGTTCTTGTTCAAGATTGGGTGATGGAAGAGCAACCATGCATGCAAAGACCTTCCATCTTCCAATATCCCCACTCACTCTCTTCATGTCTGAACTTCTCAATCACCTACCAATTGATACTGAAACTCATATCATGCAAAAGTAAATTAAGGTTTTTGAAGTAAAAGTTGACAAAAGCCTGTTCATCTCAGCTTCTTTTGGAAACATTTACCAGATTTCACTGTGCACTTGCCTGACTTATCAGTTGAATTTGATCTCCTTCAGGGTTTTTTTTTAAGAATTAGACATAGTTCCTATAATAAATTTGCTGTTAGTTCACTAAGTTACACTAAATTCAGCTGAGTCACCATTAGAGATGTCAGATATTTAGTACAGACTAGTCCACACTGCAACCAAGAAATATTCAACAGGGGAATACTGAATATGGTGTTGGCAAACAGAAACACTCTAGTGTCTAGGTTCACTAACCATAGACTACCTGAACTATTAGAGTGGTTATCCCTTCTCTATTGCAGATATTTCCCTTAAGTGCACTGTCATATAGAGACAGGATTAAATTGTACAAAAACTAAGAAATAATGATTTACTAATCTTGCTAGTTGAAGAAATTTATGTGACAAGAGAACACCAATGAGCACTACAGTAAAAGTCTGGCTCCTAGATGATATTTTGACAAATAATAGACTGAGTAACAAGAAATAAGTGTGTTAAACCTTTACATGAGCACTGCAGAGCTGTATTTCTGCCATATATTTTTGAAAATGCATAGGCCTTCACTGTATGGTCCCATTTCTTTACTAGTTATGATTATGTAGAGGATGCATAAGGATTATGAATATGGTATGCTGCTATGAGTAGTACGATTACAACAGTTAAAGTCCATCTGTTAAATATACAAACAAGCATTCTTGTGCCTTCTCCTATGATGTACATTTGTCTTCCAAAAACATATGAACAGTACCTCATTTTAGTACTTCAAATTCCCTCCTTAAATTTGTCACAACAGCTACTAAGAAGTTGGAAAGAGTAGGTTCTTTATGTTCAGACCCAAAGATCCTTTTGTGTTAACCAATACTGTCCTGATTTCGTGTCTGTTTTATACTTGGACTGTAGGCAGGTGCATTATGCTCCCCTACTAGGAATGGCTAGCTGTTATAAGTAGAAATAGCAATATTACTATTATTAATGTACAAGAATCATGCCATATTAGTTTCCTTACTGAGGCAACCTTAGAAAAATATTTTGTCTCTGTACTTTGGAAACTTTACAATCACTTCTCAAGCAGACTCTCACAAGAGAAATATTAATTATTCAGAGATGCACGTGGTGTGTATGAGAGCCATTTTTTTTACATTTGGATTCCTGATTCATCTGACACACATGAGAAAATTCATGAAGTTAGACAAGTCCTAAGTGATTACACATGTGTGGATGCTGAAAAACACAAGTTATTTAACCTGCTTTGGCACTAAAAGTGCTGAAGTTTTTTTCCTTCTGGTCAAATGTTCGTTGTATTATAGCTACAGTTGTGTGTTATTAATAATATCACCTGTCATTTCACATTCATTAAGAAGATTTTACAGACCTTACAATAATCAAGAATAGCAGCACCTTACCCTCTTCTATTTAATCCAACATCTCATGATTTGAAACCCTTTAAACACAAATTAAAAACTTCTAGCACACATTTGAGGTAACATGAATGACATAAGGATAGGGAGAAATGTTTTTAAAATCAAATAACTGAAGCAGAAACACTGAAATGTGACAGATGCCAAAGTCATATGTTAAGTGCACACACAAAGACATACATACATATATAGATGTATGTGGCCATACTTGCAGGGCTACTCATGACACAATTGACAAAAAGCAACACATGGACACAAGATTTTGCTATCATACTGATATATATCAGCAGACCAGCTACTCCTGGTGTTTCTCTATGACAGAACTTGATGCTAACCTCACTGAGCTCTCTGAAAATCCTCTTGCTGAGCATCCTTAGGCAGGGTGCTTATGAAATCTGCAATGAAAATTCAAGACAGTGATGCAGGGCAGGCTGTATTTCACAAATCATGTGCAACTCCCGACCCCTTTTCAACTGCTGCAGACTCTCTATAAAGTTCACAAGCATGACACATTATGCAAACAAATAATTTGTTTTCAGTTAATGATTCTCACCATCAAACATAGAACAAAACTGGATTTCCTAGTTTAATTCCTTTTTCTTTCCCTTCCTCTCTCCTGCTGTTTATTACCAGCAAATATGATCTTCATCAAGTATAGTACAAGATCTGTGGCCCAGCTAGTGTTTACGCATTTGTACAGCACTCAGAATGGTGTGGGTGAGATCCTAACTTGGGACTGGCACTCTGTGAATATTTTTCGTAGTGTTGTTTTCTTTGGAATTCACAAGCATATAACCCATGGTTTAAAAATAAATAATTAAAATCTATGATGAAACATCAGAATGAGTTATAAATGTATACAGGTGATGCTTCAACCTCTCATCCGCAGGTGGTTCCTGCCCTCACAGCCTCTCTGCATCTCCTTTTCACCACATTCAGAGTGGTTCAGAGTAAATTTTGCAATTGACCCAACGGTTATCATATGCTTTACAAAATGGGCCCAGTATCATGCTTTTAGAGTCATGTTGATTCCTTAACTTGAAGCAAAGCGCGTTTACTTGAGGTATTTGTTAGTCACTTCTAATTCCTTAGTATTCCTTAGCCTTTAGCCTTGTATGGGCTACTGGCCTTCATTTACAGATTACACAATCCTGTAAAAAAAAAATCTTTCAAACTCTTGACTTTTGTAATTCGTTTCATAAATAACTACAGAAAAGTTACAAACTTATCCAGGAATCCATTTTCCCCATCCACAAGTTTGGCTAACAGCAGTTTACAAAATCCTATGGTGCAATTTGATACTGAAGTTGAGAGCTCCTTGAGGCAGGGAATGCCATTTCATTTTGCATTTATAACATGGCTAAGGAGGCAGACCCACCAAGAGGATGCCTAGCAAAGCCGTAGACCACCTGCTCCTCCTAGCCCATTAGCCAGCAGCAATTACTTCCCTACCTAATCCCATGGACAACTGACACCTCACTGAAACTGGAGAGCATGACACTGTATTGCTCAAGGAGCAACACAAATAGCACCATTAGCATTTCAGAAAAGGATGCTGTGATCTTCCATCAATGAACACCAATTACAAAATAATTATTTTCTCAAAAAATTGTAGACTGCAGTAATTTTCCAGGAAGTGCAAGTCTAACAACATGAGAGATCAGTACTATTTCAGCATCCACCATTTAAAGTAGGGGCTCACCACTTAGTAAAAAGAACTTCAAGGAAAATGTCTCTCATTGGAGGTGACTATGCTCTCTGAAAAATATAGTGCTTGATTCAACATGATATACATCCGTCCAACACCCAGATAGGATGTCACATTATTTTAAGGAATATGATCAGACTTTTTCCGCCAGCTGGATTTGCTGGCTCAGCAATCTTAGAACTAAAACCAGAGATTAAATACCTTTAGTGTCTACTTTTAAATTATAAAGTTACAAGGAGGCTGAATGTTGATTAAGAGACAGTTGTGCAGTTGTACCTTGAACAACTAGTCTGATGTGCAATTTCCTATCATCCTGCTCATTGAACCAGTAAGGTGAATGTAATCAAAAATGGTGTCTTGCATGGAGAGTTTACAGTATGATAATTGTAGGAAATGAATATAAATTCAAGTTTTTAAAACACAGATCCACTGCAAGTCCTTGCTGCCAGCATACTGCTAGAGATTTTCCACAAACAGGAATGTCTACCACAAGATGGAAAAGTGCTTTCTAAATCTTTCATATTTAAAAAAGGAAAACAAACAAAAATAAACCATGACAAACCACATACACACACACACAGAGTATCAGAATCACCATAGAAGTTAACTAGATGGTTTTACTGTTTGGCCCCAGTTGTGATCTTCCAGATTTTAACCCAGTTTGACTGATTTCACTTTGCTTTTCTAAATTTACAGCAGTATTTTCAGGAGGAAAAATGCAATTTGAAAAGTGGTAACACAGATATTTTTGGAGTATTAATTTGGTATGGCTCAGTCAAAACAAACGTAGCTTATCAGGACATAGTTTCAAAACATTTTAGGTTTGACTTTTACAAAACATATATGGTTTTGGATTCAAAGATATTTTAGCAAAGCCATCCTTCTTCCTACTGTAGCAGCCTTCATCAATCACTACTATAGAATGACAAAGATGAAAACATTATATTACTTATTCAGTGAAAGGGGGAAAAAAAAAAACCAACTCCCTTCCCATCTGGCAACTTCTTAGGCAAATATTTCCGCTTTACTTTTTGATAGCTCTAGATCCAGAAAAAAAGTCAAATTGCTTCCTATAAGGTATAAATATGCACTGTAAAAAGCTGAGCTTAAACTAAGAAATAAGGTTTCCTGGATTTCTGCTTTAAATTTTTACACTGTAAACTGTGCTACATCTTCCTTGCAGGTTTATTTTAAGAGATTCAGTAGAAATTAAATCTATGCAAAACAAGGTGTTCAATCAGGGAAGCAATAAATGAGAACACTTGGAAGATATAAGCAGGTAAGAATCAGCCTGAGAGACTGATATGATTAACAGATCAGGTAGTGAGAATTTTTAAGCAGTTTGTCTAGGCAATTAACACTGGACTTGTGAAAAGAAAAGTATGTGTAATAACGTCTCACTGACCCCTTGATGAATTCATTCAATTGTAAACTGTCTGAACAATTAGACTTTAATCTCATTTACTTTTTTTTTTTTTTTTTTTTTAAGTACGTCACTGAGTTACTCTTAAATCTTCCCTCACACCGGGTTTTCAGACCAAGGTTCCAGATTGCTAAGGCCTTGCTACTGAGTCACACCAACCCACCCCACCCCATGGATCTCCACAAATGCCCTATGGCTCCTACGGGACTATCAGAGTATCACCTGTTCCATGGGGTTTGTGCAGATAATGTTATAACAAGGTCTGTATGAGCTGTCTCAGTGTAACTCAGAGAAAGCTGAAATACGTCGTTCCTGAAATCAGACTGTTATAAACTACAGTGGTTTTGCTCCCGAAATCAGAGAAATACAGCAAAATCACTCAACTGTTTCATTACCTTAATAGTTAATATTGGTTTGATTTTTATCTAGTGACAGTGGGAGAAGGCCAAGAAAGACGGATTAAGTGCATTTCTAGCAGGTATTATCTTGAAAGCATGAGTATAACTAGTACCATGGTGTCTACACAAGCTTACACAAAAATGAAACAAGGCATGTTACCAGCTCTCAATCCAGTAGCTGACACATACCAGAGAATTATTGGCAAAGTACTATAGGCTGCTTTTCATGTTTCTTCAACCAGATCAAGCCCTATAGCCATACCACCTTTCTTCAAGAAAGGCAACTGCTTTATAGCTTGAGGACTTTCTCCTCTCTGCCTTCCCAAGATAAAAATCCTTCCTTCTCCAGAGGAATAGATCTCTCCATGACACTATTGAGTCAAGTTTGTAGAGGAAGTAGACTCCAGCTTCTCAGAAGTTGGCCTTTGATACAAGAGCTATACCAAGAATATTGGCAACTTGTAAGAAACACTTTCTCAGTGAAGTGCTGCCAACTTCTCAGCTACTCCCACAGGAAAATACAATTAACTCATCTGTAATGAAAGCACTTATGCTCGCTCGATTTAGTTACAGCTTGTGTGCAAGCTCCTACCATCTCTGTTGCCCTGTCCCAGGTTATTACCTTGACTGGAACAAAAGACTGGCCCTGAAAGACTTTTCCTAACTAGCATTCCATGACTAATGCAAAAATTAAGGGAGACAATTGTTTTAGCTGTACTTCTGGGGAAAGCTTTTATGAGCTAGGTCTGACAAAGTGAGAGAAAATCCCAAATGTCCAAATGCTCTAGCAACTTCAGAAAAAGGGGAGAGCACAAACATAAAAAAAAAAAAAAAGAGGAAAAAAAAACCCAAAAAACAAAAAGATGCCAGGAATTTCTTGTGACTAGTTTTAGAGAAAGAGGGTAGAGGACCTTTTGTCCTCATCCCTGGGTCTCACCCAACTCTGTTTCACATCATTCAGTTTCTCTGGTGTAAAAAGAGAAGAACAGAGCTGCTGTGTCTTAATATGGCCTAGAAAGTACATACCATCCTTCACAATGTGTTCTTCTACAATGATGATAAAATCCCTTTGCCTTTCACCCAATGACCAGCCTTTACTGTATTAAAACATGAAGTATGGTGTATATCTCTTGACTCAAGTTCTTATAGCTTAAACAATTTTGTATAAATTGAATTATGATAACTACCTGTTGGTATCTTTGCCTTCCAGCTCACGTAAGGTAATGTAGTTGGCTTAACCAAGCCAAAATTCTCTAGTTGCCTGTTAAGACACAAGCACAGCTAGGACTGTGACCCAGAATTAATAGAGAGATCCTCAATTCCTCCTAATTTTATTACGTTACTTAATAAAGGATACCTGCTTTCCCCACTGTTAATTAGCATTAGCTCCTCTAAAGCCAGAGAAGGTACTCGTGACCTGAAGATAAGAAATGAGTTCTACAAATCCAGAGAAGCTCAAGAATAACACATTTGAAGAACATTTCAACTCAAAAATCTCAGCAAACTTGAGTGTTTGGGGAGACAGGTTTATTTGTCAAATCAGTGGCAATTAAAAATGCTATTAACTGATCATTTAAACTTGACAGATCATTTTCATGAGCCAAAATTTATTTTCCAGTCATAAAGTTCTTGTTTTCTCGGGTAGCCAAGAAGAAAAGATGAAGCAAAATGAGGAGAAAGAATTCAGAACTTACCTACATTGGACCACAATCGGCAAGACAATAGTCAGATCAACTCAGTGCGACTTCAGTAATAAAACTTTTCCCTTGGTAGCAATCCAAATGGCTAGGAACTATTGTGTATCTATGATAAGGCAAGACTGCTGAGCATGCAATTGTTTTAAGATAAAACAATATGTAATGAACATTATATTAGTTTTTAAAAATTTCTTGGGGATTTTGGAGATTTTTTTAGGTAACCCAAGTGATAAAGAATGGCCTTTCTTTTGATGTTCATCCATCTAAAATGATGTCAGAACCCATTATGATTTCTTCCCACAGCTCTACTCAGGAAAGGAGCTCTTGTCATTCCTTTTCCAAACACATTTCTTTTTTCTTGCTTGTATCAAATATTTTTGAACCTTTTAGACATCAATGAAAAGAGAATATTTATGCTGAGATGCTACTTGAAATTGACAATTGACAAAGAAGAGGCTTGCTATTAAAAAAAAAAAAAAAAGAAAGAAAAAAAAAAGAGGCAGCTCATTTTACCAGCTTACCAGAGCCAGCATACCATCATCAGCAGTTCTTGGTTTAGATCAAAAGAGATCGAGAAGATGTATTTTTGTGTAAAGACTGGTTAGCAATTATAGGTAGGACTTGCAACATTCAGTTAATTCAAAATAGTTGAAAGAACATCTGATTCACACTCAAATACTTTGTGAACAGCAAATATAGCTATATCAGATAAGTTCGGCACTTGTACACAGCGAAAATATATAACTGAATCAACAGCACATATTTCCTGTCTAGAAACGATCAATATCATTTAATGCAGAGGGAAAATAGAGAAAATCTGTGTAAGAGAACTAGCTGAGGAGTAGGTATTAGAACTAGGATTTTATTCCCAGCTGTCAGATTTAAGAACAGAAACTAATCCAGAATGAATAGAGGTCATGTTTGAGGCCTCCCTACCTGAGAACCAGTAAAGAGATAAATATACAAAAATGTTCCTCAAAAGTGAAAGAAAAGACTACTGCCTACTGTAAAACAGACAAAAGCTACTACCTTGTTTCCTTCCCCCTCAAGCATGGGGAGAAATCAACTGCTTCCCTAAGACTGAAATGAAGAAATAGAAATTTTAGAGCAGAGTAGTTGTGGCCTTCACTGTCCCATCTGGCAGAAGGCATGACCAACCTTCACTCTTTGCAATGGCCTTTACTATGCAACGTTGTAAAATGTTGTAGATTTCTTCTCTATCTCAGGTCCAGATCTATTTTAGCAATAACATAGGTTATTGCTTTTTTCACAACTCTTGAATTTGAAGAGGCTATTTCATAGAATCATAGAATCATAGAATGGTAGGGGTTGGAAGGGATCTTTAGAGATCATCTAGTCCAACTCCCCTGCAGAAACAGGCCCATCTAGATCAGGTCGCAAAGGAACGCATCCAGGTGGGACATGAAGACCTCCAAGGAAGGAGACTCCACACCCTCCCGGGGCAGCCTATCCCAGGGCTCCCTCACCTGAACAGTAAAATAGTTTTTCCTTATGTTTAAATGGAACTTTTTGTGTTCCAGCTTCAGCCCATTACCCCTTGTCCTGTTGCTAGATACAATAGAAAAAAGGCATCTCCCAACCTCCTGACACTCACCATTTATATACTTCAAAGAAAGTGTCCTCTTCTCTAGACTAAACAGCCCCAGTTCCCTCAGCCTTTCCTCATAAGGAAGATGTTTTAGTCCCCTGATCATCTTGGTGGCCCTGCTCTGGACTTTCTCGAGAAGTTCTCTGTCTCTCTTGAGCTGAGGAGCCTAGAACTGGAAACAGGACTCCAGATGAGTCCTCACCAGGGCAGAGTAGAAGGGGAGCAGAACCTCCCCTGACCTGCTGACCACATTCTCCTTGATGCTTCCCAGGATGTCATTGGTCTTCTTGGCCACGAGGGCACATTGCTGGCTCATGGTTAGTTTATTATCAATCAGGACTCCCAGGTCTCTTTCTGCAGAGCTGCTCTTCAGATTGACCCCCAGGCTGTACTGGTGAATGGGGGTGTTCCTTCTGAGGTGCAGGACCCTGCACCTGTCCTTGTTGAACCTCATGAGGTTCCTTTCTGCCCAACTCTTCAGCTGGTCAAGATCCCACTAAATGGCAGCACTCCACTTTTCGGGGGTACTTTTGTATATTTATTTCTTTACTGATTCTCAGGTAGGGAGACCTCAAATATTTATGTTGTATTTTTCTCAACAGTGTAATATTTCATTTTGAATGTAATAATTTAATTGGAGTCTGTAGACTCAATTCAAGAAAATATCTAATCACATTCTGAGACCCATCCTTTATAAGAACATTGAATCAGGTGTTTAGTCCAGTAAATTTTCTAAAAATCATAAATTTATTAGCAGAACAATTCACTGTTCATTCTCTGACTCTTGCTCTGAAAGGGACAGTTAAGTTTGCATGAATGTTTTGTGCTTGTTCAGTGATGCCAAGGCATGAATGAGAGACACTGTGGGAATATCCACATAGCATCAAGCTGGTAGTAAGCTGCTCTAGATCTAGAAGCAATATTATGTTGTGATGTCTGCACTGTAAGTCATTGACATCTCTTTTTGTCTAGGGAGAAAAGAGACACTAGGCATGGAAACCCATTTATATTAGCTGCCCTGCCCTCAGTTAATAGATTTTTTTTGTTGCCTTTTTTATTTTCCTCTCTTCTCTTTTTTAAACAGAAAAGCCGCAAGCCATATATGTGAAAATATTGCATATGTTTCACCACATCAGCAAAGCATTGCCCCTTAAACTGACAAGCTTCATTAACAGACATGGATCATTAGCCTTGGAAGGTCAGATGTATTTTGCTATATCCCCTCTGAGGGCTGTCACACTGTTCTAAGCCGAGATAGGTTTGGTTATTCCTAGCAGGACATTACATAGCATGGCACATACCAAATCCCCTGACTGCAAATTAGTGCTTTTTTAGGAAACTTGTGACAATTCCTTGTCTTGATAATAAGTCTAGAACAATTTCCACAATATATTATTAGTGATATAGGTAGAAGGGGTTACCAAATCCCCACCAGTGAGTACCATTTAGAAGCCACCTAAATTACACCTGTAAATGTATGCATGTTTTCTGTTCTTAGCAATAATAAAGCTCTATATTTAGAAAAGAACCACACATCTTTACAATCTAATCCAAAGCCAAATCTTCAAAGCCTTTCAAACCTTTACTAAAATGCTTTATCTGCATTTAAAAAAAATGTGCACATGACAAACCAAACATTTTTATGTAGACATCAGGAATATCTCAAAGCACAAAAACTTTCCAAAGCACTTGAACCAGAACCACTTATAAATTCCTAGCTCCTGGGTAACTATCACCCTGGCTAACTTTTTGCACTGAAGTGTCATTTGAACTCACTCCCTATTTCTCTCATAAAGGAGAAAGATGTAAGATCAACACAATGTAGTCCTTTTGTTATTTGACTCATTTTCCTCAGATACATAAGGATGGGACCACATTACAAAATAGATATCCCACAAAAAAAAATACTTTTAATTTTTCTGGCCAAGAGGTTGGGGACAGTGCATTAGATGTCTCAGAGTTGTATTGTGATAGCTTCCCACGAGAAATCAGAGCTTCTTTAGATTCATGAGTAATTTGCAGTCTCTAATCTTCTTTGGCTGTATAAACAGTAGCCATAAGCTTAAACAGAAAGCAGATATGAGAACATTTGTAGCCAGAATACCAAATTTCTGCATTAAAGTATAAAGTAATTAAGCCTTTGAAGCTCCTTGAGTCCCAGCACCTGGAATTTTGTACATAAGTGCATAGCATGTACTGCAGAAGCCTGTCCCACAGAAGCACATCCACTTCTGCTTCCCACTCTCTACATCAAAATGCTCTGTACCCAGGCCAGACTCAAACTTCATATTCAACACTTTTTAAAATTAATATGGTGCCATTAATGAGAAAGGTCAAAGTTTCTACTGCTTGTGAGGAGTCTTTTGTGCTTCACCGATGCATCTCAATGGTCTGGACCACTATGGGATCTGCACTGGCAGCAGATACTGTCCTGCTGGCAGGGGCAGAGAATACAGCATGGAAACTCCTTGAATCCCTCCCCATGCACTTGTATGCAATAAACAGGTGAGTGAGCTACAGAGATCTCTTATTTCTTCAGCCAGGAAAGTTGGGTTTTTTTAATTATGTTGTTTCACTAGATTGTAAAAAGAAGTCTTTTTAGACACTTCCACCTATCATGTAATCTTTAATAAAATCTGACAAGGTTTCTTGAGCAAAGGTCTCCTAGATAGGGTGGAACAGCCTAGCTCTACATCTTGACAACTGAACTTCCAGTTCAACATTCTGTGCCACTGAACACCTCACAGTTCAACTGGTCACAGTTCCTAAAGGCTGTAAACACCAAGGCCAGCACAAACACAAGAGCCTACCATCTCTAGGTACTATACCTTCAGATAAATCAAAGGTAATTCCTTTTGACTTTAAATGGTAATTATGGACAACTTAATCACATGCCATTCATTTCCTATGTGATATTCCCCTCCACCCCCAAGGAAGCTTGGTTTACCTTGTTCATAAGCCTCAAAGCTTATCTCCCTAAACAGAGCTGTAAATCCTGGCCTAATACAAATGTTGGGTAGTAAAACACCCAATTCCATTCTCTCTCTAGCATAAAAGAAGAAAAGAAGTGTAATTCAAAAGTGGCTAGGTTATCAGATAGTTAGTTTACCCCTTTTTAGACTATATACTGTATCTTTACATGAGTCTTACACAAAGTACAAAAACAAGCACATTTCAGTTCAGCATTACATTGAACTTGAATCATCCATCAAAGCACTCTCATTTCCAACAGAGCTACTCTAATATATGTCAGTCAGGTATCTAGAACTCTGAAACCATGACTCCATACAAAACAAGACTAAGGATGTCCTTCTGGATATTGTTGGTCACCTTATAGGCCCTACATTAAAGGAAGAAATTGCACCATATTTTTTCCCCCAGGACCAAACCATTTCACAATACTCTGTTTTGCACTGTGAAAGCTTGTGTTTCCCCAGCAGAACCAGCTGCCACAAATTACTGTTGCTCCACTAACTTGCATTTGACCTGCTTTAAGTTGTATCACCTGTAGATCTCACTCTTGGTGCTGAATGTAGAATCAACTCATGTCTAGGAGCCAAGTGTTCAGATGGATTATATCAGTATACTCTCTTCTTTGAAGTGCATTAAGCACGTGGGTTTGCAGCAGCTATAGATCTAGTGTTTAGAATTATATTTGTATTTGTTTAGAATCATAGAATCATTTCAACTGGAAGAGATCTTAAGATTATCAAGTCTATCCTTTGTCCCAACACTACCAATCACTAGGCCATTTCCCTAAGTTAATACATATTTACACAAATCATAGAATGTTAGGAGTTGGAAGAGACCTTTAGAAATCATCTAGTCCAACCCCCAAGTGCAACATCCAACTGTCTCTTAAACACCTCCAGGGACGATGACTCCACCATCTTCCTGGGCAGCCCATTCCAATGCCTGACAACCCTTTCAGTAAAGAAATTCCTCCTCTTATCCAGCCTGAACCTCCCCTGGTGCAACTTGAGGTCATTTCCTCTTGTTCCATTTCTTTTTACTAGGAAGAACAGAACAACCCCTACCTTGCTATAACCTCTTTCAGGCAGTTGTAGGGGCAATAAGGTCTCCCCTGAGTCTTCTTTTCTCCAGGCTAAACAGCCCTAGCCCTTCCTCATATGAAACATGCTCCAAATGCTTCACTAGCTTCAGAGCCTGCCTCTGCATCCTCTCCAGCACCTGTGTCCTTCTTGTAGAGAGGGGCCCAAAGCTGGACACAGTATTCAAGGTGTGGCCTCACCAAAGCTGAGTACAGAGGAATGATCCTCTTCCTCCTCCAGCTGACAACGCTGTTCCTGATACAGGCCAAGATGCCATTGGCCTTCTTGGCCACTTGGGCACACGGCTAGCTCATGTTCAGCCACTGTCAACCAACACTCCCAGGTCCCTCTCTGCCTGGCAGCTTTCCAGGCACTCCTCCCCAAGCCTGTAGCACTGCTAGGGCATTTTATGGCCCAAGTGCAGGACCCAGCATTTGGCCTTGTTGAAACTGTTCAGTTTTAAATTTGAGTAACTTACCACATATAAAGAGTGGTAAAATTGGCAAGGATGTCATTTATAATACATATTTGACATACATATTTGACTGCATATTAGTCTCTGATTATTATGCTTTATTATGTTCATATTCATAAATACGATAGTAACAATTTTGCACTGATAGTCCATCAAAACATTTTTCTGTATAATGTTCAATGTGATGAAAGAAATAACTCAAAAGCCAATGTTTGTTTATGCCTGGAGTTTAGTTTTAGAATTCAGTTTCATGTTTCTACTGGCATTTTTTTTTCAAAGCACTTACCATTTGTGGAATAAACCCAAAAGATGCACATTTTGTTACTGTAAGCCAGTCAATGTTTGTCTAGCTAGAGTCAAGTTTACTGACATACTTTTAGCTTAGAAGGTCTGGTTTATTTATTACAGCCAAAACTGTCAAGCTTGACAGCCTAAAGTGAAGCACCAAAATCTATATTTAGGCATTTATATAAGTGGCCTATTTTTCCCAGGCAGTGAAGACATGTAAACTTCAAAAGAAGTCAGTACCCAGCACCTCTGAAAATTAGGTCACTTACCTAGCTGTACAGATAAGCAATTACCACATTTGAAGCAAATATGCCTTCATTCATATCACTTCAGTATATAAAACAGCATGGTGTGCTCTGTGAAGAACACTTTGAACATACCTTTTGAGAATTGTAACTCCTGCAAGTCCTTTCACAAGAGCAATAATGTTCTAATTAAATGTATCATTGATTTCTTTCATCTAGATTGAATACAATCTGACTAGTGAATTGATTAACAACATGTTGAAACGACCCCAGTGTTTTGACTCACTTTCTTCTCATTTAAACATTGTATAAATCGCAGGCATTGTCTCTGTGGTGGTCATCCAGAGCTGGTTGCGTGGCTGAACAGATCATCTGTATTTGATTTTTACAATAACACGTTAATTGCAGTGCTGAGATCAGCTTAAGGTATATTGATTACCGAATGACCTTCTGTAGTTTCTATTTCCCATGCTACCAAAACATTCAGTCAAATTCTTTAAAGGTCAGAAAAAATGACTTTTAGAAAAGCTTTAATTTATCAGCAATCTGGGACTATGATAAAGGATGTTATTGCTAAAATCAGAGTTGCAATATACTTGCTGCTGCTCCACTAAGCCACCAGTCATTAGAGACAAACCTCTCCTCTCACTGGTCCTAATACATTCCTAATCAATTTAGTTGCAATACAGCTGTTTGTAAGAAACAGAAGTGTCTCAGGAGGACTTGCACTGATGGGATTCTAAAGGTGCTCTGTAACTCCAGCAAGCATTTCACAAATTCACTGAACACTTGGGTTGCTGAAGTGAGCTAGTATTCCTTTGCACTTTGGACACATAATGGTCTTTATATATATACATATATAATATGTAGATACATATATATATGTTCCTATGTTATTGTGATTGTATAAATTTAATCAGAGAACAGATTCCTTGCTTTATTATACTATTTCATTATATTATACTGATTATACTACATGCCTGATAAAGTCTAAAAAACAAGGCTCTGTCTCTGCAAACATTTGACAGACAAAATTTCCATATAATACCTGAAGTATGACATCCTTTTAAATGTAAAATTTAATTTTATATCATTCCAAATTATATAAACAGTACCATCTTGAACTGTAAAAGGAACTAAGAATCCTTTTTTTTTTTTTTTACGAGGCTGGAAGGTCCTGTTTTCTTTTTTTTTTTTTTTTTTTTTACCATGAATTGATAGCATTGTTATAAGTTTAAGCAAAGAAGGAAAGCAATACTGTTGGGTTGTTGATTCCCTGAAGCATGAAAGAGAAATTACAGGATTTTGATCTTACAAAGAAATCCTCTTTTGGATGCTGTCCTTGCAGTATCTCTTTTTGCTTATTAACTGTATGATAATCCATCATGTAAGCATTTGTCACGAAGCAAAAGATAAAATATTGTAAATACCAGTCTCAAGAAACAGGTAAAATGCAGAGCATGCATGGATTGTTTCATACTTACCATAGCAAAGGAGAATTTATGGTTGACTTAATGAGTGTAGTATATGCCCCCCGAAAGTTTTCCTTACAGAAAGAGATCTGCTCTGCTGTAACCCCATTGAGTTGCATCCAGCTGCACTGAGATGAGTAGTTATCTATACATGAATGTAGCTAAAGGCATTTGGTTTATACCATCCTTATTACACTGTTACTGAAGCCTTCTACTTTATTGAAAGAGTTTGTTTTAAATTATAATATTTTTATTAAATTATAATTTAATTGGCAGCCTTAGTTTCTAAGCAGTCCTAGACAGAAAAACTAAAGGTGTTAGAAGTCAGTTCTGAAATGTCTTGTCAGGAAAGTATGGAAGAAGCTTATTTAAGGACCTGCCAAAACCATATAGTTATGTAATTCAGTTTTATGAGCAAAGGATATCAGCTCCTACAGATTCTTAGAGATTCGTTTGCCAAGTGTCTGCCCAAAATTTGGAAACAGACAAACAAATAATAATAGAAATTGAAGAAAAAAATGTCTTATAGGCTTTTTTAGTTTCATCATTTTCCTGGAAATACAGAAGTGCAACCAGTCAGTGCTGTTCCCTACCCTAACCAAGGCAGAGTAAATGGCAGTAGGATCTTAGGTCATTCAGATAAGGAGAAAAGGATATAGTATGGAAAATGTAGAGGATCACTGATTTTGTTTATCTTCTGAGAGAAACATGGGCAGTTTTAACATTTGAAGGTAGGAAGAAGTCTCATTTCTAATTATTCATACTTTTAGCATTTCACTTGGAAGACTAATCAACTAGTTAAACACAGTACTTCTCAACCAGTAAGAAGTGACAGTCTGTAAATCCAGACCACGAATGGCAGGAAATGTCACCTTCCGTTCACAGCTAGGATTTATTTACTACAAAGAATAAAAAGTTTCTTAATTAGCTGAAATGAATATAGAATAAAATACTTGAAAGAACATGGTACAATTCACTCTGCATTGAGAAAAGTGACATTTTTAGTGTACTTCATGTCTGAGCAAAGTCCAGTGAACCTTTCTACTGACTTAAATGGCATTATTCTCTTTTGTCTGCTGCTAGACTTCAAAACTGAACTGACCTAACTGAGCTCAAAATTGGATTCAAAAGTGTAAACCTTCCTCAATAATTTTAATTATTTTTCCTCTGCTATATCTTTAGTGTCACAGAAAAAAATGTATTCAAACTTCTTTGAAGTGAGTTGTATCATAGTTGCAATGAGGAAAACAGAATGCTTGTGATGTAGAACTGTATCACTTATAAAGCAGCATACATTTCTTTGCCTGTTAGACTTATACAACTAGATTCCCACATTTCCAGATGACTTCACAGTTTCACCATAACCTCAGCAATTATTTGTATAACAGAATGTTTGAAAAGGTGGACTTATTTTCAACTAAATGTCTCAATTTCTCAAGTTTCTCATGTATTTCCTAGCAAAATAATGTTGGAAAAGCCCTTTTTATTTGCCTTAGTGACAGAATTGTTCTCAGTTGGAAAGCATAGATATTTTTAATGATATTATGTTGTAATTGCTAATATGGCATATCTGTGCCTTTTGTTTGAGACACAATATGCCTTTGGCATTCATAGTATTCAGCTGGCACTTGTGGAAAGACACTATCATGAAGAACTCCCCTGGATAGGTTGCTGTCGTGGTTTAGGCCCATCAGGGAACAAAGGCCACGATTAGCCTCGAGTACCGAAGAGGCTGAGAATTGCTCGAGGGCAGGGAGAGCTTAATTGCCGCTTAAGGTTCAGGACAAAACAGACCAGGCTACTCGGTTTGGGGAAGAAAACAGAAAAAAAAAAAAACAATTTAATGCAACATCAACTAAAACATACCCCCAAAAACCCAGAACATAACCAAAATGAAACAACACAGAGTAATACATCAATGAAGAGTCCAACCAGCCTTTTTAAGAACACCTTCTTGCCACACCTCCCCTCTTCCCGGGCTCGGAGCCCTGATCCCGGGGTTTTTTACCCTGTCCCCTCCTGAACGGTTCGGGGGGGCAGGCAGTGGGGGTTTCAGTTAGTCTGTTCCCGATAGCTTCTGCCGTTTGTCCCTCCTCAGGACGTGCCAACTCCACACCAGTCCTCCCTGCAAGTCCGTGGGGTAACTCACACGCATGGCAGCCCTCCACGGGCTGCTCCGACGCGCACTTATTCCAAAGGCTGCAGCTCCTCTCTGCCTCTCGTGTGGGGCTGCTCTGCGACGTGCAGGCTCTCCAACACGGCCTGGGCCATGGCCGTCTCCCCACACAGTCCCTCGCCCGTCCGGGCTCACTCACATGGAGCTGCTGGTAACTCTCGGTCCTGCCATGGATCTCCATAGGTTGCAGGGGCACAGCTGCATTCTCGCCACAGCTTGCAGAAGGGTCTCTGGTCTACTGCTTCTCCTTCCTTCCTCCTTCTCTGGCTGAAGGGTCCGCGTGATCACCTCCATCTTGTATCACTCTTACACCTCCTGACCCGCATTCCAAATTCCCGTCCCCTAAATAGTGATGGCAGAGGCGCCAGATTGGCCCAGGCGGGCCAGAGGTGGGTCTGAACCCAGGAGCCGGGGGAGAGTCCGCAAACTCTTTACCGGGTCTTCACTGCAACCCGCTCCCCCTGTTACTAAGCCAAAAGCTGCTCCTTGCTAAACCAGAACAGTTGCAAAACTGATTGCCTGGATAATTCCACTAAAAAATAACTACCTATCTGTTGGAGACGATTTTTTTTCTTTTTCCCAATTCATGAGCCTAAACATTTCAGCAGAACAGTAGAGATTTTTAGACACCTTGAAGTACCTACAGGTTAGGTTACGTTAATAAGTACTAATTTAATAATTCAGATTCATCTTCATTGAAAAAGAGATATCCATGCTTTCAGAGTGATATTACAAGAAAGTAGATATAGGTATCTTGCATTAATGTATATAATTAAAATAGACACTATGTAAGTCCTGCTGTTCCTTTATCTTTGTGATAGCACTTGATGCCCTACTCAAGCTGTGAATTGTTTCTACTGGAAAGTAAAGCCTAACCTTTTTCACTTTGTCTTCACCCATTTGACTTCCTTACTGTCTACAGGAAATCAACTAATACAACTCATCACAATTGGGCTAGCACTACTCCTGCCAAAGATCAAAATATTAGCTATAAGAAAGCTAAAGACAGTAAAATCCTGTCAAGCTCAAGAAAGTTATCCAGTTGATGACTGCAACTACTGTTAACAGATACTGCATAGCCCCTACTGCATAACCTTATAAGACTTGATAAAGGGGTACAACTTAATGGAGTTTGATAAGAATAATTCTTCTCGTAGCTACAAAGCCTCAGACAAAGAAGCTGCCTCAAAAAGCTTCTTAAAATGCCATGAAAGGCAAAATCACAGGCTAGAGAGATGGATGTTGAAAAGTTGGTGCATTACGTCAAATTAAATGTTATTAGTTTGGAAGGAAGAAGAAGAGAGGTTATCTCTAGTGAATGCATTGTCAATGGATGCAAAGAACTGAAGGTAATGTCTTGTTAAAAATACATGAGGCGGAGGCCATCACTTCATCTCCCTCTTAAAGGAAATTACATAGAAGCAGAGCTTTCATGTCAAGCAGACTTTCCTCAGTAATTGAGTAAATAATCCATGTACTTTTTAATCCAACCTTTTTCCTATAGAATGCTGAGCACACTGTCCAAGTTAAATACATAACAAATTGTGGTAGCCTCAAGATAAGCAAGTGCAATTAGTTTATCATTGTAGTAATAGAAAAGCATCACACACAGAGTATGCTATACACCTTTTTGTAGTGACACAGATTTATTTTAAAGACATAAAACAATAATCCAATAGATTATTGCTTCCATCACTCTTCCTTTCTCTCTCTGTAATCCCACATACACTCATGAAAATGTACATCTTAGAACATGGCAACTACCATGGCAACTGAAAGTTCTGTTTTAGAAATCTTTTGTCTTTTAGGTAATGGGAGGTAAAAAATATTTTCATTCCTATGTATTTTAAATTCCATATTTTCTCTTGAGAATCGTGCTGCAGTGTATAAAGAAATCTTTTGTAACACTGAGATAGTTATGAACTCCATTTGGTATTAAATGACCTCATAGTTATGTCTGAAATGTACTGAATAGCTGTGGCATATCCTTAACAAATCATGGTTTTATTCATCTCAGTCTGAAGGAAAGGTAGACAAAGTAGATCATTAAATTCTTTCTCTTAGATCAAAAACTGTATCAAATACCAGCTGTCAAGGTCAAACAAGTTCTTTCTTCACGTGGTAACAATAGCTCAATCTTTAAAAAATCAAGGTAAAGGAGAGTCCTATATTCCCTGTGAAAGCACACAGGTATTGACCTGATTTAATAGGTTTTGATAGTGACACTTTTTTTATGAAAGTCAGGATGTTCATGAATGATTTCCTAAACATGTATTTCCATCCTGTTTTCATTAATACTCAGCTGTGGGATCTGGGGCAGCTTGATTTATTTTATAGTCTACTGTGGCAAATTGTTTTTCTGGATGTCTTGTTAAATTCTAGATTCCAGATATTATGCCCATTTATACAAAAGAAACCTTCAGAGATTAACTATTTCCAAAACAGAAAACAATGGATTGTGTTGTGTTAAAGGTTCAGCATCTGTGGGAAAATGTCTTTTGCTTGTCTCTTAAGACACCGACATCTTCAAATATATTAATAGACACACAATACAAAAAAATTAAAAGGCATTGGAATAATAGTACATGATAAACTTCACTTTCTGCCTGGTAAACATTATTTTAAAACCAGTTTTCAGGAACATATATATTTACACCAACACAATTGCACTAGCATCTCACTTCACTCTCCTCCAAACTACTTAGTCTGGTCATGGTATGGAAACGCACTCTACATTGTAGTTTATATGATCGAACATACAGCTGAACAGTGTACAATGTTATTCACGTACAGATTAAATAAAAAGAGTCACAGCAAAACTTTCCACTTCTCAGTAAAACCAATTCAACACTAGGTCAGCCATTATCTACTTTAGGAATTGACATCACAAACGTATTCACAAATGGACAGTCTAACAAAGGATCACAAAGATGATGAAGGGACGGTAGAACCTCCCACATAAGGAAAGGAGAGCTGGGGCTGTTCAATTAGAGAAAGGAAGAAAGGAAGGCTCAAGGGGATCTCATCAATGTACCTAAAAGGTGTAAAGAAGGTGGAGCCACGCTCTTCTCAGTGGTGTCCAGGACAAGAGGCAATGGGCACAAAGTGAAACATTGGAGATTCCATTTGAATATCAGAAAACACTTTTTTACTGTGAGGATGACCAAACACTCCTGCTACTGCCTTACTTCTATGCTATTTTGTACTGGTTCTTCTTTTAAAAAGCAAATTTTATTACCTTCTCCTTGTTCCAAAGCACCACACACACAGTAAAATGAAACAGAGGTGGTGGTATAACTCATGCCTAACTTGCCAATTAATTCTACTGCTTCCCAGTTAAAGACAAGTCTTACCTTCTCCTCATGTCCTGAAGGCCTCCCACAAAATAGCAAGAGAACAAAGAGACATAAAAGGTGTCGTGATTCCATACCCAATCTATATCCTCCTAGCTTAATGAAATTATAAGAGAAATTATAAGGAATTATATTTATCATGTCTTTAAATTAATAATGACCAGTAAATGTGCAACAAGCGCTGTGAAAGTGGATTAAGTGTTGCACTGAGGATGATCCATTTCATTTTACACTTAACAACTGTTAGAGATGGAGAGGGAGTGCAGTTTGTCTATTTTGTTTTGCCTGATTTCTACAGCTAATTCCAGTTAACAGACCTATGCACAATATTTGTATGCCAAAATAAAATGCAAACTGTCAAAGCCATGTCACCCTTCCGAGGATGCAAAACTGTGATTTGGGAAAAGAAAAAAAATAGTCTCCTACAATTTCTGGATTCCTTTCTGAAATTATCAGGGACTTTAAGATGTTTATTAGTGTCAATGTCAGTTTCCAAATCCATGAAGGCAGACATATCAATCATATATAACAATAATGACAGTAGCTGCAAATCAGGGAAAAGTGCATTAACTGTTAAGGCCTCTCACACATGGAAAAACATTTAACAAAGACAGATGATTAACTCATTCTCACAGTCATTTGTACTCTATTACTGACTGCATTTCAAGAGTAATTTCCATTACTATAACAAGAATACTATAGGACTTGCTAATAGGAGCAGTTCAGTCTCTTTGCAACATTATCATATTAAACACAAAAGCCAGGAAGTGATTCTGCAGAATATTCCAAGATCCCTTAGAAAATCTGGTATCAATAGTCATGAGAAACTTTCAGAAGTATCCCCCAAACTACTTCGCTCTGCAGAGACGTTATTGTAGTCATTCACCTAAGTCATCAGAGTCCACACTTTTTTTTCTCCAACTATTTGCTCTATCACATTTAACCTTGGCATAAATATCCTAATTCACAGTGTAGGATCCCTCCTTGACCATTTTGCATCTTGCTTTTGTATTACTCCTCTCAGACAAGAACGTACGATTGTTTTGACCATGAGGGTATTAAGTCTTCAACTTCCTTCTTCTAATCCATGAATGTCTGCACAGGGATTTCTAAGGGCTTATTTTGTTAGTCACATGTGATATTTATATCATTCTGTGTCTCTTCCCATGGTTTTCATACACTACAGTTTGAATCATTCAGAAAAATAGATGACCAGTTGGGAAAACGTACACGATTTTCTGTCCAGTCTTTGTGATTGAACAGTGCCTGCTCTTTTTTCCTGGCAAATGAGCTGGTTAATTCTTTGCAGATTGTGTTCCAGAAGCAGCTCTTGGGGGAGACCCCTTATGGCAGATCTTGGAAGTTCTAATAAATCAGTCTCTGAAAATGATAGCATACAGAAGTGTGACATGCATAGGCCTTTACAGAACTGCATGCAAAAGAGTAATTACACTGTCAAATAAAACTTCCCTCTCCCCAAGTCTCAACCAGTTGAAGTGCACTTGACTGATACTCTTTTTGACGGTTAAAGAATAACATCACAATTTTTCCTTCATTTCATCACTGTTAAATCACTCAAGGAAGCAATATAAGCACGTTGGATATCTCTTGCCATCAACGATATCAAATGACCGAAAAGCTACTTTGTATTCAAGCTTCCTCAAACAGATTCCTCAGAGGACAATAGTAGTCTTAGAAGAAATTGTACATGCTGCCAAAAAATCTCCTCTATATTGTTTAAACCTGCTGTATCAGTAGCTTATTGACAGGAGTGTAGAGTGTGGATTTTCATAAAAGGTGATCAGAGAAGCTAATATTTATACTGTGAACACAGCCATTGACCATAACTGAAGGAGTGAATAATAATAAATGAAAAGGAATAAGGAGGGTAGAAAACCCACTGTGCAGCTTATAATTTATTTTTCATTTTCAAGTTCTTTAGCTGACATTGAGAAAAGTAGTTTGACTTGGGGAGAAAAAAAATAATACTTTCTAAATTTGTCCCTCATTTCCTTCTTACACCAGAATTCCTTTCAAGACAGCATATGATCAGGATTAGAAAAGACTCTCATTGATTCAAATGGGTGTTACAAGAACTGGATTATAAGCACCTCATTCATAACAATAACTAGTTTCTGAAGCTCTAGCCAGGCTCACTATTTATTGTTATATTAGGTAATAGGGTGAACATTTCTCACTTAGCCTTCCTCAGCTTTTGCTGCCAGAAACAAGAGAAACATTCTTCAAAGACAACAGCCCTCTGAATGAGGCAGGCTCCATATCCTGTGGATAAGCACCTGACCAGCATCAACAACACAGTCAGTGCTGGCAGTACAAAAAGCACATTAAAGTTCTAGAATGTTTCTTCTTCTATTTTGAAATCTAATCTGATTTGCATTCACATCTAGATTGCAAGAAAATCATGTTATGGGGCGTAGGTCTAGCCAGAACTATTTTCTGTGTCTTTGTGACACCTGAAGAAACTTTCAGGACTACCTCACCTGTAATGTGAAATGTACCTCAGATTGAATTTAGTTCATGTAAACACAAAAATAAAGCAAGGAGAGAAAGGAGAAGAAAATTCAGCATTGCCAGGCAAGGCAAGACATCTCTTTCTGATTCTAAGATAAACATTCAGAGAAGCAAAAACCTGAGTGATATCTGATATTCAGTAAAATGCATGCATTAAAAAAGGATTCACTTTTTGTGAATACTGAGTTTGCTAACATATATAAAATCAGGTGGGCCATCTGGAGACATCTATTTTCTGAACACTATAAAACTAGTCTGCAGATAAAAAGTCAACTATTCTAGTAATGTCTGCATCAATTCACATTTATTTTGGGGGCATACGGAACCCTGAAGGTATGTTTGTTTCTTTACATTTCTGTGCTAGAAAATGCAAACAGACATATTGAAGCACAGCTTTAGCAGCTGCTTGCCAAGGCATTTGCATTTTATTATTTGTATCAAAAACAAGTAAAAATCACACAAAACTGATCTACCATTGTGTGATATCTAATGTTCTAGAAGTTTGGTTAAATTCTACCTCATGGACATCTGTTTAGTACTAGCCTAAAGTGAGTACTGGTTAAACGCTGAGACACTTGGCCCTTCCTCCTTACATTCCATTTTCTCTGGCACTATGATTGTCTCAGAGAACATTTCATTTTAAAAAAAACTCATATTTTGCCACTATCTTGTCATTTACCTCATGGTGGGAGAAAAGTGAGACCAAATAGCTTACTGAGCTTTGATACATTTTCTCAGATATTGGCTTATTTGAACATATCCCTTGGTTCTTTTTCTTAAGACTATCTTGTAAATTATCCTTACCAAGGTTTTTTTCTGTGCCATTTTGATGCATTGCATGAAGTAATCTATCATGAGTAGGAAGCAATATATCCACTAATGGAAAGCCCATTGCTTCCAGCTCAATGAGAACATTATTCATCTTCTTGAGTGTGCCATAGCACTTCCACCCTGGCCTTCTTCCCCAGAGGTGGCTGCTCCCTGGATGGGACAGCTGCCCAAGGTATCCCGAGTGGCCTGGGGAGCAGCAGCCTTCTGCCCTCTGTCCTTGCTGCAGGTGAGCAATGTTTCTCTAAATCTTTTCAAATTTTTCTTACCCACACACATTATTTATGAACTTTATATTTCATTTGAAATTTATACTTAATTTATGTCTGTTTCTGTAACTGTCTCATTACTACTGCATTAGCTATCCAGAAAACTCACCACAAAAAAACCTGAAGCATTCTATAAAATAGATTGTCCAAATATTCCCACACTCTTACAGTTATTTACTTTGTACATACTTTGTTTTCACTTTATCAGTTTAAAACTATAATAACTTTCCTTGATTTTAGGTTCCCAGGCAATCCTCCACAGATTTGGGTTCAAAAAGTGTCTTTCCATTAAGTATCAGCTCAGCTAATGGCAGGTGCAACTGATGGCATATAGACATTCATCTATGTGACTACACTCACAGGCATCATTTATTCTCAATGCTTCACAGTAATCACAAAATCAATAACCACCTTCTTTTAACAAGTTCCTCTGTATGTGGAAGATTTTTAATAACTTCCTCCATTTCATGTATCATTTCTCTATGACTATTCAGACTTTTTCCAAGAGGAGAGTATTTCCAAAATGAGATCTGCTTTTCTCTGTTTTACAACAACTACACAAACAGGACATTTTCACAGAATCATAGAATGGTAGGGGTTGGAAGGGACCTTTAGAGATCATCTAGTCCAACCCCTGCAGAAAGAGGTCCATCTAGATCAGGTCACATAGGAACATGTCCAGGTGGGTCTTGAAGACCTCCAAGGAAGGAGACTCCACACCCTCCCTGGGCAGCCTGTGCCAGGGCTCCCTTATTTGAACAGTAAAATAGTTTTTTCTTAAGATTAAATGGAACTTTTTGTGTTCCAGCTTCAGCCCATTACCCCGTGTCCTGTTGCTAGCTAATATAGAAAAAAGGGATGCCCCAACCTCCTGACATCCACCATTTAGATATTTGTAAATATTAATAAGATCTCCCTTCAGTCTCCTCTTCTCCAGACTAAACAGCCCCAGTTCCCGCAGCCTTTCCTCATAAGGAAGATGTTCCAGTCCCCTGATCGTCTTGGTGGCCCTGCACTGGACTCTCTCTAGAAGTTCTCTGTCTCTCTTGAGCTGAGGAGCCCAGAACTGGACACTGGACTCCAGATGAGTCCTCACCAGGGCAGAGTAGAGGGGGAGAAGAACCTCTCTTGACCTGCTGCACACAGTCTTCTTGATGAATCCCAGGATGCCATTGGCTTTCTTGGCCAAGAGGGCACATTGCTGGCTCATGGTTAGTTTTTTATCATTTTTATTATTTTGCATCATTCCAGTGGGCTAGTCTTCCTCTTTTCTGCCAAGAGTCTCAGTATGTATTTGAAAGCACTGAAAAGTAAAACAAAATGCATTGGATGATGGCTCAGTGGGGGTTATTTGGAAAAAAAAAAAAAGGAGAATAGTAGTTTCTCAGAGTTCCATTTTAACGACATTGGTAGCATCCATGTTAGATACACTGTCCTCACCTACTACTCTTGGTCACAGATGATGTTAACTGAAATGTTAATACAGTGATCCTGCCTTCAAAAGTGAACTTGTGAATTCACAATGTTTGAGAGAATTCAAAACTAGGCAAGAGGAGTTTGTCTGTCTCAAAAAAATGGCAGCAGAATCAGTGTTTCTTTTGGATGAGAAAGTCAACAACCTTTTAACTTAAATTGACTTTGAAAACCACTTTCTCACTCTTTTCACAACTGTAATTTTTCATGTTGTCTCCTTATTGTAAGATGCTCTGAGTGTTTTTTTTCTCTCTCTTTTATTTTTGCAGTTACTGCTCAGTAACCGTAATCTTTCAAGTGAAGTAGAACTCTTCAATATTGCTGTATTAAGGGAAATTATAATAGCCCATTGACTGCAGTTTAGTCAATGATCCATTCATTATTCTGTCTTACAAGCTTCTGAAGTCTGTAAAATAAAGTATTTGATTATCTCAAAAGTCAATATAAGCACAAATGGGGGACTGAAATGAACCAAACCAGTTAAGATAATTAATGTAGTTGTGAAAACAGAATATCAAGTTGTTCATCCCACCCATTATGCCTGAGTCTGAACTGCTTTCCTAGGCTAATAGTCTACACCAATAATCAGGTATAATCCCACAATAAAACATTTGTTGCTCCAGAGATCCTTAGCCTTAAATGTGGTGTGAGTGCACATTTGGCATAGAGATAGAGCAGGGTAACAGTTGTCTGAAGTGCCAGTGTTAACATTTAAAAGGTGAGGCATGGTATCTCATATACTTGGTAGGTGAAGTTTTGTTGCATATTTAACTTTAAATGTCAGGCACCCTGATCAGAAGATGGTAAAAGAGACTATGCAGGAAAGTTTGATGTCTAATGGATCATCCACTCCTGTATTACCTCCCACACCACATTCTGATTCTGAGTTTTTAGTTCAAGGTAACTCTTTTTCTCAGAGTGTAAGAACAAAGAACATAAAGACAAGAAGGTTACAAATCAAACTAGTGGAAAAGTAATGGAGTAAAGAATCAAGCTACAAATCGTCACCTTTTCCTCAGAGTCTGATTTTACAGGACCTCCAGCACCAACACCCCATCAGGACTACTGAGAGATCAGTTTGGATAAAATTAGATGAACTGGTAGGCTCACATCAGAGGCAAATGCCACGATCTCTGGTAGGAGGACTGGCAGAGAAAAACATGTACAACTAATCTTTCACCTTACCTCAGGAAGAACATCATTCATTTACCGGCAACCATACATTTCTGTACCTTCTATAGTCATATCATTCAGACTAAAACTTGAAGAATACTTGACTTGACTTTCAGACAAATAATGCAGAAGGCAGAGTGCTCACACCCAGCATGGTCCCAAGCATTCCCCATTGAGGTAGGCATGGAAGCTCCCTGCCTCTTTAAAACCAACATGCAAACATCAGTCCTGTCTCACTTCAGAAACTCAGTACTGCATTAGTTCATCCTAAAATAGCTATAACTAATACTTATCTCATTTAAATAGTGCATTTGTACCTGAAAATACATCTTTTAGTCATCAAAGTTTTTTAAAAAGCTATTCACCACAATTCCTGTCTTTTTTTTCACCCAGAAACAAATCTTTTCCTTCTCCCTCCTCTATCCTGCTTTCTGGCAACAAGTAATCTTTAATGCATTTTCATTCATGATGGCTGTTTCAGCAACATTTCAGAATATTAATCTCTGGGTTAACTATATCCCCAGAATAACTTGAATCAGGTTTTCAAATTTCATTTTTCCCAAGGAAAGAAAAAATATGTCTTTCAATGAAGTTGTATAAACATGAAGTTATATAAAATCTTATTTTAAACATGTTCTATTGCTGTTTCTAGGTATCTCTGAAACTCAAGACACAGAAGAATACTTCAATTACAGCTAGTTACCTTTTCTAGCAGCACTATGTATAGTACAATAAATAGCCATTAACAAAACAAGACAGCATGTATAAACACTTATTCAGACTCTGAATGTTATTTATATTGACCACATATAGAACCTTTTTCATTTACGGTTCACAGACTTCAGATTTCTTATTCATCTGCATGTCTAAGAAATCCATTTCCTACTTAGCCCTGGGGGTTTTTGTTCTCTCTGCTACATAGTGGCAGTCCATGGCCACTAGTGTTCAGGAATACTTTGCACCTAGCATTTTAAACATCTTACAGTAGATTTTAAAAGAGGATGGAAGTGCTTTTAATTGCTGTTGTGTTTTTCCACATCATTATGTTTTCCTATATCCTACTTTCCAAAGGCAAACATTTTCCTCAGACTTGCTGCACTTTCGCAGTGAAGTGCAGTGGTTTTGAATATTTTAAAGGCAAGAAACCACTGATATTTTGTACCACATATCTGTCACATATTTATAGCCTGTTTCCTCTATGTTTAACAAAACTGTTTAGTTCAATGGCACCAAATGAAGGCTCAGCTCCATGGAAGCAAAAAAACATTGCAGCTATTCTGGCTAGCAGATTTGTGTTCTCATTCAGGTTTTAACTTTGACCTTTTTTTTTTCTTCCCATTGGATGTAGTCAGCATTTAGTTGGGTGGCTACCCTGGAAACTGGTATCTACTAGAGGATTTCTATCCTATAGCAAAGGAATGCATTCCTAGGCAAAAGAAAAAGACTAGCATTGTTGCCATCAGGAATTTCAGTAGTTTTTAGCCTCTTCCCAAGACTACAAAGAATGGTAAGAGTTGTGATGCAGTCCTCTGTCCTGTGCAATATAGCTGGAAAGCATTAACTCATGTCACACAGTGTAAGTCACAGCTATCAGGTAACACTGACATGTTATTATTGTAATTGAGATTCATGTCTCTATTGTTGAAACAAAATGCTCTACCAGATCAGAACAGGGCTTCTACCAGCAGGAGCAGCATCGGTGTGAAAGAAAAGCACAAGCAGGTAATATAGTAGACAGCAACTGAAAACATAGCAACTTGAAACCACCTCCTATCAGATTTATATGCGTTACTTTCAATTCAGCTACATTTCTTTTGATATTCTATAATGAAAAGGGAATATCCAAATTATCTATCTTTTTCATTTACCAGTTTCTTTCACATCCTTTCCTTTTGGTCATTTTTCTTGGCTATAGTCCAGATATTTTTATTTTATTTTTATACAAAGCTATTTCCCTATGTCTCAATCACTTTTATCTCCTATATTTAGATCAATTCTCTTTCCATAAATCTTTCTTGGAAGAACAAACGCACAGTATTCAAAAGCTCTATTTATTTTAAAATGTTCCTTCCTTCTTTGTCAATCCTTTCCTGAAATTATTCATACTGCTTAATTCATTAAAATGTAGTCCTTCGTCTTCTCAGTGTTGCATGAAAATCTTGAAGTTTTCTCTAAGTTCTCTTTGTAACATTTAGAAATATTTATTAGTTACTTTTTTCCCACTGAAAACCTAAATTTAATTCTTGTATGATCTCTCTCTTAACTCTCTACTTATTACATCTGGAACTTAGTTTACAGTCTTCTCAGCACTTTCTCAGAGGTACATTTAAAGGACGTTGAGATGCAATACCTTCACGTTCAACAAGGAAAAAGGATCACTGCATGTGGCCATATTGATACTTTTCCTCCTTACTGGAATAAGAAGAGTGCATCTTCGCCCACTAGCTCATCTTCTAGGATAACGTTGCAGGCACTTAAGAGCAGATCAGTCCCCTTTACATTTTTCATTAAGAAATCAGTTGAGAGAAAATTCCTTAGAAACCATAGCAACAAATGCTATCAAACTACAGGTAAACTAAAACAAATAAACAGAGCTACACTATGTTCAGTCCTGTAAAAGTAGCTCCATAAATAATTTTGTCTCTGCTTTTCTTCATCAGCATAGAAATATTTTGTCTTCTTAAACTTGTATTAATTCTGTCTCATTTTAGCCACTTAGCTGAGGAATTTCAGTCTGGAAACCCAATAATTACAGAGGAGGCAATGGAATAATACTAGAGTGACAATCCAGATAATAAGTAGATTGTATTGCCTTCAGAAATGTCTATCAATCTTTTTCAGTTACAGAGGTGCTTCAAGTAACTCATCTCTTAACTCGGACATTACAATTAAATACCTGAAGTTATTTAATTTAATTTAATTATATTTAATGTTTCCAAATCTGATTTAAATTAGTGAAAAAGCCAAAGGATCCTTCTGTTGCTTTCACCTCTCTATCAATACTTCTCACTTTGCCTGGGGGGTGGAGGGACAGGCTTCTCTCTACCCCATTTGGAATGATCACATCAATTAATAAATACTTTTTATATTTCCCTTCCTTTAGCATGCTAAACTCTGAGTTCTATGTACTAAGACCTGAGAAATCATATCAGTACATTCAACTAGTTTCATCTCTTCAACATATGGTGCACATTATTCACATCAAGCACTCTCCCTAGCCTCTTTCCACTTTTGGTCTTGGCAATTGTATTAATTACATGGAATCCTAGAACAACATGGAATGCTAGAAGCTTTCAAAGGGGGGTGGGAGCATTCCCAGGTTATTCCTTTGAAGAATATTTTCTGGAAATAACTAATGCAGAATATAAAAATGCAAAAATTTGATTTGCAGTAGAAATGTTCTTTCTTTAAGATCTAAAATAAATCACCAAAAGCTTTCACAGCTGACATTTAATCCATGAATTCAAATCATTTTTAAGATTTATGGTCCATTAGAAAGACAGTTTCAATTCCCCATGCCCTTACAATATTTTAACGTACAGCTAGCAGAAAATACATTTTCACAGTATGCTTTTCATAGCAACAATATCATCTATTGATAAGTCTTAAAAAAAAAAGATATAACTGGTTATGTTCTTTTATATTTATTTATCTATAAATAATAAAAGGAGACTAAATCAATTCTTAGCACTTGCAGAAACCTGTTGGACAGCTTTTTTTCTAAAGAAAGGAATAATTTGAACTCTGCAAAATAACAGTGATAGTTGAAATGGTAGTAGATTTTATCTTTAATACAATGTTTGGTGAATGTACAACCAAATTAAAGTCCGAATAAGACTAGTGCAGCTCTCTTTATCTAGACAGAAGGCTTCCTATATGCCCTCTTGCTGTTCCCTAAGAGTGTTATCTAGAGGCTTTGGCCATGACAACACAAATTACAAAAACTAAGAACTAAGTCTAGGAATGAAGAGTAGAGAATATCTGATAAACTGTGGTATTGTCATATTGGTAAGTCAAAACTCTACTCCTCTACAGTTCTCAATGCTGGCACCTTGCATCACCTAAGTCAGAGACAAGTTATATTTTTTCTGTCTTCTGGAGTGCCGTCATTTGTCTATGTAGTCAAATAAAGCATAATGTATTGGTGTGTCATCCTTCCATTGCATAAAGACTAGCACTTAAGCATTTCTTTTCAATAATATGTAATATTATGACAATAAGGACAATAAGCTTAATAAAGAAATAATAATTTGATATGTTAAAAGTACACAAGACACAAGAAAATTAGGGGAATGGACAGAAAGTTATTTTACATTGAATTATCATTAGTCTTATTCTCAGACAAATATTATCTTCCTTAATGTCAACTGGTCATCAAATAGCACAAATGTTTTTCTTTTGAAGGCCTCTGAACTCCCATTTTATTTTTTATTTTTATGAAATACAGCTAAAGAATAGTATTCAGCCTCTAGACACCATCTGAGATTTTTAGACTGACAGCTAAATATATATTGACTTCTATTAAAGCCAAGATAGATTCTCTTTTAGCATCTTGTGTAAAGTCCTTCAGTTGCATAATCAGAACTTGAGCTGTCAATAGATTCTTATTTATTTAAAAAAAAAAAAATCTTCCCCGGAATATTGATTAAATTTTGTAAGAAAAAAAAGTTAGCAGATTTAATTAACCCTGTTAAACTATATTTCTGACTCAAATCAAAGAATCCAGCCTGGATTCAAATGACTAATCTCTCTTGCCTGATTGTACATTTCTGCTGTTAAAGGATGACTTACCTTAGACATACACTTCACATTCTTATTATAGCACGAGTTCTAGTGGTCCTTATTAGGAGTTCAGATAAAACAATATGGCACTGATAGAATTTAGCTTTAATGATAGATATTTCTTCCCTTGATCTATACCTATCTGTTAAAGCAGGTTTGAGCAAACAGAAGCAAAATACTGTCATCAAAAGAGATCACCTACTTTACTAGATTATGGATGTTAAACTAAAGTACAAAACATGAATTCTCTACCTTGACATAAAGTCATAAAATCAAGAAAGAGCTCTCCTAGTGAGCATCAATCCCTTCTTCTATGTCAACAGAAGTCAGAGTGAAGTATTACACTTGCAATCATGAATATTCAGATTTGCAATTATATGCATGTGATCCCCAGTAGTTTGTTGACTTTTTAATGGTTCCAAATTTGTGAATCATAATATGAGAACTCTTAGCACAGTGATATGTTACTGGAATAAACAAATGTATTTGCATGAAGCTGTAATAAAAAGTACTAATCAAATATAATAATTGAACATTGTTTACAATAATTATTTCTTAATGCCTCTTCTCAGCTCAATTAGTTTAGAATAGCATTTTGATCTTAGTTTAGCCTTTTTGCCATTCCAATACAGTTCTGCAATTTGAATCAGAGAATAATTGCTCTTCCTAAAACGACAGAAATTTTAACACAGGCCTTGGATGTTGTGTTTTAGCTTTGGTACTCTGGACTTAAATGACAGATTTCTGCATCAAAAAGTAAAAAGTAGTGTCTCCGGAGGAGATTCATCTGGCATGCTGGATGTGTAATTCTTACTAACAACATAATTGGCTTGATAATATGTCCTCTGTGTGACTTTCAATAAGAATAGAAAAATCCTTGATGAGTCAAAAAATTATAATCGGTATATATATATTTTTAAATAATTTGAATTTGAGGCATCCGTAGTAATTTCATAAGTCTAATGGAAAACTACAAGTCTGGAGGGAGGTCTCGTATTTTTTCCCTTTATCTTTTTTCCAGTTAAAAGCTTTCCATCATTGCACCAGAACAAGTTCCTGAGCTGTTATGTGACAGCACAGGCTTTTAAAAACAATTTATTCTCAACCAGTTCCAGATGTAAGCTCTCAGAGGTGCCAAATTGGACGTTTTTCTTTTTCTTCCCATCCATTCCCCTCTCCCAGTTACTCCTGATAGTTTTATCTCCATTCTCCCCTTTGGGTTTTATTTTTTCCCTTAGAATAATCAATGACTCTTCTAAGGACTAAGGACTTTAACATGTATTTGTGTACTCTAAGCATAAGTAATGAGTTAGGCATATTAGTAGATTTTAAATTGAGCAGTTAAAACAAATTATCATGTTGAATAGAAATTCTACTTTAGGATTCATTTAGATAATTTAATTTCCGAGAACGAATAAAAAAAGGAAATACTTTTTTTAAAAAAATCCTTTGAAAACATGGATTTATAGGTCAGAACTGACATTGTCAAGTCGTGTATTGCTCATTCTTCAGAGGGAAACAAATACAACTACCTTTGTGTGAAAAGTGAACCAGTGTTGAATTAACACGAGCCCTGATCAAAGCATTTGAGAGCTTTGTTATTAGCCTTCTCCACTGCACTGAAATCGTCTCTTTCCATTATTTTTTTTTAAAAAATAAATTGTATTTGACAGTTAACCTTAAATAAAGGGGATGGGACAGCATAAAAGTAGAAAGAACACTTAGAAATTCTGTCTGTAACTTGTCTTAAATAAATCTCAGGTTTGATCCAACGTGTCTGGAGTTGATCCAGTCAGCCAGACTGACACATATGTAACTAGACTGCAAACATTACAATTTAGATTGCCAAGCATCTCATTGCAAGAAAGCAAACTTCTCACAGCAAGATCTAAAAATCAGAAAATAAGGCGAATAGTTTAACTCAAGAGAAATCAGACACATTTTGTCATCTGGATTTATTCTATGATATCATTCAAATTAACATTTTAAAGTCACATACATATTTGATCTTCAGAGTCGTTGTTAGCAGAAATTCCTTTTATGCTTTTACTAGGCTCTAGGAACAGTGATAGCCTCCCATTTCATGAAGAAGCCTGCTTCCCCCAAGGACTCCAGTTGCTAATTTGAATAGAGTTTACATAATTTCCTGCAAAATAAGAGCTTGTTCTTCCAATGTTTTTCCTCCAGAAAAGAAAAAAAAAATTATATGTTACCCCTTCCCTATGGGTTCATTTAAAATACATGGGATAAGTGGAGAGAGATAGATAGCCTCTGACTACAGTAAATAAATAATCATTGAGAAACAAATAAGGTTAAATGTGGGATTTGTTCAGATTTTTTTGTGTACTGTTTAGTTTATTTTGCTGGTTTAAATATTCAAGTTACTTTTATATTTTTTTGTTGTAAAACCAGTGTTTAAAAGAGCCATGGCAGCATTGTGGAAAGCACTCTTTTTAAAATACTTACTAAGTTAGAGTGTCTATACAGTCTTTAATTTGTGAGTGTTTCTGAAAACTGGCAGTCATTCTCAAGGAGACTTCAGGTTTGTGGCCAACGTGCTCTGAAAGGGAACAGCGGCCAGTGGCAGGTGAAATTAGTTTCTGATCTGAAAATGTGCAGTATCTAAGGAACAATTAACAAAAGCTGCAAGACATAAATTGATCTTACTTAACCTAGATTTGAACAAAGCCACACAGTCTGTAGGACAAAGTGAGGGGGAAAAGGGTCCAAAACTACAATGAAAGAAAATAGTCATAAAGCGTTCAAGAATGTTTTTTCTTTCTTGTAGTATTCCAGGAATAAAGAGATGCTTCATACCAAACACACCAAGGAACACAGAGAATTTGGGAGTTGGGCATTATCAGAAGTCATTTCTACTGAAATGAATAATCGTACTTTTTTGGCACAGCAGCCAGATGCTGGCAAAGAGAAATGCAAAGCTACATAAGAACAATTTCTAAAACAATAGTAGGTAGCCTGCTATTGATATTGAAAACCTAGAGGCTTTCAGCTGGAAATATTAGTGACATTGCTAGATTCATCTTGCTATAGTGACTGACGGATTGTTAGTTGAAGTGGGTCAATATATCTTTTAGTATGATCATTACTAATACAACCCCACCATTCTATTTTTCAGTATCCTGCTTTGGAGCATTGCTGTTGAAAAGCCTCTTGCACTGATTAGTTATTTATTGGAAAAATTCTACATCTAGTACCATAAAAAAGTCACTTATCTAATCTGAGGTTCTAGTTTACAAGAATTTGTCCTATAAGAAGTATTTACAGCAACAACCATTGTTATGATGTTTGAACTACATGGGATTATACTGAACATTGAAGAGGGGAACAATTTATTTAAGCACATAAGAAACCTGTCTGGCTGCAAAATGACAAATGATAGAGGAAAGAATTTTATAGGACTTTAAAACTTTGATTTTTCTTTCACATCCACCTAATAAAAAAATGTTCTTATTTCTGTGGCAACAATTCTGAAAATTCACTAGAGACATGACTGAAGGGAATGAGGAGAGAAAACATTGCAAAAGTATGGCTTATGTTATGGCAGGAATAACTCCTGATTTTTCCAAGAACATTCTATGGAAGAATTTAAACATTCTGTTCATAATGTCCAAAATCCAGACTAAACCATTCTATCACATAACATTCCTAGGAGAAGGGGAAGAGCTAAAACAAATCAAACCTGTAAAACCCAAGAAAGAGAACAAGACAGATTTCTAATCTCCTCATATTTTTCTGAAGTCCCACTCATTCTCTGTCCAGAAGGTTAAATAAGGTACTTTTGGAGTCATCAGTATCTTCAAAGGTTCAAACAGAATCACTCAAGACTGGACGACATTAAAATCATTCAACTAAGAGTAGAATTTACAGCTACTACAGTATCTAGGTGGACTTCCTTGAGTAGGGATGTTGGAGTAGATGACCTTTAGAGGTCCCTTCTAACGCCTACCAGTCTGTGATTCTGTGTTTCTGTGATTCTGTGATTGATTCTGTGATCTGTATCTCGACTGGAAGGACTGTTAAATTATCACGGAGGCACAAGTCAAAAGGGAAGGCTCATGTTGCTAGTGTTACAGCTACTAGAGAATACACAAACTACAGACAACAGCTCCCTAGCTCAAAAAATATTGACTCCAACTCAAAAGAACTCCAGAAGTAAAAAGCAGTTGCTTGAGTACAGGTCTTCATGGCTTCTTTATATCCATTGTATGCAACAATAACATATATTTGCTGCTTTCAAAGACTGATTTTAAGAAAAATGGAAACAAACATAAGCTAGATCTTCTGGGAAATAGTAATTTTAAAAGGAAAAAAAAGTGAATTCTGATTTGGAACAAATGAACTGAATTTGCAACAGAATGACCCTAGAGGTCAAAAAAATTCCAAACCTATAGTCAAGACAAAGAGAGAGATTAATTATGAAACCAAATGAAAACAAACTCTTGAAAAGAATCATTTAGAAAATGAGATGGTAATAGCAATGACTATGAATGAGGCAGTGGGAAGCACAACACTAATGAAGAAAGTTGGACGTTATAAGAGGAATCTGGGACTAGTACAGTTAATGTCAAAGGAAGACACTTTTTATTTAACTCAAAATTATCTATATCTTTCCAGTTGTATTGGGACATTGTTCAATAAGCAAGCGGCAAGTGTTAACTACACAGAGACAGAGATTTTCAGTAAATGGTTCTGCTTTGGGTTTTGCTAGTAAAAAGTAAATTATGGTGAGCCCATTCCATTAGTAGCAAAATAGAATGTTAAAATGGAAGCTGTTTTAAATTCATTTAATACATAAACATTTTTGTCGCAGTGAATCCAGGTAGCTCTCACAATCAGCTAGAAAAGAACTGATATAGGCTGTCTGAACAGTTGACGTGGATTTTCAATGAGACCAAAGACTCATTTCCAATACTTAATGGTAATTTCCAGAGGACCAAGCTAAGAAAATAATATTCTGCTAAGACTTAGAAAAGGGTAAATGGGATAATACCTGGAGTAATTACAGACTTTTTCATCCTACATTCATCCCAGATGGAATAATGGAATAGCTGATAGAGGACTCAATGAAAAGATGGTGGTACAGTGAAATACTAATCTAAATGCTCTTATGTATAAGAAATCTCAATCTAATTCAATATTTTCATGAGATCACATTTTTGATTGATAAAGGTTAATAGTATTTTACAATACACTTAGAGCTCTTTAAGGCACAGCTAAATGCACATTGCACAATATCCTGATTAATAAACTAGAACACAAAATCTGCATTGCATACATTAAATAGATTAGAAACAGTCAGGGATAGGTCTTGATCTCATGGGAAATCACTGCACTGTGGCTGTATTTTCAAGGGTATTGCCACAAAACAGAGTTGTTGGCCCCTAGCTATTTAATATTTTTTCATAAATCATTTCTGAGGAAGGAATCAAAGAGACATAAAGTTTAAGGGATTGGTAAGCACTCAAGATAACAAATAAATGAGCTAGAACAGCACAGACCACTTTCTAAATCATAACAAACATTCAAGATGGTTTTAGCAAAGTCAAACTTCTTAGAGCAGTCCAGGTAGGCTGTATTAGCTCAAGTAAAATTTTGGATTTTAGACTAACCATTAGTTAAGATTTAACTCAGCATACAAATAGAAATTAAGCTTTCAGGGGAATTTCTAATGTATAATTCATAAAACCATGTATTGAAATCAATGACGGGAAATTGCATCTGAAGACATCAGACACACAGAAGGATATTTTCTAACTAGTAGCCTACTCAACCTGAAAAATCTGCAAACATACATGAAGGCCATTGACTTCAGAATTTCTAGAAAAGGAAAATAATGTATAAATCAAAAAGAGAATTTTATAATCTCAAAAGTCCCCAAATCATAACAACATGGTATGGATGGAATATGGATGGAAAGAGATGGAATATCTCATCTGAAAAGTCTTTTCCAGTTGTAGCAATTCTATGTTTGTATGATCCTATAAAAGTCCCCCTGCACCATTTCACATCTGTTTTAGGGGTTCAATATCACTGGTGAACATGATAGGATCAGAAGAGAAGAGACACGATGCTGTTAAAGTGGAGTAAAAGTCAGCCTCCAACTCTGCATAAACTTCTTTTGTAGTCACAGTTGAAAGCGTCTGAAAGTGCCCACGTTGTTGACAGTCAACTAGGCATGCTTACTTGAATAAAATACAGCCACTATGTACTTGATTTGTATACTAACTCTGTATAGTTACAGAACGAACTTATTTAACCTTATTTACACCCCCTAAAAAGTGCTTATGCTTCTGAGCTCTATCAAACACTTAGAAATATGTAATAGTGATGAAACAGGCCTTACAAACTAGAAGAATTCTATCCAGGCCTTATAGGTATGTCATGGATAAACAGAAGTCAGTTCTCCATCTTACTACAAGAAGAATCTGATCACAGGGAAAATGTTTGCTCATATAAATAGCATTGCAACTGCAAAAGCAATAAATATCAAATGAAAATTGAATACAATACATTTTTATTACTCTATTAGAATTTGTACTATAAGCAAGCAGTCTTGTGAACAGCATGAAAGCACAACAGCAATAAGAACTAAATGTATATGCAGTTCACAGACCATTGCTGGAGACACTTCTTCATTTATTTATTTTTAACTTGCAGACTTTGTTTCCATAGGAATCAATATTTCCTTACAAAGTTAATGACTACTGGAACACATTAATGAGCTGTTAACAGGCAATAATGACACTACTAATGTTTGTCACCCCCATATCTGTGAACTAGATGTAACAGAGAACAAAACAGTAGCATTATACTGATACATAAATTATAAGTGAATTATGAAATTTGGAGTGATTTCCCAACTTATATCTTCTTAAATCCTTTTTTCATTGATTATATCAAATAAAATAGTAAAACATCACCATCAGCATCTTTCAACTATACAATATCAAAAACTATTGCACAATCATAAAGTTTTGCAAGTTTTGTTTTAAATATTGTTAGAAATGTCAACAACATCTCTTATTAATTAAAAGCTTATTAGATTTCCACAAGAAACCTAATTTTTAGTATTGTGCTGCCTTCACTGAACCACATATTTAAAAGAGGATAGACGCTTACCTCTGGGAATACTTTTCTGTATCAGGGCAAAGAGGTAAGCATTCTCCAGAGAAGGTGATTCAAAACACCTAGGCTTGATGTCTAAGATAGAGTTTATAAATAATTTCCTATACATATGAACTTATCTAGGTTTGATCCTCTTCTGAGACAAATTTAAACTTCAATCAAGTAAAAATTGGTTCAACCTCCCTTTTTTCCCCATTGGTAGGAGTCTCATGAATCCAAATTAACATAAAACTCAAAATGTTCATGCTAATCAAGGGTAAGAAATCTTGCCAAAGATTACTTTGAAGATAATTGTTGGAATTATTTAAAGTGATATTGCACAGAGATTACAAGATGTAGGTATCTTTTGAGTCAATGCTTTGGATCCCATAGTCGTGATGATTTTGCAGTAGTCAGACAGAATGGCAGGACTAGTGTTGTATGCTGCTAGCAACAGCAAGAAAAAAGGTATAGTACTCGCTGGCTTTCCTTTGAAGATAAAAGTAAGCCATATTTGAGCCAGGAGCAACATTTACAGTAATTTCAGCAATAGTAATCTGTTAGTTAACTTCCTAACTGTACACCAGCCAACATGTGTCTTTAACCACGTCACTTTCTTTTCCCTGGTTCACAATTTACTAATAACAGATAAGCCTCCACTTCTAGTAAAATATAGGCACGTAGCAATAACACATAGTATTTGTCTGAGGAGACCTCAGATAGTGGCACTGACACGTTAACAGACAGCAGTGAAAATGAACTTGGCGTATATTCCAAAGGTAGATAATTTAGGAATTGGAAAAATAGAAAATCTTATGCCAGTGAAGATGGGCTGACAAAGGGGTTAGGAGCTAAAAGTAACAAAAGAGTCTTCAGTATTTGCCTTCTCTAGTTATCTGTGTTTGTGGGAGGTGAATAGAGAAGTCCCATTCTGTCCCTATAAACAATTCAAAGTGAATGCCAGTGCATTGCCTGCCTATAAAAGTACCAGTGATTCTGCAGACTGACATGAGGTTGTATAAAGATTGCAGGCTACTTTACAGTCTGTTCATACCACTGTTATCTTTGCCTCCTCAACTGTATTTTATTAGGACCAAAAAAAAAAAAAAAAAAGCAGCATTAGCAGATCTTCAGTGCATGGAAAAATACATTTGTAATTAAGCAGAAATGTCTGAAGCACATCAAGCACTCTGAAGCTGAGCCTCCAATTTTTACTTTTATGTGTTCATAAAACTCCATCTATGCTCACAGAAGTTTTACAAACTCCAACTGACTTTGCATGAACATGATGTAGCCAGAACCACATTCCTTCCAATAATCAACCTGTTCTTTTCTGACAGGATCCAGAAGCCGTCTTCTAATTTTCAGCATATATAAGTTATGTATTAACTATATTGATTTCAAAAGCATTTATGTCTTCAGCACTGAACAGTCATGCTTCTTCTTAGAACCTGTTACTGTAAATACTTTATGTAGCTTTCCAGTTCATGATTTTGAAAATTACTG